>NC_140579.1:990682426-991882426 GCF_964204655.1 Triturus cristatus
CCAATAGGTCTTGCCTGTGGGACCTTATAAGTGTTTAGCCATACCACAGTTGCATAACTAAATACTTATAAGGTTTCAAAAGTTAAAAGTTAAAGTGATCGCGATCACGATCAAACATCAAAGCGGCCGTGAAAGTGAAAGAAATCGTGGTAAAGCGCGGCGCGCGCGCCCGCGCACATGCACTGTGGCTCTAGGCTGGCCTGGTAGCACTTTTTGGAGCCCTCTCAATAAGTCTCGCCAGACCAGCGCATGCGCTGGGTCAGGCGAGACCTAATGATCGCGATCAAACATCAAAGCGGCCGTGCAGCCCCGAAAGTGAAAGTAATCGTGGTAGGGGTACAGGTGGAGGTAAAGGGTTTTTGGATGGGTGTGCAGGAGGGGCATCCTCTTTCTTTCCTTCCCATGTGCACCCAGTGGGTATTGCTGTGTCCATTTTGTGAGTTGAGTAGATTAGTGGAGCTTAAAGTAGTTTCTCTGGGGTGGTGAATACATCCCAAAAAGAGGGAGAGTTGGAAGACATCGGGGGACTGTATTTTCCCCATAGACTTTCATTGAAGCGGAGGCTATTTCAGGCAGGCATGAGTCTGCTAAAAAGCCGTTTTTGATGTACAAAATCCTAAGTCTCCCGCCTCAGTTGGGTCTGTTGGCAAGTATGGGGATGGTAAGGATGGCTTTGGAGATGAAGATTAGGGCAGAGCTACAGGTGCCATGTGACGTGGGAAGGGGTGGCCTGCTGATGCTAAAAATCAGACAGCGAGTTGGGCCAAGAAGACAGGCAGTGAGTGGCAGGTGTGTCAGCAGTGGTGCATTGTTTACTACTGCACTCAAATACTTTAATAGTGCGGGGTGAGGGGAAGAGCGAGGGAAGGAAGTGCGGGTAGCATGGTCCATAGGGCATTAAAACTGAGCTGATCCAGGCTGCATGGATGTCATTTAGGGGTCGCCAACTGTCGCAGCGGCGAACCCTAGTTTGCCCTTTGCTACCCCTGGCAGATTCACTTGTACCCCTGGTTCTCAGAGCTTGCTATGGGATATTTAAATTATGCCAAAGAAAAAGAAGAATTTCACTGTAGTGCTGCCTGCTTGTCTTGAAAGCAGTGAACATAACTTAGCGTTCGGTTTTGTTTTCAGCCAGAGTTAACTGCTTAAATGAGGTGTGATTCTTTAAAATACTTTAATTTGTGTATTCTGACTAGATGTCCCAGTTAACTTAAATTACAGGGTCTTATATTATATATAATACCACTTGTCACACTTTTTTCACTTTATGTCACATAGGTCACTTTTTGGTTATTGCAATACGCTTATGCAATTTGACGGCCATATTTGCTTCTCTCTCTTTTTTTTGTAAAAAAGGAAAGGAGTAAATAACTCATTTTTGGTAAATCTTTCATTCTTGGTGTGTTCTTATTGTTTGTTTTAAAAAAAAGTATTTGTAAAACTTTGATAGCACTTATATTACTTCAGTTGCTTTGATATTAATTACGCATTAACTCAGTTATTGTACTGAACCAATTGTTTGTTATATCATAAATACCCAGGTTCTGAGGGACACAGGGTCACCCCATTAATTTTAATGGTCTACCAGTGCAGGTAATTACTGGCGAGGGTTTTTTCATTTACATTCATTGTTATTTGAATCAAACTATGTCAGAAAGGGAGAAACACTTTCCTACAGCGAAGAATATATTAATAAGCTGATTCAAGAGCAAAGTGAGCTTAACCTTTTGGGAACATGGCTAGCTCCAATAGATTCAACACTCACTGTGAAGCTTTCAAAGTTAGAGAGATTAGAAAAAATGTTGATATGCTCTCGCTTACATGGTCACCTGTTAACAAAATACCTGCAAGCTAACATCATCCCTAATAGCCTACAGGTCAGAAACAAACCGGCCATTTTCATCGACATCCTCCAGTTTAGGGAGGGATTCAGTTTCGTGGCCTACTACTGCACCCGGCAATGGATGGAGCTGGGGGTGGAGACAGCTCTTGAATATGTACCAAAACTGTCCCAGGAAATAGCTGACCTAAAGAAATTCTTGAGGACAAAGGTCTTAGTATAGCGAAAGAAGCGTTAGAATGGGCGGAAAAAGCCATGGTTGAATTTAATACTACCACACTGAAAACTTGAGAAATTAAACAAAGACATCAGGCCGTATGATAAAAAAGTGACCTATCCTTACCTGAGTGATGATTATTATGAACAGGACTCCTAAGGCTTCTACACCAACCGAAGCAGTCAAGGACCACGCAGATATGCCACCTTCTCCAATTCATTGTTTGGGAGCGGAACGGAAAGTGATTCTGAAAGAGCAAGCACCAGCACCAGCACTCGATCTTACCAACAAGGACCAAGGTTCCAGGAAACCCAAGGTGCGTCTCCTTTTCTAGGGGATCCTTCCTGGATGGGCAGAGAAACGAATTGGGGCAGACCAAGAGGATGGAACAGAGCAAGAAACACTCAACGGGGAAACACAAGAGTCAGGTTTCAACAACAGGAGAATCACGGCGAGATCCAGACTCGGCGCCAGACCTCCAAGTGGTAGTGCCCTCTGGTTCCACACAGGCACAGGAGAATCATGGAGAAGTACGAGTACCAACACCAATAGACCCCATCATCAACATCTCCAATTATTGTCTCTCACCTGACGAACATGATGTCTTGGCAAAAGGCCTATCCTTAATCCCTACAGCCCCCCCCCCGCCAAATTATTTTAACATCAAACTAGAATTGCAACAATTCTTTTGGAAGATTCGATTAAAATACTTCTTTATGAGGAATGACCAATGGGCCCAACGTTCTGCGGCAACAGTCTTCCGCCCTGCTTCCACGTTCACCCCGACAGCTTATTTGATGAGTGAGAAGATCCTAGCTTATGAAAAAATTGTACTGTCGGAGGTAATGGATCTTCTAAATAACAAGAAATACATTAAACACAACACATAACATCACTAAAAAAGAGAAACAAGCCTTACAATCGCTAAGCACTAACCAATCAATTGTGGTACAGGCAGCAGACAAAAGGGAAGCAGTCCTGATCCAAAATACCGTTGACTATATTGCTGAAATCAGACATCAACTGGGCGGTAATGACAGACCTGACTCAGAATATATCTAAACTCATTCAGGAGCTTACCAGCAAGGGCCTTTCGGAGGGCTTCCTCACAGAACCTGAGTACAACTTCCTCAACAATGCAAATCCCAGAATACCTACAATATACAGAACAAAGTCCTGGGCACAGGTAATGAGGATATAGCACTGGTAGGAATGTCTCGTATTGTATTTTAGTGGTCTGCACCAGTGGATTTGTTTGAAAGTATTTAATGATGCAACAACAAAGAAATAACCAGCCGACACGTGTTTCGTCACACGCGGGAAGTCTCCCGTGACTCTCCAGGGCTAGAAAGGACCGTGTACAGACTGTCCAGTGTCTGGAAAAGGCGGAGGGCGGGTGCGCCGGTCACCTTGTGTCAGTCGAAGATGTAAATCAATCACTGGGTCCGTAACAAAATTCGGACACTGGACCGTCTGTACACGGTCCTTTCTGGCCCTGAAGATCCATATGCTATAAGATGCCCCTGTGACAAAATATATGTTGACCAAACCACCCAAAAAGTTAAGACAAGGATTCTGCAGCACTGCAGCAGGATCCGCTGTAAGGTACAAGGTGCGCCCTTAGTGGAACACTACTGTTTAACTGGGCACACATCAGACAACGTACAACGGTGGGTGCTGGAGAGGATCCACCTACACCCTAGGGGTGGTAACATACTCTTGGCACTCAATCTGAAAGAGTGCAGATGGATATATGTTCTGGACTCTATCAATCAGGGTCTTAATGAACAAGAAGAAACCTACAGGCAGATGGCCGGGCTATAGTGGATCCACTCTAATGTGGCAAAATCAAAATCTCTTCTGCTTTTGTCCATTGCTGGCTAGGCTTCGGGTAGTTTAGAATCTGAACTGGGCAACACACGATATAGCTTGTCTCTGAACATTTATTTGTTTAACATATTAAATGTGAATCACTGACAGAATATCGACATCAAAAATATCGACGTCAAAAATATCGGAGCCGAAATATAGATGTCAAGAATATCGGAGTCCTATCTACATTATGGTAAGTACAAAAATATCGGAAAAAAAATATCGTTGTAAAAAATATCGTTGTTAAAAATATCATTTTTTAATGTTAAAAATTAATGTAAAATAAAGTAAATGATACATATATTTAAAATACACATAGTTAAAAATATGTTTAAAATTATAAGTAATACATATAGGGGCCGATTCCAATCATGGAAAAAGGCTGTACGAATAGTCGTACGGAGCGTTTTCTCCATACGACTCGTACCAGGTAAACTCATTCTACAACCTAGGAAGTACGATTCGTACAGAAAGCCGTTTTCTGTACGAATCGTACAAAAGACCATACAGCAAAAAAATACCTACGAATCTGATCCGGAACTGCTTGTAAGCGACGTCCGTACGTATTTCAGCAGCGTTTTCTGGCCCAGCAAGTACGATTCGTACCGACGTCACTACGTACCTCGCTGTGACTACGGGAGCGAAAAACTGCCGGAAAAGCAGAACCCTACGCCACGGAGCCCCGGTACGCGACGTACAGCCATGAACCCCATCGTACGTGTCATCCCGGTCCTCTTGGCCTACGACCTGGTGCACCGCACCCGACGCACCCGCCGCAGAAGGTGAGAACAACACCCAGGGGCCGGGGGGGGGTGAGGGCCAGGAAACATACCCCATAGCAAACACAAACCTATATGGAGGCCATACATTACCACCAGGGTCTGGTCACTTGGGGGGGCGTGGCCAGCAACCCCTGCGTACTGCAACAACGGAAGTGGACGTGTACGGTGAGTACCACAGTACCCCTACGGCACCATGACAACAGTGGTACGGACCATACCCATGCATGAATGCGTGGGTGCAGTGCGTACCACACGTACCCCAACGGCGCCATGACAACAGTGGTATGGACCGTACCCACGCATGAGTGCGTGGGTACGGTGCGTACCACACGTACCCCTAGGCGCAATGACAACAGTGGTACGGACCGTACCCACGCATGAGGCACAGGGTCAGACTGATTTGCATATGGCCATGTCTGAACTGGGGTGGCAGAGTGGGCTAAAGAACGGTGATGGATCAAACCCAGATCTGTTGACTGGGTGTGAGTGTTTGATTGGTTCTGATGCTCCAAACATCACCACCCTCTTTTGTACCGCTTTGTTCGCCATAAGTTGGCAGGGTATGCTCAGACGTGAGTCCCTTGCTCACTTTGCCACTGGATTCAAGCAAGCCTGGCTGAAGACGGCTGAAATGCCAGAAACCGGTCCTAGGAAGCTTGTTTCCGGTCCAGGGAAGGCATGGCTTGGCAGTTCGGGCTGGACTGTTCCCATGAGGCACAGGGTCAGACTGATTTGCATATGGCCATGTCTGAACTGGGGTGGCAGAGTGGGCTAAAGAACGGTGATGGATCAAACCCAGATCTGTTGACTGGGTGTGAGTGTTTGATAGGTTCTGATGCTCCAAACATCACCACCCTCTTTTGTACCGCTTTGTTCGCCATAAGTTGGCAGGGTATGCTCAGACGTGAGTCCCGTGCTCACTTTGCCACTGGATTCAAGCAAGCCTGGCTGAAGACGGCTGAAATGCCAGAAACCGGTCCTAGGAAGCTTGTTTCCGGTCCAGGGAAGGCATGGCTTGGCAGTTCGGGCTGGACTGTTCCCATGAGGCACAGGGTCAGACTGATTTGCATATGGCCATGTCTGAACTGGGGTGGCAGAGTGGGCTAAAGAACGGTGATGGATCAAACCCAGATCTGTTGACTGGGTGTGAGTGTTTGATTGGTTCTGATGCTCCAAACATCACCACCCTCTTTTGTACCGCTTTGTTCGCCATAAGTTGGCAGGGTATGCTCAGACGTGAGTCCCTTGCTCACTTTGCCACTGGATTCAAGCAAGCCTGGCTGAAGACGGCTGAAATGCCAGAAACTGGTCCTAGGAAGCTTGTTTCCGGTCCAGGGAAGGCATGGCTTGGCAGTTCGGGCTGGACTGTTCCCATGAGGCACAGGGTCAGACTGATTTGCATATGGCCATGTCTGAACTGGGGTGGCAGAGTGGGCTAAAGAACGGTGATGGATCAAACCCAGATCTGTTGACTGGGTGTGAGTGTTTGATTGGTTCTGATGCTCCAAACATCACCACCCTCTTTTGTACCGAATCGTACAAAAGACCATACAGCAAAAAAATACCTACGATTCCGATCCGGAACTGCTTGTAAGCGACGTCCGTACGTATTTCAGCAGCGTTTTCTGGCCCAGCAAGTACGATTCGTACCGACGTCACTACGTACCTCGCTGTGACTACGGGAGCGAAAAACTGCCGGAAAAGCAGAACCCTACGCCACGGAGCCCCGGTACGCGACGTACAGCCATGAACCCCATCGTACGTGTCATCCCGGTCCTCTTGGCCTACGACCTGGTGCACCGCACCCGACGCACCCGCCGCAGAAGGTGAGAACAACACCCAGGGGCCGGGGGGGGGGGTGAGGGCCAGGAAACATACCCCATAGCAAACACAAACCTATATGGAGGCCATACATTACCACCAGGGTCTGGTCACTTGGGGGGGCGTGGCCAGCAACCCCTGCGTACTGCAACAACGGAAGTGGACGTGTACGGTGAGTACCACAGTACCCCTACGGCACCATGACAACAGTGGTACGGACCGTACCCATGCATGAATGCGTGGGTGCAGTGCGTACCACACGTACCCCAACGGCGCCATGACAACAGTGGTATGGACCGTACCCACGCATGAGTGCGTGGGTACGGTGCGTACCACACGTACCCCTAGGCGCAATGACAACAGTGGTACGGACCGTACCCACGCATGAGGCACAGGGTCAGACTGATTTGCATATGGCCATGTCTGAACTGGGGTGGCAGAGTGGGCTAAAGAACGGTGATGGATCAAACCCAGATCTGTTGACTGGGTGTGAGTGTTTGATTGGTTCTGATGCTCCAAACATCACCACCCTCTTTTGTACCGCTTTGTTCGCCATAAGTTGGCAGGGTATGCTCAGACGTGAGTCCCTTGCTCACTTTGCCACTGGATTCAAGCAAGCCTGGCTGAAGACGGCTGAAATGCCAGAAACCGGTCCTAGGAAGCTTGTTTCCGGTCCAGGGAAGGCATGGCTTGGCAGTTCGGGCTGGACTGTTCCCATGAGGCACAGGGTCAGACTGATTTGCATATGGCCATGTCTGAACTGGGGTGGCAGAGTGGGCTAAAGAACGGTGATGGATCAAACCCAGATCTGTTGACTGGGTGTGAGTGTTTGATAGGTTCTGATGCTCCAAACATCACCACCCTCTTTTGTACCGCTTTGTTCGCCATAAGTTGGCAGGGTATGCTCAGACGTGAGTCCCGTGCTCACTTTGCCACTGGATTCAAGCAAGCCTGGCTGAAGACGGCTGAAATGCCAGAAACCGGTCCTAGGAAGCTTGTTTCCGGTCCAGGGAAGGCATGGCTTGGCAGTTCGGGCTGGACTGTTCCCATGAGGCACAGGGTCAGACTGATTTGCATATGGCCATGTCTGAACTGGGGTGGCAGAGTGGGCTAAAGAACGGTGATGGATCAAACCCAGATCTGTTGACTGGGTGTGAGTGTTTGATTGGTTCTGATGCTCCAAACATCACCACCCTCTTTTGTACCGCTTTGTTCGCCATAAGTTGGCAGGGTATGCTCAGACGTGAGTCCCTTGCTCACTTTGCCACTGGATTCAAGCAAGCCTGGCTGAAGACGGCTGAAATGCCAGAAACTGGTCCTAGGAAGCTTGTTTCCGGTCCAGGGAAGGCATGGCTTGGCAGTTCGGGCTGGACTGTTCCCATGAGGCACAGGGTCAGACTGATTTGCATATGGCCATGTCTGAACTGGGGTGGCAGAGTGGGCTAAAGAACGGTGATGGATCAAACCCAGATCTGTTGACTGGGTGTGAGTGTTTGATTGGTTCTGATGCTCCAAACATCACCACCCTCTTTTGTACCGAATCGTACAAAAGACCATACAGCAAAAAAATACCTACGATTCCGATCCGGAACTGCTTGTAAGCGACGTCCGTACGTATTTCAGCAGCGTTTTCTGGCCCAGCAAGTACGATTCGTACCGACGTCACTACGTACCTCGCTGTGACTACGGGAGCGAAAAACTGCCGGAAAAGCAGAAACCTACGCCATGGAGCCCCGGTACGCGACGTACAGCCATGAACCCCATCGTACGTGTCATCCCGGTCCTCTTGGCCTACGACCTGGTGCACCGCACCCAACGCACCCGCCGCAGAAGGTGAGAACAACACCCAGGGGCCGGGGGGGGGGTGAGGGCCAGGAAACATACCCCATAGCAAACACAAACCTATATGGAGGCCATACATTACCACCAGGGTCTGGTCACTTGGGGGGGCGTGGCCAGCAACCCCTGCGTACTGCAACAACGGAAGTGGACGTGTACGGTGAGTACCACAGTACCCCTATGGCACCATGACAACAGTGGTACGGACCGTACCCAAGCATGAATGCGTGGGTGCGGTGAGTACCACACGTACCCCAACGGCGCCATGACAACAGTGGTACGGACCGTACCCACGCATGAGTGCGTGGGTACGGTGCGTACCACACGTACCCCTATGCGCAATGACAACAGTGGTACGGACCGTACCCACGCATGAATGCGTGGGTACGGTGCGTACCACATGTACCCCTTACGCGCCATGACAACAGTGGTACGGACCGTACCCACGCATGAATGCGTGGGTACGGTGTGTACCACACGTACCCCTACGGCACCATGACAACAGTGGTACGGACCGTACCCACGCATGAATACGTGGGTACAGTGCGTACCCCTACGGCCCCATGAGTACTCAGGTACGGACCGTACCCACGCATACATGCGTGGGTACGGTGCGTACCCCTACGGCCCCATGAGTACGCGGGTACGGACCGTACCACACGTACCACACGTACCCCGTTACGGCAGCAGGAAAATTTGGATACGAGGCGTACACGCCAGGAATCTGGGCATAGAGGACTGGCCCAGCATGTTACCTTCATATTGTTGTGTGTGTAGGTCCTGGCCAGCAGTGTACAGCTCCAAGGGGGTGCGTGGGTGGGTGCAGAGGCCTCCCAGCAGTGAACAGACATATGAGGGGTGGGTGCAGATCACTACCAGCAGTGGACAGAGATATGAGGGGTGGGTGCAGAGGACTCCCAGCAGTGGACAGACATATGAGGGGTGGGTGCAGAGGACTCCCAGCAGTGTCCAGACATATGAGGGGTGGGTGCAGAGGACTCCCAGCAGTGCCCAGACATATGAGGGGTGGGTGCATATCACTCCCAGCAGTGCCCAGACATAGGAGGGGTGGGTGCAGAGGACTACCAGCAGTGCCCAGACATATGAGGGGTGGGTGCATATCAGTACCAGCAGTGTCCAGGCATATGAGGGGTGGGTGCATATCACTACCAGCAGTGGACAGAGATATGAGGGGTGGGTGCAGAGGACTCCCAGCAGTGGACAGACATATGAGGGGTGGGTGCAGAGGACTCCCAGCAGTGTCCAGACATATGAGGGGTGGGTGCAGAGGACTCCCAGCAGTGGACAGACATATGAGGGGTGGGTGCAGAGGACTCCCAGCAGTGGACAGACATATGGGGGTAGGTGCAGAGGACTCCCAGCAGTGGACAGACATATGAGGGGTGGGTGCATATCACTACCAGCAGTGGACAGAGATATGAGGGGTGGGTGCAGAGGACTCCCAGCAGTGGACAGACATATGGGGGTGGGTGCAGAGGACTCCCAGCAGTGCCCAGACATATGAGGGGTGGGTGTAGAGGACTCCCAGCAGTGGACAGACATATGAGGGGTGGGTGCAGAGGACTCCCAGCAGTGCCCAGACATATGAGGGGTGGGGGCAGAGGACTCCCAGCAGTGGACAGACATATGAGGGGTGGGTGCAGAGGACTCCCAGCAGGGGACAGACATATGAGGGGTGGGTGCAGAGGACTCCCAGCAGTGTCCAGACATATGAGGGGTGGGTGCAGAGGACTCCCAGAAGTGGACAGACATATGAGGGGTGGGTGCAGAGGACTCCCAGCATTGGACAGACATATGGGGGTGGGTGCAGAGGACTCCCAGCAGTGGACAGACATATGAGGGGTGGGTGCATATCACTACCAGCAGTGGACAGAGATATGAGGTGTGGGTGCAGAGGTCTCCCAGCAGTGGACAGACATATGAGGGGTGGGTGCAGAGGACTCCCAGCAGTGCCCAGACATATGAGGGGTGGGTGCATATCACTACCAGCAGTGTCCAGACATATGAGGGGTGGGTGCAGAGGACTCCCAGCAGTGGACAGACATATGGGGGTGGGTGCAGAGGACTCCCAGCAGTGGATAGACATATGAGGGGTGGGTGCATACCACTACCAGCAGTGGACAGAGATATGAGGGGTGGGTGCAGAGGACTCCCAGCAGTGGACAGACATATGGGGGTGGGTGCAGAGGACTCCCAGCAGTGCCCAGACATATGAGGGGTGGGTGCAGAGGACTCCCAGCAGTGGACAGACATATGAGGGGTGGGTGCAGAGGACTCCCAGCAGTGCCCAGGCATATGAGGGTTGGGGGCAGAGGACTCCCAGCAGTGGACATACATATAAGGGGTGGGTGCAGAGGACTCCCAGCAGTGTCCAGACATATGTGTGGTGGGTGCAGAGGACTCCCAGCAGTGCCCAGACATATGAGGGATGGGTGCATATCACTACCAGCAGTGGACAGAGATATGAGGGGTGGGTTCAGAGGACTCCCAGCAGTCGACAGACATATGGGGGTGGGTGCAGAGGACTCCCAGCAGTGGACAGACATATGAGGGGTGGGTGCAGAGGACTCCCAGCAGTGCCCAGACATATGAGGGGTGGGTTCATATGACTACCAGCAGTGTCCAGGCATATGAGGGGTGGGTGCAGAGGACTTCCTGCAGTGGACAGACATATGGGGGTGGGTGCAGAGGACTCCCAGCAGTGGACAGACATATGGGGGTGGGTGCAGAGGACTCCCAGCAGTGGCCAGACATATGAGGGATGGTTGCAGAGGACTCCCAGCAGTGGACAGACATATGAGGGGTGGGTGCAGAGGACTCCCAGCAGTGTCCAGACATATGAGGGGTGGGTGCAGAGGACTCCCAGCAGTGCCGAGACATATGAGGGGTGGGTGCATATCACTACCAGCAGTGGACAGAGATATGAGTGGTGGGTGCAGAGGACTCCCAGCAGTGGACAGACATATGAGGGGTGGGTGCAGAGGACTCCCAGCAGTGTCCAGACATATGAGGGGTGGGTGCAGAGGACTCCCAGCAGTGGACAGACATATGAGGGGTGGGTGCAGAGGACTCCCAGCATTTGGACAGACATATGGGGGTGGGTGCAGAGGACTCCCAGCAGTGGACAGACATATGAGGGGTGGGTGCATATCACTACCAGCAGTGGACAGAGATATGAGGTGTGGGTGCAGAGGTCTCCCAGCAGTGGACAGACATATGAGGGGTGGGTGCAGAGGACTCCCAGCAGTGCCCAGACATATGAGGGGTGGGTGCATATCACTACCAGCAGTGTCCAGACATATGAGGGGCGGGTGCAGAGGACTCCCAGCAGTGGACAGACATATGGGGGTGGGTGCAGAGGACTCCCAGCAGTGGATAGACATATGAGGGGTGGGTGCATATCACTACCAGCAGTGGACAGAGATATGAGGGGTGGGTGCAGAGGACTCCCAGCAGTGGACAGACATATGGGGGTGGGTGCAGAGGACTCCCAGCAGTGCCCAGACATATGAGGGGTGGGTGCAGAGGACTCCCAGCAGTGGACAGACATATGAGGGGTGGGTGCAGAGGACTCCCAGCAGTGCCCAGACATATGAGGGTTGGGGGCAGAGGACTCCCAGCAGTGGACAGACATATGAGGGGTGGGTGCAGAGGACTACCAGCAGTGTCCAGACATATGTGGGGTGGGTGCAGAGGACTCCCAGCAGTGCCCAGACATATGAGGGATGGGTGCATATCACTACCAGCAGTGGACAGAGATATGAGGGGTGGGTTCAGAGGACTCCCAGCAGTGGACAGACATATGGGGGTGGGTGCAGAGGACTCCCAGCAGTGGACAGACATATGAGGGGTGGGTGCAGAGGACTCCCAGCAGTGCCCAGACCTATGAGGGGTGGGTTCATATGACTACCAGCAGTGTCCAGGCATATGAGGGGTGGGTGCAGAGGACTTCCTGCAGTGGACAGACATATGGGGGTGGGTGCAGAGGACTCCCAGCAGTGGACAGACATATGGGGGTGGGTGCAGAGGACTTCCAGCAGTGGCCAGACATATGAGGGATGGTTGCAGAGGACTCCCAGCAGTGGACAGACATATGAGGGGTGGGTGCAGAGGACTCCCAGCAGTGTCCAGACATATGAGGGGTGGGTACAGAGGACTCCCAGCAGTGCCGAGACATATGAGGGGTGGGTGCATATCACTACCAGCAGTGGACAGAGATATGAGTGGTGGGTGCAGAGGACTCCCAGCAGTGGACAGACATATAGGGATGGGTGCAGAGGACTCCCAGCAGTGCCCAGCCATATGAGGGGTGGGTGCAGAGGACTCCCAGCAGTGGACAGACATATGAGGGGTGGGTGCAGAGGACTCCCAGCAGTGCCCAGACATATGAGAGGTGGGTGCAGAGGACTCCCAGCAGTGGACAGACATATGAGGGGTGGGTGCAGAGGACTCCCAGCAGTGTCCAGACATATGAGGGGTGGGTGCAGAGGACTCCCAGCAGTGCCCAGACATATGAGGGGTGGGTGCATATCACTACCATCAGTGTCCAGACATATGAGGGGTGGGTGCAGAGGACTCCCAGCAGTGGACAGACATATGAGGGGTGGGTGCATATCACTACCAGCAGTGGACAGAGATATGAGGGGTGGGTGCAGAGGACTCCCAGCAGTGCCCCATTCCCAGGAGGATGGATGTCATTCACACACTGCATGACACACCACATGTGGGTTTGAGGACATACAACACATGCATACCCACCCATGGCGGATGCCCCACAATACACACCCTGATTTCATGCCAACAGACTGTATAGTCATGGAAATGCATACTAAAATAAGTTAGCCAAGGGGAACACACACTGTCACGCACATCACAGGAGTGATAGGAATGTCCAGGTGCTGGTCCATCCACCCAGATGTTGTCTCTCATGTAAGGAATAGGGTTCACTGCCACTAGATACAATGCCCACAATTGTGAGTCAGGTTCCCAAATACCCAGTATTTCACGTGCCATTTGTGTGTTAGGCTGTGATTACACACATACATAGTGCTGAAAAGGGGCAATTGGTCCCTGATGCCATTCCTACATACACAAAACACAAGTACAGTGAGTGGCAAGGATGGCACAGACGATTCAGCTGGAGACATCGGTGAGCATGCATGGCCATTGGTGAAGGGATCCGTCACCAACAAAGGATATGTTGACACAGGTCAGCACAACAATTGTGCAACTGTTTGCAGGGAACATGTCAGGTGCCACAGAGGAAGGAACACTCCTTGGGACAATGTCTCACAATCCAAAGGAACACACACTACCAATTAATATTTTCACAGACATTGTGATGGCACACAGATACCATGGTCCACCTCATGACCATCATACTAAAACATTTCTCATAACCCTAACACATTACCAGAACACCAACTTCATGGGCCTCATCACCAACATCAAGTACCTGAAATGCAAGAGTGTGAAACTAAATGAAAAGGCTTTATTCAGCACACCAAAAACAATTTGTTAGAAGACACTATTTACAAAGGCCAATGGCCAGTCCATAGTTCGAGTCCAAGGGTGGACGTATGCGACTGTGTCCACCCCTACCTTGCCTGCACAAAGTCACCTCAAGGTTTGTCGACCGGGGGGGGGGCATCATCAGTGGGAGTACCAGGCACCGCAGGGACAGGAGTGGGTTGGGTAGGTGTGGTGGGTGCAGGCCTGGACGTATCCACCACAGGGGGTGGGGCAGCGCCAAAGGTGGTGGTGAGCAGCTCGCTGCACACTGTTGCCAGGGCGTCCAGAGGAACCCCTGCACCGGAAGAAACACCAGGGCCAACGGAGGGGGGGGTGTCCGAGGGATGGGGTGCAGCGCTCTTGGGGGAGGTGGTGGACATGGGGGGGACTCAACTCCCCTGGCCGGAGACTTCTTCAACCGCTTGCGGGGTGGTGTCACAGTGGGGCTGAGGGACAGACTAGCCATGTAGGTCTCTTTGGGTGACATTTTGGCAGGGGAGCTAAGGGGAGTGGATTTGGAGGAAGTGGGTCGTGAGGACTGCAGACTCTGACTGTGGCTGCGTGTCTGCCGTTTGCCCCCAGACCCTGTGACTAAATCCCCTGAGTGTACGTGCCAGGAGGTGTGCGCTGTGCCTTAGTTGGGGGTGTGCTGGATGTGTCTGTTGGGGTGTGTGCCTGTGACTGTCTGTGTGTGCTTTGGACAAGCATGGGAGAGGGCAGTGTGGATGGCTCCGGGGTAGGGGGGTATGGAGCACCGCAGGAGAGACACTGCTTCCGTCAGTGAAGAGTCCATGGACCGCAGAAACCTGCGTTGCTCAGTCATCGTTGATGACATGCCCTCCACAAACGACACCAACTGTGTGAGCAGTCTAGTGTGTTTATGGAGGACATGCAGCATCGATGCCTGACCAACCTGCAACTGCCGCAGTGTGTCCACAGACTCTTCACTGAGGGCAGCAGGGGTGACAGGGGCAGGGGCTGCGGTGCCTGGTCCGAAGGAGACACGGTGGGACCCTGCACGGACAGAAGGGATAGGAGCAACTGGGAGGGCGGAGATGGCAATGGAGGAGGTGGGTACAGATGGTGGGATGCTGCCAGATGTTGTTGCATCCTCCGCCTCCTCAAGGATGTCAGCCTGGGACCCGTCGGTGTCGTACATGCTCTCGCCTCCGGACAGGTCCTCCGACTGACTCCCCTCGCCCTCCGTGCCACTGTCTCCTGCTGACTCCACAGCACTGGTGGCACTGTCGCTGGGTCCCTCCTCAGGGTACATGCAGGTGTCTTACTCGCTTGTGGATGATGATGCTGTGGGCAAGGAGAAGAAACCAGAAAGCATCAGTCACCTGTATACATCTGACACATGAGCACAAGAACAATTGGTCACAGTGCATATCAGGCAATGCATCATGAGTAACAGCTGGATTACTCCGCACATATGTAAGCCCTGTACTGCCCAGTTGGTAGACCCACCATGCCACTTTGACACCAGGAAACTCAATACACAAAAGGCCGCAACTTGAATGAGCAATACACTGAGAAGCTAGTGTCTGTGAACCGGTGAGCACAGCAATACAATGAAGTCATGACACCTCTTGTTTACCCTGAAATAAACAGGAGTGGTGCACTCAAGGTAAACTAACACACCTCAATACTCAAGGTGTCACCACACTCAGAGAACTGTAAGTCCCTTGGAACACAAAACGAACAAATGTTGGTACCTTGGGACTCACAATACTTTAACCAATCTACATGTTTGGGATGTGCCAATTGGCCATTTTGTGAAGAGAACACTCATGTGCCTGCATGCAAGATGTTGCACAAGGCAGTGCACACAAAAGTACATTGACACTGTCATTGAAGAAGCTGGCACCTTTTCGGAGGAGCCACTGTTAGAAATAGATGGTGTTGCAGTAAGTACATATACATGGGCCCACAGAGGTCTTGACGTCTTGACACTCGTTAGTTTGTATCCCCGACAACTAATGAGTCTCACAAAATCAAGACCACCGTGGGAACATGTATATGGAGAATCTGCAACACCATTTATTTATAACAGTGGCTTCTTTTATTTTTATTTTTATTTTTTTTATTTTTTGAGAGCTTTATTTAGTTTTGAAAAACATAACAATATGAAAATATCGGCTGTGCAGACAGTTAATAGCAAGTACGGAGATACAACATTACACTCCCCCCTCGTATACAAAAAGCAGCACATTATCAAGGCATCGGACCATAGAAAGACCCCAATCAAGAGCCCACCATTCTCATCCGCCTGTGTCCATTAAAGGAAAAGGACGCAGTCAGGACCCACCAAGCATGTTCAGCGGTCACCCCCATCTCCGGCCCACATCCCCCAATTCAGCCCACACCGAGAGAATACAGCCCCCCAACACCCAACAGGGAGGAAGACCAGAACTACCCTACTCCCGTAGGCACTATTCCGGAACTGGATCGCGGGGGGGAAGAGCTCGGGAGGGTAGCGATATAGGTCTTGTAGGGGGCCCAGATATCTTTGGGACGCGCCACTGCAGGGAGGAGACTGGCGTAGATCTCGCTATTTGTGCTGCAATAAGCCATAGACGTTAGCCACGTCCCGGCCGTGGGGGCCGTTCTACCGCCCCAATGTTTTGCCACCTCCCGCTTGGCGAGTAGCAGGCCCAGGGAGGCAAGCCTGCGAACATTCTTAGGGAAATTTACTGTGTAGCCCAATAAAGCTACCTCCGGAGTGGGAACCAGCGTGAGCCCCAACATAACGCCAAGGATCTCATGTATCTGCGTCCAGTATGATTGCAGTCTGGGGCATGTCCAGGACAGGTGCGCAAAGTCAGCATGTGGTGCAGCGCATTCCCAGCATGTGTGTGGGCGCGCGGGGTCAATGGCGTGGAGCCTATCAGGGGTCATGTAGCAGCGGCGAAGAAATTTATAATGGAGGAGCTTATGTCGACTATTGAGTGATATCGCGTTAGTGACTTTGCAACAAGCGGTCCATTGTTCATCTGTAATCGGCCTACCCAAGTCTGCCTCCCAAGCCGCTCTCAATCGGCCATCCTCACATGGAACCAGCGCTGCACATGCCTTATAAAGCTTAGAAACCATATGGGCACCAGTGTCTTTGTCAATGAGGAGAGTTAGGGGCTCGAAGGATGCAGGCTCGAGAGGGAATCCCGCAATGTCCGAACGAGCCGCACAATAAAGCCGGCGCAGGACAAATTTGTCCATGAACGTGGCCTCACTGAAGCGCTCCTCCTCCGAGACAGAAAATATGTGGCCCCCAGGGTAGAGGTCTCCGATCTTAGTGAGATGAAACTTAGCCAAAGTACGCTGCACCAGTGCCTCCCCCGTGCCAGACAGCAACCCGGGGTTGGGAAGTGGAAGAGAAGAGGAGTAGAGGAGAGGCTGGGCTAGATAGCGAGTAAGGCGATGCCACGCCCAGCTGGTGGTGGACACCGTTTGAATATCTACTGGGTCCCGGGCAACCCCCTTGGGCAACACAGCCGCCAAACGGCCCGGGAGAACGAAATCCGCCTCGGGACGAAGGAACGGAATACGCGCGTCAGGGTGGTACCAGGCATAGGCGTGCGCACACTGAGCAACCAGATAGTATAAATACAGATCCGGTACTCCGAGGCCGCCCCTGTCATGGGGGAGCGTGAGAGTTTTCCAACCGATCCGGGGGTGCTTCCCGCCCCATACCAGCCTGATCAGCTGGGATCGCAGCGTGGAGAAAAAGGCCCAGGTGAGAGGGACAGGGATATTATTGAAGAGGTTTAAAAATCTAGGGAGAACTATCATTTTTATGATTGCAATTCTGGCCGACATGGACAGCGGGAGCCTCAACCATCCCTCCACCTGTGCCTCCAGCCTGTCCAAAGCGCGGCCATAGTTGAGGCGGATGAGTTCGTCCGTGTTTAAATGGATCTGTATGCCCAGGTACCGAACCGAGTCAGAGCACCACTCCAACGGGAACTCACACTGCCATGGGGAGGTGCTGCTGGTTAATGGGAAAATTACGGACTTGTGCCAGTTGATGCCCACTCCGGAGTGTGCGCCGAAACGAAGGATCTCCCGTATCAGGGGGGCTAGGTTGACCTGCGGTTCTCTTACATACAGTATAGTGTCATCTGCGTAGAGGGAAGCAAGCAAGGGACCCGTCCGGAACTGGAGACCCCTGTGGAGATGGCGTTCTTGGAAATGCCGGATCAAGGGGTCCATGGCCAAAATGAACAGTAGCGGTGAGAGTGGACAGCCCTGCCGCGTACCACGCATTAGAGAGAAGGGACAAGACAGCGTGCCATTGATACGCAATCGGGCCGTGGGGCGGCTATACAAAAGCCGCGTGGTAGCAAGGAAGTTCTCCGGCATGCCCATACGTTGCATGACGGAAAGGAAGAAAGGCCATTCTAGGGTGTCGAAGGCCTTCTCGGTATCCAGGAGGACCGCCGCAGCAGGCGTGGCCGGATTAATTCTATGCAGAACCGTGAAAAGCGTCCGCAGATTTAAAGACGTAGAGCGGCGCGGGACGAAGCCCGATTGGACGGGCGAAATTATGAATTCCATCAATTGAGAGAGCCTGTTGGCAACTATCTTTGCCAGGATCTTGTAATCAAAGTTTAAAAGGGAGAGGGGCCGATACGAGCTACACAACGTCGGGTCCTTGTTTGGTTTTGGCAGCAGAACTATTACCGCTTCGCTGAGGGTCGCCGGAAGGGAGCCGCGCTCCAGCGCCTCCGCATACACCTCTATCAGCTGTGGTGCCAGCAGATCAGAAAAGGCCTTATAAAAATCCCCGGAGAAGCCATCGAGGCCGGGGGCTGTGGACCCGCGAAGCACCTTAATCGCCCCGCGCACCTCCGCCACAGTTATAGGCTCCGCCATGAACTCCTGCATGCCCTTATCCAGGAACACAAGCGCGATCTCCGACAAGTAGGCCGCACGAGAGGCTGGGGGTTCCCCCAGCTTGGTCTTGTATAGTTCGGAGAAGTAGGTCAGGAATTCGTCTCTGATCTCGGCGGGTGTTGTGCGGAGCGAACCATCTACGCCCCGCACCTCAACTATTAAGGACTTACCATACGGAGGCCTCAAAGCTTGAGCCAGCGTGCGTCCCGGCCTGTCCCCCTCGCCATATCTACGTGCCGTCTGGTACTGCCCCAGATACAGAATCTCTCTGTCTGCCGCCTCCCGGAAGTCAGTCAGGAGGCAAAGCCGCCTAGCGGACACGTCATCAGCCGGCTCACGCTGCGCTTCAGCATCAATCGACTCTAGCTGTGTCTCCAGTTGCTTAATGGTCGCACGCAGCGCCTTCAGGACCCCAGCGTGCTTAGCTATGCAAATCCCCCTGATGTAGGCCTTAAACCCCTCCCAAAGCATGGCCTGAGAGTCTACAGATCCTGTATTAATCGTGAAATAGTCCTCTATCGCCTCGGAGATCTCGTGGACAAATAAGTCGTCCAGCAGCGCTCTCCCAGGGAATCGCCACTGTCGCTCAAAACCCTCGGGGCGCGGAACATCCAAGCAGAGCGACACAGGGGAGTGGTCTGAGTACGTTCTAGGGAGAGTAAGTAGCCCACGAAACCATGGGGACAGGCCCGGGGACAGCAGCCAGTAGTCAATTCTGGTCCAAGTGTTGTGTTGCCCCGAGAAATGCATGTAGTCAGTGGTGTTCGGGTTGCACCTGCGCCAAATATCAACTAGGGAGAACTGGTGACAAAGGTCCAAAAGTGCGCGCCGCGCCCTAGGCTTGGAAGGAGCAGCCCCAGACGTGCTGTCCAAACTAGCATCCAGCAATAAGTTAAAGTCGCCGCCAAGAATGAGGCCCGCTGGTTCAAGATTCGCCAGCTGGGCAGCCAGCGCATGAAAAAATTCCGGGGAATCAGTGTTAGGGGCGTACACACATACCAGGATGACCGCATGACCCATTAACACCCCTCGTACTATGCAGTAGCGTCCCTCCGGATCCCCCCGGAACAGCTGGCAGTGAAACGGGACTCTCTTGTGAATCAGCACCGTGGTGCCCCTGGCATAATTGCTAAAATTGGAGAAGTATCTATGGGCGCCCCAGGAAGCTGCAAAGCGCGCGGGAACAGAGGTGTGTAAATGCGTTTCTTGAAGAAAGGCAATGTCAACCCTGTGCCAATTCAGATAGTGTAGTACCTGCTTGCATTTTCGTTGGTTGTTCAGGCCTCTGACGTTCCAAGACATCAATGATAGGTCAAGGGGGGCTTCCTGTAAGCCTATGTGTACCGTCGCTGCCATACCACTAGCAATGAGAGCAGGAAAGCAGAAGCGTCTCCGTGTATCCGCAAAGTTACAATCTGACCAGCCATGTCAAGAATATCAAAACTCCCCATCCCATCCCCCCTCCTCCCACCCAGCCACATCACGCAGACGTGAGGCAAACCCCAACCTGTGGAAAAAAAACGAAGCTCCAAATAGCAATACCAGTGGTGTACAGTTAGACAAGAAATAAGCATTTTAAGCCAAAAGTGCTCCCGGCGGTGTCAACCAAAGGGGAATGGCAACGACCCGCCGCCGACCCAGCACCACAGAAAAAGCAATGACATAACAAAGTGTCCCAAACTTCCCCATTGCAAACAGTCAGAAAAAGAAGTCTAAAGCTGGGATGCGGGCACTGACTCAGCCAGGCCCAGAGCCGGAAAACAGGTCCTGGCTAGTCGCAGAACCACTGCGCGGAGGAGAGCGTCCATCCTCATCGCCCCCCGAAGGGCCCCTGCATGGTTTATATGTTCGGCAGAACTCCTGTACCGCAGTAGGATTGTCAAATATCCGCGTTCGGCCATCGATGTCAACCCTCAGCCGGGCAGGATACAGCATACCATACTTGAGGCCCAGGTTGCGGAGCGCCGCTTTCGCCCCAACATATTTACGCCTGGCCTCCTGTACCATGGCGGTAAAATCTGGGTAGAACGAGAGTCTCGAGCCCTGCCAGGTGATCTCGCCCTTCTCTCTGGCCAGCCGCAGGGCTGTGTCCCGGTCTCAGAAGTTCATAATCCGGGCGATCAGAGGGCGAGGCGGTAGCCCCGGGTTAGGTCGCGGCCCCAGGGAGCGGTGCGCCCTCTCGACCACAAAGCCTGGTGTAAAGGAGTCACGCCCAAAAATGTCCGATAACAATTGCTCTACAAAAACATCCAGCCTGCCGGTAGCCGTGGATTCCGGAACCCCAGTGATTCGGACGTTATTGCGCCGACTGCGCGATTCCAAGTCCTCGTTCTTAATGGCCACGTCCTTTAGTATGCGCTCCAGTCGATCTAAGCGCTTGGTGTCCTGCACTGCGCCATCTTCCACCGCCGATATTCGAGCCTCAGCCTCCACCAAACGCTGATCATGGGCCTGGATCTTCGCCCCCATCGTTTCTAGCGTTTTGTTCAGGGCATCAAAGCGTCCATCGAGGGCCCTGAATCCAGCACGCATCTCTTGAAGCCAGTCAGGGGATGGAGCAACAGCCGCCGGGCCAGAGGACTGGCCCCCAGCAGGATCCGGCATGTCCGGGCGACGGTCCGCCGGTTGATCGTGTAGCCTTTCAAACGGCAGAGTCTTCTGCTTTGGGTCCTTCCGTCCCATGCCCCCACACGGCCAGACAGCGAGTCGCGGGTAGGGGGCCACAAGGCGGCTTCAAGGCGCTGCGACGACGGCCCAGGAGGAGGAACGGATCTGCCACTTCTTTGGCCCGTAGCGTGGGCGATGCAGCGGTCCCCCGCAGACTCCGGTCAGCCCCAATCACGCGGCACACCAGGCCCGGGCACCAACACCGGCCGCACCGTTACAAGACCAGGGAGCGCCTCCTCGGGGGCCTGAGCCCCGGACCAAGCAGAGCGGGCGGCCAGTGGGGCGTCAGCAGATGCGACCAGGCGACCCAGGGCCGGGGAGAGGGAGACCGGATGGCGCAGGCCGCGAATCCCAGGAGCCACCGAGCAAGGTCCCAGGGAAGGGGGGCAGAGGCGGCCCGGGCGCTAGGGTCAGCGCGGATCCCCCCCAGCCCACCCCCACCGCCAACCAGCCGTTCCGTCGCCCCCCCCAGAGCCCCAGACCTAAACAGCCCGGGGAACCCGAGAGGAGTCAGCGAGAGAGGCCGCGACCGCGGCGCCGAGCAACGGCCAAACGCCCGGACCGCTCCTGGCCAGCGGCGGCGAGGGGGGCGAAGCAGACCCACACCAGACCGCTCCCCAGCGCTCAAACCCCCCCCCCGGTTCCCCCCCGGCCACCCGCATCACGACCGGCCGCTGCCGCCGCACTAACCTCCCCGGCCGCCGAGTCAGGCCGCCATCTTGGGCATCAGGTCCGCTCGGTCCTGGCGTTCGTAGGTCGCTCCGGGCGCAGTCGGGGCCAGATCGCCACTCCGGGTCGCTTCAGGGCCACAGGAGAGTCAGCGCCGGGTCCGGGCAGCCATCGCCCGCATCAGGAGGTCGGGAAAGACAGGATTAGTGCTGAGTCAGCTATGGAGCTTCAACACCGCGCGGCCATCTCAGCCCGCGGCTTGGCCACGCCCTATAACAGTGGCTTCTTTGAAAAGGTGCCAGCTTATTCAATGACAGTATCAATGTACTTTTGTGTGCACTGCCTTGTGCGACATATTGCACGCAGGCACATTAGTGTTCTTAACACAAATCATCAAATTTCCACATGTTAAACATGAACAACTGTTGACAAGTGCTGTGAGTGCCAAGGTACAATTCATGAAGAGTAACAACTTGAATCATGTCAGTTGTCACCAGGCCATCCGTCACCTGATTACACAGTTGGCTACACATATGACCTACTGCCTGTCATCTGGAGTGGCACACATGTCCACACCCAGGACAATGCATTAGCTAATGGGCCTGCAATTGGTTGGTAAAAAAGACCAGCTGTACTGTGGGGACACCCTCATGGCAAGCCAGAATGTACAAACAGATGTCAGCACACAAAGTCCAAACTGCGTTGCATCTGAACCACACATGTGCAAAAAATGTATGAGCAGGATTCTTGTTGGTAAAAAAAATGACACAGGCTGCAAAGCACGTACATTAAGCACTGGCCAGCATCACAGGGGCACTGCCCAGTGTATTTTAGTCCAGGCAATTCTCACACACAAGTCAGATCTGGCAATGAAAAATCAGGGTTGCACATGTATGCCTCTCCCCCCCCCCCCCCAATACATGAGTCAGTGTGATTTATACAGATCAAGAAGTGACAACTCTTATTCAGGGTTACAACAACTGCTAGAAAAATTGCTTCATTGACACCACATCACCTCGTGGGGCTGACGACACATATTTGTGACAAACAACCATCAACAGATTGTTGTGAATAGCCACACAGGCACTGCCCAGTGTGAATATGCACACGTAAAGTGGTGTATCCCTGTCCAGTGGACACATGAAGCACACATTAACAAAATCCAAACTAGGCCAGGGAACAATGCCACAAAGGCAGACCTATGCAGCACACACAGAGAATGTGCACAGTGTTGGATGACACACATGATTAGGAGGCCAGGGTGTCTCAGGGGACTGTAGTGGGCACACTGCTCCATGGTCCTGGAATGAGCTGACTCTACCATGTTCAACTGTCATGGCACTATGCATATCTCACACTCATGCACATCATGTCTGAGGCCACAACATTGCTCATGCATGCTGCAAGGGTGTCCAGTTGAAAGCTCACAGTCCTATGTTGAGAATCAGCATCAGTGACAACAACTATGGACCCCCAACATAGTGAACAGGTCATGGCACAGGCAAGTTACCAACACAAGTCACAGACACCCTCCCTCATGATGCAGAAAGCAATGTGCACTTAGATGTACTGGCACCCTAGATGACCATGTGCAAATGTGATTACACACACACCAGGGGGCACATGTCAAGGAGAGGAAGGGGTGAAAAAGATCCCCAGGTGACATTTGGGAACAGAAAATGCACTGCACATATGAACTCTGGGAGTGTATTCATGCAAAATAGCACTTCCTAAAGCTGGGGACACATAACACAACAAAAAGCCATGTACCTACCCCCTCCTTGCTCCAGTCTCTCCTGTAACTGCCTATCGAGGTCAGGGAAGACCACCACCAGGACACGTTTCATGTGGTGGGTCAGGTGTCGGCAGCCGCCGGGGGGGCGAGGTGGAGAGAGCTTGAGCTGGACCCGGGCGATCCGCCGGGTCCAGCACCGGATGTCCTGCCACCTCTTGCGGACCTGGGCCAGCTGCCGATCACGCCCCCCGCAGTCCTCACGGCCCTGACGACGTTGGTCCAGATCACCCCCTTCTCGTAGGCAGTTACCTGTCAGGATGACAAAGTGACACAACATCAATACACCTGCTCCATGTCCCAGAGACACACTTTAGAACATCTTTGAAATGTTGAACAGGGCATAGGATGCTGACATGAATAGCCTCATTCACAACATGAAATTGGCCTGTGTGCAAGCGCCAATGCAGTATATGGCATTGAAAGTCTACAGGTGGCATGAGGGGTGCAAAACACTCAATGAACATGCCACACACTGTGCAGCACATGCAACAGCAGGCTGATGGGCAGCACGTGCCATGCAGTCACATGTCCCACTCCACTGACGCACCTTCAGCAGACTAGACAGACACACCCAGCCATAGATCACTGGCCTGTCATTGACAACAGCGGATACAACCCTCACTCTGCACATGTGCCATTTGCCAGGGGGGAGTCACAGGTGTCGTGCTAGTTCTGCAAGTCAGACACAAAGCACGGCTCACTTGTCACATCAGATGGTTAGATCAGTTGCCTCCAACATGCAGCTGTGGTGCAACGCTTCACATAGACACTCACCCACATGACAAGGAACATTCACACACATCAATGTCCATGAGGTCGTACACGTCATTTGGACACTCTCACCACAGGTCCACTCAACTCATCCACATCTGTGGGTACAGTCACCTGTCACACCGGGGTGAGCACTGAATCACCTCAGGATAACAGGAATAAAAGCCCCCAAGGATTAGCCAGGCTGAATGTCTCGTGCACTATGCAGTAAAAGTCACTGTAAGCACCATGCAAGTGAGGAGTGCACACAGGAACTACATGATGCACTGCATAAGAGACATAAGCATGCCCCCCCCCCCCGGGACACACTCTGAACAACATTGCATGTCAGTCCCACCTGGACACAATATTGACAGTCACACAACAGGTGCATAGGCAAAGGTAGTGGACTCAGCACTCACCTGCTCCCCTGGTCTCCCATACAGGCTGGTGTACTGTGGGAGGAGGACGTCCAGCAAGGCCTGATTCTCCTCCAGGGTGAATGGCTGGGCCCTCTCCACAGCACAAGACATGGTCCAGGGAAGCAGAGACAGCAGCAATGTTGTCGACAGGAAAGTTGTGCAGGCAAGTGCCCTCTCATGGCTTCTGCCTGCCTTATATCTGTCTTGCTGAGGGGCATTCATTTTGAGGAGTACATAGTGATTGGTCAGAATCATTCGCATCTTACGTTTACTCCAATCCCTTTAAACATACACCAGTGACAGCATTTGCATTGTTCAAATTTTGATCATCATGTCAAGTCAACAACCACTTTGCAACATTGTATTTTGTGGCCAACTGACTCTTCCAGGACACTTGATGGAAAAATTTGAAGAAAAAAATCGGTATCCATGACAACCAGCATGCATTTAGGGCCTAATACTTGTCCCTTATGTGTCCCCTATGTAATTTTGAAAGCCACACACAGGTACGGTGCGTTTCACACGTACCCCTACGGCACCAGTTGCACAGTGCGTTTGACACGTATGTGTAGGCACTGGTAGTACACGTACGTGTACTACCAGTGCGTACACGTATGTGTACAAGTACGTGTACGCACTAGTTGTACACGTATGTGTACTACCAGTGCCTACACATACGTGTACAACTAGTGCATACACGTACTTGTACACGTACGTGTACGCACTAGTTGTACATGTACGTGTACTACCAGTGCCTACACGTACGTGTACAACTAGTGCGTACACATACGTGTACAAGTACGTGTACGCACTGGTTGTACACGTATGTGTACTACCGGTGCCTACACGTACGTGTACAACTACTGCATACACGTAATTGTACACTTACGTGTAGGCACTGGTAGTACACATGCGTGTACTACCAGTGTGTACACGTACGTGTACAACTAGTGCGTACACGTACTTGTACACGTACGTGTAGGCACTGGTAGTACACGTACATGTACTACCAGTGCGTACACGTATGTGTACAACTAGTGCGTACACGTACTTGTACACGTACGTGTAGGCACTGGTAGTACACATACGTATACAACTAGTGCGTACACGTACTTGTACACGTACGTGTACACGTACGTGTAGGCACTGGTAGTACACGTACGTGTACAACTAGTGCGTACACGTACTTGTACACGTACGTGTAGGCACTGGTAGTACAGGTACGTGTTCTACCAGTGGTAGTACATGTACGTGTACTACCAGTGGTAGTACACGTACGTGTACTACCAGTGCGTACACGTACTTGTACAAGTACGTGTAGGCACTGGTAGTACACGTTAGTGTACTACCAGTGCGTACACGTACGTGAACAAGTACGTGTACGCACTAGTTGTACACGTACGTGTACTACCAGTGCCTACACGTACGTGTACAACTAGTGCGTACACATACTTGTACAAGTACGTGTACGCACTAGTTGTACACGTACGTGTACTACCAGTGCCTACACGTAAGTGTACAAGTACGTGTATGCACTAGTTGTACACGTACGTGTACGCACTGGTAGTACACGTACGTGTACTACCAGTGCCTACACGTACGTGTACAAGTACGTGTACGCACTAGTTGTATACGTACATGTATGCACTGGCACGTGTACTACCAGTGCCTACACGTACGTGTACAAGTATGTGTACGCACTAGTTGTACATGTACGTGTACTATCAGTGCCTACACGTACCTGTACAAGTACGTGTACGCACTAGTTGTACACATATGTGTACTGTACTACCACTGCCTACACGTACATGTACAAGTACGTGTACGCACTAGTTGTAGACGTACGTGTACTACCAGTGCCTACATGTACGGGTACGCATTTCACACGCTTACAATGGTAATACAGCAGTACACATGCCAGGAATGGAGTGCTACGAGTCGCACATGGATGTCCATCAAGTACTTGTCATTGCATACTTTCATGTGCAGGCCCTAGGTGTGTTAGCCAGTGATATTGCACAGGTCCTCTCATCTAGTTGCACAATTGATGTGTTCTGACCTGTGGACCCATGTCATTTGTGATGGGGCACGATGTGGCACACATCACCTTGACACTTGCCACATGTGTGTCTGTAGTCCAACTGTGTCATGCATTGCAGCAGTGGGTGGCACAGTCATCAACACCCGCACCTGTCTCCTGATGCCAGGGACAGGGACACTTTATCAACTGACCTGTCACGATCAGCGTGCCCCTTTGGGACTATGTCAGGTGTGTGTCATGTGTTCCCATGAGCTTCATGTCAGTGTCCCATCAACGGCATCTGCTGTTGGTGCATCCAACAGGGGTCTGTGGGGAGATGGGCATGTAACACATCTACGCACACCATGCCACATGTGGATTCCCAAGGCTGAAGGGTCTGTGTGCATGGGACATCATATATTTTCAGTCATACATGTGTTTGTTGTCTCAATGGCTGTGTCTTTGTGTTGTCACGTGTACCCCTTCATCGCACTGTGTTTGATATGTACATTTGACATTGCATGTGACCTGTGCGTGTGCCTTGCAGTCAGCTGTCTGGATGAGATGACATCTTTCAAATGCAGCTATGTGGTTGTGTGTCACTCCGGTCATATCTGTGGCTCTTCACTCAGACTGGCCCCCAAATCATTTCAGGGCATGACATGTAGACTTGACAATCAACAGGTGTATCAGGCTTTTTGTAGGAGTGCCAGCAAGCTGGCATCTGTGTCCTGGATGTATTGCACACACCCGACTCCATAGTTACCTGATGTGTATTAGCAGTGTAGCATGTGCTATGTTCATTGACATTGATGTTTGCCGACTCTCAATCTTCATTCTTCAAAACTATGTTTTACAGGGCACCACCTGTCCCAAGACTAATGCCAGACTTGGCTGCCATGAGGGAACGTGCCTGCATCCGCCGTTACAGATTCACTCAACAGTTGATTGAGGACCTGACAAACAAGCTGGCACCACACCTCCAACCGCAACACAGGTATCCTACTGCGCCGACCCCCAAGATGAAGGTGATGGCAGCCTTACATTTTTTTGCCACAGGTACGTTTCAATTGACCATAGCTGATGTGGGTGGGATGTCCCAGACTATGTTCAGCCGTGTCCTGCGTAATGTTTTAGCAGCCATGTTGAAGCACCTTGATGAATTCATCAAATTTCCGACTCCCGAGGGGTTGAGGGATGTCAAGGGGGATTTCTATGCCCTGGGTGGGATGCCCCATGTAATTGGGTCCATTGATGGTACACATGTGGCTTTTGTACCACCACAGGCACAGGAACAAGCCTATCGCAATAGAAAACATTACCACTCGATAAATGCCCTTGAGGTGTGTCTTGCTAACATGCTGATTTCCCATGTCTGTGCACGTTTTCCAGTATCAGCACACGATGCCTACATCATGAGGCGTAGCAGGGTGCCACAAATGATGCTGCGGCTGCACAACGAATGAGCATGTCTTGTTGGTGGGTATAGACTTTTTGTCCTATGTGTTGCGGTATCTTTGTCTCTTACGGCATCTCGTGACCCACTTATTTACATGATGTTTCCATGTAGGGGACTCTGGCTATCCCAACATGCCATGGCTGATGACACCTCTCCGCAACCCAAGGACAGCTGCAGATCACCGGTACAACGATGCACACGGGCAGACGAGTGATTGAGAGGACGTTTGGACTCCTGAAGAGCCGATTCCAGTGCCTGGACAAGACAGGCGGGTCCCTCCCTTATGCCCCAGAGAAGGTCTGCAAAATCTTCATTGTGTGCTGCATGCTGCACAACATGGCAGTTGAGAAGGCAGTGCCACTCATCCTGGATCCAGATGAGCAGGAGCATTCACCCGTGGAGGATCAAGGGCTTGGTCACGAGGCTAGTGATGAGGAGGAGGAGGTGGGGGAGGATATCCGGAGTCATCTCATACACAACTTCTTCTCATAATTGTGAGTCACTGGCTATGAGTGTGCAAGCTTGTAGCATTGATTGTCATGTGTTGCAATGTGTGTGTCCAGCTGACTGAATGCAAAGTGACTTGGATGTGTGTTCTGATGTGTCACTCGAGCGATGATGTCATGCAATACAGTTTTGCGGAGAGACTTGATTGGCAATTTACATGTGTCCAACATTATTCATGTTTTGTACACTTCCATGTGTGCGTTGAGAATTTTTTTAGGTGACTTCTCGTGTGTCTGTCATTCCCAGGTATTTTGCACCTGTTGTCTGGTCGTGTCATCGTTGTCGTCCTGCTATTCCTCGTGAGGATTGCAACGTGTGCTGAATCAGCGTTCCATGCACAAACATCTGGAAATGTCAGTTTGGGTAAGTATTGCAGCAAGGCTTTTTGGTGGTGGTACAGGTTGGGAATGTGTGGTGACTGCTTCTGTGCATGTTGTGGTACCATGCATACATGTCTACCTACCATGGAGCATATAACATGTAGCATCACTCCCATGACATGATAGTCAGCCTTCTTGACAGTCATCTGTAGTGGAATATGGCGTCTGATGAAGGCATCAATGTGTGTGAACCTTGGCTCTGAAACATTGCAGATGCTACGGGTGGACATAGTGGGGGACATCACAACAACATGCTCTATGGGGAATTGCAGCCTCTCCGTGTGCAGCAGGATTTGTTTTGCTCATCCCCTTACCTTGTGTGCCAGTTTATTGGGATTGACATCATCCGTGTTGTGAAGGGGGGGTCCAGCGTATGTCCCACATGTTCTGTCAACTGACCTGTGAGTCTGTTAATATGGAGGCATATCCCTTTCTGTGTGTATGTGGAATAAAGGTGTTCATCACAATCCAAAGTGCCTCATCTCGGTCACTGCAGATCTCTTACCAGTTTGCATGCGTCATCTATGGCATAATTGACAAAGATTGAGCATATGAGTGTATGGGTACTTTGGCAACATGCATTCAGTGCTTCATGGCTAATGATCTCTATTGTGCATGAAGTACCTGGTTGTGTATGTATTTGTGCAGGTTGCTGCCCACAACGGGACGTGAATGCCTGCTGATGGTGTGTCTCCTTTGCGCATCTCCGCATTTTGTAGCCTGATACAATGGCTGTAATTTATGGTGATTGATCATACACTTTCTGGGAGTGACCCATGAGTGACATACACCTGTTGCACTGTGCCTTGCAGACCTCCTTGTCTTTGTGTTGTGGTACTTTAGAATTTGGGACCGCGTAGCAGGCAGGGCCCTACCCCTGTCTATTCCGGTATTAGCGAACCGCGAATGGTCAATGCGGTATGTACAAGTGCTTTGTATAACGTTTTAGCTATGAATGCACTGTGTATACGATGTTGTACATTGACTACGTGGGCTCCATCTTAGAGCGGTGGCCATAGGCCACCGCTCTAAGATGTGAGCCTATGTGAGGTGCCCTCACATAGGCTACCTATTACGAGCAAATACGGGCCTTTAGAACACATGTGCCTTCCTTTGACTTCTCTGTGACCTGGGCAGCTTGGCTCCGCTGCCCCAGGTCAGTCCGGTTTCACGAGCTCCCCGTCCTACGGCCACCTGTGATTAGCATCAGGGTTTGACACACCATAAAGCCTTTTCATCCCGCACAAGCCTCCGGCTAATCTCTTTCACACCTGACTCTTCCTGCTTTATGGCTTGTTTTCCAAACATGAGATGTTCGTGTTTATTGGGGCCTGTTGATATCTGATGTGGGATCTGAGCCTCGCTGGGTAAATAATTGTGGGCTGGCTAAACTGGAATGTGGGATGGTCATCATGACTCTGCCTTTTCGTTTGTAATGGATACACGTAGATGACCATATCGTAAAACAAGGAATGTGTGCCTGAAGCATGATATTTTGTATTTAAGGAGAAGCCCGTTTCTGTAACTTTAAGCAGTCTCCTGAGAACATACATGCTGTTGTACTTCTCGGATACCTGTAATTGGTCTGTAGCCAATAAATCGATCTTTGACTTCACCCAGAAGACTCTGTGTTTCTGTTGGTCTGAAACAGGAAGAACCCGAAGTCTTAGGGTGTGTTCCCCTGCACCGCTGGGCTTAAAATTCCCAGTACTTCAGTTGGCGCCCAACTCGGGACGATTTCAGCGGTACCAGTCCAAGCCAGAGGTTCGTGAGGAGCTTCGTGTGGAAATTCCGGAGGAAGGCCACCACTTCATCGACCCCTGCATGTCGACGTGGTCCGAAAGTCTTTTCTGCGAGGTTCTCCGCGTCCCGACGGCTACGAAGGACTGCTGCCCTGATTAATCGCCCTGTTTTGGACCCTTGGCGATTTTAGTAGTGCGAAACAATCGAGAGAGTCTTCTGGTGACGCCTTCGATCATCGATATTCAGTTAAGTATAAGTGGAGCGTCTCCCAGTTTGTTTGGTATCCTTCGGGATTTTTGGTATCCTTCGGGATCATTTTGATTTGGAGCTTGCAAGTCCCAAAGCCAGAGGACTCGTGTATTCACGAGACTATCGTAATCGATAATCCTTTGAAGTTTGAAACTAGACTAGTGAGCGAAGATGCCTGGTTCTAGTGTATTTGGAAGATTGTTTTGTTTGGGTTGTGGAAAGGATTTCCAGTTAGAGGATTCATGTCCGGTTCCTCCAATTGGAACTCCAACTTATGAGCTTTATGTAAAACATGGCGTGGGCCCCATTGCATATAATGAAGTATGGATCCGATACACCAGAAAGGACGGTGTTTTAAAATGGCCCCAAAATGGTAGTTTCGATACAGATATCTTAGATAATTTGGAAGTTAAATTGTTTAAAAAGAAAGCCCGGCCGGCGATGTTTGATTCTTTCCGCCTATGGCGAAAGGAAGCCAAACAGAAGGAAATTAAGCTAGCGAAAAGGAATAAGAGAGAAAGAGGTATGTCAGTGATGCAAGCAGCTGTGCAATTTAAAGATAATGAGGAGGAACAAATGAGTGAACAGTTACATAGACAGCGCAAACTAGGGATCGATAAATGTTACCCTGTTTTGTCACCCCTTATGCAAGATGAAACAAAAGAGAAAGAGAAAGATTCCCTAATGTCCCATTTGCTAAGTTCGCCACCCCTGTATGCGCAAAATGCCACAGCGCCTCCACAGCTTGTAAATGTGCAGCCTCCAGTTAATATGCCGCAAGCCTTCCCACAACCGCCAGCTCCTCCTCAGTTGGCTCCTATCCCTACAGTACAGCCCTCTCAAGGGCCGCCAGTTTTGCTACCTGTTGCCCCTGCGCTTCCTGCGACTTTGCCTAGCACATCAGCTGCCTCCCCTGGCGCTCCTTCTTGCACTACCCCGGTACCTGTATCTGAATCCGTTTTTCTTCCCTCTGTCTATCCCCCCGTTTTCGCCTCAACTTCTCCTTCAGCACGACAACGACTAGCTAATGTAGTTACTAGTTTAATGTCGCCTCTCTTTGGGTCATCTAGTATGACTCCTGGTTTACAACGTAAGCAACTGCGTAGTCAGCTGCCTGGTCCCGACGAGAAAGAGGTGCTAGATCATCTGGCGCGTAGGTGGATTGGTTTTCCTTCACTCTATAATGTGGAATCAGTTGTTAACGTTTTCCACCAATGGGATGCCCCAACACAGAGGTATGTCTTTGACAAAATGTGTGAATTCCTCTGTGAGGAATTGGAGAATAATGGTTCAAACCCAAACCCACAGGAATTGTGTCGAGTGCGATTTGATTTTGGAACAGGTACAATTGTGGGTCCCAATGTAGATAAAGCGGTTGCGACTTTACTGTCCTTCAGGAATAGCGATTGTCAGCAATCATTGTTCGAACAGGAATTCCCTGTGGGGAAGAAGGTAAAAGCGCGCCAATATCCGATGCGTGAGGTTCCTCCAGTGTGGAGACCTGCTGATCCAAATGCTAATCCAGCTGTCCCTGCTCATTTTCAGCGTGTTTGGGTACACGTCCCATGGAAGCGTTCTGAGGTGTTAGCGCTTAAGCAGACATTGCCTGACCCCCGTAAAAACCCTACGGGATATTATAAGGAGTTATCACAAACTGCAGAATCGTGTTTCATGAATCTGGCTGACATAGATATGTTGTTTGGGAATGTGGTTCCACAGCCTTTATGGGGATCCATTCGTAATGTAGATCACGCTGCAGAATTGGGTAACACATGGGCTAATATCATTGCTACAGACGCTGGCCAAGTTGGTTGCGCGAAGCCTGACCCTTTAGTAGCAGACCTCCCTGGTAGAATTATTACATACATGAAAACTTTAATGCCCGCGATGCGCGTAAATTGGGATAAACTATCCGCATGTAAGCAGAAGAAAGATGAGACAGTGTCCGATTTCTTTACAAGGTTTGAAGAAACGTTTATCGACCACAGTGGTCAAGACATGAGTATTGAAGGTGGCCAACGGTTATTTGTGGATAAATTTGTGCAGAATCTACTTCCCGAGTTGTGTAAGAAATTAAAAGATTCAGAAAGTTCTTGGGCTGTTTCCTCCTCAGCGCAAATACTGGCTACTGCACAGTATTATGAAAATAGAGACAAAGATGAGAAGGATAGAACAGATAAGAAAACGAAAGAAGTGAAAACAAAGGTCCTCTTGCAGCAGGCTTATCCGCCACGTGGAGGACAGAATAATTATAGGCAAACCCAAGGTATCTATCAGCAACCCCAACAGTTTCAGAATAACCAGCAAATGAATGGGTATTATCAACCACGTATCCCTGTAGGTCCCAATCAATGTTCATATTGCAGAGAGGAAGGTCATTTCAAGTATAGTTGTCCTAAATTAATGCAGCGTACTAATAATGCGTATGGCGCAAGAGGTAGAGGTGGTCAACAAGCTCCTAGAGGTAGAGGGCGTGGAAATGCTCCCCAGAACGCGCGTCCTCTTCCGCCTCAAAATACCATAAATAGCTTTGATCAGCAAGCCAATGCAACTGGTAATACAGCTCAGTACTATAATAATGATTCTTATGCAGAAGACGACAATGTGGAAGGTAATGATTACTAGGACAGCCGTAGACAAAGAGAGGGAGTTGTTTCAGTACCAGTGGATCAGAGCGGACCATATGTTAAAGTAATTACAGCGGGTGTGACAGAGCCCTTTCTGCTGGACACTGGTGCTGCAAAGAGTTCAATTATGCATTCAAAACTCCCTGGCGCGCCTTTGTCTGGCGAAATGAATGTTTCAGTAGGTTTTTCTGGCGCCCCAGTTAGGAACCCGATTTCTAGTCTTATGCCACTTTCTGTTGGACCTTGTGAGCTAAAAGCACCCCTCATCCTAACGACAGGATGTGGTGAAAATCTGCTAGGATTAGATTTGCTAAAAAGATTGCATGCGACGCTATATTGTTCTCCCTCAGGAGTACAACTTACATTAGGTAAGAAAGTGATTTCCCCGATGTATTTGTCTAAGAATGCAATGCCACCTGAATTGTCATCCCTTCCGGATGTCCTGTGGGCTACTGGTCCCAATGATGTGGGTCTTTTGGAAATACCGCCATACGTGGTCACTTTAAAGGCCAATGTCAGATTGCCATGTATCCCCCAGTATAAGATCTCCAATGAAGGTCAGAAAGCGTTGTTAGCCATTGTTAGCGATTTGATTAAAAAGGGTGTAATTGAAGAGACAAGAGGCAACGTTTGCAATAGTCCTGTTTTACCTGTCTTAAAACGAACGGACCCTTCACAGCCACCTGTTTACAGATTTGTGATTGATCTCAGAGAGGTTAATAAGATTGTTGTGCCACAGTTTCCAGTTGTCCCTGATATAACTGCCTTGTTAACTATGATTCCAGCCTCCGCTGCATGGTTCTCAGTGATCGATTTAAAGAATGCTTTCTTTAGCATCCCAATTGCAGAGGAGAGCAGAGACATTTTTGGCTTCAGTTTAGGAGGTCGAAGCTTCCGCTTTAAACGCGCTCCCCAGGGCTACTGTGAAAGTCCATCAATATACAGTCAAGCTTTAAAAGCGCAGCTTGATGCACTTGTTTTACCTAGTGGTGCTACCCTCATTCAGTACGTTGACGATTTGCTAATCGCCGCGGATACTGAAGAGATTTGCAAAAAAACTACATTGTCATTGTTGCGTCATTTGTCTGCCTGTCATCACAAAGTGTCTCTCTCAAAAATGCAATATTGTCGACAAGAAGTGACCTACTTAGGTCATCTCTTATCGAAGGAGGGAAGGAAACTGACCCCAGAAAGAATTCAAGCCATTGCACAATTGAGTGTGCCTAGAACACAGAGAGAAGTGCGTGCTTTCTTGGGCATTACTTCATACTGTAGGCACTGGATACCAAATTTCTCTTTGCTGGCAAAACCTTTGTTAGCATTAACATGTAAAGACACACCGCATCCTATCCCATGGTCTGAAGAGTGTCAGAAAAGTTTTTTGGAATTACGTGATGCATTGTGTTCAGCTCCTGTGTTGGGTACCTCTGACTACAGCAAGCCTTTTACATTGTATGTTCACGAAAAGAATGGTTGCGCATTATCAGTGTTAACACAGCCTTTTGGCGACAGACCGCGTCCATGCGCATATTTTTCGTCAACCTTGGACCCAGTAGCGAAGGCATTGCCAAGTTGTTTGAGAGCATCAGCCGCCGCAGCTATGTCTATTCGACAGTCTGCTGGACTGGTGATGGATAACACATTGATTGTAATGGTTCCACATGCTGTGGACACATTGTTAAACAGGACCAAGACACAGCACTTAACTAGTGCGCGATTTTCAGGATATGAATAAACACTGTTAGCAAATCATATACACATAAAGAGATGCAACACGTTGAATCCAGCTACATTATTACCAATTCCAGCAGACCTAGATGAGATTGAACAACATGATTGTCTGTTCAGAACAGAAGAAGAGACGAAAGGGAGAGTGGATCTTAAAGATACTCCCTTGACCGAGTGTGATGGTACCTTATGGGTGGATGGTTCGTGTTTCAAGCTTCCGAATGGTGATACGACTGCTGCATATGCTATCACGACTTTGCACACGATTGTTGAAACTGCACGTGTGCCACAAAATTCGGCTCAAGCAGCAGAATTGATTGCCCTTACAAGAGCATGCGTGTTGTCTGAAGGAATGAAAGTGAACATATATACTGACAGCCAGTACGCCTTTGGCGTGGCTCATAGTTTTGGGCGATTGTGGAAAGAACGTGGGTTCCTGACTTCGCATGGAGCTAAGATTCAGAATGGCAAGTTGGTGAATGATCTCCTTGAGTCACTGACCCTACCGTTGCAAGTTGCAATTATGAAATGCAGTGCGCACAAGAAAATCACTGATGATGTTGGTCGTGGTAATGCTGATGAAATTGCGAAAGAAACAGCAAAAGATGTGAAGACTCGAATGTATGTTGCGGGCCCTGCCAGATGGGTTGGTGATGTTGGAATGTGTGAAAACACGATAGAGAGTGTGAAGTCCCTTCAAGCTGAAGCCACAGAGAAAGAGTTGAGCAAGTGGAGAGAAAGTACGGGTAAATTGGATGAGAATGGTTGTTGGATTGATTTTTCAGAACATCGGCGATGGTTGTTACCTGATGCATATGTGCTTCCAGTGGTTACTATGGAACGGCACATATCAGTATGAAAGGAATTTGTAAGTTGTTGGCCCCAGTATGGCAGAATGCTGGAATTCCCAAGTGTGCAGAGAATGTAGTCAAGAATTGTATGGTATGTTTGAAATACAACCCTGGTAGAGGAACCCCAACTCCAGCTGGTCATTTTGCACCCCCATCATATCCATTTGAAGTTTTGCAGCTAGATTTTATCCACATGGAAAGGTGCAACAACCTGAAATATGTATTGGTTGTTTGCGCTTTTTCAAAATGGATAGAAGCATATCCCCTAAAAGACAACACTGCTTTATCCACAGCCAAAGCCCTTGTGAAAGAATTTTTCCCTAGGTTTGGAATGCCAAGAATGGTGTGGAGTGATAATGGGAGTGAATTTGTGGGTCGAGTGATGAAGAATGTGTGTGAGGGGTTAGTGATCAAGCAAAAGTTTCACGCTGCAAATCACCCCCAATCAGCTGGTTTAGTAGAGTGCTACAATGGCACTCTAAAACTCAAGCTGGCCAAAATCCAGGCAAGCTCCGGTCTTAAATGGCCTGACGCTCTGCCTCTAGCACTCTTGTCCACCAGAATGACTGTGCACTCACGAGTGGGACTCAGTCCGTATGAAATAATTTTTGGCCGCCCGGCCAATGTATGGGGTGTGCCAAGACCGACGAAATTCAGCGAAATCGAACATCCAGTACTGCTTGATTATTTGTATGAATTGACGGCTAAATTGCGTGTTTTACACCAACAGGTGCATGATACTCTCCCCCAGGCCTCTGAAGCTCCAGGACACCCTATTGACCCTGGCACGTGGGTGCTCATCAAGAACTTCCAGCGAAAGAGCAACGATGAGCCCCGTTGGATTGGCCCTCACCTCGTACTTCTGTCTACAAGATCAGCGGTTCGAGTAAAGGGGAAAAAGAATTGGATCCACGGCGCCCACATCAAGAGGATCCCTTTGCCTCTACCATATGACCAGTGGGTCCAGGAGGGTATCGCCGATTTTGAAACAGACACTGTACCTCGTTTTGTACCATTTAGTGATGCACGCGTAAGAGGCACAACTTCAGCACAACAGAGTGACGATATTTTGCAAGAAGCTGTGCCACCGTCAATTCGATTGGACACCACAGAGCCTGAACTCTTGTTTCAAGATCAGACAGTACCTGGTTGTTTCCGCTACAACTTAAGACCAAGGCCTATGGACAAATAAATATTCCCTTCCCTTACTATTTTTTGATATTATAGCTCTCCCATCTGAAGGACTTTCTTGATTTTTGTTTTTCGAACCACCATCCGGGTTCAGCCGCAGGGTCGCGGTGCCAAGACTTTGGGGTACAGGCCGAAGACGTTAGGTCAACGGTTCTGGTTGGTCTAGGGCGTTCCCTGGACCGACAGGCGTACTCCTTAGCAGAAAATACTCACCCGCCGCGAGCGGCACGATTAGAGGATGGAGTTTTTCAAGATGGAGAGACCCGCTGAGGAAATGAACTTTAAAGCAAAAATATGTAAAATAATGAAGAGCAAACGTTTTGTATTATTATGTCTGTTTATACTATGTAGTATAATAGTGTTTACTGTAGGATTTGTATTCTTCTCCTCTCAAGAGCCCATTGCACCCACTGTACAGCCTATACCTCCTCCTACTGTCTCCTCACACTCTTTCCACCCTCTGCCTGAACACGAACAAGCTAGACGATCAGAGTTTGTAAACAACTCGTTTATTCAGCTCCTGCACCAGCACCAACTATTCATGAATACAACCAATTGCTGGGTGTGTGGGTTAATGCCACATACCATTAATAAGGGTATTCCTTATCTAGTGCTGCCGTTTAGTTACAATGGATCGTCATGGGCATTCCAGACCATGTTTCTCTTTGCATTAGATACCTACTCCCCGCGACAACCGCGTTCCATTAGACCTAGCACAAATAATAAGGCTTTAATGAAAGGAGTTGCCGATATGAGCAGAGATATCGAAGCATACTCATCTATACCCAAGGATGAATTGAGAGCTTATGTAGGGTGGAACGCGACGGGGTATAGTATTAGTCTGGGTGAAAGGCAGCGAAAAATTTCATCCCCAATTTGGGTCGTACCCCACATAGGTCGGTTCTGTTTACAAGGTAATGGTCAGAATCCAAGAGCTCAACTGGGGAAAAGTGACTGTACTGAAACGTACACTTTTCCATCGCAGTTTTCCCCTGCGTTTTTGGCTGCCAAGGGTACATATTTTGAATGCAATGACCGAGCACATACATGGTTGCCCCCTGATTTCTCGGGCACATGTTATATTGAAAATCTGCTACCGCCAACATTTACTGCTGCCTCTGACTATCACAAGACCAGAGTTGTGAGAGGCGTGATTAGTAAGGAGGATACTGCCGGTCAGGAAGCGGGAGACTTCTTTTTGGGTTTCCTGCCGTTTTGGGGACCGATGGTCAATAGTAGGAACCTGAGACAACTGACTCGTGTGGTTGAATCCACCGTTAATGTAACGGCTGGTGCCCTTGGTAATTTGACAGCTGAGCTCCAAGCGGATCGCCTCATGACTTTGCAGAACCGCATGGTTCTAGACGTCATACTTGCAGATCGCAGTGGGGTATGTAAGGTTATCCAATCTAGTTGTTGCATTTTCATACCAGATAACGCTCCAACAGTTTATCAAGCCATCTCCAAACTGCATAAAATATCTGAATCCATACACGTGGATAAAGGAGATTGGTCACTGGTGGGGTGGTTCTGGGAACTGATATCTGCCTGGGGTTGGAAGATTCTGATGGTTATTGGAATGATCTTAGCCATTCTTTTCCTGTTCTGTCTGTGCATACAGTGTGCTCCTGCGATATGTGGCCTTTGTGCTACATTATGTGTAAGGAAACTTGTATCGAGGGACGAGCTAAGTAATAGGATGATGATACAGTAACATCTCCATGACTTTGTGAATATTGACCTAGACTCGGACTGATGTGAGTATAGTTATTGCCTATGTAAGGGCAAAAGGAGGGTCTGTGGTACTTTAGAATTTGGGACCGCGTAGGAGGCAGGGCCCTACCCCTGTCTATTCCGGTATTAGCGAACCGCGAATGGTCAATGCGGTATGTACAAGTGCTTTGTATAACGTTTTAGCTATGAATGTACTGTGTATACGATGTTGTACATTGACTACGTGGGTTCCATCTTAGAGCGGTGGCCATCTTATGGTTGCCCTCACATAGGCTACCTATTACGAGCAAATACGGGCCTTTAGAACACATGTGCCTTCCTTTGACTTCTCTGTGACCTGGGCAGCTTGGCTCCGCTGCCCCAGGTCAGTCCGGTTTCACGAGCTCCCCGTCCTACGGCCACCTGTGATTAGCATCAGGGTTTGACACACCATAAAGCCTTTTCATCCCACACAAGCCTCCGGCTAATCTCTTTCACACCTGACTCTTCCTGCTTTATGGCTTGTTTTCCAAACAGGAGATGTTCGTGTTTATTGGGGCCTGTTGATATCTGATGTGGGATCTGAGCCTCGCTGGGTAAATAATTGTGGGCTGGCTAAACTGGAATGTGGGATGGTCATCATGACTCTGCCTTTTCGTTTGTAATGGATACACGTAGATGACCATATCGTAAAACAAGGAATGTGTGCCTGAAGCATGATATTTTGTATTTAAGGAGAAGCCCGTTTCTGTAACTTTAAGCAGTCTCCTGAGAACATACATGCTGTTGTACTTCTCGGATACCTGTAATTGGTCTGCAGCCAATAAATCGATCTTTGACTTCACCCAGAAGACTCTGGTGCCGATTACGATCCGGTAAAAACCGGGTACGAACCGTCGGACGGAGCATATTCTCAGTCCGACGCGTACCCGGTCATCAAAAAATACAAACATGGAATTACGATTCGCACGTAAACTCCATTTCCGTACGAATCGCACAAAACCCCGACCGACTAAAATAAACATACAAATGCGATCCGGGAAAGCGCCGACGTGACGTCGGGACGCACGTAGCCTGCCATTCACGAACCAGGAATCACGATTCGCACCGACGTCATCCCGCACGGTGAATATTTTCCGGCTGCCAAAAACTGCCGGGAAATCAGGACGACGCGAACAAGGAGTACCTGTACGCGACGGACAGACATGGACCCGAACCTACGTGTCATCCCGGCCCTCACAGCAGTCGACCTCCTCTACAGGTTCGGACGCAGACGCCGCAGAAGGTCAGAACAACAAAGGGAGGGGGGAAAGGGGGGGGGGGTGGCAGGACCAGGGGCAGGCCACAAATCCCCCACCAAAGTCACACAGCACACATGCCCTGGACATACCTGACCCTCAGGCCCTGGTCACTACGAGGGGGTGGGGGCGTGTCCAGCAAAGCCAGCGACCGCCACATTGGAAGTGCTTGACGACGCGAACCGGCAACACAACAATACAGGTACGTCCCGTACCCACGCCTTAAGAGCGTGGGTACGAGTCGTACCACGCCCACACCTACGTCATCCCAACAATGGCGGGACGGCTGTACCCACGTGGCAAAGGCCTGGGTACGGCCCGCACAAGCATCACATAGCGTGGGGACGCATATGTACGGACCGTACCCCACCCCCGTATGCATGGAGTGTAACCCCGACCCCAACAGTGTAAGTACGACCCGTACCCTCACCCGTGGACGTATGGAGCGTACCCCCATGCCAACAGTGTACGTACGGACATTACCCCCACCCGCATATGCATGGAGCGTACCCCCACCCCAACCGTATATGTACGACACGTACCCTCACCCGCGGACGTATGGAGCGTACCCCCCACCCCAACAGTGTAAGTACGACCCGTACCCCCACCCGCGTACGTATGGAGCGTACCCCCCACCCCAACAGTGTAAGTACGACCCGTACCATCACCCGCGTATGCATGGAGCGTACCCCCCACCCCAACAGTGTAAGTACGACCCGTACCCTCACCCGCGTATGCATGGAGCGTACCCCCACCCCAACAGTGTAAGTACGACCCGTACCCTCACCTGCGTATGCATGGAGCGTACCCCCACCCCAACAGTGTAAGTACGACCCGTACCCTCACCCGCGGACGTATGGAGCGTACCCCCCACCCCAACAGTGTAAGTACGACCCGTACCCTCACCCGCGGACGTATGAGCGTACCCCCCATGCCAACAGTGTACGTACGGACCGTAACCCCACCCCGTATGCATGGAGCATACCCCCACCCCAACCGTGTATGTACGACACGTACCCCCACCTCGTATGCATGGAGCGAACCCACACACGTGTATGTTCTAAGCGTACAGATCGTGAAATAGGAGGGGTGTGTGCAGAGTCCTCCCAGCAGTGCCCAGACACAGGAGGGGTGGGTGCCTAACACTCACAGCAGTGCCCAGAGACAGGAGGGGTGTGTGCAGAGTCCTCCCAGCAGTGCCCAGACACAGGAGGGGTGGGTGCAGAGTCCTCCCAGCAGTGCCCAGACACAGGAGGGGTGGGTGCCTAACACTCCCAGCAGTGCCCAGACACAGGAGGGGTGTGTGCAGAGTCCTCCCAGCAGTGCCCAGTCAGAAGAGGGGTGGGTGCAGAGTCCTCCCAGCAGTGCCCAGTCAGAAGAGGGGTGGGTGCAGAGTCCTCCCAGCAGTGCCCAGAGACAGGAGGGGTGGGTGCAGAGTCCTCCCAGCAGTGCCCAGAGACAGGAGGAGTGGGTGCAGAGTCCTCCCAGCAGTGCCCAGAGACAGGAGGGGTGGGTGCAGAGTCCTCCCAGCAGTGCCCAGAGACAGGAGGGGTGGGTGCAGAGTCCTCCCAGCAGTGCCCAGACGCAGGAGGGGTGTGTGCAGAGTCCTCCCAGCAGTGCCCAGTCAGAAGAGGGGTGGGTGCAGAGTCCTCCCAGCAGTGCCCAGACACAGGAGGGGTGGGTGCAGAGTCCTCCCAGCAGTGCCCAGACGCAGGAGGGGTGTGTGCAGAGTCCTCCCAGCAGTGCCCAGTCAGAAGAGGGGTGGGTGCAGAGTCCTCCCAGCAGTGCCCAGACACAGGAGGGGTGGGTGCCTAACACTCACAGCAGTGCCCAGAGACAGGAGGGGTGGGTGCAGAGTCCTCCCAGCAGTGCCCATGGAACGCAAAGGGTGGAGTAGCCACAGATACAATGCCCACAAATGTCAGTCAGGTGCACAAAGACCCTGCAGTACATGTACCACATGTGTGCGAGGCTGGGAGTATACACATGCATGGCGCCGAAAAGGAAACATGTCCACATGAAGTCATGTCAATAGTCTACATACACAAGTACAGTGACTACCAAGGATGCCACGAATGATGCAGGTGGAGACATCGCTCAGCATGCATGTGCAAAGTTGAAGGAGTCCGTCACACACCCAGCTAATGTACACACAGCTCTGCGCTAAATATTGGGAACACCCTGCAGGGAAGATGGCAGGGTACACAGAGGAAGGAATACACCTTGGGACAATTTCACCATGCAGTAACTGCTTACATGAACAGAGAAACCTAGCTAACACCTTGTGATGGCACACAGATACCAGGGTCCCCCCTATGACCAGCACACTACTACATTTCCCACACACCCAACACATGATCACCACCCAAAATCATGTAGCAGCCCCACCAACAGCAATATCAGAAAAGCAGTAGTGTTGTAAGGAACCAAAAAATGGCTTTAATCAGCATGATCAAAAAAAGTTTTCGCGGAGAAAGTTCAATATTTACAAAGCCCATAGGGCAGTCCATGAGTCACAGCTGGATGGGGGACACAGTGGAACGCGGGTCCCCTAGCTTGCCTGCACATTCAGACTCCTTCGTCTTCCACAGCGGGGAGGGCATCATGTGGGGGGGAAGGACCAGGCACCGCAGGGATATGAGGGCGAAGGGTAGGCGTCGTGGGTGCAGGGATGGAGGACTCCACCACAGGGGGTGGGGCAGGGCCAAAGGCGGAGGCCAGGATCTCGCTGCACACCTTAGCAAGATTCTCCAGTGTCTCCCCTGCACCCGAAGGAACCACAGGCCCCAATGAGGGGGGGGGGCGGAGGGATGGGTCGCAGCGCCACTGGGGGAGGGTGCGGACAGGGGGGGGACTCAACCACCCTGACCGGGGACTCCCTTGACCGCTTGCGGGGTGGTGTCACAGTGGGGCTCAGGGACAGAGCGGCCATGAAGGAGTCCTTGCCGGATATGTGGCCAGGAGAGCTGAGGGGAGGGGATTTGGAGGGAGTGGATTGGGTGGAATGCGGACTCCCACTCTGGCTGCATGACTTACGTTTGCCCCCCGACCCAGTGGGTGTGCCTACTTCACCCTGTGTGTGCGTGCCAGGAGGAGTGCGTATGACCTTCCCTGCTGGTGTGGTGCCTGTGTCTGTTGTGGTGGGTGCATGCTGACATCTGGGTGTACATGGGACAGGCATGGGAGTGGGAAGTGTGGATGGGGCAGGGGTAGGGGGTGGGACGTAGCGCTGCAGGAGACCCACTGCTGCAGTCAGTGTCGAGTCGATGGACCTCAGCAACTGCCGTTGGTCAGCCTGCGATGAAAAAATGCCCTCCAAGTATGCCTCCATGTTGTGCAGCACTTGGCTGTGGCCATGGAGGACATTAAGGATCGCAGCCTGACCAACCTGCAACTGCCGCTGGATGTCCACAGACTCGGCATTGGCGGCAGCAGTGGAGACAGGGGCAGGGGGTACGGTGCCTGGCAGGAAGGAGACATGTGGTGACCGGGCACGCTGGGAAGGGACACGAGCAAGTGGGAGGCGGCTGATGGCAATGGAGGGGGCGGGGTGCGATGTTGTGCTGCTGTCAGCTGGTGGTGCAGCCTCCGCCCACTCGGAGAGATCATCCTCGGACCCGTCAGCTTCATATTCTGTCGTGCCAGTGGACAGGTCCTCGGCCTCACTCTCCTCCGCCTCAGTACCACTCAATGTGCCAGCCACGATGTCAACGCTGGCACTGGTGCTCGGTCCCTCCGCTCCGTCTGTGCTCATGTCTCCCTCCGTGTCCCCCGACGATGCTGTGGGCAAGGTGAAGAGACAGCAATTAATCACACACCTGTATACATATGTCACATGAGTCCAATCTACATAGGTTACAGTGCATGGCCTGAAAAGAAAGATCAGTAACATCTACAAAACAAGGTACAGATGTAGGGCATGCAACACACAGTTGGTTGACCCACCATGCCAATGAAAATCCATGGAGAGCATGACACAATAGCAAATGACATGAAATGGAGTTTGACATAGGAGCCAGGCCCTGGGGACAATCCAGCACTGCATCTGCACCACACAGCGTTGGCAAAAATAGGGATGAGGAGGGACCATATCCATTAACTTGAGGCACATGCTGCATAGGTAATACTGAAAACATGCCCACCATGACTGGCTCACTGCACCTTGAGTGTATGTCCAGACAAACACCACACACTGGCCAGACCTAGCAAGGAGAATTCTGGTTTTGACATGTAGGCTTGGCCCGCACCAACCACCCCCTACATGAGACAATTTGTTGAGACACAGGTGGCACTTACATCTCTTAGTCTGGGTGAAATACACAGGGGCTGCATAAATGCAAGATTGGACGCCAAATTCCCAAGGTGCGCCTGTCCAAATAATCATGTACAAATGGTCATCATCAGATGATTGTAACAAGACACACAGGCACTGGCCACTGTGACTATGAACAAGGAAAATCAGGTCAGGCTGTACAGTGGACACTTGTACTACATTTCACGTCAATATACATGGTGCCAGGGGACAATGGCACAGAGCACATCCTATGCTGTAGACACTGAGAGTGTCCACGTTTTGTGATGACACACATGACACCTATGAACATATGCCCCAGGGGACAGCAGTGGCCACACAACTCCATGGTCCTGAATGGGAATGACTGCAACACACGCCACCATCCATGCACTATGCGTATCGCACACTCATGCACATCATGTCACAGGCCACAACATAGGACATGCGCGCTGTAAGGCCTGACACTTGAGAGACTAACACCCATGTCTGGACTCAGCATCAGTGCCAACTGACATGGAACCCACATGTACTGAACTGGACAGGGCACAGGCAAGGTCCCCAAATCTGTTAGACACCACCCCCACACATGATTCTACAGGCATAGTTCACGTGGAGAAAGCGCCAGCCTACATTACCTTGTGAAGGAGTGACTACACACAGACCAGGGAACACATTGCAAGGAGGGGAAGGGAGGCAGGAGAGCACAGCTATACTGTGGGTAACTGGATCTGCACAGCACCTTTAAACCCTGGCAGTGTATCCATGCAACTGTGCACTTACAAATGCTGCTGACACACAACAAACACACATGTACCTACCCCCTTCCTGCTGCTGCTTCTCCTGTAAGCGCCTCTCCAAGTCTGGAAATACCACCGCCAGCACACGCTTGTGGATGTTGGTCAGACGGCGGTGCCCCCGGTTCTTATGGGTCTCAGGTGAGTCCCCCAGCAGGACCCGTGCGATCCTCCGCGTCCAGCACCGGATATCCTGCCAGCGTTTCCTCACCTGGGCCAGGCGCCGCTTGCGACCATCCGCACCCCTCACGGCGGTCAGCCATATCTGCTTCTTGGCAGAGGCGCCTACCTGTGAGGATGAACAAGTGACACTACATCAATACACCAGGCACATGTCACAGAGAGACATATTAGAACAAATGTGCTGTTTACAACAAGGCATAGTATGCATCCAACGCATTGCACCTTTGTCATAGGGACATGATCCTCTGGAGAAGGGCAAAAGCAGTACGTGCCATTGAAAGTACACAGGTGGAATGAGGGCAACGACACAATCAATGATCCAGGCTCACACTGTGCATCACAAGCTACACCAGGATAATGTGCAGCACCTCTAAGCAGTCACATGCCACAGGCCACTGACGCTACCGCAGCAGAGTACACAGACACACACAGGCACAGGACATTCACCTGCCATTGCCAAATGCTGCGACAAACCTCACTCTGCACATGTGCCACTAGCCGGGGGGGGCTCACAGGTGTGGGGCTGGCTCTGCACGTCAGACACACAGCACTGCTCCCTGCTCACATCACATGGGCAGGGTATATCCATCCCTCATGCAGCTGGGGTGCTACACTCCACATATGCACCCACCCACATGACAGGGGACTTACACACACACCCATGTCCAGGGTACGAACACATCATGTGGACACTCTCAGCACAGGTACACAGAACTAACACACATCTGTGGGTACAGTCACCTGTCACACTGGGCTGACCACATAATCACATGAGGACTGCAGAGGCTACATTCCCAGGAGGACAAGACCGGCAGAATGTGGCATGCACCATGCAGTGATTGTCACAGTAAACACAATGCAAGTGAGGACGGCAGACATGCACCACAGCATGCACTGGCTGGGAGACATCAGGCATTCCCCCCCCGGGACCCCCCCTACAGTACATAGCATGTGTGCCACACCTGGACACAATGCCAGAAGTCACACTCACAAAAAAGGGACACAGTCTGTGCTGGTGGACTCTGCACTCACCTGATACCCTGGTCGCCCATACAGCATGGGGTACTGTGGGAGGATCACATCCAGCAAAGCCAGGTTCTCCTCCAGGGTGAAGGGCTGTGACCTCTCCACAGACCTTGACATGGTTCCAGGGAATCAGTAGCAGCAGCTGGGTCGTGGAATACAAAGATGTGCAGGCAAGTGCTCCCTCATGGGACCTGGCTGCCTTATATCTGCCTTGCTGGCCTGTTTCATGCACAGGAGTACAGAGTGATTGGTCACTCACATTTGCATCCTATGTTTCCTCCAATCCCTTCAAACCTAGCACAGTCAGTGGGTTCTCATTGTGGTTTTTTTCTTCAGCATGATGTCAACTCTTGAAGCACATTGCAACAAAGTAGATTCATTCAAACTGACTACTGCTGTGCACCTGCTTCAAAATATTCAAACTTTAAACTTGGTCTCCATGACAACCAGCATGCATGTAGGCCTTTATACTTGTCCCTCATGTGTCCCCTACGTAATTTGGAGCTTCACACACAGGTACGGTGCGTTCCGGGGCCCTAGGGCACCCCAAATGCATAGCAACGGCCCGTACAGGCGTGTGTACGCTCTGTATCACTATGGGTGTGCTCGCGTATGCGTACTCATAGTGATAGTGAGCGTACAGGCGTGTGTACGGTCCGTACCACTATGAGTACGCATACGCGAGAACACCCATAGTGATAGTGAGCGTACAGGCGTGTGTACGGTCTGTACCACTATGGGTGTTCTCGCGTATGCGTACTCATAGTGATAGTGAGCGTACAGGCGTGTGTACGGTCCGTACCACTATGGGTGTTCTCGCGTATGCGTACTCATAGTGATAGTGAGCGTACAGGCGTGTGTACGGTCCGTACCACTATGGGTGTTCTCGCGTATGCGTACTCATAGTGATAGTGAGCGTACAGGCTTGTGTACGGTCCGTACCACTATGGGTGTTCTCGCGTATGCGTACTCATAGTGATAGTGAGCGTACAGGCGTGTGTACGGTCCGTACCCATACACACGCCTGTACGCTCACTATCACTATGAGTACGCATACGCGAGAACACCCATAGTGGTACGGACCGTACACACGCCTGTACGCTCACTATCACTATGAGTACGCATACGCGAGAACACCCATAGTGGTACAGACCGTACACACGCCTGTACGCTCACTATCACTATGAGTACGCATACGCGAGAACACCCATAATGAGACGGACCGTACACGCATGCGTACGCTCACTATCACTATGGGTACACATACGGCAGCACTCCCATAGTGATAGGGAACGTACACAGGCCCTCTTAGCGAAAGTACGGTGCCTTTCACACATCACAGTGGTGACAGGCAGCACACAGGAAGGAATAGGGCTGACATACTTGTCCATGGATGGACATCAAGGCATTGTCTGGGCAGTACTACATGTGTGGGGCACAGGTGTGAAAGGCTGTGATGTGGCACATTACTCCTGAGTGGAGAAGGCACCAGATGTATGATGAGATGTGTACAGATGTTATGTGTGACGGTGCAATGTGTGCCAGGCATGCCCTTGACTCCTTTGACATGTGTGCATGTCGTACTGCACACTTGGGATGAGCGTCACTGGCATGGCACGGTCAACAACACACGCAAGTGTCCCCTGATGCCCGCTACAGGGGTTACCACACCAGACAGGTCACTACCCACGGTGCACCATGTGACTATGTCATGTATGTGTGGGGGGTTCACATTGGGTTGATGTTGGTGCTCCCTCAAAAGCATCAGCTGTTGCAGCAACCAACATGTGTCTGTGTGTAGATTGACATGGCCACTGTTCCGCACACCAGGCCACATGTGGTATCGGATGTGAGGTGCGTATGTATGCATGGGACACAGAGTAGCGTAACAAGGACATGTCTGCATCCTCTCTATGAATGTGTGGTGAGTCATCACATGTACACCTTCATGGCAAGGTGTGTGGGCTGTCCTAGTGTAATGTCATGTGACCTGTGGCTCTAGTGTTCCACTACCAGTCTCTGCAATCGACATCCTACTTCTGCTGATGTGTGGATGTATGTCACTCCTGTCTTGCGTCTGGCTGTTCACTTACACTGGGACACAGCTAATCCCATGCCATGGCATGTGGAGGTTCACAATCTCCGTGTGTAGCTGGGTCTTGGTAGGAGTGTCACCTGGCAGCCATACGTGTCCAGGGCATGTGGCACATACCTGACTCCGTATGTCGCATATGTGTATTGACAGATTGACATGTGCTCAGTACATATAAATTGTTGTTGTAGTGCACTCACTCTTCCTTGTCACTTCCAAATTACTGCAGAGCGCCGCCTCTTCCCCGACCAATTCCGGACTTGGCTGCCATGCGGGAGAATGACTGTATCCGGTGCTACCGCTTCCCCCAACCGTTGATTCTGGAGTTGACGGCGAGACTGGCACCACACCTGCAACCGCTGCACAGGTATCCTACGGCACTGACACCCAAGCTGAAGGTAATGGCAGCCCTACATTTTCTGGCCACGGGTACCTTTCAAAATACCATAGCTCATGTTGGTGGCATGTCCCAGAGCATGTTCTGCCGTGTGCTGCATGATTTCTTAGAGGCCATGTTGTTTCACCTGGATGAGTTCATCCATTTCCCAACCCCTGAAATGTTGACTGGGGTTAAGCGTGGATTCTATGCCCTGGGAGGGATGCCCCATGTCATTGGGTCCATAGATGGGACACATGTGGCTTTGGTACCACCACAGGCACAGGAGGTAGCGTACAGGAATCGCAAGCACTATCACTCCATCAATGCCCTTGTGGTGTGTCTGTCCAACATGGGGATTTCACATGTCTGTGCTCGTTTTCCAGGATCAGCACACGATGCCTACATCATGAGGCGTAGCAGGGTGCCTGAAATGATGACGCAGCTGCGCAACGAACGAGCATGTGTTGTTGGTGGGTACAGTCTGTCTGTCCTGTATTTTGCGTAGACTTCCAGCACGACCGCTTCTCCTGTCCTACTTATGTCCATGTGCTTTCCATGTAGGGGACGCTGGCTATCCCAACATGCCATGGCTGATCACACCTCTCTGCAACCCCATCACGCCGGCCCAGCTCCGCTACAACACCGCCCATGGCCGGACAAGGCGAGTGATAGAGAGGACGTTTGGCCTCCTGAAGAGCCGATTCCGATGCCTCCACAAGACCGGTGGCACCCTCCCATATGCCCCGGCGAAGGTCTGCAAAATCTTCATGGTCTGCTGCATGCTGCACAACATGGCAGTTGAGAAAGCTGTGCCACTCATCCTGGATCAAGATGATCAGGACCATCCACCCGTGGAGGACGAAGGGCTTGGCAATGGGGCTAGTGATGTGGAGGATGTGGTTCCGCAAGAGGACATCCAGACTCGGCTCATACGCGACTTTTTTGCTTAGTGGTGAGTACCAGTGTCTGTGTGTGCACGCATTGGTCCCCGTGTGGCATGTGTTGCGATGTGTGTGTCCATCTGCATGTATGGCACGTGAGTCAGAGGTGTGTGTGGATGTGTCACTGGAGTGATGGTGCCAGTGATGAGTGTATTTCCCCTGTCATACTTGTGACCTGGCATGTTGGCATCCTTACATGTGTCGAGTACATGCACATGCAAGTGGCTGTGCTTTTTGTGGCTGACTTCTTGTGTGTCTCTCATCCCCAGGTACTTGCGCATGCCGTCTGCTGGTTGCATTGTTGTGGCACTGCTATTCCTCATGGACACGTCATCGTGTGCTGACTCAGCGTTACCCGCACGGACAAGTTTGGAAGTCTCCTTCGGGTAAGGGATGCATCAGGGGTGTATTGGGTGTGGCAGTTGTTTACGATGTATGCACACTGCCCCTGTCACTGTTTGGTTCCTCTGCAGACATGTCGCATCACCATGGTACACATTACATGCAGCTGGGTACACCTGAATAGATGGTCAGACTTGTTGACAGTCATCAGTGATGGGATTGTGGAATGTGATGATGGCATCAATGTGTGTTACACTGCCCTCGGACACATACGGTTTGCATTGGCTTGACATGGTGTGGGACTTCCACATCAGCGGATCAATGGTGTATGGCAGTCTCTCTGTGAGCAGCAGGGGGTGTTAAGCTGTTAGCCGACACTTGTGTGCCAGTTCCATGGCTATCACGCATTTGTGCTGCAGAAGGGGGGTGCCAGTGTTGGACCCACATGTTACTCCACATGACACGTTCATGTGTACTCCGAGTTGCCTCTGCAATCCCGAATACATGACTAATAAAGGTGTCCCTATGCCTCCAAGGTGCCTCTTCTCAGTCAATGCTGGTGTGTTGCCACGGTGCATCCGGCATGTCTGGCATGGTTTTCCGTGATAGTGGCTATGTGTCTATGTCTAGATTAGCAAGATGCAAGCTGTTTGTGTGGGATTAGACTGTGTATTGTGCATGTAGTCCATGACTGTGTGGGTATTGTGACATGTGCCATCCCCATGCATCCAACGTTGGCCAGGCCACCATTCTCTGCATCCACCTGACTCAAGCTTGCAGGACATGGTTCTGCCACCTGTCCACACATACCTGGGTGCCCCCCAGGACACTCCACATGATTCCTGACCTCTGCGCATGGCTGTCGCTGTACTCAATATGTCTGTCGGCACGGTTGTGCGGCCACCCCCTCAGCTGGTTAGGTCCATCACGGGTGTGTATGGTGCTCCATGTCCGTCTTGCCTACTACAATGTGACCCATGTGTGTCCTGTGCCAGACTCAGGCCCCAGGGTGTGGATGGTTGAAGTCAAATGAGAACTCAGGCATAGTTAGACTTTACAAGACACATGTAAGCTAATAATGCAATCAGTAGGCATCTTCTCTTTATGGTGTGACTTTTTATTTTGGTTGGGGTAGGGGGGGGGGGGGGTTTGACATGAGGGGCTTTCCGGGTGTGTGGAATCCAAAGTTCACTAGGGGAGTTGGTGTCCTTGCCATTTGAAATCCTCAGAGTCCATGCCACAGTCTTTGGCAACATTGGTCAGACAGTGACCAGCAAGTCCATGTGGCAGAGAATGTCTTTTGATGCTGTGCTGCTGTTGCTCCAGTGGGCCAGGTGCCAGGCCAGGTGTCCTGGGAGATGGTGCTGTTGCGCCGACCCTCACGGTCTTTTCCGTGGACGACCCGCCCTCCTGCGGGGTCCCTCAGAAGCAGGCCGTGACGATGTTTGGGATGCTCCGTCGGATGTCTCCTCCTCCTCCTCATCCCTCCCTGTGGGTGGTGATGTTCTATGCCTGGTGGCACAGGGAGGGTTGCCCATGTTGTCGGCCATCCGACGGAGTGTACTGTGAATTCCCGTGAACACTGTCACGAGCTCAGCCTGTCTGTCCTCCATCCGCCGTTGGTGTTGCAGTAGACAGGCATGTTGCTCCGCATGTTGCTGGGCCTGCTGGGTCTTGATCCCCTCGAGGATGGACACAACCTGGGCCATGCCCGTGGTGTCCTGCCGGTATGTGTCCAGGATGTTTCGGACATGGGAATATACCGGTTCCCCAGCCAACTGGTCAGGCTGGCGCCTCCGCCGTCCTCCACTCCCACCACCCCTGCCCACTTGCACCTGGCCTGCCCTTGTGGGCACATCGGGTCTCCGGGACCCCTGAGGGGTGGCATTTGCGTTGTCGCCTGCCTCCTCCTGGGTGCCCGGGACACCGTGTCCCTCCTGGCCAGCCTGGCTGCATTGTGGTGGTGGGGCAGGGATCCTGGGTGTCTCCTGGGATGTGGCAGGAGTGGGGGTGGTGGTTGGCCCAGTTGTACCTGACGCAGGTGCTGCAGGTCGTTGGACAGCAGAGGGGCCAGGTTGGTCGGGGTCCGGTTCGTCCACAGAGTGGTGAGAGTCGTCGCTGCCGGTGGCTCCGTCATCCCGCCGAGCCGGGTCCTGTGAGTCTTCCCCCCCAGTGTTGGGGGGTGATCCACGACGTTGACCTGTGTGTGAGAGAGACAATGTTAATTTTGTTCCATGCAACATCCATGTTTCATTGTTTTCAAAGTTGGCACATTTCCTCTGGGAATTTGGATATGTCTTGCATTCCACTCACAGTGCACTTGTGCATGGGTATGTCCCTTGGCCACAGCTTTTGCGACTTTACCTATGTGTGGCACAGTCTTACTTGCTGCGTCAATTGTGACTGCAGTCAGCAGTGGAGTGGGCAGGTGTGGCGAGCCATGCATTGGCGCCTTCCGTGTAGCACTGTACGTGTGCACATGGAGTGGATCCACACACTTATATTATGCAGGTAGCTGTGGTTGTGCTCGTGCACAGTTTGTGACATGGCCCTGTGTTTTGCCATGGAGAAGAGGGGGGGTTCTGGCACTGGCCACCCTTGTCTACATGCACGCAGTCCACCTGCTGACGAGCAGACATTCCCACACCCCACAAGGCTGATTTGCTCTCCCTGTGTGTCCCTTTCTCGCTCCCTCTCTGTCCCCCTCTCCCTCCCTCTGTGTGTCAGCCTCCTCCATTTGTCCATCTCCCTGTGTCTCCCTCCCTCTCTGTCCCCCTCTCCCTCCCTCTGTGTGTGAGCCTCCTCCCTCTGTCCGTCTCCCTGTGTCTCCCTCCCTCTCTGTCCCCCTCTCCCTCCCTCTGTGTGTCAGCCTCCTCCCTCTGTCCGTCTCCCTGTGTCTCCCTCCCTCTCTGTCCCCCTCTCCCTCCCTCTGTGTGTCAGCCTCCTCCCTCTGTCCGTCTCCCTGTGTCTCCCTCCCTCTCTGTCCCCCTCTCCCTCCCTCTGTGTGTGAGCCTCCTCCCTCTGTCCGTCTCCCTGTGTCTCCCTCCCTCTCTGTCCCCCTCTCCCTCCCTCTGTGTGTGAGCCTCCTCCCTCTGTCCGTCTCCCTGTGTCTCCCTCCCTCTCTGTCCCCCTCTCCCTCCCTCTGTGTGTGAGCCTCCTCCCTCTGTCCGTCTCCCTGTGTCTCCCTCCCTCTCTGGCCCCCTCTCCCTCCCTCTGTGTGTCACCCTCTGTCACCTCAGCCCAGCTTCCTGGGCACACACTGTTAGCAGATCGTTGAATGGCCCTTGGATTGTTGATGTGAGTTTGTTTCTGATCTCCAGGCACCCATTGGGTGTAGTGTGTGTGTCTGCACTGCTGCTGTGGTGGTGTGTGCTGCCACTCTTTCACAGTGTTGGCTGTTCATTAGCTGCTGTCATGTGCAAGAACGTGCCGTCACCCCCATGTGTTGATGCAAGGCGTCCGCCATTTGCTGGCGAGTCTTTCCTGTGTGGGGACACACTGTTTGTCTGGCTGTGACCTAGGCCATATGGGCAGGGGGCATTGTTGTCTGCTTCTGATTTGCACTATGTGATTTTTGGGGCCCACACTCCCGCCATCTGGATTACCGTGTCATGTGTTGGTGTTTTCTGTGGCCTGTGACTTGACATTGTCCAGCTGGGTGCATGGGGCATGGTGGCGCCAGTGGCATGTGCGTGTTCATGGAGTGTGGTTGAGTCATGCGATAGCTTGGGGTGGTTGCGTGCCTGTTTGTGAGTTTGGTTGTGGATGACGTTCCCCCCATGTGAGGTGAGTTGTTTGTGTACTCACCCGGGTCTCGGAGTCCGTCTAATCCGTCCACTGCCACCACCGGCAGTATGGCCATCACCCTCTCCTCCCAGGGATGGTATTCTACGCGTCTGCGGGGCGGCCCTCCTCCAGTGACGTTGGCCTGGTTGTGTTCGTCCGTCATTTTGGCTCAGACCCTCCTCCGCAGATCGTACCACCTGGCTTGGCATTCATGCCTGGTCCTTCTGGTGTCCGCAACAGCATTCACAGCATCGACGATGGTCTGCCACATGGATGTTTTTTCTGAAATGCTGGTCTGTCTGACCAATGTTCCAAAGAGGTGTGGCTCAACTCTTAGGATTTCATCGACAAGGACCTCCAACTCTCGGCTAGTGAACTTTGGATTCTTGTTAGTGGGCATGGTGAGGGGTGTGGGTGTGGATGGTGGGGGGGGTGTGGATGGTTGTGGGTGTGTGGGTGTGGTTGTGCAGGTGTGGGTGTGAATGTGATGTGGGGGTGTTTGTGAAGGTGTGTGTGTGAAGGTGTGCAAGTATAAGGTGTGGTAAAGGTTCTAGTATGGTGCTGTAGGTTGTCTGTGGGGTCTGGCAGCAGTGAGTCTGTTGCAAAGGCTCATGGTTTGTGTGTGTGGGCCCTTTTTATTGGTCCATTGGTGGGTGTGGCTGTGTTTGAAGTTTGGATGGGTGTGTTATAAGGAGTGGTTGTGTTTTGGGCCTCTGTTTAGGATTTTGGCAGTTGCAGGTCAGTGAATGTGTTGTTTTTGTGCTTGTTGGACATGTTTTGTGGCTTTGTGCCATTCGAATGGTGTATTCTTGTGTTGTTTTGCTTTGTCCTGGTTGTGTACGTGCGTTTTTAGCGTGTGTACGGTGTGTACATGGGCCATTTTGTTGTACAGTGCTGTCCTTGTGTCTGGCTTGGTACGACTCGTACATGCGCGATGTTGTGTGAAGGTGGTGATGTTGGGGCCTGGGGTACGCTCCATACGTACGCGGGTGAGGGTACGGGTCGTACATACACGGGTGGGGGTACGACTCGAACGTACACGGGTGTACATACACGGGGGTACGCCACGTACACGGGTGTACATACACGGCGGTGCGACACGTACACGGGTGTACATACAGGGGGGGTACAACTCGAACGTACACGGGTGTACATACATGGGTGGGGGTACGACTCGAACGTACACGGGTGTACATACACGGGTAGGGGTACGACTCAAACATACACAGGTGTACATGCACGGGGGGTACGACTCGTACACGGGTGTACATACACGGGTGGGGGTACGACTCGCACGCACACGGGTGTACACACACAGGTGGGGGTACGACTCGAACGTACACGGGTGTACATACACGGGGGGGTACGACTCGAACGTACGGGGGCTGGGGGGGTGTTCGGCGCGTATGCGGGCACATGTCTCCATGGTTGCTATGGGTGTTCGGTGCGGACGGTGTTTTTTGCATACGGTTGTAACATCGGACGCATGGGATGGATCGTGATTCCGCGGTCGGACTTGACTTTTCACATTTGTACGGTAAATCGTCCGGGGACGTGTCGGACACAATTTCCGACCCGAGGACGTGTGGGGAATTGTTCCCAATGCGATTCGTATGGTCTTTTTCCCATGCGAATCGTAATTGGCAGTTTGTACGGCACTTGTACGATTCGTACGGTAAAAAGACCGGATACGAGTCGTACGGGCTATTTTTTTACCGGATCGTGATCGGCACCTCTGTGTTTCTGTTGGTCTGAAACAGGAAGAACCCAAAGTCTTAGGGTGTGTTCCCCTGCACCGCTGGGCTTAAAATTCCCAGTACTTCAGTGTGTTGATTTTTGCATGATTTCTAACCCCTTCCGCCTGCTGCTGCCTCACCTGCGGCCCCGCCACTCCGAGTGCCCTGATTCTGCAACCCCCATGCCTCAAAAATGCTCAGCCCTTCCCCCTCCGCCCATTTGAAATGCAGCCAGCAGCTTTTCTGTGCCACTGTAGCCCCAGCACCGTGCCAAAGGCAGGACCGTCTGTGCCTGCAACATGCACAGTGCACGACCCTCTAGTCTTTGCATGACCCACGTCACACAACAGGCTCATGCTGCAGCCACTCTCCAAGCAATGTCCTTGTGACAATCATCTTCCTGCCATCAGGCAACCCCTAAGCACACACACAACACCTTCACATGCTGAGTGTGCTACTCCAACTGCCTACACAGTGCTGCCCAGCCTACCAGACCCTGTCAGTACAACCAGGTTATGTGCCTCCTACTCCACACCTGCTCCTTCCACCAGCACGCCATTGGACTCTTTTACCTACTCACCACACAAGCCCCACACATCACCTTCATGACAGTAACCTGGACAAAAGCATCCTCAGCACATGACGTCTTCATTGCCATCTCAGACGCATCCAAGATCACCTGCAGGGACGCCAACACCAATCCCGGGGGCTGAATTGCTAATTATTCACAGGTACACCCTCAGAGTCACAAGTCCGGGTTCGCAGCAACTCCCTAGCAACCCTCGGAGTAACACTCATCTACAGATCTGCAGGCCTACATCCACAATTCCGCTAAGCCATCAACACGTACATCTGCACGCAGGCTCCTCACCTCCACAGGCTACATGTGGCTGGGGACCAGTAACTTCTTGCTGGAGGAGATACACACCACCATCCATCATTGGTCCATCAACATTTGAATCCACGTCTCCAACAAGCAACACAGTGCCACACACCCCGCTACCGATCCCCCAAAGATGCTTGATGTAAGTCGCCACAGACAAGCTGTGTGGGACTCTCAAAACAACACCCTGCAAACTCACACAATGGATCAGCAACTGATCCAACAATCTTGCCACATTGAAGGACTTTCCTGTGAAGCACAACAACAGTTAAGGCACCTGGGACAAGGCAGACCTACTGGACTACTACAGACCTAGCCGGACTCTTGTGTAAACCTTGCAACACAAAGAGACATCATTTTCCTTACAGCCCTGGAAAACACCACACACAGCCATCACCATATCATCAGCAAGGACAAGTGGAGATACTTCAGATAGTGCCGAGACACCCAAACACACGACATCAAGGAGCTCATCAGCATTGTGAGTGAACTGACAGCAGATCTCCATCCAAGACACCCCACCCTTGCAAGGCAGATCCCATCCCTTGCAACTTTGTGCCACTGCAAGCTCATGGCCATACACAACAGCCTTGGCACACAGAGGCAGACAGCACTATTATCCGCTGGACAAACCCCCCTCAGGTCATGGACTCCCGTCAGCAGCAAGTACACAACCGGGATCATGTGCACCATCCACTCTGGCTCTCCATCAGGCCCCTTCCCACACAACATCTCAACCACATCATTCGCCATCCTTGAAGCCCACGTCCAGCTCGTCATGAATGTCCCCTTTGAGTTAGCCACATTCCATGGCTGCAGGAGGCATGCAGAGCCCCAGGCCCTTCTTAAACAACGGACGGCAGTACCGCAGGATCTCCTGGTACATCACCCTACTTCCCTACCCAGCAAATGTCACCAGGAAGACACTCAACAAGCAACTGACCAATTTCCTACATGCAACCAGCTCCAGCCAAACGGCACCAGACCGTTTTACACAGTAATCACACCACTGCAACCGTCATCATTGCCACCACCAACGACTACTTTGCCCTGCTCAACAATGGTGAGGCCACCACCCTTGACCTCTCAACGGCATTCTACACCATGTGCTACCACACTGTCAGCTCACACATCTCCAACACTGGTATCCAGAGGAGGGCCCAGGATTCAATAAGGAAGTAGCTCACCAACAAGGCCCAGGGAGTCTGCCTCCACCCTGCAACATGTAGTGCACTGGGGTCATCTGGCCCATGCCACAGGGCTCTTCTCTCAGCGGGACGATCTTCAATGTCTCCATGACCCCCCTCTCCACCATCACATGCGCACACAACCTCATCATCATCTGGTATGCCATTGACACCCAGCTGCTTCTCAAACTCACCAAAGAGCCAGCCATTGCCAGATCCAAACTTCAAGAAGGCATGAGATCCGTTGATGAATGGCTGAACATCAGCCATCTGAGGCAGGACTTGGACAGGACAGAGGTCATCATCTGAGGATTGTCCCCTTACGGCTGGGTCAACTCCTTGTGTCCCACTGGTCTGTGCACCGCACCAGCACCCAGTGGCCACGCAGGCAAGCTGGTGTTCATCATGGACCCATCGCTCACAATTAACATGCAACTCACCAACATCTGTACCTCATGCTGCAACACCCTCCACATGCTGCTGATGACCCCCAGATGGATCCACTCCAAGGCAAGACAGACCGTCCCCCTGGTCCAGGACACCAGCCGGCTCAAATACAGCACCGGCCTCTACAGAGGACAACAGCAAACATGCAGGAGAACTTATCCACATCCAGGGTGCATCCGCACACCTCATCTGCAACATCCCCCGCCCCAGCCACATCACTGTCCACCTGAGAGAGGTACAATGGCTCACTGTGTGCTGCATGATCACCTTCAGACTCCTCAACCACACTCAGGAGGCAGTTCACAACCCCAGACCCAAACCGACCTTGGACGTGTGCCATCCAAAGCCCCGTTGGCCCTACTCCATGCAGCCCACCTTGCCCTGGCCACCATTCATCACATCCACATAAAATCTGCATGCAGGAGATAGTTCACCCACCTCGCAAAACAGACCTGGTACTCCCTCCCCGGGCACATCAACATGACCCATGACCTCTACACCTTCATGTAACTCTTCCAAATTGGTCTGTCAGAGCAATATAGCAAGCCCCCCCTCAGCAGCTTGAGGCCATCACGGGTGAGTGTTGGGCTCCATGTTTGTATTTTGTGATACATTGTGAGCCATGTGTGTCCTCGACCGGACTCAGATCCAAGTGTATGGATGGCTGGAGTTAGTTCCACACTCAGGCATGCTTTGGCATATCCCCACACGTATGTTGTGGACTCATGCTAAATGACTGCAACAGGAAATTTCAATTATTAATTTTTTAATTTCTAGCTCTGGGGCGTGATTTGTGCACAGAAAATGGGGAAATGCAGGGACCATAGAATCCAAAGTTCACAGGGGGAGATGGGATCCTTGCCATTTGAAGTCATCAGAGTCCAGCCCACAGTGTTTGGCATCATTGGTCAGACTGTTACCAGAAAGTCCATGTGGCAGATGATGTCAATCAATGAGGTGATGCTGTCGCACATGAAGGCTAGGTGCCAGGCTAGGTGACCTGGGAGATGTGGATGGCCCGCTGCCTCTCACGGTCTTTTCCGTGGACGACCAACCTTCCTCCGGGGACCCTCAGATGCAGGCCTTGACGATGTTTGGGACGCTCCGTCGGACGAATCCTCCTCCTCTTCCCTCCCTGTGGCTGGTGCTGGTCTGCGCCTGGTGTCACAGGGAGGGTTGCCCATGTTGTCGGCGATCCGACGGAGTGAATGTCTTATGTCCCTTTGCACCGCCAGGAGCTCAGCCAGCCTTGCCTCCATCCGTCCTTGGTGTTGTTGTTGACTGGCGTGTTGCTCGGCCTGCTGGTTTTTGATCTCTGTGAGGGTCACCACTACCTGGCTGATCTCCCTGGTGTCACGCCGGTATGCCTCCATGATGTTGCGGATGTGTGACATACCGGTCCCTTCAGCTGGCTGGTCAGGTTCTCGCCTCCGCCTGCCTCCACTCCCGCTACCCCTGCCCACACGAGCCTGGCCTGCCGTTGTGGGCACATCGGGTCGACGGGACCCCTGAGGGATGGCAGTGGCGGTGTTGTCTGCCTCCTCCTGGGTGCCCGCCGCACCTTGTCCCTCCTGGTCAGACTGGCTCTGTTCACTGCGGGCAGGGTTCCTGGGTGTCTCCTGTGATGTGGCAGGAATGGGGGTGGTGGTTGGTACAAATGTTCCTGAACCAGGTTCTGCAGGGGCTTGGACACCAGAGGGTCCAGGTCGGTCGGGGTCATCCGCGGAGTGTTGAGAGGCGTCGCTGCTGGTGGGATCCGGTTCCTCCCGATCCTGTGACTGTGATTCTTCACCCCCATTGTTGAGGGGATGTTCATCACGTTGCCCTGTGTGTGAGAGACAGACAATGTTAATGCTGTTTCATGCAACATGCATGTTTCATAAACATTCAAGTTTGCACTGTTCCTCCTGGTAGTTGTATGTGCCTAGCATTCTCCTCAATGTTCACTTGTGTATGGGTATGTTGCGGGGGACAGATTGATATGTTCTCCTGAGTCTTTGACATGTCCATTTGTGGCTTGGGTGCTTCTTCGGCTATGTATTGGTCTTGTTGTGTTACATGTCCATTGTGGCTGTGGGTAAATCGATTGTCTGTCCTGGTGGTGTCTGCTTGTGTTAGGGGTGTGTGTGACAGGGCCTGCTGGTGGGTATAGTGAGCTTTTGCACCGGGGCTCCCAGGTGATGTAGCTGTCCCCCCATAGAGCATGCTGCCATGACAGTGAGTGTGAGTTCCTGTACTAGATATCTGACCTTGTTGTGTTGGTGTTTGTGTTTGCACTGGTCACAGGAGGGCCTTGTGCTGCCTACACCAGGGCCAAGTGTGAGCTATCTTGTCAGTACTTTCCCAATCCCTGTGCATTGCGCATGGTGCATGGGTATGTAGCTGGGCCATATGGGATGAGGGCAATTGTGTCTGATTTGGAATTCAAACATGCGTTTTGGTGCACCCACCCTCCCAGCATCCGGACATCCATTCTTGGGTTGGTGCTTCGTGTAGCATGGGACATAGCATGGCCTTGCTTTCTCAATGGGGCATACACATGTTATTGGCATTCGCGTTGTATGTGACTGTGGTTCTGGCGGGTGAGGGCTTGGGGGTAGTTGCGTGCATTTGGTGTAGTTGGGGTGTGGATGCCATTACCCCCATGTTACGTAAGTTGTTTGTGTACTCACCAGGCTCTGGAGGTCCTTGGAGTCCATGTACTCCCACCGGCGGAAGCATGGCCATCACCTTCTCCTCCCAGGGATGGTAATGTACTGGTCTGCGGGGCGCACCACCTCCAGTGATGTTGGTCTGGGCGTGCTCTTCATTCATTTTTCTCTTGACCGCCCTCCGCAGATCGTACCACCTGGCTTGGCATTCATTCCTGGTCCTTCTGATGGGTGCAACAGCATTCACCCTATCGACGATCCTCTGCCACAGGCGTGATTTTTCAGCTGTGGCTTGACTCTGATGACTTCATTGACAAGGATCTCCAGCTCCTCCCTTGTGAACTTTGGATTCTTGTCGGTGGGCATGGTGTGGGGTGAGGGTGTGGATGGTTGTGGGTCTGAATGTGACGGTGTGTGTGTGAATGTGTAGAGGGGGTATGTGTGAAGGTGTATATGTTAAGGTGGATGGGTGCAGTGGTTTGTGTGTGCTCTGTAGCAGTAGTGAGTCTGATGCAAAGGCTCATGGTTTGTGTGTGTGGTCCCTTTTTATTGGTCAATTTGTGGGTGGGGCTCAGTTTGAATTTTTGGTGGGTGAGTTATAAGGGGTGGTTGTGAGGTTGCCCCTCTGTTTGCCTGTTTGGATATGTCCAGGTCAGTCCTTTCCATTTTTTGTGCAGTGTAGACGTGTTTTGTGGTGTTGTGCGAGTCGAATAGGCCCTCCTTGTGCTGTTTTACAGTGTCCGTGGTTCAGTACGGTACAGGGGTACGAGTCGTACAGCCACACACCCGCATGCGTAGTGGACGTGAGGTGCGTACATGGACATTGCTATGTACGGTGCGTACACCCCATTGCTTCTGTACGGTGCGGGTGCGTAGACCGCCATCGCGTATGTACGGTGCGTACCCGCAACACCGCGTACCCGCAACATCCGCCGTACATACGCGATGTTGGGGGTACCCACCGTACATTCGCAATGGGGGTACGGTGCGTACATACGCGCTGGGGGTACGCACCGTACATTTGTACTGGGAGTACGGTGCGTACCTAAGTGCTGGGGGTACGGTGCGTACCTACGCGCTGGTGGTACGCACCGTACTTTCGCACGGGGGTACGGTGCGTACCTACGCACTAGGGGTACGGTGCGTACCTACGCGCTGGGGGTACGCACCGTACATTCGCACTGGGGGTACGGTGCGTACCTACGCACTGGGGGTATGGTGCATACATACGCGCTGGGGGTACGGTGCGTACCTACGCGCTGGGGGTTCGCACCATACATTCGCGCTGGGGGTACGGTGCGTACAAACTTCGCTTCATAGCGGGCAAAGTCATTCCCCGTGTACGGGACGTTTTCCGAACGAATCGTAAATTGTAACGCCGGTCCGGATCGTACTAGTACGGTCGGACTTCATTTTTACGATTTGTACGGAGAATTGTCCGGGGCCGTCTCGTACTAATTTTGCAGCTACGATTCGTACGGATCGGGCCGATCCGTATGTACTTTTTCCCGTACGGATCGAACTTCACGGGTCGGACGTGACTTGTACGATTCGTACAGAAAAAAATATGGATACGAGTCGTACGGGGGAAAAAAATACAGGATCAGAATCGGCCCCATAATGTAAAAAAAATTAAACATATACATATAAAATATTATTTAGTGGCCTGCTCTGGCCACGCAGCTGCCCCCCTGCTGACAGTGCAGGTCTGGTCATTCTCACATTGAGAGTACCACCAAGAACGACGTTGCCTAATTGGATGGCACGAAAAAAGCAAGAAATATGGCGCCGCGATGACCCAGCAACCTGAAGGCTTTCGTATTTTGGAAGGTGCGAGTTACAGCTGCTACCACAGAAGGTTTTTACCCACCTGAAGACCACATTAACCAGCATGTACGGCATGCATAAGCCCATTGGGGCGGGATCATGAACTTTAAAACCAGTACGAGATGCAAAGCAGCTGTCTCTTTCACCCATTAGCCTGCCATTGATGAAGGGAGAATTGCTCCGGAAACGCCTTTGGCATGAGGCTTTAAAAGACTGTGCAGGGACTAGTGCGCTGTGATTTCCTGCTGCCTTCCGATCAATAAAGGTTTATTGTTTAAATCTCTTTATTGAAATTTCAAACATATAGCATCATACAAAATGAAAGGAAGGGAAACAGGGAACCTTGGGTTGAGACACTATGCCATTGATATCGTTGAGTATATGTCCTGGAAGTGTCAGGCGAAATCCGCCGACACAGCTGCGGGTGCTTGAGAGGGTAGGGAAACCTATCGAAATTAAAAGGAAAATGATAACAATACAAAACATAACAAACCCCCTTCAATCCATCCCACCCCCCACCCCGTTCCCTGTCCACCGCAGGAGTTATTGAGACGCAACTAGGCTCTGTCAACACTGCCCCGGTTGTGTGTCAGAAAGGCGTAATAAACAGAGGTATCGGGGACAGATAACTTCCCGAAACTCAGAGGCTAGGAGGGATAGAAAGGGCTGCCACAACGGACTGTATTTGGATCCCTCCCCTGCAATCGTTAATGTCAGTCTCTCCATGCCCAGCACATGTCAGAGGCGATATAACCACCCCGTGAATGTCGGAATGTGTGGAGTACGCCAATGAGTGAGCAGATTTTGTATCGCTGAGCCCAATGCAATAGCTATGAGTCGGCCCCTCCGGGAGCGCAGTGGGTAAGTCAGAGGGTTCGGGAGGCCCAAGAGAACATATGCTGGAAAACGTGGAATTTCTGTCTCAAAGTGTTCGTCCACTTCATCTAACACTTGTTTCCAATAAGGCTGTATACGGTCACATTCCCATAATAAATGTACCAGAGTTCCCACTTGATCACAGCCTCGCCAGCACGTAGCCTCCCTAGTATGATCCATGAAGTGAAGGCGTTCTGGGGTGTAATACCAGTAAGTCACAACTTTTGTGAGGGTTTCAGTGAGCCCCATGTGGTACGCTGAGTGGCGGGCCCTATAATAGATCCCCTCCCATTCTTTATGACTGAGCGTTCGACCTAAATCTTTTTCCCAACGCACTCGCCCTGAGCTGTAGGTGTGTGTATGTCGGGCCTGTAGCATCCGGTATGGGTCTGATATAAGCTTTTTATCAGACGTGTGGGTAATAAGCCACCTCTCGTAAGGAAGAAGATGTCTGTCAGCTGCGGAGGGGACTTGGTCATGGAGCGCCCAGTGGCGGACCTGCATATATCGAAGTCTCTCCACCTCAGGCAACCCGTAATCCTGCTTGAATTGGTGAAACGGAATTACTCCCTCCTCGGCGTACATTTGGTGGAGGACTCGGCACCCAGATGGGCGCCACCTATCAAAGGCTACCCCATCCATATCCAGGGTAAAGTCGGGATTATTTATCAATGGGGTGAGCGGCGACGGGAAGATAGTGAAGTCGTGTTTAATATTTGTTTGGTCCCATATCTCCAGGGGTACCCGCATTATGTAGGACGCGTATAAATTAGGGGGTCTTTGGCACTTGCAGAGGAAGGGGATTTCCTGCAGTGGTCTGGCAGCTACCGCCTGGTCCTGGAGCAACCAGTGTTTCTCGGACTCCCAGCGGCTCCATTCGACCAGATAGCGCAGCTGGGCCGCCTGGAAGTAGAGGTGCAGATCGGGGAGCCCGAGCCCGCCACTCTCCGGAGGGAGCGTCACCAACCTATGCTTCATTCGTGGCTTTCGACCGTTCCAGATAAATTGAGCAAGATCTGATTGCATCCGTCTTATCCTACCCGGAGGCGGTCGTAGGGGGATGGTGCGAAATAAATAGAGACTTTGGGGGAGAATGGTCATTTTGACTGCCGCTATTTTACCTAGTCACGATAAGGTATAGTGCTTCCAACATCCCAACTCCCGTCGAATTTTCTGTCGCAAACGCGAATAATTAATGGCAACTGTTCCCGAAAGGGAGGGGGCCAGCTGAATTCCCAGGTACGGGAACGAGTCTTTCGCCCATTGAAGTGGACACAGCTCTTGTAGGTAGGCACGCGTAGATCGAGACAGAGAGAGGTCCAAAGCGATCGATTTCTCCATATTCATCTTGAACCCTGCAACCCGTGTAAATAGGTCCAAATCCGCTAGACACGCTGGGAGCGCATCTCGTGGGTGAGATAAGAAAAGCAACACGTCATCAGCATATGAGCTGATCGTGTGAGTGTAACCGCCGAACTTGATCCCGGTGATCATGGGATTGTGCCGCATCCTTTGGGCCAAGGGCTCCATATAGAGAGTGAAGAAAGGGGCGACAGAGGGCATCCCTGTCTCGTACCTCTTTCAATGGTAAATCAGGAGGACGTGTGTCCATTCACGCGGACTGCGGCTGTCGGGAATCGATAGCAATTAAGAATTTATGTGCGGAACTTCTCGCCTATTCCTGCTCGCTCAAGAACTTGCTCTAAATAGGGCCAATGAACCCTATTGAACGCTTTTTCAGCATCAATAGCGAGCATCATATATTCCCCTTGTGTCCGCGTGGCTTTCTCGATGAGATGTATGGCCCTTTTCGTATTGTCTTAGGTTTTGGCGTTACGGGATAAAACCGGCCTGATCCGGATCTATAAGACCAGGCATACAGGGTGCAAGGCGGGCCGCTAGTATCCCCGTGTACAACTTAAGATCTATATTCAACAGGGAAATAGGGCGGTATGCACCACACCGTGTCTTGTCTTTCCCTGGTTTGGGGATCACTGCAATGGAGGCTTCCAGGAGATCTCGTGGGATCGCACCAGGCTCGGCGAAGGAATTAAAAAGGTGGGTGAGGAGAGGAGCAATTTGGCTACAGAACGTTTTATAAAAGGCGGCAGAGAAGCCATCCGGCCCGGGGGCTTTCGCCGGTTTGAGGCAGGCGATGGCGGCTATAACTTCTTCTGGGCAAATGTCCTTATCTAAAGAGTCAGCTTGAGCTTTGGTCAGAGCTGGCGAGGTGATGGAGTCTAGAAAGGCAACCCCGTCCGAGCTCTCCACAGTAGAGCTAGCATAGAGATCGGCATAAAATTCGCGAAAGACCTCCACAATATCTCCATCCTCTGTGGCCCGTCCACCATCACCTCGCTGAATTTCCTGCACTCTCTGTTTTTGCCTGGTCTCGCGTAGGTTATGGGCGAGAAGGCGTCTGCATCTATCCCTCCCATGTAATAGGCGTGATGCAATCGCAGTGCTGCGTATTCCGCCCTGTCGAGATCAAGCGCTGCAAGTTGTTGGCGCACCGCCTTAAGTTGTCTCCACACCCGGGGAGCTCTGGTTCTCTGGTGTATTCTCTCCAACTCCCTTGTTTGTTGGGTGAGTTCTTCTCGCTTGCGTCTACGGTCTACATTATCTGCAGCTGAGATAGCTATTAACTCCCCCCGAATGACCGCCTTCAATGCTGCCCACTGTGTTGCGAGGGTAGTGTCCGTATTAGCATTGTGTGAAAGATAGTCAGTGATGGATCGCTGTATCCGGTTGACCACTTCTTCGGGATGCAATAGAGTATCCCGGAGGCGCCAGGTCCTGGATGGTGGATGCATGGGTGGAAGAGTGAGGACAGCCGCTACAGGTACGTGATCGGAAAGGGAAGCAACTCCTATTTCTACCTCGTGGTTAACGCGTGGACTGGTGTGGATGCCAAAAGATAATCTAACCAGGCATACGTCTTGTGTGCACTCGAGTAGTATGAATATTCGCGGCTATGGGGGTGAAAGCTGCGCCATAAGTCAATGAGGCCTAAGTCGCGCAGGCAAGTAAGCCCCTCCGCGGACAGGACGCCAGCCTGGTGTGTGCGTTGACAAGATCTATCAAGTGTGTTATCAAGTACCAGGTTCAGGTCCCCCCCCCAGGAGAATGTGGCGAACCACTGGCTGTTATGTTGGTGTTATGTCGGTGAGGACAGAATGCAAGAACCGTTCTTGTCCATCGTTCGGGGCATACACGGAGCCAATGGTGAATGTAAAATGAGCCAAGGCAAATCTATAAGCCAACAACCTACCCTGTATTTCAGCCTCTTTGTGAAGGACCTCCGCCCGAAACTGCTGGGCTACTAGAATGGCTACCCCGGCTGTTTAAGTTGGACTGGAGGAAAAATAATTGAGTGGGGAATTTCCAGGAACGGAGGCGGTGACAGTCTTTAGTTAAGAGGTGCGTTTCCTGCAGCAGGTAGATATCTGCATGGGCCTGCTCCAAACATGACAACACCGCTGCGCGCTTCACTGGATTGTTAAGACCCCTCACATTGAGGGTAAGTATCCTAAGCTTGTGAGCTGGCATTCAGAGAGACAATAAGACCAAGGGCAATGGCGACGTGGCAGTGCAGAGACTACTGAGGTACGGGGTGGTCTCCAGCAGCAAGAAACCTCGATATCAGGAAGCTGCGCTGAGTCTAAAGAGAAGGTGGACAAGGAACAATGAAACCCTCGCCCCAAAACCCCTCCCCAAGAAAGAAAGTAAGAAATAAGAGAGCAAGAACAAATCGTCCATCATCCACAGATGATCGGTAATGTTGCGAAAGGGGTAGTTGACCAAGGATCAGTATGTCCCCTCCCGCCAACGGCCCAGGGCAAATATCAGGTTGTCAGTCGGCCATGTGATATCGCAGGATTCAGCTGGATGGAGACCTGGCCAGGTCCGCCAAGGCCGCAGCAATAGCAGACTGTTGGCCTTGTGAGATTTCCGCAGCGGGAGGCTTTTTAGTGCGGCGTCTTCTGTCCTGCTGGCGCCACCGGAGCCTGGAGTCCTCCCCATCGGTTTTGTGGGCATCTTCGTTATCCCCCTCCACTGGGAGATCTATGCCCAGTAAACGACAGGCCTCCGACAGGGATTGCAACTAGTACAGTGTATTGTCAATGCGGAACACCATGCGGAACGGATGACCTCATCTATAAGGGATGTTGCGCTGCTGTAGATGCGCCGTGATGGGACGGAAGGATCTGCGTTTCTGCAGGGTGAGGGTTGATAAGTCTTGCTAGAGAAGCGGCGACTGGTCGCGGAATGTCAGGGGGTGTAACTGGGGTGCCCGCTGCAAGATTTCTTCTTTGGTACGATAATCTTGAACGCAGACCAGGATGTAAGATGGCGGAGCGGAGGGGCCCTGCGGGGGGCCCACCCTGTGCGCCCGGTCGAGTCGTAACTCCGTCTCTAAAGGCCTGCCCAGGATGTGATTGAAAAGCTCCCTCGTGTACGTGAATAGGTCTTTCATGTCCTCGACCGATTTTACCCCTCGGATGCGGATATTGTGGCGCCGGGAGCGATTTTCTAGGTCATCAACATGGGTCTGGAGATCAATCTGCTGGTCATGGATTCTAATCACCCCCTGCTGCAGCGCTGCCAGCTCCGTATCCCTGCCGTCACTTTTCTCTTCTAGATCGGCAACGCGTTCGCCGATGCCGTCCACGTCTCTGCAGACCTCTCGGAGCTCTGCAGTGAATTCCTGCTTGAAGGTTTGGATATCCTCTCTAAGCGCTGCAAACATGGACTCCAAGAACGCTTTTGTAATGGGTTTCGCTCCTTCCTCTCGCCCAGGTGCAGGCAGAGAAGTGCTCGTCGCCATGGCCTCAGTCTGTTGGACAGTCTGCACCCTGGCAAACAACTCTTTTAAGTTCTTGTCCTTGCCCCGCCTAGAAGATGACATAACGCACCGCCAACCAGGTCACACGAGAGCGTAGGACCAGCTGTGTTCCTCGGGAGTACCTCTGACAGGTCACTAGGAGCTGTAAAGTATCGAGCCGTCACTCCGTCCGTGATGCTTGTGTGTCTCAGGGCTCAAAAAACGGATGGGCTGAAGTGAGGGACGACCCCGTGCCTCGTAGCCAGAAGTGTAACAGTTCCCCCCTGCAGGCGCCCTCAGAAGGCCCAGCCCCCAGTCCCCGCGTCACCGTGCTGCCCCCTCCGTTCGTGACCCAGTGTCCGTGAGGGGTGCCTCCCGCGCCGTTCTATCCCAACTGAAACTCACGCACCAAGAATGTCACTTGCCTGAGGCAGTCGTGAGACACCACGCTCCGTCCGATGGTCCGTCGGGTGGCCAGATCACTCTCCGCCAGTCACCAAAGCCACAATATCCAGGACAGGGCTTCCCGCAGACCCTCGGGACATCCCTGCACCAGAAGACACCCCACCAATCCAGATGCCACATGTCTGCCACTATGAGGGTCTGCAAGTCTCCCGCAAGGCCTCCTCCGCCGGCACCAACACCGCAGAAAGCAAAATGGGCCGCCCTTGGTCCGTACCTCCAGGTGACCACAGCCAGACCAGACGGCCCAGCACCTGCAGGGCCGCCGCCGCTGCTCAGCAGATCCCGCGTCGTGTCCTCTGGCCCGCAACGACACCAGTGCTCTGTCCTCCACCGTCCTCTCGAAGCTCACAGGGCAATTGATGCGAGGCAGCGTCGTCGCAAAGGCCCCCCTCAAGCGTGCGCTCCAGACCGGCCCCGCTGCTCTGACAAGGGCCTCATAGACGCTGTCCCGTTGGGCTCAGTTCCACCCCCGCAGTTCTCCTCTGGCCTTGCCGCTTCAAGCAATGAGGGTCCCGGGCGCCCCCGCCGTAAAGCCACCACGAGCGGGCACCGGTTCCACTACCGGGCCCTCAGTCAAATCTTCAATTAGCCCTGCTGCCTGGACCCACTCGCAAAATGGCAGCGCAGCTCACCTCCGGCGCCGCTGCTGGGTTGGTGCCGGCTCACTCTACGGGCGCTGCCATTTCCTCCGCCGCCTCACCTGCGCAGCCCCCGCAGCCACGACCGCCGCCTCTGCTAAGAGCTTCAGGCCGCCAGCACTCCTCCGAAGCCAGGTCGGACCGCACCGGCCAGCGCGGGCCCCGTCTCACGGCTCCAGGTGAAGGGCGCATACACAGCAAGGCGCCGCTCGCGACCTCCGCTGCGTTCGTCGGTGCCCCGTCCGGCACGAAAGCACCCTCCGCAAGGCTTGCAACCCCGGCGGTCCAAATGCCACGTTGAGGTGGTGCTGGTATGGCCGCCGTTGGTGCTATATTCAGCCGTCGGCAGGAGCGGAGAAGCAAGACGTCCGCTTACTCCGCCATCTTGGCCACGCCCCCCATCAATAAAGGTTTAAACAAGACGTCGTGTGAGGCGCTTCCTTGTTCGAAGAACGTTCATTTGGATATAAAGTATAATATATATACTTACTTAATAATATTTACAATTAATTATTATAATAACTTATAAATTGTTAAAAAACATTTTATACATTATAAATACATACATACACATACAACAATAATATAAATACAAATATTAAAAAAATATATATATAACAAAGTAAAAAAAAAAAATGTTAAATAAATTATACACTACATTAACTAAAACAAAAAATATTGGATACCATAGGGTTAAAAATTACTATTCCCACTACAGACAGTGCAAAAATAGGGAAAGTGTTGGATAGCGTAGAGGTTAAAATTACTATTACAACTCCAGAGAGTGCAACAGAAGGGAAAGTGTTGGATAGCGTAGGGGTAAAAATAACTTACTAATAATTACAATATTTAAAAAAAAAAAAACAATTATTATTAAATAACAATAAATTAATTAACAATACCAATAAATATGTACTTAAAAATAATTACCAATTAATAATTAACAATTAAATTGATGATAAATACAATTAAATAATAATTATTAACAATTAATTACCCAAATAATAAAATAAGGAACAATTAATTTTCAATACCAAAAAAAAATAATTATTAAACAATATTTCGCAATTAATAATTAATTATCAATAAGGTGCCGATTCTGATCCTGTAAAACCCGGGTACAAATGGTCGTACGGAGCATTTTCTCCGTCCGACACGTACCCGGGAAAAACACCTTACAAACTCGCAAGTACGATTCGCACAGAAATACCATTTCCGTACGAGTCGTACAAAAGACCGACCGGCAAAAAAATACATACAAATCTGATTCTGGACGGCGCATAAGCGACGTCCGGACGGAGTCAGGCAGCGTTTTACGGACCAGCAAGTACGATTCGTGCCTACGTCACTCCACACGTAGCATTTTTTACGGGAGCCAAAAACTGCAGGGAAATTGAGGACGACGCGAAGAAGGAGCACCGGTACGCGACGGACAGCGATGAACCCCAACCTACGCGTCATCCCGGCCCTCATAGCCTACGGCCTCGTGTTCAGAAACCGCCGCAGACGCCGCAGAAGGTCAGAACAACCCCCAGGGGCAAAGGGGGTGGGTGCAAGGGGCATGAAACATAACCCACACCCCACAAAAAACTAATATATCCTGCACATTAATTACCTCCATGGTCTGGTCACTTCGGGGGGCGTGTCCACCAATCCCACGTTCCGCCACAACGGAAGTGGTCGTGGACGCATACCCGTCATCACCACAATGGTGGTACGGGACGTACCCACGCCCCTCAGAGCGTGGGTACGGTCCATACCACCATTGCAGTGGTGATGTAGGGGTACGCGTGTACGGCCCGTACCCACGCCCCCAGAGCGTGAGTACGGTCCGTACCACGCGTACCCCTACGTCACCGCCACAATGGTGGTACGGCCTGTACCCACGCTTCCCAGAGCGTGGCTATGGGCCGTACCACGCGTACCCCTACGTCACCGCCACAATGGTGGTACGGCCCGTACCCACGCCCCCCAGAGCGTGGGTACGGGCCGTACCACGCGTACCCCTATGTCACCGCCACAATGGTGGTACGGCCCGTACCCACGCCCCCCAGAGCGTGGGTATGGGCCGTACCACGCGTACCCCTACGTCACCGCCACTATGGTGGTACGGCCCGTACCCATGCCCCCAGACCATGGGTACGGGCCGTGCAAAGCGTACCCCTACAGCCCCATTACATGATGGATTCAAGGCGTACACACGCCACGGATGTAGGTGTACGGCTTGGTGCAGCACATCAGCTGTAAATTGGGGGTGGTGTATGCCCAGGACAGCAGTGTACCACAGCAAGGGCGCAAGTGGGTGGGCAGGTGGGTGCAGAGGAATACTAGCAGTCGACAGGGACATGTGAGGGGTGGGTGCCCATCACTCCCAGCAGTGGGCAGAGACATGGGGTGGGTGCAGAGGACTCCCAGCAGTGGACAGAGACATGGGGGTGGGTGCAGAGGACTCCCAGCAGTGCCCAGACATATGAGGGGTGGGTGCAGAGGACACCCAGCAGTACCCAGACATATGAGGGGTGGGTGCATATCACTACCAGCAGTGGACAGAGACATGGGGGTGGGTGCAGAGGACTCCCAGCAGTGCCCAGACATATGAGGGGTGGGTGCAGAGGACACCCAGCAGTGCCCAGACATATGAGGGGTGGGTGCATATCACTACCAGCAGTGGACAGACATATGGGGGTGGGTGCAGAGGACTCCCAGCAGTGCCCAGACATATGAGGGGTGGGTGCAGAGGACACCCAGCAGTGCCCAGACATATGAGGGGTGGGTGCATATCACTACCAGCAGTGGACAGACATATGGGGGTGGGTGCAGAGGACTCCCAGCAGTGCCCAGACATATGAGGGGTGGGTGCAGAGGACTCCCAGCAGTGGACAGACATATGAGGGGTGGGTGCAGAGGACTCCCAGCAGTGGACAGACATATGAGGGGTGGGTGCAGAGGACTCCCAGCAGTGCCCAGACATATGAGAGGTGGGTGCATATCACTACCAGCAGTGGACAGACATATGAGGGGTGGGTGCAGAGGACTCCCAGCAGTCAACAGACATATGAGGGGTGGGTGCAGAGGACTCCCAGCAGTGCCCAGACATATGAGAGGTGGGTGCATATTACTACCAGCAGTGGACAGACATATGGGGGTGGGTGCAGAGGACTCCCAGCAGTGCCCAGACATATGAGGGGTGGGTGCAGAGGACACCCAGCAGTGCCCAGACATATGAGGGGTGGGTGCATATCACTACCAGCAGTGGACAGACATATGGGGGTGGGTGCAGAGGACTCCCAGCAGTGCCCAAACATATGAGGGGTGGGTGCAGATGACTCCCAGCAGTGGACAGACATATGAGGGGTGTGTGCAGAGGACTCCCAGCAGTGGACAGACATATGAGGGGTGGGTGCAGAGGACTCCCAGCAGTGCCCAGACATATGAGAGTTGGGTGCATATCACTACCAGCAGTGGACAGAGACATGGGGATGGGTGCAGAGGACTCCCAGCAGTGGATAGAGACATGGGGGTGGGTGCAGAGGAATACCAGCAGTGGACAGGGACATGTGAGGGTGGGTGCCCATCACTCCCAGCAGTGGACAGAGACATGGGGGGGTGTACATCATTATCAGATGACCACAACTCCATGGGTGTATGTACGTATCCCTAACTTTGGACAATGATGATAGTGCCATAACAACACATCACTGACAGCAGTGTCCCACTCCCAGGAGGATGGATGTCTTTCCCCCACTGCATGACACACCACATGTGGGTGTGAGGACAAATAACACATGCATACCCACCCCTGGCAGATGCAGCACAATACACACACTGAGATCATGCCACAACACTGTATAGTCATGTCACTGCCTAATAAACTAAGAGAGCCAAAGAGAACACACACTGCCACGCACATCCCAGGACTGATAGGAATGTTCAGGTGCTGGGCCAGCCACCAAGATGTTGTCTCTCATGGAAGGAATAGGGTGGAGTTTCCACAGATACAATGCCCACAATTGTGAGTCAGGTGTTCAAATACCCAGCAGAACAAGTACCATATGTGTACTAGGCTGGGATTACATACATGCATTGTGCGGAAAAGGGACAATTTATCCATGAAGGCATGGCAAAATACTCTATACACAAGTACAGTGAGTACCAAGGATGGCACAGACGATGCAGCCGGAGACATTGCTGAGCAGGCATGGCCAGAGTTGAAGGGATCCATCACCAACAAAGGAAATGTAGACACAAGGCAACACAACAATTGTGCAACCCTCTGCAGGGGAGATGTCAGGTGCCACAGAGGAAGGAACACTCCTAGGGACAATGTCTCCAAACACAAAGAGCAGACACGACCAAAGATTCTTTGCAGAGACCTTGTGAGGGCACGCAGATACCAGGTTCCACCCCATGAGATGCAGACTACAACATGTCCATGAAACATAACACATTCCCACAACCCCAACTCCTGGAGCCTCAGCATCAACATCAATACATGAAATGCAAGACTTTCAAAACGGAAAACAAAATGCTTTATTCAGCATGAAAAAATAAGATGTAGTAAAGAACACTATGTACAAAGGCCAATGGCCAGTCCAGATATGAAGTCCTTGGGGGGGACACATGGCCACGCGTCTCCCCTAGCTTGCCTGCACAAACTAAACCTCTGGTTCAGCGACTGGGGGGGGCATCATGTGGGGAAGGACCAGGCACCGCAGGGACAGGAGGGGGAAGGGCAGGTGTGGTGGGTGCAGGGACGGACGACTCCACCACAGGGGGTGGGGCAGCGCCAAAGGTGGAGGCGAGCTCGGCGCTGCACACTTCTGCCAGTTCTTCAAGCGTCTCCCCTGCACCCGGAGAAACAACAGGCCCCAAGGAGGGGGGGGGGTCAGAGGGATGGGTTGCAGGGCTACTGGGGGAGGTGGTGGACAGGCTGGGGGACTTAACTCCCCTACCCGTGGAGTGCCTTGACCGTTTCCGGCCAGGTGAACTAGTGGGGCTGAGGACCAGCAAAGTAGGCCTCCTTCTCCGAATCTGTGGCAGGGGAGCCAAGGGGAGTGACATCGGAGGGACTGGGGAGTGAGTCATGTGGACGCGGACTGTGGCTGCGTGCCTGCCTGTGTGCCCCAGACCCAGTGGGTGTGCCTGCTTCCCCCTGAGTGTGCGTGTCAGGAGGTGAGCGCTTGCCCTTACGTGGTGGTGTGCTGCTTGCGTCTGGTGGGGTGCGTGTGTGTGGATGTCTTGGTGTGCTTGGGACAGGCATGGGTGTGGGACTTGTGGATGGGGCAGGGGTAGGGGGGGGAAGCAGCGCTGCAGGTGACTCACTACTGCTGTCAGTGACGAGTCCAGGGACCTCAGCAACATCCGTTGGTCAGACATCGCTGATGACATGCCCTCCATGTACGACACCATCTGGGTCAGCAGTCTGGTGTGGCCATGGAGGACAGGCAGGATCGATGTCTGCCCAACTTGCAACTGCCGCTGAATGTCCACAGACTCGGCAGTGAGGGCAGCAGGGGGGACAGGGGCAGGGGGTGCGGTGCCTGGCACGAAGGAGACACGGTGTGGCCTAGCACGGACAGAAGGGACCCGAGCAAGTGGGAGGTCGGTGATGGGAATGGAGGGGGTGGCGAGAGATGTACTGCTGCTTTCAGCTGTGGGAGCAGCCTCCGCCCCCTCTGGGAGCTTAGACTCGGACCCGTCTGCCTCGTAGTCAGTGTTGGTACTGGGCAGGTCCTCCGCCTCACTCCCCTCGCCCTCCGTGCCACTAGATTCCACCGACTCCTCAGCAGTGGTGGCACCACTGCTCGATCCCTCCTCCACGTCCGTGCCGGTGTCTCCCTCGGTGTCCTCTGATGATGCTGTGGGCAAGGTGAAGAGACAGGAAAAAATCAGTCACCTGTATACATCTGACACATGAGTCCAAACTAAATAGGAAACAGTGCATATCAGGAAAGGCATCATGAGTAACATCTAGGATACTCCCCACATATGTAAGCCCTGCACTCCCCAGTTGGTTGACCCACCATGCCACTTGAAAACAATGAAAATTAGGACACAACAGCAAATAACTTGAAATCACAAGATCATGAGAAGCTAGTGTCTGGGATCAGTTGAGCACAGCAAGACTATGAAGGCATGCCACCTCTTGTTCACTGTGAACCAAACAGTATTGTCGCACCCAAAGGCCAAATACCACATGCCAATGCAGAAGGTGTCCCCACACTCAGAGACCTGTGAGTACTTTTGACACCCCAAAGAAATACATTGTGACTCCTGGAGAATCACAACCCTTTACACAATGGACATGTCTAGCATGTGTGAATGTGGCACTCTGTGAACACAACACACATATGTCTGTATAGCAGAAGTCACACAAGGAGGTGCACACCAAACTACATGTACACAGTCATTGTCTGAGCTGCCAGACTCATTCAAATCAGCCACTGTTAGGCAGAAATGGCGTATCAGTAAGTACATATACATGGCACCACGGTGGTCTGGATGACTTGACACTCGTAAGTTGGTATCAGCAACAACCAAGGTCTAACCCAAATGCTACCACACTGTGGGAACATGTATATGTATGAACTCCAAACAAGTTTTGTTCAAACTGTGCCTTACTTTAAAATGTGCCAGCGTGTCCCTGGAAAGTGTAAAGGTGGTGTCTTGTGCACTTCCTTGGGAGACATCTGTCATGCAGGCACATCATTGTCCTTCACAACAAAACAACAAGGTCAAGCATATGAAACATTGAGACATGTTGACAGGTGTAGTGAGTGCCAATGGACATTTTCTCTGAGTAACAACTTGAATAATGTCATTTGTCACATGGCTATCCGTCACCTCATCACACAGTTGGCTACACATATGACCTACTGACTGTCATCTGGAGTGGCACACATGTCCACACCCAGGACAATGCATAAGCTAATGGGCCTGCAATTGTTTAGCAAAAAAGCCTAGCTGTACTGTGGTTTCCCCCTCATGGCAAGCCAGAATGTACCCACAGATGTCAGCACACAAAGTCACAACTATGTAGCATCTGAACCACACACAGGTGCCAAAAATGTACAAGCAGGATACATGATTGTCAAAAACTGACACAGGCAATGAAGCACAAACATTAAGCACTGGCCAACATCACGGTGGCACTGCACGAAGACTTTCTGTACGGCGAATCATCACACACAAGTCAGAACTGGCAATGAAACATCAGGGTTGAACATGTACGCCCCTCCCGCACACACCCACCCATACCTGAGTCAGTGTGACTGATACCGATCAAGAAGTGACACCTCTTATTCAGGGTTACAATAACTGTGCTTGAAAACTAGCTTCATTAACACGACATCACCTTGTAGGGCTGCCAAAACATATTGGTCACTAACAAACATCAACAGATTGTTGTGAATAGCCACACAGGCACTGCCCAGTGCGAGTATGCACAAGCAAACTGGTGTATCCCTGTCCAGTGGGCAAATGTATCACACATGTGAAAAATACTACCTAGGCCAGGGAACAATGCCACAGAGGCAGAGCCATGCTGAACCCACAGTGAATGTGCACAGTGTTGGATGACCCACATGAGTAGGAGGGCAGGCTGTGTCAGGGGACTGTAGTGGGCACACTGCTCCATGGTCCTGGAATGAGCTGACTGTTACAGGAGCAACCGTCCCGGCACTATGCATATATCCCACTCATGCACATCATGTCTGCGGCCACAACATTGGTAATGCATGCTGCAAGTCTGTTCATTTGAACCCTCACACTCCTATGTTGAGACTCAGCATCAGTGCCAACAATTATGCACCCCCAAATGACTGAACAGGACACGGCACAGGCAGACCACCCCCACACATGATGCTGAAAGCAGTGTGCACCTTGATAAACTGGCAGCCTAGATGACCATGTGCAATAGTGATAACACACAGACCAGGTAACACATGTCAAGGAGGGGAAGGGAGGAAGGACAGCACAGGTTGACTTGGGGGAACAGGATATGCACTGCACATATATAGCCTGGCAGTGTATCCAGGCAACTGAGCAGCAACGAAAGCTGGCGACACACAACAAACACACATGTACCTACCCCCTTCCTGCTGCTGTAACTCCTGTATCCGCCTATCCAGGTCAGGGAAGACCACCGCCAGGACACGCTTCATCTGGTGGTCAGGCACCGGCGCCCGCCATGCTTGCGAGGAGCCTCCTCCTTCAGCATGACCCGGGCGATCCTCTGGATCCAGCACCGGATGTCCTGCCATCTCTTCCTCACTTGTGGCAGGCGCCGACTGCGACTCTCCACCGATTGCACGGCATCCTTCCAGATCTTCCCCTTGTGGTAGGTGGATACCTGTGTAGATGACAAAGTGGGACAACATCACTACACCTGCACCATGTCACAGAGACACACATTTGAACATCTTAGATTTGTTGAACAGGGCATAGTATGCTGGCAAGTAATAGCACCTTAGTCATAGGGACTTTTTCCACTGTGGACGCACCAATGCACTACATGGCATAGTAAGTACACAGGTGGCATGAGGGGTGCGAAACAATCCCTGATCATGGCACACACTGTGCATCCCAAGCAACACAAGGCTGATGGACAGCACTGCAAAGCAGTCACATGCCCCAGGCCACTGACGAAACCTCAGCAGAGTACACAGACACACACAGGCACACATCAATCACCTGCCATTGGCAACAGCGGATGCAAACCTCACTCTGCACATGTGCCACTTGCCGGGGGGGGGGTCACAGGTGTGGGGCTAGCTCAGCAAGTCAGACACACAGCACGGCTTACTTCACACATCAGATGGATTGAGCAGTTGCTTCCTCCATGCAGCTGTGGTGCAACACTCCACATAGACACTCACCCACATGACAAGGAACATTCACACACATCAATGTCCGGGGGCGTACACATCATTTGGACACTATCACCACTCTCACCACAGCTCCACTTAACTCGCACACATCTGTGGGTACAGTCACCTGTCACACCGGGGGGGCCACTGAATCACCTCAGGACTATAGAACAAAAATGGCCCAAAGGATTGGGCAGGCTGAATGTGCCATGCACTATGTAGTGAATGTCAGTAAGCACAATGCAAGTGAGGAGTGCACACATGAACTACATCAAGCCCTGCATGAGAGACATAAGCCATCCACCCCCCCCGGGACCCACTCCAACCAACATTGCATGTCTGTCACATCTGGCCACAATGCCAGAAGTGACAGACACAATAAAGGTGCAAAGGTAGTGGAGTCAGCACTCACCTGCTCGACCATACAGCATGGGGTACCGTGGGAGGATCACATCCAGCAGGGCCTCGTTCTCCTCCTGGGTGAAAGGCTGGGCCCTCTCCACAGTCCTTGACATGGTGCCAGAGGGAGACAATACAGCAGCAGTGGTATCGACCGACATGTTGTGCAGGCAAGTGCCCTCTCATGGGTTCTGCCTGCCTTATATCTGCCTTGCTGGCCTATTTCATTTACAGGAGTACAGAGTGATTGGTCAGACTCATTTGCATCCTACGTTTCCTCCAATCCCTTTAAACATACACCAGTGACAGCCTTCGCATCTTTCGACAGCATCATGTCAAGTCAACAACCACTTTGCAACAATGTATAATGTGGCCAACTGCTTTTTCCAGACCACAGGATGTTAAATTTTGAACTTGAAACTCGGTATCCATGACAACCAGCATGCATTTAGGCCCTAATACTTGTCCCTCATGTGTCCCCATTGTAATTCTTAAATCCCCACACAGGTACGGCGCGTTTCACACGTACCCCTAGGGCACCATCACTACAGTGATACGGGCCGTACACCCGTGAGTACGTGCCTATCACTATAGTTGTGTTACCGTAGGGCCTAGTGATACGGCACGTACTCACGCATGTACGGGCCGTACACGCGTGAGTACGTGCCTATCACTATAGTTGGGGGTACCGTAGGGCCTAGTGATACGGGCCATACTCACGCGTGTACGGGCTGTACACGTGTGAGTACGTGCCTATCACTATTGTGGGGGTACCGTAGGGCCTAGTGATACGGCACGTACTCACGCGTGTACGGGCCATACACGCGTGAGTACGTGCCTATCACTATAGTTGGGGGTACCGTAGGGCCTAGTGATACGGGCCGTACTCACGCGTGTACGGGCCGTGCACGCGTGAGTAGGTGCCTATCACTATAGTTGGGGGTACCGTAGGGCCTAGTGATACGGCACGTACTCATGCATGTACGGCCCGTACACACGTGAGTACGTGCCGTATCACTAGGACCTACAGTAACACAACTATAGTGATAGGCAGAGCGTGTGTACTGCGTTTCACAGCTTACACTGGTGATAGGAGGCGCACACGAAAGGAATGGAGGTGTCAGACTCGCACAAGGCTGTACATCAAGTCATTGTCAGTGCAGTCCTTCATGTGCAGGGCCTAGGTGTGTCAGGCAGTGATGTGGCACATGTCTCCTCATGTTGTGGCACAATAGATGTGTGATGAGCTGTTTACACATGTCATGTGTGATGGGGCACTACGTGGCACACTTCCCCTTCACACTTTGCACATGTGTGCATGTACGACACACGTGTCAAGCACTGCATCACTGGTATGGCACAGTCAGCAACACCCGCAACTGTCCCCTGATGCCAGGTACACGGATAATTACACCTGACATGTGACTCCCAGCGTGCCACGATGTGACTGTCATGTGTGTGTCATGTGTTCCCATGAGCTTTCCGTTGGTGTTCCGTCAACTCCATCTGCTGTTGGAGCATCCAACATGTGTCTGTGTGCATATGTGCATGACACACATATACGCACACCATGCCACATGTGGACTCACACGTTACATGTGTCATGATGGTTCGAAGATGACTTCCTGACATGAGGCAATATCTGCGTTCTCTCAATGTCTGTGTCATCAGTTTTTGACATGTACCCCTTCATGGAAATGTGTGTTATCTGTCCTTTTTCAGATGACATGTGACCTGTGCGTCTAGACTCCCGCCAGCTGTCTGTATGAGATGACATCCTTCAAATGCTGATATGTGGATGTCTGTCACTCATGTAATGTGTCTGGCTTGTCACTTACACTGGCCCACAGCTATTTTAATGGCATGTCACGTCAACATTGCCATGCAACTATTGTGGCTGGCTCTTCGTAGGAGTATCACCTGACTGGCCTACGTGTCCTGGATGTATTGCACAGCACAGACTCTGTATTAAGCAGATGTGTATTAGCTGTTGAACATGTGCTCACCTCAGTGACATTGGTGTGGTAATGTACTCACTCTTCGTTATTCCTTCCAAATCTCTGCAGGGCACCGCCTCTCCCCAGACGAATGCCAGACCTGGATGCCATGCGTGAACATGACTGCATACGCAAATACCGCTTCTCGCAAGAGTTGATAGAGGACTTGACCCGCCGGCTTGCACCACACCTCCAACCACAACACAGGTATCCTACAGCTCTGACCCCCAAGATGAAGGTGATGGCAGCCCTACATTTTTTTGCCACCGGCACGTTTCAATTGACCATAGCTGATGTCGGTGGCATGTCCCAGACAATGTTCAGCCGTGTCCTGCATGATGTTATAGAAGCCATGTTGGTGCACCTGGATGAATTCATCCATTTTCCCACTCGTGAGCAGTTGACAGGTGTCAAGGGTGTGTTCTATGCCCTGGGAGGGATGCCTCATGTAATTGGGGCCATTGATGGGACACATGTGGCTTTGGTACCACCACAGGCACAGGAGGTAGCCTATAGAAACAGAAAACATTACCACTCCATTAATGCCCTTGTGGTGTGTCTTGCTAACATGCTGATTTCCCATGTCTGTTCCTGTTTTCCAGGGTCCGCACACGATGCATACATCATGAGGCGTAGCAGGGTGCCAGAAATGATGCTGCAGCTGCACGCGGAACGAGCATGTCTTTTTGGTGGGTATACTCTGTTAGTCCTGTGTTTAGCGCTATCTTTGTATCTTACGGCATCTCCTGACCCACTTCTTCACATGATGTTTCCATGTAGGGGACTCTGGCTATCCCAACATGCCATGGCTGATGACGCCTCTCCGCAACCCCAGAACAGCCGCAGAACACCGGTACAACGACACCCATGGGCAGACGAGGCGCGTGATTGAGAGGACGTTTGGACTCCTGAAGAGCAGATTCCGGTGCCTCCACAAGACCGGCAGCGCCCTCCCATATGCCCCGGTGAAGGTCTGCAAAATCTTCATTGTGTGCTGCATGCTGCACAACATGGCAGTGGAGAAGTCCGTGCCACTCATCCTTGATCCGGATGAGCAGGATCATCCACCCGTGGAGGATGAAGGGCTCGGGCACGGGGCAAGTGAGGATGAGGATGAGGATGAGGACATCCGGAGTCAGCTTATCCGCAACTTCTTCTCATGATGGTGAGTTCCTGTGTCTGAGTGTGCACGCTTTGAGCCTTGTGTGGCATGTGTTGCAATGTGTGTGTCGAGCTGACTGTGTGCTAAGTGACTTGGAGGTGTGTTCTGATGTGTCATTCAAGTGATGATGTCATTCCACACATTTTAGCTGGGACACTAAATTTATTAAGGGCATGGTGACAACATCATTCCTGTAGAGTACATGTACATGTCTGCGGATTACTAGCTCTTCGCTGACTTGTTGTGTGTCTGGCCTCCCCAGGTTCTTGCGGCTGTCGTCTGCTCATGTCATCATTGCCCTCCTGCTATTTCTCATGAGTATTGCAACGTGTGCTGGATCAGAGTTACATGCACAGACATGGTGAAAAGTCATTTGGGGTAAGGAGTGCAGCAAGGCATTTTGTGGGTGGTACGTGTTTGTGATATGTGGGGACTGCTCCTGTGCATGTCGTTTTACCATGCATACATGTCGACTCACCATGGGCCACATGACGTGTTGCATGGCTCCCATGAATTGATAGTCACCCTTCCTGACAGTCATCTGTAATGGTTTGTGGATTCTGATGAAGGCATCAATGTGTGTATAACGTCCCTCAGGAACATACGGGATGCTAATGGTGGACATAATGTGGGGCATCCCCATATGAGGCTCAATGGGGAATTGTAGACTCTCCGTGTGCAGCAAGGGGTGTTAGGCTCAACCCCTTCACTTGTGTGCCAGCTCAGTAGGATTTACCACATCTGTGTGTTGAAGGGGGTGTCCAGTGTAGGTCACACATGGTCAGCCAAATGACCTGTGAGTCTGTTCCAATTGATGCATTTCCCTTAGTGTGAGGCTGAGTAATAAAGGTGTTCGTCACACTCCAAGGTGCCTCATCTCTGTCAATGCAGGTCTCTTGCCACTTTGCATGCTCCTTACTTTACACAAGTGCCTGTTGCAGTTGTCCTTCTGACATCCTAGTCTTTGTGTGCAAATTCTGGCATTTTGCAAGGAGATGCCGCCTGCTGCTGCGGCCCCTGCAGCAAGGACCCACAGAGTATCCAGATTTGGCAACACACACGCCTCCAAGATGCTCCTCACTTCCTCCCTCCACCCATTCATTTGGCTGTCCTCAGCTTGTCTATGCCACTGTTGCCGCCACGCGGTGCCAAAAGCTGGACCATCAGCACATGCAAGGTGCACATTGCACCACCATCCTGTCCTTGCATAACCCACATCACACTACAGTCTGATGTATCAGCCACACTCCGAGCTATGTCCATCCGCACATCTAACGCCTGCTGTCAGACATACCCTGGGCACACACACGACACCTTTGCATGCTGAGTGTGCAACTCCAACTGCCTACACTGCGCTGCCACGCCTTCCAGGCCCTGTCACACCAACCAGGTCACGTCCCTAATACTCCCCACCGGCTCTGTAGCCCAGCAAGGGCATGGGAGTGGGACTCAAGCCTTCATCATGTAGTATGGTGTCATCGTCTGGGACATGGCACATGTATCATCTCTCAGCATGTCAATCTACAGAGTGTCCAGGACCCCCCACTCCACCATCACATGCGCACAGCACCTCATCATCAGCTCGTATGCCATTGACAGCCAGGTGCTCCTCACCCTCAACAAAGACACAGACATTGGCAGTTCCATCATTCAAGTATGCATGAGATCCATTGATGAATGGCTGAACACGAGCCACCTGAGGCTGGACTTGTACAGGACTGAGGTGATCATCTGAGGATTGTCCCCTTCCAGCTGGGTCAAGTGCCTGTGTCCCACCCGCAAGAGCCCTGCACAAGCACCCAGTGGCCACACACACAAGATGGTGTGCATCATGTTTGGCTCGCTCACATATGCCATGCTAGTCCACAGCATCTGTACCTCATGCTACAACGCCCTCTGCATTATGCACATGATCCACAGATAGATCCACTCCAAGAAAAGACAGACCATCCCCCAGGTCCATGACAACATCCGTGTCAAATACTGCCCTGCCCTCTACGGAGCAAGTACATCCAAACTCCCAGGAAACTGGTCCACTTCCAGGGGGCATCTGCACACCTCAGCTTCAACACCCTGCGCCCCAGCCACCTTACCGTCCACCATAGATAGCTGCAATGGATCACTGTCTGCTGCAGGATGACCTCCACACTCCCCACCCACTCTCAGGAGGCAGTCCACAACCCCGACCCCAAACCAACCTTGTACGTCTGTCATCCTAGATCCCGTTGGGCCATCTCCGTGCATCCAACCTTGCCCTGGCCACCGTTCTTCACATCCACTGTACTCCAGCATACAGGACATAGTTCTCCCACCTGGCCACACATACCTGGGACTCCCTCCCCGGGAACCTCCACATGAGCCATGACCTCTACGCCTTGATGATAATCTCCCAAATAGGTCTCTCCGCACTGTTTAGCAAGCACCCCATCAGCAGCCAGAGGCCATCACAGGTGAGTGTTGTGCTCCATGCCTACATTGAATGATACCTTGTGACCCATGTGTGTCCTGTACCAGACTCTGATCCCAGGGTATGGATGGCTGGAGTTAGTTCAACACTCAGGCATAGTTTAACATTTCCACACACATATGTCGTTGAATAATCCTCAATGACAGGAACGTCTCATGACCAAAGTAATATATTTATTTGCGGTGGGGTACGTGTTTTGATGTGAAATTAGGTGCTCTACCGGGTGAATAGAATCCAAAGTTCACTGGGGGAGATGGTATCCTTGGCATTGGAAGTCATCAGAGTCCAGGGCACAGTGTTGGTCATCATTGGTCAGACTGTGACCAGCAAGTCCATGTGGCAGAGAATGTCATTGGATGAGGTGCTGCTGTTGCGCCAGAGGGCCAGGTGCCAGGCCAGGTGACCTGGGAGATGTGGATGGTCCGCTGACTCTCACGGTCTTTTCCGTGGACGACCCACCTTCCTCCGGGGACCCTCAGATGCAGGCCTTGACGATGCTGGGGACGCTCCGTCAGACGAATCCTCCTCCTCCTCCTCCCTCCCTGTGTCTGGTGCTGGTCTACGCCTGGTGGCACAGGGAGGGTTGCCCATGCTTTGGGCGATCTGACGGAGTGATTGGCTCATGTCCCTGTGCACCGCCAGGAGCTCAGCCAGTCTTGCCTCCATCCGTCCTTGGTGTTGTTGATGACTGGCATGATGCTCGACCTGCAGGTTCTTTATCACATCGAGGGTCCCCTGCATCTCGGAGAGTCTCGACACGACCTGGTTGATGCCTCTGGTGTCACGCCGGTATGAGTCCAGGATGTTGCGTATGTGTGACATACCGGTGTCCTGAGCTGGCTGGTCAGGTTCGCCCCTCCGCCTGCCTCCACTCCCACCACCCCTGCCCACTTGAGCCTGGCCTGCCCTTGTGGGCACATCGGGTCTACGGGACCCCTGAGGGATGGCATTTGCAGGGTTGCCTGCCTCCTCCTGGGTGCCCGGAGAACCTTGTCCCTCCTGGTCAGACTGGCTCTGTTGTTCAATGTGAGCAGGGCTCCTGGGTGTGTCCTGGGATGTGGCAGGAATGGGGGGGTGGTTGGCACAGATGTACCTGACGCAAGTGCCGCAGGGGCTTGGGCACCAGAGGGTCCAGGTTGGTCGGGGTCATCCACGGAGTGGTGAGAGTCGTCGCTGCCGGTGGGATCATCTTCACGCGGAGCCTGGGACTGTGATTCTTCCCCCCCCAGTGTTGGGGGGAGATCAACGACGTTGCCCTGTGTGTGAGAGAGACAATGTTAATGGTGTTTCATGCGACATCTATGTTTCATACATATTCAAGTTGACACAGTTCCTCCAGGTAGTTGTATGTGCCTGGCATTCCTCTCAATGTCCACTTGGGGATGGGTATGTTGCGGGGGACAGATTGGGATGTTCTCCTGAGTGCTTGACCTGTAGATTGTTGGCTCTGATGCTTATTTGGCTATGGATTGGTCTTGTTGTGTCACATGTCCATTGTGGGAGTGTGTAAATCCGTTGCCTGCCCCGGGGGTGTGTGCTTGTGTTGGGGGGGGGGGGGGTTGACAGGGCCTGCTGTTGTGTGTAGTGTGAGTTGTCATTGGGTCTCCCAGGTGATGTGTCTGTCCCCTCATGGTGCATGCTGGCATGACAGTGAGTGTGAGTTCCTGTGCTAGATATCTGTGCTTGTGGAGTTGGTGTTTGAGTGTACAGTGGTCCCAGGAGGGCCTTGTGCTGCATACAGTCGGGCCAAGTGTCAGTGACCTTGTCAGTACTTTGCCAGTCCCTGTGCATTGTGCATGGGTATGTACCTATGCCATATGGGCTGAGGGCATTGGTGTCTGTGTCTCATTTTCACAATGTGTTGTGTGGGGCCCAGCCTCCCGGACATCCAGTCTTGTGTTTGTGGTTGTTGTAGCCTTGGACATGGCCTTGCCTTGATTTGTGAAGGGTGCATGGAGACGTTAGTGGCATGAGCGTGGTTTTTGAGTGTGGTTGTGTGCGGTGAGTGCTTGGGGGAAGTTGCGTGCATTTGGTGTATATGTGGTGTGGACCCCATTGCCCCCATGTTACGTAAGTTGTTTGTGTACTCACCAGGCTCTGCGATCGACTCCATGTACTCCCACCGGCGGTAGCAGGGCCATCACCTTCTCCTCCCAGGGATGGTAGTGTACGGGTCTGCGAGGCGGCCCACCTCCAGTGATGTTACTCTGGGCATATTCTTCGTTCATTTTCCTCTTGAATGCCCTGCGCAGATCGTACCACCTGGCTTGGCATTCATGCCTGGTCCTTCGGATGGACGCAACAGCATTCACCTTATCGACAATCCTCTGCCACATGGCAGATTTTTCAGCTATGCTGGTCTGTCTGACCAATGTTCCAAACAGCTGTGGCTCGACTCTGATGACTTAGTTGACAAGGAGGTCCAGCTCCGCCGTTGTGAACTTTGGATTCTTGTCTGTGGGCATGGTGTGGGGTGTGGGTGTGGATGGTTTTGGGTGTGTGGGTGTGAATGTGACGGTGTGTGTGTGAATGTGAAGAGGGGGATGTTTGTGGAGGAGGTTGTGTGAAGGTGTGTGAGTGAAGGTGTAGTGAAGGTATGAGTAATGTGGAGTTGTTTCTCTGTGGGGTCTGGCAGCAGTGGGTCTGTTGCAAAGGCTCATGGGTTGTGTGTGTGGGCCCTTTTTATTGGTCAATTTTTGGGTGTGGCTGTGTTTGAATTTTGGTGGGTGTGTTATAAGAGGTGGTTGTGATTTGGGGCCTCTGTTTGCCTGTTTGGATGTGCCAGGTCAGTCATTGAGATGTTTTTTGTCATGTAGACGTGTTTTGTGGTGTTGTGCGAGTCGAATTGACCCTCCTTGTGCTGTTTTACAGTGTCCTGGTTCTGTAAGAGTCTTTTTCGCGTAGGTACGATCCGTACATACGCGATGCTGGGTGAGGGTGCTGGGGTACGGTGTTGGAGTGCGGCGCGTACATGCGGTGGGGGTATGGTGCGGACACGTGCGGCCCTGGTGTATGGCGCGTACATGCAGAGGTACGGCGCGTACATGGGGGGGGTAAGGCGCGTACATGCGGTGGGGGTACGCTGCGTACACGTGCAGCCCTGGGGTACGGCGCATACATACGGAGGTACGGCGCATACATGGGGGGGGGTAAGGCGCGTACATGCGGTGGGGGTACGGTGTGTACACGTGCGGGCCTGGGGGACGGCGCGTACATGCGGAGGTACGGCACGTACATGCGGGGGTGAGGCGCGTACATGGGGGGGTAGGCGCGTACATCGGGAGTACGGCGCATACAGGTGCGGGGCTGGGGTACAGTGCGGACAGGGGGGGTAAGGCGTGTACATGGGGGGGTACGGCGCGTAAATGGGGGGGTACGGCACGTACAGTTGCGGGGCTGGGGTACAGTGCGGACAGGGTGGTGTACGGTGCTGACATATTTGGGGGTGGGGGGGCTGTACGGCTCATACACGGGCATAAGTTTACCCGTGTACATGTGTGCTACTGCGTTGGCTCCGTACGGGCCATTTTACGTGCGATTGTGTATTCGGACGGACGGTCGGGATCGTACTTGCGCGCTCAGACTTTTGTTTTACGATTTGCACGTAAAAATGTCCGGCTCACTCTCGTACACTTTTCCCGACGATATTCGAATGTAAAAACTTTCCGACGCACTCTCGTAGACTTTTCCCGACGCTATTCGTAGTTATTTTTCATGTATGAATCGTACTTGGCCGTTTGTATGGTACTTGTACGACTCGTACGTAGAAAAATACGGATACGGGTTGTACGCAAATTATTTTTAACGGATCGGAATCGGCACCTAAATGATTGATAAATACCAATAAATATTAAATAATGACAATTAATTACCAATTATTAATTAACAGACAAATTAATTTCCAAAACATAAAAATATTAATTATTAAAAAGATATTACCAATTAGTAATTAATTTAAATAAATTATCAATACTCAACAATAAAATAAATAATTACTTAATTACAATAAAATTACTTCCCACCCTATGGCCCTGTACACTCACAACACACTTCAAAAATAAAATACACTTAATATAATTACCAATTAATCAATTAATAACAATTAATTACCAATTAATAAAAATTAATTACCAATTAATAACTATTTAACATAAAATGAATTACCAATACCAATAAAAAAAAAAAATAATGACTTAATTACAATTAAATTACTTCCAACCCTATTGCCCTATAAACTCACAACACACTTCAACCATAAATTAATACACTTAATATAATTACCAATTAATAAATTAATAACAATTAATTACCAATTAATAAAAATTAATTACCAATTATTAATTATTTAACATAAAATTAATTATCAATACCAATAAATACAAATAAATATTTACTTAATTACAATTAAATTACTTCCCACCCTATTCCCCTACAAACCCACAACCCGCTACAAAACTAAAATGCAAAATTTACTTAAAAATTATTACTAATTCCTAAGTTTTTTAAAATTAATTTAATATAATTAAATTACTTCCCACCCTATTCCCCTATAAACCCGCTACGGTACTAAAACGCATAACTTACTTTAAAAAAAAATTACTAACTTCTAAAAATGTTATACATATATTCTAAAACTAGTACAATAATTAACAAAAAATATAAACACAAACATAAAATACATAAGAAAATACATAACACTAATATAAATATCGATATTAGTAACCGATATTTTTGCTATCGATATTACTAAATTCGATATTAACAAAAACAATATTTCTTACCTTCAGGTCGATATTCTGGTCGTCGATATTCTTGACTTCGATATTGTGTCCCTACGATATTTCAAACTCGATATTATTGTAGGTCGAAATTAAAAACTCAATATTTAGACTGTTTACCATTAAGGGGTCAATTCCGATTCCGGCCTCAAAACGAACCGACCGACATGGACCCGGACCGAATACCGACCGACACGGACCAGCGCCGTACGACCTGTGCAGTACGATGCAACGTGTGTGTATTACAACCGATACGTACGGAATACAAGCCGGACGACCGAGTCGTAGGGAAAATAGTGATCCGGCCGGAAAACCGGCGCGATTATCACCGACCGACACGAACCTGGAATGAACCCGACCGACCCGTACCCGCAATGTACGATTTGCGCAGTACGATGCAATGCGTGTAAAACCGGACCGACCCGCACGGAGACCAAGCCGCACAACCGACACGCACAGACAACACAAGCAATAGAGACTGCCGCGACCGACGCGTACCAAACACAGAAGATAGGCAGCGTGAACAAGACAGAGAAGCCCGCACAAGACAACAGCAGCGTCCGTTTCCGTCACATGAACGTCTCCTTCATGCCTACAAAACCCAAAGGAAAAAAGACAAAAAAAGGACCAGACAAGCAATGACAAAGCCAATAAATACCAAAAAAACAACAACATGGGACAAAGACACACCCACAACTCCAACTATATAAAGGACTACAATCACTACCATCATCCCTTGGAAACAGGAGACACAGCCAGCAGCAAAGACAGTACACAGCAACCACAGACACACTCACAACTCCTCATCACACAACTCACATACCATCAGCACCTCATACAAAAGCACACACACATACAGCCAGCAAAACCAACACCAACCCACCCTCACTTGCACCCTCACACGCACATCCCTTACCACCACCCATCACCATGCCCCCAAAGAAGAATCCAAAGTTCACAGATAGTGAGTTAGAAGTGCTGGTAGACGAGATCATCAGAGTAGAGCCACATTTGTTTGGTACATTGGTCCAAAGGACCCCCATCTCACAGAAAACCAAGATGTGGGTGAGGATTGTGGACAAGGTGAACGCCCAAGCACCAGCAAGGCGCACAAAGGACGATATCCAGAACAGGTGGTATGACGTGCGCAGGAGGGTCAAGAAACTCATCGAAAAAGATCGCGTCCTGAGTCAGTGCACCGGCGGTGGCCCTCCTGCCAAACCAGTCTACTTCAGGACCTGGGAGGAGAAGGTGCGGGACATCCTACCACCAGAGAGTGTCCATGGCCTAACCGACATACCAGAGCCTGGTGAGTACACAAACAACATACCCAAGATTGTGTGGCAAGGGGACAGTGAAACCATGCACCACAAGCAAAGCTACACTAACCAATAGAAAATCAGCCCAAGATGTATATGCCAGTCAGACAAACACAATACCTGCCATCTCAGAGTGACTGGGAACTGTGTGATGACATGCACCAACCTACAAACAAATAGAGCAAGCCAGTGGCACAAAGCCAAATAGACCCTGCCAGACAGTTTGCCACCACAAACACATCACCTCACAGTGCAGCTGACTGTCAGGAAGGAATAGTGGGGATGCAGGTGAAGTGAGTGTAGCCAAAAGCATGATGGGGCCTGTAGTCACAGATAATGCTCCCCCTCCTGATTGGCCCATCAAGACCTCTCTGAAACATGCCCAAAGGGAGTGGAAAATGACTGACAAGATGGCTGACACTGGGTCCTGCTGTGGGGAGCACAAGGCCCTGCTCGGGGTTGTGTGCAAATCAGAAGCAGGACACCACTGACTGACATCCTGAAAGACAACTTGCACGCCCTACAATGGAAGCACGTTTCATGATGGGAAGGAGGACTGACAGCCCTGACCATACTTATCAGCATGGGGAGACCCCCCCTTTCAACACAAACTCCACACAACTCACCGGGTACAATGCATTGACACACACCTCATTGAAATATCAGCAAAAGATACCCCGTACTGGGTGCTGCTGTGTGAAGCACAGGGGCTCACTTTGGACTTGTAGCCAAACAAACACCAGGATTTCACAGTCAGCCATCTTGCCATTGCTGTCACACCCCCTCACAGGGAAGAAGAGTCAAGAGGAAGGAAGTATGTGCATGCTGGGAAGGGGGGTGTAGCCAAGAGTATGATGGGACTCGCAGTCACAGACCACCTACACCCACCCACATGGCCCAGCAAGATCAAACTGAACCATACTCGCCTCACAGGGAGTGTGAAGGGACTTACAAGATGTCTGGCACTGGGCTCTGTCGTGGGGAGCACAAGGCCATGCTGGGAAATGGTCAACAACAATATCAAACTCTGTCCGTGACAAACTGGGAAAAAGCAGTGTACAGGCAGGCATCTGTTCGAAAAGTAGAAAAAGTCATGTTTGTGAACTAACGATGCATGTAGAAACATAAATCACATTTTGTGTCTCTTCCAAACACAGGTGGTGCTGGGCACCCAGCACCAAATGATGAGGATACCCAGTCCCAGACTCTGGCGGACACTGAGCTCTCTGGTCTGACTCTCTCACTGTCCTCTTCGGATGGCGACGACCAACCTGGCCCCTCCGGTATGAGCCATCATGCAGCACCAGCAGCATCAACATCTGCACCCCCTGTACCCACGCCTCCAGCATCTGGACACCGACAGGGCACCTCCGCTAACACGGACAGACCAAGGCCAATCAACACCCACAGCACAGGGACAGAGGACCCTCCGGAAGCTACAGCAAACACCACCAGCAACACCACCCAAGAGATCCCAGTGTCACCTGTGCGTCCCGCCGCTGGTCCTGCCCGTGTGGAGAGGGGTACTGGGAGGCACAGGGCGCGCCTTGCAGAGGGGTCTGGACTGCGTGATGACCCCCACCTGGCACGCATCTTAGATGCGTACCAGGATAGCACCGGAGGATTTGGCCAGGTAGTGGGGATCCTCTAGGACATGCAACACGAGCAGGTCGCCCACCATGCCCGCATGGAGGCCAAGTGGGATGACATTACTGCGGTGCATTGGGACATACTCCAATGCCTCCACCAGATCAACACCAACCTGTCCACACCCCCCTGAGTGGCCACAACATCTGTCACAACCCCATCTGCCAGCGCCACAGGGAGGAAGGAGGACTCTGGTGGAGAGTCCCCTGCACCGCAGAGGCCTGCACATGAGAATCCCCCCCCTGGAAGAAGAGGGGTCGTCCGAAGAAGGACATGTGAGAGGCAGATGTCCCAGCACATCCCCCAGGGCCTCTAAACCTGTTCTGGACAATGTCCTTTATGCGCAACCCGTTCACCTTGTCCAATCGCACACAACTCGCCCACATGACATGGAGGGCCAATGTATCAGATGACTGTGGACTTTACTCTGGACATTTCATCTACCAGCACTTCCAACTCCAATGTGAACTTTGGATTCCCAAACCAATGTACAGTACCCACCATCCTGTGCACTTCCCTCACACATGTTTGTAAATAAACTCACCAGTACACCATAATTGCCTCTGTTGTGATTCCAACTTGTCATGTTCAGGGAGATGTCGATCTGCTACACAATGCAGTGCATGCCAAATACTGCAACAATGTGACCAAAGTAAGGTGAGTCATGGGGATGTGACACATGTGAGGGAGACACACCACTATGGCAACACAAAACATACCATGGCCATGTTACTCATCACACACAATGATGTTGACCTGAAACGCATTGGCATGCACATACACACCACCAACCCCAGTCAGTGGTAACAAGTCCACAGGTGAGGTAAGCAGATGTCACTCAGATGTGGGAAGACAGACAACGTACATAACAAAGCGTAGCACAGGTTCATTACACATCAGCAACACGTTTATTCCACAATAGTTGCACGGTAATTCTACGTAACAGTGGACATACGCTCTCAATGTGTTGGAGAATGGAAGTCCAGGGATGTGTGGTACATCAGTTGATGGGAATTGTCAACTTCCACACTGGTGTTGGCTTCTGGGTGTTGGGAGTCAGTGTTGACCAGACAACAGGCAAAGTACCCTGGGAAGGACAGACAAGATACAGTCAAAAGCACAGAAGAACAGGAGAGAAATGCAATACACATGCACAAAACATGTTGCAAGACACCTACACAAACACTAGTTAGCAGTACTACCCTATTGTGGAGTACACACCACCTGAATGGACACATCACAGCACTCATCCAGTCAAGTGGCACACAGACACACTCAGACAGCAACAGAGCTGGCACAACACATTCCAGGCTACCGCCATACATTCACATAACAACCCTGGAAACTCACATTCAGGTGAAGAAGTTGTTGATGAGCTGTGAGCGGACGTCACCATCATCTTCATCATCACTGGCATCCAGGCCGGGATCCTGTACAGGTGCCGGACGTTGGTCATCGTCATTGTCATCCTGGATGAGAGGCACCTCCTTCCGCACCGCCATGTTGTGTAGCATGCAGCAGACAAGGATTATTTTGCACACCTTTGCAGGCTCATATGGGAGGGCGCCTCCGGTCTTGTCCAGTCAGCGAAAGCGGCTTTTCAGGAGGCTGAATGTCCGCTCAATCACCCTCCTGCACCGACCATGTGCCTCATTGTAGTGCAGCTCGGCTGGTGTCACAGGGTTCCTGAGGGGTGTCAGCAACCACGGCACCTACACACACAAAAATGAACATGTAGCTGAGTTTTGTAGGAGTGCGGAATACAACATTGACAAACACACACAATGAGAAACAGTCAGTACACACTGAAAAGCCAGGCATGTTGAGCTGGCATCTGTGACATCAGCGTTGCAATGCGACTACTCCTCATAATGTAGGCATCTTGCGCAGAACCAGGGAACCGTGCACACACGTGTGATCGACATGTCAGCAAGACAGACCACCAGAGCATTGATCGAATGGTAGTGCTTCCTGTTATGGTATGCCTGCTCATGTGCCTGTGGTGGTATCAGGGCAACATGTGTCCCATCAATAGATCCGATGACGTTCTGCATCCTCCCCAGTGAATAAAAGGCATCCTTTATTTCAGGGAGTTCAGCTGGGCTCGGGAATACAGGTCGAGGAATTGCAACATCCCCTCCAAGACATCACGTAGCACCTGACTAAACATCGTTTGCGACATCTCACCAGCAGTAGCCACAGTGTACTGGAAGGTACCAGTAGCAAAGAAGTGCAGGGCTGCCATCACCTTCACCTCTGAGGTCAGTGCTGTAGGGTATGTCCAGCCAGGTAGCAGATGTGGCGCCAACTGCTCCGCCAACTCCGCAATCAGTGGCCTGGTGAAGCGTTACCGTCTGATGCAGTTGCGTTCCTGCATGGTTGCAAGGTCTGGGAACGACCGATGGACAGCTGGTGCCCTGCAGTACAGAGATGCACAAAGGAAGATTGTCAGTTCATCCACCCATGTGGCCATGACCACGATCAATATCACATGCTAGATCATGACATTACACAATGTACTGAGGTGTGTATTGTTGGTCATGGACACATATGTCACCTACAAGACCACCACCTCACATCTCAATTCCACATGTCCACATGAGTCCCATGTAGTGCAATGGCCAATCATCTGGCTGTGTCACCCAACCTATGTGCTGCTGCAACGTTCCAAACACACACCACAGTGACAATTGAGGCCTCATGTCTCCCAGGCATCACAGATCTTTGCCATGCAGAAACCCAGGGTCCCTGTGTTGCCACATCAACACAGCAATGGACATGGCGTAGCACGTACACACCACAAGGCAAGCGTAAGTCCCACAGGTAGTGGCCACTGGTGTTCCTGCCGGCCCTACATGTACATCTCTTAGACACACACCCCATCAAGGGTGATGCATATACCACATGGATGTGGAGACTGTCACCCATTGGGCACATTTGATCAGACACATCTGAGACATAACATGCACACAGACTGTGGGTGCACATCAGTATTGTGGCTACAGGTCTCACTGTGACGTACATGCCTTCACCCCCAGGACTCAGGGTGTATGTGACCTGTCCTAAACATATCCAACCTGACACTGTGTCCGTGACTCATGCCCATTACTTTCCAATTGCACATCACAGTGGTAATGTGCACAACACACAAAAGATTCTGCCCCCATGTACACGTGCACAGCCTGGGAGTGGCTGCACAAAGTGCCAGCCAAAAAACCAGATGTGGCCCCCCAAACACCCAGGGAATGCAGCCTTACATGCCATGGGACACTGTGTGGCCAATGCTGTAGTGTGGTAGGTGTGCACAGGTGTCCCTGGCCAGTATATGTGTGTTGCATCCGTATAATAGTCACACTAATGAGGTCTGACGCGGGTGACACTGTGTACGCATTGCACGGGTCATGTCCGAGCCGTGCGTACGCTTTGTCATTGAATGCAATGAGGACCGACGCGGGTGACAATGCGTACGCATTGCACGGATCATGTCCTAGCCGTGCGTATGCTTTGTCATTGAATGTAATGAGGACCGACGCGGGTGACAATGCGTATGCATTGCACGGGTCATGTCCGAGCTGTGCGTACGCTTTGTCATTTAATGCAATGAGGACCGTCGCGGGTGACAATGTGTACGCATTGCACAGGTCATGTCCGAGCCGTGCGTACGCTTTGTCATTGAATGCAATGAGGACTGACGCGGGTGACAATGCATACGTATTGCACGGGTCATGTCCGAGCCATGCGTACGCTTTGTCATTGAATGCAATGAGGTTCAACACGGGTGACTATCATGCATACGCGTCGGACAGGCATGGTCCGAGACAGGCGTACGCCCTGGCCGTTGAATCGTATGGAGATGGGTGCATGTGTATTTTCAAAATATGCATTGTACAGTCAGTTGAACGAGCCGGGTGCACTCATTGGATCCGTACTGTCATGGAGACGGATGCGGATTCAAAACTTGTACGAGTTGTGCACTGTAAATTCAGTTGGATGCCTACAACAATGTTGCAATTTCAAGTGTTCCATGAAGCTGAAGATTTGAACGATGTGGAAGGCGTGTACGAGTCGTACTTTTAAATGGATTGGCCAGATTCATAGAATGCAACCGTGTTGGACTTATCACTTGGGACAGATTCTGCCTCTGCAGCACAGATATAAGGCTGGCTGGTCCCCAGGGAGCTCACGTGCCTGCACTACATGCTACTGGATCACATCCCTGCTACCACTGCTGCTGTCTCTGCATCCTCTGGCTCCTGCTATGGCACGTACACTGGAGAGGGCCCCAGCCTTCACTGAGGAGGAGAACCAGGCCCTGCTGGACGGGCTCCTTCCACAGTACAGCAAGCTCTATGGGAAACCAGATGAGCAGGTGAGTGTGCATTCCCTTGCCTTCCTAATTATGCATGTTGTCTGACTAGCAGCACTAGCAGTGTGTACACCAGTGGCAAGCATTCTCACTGACTACTTTCATCCCCAAAAGTGTGTAGGTACATGTAATGAATAGGTTTCCTGCTGCTAAAGTGCATTATTGCAAGCTTAAACTATCCAGGCATTGTTAACATGTCAGACATGCAGGTGATTTTTCCTTCCCCATGGTTGCACTACCTGTGTAATTCATTTCCCTTTGTGATGATGACATGTATATCCAAATGTGTGCTGCACAAATCTGGGGCATGTGTGTTAATGTACTTTTCACTTTGTCATCCTCACAGGTTGATGCCCACCAGAAGCAGGAGATCTGGCTGACCATCGCCCGGGCTGTTCGTTCTGTGGGGGTCTACAAGCGCCGGATCTGCAACTGCCAGAAGAGGTGGCAGGACCTTCGGGGCTGGACCCGGAGGATAGCTAGAGTCCAGCTGAAGCTGTCACCTCCACGCAGGAGGGGCAGACGCCGGACCCTGACTCCCCACATGCTCCGGATACTGGCAATGGTCTTCCCGGACCTGGATAGGCAGCTGAAGGCCAGACAGCAGCAGGAAGGGGGTAAGTCCATGCCTAATCTGTGTAATATGTCTGACATGCTAATAGCAGTCTTTTGGCCTGGTCACACTTCCACATTAAGTAGGTCTTGTAGTACAATACTCATGTAGTACAATACTCAGGTCCCTCAATAGTGTGATGCACCCTCCTCATCTGTTCCACAGGTGTGGCCCCTACAGTCTGTTGCTTGTGTCACTAGGACACTGTGTCCCTGCAGTCACCTATGCTTCAGCTACCGGTCAGCATCTGTTCCCGTGACTCTGTTGTGTGTTTCATGTGTGGGTCAATTGTTTACACAATGCCTGAGATCTGACATGTGATCTGTGTGTGCCCTTGAGATGTGTTCCAATTGCTGGTCTGACTCGCAACATGTGGCTGGGGTATTCCAAACAAACCCATGCAGCAGGGGACTCCAATTTTGGGGCCAGAGGAGTATTTATATCAAGTATGTCACACTTGCTTAGCCACCTGACTACTGTCCAGAGCCAAACACTGTTTCACGTAGACCTGGCCAGTCATGCCTCCTCAAGGGCATTTTGAAACATTCTGTAATCCCACTCCTGTGTATGAAATTGCAGGTTGTGCCTAGTGACATGTGCCCTCAGGTGTCTGCCTCTGTGTCATTAGAGTGTGGCTTGTTGTTATGTACAACTCGGGTGTCCATGATTCAGAGGGTCAGCATGACATCTGAGATGTGACTGTGAGAGACAAGACCTGTGTGACATATAGGTGTGTGATCATCTGACAGTGCACAATGGTGTATGCAACTGTGTCCTTCATGCAGCTGGGTTACATGCATGGCAGACTGTGATGTGTTAATGTACAGGGATTTGTGTTTGCAGAGACTCATATGTATGATTTGCATGATGTGGGGTCTTCTGGGTCCTGGATATGTTGTTTGCATGGGATGGGCAAGTGCGCCGGTCATCTGCAGAGTTAGCTTTACCCCTGAGCTAGGATTGTGAGTCAGTGCATATTGTTGCTGTCTGGATGCCCTGCCCCTGTGACAGGAGACAGTGTTGACTGACTTTCAGGGTATCCTAGTGCCATGGCATTAAACTTGCTATGAGTGATCCTGTATTGTGTTCAAGTGTGCACCATGCACCCCATTGTGGCATTGCCCATCAGGACATGGGTACATCATAGTGTGTGTTGCTGGCATGCATCACAAGCATGTGAAATGAGTCTCTGCCCATCCCTTCATCCGGACACCTGTACTGAGTCAGTAGCAAGAGATGTGCTGTGTGTATAGTGACATACTCCTACATGTTCACTTGCATGTACAACTAATGTGTGGGTGGTGCATATTGGCACATTGGGGTGTTAGCATCCAACATGCAATGGACATATGTGTGAAAGTCAAGGAGGGATATGTGTGCCATGGTTGATGTTGAGAATGACAATTGTCTTATTCTAAACAGTGTTGGCACTTTGAGCTGTGTTCAGCTGATGATGCCAGGGCTTGCCCTGTGATGTGATGTACTCACTGTGGTGTGTGCAGTCGGTGCAGGTGACTGATGTTGCTATCTTACTTCCTATTCCTATCCAAATACATCCACGGCCACAGGAGGGGAAAACTCCACGGACCAGGAGGAGCCACAGAGCCTTACAGGGACAGAAGGAGAGGAGTCGGGTGGACCCAGTGCCATGGAGGGCGAGTGGAGCCACACAGAGGAGTCGTCGGCACCATCACCCCCTGCTGAGGGCCACAGCAGATCTGAGGATGACTCCTTTGTGGAGGCGGGTGTCAGCAGCCACCAAACCCCAGCTAGTGAGGCTGTCCCCACCACCACCACCACCACCACCCTCCCATCGGCTCCCATCCCAGAGGTCCCTGTGGGCTCCCGTGTTTGTGAGCATGTCTCCTTTGTGCCAGGCACTGCACCCCCTGCCCCTGTGTCCCCTGCTGCCCTGAGTGAGGAGTCTGTGGACTTACTTAGACAGATCCATGTAGGGCAGACGCCGATGCTGAAGGTCCTCCATGCACACACAGGTCTGTTGACACAACTGGTGTCATTCATGGAGGGCATTTCCTCGGGCATGTCTGCCCTACAGAGGACCAATCAGTCCGTGGCCTCCTCCCTGACGGCAGCAGTGTCCCTCCTCCAACAGTCCCGCACCCCTCCTACCCCTGCACCACCCACGATTCCTAGCACCCTACCTGTCCCAAGCACAGAAATCCCCAAACCAAGGTCTAGACGTGCACACAAGCAAGCGCAGGGGACTGATACCACACTCACAGAGGCTGGTTTGCAGACACACACACAGTCATCCACAACCACTCCGCAGTCCTCCAAGACCTCTGCCTCCCAGCCCCCTTCCCTTGCCTCACCTGCAACCCCATCTCCCCAGAAGCTCTTCCTCTGTGACCTTGGCCTCTTCCCCACCGACTCAGCAGATCCTGATTACAAGGGGAAGAGGAAGTCCCCACACACAGAGGGGAGTGTCCCTCACACCCGGACACCCTCTCCCAGGCGCAGTCAGACAGAGACCCCCACCCGCAAGTCCCCCCGGCGCCAGAAGAGCAAGGCCCCCCCGCCACCACGCAGCTCCAAGGCAAAGTCTCCGTCCTCCATCCCCCAGGCCACCACTCCAGAGGTTCCCCCACCACTTCCTGCCCCGAGTTCCCCCACCCACAGATACTCCATCCCCCAGCACTTGCTCCTCCACACCTGGTCATACGGTTAGTGCCACTGATGTGGGGACCGTGTCTTCTCCCCTGCCCTGCCGACCTCACCTGCCCCCCATTCTGCTCCCATGGATGTAGGCACTGCATTGGAGTCCACGACCACCCCGTCTGACTTGGGCACTGCAGTGGTGAGCCAATCTACTCCATCTGACCTTCCCACTGGAGTTGTGGCGACACCCACCCCATCTGACTTGTGCCCCACAGTTGTGACAGCACCCACCACTTCAGTCAGCTCCACTGCAGTTGCAAGTGTTTCGCCTGCATCCACCACCTCTTCACTGCCTCCTTCTGCTGCGCCCTTATCCTGTCCCTGCGGTGCCTGGCCTGCCCCATGTATGCCCCTCCGAGGGGATGACCCCGGTCCTTAGCAGTGCAGGCAAGCAAGGTGTGACAGTTGTCACTCTACTTCACTCCTTGGCATTTGGACACGGACTGGCCATTGGCCTTTTGTTTGAACAGACGTTTAACTTTTAATATGCTGAATAAACCTTTTTTCTTTATGCCTGTGAACTAGATTTAGCTGTACATTATGTTGATAATGTTTAACATGCCCTTGCACCTGTGATGCTTTGTTTACAATGTTGAATACTGATGTGTTGCTGTGAGGTACTCCCTGTGGTCCATGAGATATGTATCCTATTCTGGTGGGTATCCATGTCATCCTTTGCAGCTACCTGGGTGTGTCAGGATCAACTATTTGTGGACATCTCTCTGTGAGCATTTCATTTGCATGGTCACATATGATGTGCTTCCTATTGTCCAATTTGTCACTTCCACAGACTTTGTGCTCATCAACACTGGACCTACAGGTGTGGGCATCATTGTTATAGGAGCAACTGGGTCCTCTGTGCAACTTGCTAGACATATGTTTTAGGTATGTGCAGATGACTTAGGGGAGACTCACATACCCAGGCTGTTGTGACCAGAGCCTTCACTGTGTGGTAACTGATGGCTGACAGACCAAGTGTTCTGCAGACATGAGTGAGACTTGCGGTGAATATGTTTGGCACAGCTGGGCTTCCACAGGAGTTGGGTCCCTTCAAGTAAGGGTGTTGTCCAGTGACATGGCCTGGGCCCATGGTGTGTGATGTATGAGCATGTGTGTGTATCCACATCCCTGTTTATACACAGACAGTGTTCCCTTGATATGGTCCTGTTGCTGATGCTTGCTGGGTGGTACTGGGTTCATCCCACTACTTTTCCAATGGACTACCAGATGTGTGGGTGCATGACACACTACTGTTAATTGGTGTATCCTCATTGGGATTTGTCAGTTCTGAGTGGTGATGATGTTGTCAGACACAGATGGGACACAGTCAGGGTTCCTCAAGGCACCTGTTTTATTTGCTAAATCATGTAGTTGTCCCTAGGTGGTAGTTTTCAGTGATTGAGACATTTGTATGTGTGTGTGACTGCTCCCACTTGTCGGGTTCATGGCTGCGATGCTGGCAGGTGTCAGCATGTGTGCCTTGTGGTTCTCCTTGGCTTCTGCATTGTCCTGGGACTGTGGCAGGGATTCTGAAGGTTACGTGAGCTTTGAGGCCATGGCCATGTACCGCATACTGTGCAGTATGTCTGTCATTCCCCAGGGTTGTAAGCTGTCCTTGTGTGATGTGTCTGTGCACCTTAGTTCCTCCCAACATTCCTGTGTTTGTCATGGGTGCATGTGCAATGTTACCTGTCCATGTGGGCTTCACAGATACACATTGCTGCAGTTCAGGGTGTGTGGTGTTGAGGGTGGACTGATGTGAATGTTTGCATGGATGGTCCCCTAGCTCCCGTTTGTCCATGGATGAAAGGCCATGCTGAGTGATTTGTGTTTGTGTATGTGTGATGTACGTTTGTGGCACAGGAAACATGTCTGGGTTTCCCAGTTTGTACGACATCTGCCTTTGTCATCACAGTGGAGGTGTCATGCATGCTTGTGTCACCCCAATGTCTGGTCCCTGGGGGTAGTGCTGTTGTGTGTCAGTCGCTTGCTGTGTTAGTTGGTGTTCATTCCAGCTTGTGTCACATGTGTCTGTTGTGCTCCCTCTCATCTCCTAATGCCTGATTGCCCACTGAGGGTGTCCCAATGATGGTTTACTTGTGTATGGCACTGTGTCCTCATCTGTGTCACTGTGGTTCTGCCCCCCTCATGTGTTGTGTAGTTGCCTGGGGATACTGTGACACACACACACACACACACACACACACACATGCTGTGTAAGATGTGCAGTGTGAGTTTGCCTGTTTGTGTTTGTGCATCTGCAACAGTGCATTGGTATTGCTGTTGTGGGCCTTTGTCTGGATGCTGTTTCTATGATTTTGCCTGCTGTCCCTGTGAGTCATATCACATCATTGCGCACATTCATCCTGGTTGTTAGGTGACATTGCTGGCATGGAATGTGAGTTTGTGAGCTGACACCTACAGTCTACACATGTTGTTTTGATTGGTGTGTCTATTTTCGAGATGTGTGCATGCTTGGTGATGGTCACTTCTGCTCTTGTGTTATTATACACTGTATACATTGTCAGCCCCCATGTGTGGTGCTTGTCTGCGCATGGCCGAGAGTGTGTTATGTTTTCACAGCACTGTTAGCCTCACCACATCTCTGTGTGTATGGGACACAACCACTAGTTTGCCCCAGAAGTGTTTAATGTGTTGGGAGCAGGGATCATACATGCTGTTTGTTATTTGCAGCTTTGACCATGATGACACTTAGCTTTTGGTCACTGTGATGAGGGGGGGTTTAGTCACCATCACCACAATGCTCAACATCTGCTGCATTTTGGAAGCCCACACTTAACTTCTGTTCTACACAGTGAGGGCGTGTTATTCTTACATTGCCACAGTGCTATGGTGATGCTTGCCTTGTGTATGTCACACTCATGTGTTCACAACATAATAGCAGGGGCATAGATACGCCCCCAACCACTCGCACAGCTTAAATGCGCCATTTCGGCCTATTTCTTTTTTACTCATTAATATATTCTTTATATGTTTTCTTATTTTCCTCTTTTTTCCACATTCATTTAAGTGCTCATCCACACGTGGAATTGTGTGCCATTGTCCAAGTTTCTGATATTCATGATGTGTCCATCCGGACCTCTCTACATCAATATGACTGAAGCAGGTTCGTCAAAAGGCAGCGTTTATTCTAAAAAAAACAATGCATTTCGGGCTGCAAACGCCCTTCTTGGTCACACATGTGCTGTTACTTACATTGTATGTTCGTAGCCATAATCACTGTTGTGGGCATTTGTCACAGACTACACACTGTTGACATGATGTTAGGGGGGATGTATTTTGCTGACATACCTAATGTTGGAGTATGCTGGATGTGTTGCGCATCACCCATCCTATGGCTGGGGGTGGCAGTAGTGATGGGCAACATAAGCCCTATGGCTGGGGGTGGCAGTAGTGATGGGCAATAGGTCCCCTATGGGTGTGGGTGGCAGGGGTGATGGGCAACATCAGCCCTATGGCTGGTGGTGGCAGTAGTGATGGGCAACATAAACCCTATGGGTGGGGGTGGCAGGGGTGATGGGCAACATAAGCCCTATGGCTGGGGGTGGCAGTAGTGAGGGGCAACAGGTCCCCTATGGGTGTGGGTGGCAGGGGTGATGGGCAACATAGGCCCTATGGCTGGGGGTGGCAGTAGTGATGGGCAACAGGTCCCCTGTGAGTGGGGGTGGCAGGGGTGATGGGCAACATAGGCTCTATGGCTGGGGGTGGCAGTAGTGATGGGCAACAGGTCCCCTGTGGGTGTGGGTGGCAGGGGTGATGGGCAACATAGGCCCTATGGCTGGGGGTGGCAGTAGTGATAGGCAACATAAGCCCTATGGCTGGGGGTGGCAGTAGTGATGGGCAACATAAGCCCTATGGCTGGGGGTGGCAGTAGTGATGGGCAACAGGTCCCCTATGGGTGTGGGTGGCAGGGGTGATGGGCAACATAGGCCCTATGGCTGGGGGTGGCAGTAGTGATGGGCAACAGGTCCCCTGTGGGTGCGGGTGGCAGGGGTGATGGGCGACATAGGCCCTATGGCTGGGGGTGGCAGTAGTGATGGGCAACAGGTCCCCTGTGAGTGGGGGTGGCAGGGGTGATGGGCAACATAGGCCCTAAGGCTGGGGGTGGCAGTAGTGATAGGCAACAGGTCCCCTATGGGTGTGGGTGGCAGGGGTGATGGGCAACATAGGCCCTATGGCTGGGGGTGGCAGTAGTGATGGGCAACAGGTCCCCTGTGAGTGGGGGTGGCATCGGTGATGGGCAACATCAGCCCTATGGCTGGGAGTAGCAGTAGTGATGGGCAACATAAGCCCTATGGCTGGGGGTGGCAGTAGTGATGGGCAACAGGTCCCCTATGGGTGTGGGTGGCAGGGGTGATGGGCAACATAGGCTCTATGGCTGGGGGTGGCAGTAGTGATGGGCAACAGGTCCCCTATGGGTGTGGGTGGCAGGGGTGATGGGCAACATAGGTCCTATGGCTGGGGGTGGCAGTAGTGATGGGCAACATAAGCCCTATGGCTGGGGGTGGCAGTAGTGATGGGCAACATAAGCCCTATGGCTGGGGGTGGCAGTAGTGATGGGCAACAGGTCCCCTATGGGTGTGGGTGGCAGGGGTGATGGGCAACATAGGCCCTATGGCTGGGGGTGGCAGTAGTGAAGGGAAACAGGTCCCCTATGGGTGCGGGTGGCAGGGGTGATGGGCGACATAGGCCCTATGGCTGGGGGTGGCAGTAGTGATGGGCAACAGGTCCCCTGTGAGTGGGGGTGGCAGGGGTGATGGGCAACATAGGGCTTAAGGCTGGGGGTGGCAGTAGTGATAGGCAACAGGTCCCCTATGGGTGTGGGTGGCAGGGGTGATGGGCAACATAGGCCCTATGGCTGGGGGTGGCAGTAGTGGTGGGCAACAGGTCCCCTGTGAGTGGGGGTGGCATCGGTGATGGGCAACATCAGCCCTATGGCTGGGAGTGGCAGTAGTGATGGGCAACATAAGCCCTATGGCTGGGGGTGGCAGTAGTGATGGGCAACAGGTCCCCTATGGGTGTGGGTGGCAGGGGTGATGGGCAACATAGGTCCTATGGCTGGGGGTGGCAGTAGTGATGGGCAACATAAGCCCTATGGCTGGGGGTGGCAGTAGTGATGGGCAACATAAGCCCTATGGGTGGGGGTGGCAGGGGTGATGGGCAACAGGTCCCCTATGGGTGTGGGTGGCTGGGGTGATGGGCAACATAAGCCCTATGGGTGGGGGTGTTAGTGGTGCTGGCCATGCAACCCCTATGGTGGGCTGTTGTTAGTGGCCAGGATGTAGATCCCCTGTGTGTATGTGCCATTTTGCAGGTACGTGTCGTTTGTTTATGTGGTAGGTGTCTGACTTACCGCCGTCGGCGTCGGTTCCTGAGCCGGTCATAGATGTAGTATGACCTGCGCGATGGGATTCATGATGTGTTCGTGTCGTACACGCTGCTTGTTGCTTCGTCTCGTACCCGCTGCAAGCTGGTCCGTCTCGTAGCCGTGTATTGAGTTGTGGCGCGAATCGTAGCTGATATGCTTGTTTTCTGGATGCTGTGACGTCCCGTACATGGTGACCCGTCTGGCGCGTAGGAAGTACGCATCGTACTTGTCATGCCGGAAACTGCTATGGATACTGCTTCTGGGCGACTTGGTTCAGCGTTAGGAGTTACGGCTCGGACGGAGAATGGAGCTTAAATCACAGCCTACGTGTCGGTCGTGTTTTTGGCAGTTATGCGCATCGTACTTACTCTACAGGACGGACCGGCTCCGGGTACGTGTCGGTCACACGGTAAGGCTATGGACAGCTGTCCGACCGGCTATCGGAATCGGCCCCCAAATGTTTATTATCTCCAGATTAGGGAGGTTATGTAAACACAGACTGTTCATTATGATGGCACAGCCATGCGTCTGAAATGGGTCATTGCTTGAGAAACCATAAGCAACGAGGCCTATGAGTTCACTGATCAATTTGTATATAAGTTATATCATTTGTTTAAAATAATCATTTGAAAAATAGTATGCAAATACTCAGTTACGTAAATATACAAATAATATTTGCCAATAATATAGTTAATTATTTGTGGGCCTATAACAATTTGTGAATTGTAATGTATTACAATGGTAAATGTGACTCGACTTGATAATCATGTGTACTTTTATGATCAATCGTGTGTCCACAACCTCCATGGATCAAAGTTTTTTTTTAATAATTCGACTCCATCGGTGTATTTCATTCATATACGGTTGCATGACTCTGCACCGATTGTGCACCTCTATTTACAAATTTCACTAGCTATGTAATGAATGGCATGTGGCTCACGGTATTGTTTGATACAATCCGTGGTTGCGCGCGGTTAGTTGTAGAAATCTGATTAAGCAGCGGCACCCCGTTGTACACTCCACGCAACTGTCAATATTAGGAGACACGGAGGGCGCATCGCCGTTTAAAGATCATTTAAAATCCGATCTCTTTTTATTTTGCACATATAGATATCTATGCTTCACAAATGCACTTAGGCACACATTGCATTCCAGGTCACTATCTGGTAAATCACGGCTGAGTACCTAACTAAGCTGCTGATCCTAAACGTGCACGCTGCTCGACGTTGCTCAATGTTGAGGCACGCATTGCATTCCAATGGGCTCACGTCACTATCTGACAGATCACAGCTGAGTTCCGTGAGTCAGAAAAGCCTGACCAAGCTGCTGCACCCTAGCGTACACGCAGCTCGACTCAGCTGACTATCACGTCACTGAACTGTCAAATACTTCTAAACTCCTTTGCGGGTAAACCCGAAGGAATCTTTTCAGTCGCCTGTCAGGCCTACGAGGTAAGAGTGTGGTAATCCAACGACTCGACACAGGTAACTTGGATTAAAGATTTATTTCTTAGCTGGACCATCCGGCAGAGCAGTCACGGTGTAGCCCTCAGCTCAACCAACTAAGTCCAAGACCAAGTCAACTGACCAAGTCCAACTGCCCGGTACAGAACCCCCACGATGAAAGTTCTACAGTAAGGGAGGCACAAGCTACTACATGGGTCTGCCCCAAAACAATAAAAAATTTAAAAGAAAAACGGAATAAGAAGAAAAATGAGAAGAAGAGAAGAAAAGAAGATAAAAGAAAAGAAGAAAATAGAGAAGCATAAGTAAGAGAACTCTATGATATTGATAAAACTAAGCAATAACAATAAATAAATACCTGTAAAAGAGAAGTTAACGTACATGCAGTTAAAATACAACAAATGGCAGTGATGAGTGATAAAACCTGTAATAGAAAAATAGGAAAACACATGATAAGAACACATTAAGTCCTATAACGTGCAGGAATGTTTCTGAGCCTGGAACTGTGTCTCAAAACAGTTTGACCATGACATAGAAAACTAGCATGGCCACTTGAATTGGAACCATAAGACAATGGGTCATTAACACGAGATTTAACTAAAAACACTGACAAAAAACAAACTGACAAAAAAAACGAAAATAATTAACATAACAACTTAACACAATAATTTAAAATAACTAATTTGACTTCATACATAGTGCTGACAAAGTCTCAAAGAGTCACCCTTGACCTCCACAACAGTGATAGGAGAGCCAAACCTTGGTCCACCCTTCCAGATTAGCAATGCGAGGTGTGAACCCTCTAACATACTTTCCACTCAAAATAAAGATCAGAGGCTTGTGGTCAATTTGGAGACAAAATCTTCTTCCCCAAATGAAATTTCTAAATTTCATTACCGCCCACCAGCAAGCCAACAGCTCATTTTCAATAACTGAGTACTTTTTCTCAGCAGGAGACAACACCCTTGAAGCAAAACGAATGGTTCTGACTTCATCACCTTTAACTTGACTCAAAACAGCTCCCACACCAACATTACTTCAGGGTCATAATGCTTCAACACTCTCAGTGAGAAAAGTTGTTCTTTGACCCAATCAAACACACTTTGGCATTCATCAGTCCATTCAAACCTAAAACCCTTCATGAGCATCTGAGAAAGAGGTCTCAATTTGGTTGCAAAATTTTGTATAAAAGGTGAATTAAACTCACAGAGCCCTAAAAAGGACTTAAGAGTGGTCTTATCAGAGGGCGCCTTAGATTTAACAATGGACTCCACTAAACTAGATTTGGGAAGAATGCCCTGTTTCGTGATCAAATGTCCTAAGTATTCAACTTCTTCAGTAAGGAAGACACACTTGTCTCTACGCAGCACCACACCATTGGATGGAAATCTGGACAACACCTCTTGAAGAATGGGATCATGGACAGACCTGTCAGGAGCAAAAACGAACACATCATCCTGAAAGACAGACAATCCGTCAATACCTTTAAGCATGTTATTCATTAGACGCTGAAACACAGATACCGCTGATGCAAGGCCAAACGGCATGCGAACATATTGTACCAAACAGGGAAACCAATGCGGTGAGATGTCTGGACTCCTGAGCTAATTCCACTTGGTGATATGCGGAAGCTAAATCTAGTTTTGAAAACACTTTAGCATTCTTCAATCCAGCTAAAAGCTCATTGATGTTCGGAAGGGGATGATAATCCACCCAAATGTCCTTGTTAAGGCAGCGGAGATCGACACATACTCTCAATTCACCATTCTGTTCCCTGCGACTACCAAGGGAGATAACCACAGGGAAGAGTCAACTGGTTCTATGATCCCCTTCACACACAAAGAACCAAAGAACTTAACTCCTTCTCCAAATCATGCCTAATACTAAACGGGACATTCCTGAGTTTGTGTTTAATGGGTCTTGCACCATCTTTCACTATAATGGTGTGTTGGTAACCACTAATCTTCCCAAGCTCACTAGAAAAGACATGAGGGAATTTGTTGATAATCTCTTCAAGAGCCACACTGTCTCATACTACACAAACTTTCTCACTGGTACCAGGCCTAAGTACCATCCCAAATAACCCCTGGTGAAACCACCCAAAAATGTTTAATCCTTTGTGAGCAACGTACACTTTCCCAGCAATCTTCCTCCTTCTAAACTCCATTATGTCTTCAATATGGCTTAGAGCACAGTTGCTGCTACGCTTCGCGCTGGTTAGGCGTTCCTTTGCTCATTTGCACATCGAATTTTAATTGAATTTTAACTCGCCCTCATACTTGCACCTTAAAAATTATTAAACGATTTTGCACTTTCTTTGCCCTCCTACTCTTTTAATCTGTGTTTTACTGTCTTGAGCTTCGTGGTTACTCACTTCCTGGTCCTTGTGTTGCCGCCGAGAGCCGCCATCTTGGTTCTGGGGCGCTCTAGCTCTCGGGCACACAGGACTATTTGGATGCGCGTCGGAGGGACGCGTAGGGGACGCGCGCAGCGGGCACGCCCAATGCAAGCCCGTCTGCGCCTGTCTGCGTCCCGATAGCAGCCAGCCCCAGCCATGCTGGTCGTGGCCCTTGGCCTTTGGTGGCCCCGCTAGTTTACAGCCGTCATGATTTATTGTTACTTAAACCCAGCATGTGTACTGCTAACTCTAGTTGGGATGTGGGTTGCACTCGTCAGTTATTGTGTACCAAGTGTCAAATTCCATTTGAGCACTTCCCTGAGAGGGCTGAACTCTCGCTTCGGAGGCGCGCTGAGATCCAAACCCCGCCCAACTATCAGAGCAGGGTTGATTAACAGTCGGTCGTTGGTGAAACACTACCAGGATATTTTTGATCTTATCCTGGACCAACATCTTGACCTGCTGTTTATCACTGAGACTTGGCTGAATGATTCTTCCAATCCCATCGTTCAGATGGCGATTCCGGCGGGTTACAAGATCTCCCGGGCTGACCGCCTCTGTGGCAGGGGGGATGGTGTGGCTATCGTTTACAGAGATGTCTGGGTGGTGACACAGGGCAACACTATTGCACTGGGTCAGGGTGAATTCCTTGACTTTACAATTGCTTTTTCGGCCCACTCTACGCTAGGTGGTACCTTAGTTTATAGGCCGCCTGGCTATGCTGGTCCTTTTTTAAGCAGTCTTGAAGAGGTGCTTGTCCCCCGCGCGCTACGTTTTTCACAATATCTCTTTCTGGGAGATCTTAATATTCACCTAGACCAACGGGACCTGGGTAATACTCGAGCTTTCTTGGATGCTGTGGATCTAGCCCAGCTTACTCAATGGGTTAGTTCGCCTACCCATTGTGGTGGACATATTCTGGACCCGATTTGCTCCAATTTCTCTATTTCTATTGAACATCCTCTTCCAGTCTCCCGGTCGGACCATTTTCTTTCCTGCTTTACATGGTCCGTGAGCGATGGGGTGGTCGACCAACAGGTCAATCCCTGTCCTCCGACAGCAAAAATTGTTCCGTCAGCTTTTAGGGTCTGTTTAGACAACTCCAGGGTTACTCTCCCGACGGACTTGAAAGGGGCTTTAGCTTGTTTCTTGGGTTGGATTGGGCGAGTGGTGGATAGTCTCTCTCCCCCGTCTTGTCGCCGTCGCCATAGAGATTCCCCCTCGAAACCTTGGTTTTCAGCTGATTTGAAGATGCGCAAACAGCACTGTAAAAAGCTGGAAAGGTGTTGGTGTACTGACTTCTCTTCAGCATCCAAGAAGGCACTGAGAGACGCCCAGAAGGTCTATTACCAGGCCATTCGTAAGGCTAGAAGTCTTTATTATACTAATCGGATTGAGTCCGCCAGTAACAACTCTAAAGAAATTTTTTCTATTGTCCAGAGTTTTATGGCTCCTGATGCCATGGCCACTAAACTCCCAGTCTCAGCGGCTTGGTGCGAAAAGCTATCTGACTTCTTTGTAGCTAAGATTCAGACCATTCAGGCGATGTTTGCCTGTCAAAGTCTGTCGCCGGCTGTGGGTCCCTCTCCTGTTGTCTCTTTTTTTGCATTTGCCTCTGTCGATCTTCCCGAGTCCCTTAAATTATTGCAATCTTTAAAGTCTAGGTCTCCTTCTGATCCGTGTCCAGCTAGGCTTTTGGCCTCGACTGCCGAGTCAGTCAATTATGAGGTTAATACACTCATTAATCTGTCCCTCATTGAGGCTGTTGTCCCTTGGGAGTGGAAACAAGCAAAAATCATCCCGCTGCTAAAAAAGCCATCTCTTGACGCCGGGAACCCTGCTAATTATCGTCCTATCTCTTTACTCCCTTGTCTGGCGAAAATCTGTGAATAAGTAGTTAACAAACAGCTTACAGATTTTGTTGAGAACTCTAGGCTACTTTAGAGCCACCTACAGTACGGAGTCCGCCTTAGTTGAGGTCTCAGAAGCTATTCATGAGTGTCTAGATGTGGGGGGGAGTGCAGCCCTTATATTGTTGGATCTGTCGTCTGCGTTCAACACTGTTCCTCATGCTCTGTTGTTGGCGCGGCTAGCTGATATTGGTATTACGGGTCAAGCCTGGAAGTGGCTGGAATCTTTTCTCACTCGGCGGTCACAACAGGTCTGGCTCCCGCCTTTCTTGTCTCCTCCTCAGCCTGTTACCACGGGAGTTCCTCAAGGGTCCTCGTTGAGCCCCCTACTTTTTAACATATATGTTACTCCTCTGGTTAAATTGGCAGAGGAATGTGGTGCTAAGGTCGTTGCATATGCTGACGACACTCAGCTTCTGTTTACTTGGGGCAAATCTGAATTTTCCACCTCCAGAGTGCAGGGGTGTCTTGCAGCTGTTTTTCAATGGCTGTCTGCCGCTCAACTGAAATGTAATGAGGATAAGACTGAAATCCTCCTCTACGGTAATTTTCCTCCTCATTTCAGGGACTCTCTCTGAGGTTCCTTGTTTGTCCTGCCTTTTTGAGTTTGGAAGCCAGGTAGGCCGGTTTACCAGTGTGAAGAGTTTTGTGTGTGAGACAAGCAGTTCTGAAGTTGGCACACATTTTGATTGGGAGACATTTAAGCTCTCTTAGAGAGGGTGAATGTGGTTGTATTTCTTTACTCCAGTGATCATCCTAGCAGCTGCATTTAGAGTTGCTCAGAGGGGGGCTAAGTGAGATTTTGCAGGTCGGACGTGAAGTTGTTAATTTTTATTCTTTGTGAACGGTTCTGAAGGAAGGAGGTAAACCATTGTAAGACCACCTCATCTGCACCAATTCTCTCTCGGAGTACATTTATGAGCAGATTGTGATCAACCGTATCAAAGGCTGCCGATAGGTCAAGGAGTATGAGTAGGTAGCCACGTTCTGCATCGAGTGAATTGTAGACATCATCTATGACATTCAGGATCGCTGTCTCTGTGCTGCAGCCCTTTCTGAAGCCTCATTGGTGAGTATCGAGAAGGTTGTTGCTGTCAATGTGTTGGTTAAGTTGGAGGAGAACACATCTTTCCAGGATTTTGGATAGGTGGGGGAGATTAGAGTCCGGCCTGAAGTTGTTAGGGTTGTTTGGGTCCGTGCCTGTTTTTTTAAATAATGGTGTGACTTGTTCGATTTTTAGACAGTCTGGCATGATTCCAGTACTCAGGGAGCTATTTATAATCTTGGCCCAAAGAGGGGCTAGGGTGAGGTTGAGCTTTTTAGCCAGTTGGGCGGCAATAGGGTCAGCTATGTGTGAAGAAGGTTTGGACCTGATAATCATTTCCATGATGTCTGCTTCGGAGATGGGGCTGAATGACTTCCAGCTGCTCTGAGGTTGTCGAGGGGGGTTGTTTCCCTCATTGCTGGAAGGCGGATTATCGTTGGATGACGGGGGGTGGTCCTCCAGGGAGCGTTCAATCTTGGTGATTTGTTCGTGAAAGAACTTGGCAAAGGTGTCACATAGTTCTTAGATATTGTTGCAATTTAATTGATTTAAAAGCAAGGTCACAGGGTGACGAACACCCGTGTGTACTGTGATCGGAACATACCTTAGTTAGGACCGGATGGCTTCCACCGGCCGGTTGGAAGGAGTTAAATGATTTTTCAACCACAATAGGTCGAGTACTGGGGGGGTAAATAAAATTGCATATTAGTGTACAAAAACACTGCTAAGTCAGCGAAAACACTGAAGAGCATATGCTGGTACATGTAGTCAGAACCTCTTACCTCAGAGGCCTGACGGACGACTGAAAAGATTCCTTCGGGTTTACCCACGAAGGAGTTTAGAAGTATTTGACAGTTCAGTGACGTGATAGTCAGATGAGTCGAGCTGCGTGCACTCTAGAGTGCAGCAGCTTGGTCAGGCTTTTCTGACTCACCATCTGTTAGATAGTGACGTGGGCCCATTGGAATGCAATGCGTGCCTCAATGTCGAGCAATGTGCACGTTTTGGTGCAGCAGCTTAGTCGGGTACTCAGCCGTGATTTACCAGATAGTGACCTGGAATGCAATGTGTGCCTGAATGCATTTGTGAAGCAAAGAGATCTATTGGTGCAAAATATAAAAGAGATCGTATTTTAAATGTTCTTTAAATGGCGATGCGCCCTCTGTGTCACCTAATATTGACAGCTGCGTGGAGTGTACAACGGGGTGCCGCTGCTTAGTCCGATTTCTACAACTAACCACGCGCAACCACGGATTGTATCAAACAATACCGTGAGCCACATGCCATTCATTACATGGCTAGTGAAATTTGTAATTAAAGGTGCACAATCGCTGCAGTCATGCAACATGGCAGCCCATTGTGAGCCAGCGCAGGGGAAATGGACAGGAATGCACTGTGGATACGGCACATTCCTGCTCTTTTCTTTTGCCGCATGGCAGCTCAGCAGGAAGGCTTGCTGTGTTGCCATACGTCAAATATTGTAAACGAGGCACATTTTCTGTACAACCAAAAAACGGGTCTGAAGCATAATGAACGTAAGTCAACTGTCACCTACATACAGAGTTACTCTTGAATTAAAAAATGTATAGAATGCACAATACCTCTACACAGCTATGATGCATTAGGAGCAAATGCATCTTGTAAAAAACTAACACGCATTACCTGAACCCAAGCTGTACAAAATGATGTAGAAAAGTAATATGAGAGCTACCTGCTACTATGTAAACTATAAAATAAACTAGCACACTCAGTAGATGATGTCATTTGTGAGGTCATAAGCAATGTCAGGGCGCAAGTTATGGTTAGTCAGTAGCGGCCCGTCCCCTGCCATGTGGTAAGGTGGCCTGAGGAAGGAGGGGGTCAGGGCGGGGAGGGAAAGGGGATTGGGGGATAAAAATTATACATTTTAAAAACTTACCTTAACGCCATCGCTGTACCCCACTGCATCATGGTCTTCCTGTTTCTGAGCTCAGGCTCCCAGACTGCTCTGCTGCCCGTGCTGATGCTATATGAAAGCTGTGTCTGGATTGGCCTGATAGCTCGCAACTTGCACTTCCAGGCGGACTGGGAGCCTGTGCCTGCTCTCTCTATCCCCAGCAGCTCACTACCACTCCCCCACCAGCAGTGTCATATCCTAGACCCGGCTCCAAGACTCATCAGAGTCCTGGGGGTGGTCCAGGGGATTAAAATAAAATGATAATAAAATGGGTTTAAAACCTGTTTTATTATCATTTTATTTTAGGGTGGTGGCGGAGCTCCTCCGGTCTAATGGAGAGGCAACTGCTGTAGTTAGTGCAACGAACTATAACTCCTGAATTTCTGTTTTTTTTAGTTCAAAACGTTTATGTTGACACAGAGAAATTCACCCAATTATAACGTTACTTTAAACTTTTTTTGTGTGATTTTATATATATATATTCACTGAAAAAAGTTTCAAGTAAAGTTATAGTTAGGTGTGTGTATATATATATATATATAATTCGTCAAGTTACTGCTCCAGCAATCCCCTTGCCTGCGACGCTGGTGCCGTCAGTGGTAGCAGTAGCCACTTAACACGATTAGATTCCTTTACTTCAAAACACAAATCTCAGGAATAAGGGGACAGCACACCAGGAAACGGCACAAAAAAACTGTATTTGTGCGCTAGCTTTTTCAAGGACGACGCGTATGTCATGACATACGCGTCGTCCTTGCGTATGACATTGTATGCCAAAAATTGACAAAGTATGGTCATAATAATGATGCATCCCCTTTTCTTTTTGGATTAACATTGATTGTAACTTTATTGCTCATCTAGTAGCTAACAAAAGTGATGCGCAATTGCGCTACACAGGAGCTCTCATTCTAATATAATTTTTATGGTGATTTGATTGACTTCACGAAAGTGGTTACCAATGAATTTATCGTTTGTTTGATATTGAATGCAATTTTGCAATTGCTATACACGATTGAGGTATTTTATTTATCTCTATGATTCACACACATGCGTATTAATGATGGTGACGTTCAAATACGGTTGAAATAGGATTCTAAATTGATCCGTTCTATATTTTTTTTGCATTTCAACTCATTTCATTTTGCTCAAATGAACATTCATTAGTATTGTTTATGTTATTGTGTAATCCAATTGCTATGAAATACGAGATCACAGTATTTTGTTTATGTTTATGAATCACGTGCGCGTATTTCTATGACAGTTTGAGATGCAGGAAGTTACTTGACAAAGGCTAACGCCGAAACGCGTCGTCCTTGAAAAAGCTAGCGCACAAATAAAGTTTTATTGTGCCGTTTCCTGGTGTGCTGTCCCCTTATTCCTGGGATTTGTGTTTTGGAGTAAAGGAATCTAATCACATATATATATATATATATATATATATATATTCAGTGAAAAAACCATAGGTTTCACACACGTTATAGTTAGGAATTAGCATTTAAAAAACCTTAGAAATTCAGTGAAAAAAACCATAGGTTTCACACATGTTATAGTTAGCTGGACATTTTACTCGTAAAAAACCATTGAAATTGCCCCGTTATAGTCAGCTAACTATAACTCGCGCGCCCGCAATGCACTGCTGATGACGTCAAATATTACATCACTCATGACATGGTCAGTGACATCACTCATGACATCACTGATGACATCTCAAATGACATCACTGATGACATCATCCAGTGAATGTGTGTTTTTCTGAAAATTAAATATGTTTTATATATGTATATCTCAAGGTCGATGAAAGAATAAATTGGTATATTACTGTCTAAATGGATGATTTCTTATTGAAAAATTGATTGTGTAACTGACTGATTAAGTGTATCATAGTGAATACATGGCTTAGTGAGTAATGTTTAAATATATAAATATCTGTATCAGTCTCTCACTTTGTGTATAAGTGGCTGCATGGGTTGGTGAGTATCTACATGGGTGTCTATATAGGATATTAGTTGGTTTTTTGAGTATCAGTCTGAGTGTCTGCATGGTTCGGTGGGGGGTATTACGTAGTGCATAGGTGCATGAATGATTGACTCACTGTTTGTATGTGTTGATCAGAGCATGTGTGCAGGACTGCATGGGTGGATGAGTGTGTGTATGGGTGTGTTAGTGAGTGAATGACTGTCTCAATAGTGTCTTTATGAGTAACTACATATGTTTTAAACTAGTATATGTGACTATTGGTGTAAATAAGTGAGTATATGTGAGAGTGAGACATTGGAAGAGTTCCTGTATGAATAAGTATGTGTTTCTATAAGTGATTGTTTAAAAGACTAAGTATGTGTGAGTTTCCGTAGAAGTAAGTGTGGTGGTGTGTGAATAACTGTATATGCAAGTAAATGTATGTTTTATTCTTTATTAGCATGGGTGACTATGTGTGTGAGTAGCTCTATGGATAAGTGGCATTGTGTAACAGGATGTATAGGTGTATGAGTACATATGATAAGTGAGTACATGTATGAGTGACTGTATTGAACTGTTGGTGAATGAATGGATGTGTATGTGGATCTTAGAATTACTGAAGAGGTTGTTGTAACTGTTATTGGTATGTCCATTCTTTTGTAAATTTTAGTCTCTATTTTTGTATGTGTGTATCAAAGGTTATATTAGGGTGAGAGGAGGTCTGCCACTCTATCACAAGGATGATGTCATCAGTGATGTCATTTGAGATGTCATCAGTAATGTCATGAGTGATGTCACTGACCATGTCATGAGTGATGTAATATGTGACGTCATCAGCAGTGCATTGCGGGCGCGCGAGTTATAGTTAGCTGAACTAACTATAACGGGGCAATTTCAATGGTTTTTTACGAGTAAAATGTCCAGCTAACTATAACATGTGTGAAACCTATGGTTTTTTTCACTGAATTTCTAAGGTTTTTTAAATGCTAATTCCTAACTATAACGTGTGTGAAACCTATGGTTTTTTCACTGAATTTCTAAGGTTTTTTAAATGCTAAGTCCTAACTATAACGTGTGTGAAACCCATGGTTTTTTCAGTGAATTTGCAAGGTTTTTTAAATGCTAATCTTTTTTTTTTTCTTCTATTTTTTCTAACATATTTTTATTTTAATTTTCTTACCTTTTATAAAGACTATGATTAAATTTTTAAAATTCTTTAATATGTTTTTTTTAATATATTTTTTAAAATAAACATGTAAAATTTATTAGCAGTACTTTTTTTCTATTTTTTTTATTATTTTTTTAGTACGCGTACCGTAAGCTCACGGTAAGCGTACGGTTCACGTAACGCCCGTAATTTTTCTACGCTGCTTGCGTATAGTTACGCAATTTGCGTAGCCGCGCGTACTCCGCGTGGGACGCGTACGCGTGTACGCTACACGCGCACGTTACGCGGAAGTGTCGGGGAGTGACTGTTATGCGCATGCGCGCAAGCGCGTGTCTTTTTTACGCGCATGCGCACTTTTGCCGTAAGCGTACCGTAAGCGTACCGTAAGCGTACGGTAGGTCATGTGATCATGAAACACAACTTTTGATTGGTTGAAACTACTTTCAGTTCTAGAACTCTCCTACACCACACCCATTCCCCTCATTTCTGCTTGTGATCCCTTAGGAGAAGGAGCTGGGTTGTCTTTGTGATACGATGGCAGAACAGCAGAGCTCTTCTGAGAGTGAGGCTAGCACTAGCAGCACTGTCTTGAGGCAGAGAGCGAGGAAACAAAAGCCCTCTTATGTATGGGATTATTTTACTTTTCCTGAAGGCCAGCAAAAGGTGAATGCACCCTTAGTAACTTGCAAGCTGTGTAAGCGTGTACTTTCTAGAGGTAATCCTGACAGGAAGTATTCCTTTGGGAATCATACCATGAAGAGACACCTCCAGGATGTACACAGAAGGACACATGGTCATCTTTTTGGAGGTAACTCTTCAGAAAGACAAGCAAGTACATCCACAGCAGCTCAGCCTGGACCATCATCTGCAGAGCTGACTCCTTCTTCTGCAGGTCAGGTGAGCCCTTCATCTGTGGGGGGAGAATCTCCTTTTGCTGGCCCTCTGGAAATGAACCCTCGATTTCGAAGGGTTGATATTCGATGCACCTTTTGTCAAGATCTAATTTGCCATAGGGAGACCAGTGTTTCCCTAGTGAACAACAAAATAGATCAGCACATTTGTCGCTTTGAATAATTTTCCCATGCTTTCTTTCCTCTGTCCCTGCATGAACACAACGGTTCTTTTAAGAGCCAACCTTATCTTTCATCTTTTTTTTACATATGTTTTTTAAAACTTTTTTTTTTTTTTTTTACCGTACGCGTACGGTGCGCGTACTTTTTTTTTTTTTTTTTTTAAAAACACTAAAAATCAATTATCACATTACAAGGTCCTTGAGAGACTACAATTATTATTATTGACTTACCATACTCACTCAAAAAAATAGCTTTAAAAATGGTTCTGCCTGTAATTCCTCTTTGCACACAGAGTCACAAAACGAAATTTCTTTGCCAATTTGAATGCACACTTACTGCTCTTTTTTTTTTGGCAAGTGAAAATCACTTTTACAGACTGACACATTATGAATCCACTTTTTTGATTTTCTTAAATGCACATGTCCAAACTGCTTTTTCAGACCAGCACCATTTGTAACCTGGGTGACTGCCTACACTCCAGCAAGGACAACCAGCCTTAGTGATGCTGAATGTATTTGCATTACTGAATGAAACCTCAAACCCCACTCGCTTGTGAATACTGTCCATGATTCCACATGGTAAGCAGCTGGGTGTGTGCTAAGAGTCTGCTTCTGCACCAAAAAATCGCTCCCCCTTTCCATCTAATGCAACTGTGAAATCACCAGATAAAAACGCAATAAATCTCTGCCTATAATTCCTCTTTGCACACAGAGTCATGTTTTCACATTAGTCCCAAAACGAAATTTCTTTGCCAATTTGAAAGCACACTTACTGCTCTTTTTTTTTTGGCAAGTGAAAATCACTTTTACAGACTGACACATTATTAAACCACTTTTTTGATTTTCTTAAATGCACATGTCCAAACTTCTTTTTCAGACCACCACCATGTGTAACCTGGGTGGCTGCCTACACTCCAGCAAGGGCAACCAGCCTTAGTGATGCTGAATGTATTTGCATTACAGACTGAAACCTGAAAACCCCACTCACTTGTAAATACTGTGCATGATTATACATGGCAAGCAGATGGGTGTGTGCTAAGAGTCTGCTTCTTCCCCCAAAAAATCGCTCCCCCTTTTTCCTACTAATGCAACTGTGAAATCACCAGAAAAAAACGCAATAAATCTCTGCCTATAATTCCTCTTTGCACACAGAGTCATGTTTTCACATTAGTCCTAAAACGAAATTTCTTTGCCAATTTGAAAGCACACTTACTGCTCTTTTTTTTTTGGCAAGTGAAAATCACTTTTACAGACTGACACATTATAAAACCACTTTTTTGATTTTCTTAAATGCACATGTCCAAACTGCTTTTTCAGACCACCACCATGTGTAACCTGGGTGGCTGCCTACACTCCAGCAAGGGCAACCAGCCTTAGTGATGCTGAATGTATTTGCATTACAGACTGAAACCTGAAAACCCCACTTGCTTGTAAATACTGTGCATGATTATACATGGCAAGCAGATGGGTGTCTGCTAAGAGTCTGCTTCTTCCCCCAAAAAATCGCTCCCCCTTTTTCCTACTAATGCAACTGTGAAATCACCAGAAAAAAACGCAATAAATCTCTGCCTATAATTCCTCTTTGCACACAGAGTCATGTTTTCACATTAGTCCCAAAACGAAATTTCTTTGCCAATTTCAAAGCACACTTACTGCTCTTTTTTTTTTGGCAAGTGAAAATCACTTTTACAGACTGACACATTATTAAACCACTTTTTTGATTTTCTTAAATGCACATGTCCAAACTTCTTTTTCAGACCACCACCATGTGTAACCTGGGTGCCTGCCTACACTCCAGCAAGGGCAACCAGCCTTAGTGATGCTGAATGTATTTGCATTACAGACTGAAACCTGAAAACCCCACTCGCTTGTAAATACTGTGCATGATTATACATGGCAAGCAGATGGGTGTGTGCTAAGAGTCTGCTTCTTCCCCCAAAAAATCGCTCCCCCTTTTTCCTACTAATGCAACTGTGAAATCACCAGAAAAAAACGCAATAAATCTCTGCCTATAATTCCTCTTTGCACACAGAGTCATGTTTTCACATTAGTCCCAAAACGAAATTTCTTTGCCAATTTGAAAGCACACTTACTGCTCTTTTTTTTTTGGCAAGTGAAAATCACTTTTACAGACTGACACATTATGAAACCACTTTTTTGATTTTCTTAAATGCACATGTCCAAACTGCTTTTTCAGACCACCACCATGTGTAACCTGGGTGGCTGCCTACATTCCAGCAAGGGCAACCAGCCTTAGTGATGCTGAATGTATTTGCATTACTGAGTCCAACCTCAAACCCTTAAACTATTCTTTTTTTTTCCAGTACACCTTAATTTATCGTGAAAACATAGTCCATATTATTTTACATGTTCCTCACATTTAAATTTCTCCCAAAACAGAAAATAATAAACACAACTTCAACAAAAAGAATTGCTTTTCTATTATTCATTTCTTAATTTACCATATACATCCCCTCTCAAACTCTAAACTCACCTTTAAAATTAGTTAGTTGTGAAAGAAATGTGGCACTCAAACAGCAGATTATCAGAGCCAGGATCTCTGTTGTGTTCACCTCTCTCCTCTCAGCAGAACCAGATAATGGCAAACTTTCCCTCTATTTTTCCACACATATACATGTAAGTTTCAAATCTCAGTGCTTCCCCCTTTTTTTCAAATGTAATCACACATTTCTATTGGTTGAAAACCAACCCTTTTCCAAAAGTACCCTGCCCCCAACTTGACTTCTGCCTAGTACCCTTCCCCCAACTTGACTTCTGCCTGCTACCATAGCAACAGCTCATGGAACACTGCTGTGTGGAGTTAGGTCAGAAGTTCGCCACACAATGTTTCAATTCCACAGAGCAAGAGTGCTTGACTTTTCAAACCTAACAGCAAATCCATAGTACTGTTCTTTGGTTACACATTTTTTTGTACCAATACAAAACATGCTTCTATAAATTTACACATACAGCCTAGTTTTTATTCTAGAATGGTATGAAACAGCCAATCAGTTCTTTTTGTTTTGAAAAAAATATGTATGCCTCCATTTCCAAACTGTCTTTCTTTTCATATTGCCATTCTACTGAAAGACACCTCCTGAGTGCATCCAGTTCTCCTTTGAAGATGTTCACAGTGTGGATTGTAGGGCACAGCTATGTCTTCTGGAGTGAAAAGTATGCAGAGAAAACAGATATGGTGAGAGACCTTGCTTTGCCAAATGTAGACATTAAATGGATTGGTCAGAGAGGGTTAAAGTGGCACCAATTGATGCCATTGGTGAAATCCTTCATGCAAATCCAACACCCTGACCTCATAATAGTGCACTGTGGTGGCAATGACCTAGGCACTTTGACTGGGGTAGGTCTGGAAATGCTTATGAAGGACACCTTTACACAACTGTTTTCACTTTTCCCTAAAACTGCCTTTGTGTTTTCCAACATATGCCAAAGGCAAAAATGGAACTGGTCCAATCATTTCTGTCCGCAGATTGACAAAGCAAGAAAGCACGTCAACAAATCTGTTTCTGCTTTCCTCCGTGACTATGGTATGGGTGCCATTTACCACAACAACTTGCGTTATGACATGCAAGACATTTATAGAGGAGATGGTGTGCACTTCAATGATGAAGGGAACAGAGTCTTCCTTTTGAACCTTAGACTCTGCATCGGTACTTACTTGTAGGTACCACTAAAAAAATGACTTCATAAACACAACAGCTCTTTTTAGAGCTCCCTAATATCTAAACTCTTAATTCTGCATTTCATTTTTTAATTTTTATTTTTTTTTACCGTACGCTTACCGTACGCGTACCCCGTGATTTTTTTAAAAATCAATAAATGTTTTTTTTGTACTTTTCTGTCCTTCTTTGACCCCCTTACAAATGTTAGGGGGTCTGTAACTCTTCTCATTGCCCCCTTTTCTTGTTTTCACTCTTTTTTTTCAGAGTGAAATACACAAAATGGCGGCCGCCGCTTCCTGGTTTCGGCCGATTCGAATGTTTACTAAGATCTAAGGGCCAATCAGAATCTCGCTCGCGCACGCCATTTTTCTTCCGTACGCTTACCGTAAGCTCACCGTACGCGTACCCCGTGATTTTTTTAAAAAACAATAAATGTTTTTTTTGTACTTTACAGTCCTTCTTTGACCCCCCTCACAAATGTAAGGGGGTCTGTAACTCTCCTCTTTGCCCCCTTTTCTTGTTTTCACTCTTTTTTTCAGAGTGAAATACACAAAATGGCGGCCGCCGCTTCCTGGTTTCGGCCGATTCGAATGTTTACTAAGATCTAAGGGCCAATCAGAATCTCGCTCGCGCACGCCATTTTTCTTCCGTACGCTTACCGTAAGCTCACCGTACGCGTACCCCGTGATTTTTTTAAAAAACAATAAATGTTTTTTTTGTACTTTACAGTCCTTCTTTGACCCCCTCACAAATGTAAGGGGGTCTGTAACTCTCCTCTTTGCCCCCTTTTCTTGTTTTCACTCTTTTTTTCAGAGTGAAATACACAAAATGGCGGCCGCCGCTTCCTGGTTTCGGCCAATTCGAATGTTTACTAAGATCTAAGAGCCAATCAGAATCGCGCTCGCGCACGCCACCGTACGCGTACGGTAAGCGTACGGTAAGCGTACCGTAAGCGGGCTCAGATATATATATTGATTTAAAGGCTATTTTCTCAGAATCTACTGAACAGATTTACACCAAACCTACAAAAGGCACTTCCTTGACCTAGGGACTACCTCTCTGCCAAATTTCGAGTAATTCTGTTCAGCCGTTCGGGCTGTAGCTCGTTCTAAAGGTCCTATGGAAAAATGCATGGGAAAAACGCGTTTTGGGACCCCCCTTTTATCTCAGCCCCCGCTTGACGGATCCCCCCGAGACTTTCAGGGTAGGAGCGGAGCGTAGCGCCCCACCTATTTTGAGAAATTCGCGAGGATTCGTCGACCGGCGCCAAAGTTATTCAAAATAGAATGTTACGGATTTCCTATGGAAAAGGGGTCCTAACTATAACTACCTACTGGCGACCGCCAGTAGGTAATATATATATATATATTACCTACTGGCGGTCGCCAGTAGGTAGTTATAGTTAGGACCCCTTTTCCATAGGAAATTCGCAACATTCTATTTTGAATAACTTTGGCGCCGGTTGACGAATCCTCGCGAATTTCTCAAAATAGGTGGGGCGCTACGCTCCGCTCCTACCCTGAAAGTCTCGGGGGGATTCGTCAAGCGGGGGCTGAGATAAAAGGGGGGTCCCAAAACGCGTTTTTCCCATGCATTTTTCCATAGGACCTTTAGACAGGGCTACAGCCCGAACGGCTGAACAGAATTACTAGAAATTTGGCAGAGAGGTAGTCCCTAGGTCAAGGAAGTGCCTTTTGTAGGTTTGGTGTAAATCTGTTCAGTAGATTCTGAGAAAATAGCCTTTAAATCAATATATATATCTGAGCCAGCTTACGGTACGCTTACCGTACGCTTACCGTACGCGTACGGTGACGTGCGCGAGCGCGATTCTGATTGGCTCTTAGATCTTAGTAAACATTCTAATCGTCCGAAACCAGGAAGCGGCGGCCGCCATTTTGTGTGTTTCACTCAGAAAAAAAAGAGTGATAACAAGAAAAGGGGGCAAGGAGGAGAGTTACAGACCCCCTTACATTTGTGAGGGGGTCAAAGAAGGACAGAAAAGTACAAAGAAAACATTTATTGATTTTTTAAAAAATACGGGGTACGCGTACGGTAAGCTCACCGTACGCGTACGGTAAAAAAATAAAATAAAAGAAATGAAATGCAGATTTAAGTGTTTAGATATTAGGGGGCTCTAAAAAGAGCCGTTGTGTTTATGAAGTGATTTTTTATTGGTACCTACAAGTAAGTACCGATGCAGAGTCTAAGGTTCAAGAGGAAGACTCTGTTCCCTTCATCATTGAAGTGCACACCATCTCCTCTATAAATGTCTTGCATGTCATAACGCAAGTTGTTGTGGTAAATGGCACCCATACCATAGTCACGGAGGAAAGCAGAAACAGATTTGTTGACGTGCTTTCTTGCTTTGTCAATTTGCGGACAGAAATGATTGGACCAGTTCCATTTTTGCCTTTGGCATATGTTGGAAAACACAAAGGCAGTTTTAGGGAAAAGAGAAAACAGTTGTGCAAAGGTGTCCTTCATAAGCATTTCCAGACCTACCCCAGTCAAAGTGCCTAGGTCATTGCCACCACAGTGCACTATTATGAGGTCAGGGTGTTGGATTTGCATGAAGGATTTCACCAATGGCATCAATTGGTGCCACTTTAACCCTCTCTGACCAATCCATTTAATGTCTACATTTGGTAAAGCAAGGTCTCTCACCATATCTGTTTTCTCTGCATACTTTTCACTCCAGAAGACATAGCTGTGCCCTACAATCCACACTGTGAACATCTTTCAAGGAGATCGGGGTGCACTCAGGAGGTGTAATTCAGTAGAATGGTAAAAAGAAATGAAAAACAGTTTGGAAATGGAGACATACATATTTTTTTATAAAAAAAAAGAACTGATTGGCTGTTTCATACCATTCTACACTAAAAACTAGGCTGTATGTGTAAATTTATAGAAGCATGTTTTGTATTGGTACAGAAAAATGTGTTACCAAAGAACAGTACTATGGATTTGCTGTAAGGTTTGAAAAGTCAAGCACTCTTGCTCTGTGGAATTGAAACATTGTTTGGCGAACTTCTGACCTAACTCCACACAGCAGTGTTCCATGAGCTGTTGCTATGGTAGCAGGCAGAAGTCAAGTTGGGGGAAGGGTACTTTAAGAAAAGGGTTGGTTTTCAACCAATAGAAATGTGTGATTACATTTGAAAAAAAGGGGGAAGCACTGAGATTTTAAACTTACATGTATATGTGTGGAAAAATAGAGGGAAACTTTGCCATTTTCTGGTTCTGCTGAGAGGAGAGAGGTGTAGAGAACAGAGATCCTGGCTCTGATAATCTGCTGTTTGAGTGCCACATTTCTTTCACAACTAACTAATTTTAAAGGTGAGTTATGAGTTTGAGAGGGGATGTATATGGTAAATTAAGAAATGAATAATAGAATTGGAATTCCTTTTGTTGAAGTTGTGTTTATTATTTTCTGTTTTGGGAGAAATTTAAATGTGAGGAACATGTAAAATAATATGGACTATTTTTTCATGATAAATTAAGGTGTACTGGTAAAAATAAGGAATACTTTAAGGGTTTGAGGTTGCAGTCAGTAATGCAAATACATTCAGCATCACTAAGGCTGGTTGCCCTTGCTGGAGTGTAGGCAGTCACCGAGGATACACATGGTGGTGGTCTGAAAAAGCAGTCTGGACATGGGCTTTTAAAAAAATCTGAAAAGTGGTTTCATAATGTGTCAGTCTGTAAAAGTGATTTTCACTTGCCAAAAAAAAAGAGCAGTAAGTGTGCATTCAAATTGGCAAAGAAATTTCGTTTTGTGACTAATGTGAAAACATGACTCTGTGTGCAAATAGGAATTACAGGCAGAGATTTATTGCGTTTTGCTCTGGTGATTTCACAGTTGCATTAGTAGGAAAAAGGGGGAGCGATTTTTTTGGTGCAGAAGCAGACTCTTAGCACACACCCAGCTCCTTTCCATGTATAATCATGCACAGTATTTACAAGCGAGTGGGGTTTTGAGGTTTCAGTCTGTAATGCAAATACATTCAGCATCACTAAGGCTGGTTGCCCTTGCTGGAGTGTAGGCAGTCACCGAGGATACACATGGCGGTGGTCTGAAAAAGCAGTCTGGACATGGGCTTTTAAAAAAAACTGAAAAGTGGTTTCATAATGTGTCAGTCTGTAAAAGTGATTTTCACTTGCCAAAAAAAAAGAGCAGTAAGTGTGCATTCAAATTGGCAAAGAAATTTCGTTTTGTGACTAATGTGAAAACATGACTCTGTGTGCAAATAGGATTTACAGGCAGAGATTTATTGCGTTTTGCTCTGGTGATTTCACAGTTGCATTAGTAGGAAAAAAGGGGGAGCGATTTGTTTGGTGCAGAAGCAGACTCTTAGCACACACCCAGCTCCTTTCCATGTATAATCATGCACAGTATTTACAAGCGAGTGGGGTTTTGAGGTTTCAGTCTGTAATGCAAATACATTCAGCATCACTAAGGCTGGTTGCCCTTGCTGGAGTGTAGGCAGTCACCGAGGATACACATGGTGGTGGTCTGAAAAAGCAGTCTGGACATGGGCTTTTAAAAAAATCTGAAAAGTGGTTTCATAATGTGTCAGTCTGTAAAAGTGATTTTCACTTGCCAAAAAAAAAGAGCAGTAAGTGTGCATTCAAATTGGCAAAGAAATTTCGTTTTGTGACTAATGTGAAAACATGACTCTGTGTGCAAATAGGAATTACAGGCAGAGATTTATTGCGTTTTGCTCTGGTGATTTCACAGTTGCTTTAGTAGGAAAAAGGGAGAGTGATTTTTTGGGGGAAGAAGCAGACTCTTAGCACACACCCAGCTCCTTTCCATGTATAATCATGCACAGTATTTACAAGCGAGTGGGGTTTTGAGGTTTCAGTCTGTAATGCAAATACATTCAGCATCACTAAGGCTGGTTGCCCTTGCTGGAGTGTAGGCAGTCACCGAGGATACACATGGTGGTGGTCTGAAAAAGCAGTCTGGACATGGGCTTTTAAAAAAATCTGAAAAGTGGTTTCATAATGTGTCAGTCTGTAAAAGTGATTTTCACTTGCCAAAAAAAAAGAGCAGTAAGTGTGCATTCAAATTGGCAAAGAAATTTCGTTTTGTGACTAATGTGAAAACATGACTCTGTGTGCAAATAGGAATTACAGGCAGAGATTTATTGCGTTTTGCTCTGGTGATTTCACAGTTGCATTAGTAGGAAAAAGGGGGAGCGATTTTTTTGGTGCAGAAGCAGACTCTTAGCACACACCCAGCTCCTTTCCATGTATAATCATGCACAGTATTTACAAGCGAGTGGGGTTTTGAGGTTTCAGTCTGTAATGCAAATACATTCAGCATCACTAAGGCTGGTTGCCCTTGCTGGAGTGTAGGCAGTCACCGAGGATACACATGGTGGTGGTCTGAAAAAGCAGTCTGGACATGGGCTTTTAAAAAAAACTGAAAAGTGGTTTCATAATGTGTCAGTCTGTAAAAGTGATTTTCACTTGCCAAAAAAAAAGAGCAGTAAGTGTGCATTCAAATTGGCAAAGAAATTTCGTTTTGTGACTAATGTGAAAACATGACTCTGTGTGCAAATAGGAATTACAGGCAGAGATTTATTGCGTTTTGCTCTGGTGATTTCACAGTTGCATTAGTAGGAAAAAGGGGGAGCGATTTTTTTGGTGCAGAAGCAGACTCTTAGCACACACCCAGCTCCTTTCCATGTATAATCATGCACAGTATTTACAAGCGAGTGGGGTTTTGAGGTTTCAGTCTGTAATGCAAATACATTCAGCATCACTAAGGCTGGTTGCCCTTGCTGGAGTGTAGGCAGTCACCGAGGATACACATGGTGGTGGTCTGAAAAAGCAGTCTGGACATGGGCTTTTAAAAAAAACTGAAAAGTGGTTTCATAATGTGTCAGTCTGTAAAAGTGATTTTCACTTGCCAAAAAAAAAGAGCAGTAAGTGTGCATTCAAATTGGCAAAGAAATTTCGTTTTGTGACTAATGTGAAAACATGACTCTGTGTGCAAATAGGATTTACAGGCAGAGATTTATTGCGTTTTGCTCTGGTGATTTCACAGTTGCATTAGTAGGAAAAAAGGGGGAGCGATTTGTTTGGTGCAGAAGCAGACTCTTAGCACACACCCAGCTCCTTTCCATGTATAATCATGCACAGTATTTACAAGCGAGTGGGGTTTTGAGGTTTCAGTCTGTAATGCAAATACATTCAGCATCACTAAGGCTGGTTGCCCTTGCTGGAGTGTAGGCAGTCACCGAGGATACACATGGTGGTGGTCTGAAAAAGCAGTCTGGACATGGGCTTTTAAAAAAATCTGAAAAGTGGTTTCATAATGTGTCAGTCTGTAAAAGTGATTTTCACTTGCCAAAAAAAAAGAGCAGTAACTGTGCATTCAAATTGGCAAAGAAATTTCGTTTTGTGACTAATGTGAAAACATGACTCTGTGTGCAAATAGGATTTACAGGCAGAGATTTATTGCGTTTTGCTCTGGTGATTTCACAGTTGCATTAGTAGGAAAAAGGGGGAGCGATTTTTTGGGGGAAGAAGCAGACTCTTAGCACACACCCAGCTGCTTGCCATGTGGAATCATGCACAGTATTTAGAAGCGAGTGGGGTTTTGAGGTTTCAGTCTGTAATGCAAATACATTCAGCATCACTAAGGCTGGTTGCCCTTGCTGGAGTGTAGGCAGTCACCGAGGATACACATGGTGGTGGTCTGAAAAAGCAGTCTGGACATGGGCTTTTAAAAAAATCTGAAAAGTGGTTTCATAATGTGTCAGTCTGTAAAAGTGATTTTCACTTGCCAAAAAAAAGAGCAGTAAGTGTGCATTCAAATTGGCAAAGAAATTTCGTTTTGTGACTAATGTGAAAACATGACTCTGTGTGCAAATAGGAATTACAGGCAGAGATTTATTGCGTTTTGCTCTGGTGATTTCACAGTTGCTTTAGTAGGAAAAAGGGAGAGTGATTTTTTGGGGGAAGAAGCAGACTCTTAGCACACACCCAGCTCCTTTCCATGTATAATCATGCACAGTATTTACAAGCGAGTGGGGTTTTGAGGTTTCAGTCTGTAATGCAAATACATTCAGCATCACTAAGGCTGGTTGCCCTTGCTGGAGTGTAGGCAGTCACCGAGGATACACATGGTGGTGGTCTGAAAAAGCAGTCTGGACATGGGCTTTTAAAAAAATCTGAAAAGTGGTTTCATAATGTGTCAGTCTGTAAAAGTGATTTTCACTTGCCAAAAAAAAGAGCAGTAAGTGTGCATTCAAATTGGCAAAGAAATTTCGTTTTGTGACTAATGTGAAAACATGACTCTGTGTGCAAATAGGAATTACAGGCAGAGATTTATTGCGTTTTGCTCTGGTGATTTCACAGTTGCATTAGTAGGAAAAAGGGGGAGCGATTTTTTTGGTGCAGAAGCAGACTCTTAGCACACACCCAGCTCCTTTCCATGTATAATCATGCACAGTATTTACAAGCGAGTGGGGTTTTGAGGTTTCAGTCTGTAATGCAAATACATTCAGCATCACTAAGGCTGGTTGCCCTTGCTGGAGTGTAGGCAGTCACCGAGGATACACATGGTGGTGGTCTGAAAAAGCAGTCTGGACATGGGCTTTTAAAAAAAACTGAAAAGTGGTTTCATAATGTGTCAGTCTGTAAAAGTGATTTTCACTTGCCAAAAAAAAAGAGCAGTAAGTGTGCATTCAAATTGGCAAAGAAATTTCGTTTTGTGACTAATGTGAAAACATGACTCTGTGTGCAAATAGGATTTACAGGCAGAGATTTATTGCGTTTTGCTCTGGTGATTTCACAGTTGCATTAGTAGGAAAAAAGGGGGAGCGATTTGTTTGGTGCAGAAGCAGACTCTTAGCACACACCCAGCTCCTTTCCATGTATAATCATGCACAGTATTTACAAGCGAGTGGGGTTTTGAGGTTTCAGTCTGTAATGCAAATACATTCAGCATCACTAAGGCTGGTTGCCCTTGCTGGAGTGTAGGCAGTCACCGAGGATACACATGGTGGTGGTCTGAAAAAGCAGTATGGACATGGGCTTTTAAAAAAATCTGAAAAGTGGTTTCATAATATGTCAGTCTGTAAAAGTGATTTTCACTTGCCAAAAAAAAAGAGCAGTAACTGTGCATTCAAATTGGCAAAGAAATTTCGTTTTGTGACTAATGTGAAAACATGACTCTGTGTGCAAATAGGATTTACAGGCAGAGATTTATTGCGTTTTGCTCTGGTGATTTCACAGTTGCATTAGTAGGAAAAAGGGGGAGCGATTTTTTTGGTGCAGAAGCAGACTCTTAGCACACACCCAGCTCCTTTCCATGTATAATCATGCACAGTATTTACAAGCGAGTGGGGTTTTGAGGTTTCAGTCTGTAATGCAAATACATTCAGCATCACTAAGGCTGGTTGCCCTTGCTGGAGTGTAGGCAGTCACCGAGGATACACATGGTGGTGGTCTGAAAAAGCAGTCTGGACATGGGCTTTTAAAAAAATCTGAAAAGTGGTTTCATAATCTGTCAGTCTGTAAAAGTGATTTTCACTTGCCAAAAAAAAAGAGCAGTAAGTGTGCATTCAAATTGGCAAAGAAATTTCGTTTTGTGACTAATGTGAAAACATGACTCTGTGTGCAAATAGGAATTACAGGCAGAGATTTATTGCGTTTTGCTCTGGTGATTTCACAGTTGCTTTAGTAGGAAAAAGGGAGAGTGATTTTTTGGGGGAAGAAGCAGACTCTTAGCACACACCCAGCTCCTTTCCATGTATAATCATGCACAGTATTTACAAGCGAGTGGGGTTTTGAGGTTTCAGTCTGTAATGCAAATACATTCAGCATCACTAAGGCTGGTTGCCCTTGCTGGAGTGTAGGCAGTCACCGAGGATACACATGGTGGTGGTCTGAAAAAGCAGTCTGGACATGGGCTTTTAAAAAAATCTGAAAAGTGGTTTCATAATGTGTCAGTCTGTAAAAGTGATTTTCACTTGCCAAAAAAAAAGAGCAGTAAGTGTGCATTCAAATTGGCAAAGAAATTTCGTTTTGTGACTAATGTGAAAACATGACTCTGTGTGCAAATAGGAATTACAGGCAGAGATTTATTGCGTTTTGCTCTGGTGATTTCACAGTTGCATTAGTAGGAAAAAGGGGGAGCGATTTTTTTGGTGCAGAAGCAGACTCTTAGCACACACCCAGCTCCTTTCCATGTATAATCATGCACAGTATTTACAAGCGAGTGGGGTTTTGAGGTTTCAGTCTGTAATGCAAATACATTCAGCATCACTAAGGCTGGTTGCCCTTGCTGGAGTGTAGGCAGTCACCGAGGATACACATGGTGGTGGTCTGAAAAAGCAGTCTGGACATGGGCTTTTAAAAAAAACTGAAAAGTGGTTTCATAATGTGTCAGTCTGTAAAAGTGATTTTCACTTGCCAAAAAAAAAGAGCAGTAAGTGTGCATTCAAATTGGCAAAGAAATTTCGTTTTGTGACTAATGTGAAAACATGACTCTGTGTGCAAATAGGAATTACAGGCAGAGATTTATTGCGTTTTGCTCTGGTGATTTCACAGTTGCATTAGTAGGAAAAAGGGGGAGCGATTTTTTTGGTGCAGAAGCAGACTCTTAGCACATACCCAGCTCCTTTCCATGTATAATCATGCACAGTATTTACAAGCGAGTGGGGTTTTGAGGTTTCAGTCTGTAATGCAAATACATTCAGCATCACTAAGGCTGGTTGCCCTTGCTGGAGTGTAGGCAGTCACCGAGGATACACATGGTGGTGGTCTGAAAAAGCAGTCTGGACATGGGCTTTTAAAAAAAACTGAAAAGTGGTTTCATAATGTGTCAGTCTGTAAAAGTGATTTTCACTTGCCAAAAAAAAAGAGCAGTAAGTGTGCATTCAAATTGGCAAAGAAATTTCGTTTTGTGACTAATGTGAAAACATGACTCTGTGTGCAAATAGGAATTACAGGCAGAGATTTATTGCGTTTTGCTCTGGTGATTTCACAGTTGCATTAGTAGGAAAAAGGGGGAGCGATTTTTTGGGGGAAGAAGCAGACTCTTAGCACACACCCAGCTGCTTGCCATGTGGAATCATGCACAGTATTTAGAAGCGAGTGGGGTTTTGAGGTTTCAGTCTGTAATGCAAATACATTCAGCATCACTAAGGCTGGTTGCCCTTGCTGGAGTGTAGGCAGTCACCGAGGATACACATGGTGGTGGTCTGAAAAAGCAGTCTGGACATGGGCTTTTAAAAAAATCTGAAAAGTGGTTTCATAATGTGTCAGTCTGTAAAAGTGATTTTCACTTGCCAAAAAAAAGAGCAGTAAGTGTGCATTCAAATTGGCAAAGAAATTTCGTTTTGTGACTAATGTGAAAACATGACTCTGTGTGCAAATAGGAATTACAGGCAGAGATTTATTGCGTTTTGCTCTGGTGATTTCACAGTTGCTTTAGTAGGAAAAAGGGAGAGTGATTTTTTGGGGGAAGAAGCAGACTCTTAGCACACACCCAGCTCCTTTCCATGTATAATCATGCACAGTATTTACAAGCGAGTGGGGTTTTGAGGTTTCAGTCTGTAATGCAAATACATTCAGCATCACTAAGGCTGGTTGCCCTTGCTGGAGTGTAGGCAGTCACCGAGGATACACATGGTGGTGGTCTGAAAAAGCAGTCTGGACATGGGCTTTTAAAAAAATCTGAAAAGTGGTTTCATAATGTGTCAGTCTGTAAAAGTGATTTTCACTTGCCAAAAAAAAGAGCAGTAAGTGTGCATTCAAATTGGCAAAGAAATTTCGTTTTGTGACTAATGTGAAAACATGACTCTGTGTGCAAATAGGAATTACAGGCAGAGATTTATTGCGTTTTGCTCTGGTGATTTCACAGTTGCATTAGTAGGAAAAAGGGGGAGCGATTTTTTTGGTGCAGAAGCAGACTCTTAGCACACACCCAGCTCCTTTCCATGTATAATCATGCACAGTATTTACAAGCGAGTGGGGTTTTGAGGTTTCAGTCTGTAATGCAAATACATTCAGCATCACTAAGGCTGGTTGCCCTTGCTGGAGTGTAGGCAGTCACCGAGGATACACATGGTGGTGGTCTGAAAAAGCAGTCTGGACATGGGCTTTTAAAAAAAACTGAAAAGTGGTTTCATAATGTGTCAGTCTGTAAAAGTGATTTTCACTTGCCAAAAAAAAAGAGCAGTAAGTGTGCATTCAAATTGGCAAAGAAATTTCGTTTTGTGACTAATGTGAAAACATGACTCTGTGTGCAAATAGGATTTACAGGCAGAGATTTATTGCGTTTTGCTCTGGTGATTTCACAGTTGCATTAGTAGGAAAAAAGGGGGAGCGATTTGTTTGGTGCAGAAGCAGACTCTTAGCACACACCCAGCTCCTTTCCATGTATAATCATGCACAGTATTTACAAGCGAGTGGGGTTTTGAGGTTTCAGTCTGTAATGCAAATACATTCAGCATCACTAAGGCTGGTTGCCCTTGCTGGAGTGTAGGCAGTCACCGAGGATACACATGGTGGTGGTCTGAAAAAGCAGTATGGACATGGGCTTTTAAAAAAATCTGAAAAGTGGTTTCATAATATGTCAGTCTGTAAAAGTGATTTTCACTTGCCAAAAAAAAAGAGCAGTAACTGTGCATTCAAATTGGCAAAGAAATTTCGTTTTGTGACTAATGTGAAAACATGACTCTGTGTGCAAATAGGATTTACAGGCAGAGATTTATTGCGTTTTGCTCTGGTGATTTCACAGTTGCATTAGTAGGAAAAAGGGGGAGCGATTTTTTTGGTGCAGAAGCAGACTCTTAGCACACACCCAGCTCCTTTCCATGTATAATCATGCACAGTATTTACAAGCGAGTGGGGTTTTGAGGTTTCAGTCTGTAATGCAAATACATTCAGCATCACTAAGGCTGGTTGCCCTTGCTGGAGTGTAGGCAGTCACCGAGGATACACATGGTGGTGGTCTGAAAAAGCAGTCTGGACATGGGCTTTTAAAAAAATCTGAAAAGTGGTTTCATAATCTGTCAGTCTGTAAAAGTGATTTTCACTTGCCAAAAAAAAAGAGCAGTAAGTGTGCATTCAAATTGGCAAAGAAATTTCGTTTTGTGACTAATGTGAAAACATGACTCTGTGTGCAAATAGGAATTACAGGCAGAGATTTATTGCGTTTTGCTCTGGTGATTTCACAGTTGCTTTAGTAGGAAAAAGGGAGAGTGATTTTTTGGGGGAAGAAGCAGACTCTTAGCACACACCCAGCTCCTTTCCATGTATAATCATGCACAGTATTTACAAGCGAGTGGGGTTTTGAGGTTTCAGTCTGTAATGCAAATACATTCAGCATCACTAAGGCTGGTTGCCCTTGCTGGAGTGTAGGCAGTCACCGAGGATACACATGGTGGTGGTCTGAAAAAGCAGTCTGGACATGGGCTTTTAAAAAAATCTGAAAAGTGGTTTCATAATGTGTCAGTCTGTAAAAGTGATTTTCACTTGCCAAAAAAAAAGAGCAGTAAGTGTGCATTCAAATTGGCAAAGAAATTTCGTTTTGTGACTAATGTGAAAACATGACTCTGTGTGCAAATAGGAATTACAGGCAGAGATTTATTGCGTTTTGCTCTGGTGATTTCACAGTTGCATTAGTAGGACAAAGGGGGAGCGATTTTTTTGGTGCAGAAGCAGACTCTTAGCACACACCCAGCTCCTTTCCATGTATAATCATGCACAGTATTTACAAGCGAGTGGGGTTTTGAGGTTTCAGTCTGTAATGCAAATACATTCAGCATCACTAAGGCTGGTTGCCCTTGCTGGAGTGTAGGCAGTCACCGAGGATACACATGGTGGTGGTCTGAAAAAGCAGTCTGGACATGGGCTTTTAAAAAAAACTGAAAAGTGGTTTCATAATGTGTCAGTCTGTAAAAGTGATTTTCACTTGCCAAAAAAAAAGAGCAGTAAGTGTGCATTCAAATTGGCAAAGAAATTTCGTTTTGTGACTAATGTGAAAACATGACTCTGTGTGCAAATAGGAATTACAGGCAGAGATTTATTGCGTTTTGCTCTGGTGATTTCACAGTTGCATTAGTAGGAAAAAGGGGGAGCGATTTTTTTGGTGCAGAAGCAGACTCTTAGCACATACCCAGCTCCTTTCCATGTATAATCATGCACAGTATTTACAAGCGAGTGGGGTTTTGAGGTTTCAGTCTGTAATGCAAATACATTCAGCATCACTAAGGCTGGTTGCCCTTGCTGGAGTGTAGGCAGTCACCGAGGATACACATGGTGGTGGTCTGAAAAAGCAGTCTGGACATGGGCTTTTAAAAAAAACTGAAAAGTGGTTTCATAATGTGTCAGTCTGTAAAAGTGATTTTCACTTGCCAAAAAAAAGAGCAGTAAGTGTGCATTCAAATTGGCAAAGAAATTTCGTTTTGTGACTAATGTGAAAACATGACTCTGTGTGCAAATAGGATTTACAGGCAGAGATTTATTGCGTTTTGCTCTGGTGATTTCACAGTTGCATTAGTAGGAAAAAAGGGGGAGCGATTTGTTTGGTGCAGAAGCAGACTCTTAGCACACACCCAGCTCCTTTCCATGTATAATCATGCACAGTATTTACAAGCGAGTGGGGTTTTGAGGTTTCAGTCTGTAATGCAAATACATTCAGCATCACTAAGGCTGGTTGCCCTTGCTGGAGTGTAGGCAGTCACCGAGGATACACATGGTGGTGGTCTGAAAAAGCAGTCTGGACATGGGCTTTTAAAAAAATCTGAAAAGTGGTTTCATAATGTGTCAGTCTGTAAAAGTGATTTTCACTTGCCAAAAAAAAAGAGCAGTAACTGTGCATTCAAATTGGCAAAGAAATTTCGTTTTGTGACTAATGTGAAAACATGACTCTGTGTGCAAATAGGATTTACAGGCAGAGATTTATTGCGTTTTGCTCTGGTGATTTCACAGTTGCATTAGTAGGAAAAAGGGGGAGCGATTTTTTGGGGGAAGAAGCAGACTCTTAGCACACACCCAGCTGCTTGCCATGTGGAATCATGCACAGTATTTAGAAGCGAGTGGGGTTTTGAGGTTTCAGTCTGTAATGCAAATACATTCAGCATCACTAAGGCTGGTTGCCCTTGCTGGAGTGTAGGCAGTCACCGAGGATACACATGGTGGTGGTCTGAAAAAGCAGTCTGGACATGGGCTTTTAAAAAAATCTGAAAAGTGGTTTCATAATGTGTCAGTCTGTAAAAGTGATTTTCACTTGCCAAAAAAAAAGAGCAGTAAGTGTGCATTCAAATTGGCAAAGAAATTTCGTTTTGTGACTAATGTGAAAACATGACTCTGTGTGCAAATAGGAATTACAGGCAGAGATTTATTGCGTTTTGCTCTGGTGATTTCACAGTTGCTTTAGTAGGAAAAAGGGAGAGTGATTTTTTGGGGGAAGAAGCAGACTCTTAGCACACACCCAGCTCCTTTCCATGTATAATCATGCACAGTATTTACAAGCGAGTGGGGTTTTGAGGTTTCAGTCTGTAATGCAAATACATTCAGCATCACTAAGGCTGGTTGCCCTTGCTGGAGTGTAGGCAGTCACCGAGGATACACATGGTGGTGGTCTGAAAAAGCAGTCTGGACATGGGCTTTTAAAAAAATCTGAAAAGTGGTTTCATAATGTGTCAGTCTGTAAAAGTGATTTTCACTTGCCAAAAAAAAAGAGCAGTAAGTGTGCATTCAAATTGGCAAAGAAATTTCGTTTTGTGACTAATGTGAAAACATGACTCTGTGTGCAAATAGGAATTACAGGCAGAGATTTATTGCGTTTTGCTCTGGTGATTTCACAGTTGCATTAGTAGGAAAAAGGGGGAGCGATTTTTTTGGTGCAGAAGCAGACTCTTAGCACACACCCAGCTCCTTTCCATGTATAATCATGCACAGTATTTACAAGCGAGTGGGGTTTTGAGGTTTCAGTCTGTAATGCAAATACATTCAGCATCACTAAGGCTGGTTGCCCTTGCTGGAGTGTAGGCAGTCACCGAGGATACACATGGTGGTGGTCTGAAAAAGCAGTCTGGACATGGGCTTTTAAAAAAAACTGAAAAGTGGTTTCATAATGTGTCAGTCTGTAAAAGTGATTTTCACTTGCCAAAAAAAAAGAGCAGTAAGTGTGCATTCAAATTGGCAAAGAAATTTCGTTTTGTGACTAATGTGAAAACATGACTCTGTGTGCAAATAGGATTTACAGGCAGAGATTTATTGCGTTTTGCTCTGGTGATTTCACAGTTGCATTAGTAGGAAAAAAGGGGGAGCGATTTGTTTGGTGCAGAAGCAGACTCTTAGCACACACCCAGCTCCTTTCCATGTATAATCATGCACAGTATTTACAAGCGAGTGGGGTTTTGAGGTTTCAGTCTGTAATGCAAATACATTCAGCATCACTAAGGCTGGTTGCCCTTGCTGGAGTGTAGGCAGTCACCGAGGATACACATGGTGGTGGTCTGAAAAAGCAGTCTGGACATGGGCTTTTAAAAAAATCTGAAAAGTGGTTTCATAATGTGTCAGTCTGTAAAAGTGATTTTCACTTGCCAAAAAAAAAGAGCAGTAACTGTGCATTCAAATTGGCAAAGAAATTTCGTTTTGTGACTAATGTGAAAACATGACTCTGTGTGCAAATAGGATTTACAGGCAGAGATTTATTGCGTTTTGCTCTGGTGATTTCACAGTTGCATTAGTAGGAAAAAGGGGGAGCGATTTTTTGGGGGAAGAAGCAGACTCTTAGCACACACCCAGCTGCTTGCCATGTGGAATCATGCACAGTATTTAGAAGCGAGTGGGGTTTTGAGGTTTCAGTCTGTAATGCAAATACATTCAGCATCACTAAGGCTGGTTGCCCTTGCTGGAGTGTAGGCAGTCACCGAGGATACACATGGCGGTGGTCTGAAAAAGCAGTCTGGACATGGGCTTTTAAAAAAATCTGAAAAGTGGTTTCATAATGTGTCAGTCTGTAAAAGTGATTTTCACTTGCCAAAAAAAAAGAGCAGTAAGTGTGCATTCAAATTGGCAAAGAAATTTCGTTTTGTGACTAATGTGAAAACATGACTCTGTGTGCAAATAGGAATTACAGGCAGAGATTTATTGCGTTTTGCTCTGGTGATTTCACAGTTGCATTAGTAGGAAAAAGGGGGAGCGATTTTTTTGGTGCAGAAGCAGACTCTTAGCACACACCCAGCTCCTTTCCATGTATAATCATGCACAGTATTTACAAGCGAGTGGGGTTTTGAGGTTTCAGTCTGTAATGCAAATACATTCAGCATCACTAAGGCTGGTTGCCCTTGCTGGAGTGTAGGCAGTCACCGAGGATACACATGGTGGTGGTCTGAAAAAGCAGTCTGGACATGGGCTTTTAAAAAAAACTGAAAAGTGGTTTCATAATGTGTCAGTCTGTAAAAGTGATTTTCACTTGCCAAAAAAAAAGAGCAGTAAGTGTGCATTCAAATTGGCAAAGAAATTTCGTTTTGTGACTAATGTGAAAACATGACTCTGTGTGCAAATAGGATTTACAGGCAGAGATTTATTGCGTTTTGCTCTGGTGATTTCACAGTTGCATTAGTAGGAAAAAAGGGGGAGCGATTTGTTTGGTGCAGAAGCAGACTCTTAGCACACACCCAGCTCCTTTCCATGTATAATCATGCACAGTATTTACAAGCGAGTGGGGTTTTGAGGTTTCAGTCTGTAATGCAAATACATTCAGCATCACTAAGGCTGGTTGCCCTTGCTGGAGTGTAGGCAGTCACCGAGGATACACATGGTGGTGGTCTGAAAAAGCAGTCTGGACATGGGCTTTTAAAAAAATCTGAAAAGTGGTTTCATAATGTGTCAGTCTGTAAAAGTGATTTTCACTTGCCAAAAAAAAAGAGCAGTAACTGTGCATTCAAATTGGCAAAGAAATTTCGTTTTGTGACTAATGTGAAAACATGACTCTGTGTGCAAATAGGATTTACAGGCAGAGATTTATTGCGTTTTGCTCTGGTGATTTCACAGTTGCATTAGTAGGAAAAAGGGGGAGCGATTTTTTGGGGGAAGAAGCAGACTCTTAGCACACACCCAGCTGCTTGCCATGTGGAATCATGCACAGTATTTAGAAGCGAGTGGGGTTTTGAGGTTTCAGTCTGTAATGCAAATACATTCAGCATCACTAAGGCTGGTTGCCCTTGCTGGAGTGTAGGCAGTCACCGAGGATACACATGGCGGTGGTCTGAAAAAGCAGTCTGGACATGGGCTTTTAAAAAAATCTGAAAAGTGGTTTCATAATGTGTCAGTCTGTAAAAGTGATTTTCACTTGCCAAAAAAAAAGAGCAGTAAGTGTGCATTCAAATTGGCAAAGAAATTTCGTTTTGTGACTAATGTGAAAACATGACTCTGTGTGCAAATAGGAATTACAGGCAGAGATTTATTGCGTTTTGCTCTGGTGATTTCACAGTTGCTTTAGTAGGAAAAAGGGAGAGTGATTTTTTGGGGGAAGAAGCAGACTCTTAGCACACACCCAGCTCCTTTCCATGTATAATCATGCACAGTATTTACAAGCGAGTGGGGTTTTGAGGTTTCAGTCTGTAATGCAAATACATTCAGCATCACTAAGGCTGGTTGCCCTTGCTGGAGTGTAGGCAGTCACCGAGGATACACATGGTGGTGGTCTGAAAAAGCAGTCTGGACATGGGCTTTTAAAAAAATCTGAAAAGTGGTTTCATAATGTGTCAGTCTGTAAAAGTGATTTTCACTTGCCAAAAAAAAAGAGCAGTAAGTGTGCATTCAAATTGGCAAAGAAATTTCGTTTTGTGACTAATGTGAAAACATGACTCTGTGTGCAAATAGGAATTACAGGCAGAGATTTATTGCGTTTTGCTCTGGTGATTTCACAGTTGCATTAGTAGGAAAAAGGGGGAGCGATTTTTTTGGTGCAGAAGCAGACTCTTAGCACACACCCAGCTCCTTTCCATGTATAATCATGCACAGTATTTACAAGCGAGTGGGGTTTTGAGGTTTCAGTCTGTAATGCAAATACATTCAGCATCACTAAGGCTGGTTGCCCTTGCTGGAGTGTAGGCAGTCACCGAGGATACACATGGTGGTGGTCTGAAAAAGCAGTCTGGACATGGGCTTTTAAAAAAATCTGAAAAGTGGTTTCATAATCTGTCAGTCTGTAAAAGTGATTTTCACTTGCCAAAAAAAAAGAGCAGTAAGTGTGCATTCAAATTGGCAAAGAAATTTCGTTTTGTGACTAATGTGAAAACATGACTCTGTGTGCAAATAGGAATTACAGGCAGAGATTTATTGCGTTTTGCTCTGGTGATTTCACAGTTGCTTTAGTAGGAAAAAGGGAGAGTGATTTTTTGGGGGAAGAAGCAGACTCTTAGCACACACCCAGCTCCTTTCCATGTATAATCATGCACAGTATTTACAAGCGAGTGGGGTTTTGAGGTTTCAGTCTGTAATGCAAATACATTCAGCATCACTAAGGCTGGTTGCCCTTGCTGGAGTGTAGGCAGTCACCGAGGATACACATGGTGGTGGTCTGAAAAAGCAGTCTGGACATGGGCTTTTAAAAAAATCTGAAAAGTGGTTTCATAATGTGTCAGTCTGTAAAAGTGATTTTCACTTGCCAAAAAAAAAGAGCAGTAAGTGTGCATTCAAATTGGCAAAGAAATTTCGTTTTGTGACTAATGTGAAAACATGACTCTGTGTGCAAATAGGAATTACAGGCAGAGATTTATTGCGTTTTGCTCTGGTGATTTCACAGTTGCATTAGTAGGAAAAAGGGGGAGCGATTTTTTTGGTGCAGAAGCAGACTCTTAGCACACACCCAGCTCCTTTCCATGTATAATCATGCACAGTATTTACAAGCGAGTGGGGTTTTGAGGTTTCAGTCTGTAATGCAAATACATTCAGCATCACTAAGGCTGGTTGCCCTTGCTGGAGTGTAGGCAGTCACCGAGGATACACATGGTGGTGGTCTGAAAAAGCAGTCTGGACATGGGCTTTTAAAAAAAACTGAAAAGTGGTTTCATAATGTGTCAGTCTGTAAAAGTGATTTTCACTTGCCAAAAAAAAAGAGCAGTAAGTGTGCATTCAAATTGGCAAAGAAATTTCGTTTTGTGACTAATGTGAAAACATGACTCTGTGTGCAAATAGGATTTACAGGCAGAGATTTATTGCGTTTTGCTCTGGTGATTTCACAGTTGCATTAGTAGGAAAATGGGGGAGCGATTTTTTTGGTGCAGAAGCAGACTCTTAGCACACACCCAGCTCCTTTCCATGTATAATCATGCACAGTATTTATAAGCGAGTGGGGTTTTGAGGTTTCAGTCTGTAATGCAAAGACATTCAGCATCACTAAGGCTGGTTGCCCTTGCTGGAGTGTAGGCAGTCACCGAGGATACACATGGTGGTGGTTTGAAAAAGCAGTCTGGACATGGGCTTTTAAAAAAATCTGAAAAGTGGTTTCATAATGTGTCAGTCTGTAAAAGTGATTTTCACTTGCCAAAAAAAAAGAGCAGTAACTGTGCATTCAAATTGGCAAAGAAATTTCGTTTTGTGACTAATGTGAAAACATGACTCTGTGTGCAAATAGGATTTACAGGCAGAGATTTATTGCGTTTTGCTCTGGTGATTTCACAGTTGCATTAGTAGGAAAAAGGGGGAGCGATTTTTGTGGTGCAGAAGCAGACTCTTAGCACACACCCAGCTCCTTTCCATGTATAATCATGCACAGTATTTACAAGCGAGTGGGGTTTTGAGGTTTCAGTCTGTAATGCAAATACATTCAGCATCACTAAGGCTGGTTGCCCTTGCTGGAGTGTAGGCAGTCACCGAGGATACACATGGTGGTGGTCTGAAAAAGCAGTCTGGACATGGGCTTTTAAAAAAATCTGAAAAGTGGTTTCATAATGTGTCAGTCTGTAAAAGTGATTTTCACTTGCCAAAAAAAAAGAGCAGTAAGTGTGCATTCAAATTGGCAAAGAAATTTCGTTTTGTGACTAATGTGAAAACATGACTCTGTGTGCAAATAGGAATTACAGGCAGAGATTTATTGCGTTTTGCTCTGGTGATTTCACAGTTGCATTAGTAGGAAAAAGGGAGAGTGATTTTTTGGGGGAAGAAGCAGACTCTTAGCACACACCCAGCTCCTTTCCATGTATAATCATGCACAGTATTTACAAGCGAGTGGGGTTTTGAGGTTTCAGTCTGTAATGCAAATACATTCAGCATCACTAAGGCTGGTTGCCCTTGCTGGAGTGTAGGCAGTCACCGAAGATACACATGGTGGTGGTCTGAAAAAGCAGTCTGGACATGGGCTTTTAAAAAAAACTGAAAAGTGGTTTCATAATGTGTCAGTCTGTAAAAGTGATTTTCACTTGCCAAAAAAAAAGAGCAGTAAGTGTGCATTCAAATTGGCAAAGAAATTTGGTTTTGTGACTAATGTGAAAACATGACTCTGTGTGCAAATAGGAATTACAGGCAGAGATTTATTGCGTTTTGCTCTGGTGATTTCACAGTTGCTTTAGTAGGAAAAAGGGGGAGCGATTTTTTTGGTGCAGAAGCAGACTCTTAGCACACACCCAGCTCCTTATCCTGTAGAATCATGCACAGTATTTACAAGCGAGTGGGGTTTTGATTTTTCAGTCTGTAATGCAAATACATTCAGCATCACTAAGGCTGGTTGCCCTTGCTGGAGTGTAGGCAGTCACTGAGGATACACATGGTGGTGGTCTGAAAAAGCAGTCTGGACATGGGCTTTTAAAAAAATCTGAAAAGTGGTTTCATAATGTGTCAGTCTGTAAAAGTGATTTTCACTTGCCAAAAAAAAAGAGCAGTAAGTGTGCATTCAAATTGGCAAAGAAATTACGTTTTGTGACTAATGTGAAAACATGACTCTGTGTGCAAATAGGATTTACAGGCAGAGATTTATTGCGTTTTGCTCTGGTGATTTCACAGTTGCATTAGTAGGAAAAAGGGGGAGCGATTTTTTTGGTGCAGAAGCAGACTCTTAGCACACACCCAGCTCCTTTCCATGTATAATCATGCACAGTATTTACAAGCGAGTGGGGTTTTGAGGTTTCAGTCTGTAATGCAAATACATTCAGCATCACTAAGGCTGGTTGCCCTTGCTGGAGTGTAGGCAGTCACCGAGGATACACATGGTGGTGGTCTGAAAAAGCAGTCTGGACATGGGCTTTTAAAAAAATCTGAAAAGTGGTTTCATAATGTGTCAGTCTGTAAAAGTGATTTTCACTTGCCAAAAAAAAAGAGCAGTAAGTGTGCATTCAAATTGGCAAAGAAATTACGTTTTGTGACTATTGTGAAAAGAAATGTAGTAATATATTTAAATTAAATGAAGGAATTTTTTTTTTAGTTTTTTTCAGGTATTGCTGAAGAGCAGTGAACAAAATTTAAGATGCCTACAAAATCCAGAGTTCAAAAAACGCACAAAAAAAACCTATATTTGAAGACAACTAGAGGACCAAAGTTAGTAGAAGATGCTCATGTTGGGAAAAAGAAAAAATCTTCTGGTAAGCAGAAAAAACAATTTCTAAAAAATATATTCAAAAGAATGAAAAATGTACAAAATGTCTGTACTGGAAAGGATGTATTGAAAAGAAAAGAAGAGGAAAAAATTGAGAATTTAGTTAATGCAAATATACCTTCAGCAACTGAAAAGATTTATATAAATAGAAAAACAGCGTTTAAAGAGATACGTAGAAAAATGTTTCAGAGAAGAGTTATGTCCAATTTGATGAAGGATGTGAAGAAATATAAGAAAAAGACAAAGTTTTATAAAAGAAAAAAAGAAATAGAAGCCATTGCAGCAAAGGCATTAGAATTAAAAAGGAAACTATTCATTTTAATTTTGAATAGGATGCGTACATTAGACAAAATGGTTAATGTACTGAAATCACATAGCAAAAGGAAAAGAGTAGTGAACAGAACAAACTTTTGTAAAGTGTTTTTAGGAAAGTGGATGCATAGTTCAAGTAGTGAACCTTTTTTTAATGAAGAGAGCTATTTTCAAAGTAATAGTTTGCTGCATGCAGTTGACACCAGAGGTCGTTCTTACGAAGTAAAAAATGGTTGCATAATGGAGAAGGAGATAATGGTTCCAAGAGATGAGGTACAAGTGATGGCAGATGGGGCTATGGGGAGACGTCCTAAAGCCCCAGTGTACACTTGGAATTGTAGTAGTATTTGCACTGTGCGTCAGGAATCTATTGACAAATTTCGAGAGTTTCTAAGAGAATATAGTAAAAAAAGTATAAAACAGAAGATTAAGGTGCTTCAAAGTCTGGATCCATGCAGAGTGAGAGAGAATACTGGTTTGCAGGGTCATTATCTGGCTTGTCTATCTAGAAAAGTGTGTAATAGTGTTTTCCATCATTTTAGGATGCTGGCTGTTCATCATACTGAAATGAGAAAGTTTGTGAGACGGTTGTATTTTGCCAAAAGTCCAGCAATAAAGTTAAATGAATTGAATAGGGCTCTGTTCCGAGGAACGGTATCAGATGTAGAGAAGGTTGTTGATGAAATTCAGTTTTGTTACTTTGGTCCTGAACAAAACAGTGCAGAGAAGGACACAGTAAATGAGGAAGAAGTGGAAGAGAATGTAGAACCCTCTGTAAGTAACACATTTAATGATCACATAACAAAATTTGCAATAGTCTCTAATGAAAGACCAAATTTTACTTGTATTTGTTGCCGCAGAACTCATTATAGAAAACAAACTAGGAATGTTGATCTCTACAGAAAGAGTGAAAATGAAGATAATTATAAGTGGAAGGATTTTGCCACATATATATTTCTAGAAAATTGTTTTGATTTGGGTGAAGATCAGCGTATTTGTAAATACTGTTACAACAAGTTAGAGGAAAATAGAATGCCAACCAGAGCTGTACATAATAATTTAGAATTGGATGCTATTCCTGCTGAACTTTCTGAATTAAATACATATGAGTCTATACTCATTCAATGTGTTCATCCGTTCCAGACCATAGTACGTATGGAGCCCAAAACTGGTAAATTACCTCCTTCTGATTTACTGAGAGGTTTAAAAGGAAGAGTGGTGTATTTGCCCTTGGATTTGAAAAAAAATATGGAAACTATTGATGCGGATACTTTGGAAACTGAACCATTAGTTATTCTGGTTAATGGTGTACCTACAAAGAATAAGAAGATTTGGCAGGAGCTGGTAGATGTGTGGAAAGTACAAAGAGCAAATTTGTATTTGAAAAGGAATAACAAATGGTATGAATCAATTTATATAGAAGAAGAAGAAGAAGAAGATTTACAAGAAGACACAGAAACACCAACTGGCCAAATTGAAAAAGTGGACAAGTCAAAGGAAGAAGAAATTTATGAACATTTTAGCATACATCCTCTTCATTCAAAAGAAGATATGGGAGACAATATTGATCTCTTTCAGATGAAGAAAGCAAAAGGAACTCCCGTGAGTGTATGGGAGGAGAGCTTGGAAGCTCGATGTTTTCCCCAGCTGTTTCCTAAAGGAAAAGGAGGACGATACGATGAACGTCCGGAACAGATTCCAGCTTCTGAGTATCGGACTACAAGACTATATGCTGAAGATCCCAGATTTCGACAAAGTATTCCTTATTTGTTCCATCTTTTATTTGAAAGCGACTTGTCTGCACTGTCTTATGCAGTAAATCACATTTTAAAAAGTGGAGTACATTTACAAAATGTGTCTGCTAAGGATTTTATGGAGAAAGTGCAGCACCGAGATGATCATTTGGAAACACAACTGATCAATCTGATGGCTTGTCAGCGTGGGACAAATGAATATTGGTACCGACGTCATGGTGAATTAAAATGCATGTTACGGAATTTAGGAACACCAACATGGTTCCTTACCCTAAGCTGTGCCGAGTACGCTTGGGATGATTTACTGGATTTTCTACGAGAGGCAAATTCAAACATTAAAAACATCGAATACAAGACAGCAGGAGAACTGTGCTCATTGGATCCGGTTAATGTTTGCAGATATTTCAATCATAGATTTGAGGCTATGATGTCCTTCATCTGCAATAAAAAAAATCCACCTCTTGGAGAAGTAGTAGATTTCTTTTGGAGAAAAGAGTACCAGGCAAGAGGTGCTCCTCATATTCATATGCTGTTGTGGATCAAGGATGCCCCAAAGTTTGGAACAGATACTGATGAAGCAGTGTTATCTTTCATTGAAGAATATGCAACATGTGCTATACCAAAAAGCACAGAAGAGAAAAAGTTAAAGGAGCAAGTTTTACGTTTCCAAAGTCATCGGTGTGGAAAATACTGTCGACGGAAATACAAGAGCAAAGATAAATACTACACTAAATGTCGATTTGGTTTTCCTAGACCTGTTCTTTCAAATGGAAGAGTCAACAGTTTTATGTCAGCTGTGAGACATACTATCACAAGAAAATCACCTAAGAATACCTACAACCTAAAAAGAAAAGAAGAATCAAAAAATATAAATGACTACAACCCAGTCATTTTATCCATGTGGAATGCTAACATGGATATACAGTATGTAGCTGACAATTCCATTGCTGTTGCTCGATATGTAACGTCTTACATTACGAAATCAGAAAAAACAGAATTGAAGGAAATGTGGGAAGAGATTTCTCACGAGAAGACTGTCAGTAAGAAGCTGTACAGTTTCAGTTTGAAGATGTTATCGCATCGAGAAATTGGATCCTACGAATGTTCAGATAGGTTATCTTCTGCAAGTCTCTACTCGAAGTCAAGAAGAATAATTTGGGCAAGTTTAGGCCTTGCAGCAATGAGAAATCGGGTACTGAAATCTGTTGGAGAAATTGAATATTTGGCCGAGAATGACCCATAAAGTACAGATATTTTGAAATCAAACATGTTGGACACATATTATCCCAAGAGAAGTCAACATCTGGAGAACATGTGTCTCTATGAAGTGCTGCAGAACTACATTTATTCACGGAAAGCCGCAGAAGACATCAACAATGGAAAATATAAAGTCGTTGGTGAGGAAGGATGTTTGGTGAAGCAAACAAAAGGAAGTTTGATAAATCACAGGAAGCTGAGTTGCGACACTACTGACAAGAAGGAATTTTACTACTTGGCTCTTTTACAGTTGTTTAAACCATGGCGTACAGAGGATGAACTACTGGGAGAATTTCAAAGCTATGAAGATTCTTTTAATGCTTGCAAAGACAGCATACAATGCAGTACATTCTCAAGTTATCTGCAAATGTTAAATGAAGAAATTGAACAGGAAACTACAATTGCAGCAGAAATAGCTAGAGACAGTTCTCAAGACAGCCAAAGTTCAGGAACACTCAGTCAAGATCCCCTAGGACAACCAATCGTTGAAAATGAAGCATCAATAGCCATGAATGAAGTGGAAACGGCTATGAATCAAGCTCAAGAAGAATTTATAGACTTACAAAATTTGGAAAGACAACTGAATCAAGAGCAGCAACAAATTTATGAAGAGATCAGAAGCAAAATTGATCACGGATTTCTACATGAAAAAAAGAGTGCTCATGCACATCATTTCATCCAAACAGGATGTATGTAAGCGGACAAGCTGGAACTGGAAAAAGTTTCCTTATAAAAGTCATCAGAAGCTACCTACAGCAAAAAACGGATTCAACTTTGTCTTGTGTGGTTACTGCTCCAACTGGGTTAGCAGCATATAACATAAAAGGAATCACTTTACATCGTTTGCTAATGTTACCAGTGGAGCATGAGAACAAAATACAATATAACAAGCTAACTGGAGAAGCATCCTTGGAAGTTTCAAGAGTATTGAAGAAGATGCAAGTTCTCATTATTGATGAGGTGAGCATGGTATCAAACTTAATGCTTGCCTTTGTGCATTTAAGAATGCAGCAAATTTTGAAGACAGACTATGACATGTTATTTGGTGGAAAACACGTCATAGTTTTTGGAGATCTTTTGCAACTTACTCCAGTTAAAGGACAACCAGTGTTTAATACTGTCACACATGAAGACACGAAGAAGTCATTGGGAAGCATCGGAAATACAAATATTTGGTCCTTCTTTGAGTACAAGGAACTTACTACTAATATGAGGCAAGCAAGCGATGAAGAATATGGAAGTATTCTGAAAGATATCAGAATTGGACTACTCACAGAAGTTGGCAAAAAAGCATTACAGAGTCGGCTGCTACATAATTTATTTCCAAAGGAAGAAATAGTTGCAGAGAAGATATACAAGAACATTGCAGAAAACAAAAGTGTCATCTGCTTAATGCCAACTCTACGTGAATGCTCAATATTTAATGAGGAGCTTTTGAAATTGGAAAAGGAAGAGATCAGGAAATTGGAAGCAGTGGACAAAATTGAGGATGGAAGAATTACTGTCACAGTAACAGGCACACTGAAAAATAAATTGGATTCACTAGAGAAGAACATCTCCAAAACAGCTGGATTAGAAAAAAATCTATATGTTTGCATGAACTGTAGAGTATTTTTAAGGAGAAATTTGGATGTTGAAAAAGGTTTAGTTAATGGAGCTATGGGAAGAGTTGTGGGTTTTATTAATTATCAGAAAAAAGATGGAATTGAATGTTTAAAAATAAAATTTGATCAGATAGAAGAAGTTAAAGACATTTGTCGTTGTACAGTTCGTTTCATGCTTGTGAAAGACTTATATGTACGTAGGAAGCAGTTTCCGTTTTCGCTAGCATATGCTGTAACTATTCACAAGTCTCAAGGATTGACTGTAGATTGTGCATTTGTGAACATTGGTTCAACTGTGTTCAAAGAAGGTATGGCATATGTTGCTTTGTCACGAGTGAAAACATTATCAGGTTTATTCATGATAGACTTTGATGACTCAAAAGTTAGTGCTGATACAAATTGTGTAAAGGAGTATAATAGATTAAGAAGAAGCTATGCTCCTCATTTAGGTCAGTATCCTGTGTTGGAGAAACGTGTAGTTTCTCGTAAAAGGAGAAATGAGAATATCTGTGATGACGATGTAGAGAGGAGGAAAAAAAAGAGGAGTGATGTAATTGCAAGCAAAAAGAGTAAGGAAAAAGAAGAACAGGTTGTAGGATGTCATTTTGAAAATAGCTCTGGTGTCAACTGCTACGCAAATGTAGTGCTGAATGTTGCATTTTATCTGGAAAGTTTGCAAGAGCAGATAATAGTAAATCAGGGAAAAAGATTCTGTTCTGAGCTGAGTCTCCTTTTTCAAAAGCTGAGTAATGATAAAACTCAAATAGAAAGTGCTAATGAAATTAGAAAACTTTTAGATGTATGTTCAGGACGAACACAGTTTTCTCAAAATGAACAGCAAGATGCACACGAATTTTTGATGTATTTTCTTCAAGTACTGGAAGAAGAAGAAGTTGCAATTGATATTTTATTTGGTCTCTCTTATAAATGGGAACATAGTTGTGAAAACTGTTATAATATATGTGGCTCTAATGTTGATAATGAAAGGTTTATTTATTTGACATTGCCAGAGAGTAAAACAGTCACTTTTGCAAAATTAGTTAAAGATGCTAATCATAGCATGAAATGCGGTGAGTGTCAATCTGACATGTGTTCAACATTAATTTTAAAGGAATACGGACAGTATGTAATTTTAATGATGCAACGATGTAGAGCTGATGGTTCAAAATTGGATACTTTAATAAAGAAGTTTACAGGACAGCAATTATCAATTTCAGGAAAAACTTTTGTAACTGTTGCAATAATTTTCCATGAAGGACCTACTGTTACTTCTGGACATTACGCAGTTTATCTTAAATGTGAAAAAGGCTGGACACTGTGTAATGATTCCCAATTGATTTTCAAACAACGTTTGCCTTTTGATTTAGCAAATTCCTATCTAATCTTCCTGAAACCTAAATTTTAGAGAGACTTGGCAAGATCTGGACAAAATAATTTTACCATTTTATTGGATTACCATTGGAATTTTCAAAAAAAAAGATTGTTTAAATTATCATTTGGCCTAATGGAAAGATAACCAATTGTAATGTGGACTTTTTTAATTTTTTATGAAACTTTCAAAAACCAATAATTTAGAGAAAATCGGTAACATCTGCACAATTTAAATTTTGGAATGTTATTGGAGTGCCATTGGAAATTTTTTCAAAAAAGATTTTTAAAATTACTATTTGGCCATGCGGAAAAGTAACCAATTCTATTGTGGACTTAATAAATTATTAATACATTTTTCGGGAACCAAAATGTTACAGAGAATCGGTGAGATCTGGACAAATTAAACTTTAGAATTTTATTGGATTACCATTGTAAATTTAAACAAAATTTTTTTTTAAAATTACTATTTGGCCTAAAGGAAATGGAATCAGATGTATTGTGATTTATTTGAGATATAATATTGTGATTATACTTCTGTAACAAAAATATCAGACGGAATTTTAAAGAAATAAGTATTGTTTTTTGATGATATTTTTTTAGAATATTATGCATTTCTGTAATGTTAAGTTTAAGTGAGAAGAGATTCTGGGCTTTTTTAATACAATCTTTGAGATTGTTATTTTTTTTTTGCCCGCTGTTAAATGATGAATGCAATTGCTTTCACAATTTATAGTGAAATGCAATATATTCTGAAAACAGCAAAAATAAGGCAAAAATATTTTTTGGTAAATATGTAAATACGTGTACTGTATTTTAAAATGTTTGAAAAATATTAATATTTTTTTCTTTTTTTTCAGATTGATATAGAAAATTTTCGAAAACTAGAACCATTTTTAAAGCAATTTTTTTTAAAAAAAACAAATGAATAAATATTTTTTTGAGTGGGTATGGTAAGTCAATAATAATAATTGTAGTGTCTCAAAGACCTTGTAATGTGATAATTGATTTTTAGTGTTTTTTTAAAAGTTTTTAAAAACATATATAAAAAAAAGATGAAAGATAAGGTTGGCTCTTAAAAGAGCCGTTGTGTTCATGCAGGGAGAGAGGAAAGAAAGAATGGGAAAATTAGTCTCTGTGACAAGTGTGCTGATCTATTTTGAGGTTCACTAGGGAAACACTGGTCTCCCTATGACAAATTAGATCATGACAAGAGGCACATCGAATATCAACCCTCAGAAATCGAGGGTTAATTTCCAGAGGGCCAGCAAAAGGAGATGCTCCCCCCACAGATGAAGGGCTCACCTGACCTGCAGAAGAAGGACTCAGCCCTGCAGATGATGGTCCAGGCTGAGCTGCTGTGGATGTGCTTGGTTGACTTTCTGAAGGGTTACCTCCAAAAAGTCGAGCATGTGTCCTTTTGTGTACATCCTTGAGGTGCCTCATCATGGTATGATTCCCAAAGGAATACTTCCTGTCAGGATTACCTCTTGAAAGTACACGCTGGCACAGCTTGCAAGTCACTAAGGGTGCATTTACCTTTAGCTGGCCTTCAGGAAAAGTAAAATAATCCCAAACATAAGAGGTCTTTTGTTTCCTCGCTCTCTGCCTCAAGGTAGTGCTGCTAGTGCTAGCCTCACTCTCAGAAGGGCTCTGCTGTTCTGCCATCGTATCACAAAGACAACCCAGCTCCTTCTCCTAAGGGATCACAAGCAGAAATGAGGGGAATGGGTGTGGTGTAGGAGAGTTCTAGAACTGAAAGTAGTTTCATCCAATCAAAAGTTGTGTTTCATGATCACATGACCTACCGTACGCTTACGGTACGCTTACGGTGCGCTTACGGCAAAAGTACGCATGCGCGTAAAAAAGACACGCGCTTGCGCGCATGCGCATAACAGTCACTGCCCGACACTTCCGCGTAACGTGCGCGTGTAGCGTACACGCGTACGCGTCCCACGCGGAGTACGCGCGGCTACGCAAATTGCGTAAATATACGCAAACAGCGTAGATAAATTACGGACGTTGCGTAAACCGTACGCTTACCGTAAGCTTACGGTACGCGTACTAAAAAAAAAAAAAAACAAGGAAAAAATGTATTGCTAATAAATTTTACCTGTTTATTTTATAAAATATTTTTAATAAAACATATTATAGAATTTTAAAAATTTAACCATAGTCTTAAAAAAAGGATAGAAAATTAAAAAAAAATTATGTTTAAAAAATAGAAGAAAATACAAAAATTAGCATTTAAAAAACCTTGCAAATTCACTGAAAAAACCATGGGTTTCACACACGTTATAGTTAGGAATTAGCATTTAAAAAACCTTGCAAATTCACTGAAAAAACCATGGGTTTCACACACGTTATAGTTAGGAATTAGCATTTAAAAAACCTTGCAAATTCACTGAAAAAACCATGGGTTTCACACACGTTATAGTTAGGAATTAGCATTTAAAAAACCTTAGAAATTCAATGAAAAAACCAAAGGTTTCACACATGTTATAGTTAGCTGGACATTTCACTCGTAAAAAACCAATGAAATTCCCCCGTTATAGTTAGTTCAGCTAACTATAACTCGCGCGCCCGCAATGCACTGCTGATGACGTCACATATTACATCACTCATGACATGGTCAGTGACATCACTCATGACATCACTGATGACATCTCAAATGACATCACTGATGACATCACTGATGACATCATCCTAGTGATAGAGTGGCAGACCACCTCTGCCCCTAATATAACCTTTGATACACACATTCAAAAATAGAAATTAAAATTTTAAAAACAATGGACATACCAATACCAGTTACAACAACCTCTTCAGTAATTCTAAGATCCACATACACATCCACTCATACACCAACAGTCCTGTACAGTCACTCATACATGTACTCACTCATCATATGTACTCATACACCTATACATCCTGTTACACAATGCCACTCATCCATAGAGTTACTCACCCACATAGTCACTCATGCTAATAAAGAATCAAACATACATTTACTTGCATATACAGTTATACACACACCACCACACTCACTTCTACGGAAACTTACACATACTTAGTCTTTTAAACAATCACTTATAGAAACACATACTTATTCGTACAGGAACTCTTTCAATATCTCACTCTCACATATACTCACTTATATACACCAATAGTCACATATACTAGTTTAAAACATATGTAGTTACTCAAAAACACACTATTGAGACAGTCATTCACTCACTAACACACCCATACACACACTCATCCACCCATACAGTCCTGCACACATGCTGTGTTCAACACATACAAACAGTGAGTCACTCATTCATGCACCTATGCACTACGTAATACCCCCCACCGAACCATGCAGACACTCAGACTGATACTCAAAAAACCAACTAATAACCTATCTATACACCCATGTAGCTACTCACCAACCCATGCAGCCACTTATACACAAAGTGAGAGACTGATACAGATATTTACATATTTAAACATTACTCACTAAGCCATGTATTCACTATGATACACTTAATCAGTGAGTTACACAATCAATTTTTCAAAAACAAATCATCCTTTTAGACACTTATATACCCATTTATTCTTCCATCGACCTTGAGGTATACATATATAAAACATATTTTATTTTCAGAAACACACACATTCACTGGATGATGACATCAGTGATGTCATCAGTGATGTCATTTGAGATGTCATCAGTGATGTCATGAGTGATGTCACTGACCATGTCATGAGTGATGTAATATGTGACGTCATCAGCAGTGCATTGCGGGCGCGCGAGTTATAGTTAGCTGAACTAACTATAACGGGGGAATTTCATTGGTTTTTTACGAGTGAAATGTCCAGCTAACTATAACATGTGTGAAACCTTTGGTTTTTTCATTGAATATATATATATACTTATTTCACCACAATGACCGCTCATCTGAAGCGGTCCAGCTGCACTCCCTCAGCGAAGTAGCTAGACACATCAGTGAGTCGGCTTTCTTCAGTCGTTCATTTTATTTGCATATAATCAATTCATGTGCCACAACACCCAAACACAGGACGCCTACTCGTTTTGGCTTACACCTTCAACTGGGCAACCCCATTCCCACTACCAGAGTGATATTTAAAAAAACATGTATACATCATGTGACCCTCAGTCATTTCCTCTTTGCAACAACTAGACCACTTCTCACATTTTATTTATTTATAAAGTTTTATATAGCGCGATCAAGATCCCGAAAGATATCAGAGCGCTTTACAAAAGGATGGAAGGAAGGTAATAAAGGCAATATCGACATCAAATAAGAAACATGAATAATTACAATCCAAAGGGGTTGAAGGAGAATAATACAACAGCTAATACATAGCGGGCTAAGAAGGGGGCAAACGATGAGGTAAAGAAGAGTAGCGCCAAATGGTGGTCTAACAGTTGTAGGATCAGAGACTTGGGTGCCTATTAGGCTGGTGGTCGGAAAACCACCCCGACCGCCAAGGAAGCAGAAAACAACCGCCCGCCGGCACCGTGGAAAAACCGGCGGCCAAATTAGGATCATCCGCCAAAAAACACCGACTGCGGCGGAACGGGGCCAAGAAAAACCACCCCTAGCGGGCGGTGATTGCCAAAATCTGACCGCGGCGGTCGGATACGTTGCGGAAAAACACCAACCCGCCCCAAGCATAGCAGAGTCACCGCACAGGAAATTAGGATATCCCCGACAGTCCCGCATTTCGTTCTGTAGTTTCTGACCGCCGCGGTCGCACACTGGGATAAATGGGAGAGCCAGTGGAAGAGCTGCAGCATAACCACCGCTGCGGACGATACGTGAAATATATGGCAGACGAAGCAAAAAACCCACAATAAGGCAAAAAAGTTCACACAGCAAACTAGCCATGCCCCCCAAAAACACAAAACACACCGCAATGACACAACCACATGGCAAAAAGAAAAATACATTTCCCAGGACAACACACACACCACACCTGACAGCAATACCCAATTTGGACACACCCACATAGCTGAGTATAAAACCAGCCCCTTCCCTGACCACAATCCTTTGCAATACTCCAGGAGAGAAGGGACATACACCCCAGCTTAAAGGAGAGGCAAAGAACACAACATCACTAGCGACACCACACACAGCACCACCACCACTTCCACACCTGCACCACTAACACCCCTGCACATCACACACCATACACATCACAACCACACCCACCACCACACCCCTGCACCCACAACCACTTTGCACACCACACACCATGTCAACACAGAAAATGCCCAAATTCACAGAGAGTGAGTTGACAGTCATGGTAAATGAGATAGTCAGAGTGGAACCACAACTGTTTGGTAGCCTTGTACAACAGACACCATTAGCCACAAGGACACAAATGTGGGCAAGGATAGTCCAAAGGGTCAATGCAGTAGGGACCACCCCAAGATCCAAAAAGGAGATCATGAAGCGGTGGCATGATCTGAAGAGGGTTGTCAAAGAGAGGAGAAGCAAGAACCGTGAGCTGGCTCAGAGGACTGGCGGTGGCCCTCCCATTTCTCCAAAACCATTCACACCATGGGAGGAGAAGGTGCTTGCCATACTGCATCCAGAGAGTCTCACAGGAGTAGCCGGGGGAGTGGAGGCTGGTAAGTACAAACAAATGACTACCACCACACTGATATGTACTGTCTTGCACAACTACAAAGCTACACCACCTAGGAAAAAATTCCATTCATCTGCACCACACACTCACAAAAATATGTTTCACAGATCCAACATTCACTCACTCCCATCCACCCCAAACATAGCCAGCAACATTACCATGGGGGCATGTGTACAGGCAGCCAGCACTACAATTCCTACCAGGCCCCCTTGTCCCACAGCATCAGCAAGATGGAGCCCTCCCCCCACCCCACCCAGAAGCATTTGGAAGCCATTGCAGTACACCAAACAAACTTACAGGTAGGTAGCCATCTTCCCTGGGAGGGTGTTTGGGGGTGGGAGGCCTGTACCACTACTCCCACCATGCCCCCTGGCCCACACCTCAGCAGGATGGAGCACTCCCCCACCCAGAAGCATTTGGAAGCCATTGCAGTACACCTAACAAACTTACAGGAAGGTAGCCATCTTCCCTGGGAGGATGTTTGGGGGTGGGAGGCCTGCACTACCACTCCCACCATGCCCCCTGTCCCACACTTCAGCAGGATGGAGCCCTCCATCCACCCCACCCAGAAGCAGTTGGAAGCCATTGCAGTACACCAAACAAACGTACAGGTAGGTAGCCATCTTCCCTGGGAGGGTGATTGTGGGTGGGAGGCCTGCACTACCACTCCCACCAGGCCCCCTGTCCCACACCTCAGCAGGATGGAGCACTCCCCCACCCAGAAGCATTTGGAAGCCATTGCAGTACACCTAACAAACGTACAGGTAGGTAGCCATCTTCCCTGGGAGGGTGTTTGGGGGTGGGAGGCCTGTACCACTACTCCCACCATGCCCCCTGTCCCACACCTCAGCAGGATGGAGCCCTCTCCCACCCCAACCAGAAGCAGTTGGAAGCCATTGCAGTACACCAAACAAACATACAGGTAGGTAGCCATCTTCCCTGGGAGGGTGTCTGGGAGTGGGAGGCCTGTACCACTACTCCCACCATGCCCCCTGTCCCATACCTGAGCAAGATGGAGCCCTCCCCCACCCCAACCAGAAGCAGTTGGAAGCCATTGCAGTATACAAAACAAACATACAGGTAGGTAGCCATCTTCCCTGGGAAGGTGTTTGGGGGTGGGAGGCCTGTACCACTACTCCCACCATGCCCCCTGTCCCACACCTCAGCAGGATGGAGCCCTCCCTCCACCCCACCCAGAAGCAGTTGGAAGCCATTGCAGTACACCAAACAAACTTACAGGTAGGTAGCCAGCTTCCCTGGGAGGGTGTTTGGGGGAGGGAGGCCTGCACCACCACTCCCACCATTCCCCCTGTCCCACACCTCAGTAGGATGGAGCACTCCCCCACCCAGAAGCTGTTGGAAGCCATTGCAGTACACCTAACAAACTTACAGGTAGGTAGCCATCTTCCCTGGGAGGGTGTTCGGGTGTGGGGGCCTGTAGCACTACTCCCATCATGCCCCCTGTCCCACACGTCAGCAGGATGGAGCCCTCCCTCCACCCCACCCAGAAGCAGTTGGAAGCCATTGCAGTACACCAAACATACTTACAGTTAGGTAGCCATCTTCCCTGGGAGGGTGTTTGTGGGTGGGAGGCCTGCACTACCACTTCCACCATTCCCCCTGTTCCACACCTCAGCAGGATAAAGCCCTCCCTCTACCCAGAAGTAGTTGGAAGCCATTGCAGTACACCTAACAAACTCACAGGTAGGAAGACATATCATTCGGTCTTATGACACCACTGAGCAGTATGTAAGCCTCCACTACGCACACACAGATATGTCACATAGCAAAGCCAAATGCGAGCACGTAACAGGCAAGTAGCCAGTACATGCACCCACACATGTGTCACAAAAGAAATGGTGCCATATGACAGCACCAGTCCTCCCATTGCACAAATATGCACACCGACCCCATTGCCACACACAGTGTGCACACAGGTAAGCTAAGGAAACTGTCACAGCTACCAAAGTGTGACACACCAATGCACATGTTGAGCAAATTTTGGGCACAATCATACACAGCACCTATTGACATGTGCATCACCATGGGGCAAGTGCAACAAGGACCATTCGAGAAATAAGAAAGCATGTGTGGTGGTAAAAATCAAGATATGCACATGACAGGACAAAGGTATGCAGGAGATGACAATGGCCAGTCCATGGCCAGATGTGACGCCTGCCAGGTCAGACAAATCAGCAAAGAGTCCTCAATGAAAAACATGTTGTGCCAGTCCCTAGATGGCAACAGGTCCCTGTAATCATAAATTATGCACGGGTCGCATGGTGTGCCTTGACACCTCACACCATGGACAAGTAATGCATGTACCACTGCATCATGTCAGGAAGCACAGTAGTGCACATAGGAAACAATGTGATGATCAGTCAATTGTGCAGTGTACAAACAGTGAATGACACACAGCTAACACAAAGCTTGTGGGGTGCACTGCAATGACCATTTCCCATCTGATCCACAGGTGACCAAGAACTCACTGCAGAGGACAACACCAGCAACCTCAAGAGCCAGTCTCCCCCTGGTACATTAACTCTCGGAGGATGTTGACTCCCAGGATTCTCTGGACGATGAGCTCGAAGCCGGCCCATCTGGTGTGCCAAGGAGCAACAGGTCCCAGGACACCACCGTCCCCCCACCACATCTGCGGCAATAACAACTTCACTGCAGACCCCTGCTGTTAAGGCCTGTGCGGCCACCACCACCACCACCAGTGCTGCCTGCAACACCCTTCCTGTCCCAGAGGATGACCACCCCACACCACCAACGGAGGAGGGCAGGGAGAGGATGCGGGTACCCACAGTGGTGAGGCAACAGGTCCGTGGCAGCAGGGTAGGTGGGAGGGGCAGTGTCACCCACAGATACCAGGAGGCTGCGACCCAATCCCTGGAACACATCACCATAGTCCTTGGCGCATATGAACAGGCCCAGGGACGAACGGGCCGGTCGGACGAACTGTTACACGAGCTCATCCTGCTGATGAGGTCCATCGACACCCGCATGGGACAAATTGTGGACCTCTTGGGCCAGCAAGTGGCGGTACTGAGGGACAGGCCTGCACCACAACCAACACCTCCACCTCCCTCTGGTGGGCCACAGGATGACAGTTCACCATCCTCCCCTGCGCCCACAGAGAGGGGTGAGTCCTGAGACCCCACTGGCCCTACAACAGGGCCCTCCCTGCCAAATGACAAAGGGGCCGTCCTAAGAAGACCCTGGAAGTATCTGTAGGCAAAGCACCTGCCAAACGCCAGTCACGGAGCCAGCCCTGATTGCAACCCTCTTCACCACTGCATTGACTTTTTGGACTGTCCTTCCCCACACTGCCTTGTGAATGGCGTCTGTCTGTTGGACTGGGTCACCACATCAATGTGGTGACTACTCGATAATCTCATTTACCATAACTGTCAACTCACTGCTCCACCACCACCTCAATGGAAATGTACACTTCCTCACGTCACCATTGCAAATAAAAAGTCCTTACACACATGTTGTCGTGTCTGCTCCGTCTTTATTGCAGGATGTAGTCTTCAACATGATCACAATGTACCAGGAGTATGGGCTGTATGTAGGCAAGGAGAGGTTGAAGGCACCTAGAGAAACACCGAAATAAGGAGAGGGGAGAGGAGGATATGGCTAGGTTCGTCCTCCTAGGTACTAATAACGCAAAAAAAGATCCGACATCAGGGATCAGAGAACCTAGCTAGATGGGAAGGGAGAGGTCTGCTTAGTGAGTAAGACGCACCTCAAATAGAGAAAAGAAAATACTTTTCTTGAGTCCCCTCACACACCAAAGGTTTCCCCTGGTGACATGCTTCATCATTGGGGCCATCCCAAGCATCTACTGCTTGGGGTGTGCTGCGACTTGCGACAGTTACGTAGGAGCACTATTTAGTGAAGACTGTAGTGCAGTGAGAGGGGAGTGGTGTAGGTTCAAATTAAAAATTACCTCGCTAGTGAGCGCAAATGAGTTCTATTCGTTTATTACATATGGTCCGCCGATGGGATCCAATAGGTCAATTTGACGGAGGCAAGCAGAGTCAAGGTTATTTAGGCTCCTCCACCCCGGCAGACCATGAGGCAAATTTTGATTACCTACTAAATACTACGCGTTCAATCTAACCGTATGTAATTGATTTATGCTGACACTAATGTGCCCGTTTATTTTTCCTTTTTACTTTATCACCTTATTATAGGTCGTAGCACGGAGTGGTACACATGGGGCTGGTCCCCATGCGGTCCTGAAGAAGAGGTTTAGGGGATAACCTCGAAACATGTTGACTTTCAATATTAGGGACTATTAGGACATTATTACCCAATTCCTCCCTTTTATTAACCCCCCATTTTATCCTTTACCAACTAGGAGCACGAATAAACTCATTTACGCTCACTAGCTAGGTAATTTTTAATTTAAACCCACACCACTCCCCTCTCACTGCACTACACATAGTCTTCACTAAATAGTGCTCCTACGTAACTGTCGCAAGTCGCAGCACGCCCCAAGCAGTAGATGCTTGGGATGGCCCCAATGATGAAGCATGTCACCTAGTGGAAACCTTTGGTGTGTGAGGGGACTCAAGAAAAGTATTTTCTTTTTCTCTATTTGAGGTGCGTCTTACTCACTAAGTAGACCCCTCCCTTCCCATCTAGCTAGGTTCTCTGATCCCTGATGTCGGATCTAGAGAAACACAACAGAACAACATTCAGTGGTCTGGGTGTGGCATCACAGACATCACACAACACCTACCATCAAGATAACCCAACATGCACACGTCACAATAGGCAACAAGTGTCAACATACTCGTCCTGTCGATGTTCCCAAATGACCTGTCCCAGAAACATTGCCAACCACTGCTGAGTCTACAACTGGCTACTGTTATAATTCTCACATACCCCTTCACGACAACAGCAATATCAGCAGACATTGGGTATGTGGTACATTGTCACCCACCTTGAAGTGAAGTAGCAGGTGATGAGCTGTTCACGCAGGTCAACACCTTCCTCCTCTCCACTGTCCTCATCACTGGACACGGGTTGGTTTGCAGGCTGGGGCCTTGGGTCCTCACCATCATCCAGGAGCAGGGGAATCTCCTTGCGAATGGCTAGGTTGTGGAGCATGCAGCATGCCACTACAATCTGACACACTTTCCCGGGCGAGTATGCCAGTGCACCTCCGGTCTTGTCCAGGCAGTGGAAATGTGACTTGAGCAGACCAAAAGTACGCTCCACCACACGACGTGTCCTCCCATGTGCCTCATTGTAACGGACTTCAGCCAGGGTCCTGGGATTCCACAGTGGGCTCAGTAACCAGGGACGGTTGGGCTATGCAGAGTCACCTAGGTATGACAAACACAAATAGACATTGCAGTGTCGCTGAGGCAGAGGGCAGCAGGTCACACACCCAGCACGCCATACGACTAGGCATACTCACCCACAATCCATGCACGCTCGGGAAGCAGATTAGCCATCAGCTGGGGCATAATGCTGTTCCGCAGGATGTAGGAGTCATGGGCCGAGCCTGGGAATTTGGCACACATGTGGGAGATGATCATATCTGCCAGGCACACTACTTGCACATTTATGGAGTGGTAATGTTTGCGATTCCTGTAAATGTGCTCACTTGCCTGTGGTGGCACAAGCCCAGCATGGGTGCAATCAATGGCACCAACAACATGAGGGATGTGTCCAAGAGGATAGAAGTCTCCCTTCACAGCTGGCAATTCAGCACCCCTGGGGAAATGGATGTATCTGTCCTTGTATATCATCATGGCGGACAGTACATTACGCAGCACCATGCTGAACATCGGTTGTGACATGCCACCAGTGCTGGCCACTCTCTCTTGGAACGATCCAGTAGCAAAGAAATGCAGGGCCGCCATCACCTTATAAGTAGGGGTGACAGCTATTGGATATGTCCGGCGAGGCTGCAGGTGGGGCTCAAACAGATCACAAAGGGTTTTTAGGGTGGCTCTATCCAGATGGCATTTCCGGATGATCGCCACATCCTCCATGTCCTCCAGCACCGTCAAGTGACGAATCAGATTTGGCCTCCTCCTAGTTGAGATGAAAGTGGACACATGTCAAAGCAATACATCATGAGATGGGCACAGCATCTCACGTTCTGGATGACACAACAACAACAATTACTGCCATCAAAATTGAGTTACAGACCAGCTTACATGTAGGGACACCTTCAGCTGCACAAAGGGCACACCTGTCAACTTACACAAAACAAGTACCTCAAACACCACCTTGGTCAATGTGAATGCACATAGGGATATGGCCACATTTCACATGGGCACTCCTGGGAGTAAAGCATCCAGTATATGTGTAACAAATCAACCTCACTGTCTCCCACCTAGCTGCTGTACCTGTCACACCTTCATGCGTCATTTCAACCTGGCATACATCCACAACACAATGACCAGAGTCGGCGCAGAAATGACGAATGTGTGCATGAAAAGACATAAGAGGCCATGCAAAAAAGATCATCGTTCATTGAGACTAGCATTGCTGTGATTGTCACTGCACCTCAACACATTGACATGTGTACACATTGTAGAGTCCAGGACAACACTGTCATGCCTACCCGACAATCAAATCCATAAGTGACATATGAGGGAGTACAGGCCAATCTACGAAATCACATACACAAACATGACATGTGTAGTCACCAGTGGAGTAAATGGAACATTGGCATCGTGTGCACAATGATGTGCCATTGACCATGTGGGCACTGTGCACTGTTGATGTTTGCCAGATGGACATTGCCATTGTATGGCACCCATATCGCGGTAGCTACCGCCTGGCTCCAGCGGTGTGTCACCAGCACCCCCGATTCACACAAGTGCGGTAGTGATAGGCATGGAGACATGGGGAAATGGCGGTTGGCATGCTCCGCCATCCATATCGCGGTAGCTACCGCCTGGCCCCGCCGGTGTGTCACCAGCACCCCCATTCACACAAGTGCGGTAGTGATAGGCATGGAGACATGGGGAAATGGCGGTTGGCATGCTCCGCCGCCTGAATCGCGGTGCCTCATGTCAATGTATGGCACCCATATCGCGGTAGCTACCGCCTGGCTCCAGCGGTGTGTCACCAGCACCCCCAATTCACAAAAGTGCGGTAGTGATAGGCATGGAGACATGGGGAAATGGCGGTTGGCATGCTCCACCGTCTGAATCGCAGTGCCTCGTGTCAATGTATGGCACCCATATAACGGTAGCTACCACCTGGCCCCAGCGGTGTGTCACCAGCACCCCCATTCACACGTGCGGTAGTGATAGGCATGGAGACATGGGGAAATGGCGGTTGGCATGCTCTGCCGCCTGAATCGCGGTGCCTTGTGTAAATGTATGGCACCCATATCGTGGTAGCTACCGCCTGGCCCCAGCGGTGTGTCACCAGCACCCCCCATTCACACAAGTGCGGTAGTGATAGGCATGGAGACATGGGGAAATGGCGGTTGGCATGCTCTGCCGCCAAAATTGCGGGAGCACACACCGGGCCCCTGCGGTGTGTCACCGCCATGGAGCTTGCCCTAGAGCCAATGAGAACCTTGATTGCGGTGGCATGATGCAATTTTGAAGATCGCGGTAGGCGTGCTCTGCCACCGCGTAGGCGGTCATTGGATGCATTTGAAAGATGCACCATCGCGCTAGTGCTCACCGGGCCCCTGCGGTGTGTCACCGCCATGGAGCTTGCCCTAGAGCCAATAGGAACCTTGATTGCGGTGGCATGATGCAATTTTGAAGATCGCGGTAGGTGTGCTCCGTCATCGCGGAGGTGGTCATTGGATGCATTTGAAAGAGGCAGACCTGGACCACCAATTGCTGCAGCTTGGCACCTTTGAAACAACCCCAGGATGCTATATATGTGTGGGATTGAGCCTCACATTTCCACTGCTCCCAGAGCCTGCTGCCAGAGACCCCTCACCTGCTGCTGCTCCAGGGACTGCTGCCTGAGACCCCTCACCTGCTGCTGCCTCCAGGAACTGCTGCCTGAGACCCCTCACCTGCTGCTGCCTCCAGGGACTGCTGCCTGAGACCCCTCACCTGCTGCTGCCTCCAGGGACTGATGCCAGAGACCCCTCACCTGCTGCTGCCTCCAGGGACTGCTGCCTGAGACCCGTCACGTGCTGCTGCCACAAGGGACTGCTGCCTGAAACCCCTCACCTGCTGCTGCCTCCAGGGACTTGCTGCCAGAGACCCCTCACCACCCAATTCCGCCGCTGTCCGCAGTGATGGCAAGGACAGAGAAGATCCGTGCCACTCCCTTCACGAGCGAGGAGCTGGAGGTCCTGGTGGACGAGGTGCTCACACAGTACCCAAGGCTATATGGTGCCCCAAATGTCGTGGTAAGTCCTCAACAGTGGGGGGTAGGGCAGGGGGGGGCACACATGTAGTTGGACTGATGCAGTATGTGCCTGGGAGTGTGGGGTTGTGTCATGCACTGCCTGACATGCTGTCTCCAGGGGAAAGGTGTGTATACCCAATGACACAGGTTTCCCTGCCTGCACATGTATGTATGAGTGACCTGTGTTGTGTTGTCAGCCATACAGTGATGCAGAAGGTTGTTCATGCAGGAGTCAGAACAGTGATTGCTTGGCTGAATGGCTGTGTGTGCCCCTGTAGTCCATCTCAGTGGGAGCCCGCCTGGCCAGCACAGTCCCCGCCCACAAAGACAAGGACACATCACTTCACTTACAGAGTATTACATCAGTCTTTTCACATTGCACTCCAGCTATGGGCCATCTCAGCACTGTAGATTGCACACGACCAGCCTTGTGAAGAGGATTTTGGATTTGTGAGATCATGTCCCTCAATGTGACATCCATGACACAGTTATCTATTCACAGGGCAGGGACATTGAGGGCTGTGCAGTCTTGGACACAGTGAGTCTACCCCCAAACACAGGTTGATATGTGATGTATGTGTTGCTCAACCCAACAATGGACTGGAGATGTGGGCAGGCTACATAGGTGTTTCAGTGCTGGCATCCTGCATGTGTGTGAGATGTGCAGGGGCTGTGTTCCCCCTCACACCTGCATGCATTTTCCCATGCAGATGTACCATGTGAGATGTACTCTAGTCTCTGATAGACATATCGTTGGATATGTGATGAGTTTGTATCTTGCTGCTATACTGAGAGATGTCGGTACATAACACTGTGTCACTGATCGTTTCCCCTTCTTGTCTCCCATGCCTGCAGCTCAAGGTACACCAGCGTAAGGCTGTGTGGAGGGCCATTGCAGCAAAGGTGCGAGCTCTGGGGGTCTCAAACCGACGGCGCACCCACTGCCACAGGCGGTGGGACGGCATCAGCCGGCTGGCAAAGAACGTGGCGGAAATGACCTTGGGGCTGCTTCCTCGCACTGGGCGTTTGGCACGGTGCAGCATGACACCACTAATGGGGCGCATCTTGGCGGTGACACAGCCTGAGCTGTATGCACGCTTGAAGGAGCATCAGCAGCAAGCCAGGGGTGAGCATTTGGGGAGGGTGACTTTGGCTGGGAGTGGCTGCATGTGTACAGAGCCTGTGCCAGCGCTTGCCTATGTGATGTTGGTAGTGTGATGCAGTGGCATGTAAGTGGCTGCTGGGCTGGCTGCCGGTGTCATGCATTTGCCCTACCTGTACTTACAAAGGTGATTTGGATGCTGTGCATTCCCATTGCATTCTAAGTTGTGCTCTTCAGGTTTCTTCTGCTTTGGGGTAGTCTTGGGAATCCCATGGGGGGGAACGGCAGTGTGCCCCATCTGACTGTGCCTTCATCAATGGGTCCATTGCATGCACCCAGATTGGGGAGGCCTAGACATCTGACAACAATGTGCACCAGTCTTTGGGCCCCAAAGTACGACATTGTGGGTGGCATGGGCTAATGACCATTGTGGACTGTCATGTTGTAGTCTGTGTCTGTGTTGTCCCCTCCTGTTCCATCCAGATCTGTCAGTGGCAACAAGTAGTGTGCCCACATCATGTCCCTAGGTGTGCTCAGAGCTAGTTGTGTGTCTGGTTGAACAGAGCCACAAGCAGGGTGTTGTGCTGTGTGGTCATCACATGGCTCACTCATGCCTGAATTTCCAGTTTCCACGCACTGTTTGAGTCTATATAGTGAGTTGGCACGATGTGATTGCACAGGGTGGTGTGCAACATGTAGATTTGGTCATCTTTTATTATGCATTGCTTGCATGTTTATTCTGTTGCTGCCACTGACCTGACCCTACGTCTCTCTCTCTCATGCAGCATCTCCTGTGGTCACAGAGGGACAGGAGACGGACACCAGTGGGGGTGAAACTAGCACAACAGCTGCACAGGAGCCCAGTGACACAGATGTCACCAGTGCCTCAGAGGGGGACAGGAGTCTGCTGGAGGAATCCCAGCCTGAGACGCAAAGCACCACATCATCTGATGCCAGCGGGGATGCATCCATGTTGGCAGGCACAGGGAACGGGGACTCTGTATCGTCTTCCACCACACAGCAGCCAGTGCCCATCCTCCCAGCTACTTCCTCTGGTGCTGCCCGTGTCCGCCTGAGTAAGAGGGGAAGAGTGTCCTTCACCCCTGGCACCGCTGCCCCTGCCCCTGTCCCCCCTGCTGCCATCAGTGCTGAGTCTGTGGACCTTTTGCGCCAGCTGTGTGTAGGCAAGACAGCTCTCCTCAATGCCTTCATTGACCACGACAACAAATTGGCCCAGGTGGTTGCTTTCATGGAGGGCATACATTCAGACGTGGTTGGGCTGCACCGGACTGTCCAGGCTTTGTCCTCAACAGTGACATCTGCCCTTCAACAGGCACATACTCACAGTCCAGCTCCGGTGCCTTTGTCCACCCCCCTGCCAGTGGCCACGTCTGACGATAGTGCCCACGGTCCACATACATCAAAGTCACGATACGACACAGGAAGTGCACAGCAGCAGCAACCCAAGCGGTCCCGGGTGCAGACACCATTCCCACAGAAGACCAAAGCCCCCTTTAGAGCGCAGAGAGAAAACACCAGGGGACAAAAAGCAAAGCAGCAGACCTCAGGCACACATGCCTCAGAGGCATCCCCATCCAAGGACTCTCCTTCCCCTAAAGCATCTCGCAAAGAGAAGCATACAGTTTCTGTGCCCACCAAGGAGGTGGTGCATGCCAAGGGTACACCTAGGAAGGGCTCCAAGGCAGATTCACCCACCACCTCAACTCCCATTCCAAGCCCAGTGAAGCAGGGGAAGGAGGGCACTGTAAGGGTGACACCTAGTAAACAGGGGAAGGGGGGCAGAGACGAAGCCAGGCAAAGCGTTCCGCTGGGTCCAGCACATCACCAGAGGGGGTGCCAGCATCTGCACTTGATGCAGCTTTGGTGGTGAGTGTTCCTGTTGTGTCCACACCACTTCCCATTGATCCAGAGTCAGTCAAGCAATTTAGGACCCCAAGAAGTGGAAAGGCACCCCTCCACAACCTCCCAGCCACACCGTGTCTCCCGTCTCCATGACTTCACCTCCACGTGCCACTACACCACCTGGTCCAAGGAGCCCTCCGGCTTGCCAAGCCACTGATAGCTCTACCTCAGCTGGTCCGCTCTCTCCCCGGTCAAGTGCCCCGACCCGAGACACAGCCAGCTCCCAGTCCGCCTGAATGCCAAGTCTGAGTGTTAGTCACCCTCACACACCTGTCTCTCACACACATAGGCCTGTACTGCACATTGTTACCCACTGACTGTGTTGCTGACCATGGAAAGGTACAGTCGCACACATTCCCTGTGCAGCTTCTCATAGATATGCTCTACACTTAGCCCTGGCCACTGGCCTTGTTGTTCACTGCTGTTTTGCCCTTGCCTGTGCAGCTTCTCATGGAAATGCTCTGCATTTTGTGCCTTGCTCTTCTCTTCTCATGGTGCCTATCTGTGCAATATGTGAATAAAGACAGTTGCTCCTGTTGTCTATTTTGTCAGTGTCCTTACTGAATACAGTTCTTTTACTGTGTGTATATGGTTTACTGTGCCACATGGTCTGTGTGCCACTTCAACATAGTCAATGTTTGGGCTCACATACTCTATTTTTTTCAGGGGTGACAGGGTCTTCAGTTCTTCCTGACCCAGATACTTGTGGGGGCAATGGTGTCAATTTTCAATGGAAAGCAGTTGTCATTTACTTAATTTGTTCATGTTGGCTATATTGTACACATGTCAGGTTGGGGGGCACTGCCAGCATAGAGTGGGTTTCTGCACACAGTATTGCAGGCAGGCTGGCCAGGGTCATCATGTATGTGTATTCTTCCTTTATGTGTGCCCAGTGGTGTATGTGTGTGGTCATCTTGTGATGGCCAGTCATCCTAGTCCCATGGCTTACTTTCCATGTGTGCTCTTGATTTGTCAGGTAGTGTGCAGTGTGGAGGGGGTGAGTTTGTCAGGAGTGTTGATGTGTGCATGCCGCTGCATTGTCAACTACACACATGTGTCACCCAGGAGTTGTATGCCTGTTGTTTTGATTGTTCAGCCCTGTGGATGTGGTTGTATGCACATGTGTGTGTTGTATGTTGTGCACTGTGCAGTGTGTTGGTGTGTCCTTGCAGTTCTGTCTGACTTCTACTTGTTGTTTTTGGCACTTGTGAGTATGCAGAGTGTGTGACTGGCAAGTCAGTGCTGTGTTTTTTTGCACATCCATGTGTCTTGTTGCTGTTCCACACTGCCATTGTAGTTTTGTTTTCTCATGCATTGCTGTCACATGGTGCCTTCTTGCCTCCAGTGTGGCATGTTGTGTGTGTTGTCATACCATCCCCTATCATTGCTTCAGATGCCTACCCATTGTCGGTCTGCACTCCCTCTCTTTGTGTATGGTACACTCCTGCCATGTCCCCTACTGACATGCAGTACACTTCACTTTGGTGTCAGCTGTCCCCTTGGTTTACATGTGTGTGTGCCTCCCCATCACTTCATTTGTGACACTGTGCTTTGTGCTGCAGTTCTTTGGCCAGGGTCAATGTGTCACTCAGGGCATTTCACCAATGGGTTGTATGTGATGTTCTGGTGCTATTTGTCAGTCATGGTTGCTCCTATGCAGTTCAACTGTGTGTGCTGCCCAGTCCTCTGGTCAAGTTGTTTCTACCTTTGTGTCCCAGACTTGTGCATCTGTTGGTGTTGTGTTGGATGTATGTGTGTAGGCTGTGTTATTGCTTCACTTCCTGGGTGTGCTGTTTTCTTTGTGCCGTGCTGTATGGTTCTGTGTGTGTGGCTGGTATGCTTGGTGTCCACACACTGCTTGTTGTGCATGCAGTGCTGTGTGTGTATGTTGCCTTGTCATTGCCTGGTGTGCAACCCCTGATGTCCTGCTGTGTTTGCTATGTGATTTTTCTGCCTGTGCATCTGTTGTTTGTTTGATGTGGCTGTGTTGTTCGGTGATGGTGCAGTTCTGGTGTGTGTTGTGGTATGTTGTCTGTGCATTGTTCCTGAGTGATGAGGCTGTGCACTCCTGTTGTGTCTGTGCTCCCATTGCCTTTCCACAGTTTAGCTGCACAGGGCATGTCTGTTCTTGTTGTGGTTCTGTGTGTGTTTCGGTTGGGTTATGTGTTTGTCTGTTGTTTTTGTGCAGAGATTTGTTCTGGTATCCCTGTGTGTGTGTGATGTTTGTGGCTACCCCCAGCGTGTGTGATTGATTGTGTGTGTATTGACTGGCAGGTATTGCCAGCCTTCAGTGTGTTTGACACTTGTGTTGTGTGCTGCTGGTGTGAGGGGGGTATGTGTGTAGATTCCTACTGGTGTTTGTCAGTCATGGAGTGTGTTAATGGGCCCTGTGTGTAGTGCTGCTGGTGTACTCCTGTGAAGTAGTTGTATAGATGTGTGGCTGTTCACAGTTTGACTTCAGGGCCTTCCTTTCATCCTTGTGCCTATACATGGTTTGCCTTGCTGTCTCCCTGTGTTGTTGCACTATGATGTATGTGGTTTGACATCACTGACTGTACCAACCATGTGAGCTTTGATGGTCTGAGGAGGTTGTTCGCTGTCCCTTGTCTTGCATGTGATGTTCACATATTTGTTGTGTGTCTCCATGGCCTTCCATTTGTGTGCAGCCCACTTTGGTTTCCCTATTTGTTGTGTTGTGGTGGTATGTGTGTTTCCCTGGCCCTGGATGTATGACGTTACAACGCACACTTTTACAACGCATGCACTTACAACGCATTTTTTACAACGCAAAATCCATTACAACGCATTCCATTACAACGCATGACACTACAACGCATTTTTAAAAACTACCTTTACAACGCATTCCATTATATCGCATACTACCTTTACAACGCATACCATTACAACGCATAATATTACATTGCATTTAAGGTAAGTATTGGATAGTATAGGGGTAAAAATTACTATTCTTACTCCAGGGGGTGCAACAGTAGGGTAAGTGTTGGATAGTATAGGGGTAAAAATTACTATTCTAACTCCAGGGGGTGCAACAGTAGGGTAAGTGTTGGGTAATATAGGGGTAAAAATTACTATTCTAACTCCAGGGGGTGCAACAGTAGGGCAAGTGTTGGATAGTATAGGGGTGAAAATTACTATTCTAACTCCAGGGGGTGCAACAGTAGGGTAAGTGTTGGATAGTATAGGGGTAAAAATTACTATTCTAACTCCAGGGGGTGCAACAGTAGGGCAAGTGTTGGATAGTATAGGGGTAAAAATTACTATTCTAACTCCAGGGGGTGCAACAGTAGGGCAAGTGTTGGATAGTATAGGGGTAAAAATTACTATTCTAACTCCAGGGGGTGCAACAGTAGGGCAAGTGTTGGATAGTATAGGGGTAAAAATTACTATTCTAACTCCAGGGGGTGCAACAGTAGGGTAAGTGTTGGATAGTATAGGGGTAAAAATTACTATTCTAACTCCAGGGGGTGCAACAGTAGGGTAAGTGTTGGATAGTGTAGGGGTTTTAATGTAATATTATGCGTTGTAATGGTATGCGTTGTAAAGGTAGTATGCGATATAATGGAATGCGTTGTAAAGGTAGTTTTTAAAAATGCGTTGTAGTGTCATGCGTTGTAATGGAATGCGTTGTAATGGATTTTGCGTTGTAAAAAATGCGTTGTAAGTGTAGTGCGTTGTAAAAGTTGCGTTGTAAAGTTTGTTCCCCCCTGGCCCTGTGCTACTGTGCTGTGTGTTGTGTGTTCCTGTGCAGCCACTCCTGCAGTGGCTGTTTCCCTGGTTATTTGTTGTGTGGTGCAGGGTGTGTATTCACCTGGCTTGTTGTTGTGCATGGGGTGCACAGGAAGGGCACATGGCATGTGCCTTCATGGGGTGTATTAGTGTGTGGTGGGAGGGGGTGTGGCCCTGTGGTCTTTGTGCCCTGCCCATGCCTGGCACTGGCCCTGCCTTCTGCATTGTGCGCATGTATTTCCTTGTGTTCACCGCTGCGGTGACGTGACCGGTACATTGCTGCATGGTGGCGGTAGCTGTGTGTCCAGGCTGCAGAGGGGTGACTTGGTGGCAGATGAGTGATGTGTCGGTGCCCTTGTGGATGTGTCCCTGTCCCCACCAGGGTGTCTGAAGTGGATTTGGACCCTGTGTAAGCCCATGTGTTGTGTTTGTGTTATTGCGTACCTGCGGCAGCATCCGCAGCGGTCCATGAGTTGCTGGTGATGTAGCAGGTACAGCACCGGAAAAACGTATAGAGCTGGATCCATGGCGGTCGTGACCGGGTGGTGTGGTCGGGGCTCAGGTTTCGCGCTCCGCTGTCAAGCTTCTGCCATCTCTGGTTGGGCGGTATCTCCGCTGCAGTGCGTCTGCTTGTTTGGGGCATCCTAATTTGTGGAGCGGGCGGACGTCATTCCGCACAGCGGAGAGTCTCCATTGGCTCCCACCACCGCGGTGGCAGGCGCAATTTGATGGCGGTGCGCGTTGCACCGTGGCGGACAGGAAATGGGCTATGTTTGGCCATACTAATATGGCAGACGTGAGGACCGCTGCTCGCGGGCGGAAAAAGGCATTTTTCCGCACCGCCAGCACCGCGGTGGTGCCACCACCCGACATCCTAATGGACCCCTTAGAGCGGATGATCATAACCCATTTTAAGGTAAGAACTTGTTCATTAGGAATCGTTTGGCTTCCAGTTTGAAAGCCGCCGTGGAGGAGATCCTGCGTACTTCCGGTGGGAGAGAGTTCCAGATCTTCGGGGCAGCGCCGCAGAAGGCTCGGTGGCAGGTTCTCTTTTTGCTATAGATGTGTGGTTTCAAGAGGAAAGAGTTTGCACTTCTTGAGGGCCTACTACCCCCGGATAGTTCAAGTTTTTACGCTAGGTAACTGGAGGTTTTGAAATGGAGGGCTTTGTGTGCCAGACAAGCCATCTTTAGCTGAATTCGAGCTTCATAAGCAGCCATTTAAGGGATTTTAGGACTGGGGATATCTGCGCGTTTCTTTTGGTACCTGTAATCAGTCTAGCCGCAGCGTTCAGAGATGCCCTTAGAGGAGCCAAGGTATATTTGGGGAGGCCACAAAGCGTAATGCTGCCATAGTCAAGTCTCGGCAACACAAGCGCTTGGACCACCTGCTTGAAGTCAGATTGTGGAAGGAATGGTTTGATATTTCTGAGTGTCCTCATCAAGTGATTAGCTCCCTTACAAACATTGCCTATATGATTTCTCACATTACTCCTTGGTCGACATTTTCCCACTATGTTGAATAGCAAAGTGACAAGAATTTAAGTTGAACAAATTCAAATTACCATATATGTCATAGTATATCCTAATTTCTTGATATATATCCAAGGATCTCAATACGTTGCACTATATTCGTATAAAGCGCGAGTGCTTCTTTTATCATATGTTAACAGAATGACTCTATGCTACACTTGATGTAAATTAGCATATCTTGTGAACCTCCCACGTTCCAAACTTCTATGTATTCATAAAGTGCATACTGAAAGCGCAAACGCTTAATTGTAAACAGTTACACTCAGATTATATATTTTAAAGCCTCAATCACCATCCCATAGGATAAAAACATCATCAATTTCAACAAACAGAGTGATATTGCAATGATCAGGCGCACGATATCTCAAAAATGAACATACAGTTACACATCAAGATAATTGCCTCATGGCTTCTCAGTGCCTAAAAGGACAATCATCCTTGATTCACAGCGTCGTAGCTCAAGTTCTCTATTCCCTCTGCATGGGTGAATACTCACATGCTTTATGCCATAATATTGAAAGGATGCCAAATTGCCCTGATGTACTTCCCAAAAATATTTAGCCATTGGGTATGCTCTATCTTGGTGCTTGATGGCTCTGATGTGCTGTAAAATCCTGAGTTTGACTTTTTTAACAGTGCTCACTACATATCACATACCACACCGACGTTCCAGTACATAGACCACAAATTCAGTTTCACAAGTAATCCTTTCCTTAATTGTACAAGCTCTTCCCTCTTAGGTTGAATAGGAGGTTCAATTCAATACATATTTGCAGGCTTTGCAAGTAGCACATTTCTTGACGCTGTACTCCTATTAGTGAGAAAATTTGATTCCTGGTAAAACATGGACCTAGTTAGCATATCACCCAACGATGGAGCCTCACGATATGTAATGCTCGGATATTTTCCCACTATCCCCTTAAGGTGCTCATCATGTTACAATATGTGCCAATTCCATTTGATAAGGGAACAGACTGTGCTGTGTTCCATATTGAACCCTGTAAAGAACCATTATCACATGGTCTTGCTCATTCATGTTCTCTGTTGTGGTGTCCATCTGCATTTTATTTAACAGTAACTCTCCCTGTCTTTGGTCGGAACTCTTTGTTTCACTTCAATGAGCACTTGTTTTGGATATCCTCTCTCCATAACTCGTAGAATCATGGACCTGGCTTCAGCCTCACACAATTCAATGATATAACAAATCCAACTGGCTGTATGGTAGGCTCCATTTCAAAGATCGTGCATGTCCACTATTTCTATGCAGTATTAAAATGCATGCCATCTGTTTGCGAAAAATTGTTGTTCGTATGGATCCATCTCTAATTTGTAACTTCACACAAGAAAGTCTATCTCGCATGGGCTGCATTTTACAGTCAATTGTATGTTAAATGGATTCTTATTTAAGGTGGTAACATATTCATTCAATGATGTTTCATCATCATCCCATAGGATAAAAACATCACCTATAAAGCGCACTCGCATCACAATCCTCTTTGTGTGGTACGCATTACAATCAGTCCATGCTACTTCTTTCTCCAACCAACCCATGGAAATGTTGGCATACGTGGGGGCAAAGGCTGCCCCGTCACCGTACCCTGTTTTTGTAGATACATCTTCTTCTCAAAGAGAAAGACATTATGTGTGAGACAGAATGGAAGCATCTTGAGACGCATCATAGTGTGTTGTGCAAGGTTCAGATGTCTAGACCTTAAGAAATGACTGCAAGCTTCAATGCCATATTCGTGGGAAATGGAAGTATAGAGAGAGCAGACATCCATGGTTACCATGAGATAACTATTCCGCCAAGGATGTCATTGATCTTCCGCCGGAAATCATTTGTATCCTGTATATAAGATGGTGAACTGGTGACATAGGTACATTAAAACAAATCTAAACATCTGGAACTGTTTTCTAGTAGTGACCCAATCCTGCTCACGAAAGGTCTCCTAGGAGGATTGTGAAGACTCTTGTGAACCTTTGGGAGACAATAAATAACAGGTGTCCTTGGATAATCTACTTTTAGATATTGATATTCCTCCATAGACAGTAGGCCGTCATCAGCCCAATTCTTTACAATGACATGATATTCCTATTGATGGTTTCCAATAGGATTATTTAGTAATTCCTCATAATGTTTCCTGACTCTTAGTTGTCTGGTCATCTCTCTAGTGTATTAATCAGTACTCAGTACAACCATATTTCCTCCTTTGTCTGAGGATTTCAGGATGATAGACTGCATTCAGTTCTTGCCATTCTGCTGCAGTAAAATTGTTATACTGCTTCCGGCGTACTGAAGCCCTTATTTTATTGAAGTCTTCTGTTAAGGTTAAGAGCTCATGGAATACATCAACCAGGTTACCTGTTGGTCACTGCAGCATGAACTTACTTGCTGGTCTCAGAACGCTCTCGATTGTTTGATTTGTTGAAATGCCCATTTGTTCTACTTGTAGAATATCTATCCCATTTACTGTCTGAGTCAGGTCACTCATACTTCCTGCCCTGTCAAGATTGTCAATGTTCATTAGTCCAGAAATGTCAAAGTGAATTGAGCAGTAGTTTGATCCACGTTCATAACACTTGTTGTAGGTCTTGTGTCTCTCATAGCAAAGTGTTTATACAGTTTAAGTTTCCTCGTGAATTTGTAAGCTTCTATTCTTAAGTTGACAAAATCAGGGCTTACTGATGGGCAGAAACTCAGGCCTAAATTCAAGATCTTCACCCGAGATGTTGATGACTGTGTCCATTTCTTCTCCCATCACCTCACACGAGTTAATCTTCGGATTCAGTTGTCAGTTTCCCCTTTCCTTTTCCTTTTCCTTTTCCCTTTCCTTTTACTCCTCGTTTTACATTGCCTTGCCATCGGCCACGATTTTGCCCCCGACTTCTCTGGGGCATCATCATTCTCAGCAGCCACATATCCTTCCAAAAATCCTGTTTCTCCCTTGGACCTTCATCTGCAGAGGATCCTGGTTCAGAGCTCGCATCAGGGTCACTGACATCCGCTGTAGCACAAACGTGTAGATTCTGCCGAACTGGTAATCCAATCTGTCCCTATTGAATTTGTGAGCCTTGCGGACTTGAGTTTCTTCTTTATATTTTTCAATCCGCTCTTCCATCTTTTTTAATAGTCTGCTTGTTTCCTCTTGTTCTTTCATAGTTTCAAGCTCTTTCAGATGGGTGTCAATGATTGCAGTCTGTTCCTCCATACGACGTCTTGCTTGTGTAATAAGCGTCTCCTTAAGCCTGAAGGAGCAACCCTCTGTATTGGATCTCCATTCCTCAAATAGATCAGCATCCATGTACTCAAATGTCGGCATCACAAAGATACGAAGCCACGTGGTATCCTTTACCATTCAATATATCTCATCAGTGATGTCATCTCCCACCATTTTTTTTTATTCAGCGATGCAAGCTCTCTCCAGCTAATAGAGTTACTTCTATAGCGCAAACAGCTACCTCAAACAGAGGTGTCCCGCTGCAGAGCAGTAATCAGGTGAAAACAGGTAAGGGACTGGCCTAGCCGAAGAGCCACATCTTTAGGTGCCTGCGAAAGTCGGATTCAGAGTCCAGTATGCAAAGATGTTGAGTAAGTGCATTCCATAGCATAGCTGTCCTGACCGAGAAGGCCCTTCCTCCCTTTCTGGCCTTGGAAAACCGGGGAACGCACAGTAGGTGCTTGGAGTTAGATCTAAGAGTGTGTGCCGATTGATACGGGAGGAGTCTCTTTCTGAGGTATCTAGGTCCTATGTTGTGCATTGCCCGAAAAGCAAGGGTCTAGGCCTTGAATGCAATGCGCTTAGCAACCGGGAGCCAATGAAGGAGCTTGATGTGAGGGGAAATGTGGTGACAGAAAGGCACTCTGCGAATAAGTCTTGCTGCCGCGTTCTGAATCATCCGAAGTCTGTGAAACTAATACCTGGGTAATCCCAGGTACAGATTGTTGGCATAATCTAGATGAGATGTCACCGTCGCATGGACTACTGTCCTCCTAGTTTCCTCTGGCAAGAGGTGCAGAAATATTTTGAAAGTTTTCAGTTTGCCAAAGCAGACCAATGAGACATGGTGTTTGTGGGTTTCAAAAGATAGATCTGATTCCCACTTGTTGCCCAGATTTCCAGCTTCCTTAGCCCGACAGGGGGAAATTTCCAACTCAGCCGGCCACCAGAGTTCTGCGGATGGAGGAGATGGCTGAACAAAGAACATGATCTCCGTCTTGTCTGCATTTAGCTTCAGCTTGTTGTTGTTCATCCAGCTGGTGATATCTTTCAAGCAGCCCGTTAATCTAGCAAATGCATCACTAGACAGATCCTTAAAGGAGAAAATCAGCAGTGTATCATCTGCATACGAAACAGCCTTCAACTCCCAGGTGTCAATCAGATGGAAGAGTGGTACCAAATAGGTATTAAAGAGCAGGGGGCTTAATACTGATCTCTGTGGTACCCCACACCTTAACGGCTTAGATGATGATTGGTATGGTGGAAGAAATACACTTTGGGTGCGATTGTGGAGGTAGGACTGGATCCAAGCGAGGGCTGTGCCCTGGATACCAATCTGTCCCAGTAAATTTAGCAGTATGGATGAGCAACCGTGTCAAAGGCCGCGGACAAATCCAACAGGATCAGCATAACAGAAGCTCCTGCATCCATTGACATTCTTATAGACTCTGCCACCTCCACCAAGGTAGTTTCCGTGCTGTATCCTGTCCGGAAACCTGACTGGGTGTCGTGAAGGATGTCATGGGAGTCGACATACTTGGTGAATTGGCGCTGTGTTATTCTTTCCTACATTTTTGCAGGTGCCGGTAGCAGAGATATAGGACAGTAATTCCCAAGCACCTTAGGGTCAGCGTTAGGTTTTTTCAGGAGAGGTAAGAGGAAGGCCTGTTTCCAGACACCAGGAAAGATGCCTGTAGAGAGTGACGCATTCCAGATAAAATTCAGTGCTGGATTAATCCAGTGCGCGAGTGATCTGAGAAACTTGGGAGGACAGGGATCAGTGGGAGATCCCGATTTACACATCAAGATTTCAGGCAGGGATTCTTGCAGGGATATGTGGGTAAAGTCCATAAAAGTATTGTCGGGCTTGCAGGTTGTTGGGACCTGGGGCGCCAGTAATGATACCTCTGTAGAGAAAGAAGAGTATTCATTCTGAATCTTCTCCTCAAAGAAGTTGGATAGGTTAGAGCATAACTCTAAGGAGGGCAACATTTTCCCTTCGGCCACAAGAGGGTTAGTAAAGGATCTCACGATCCTGATAATCTCTCGAATGCTCCTCACCCTCAATCTGTCTAACGAAAAACTCTTTCCTGGCCACTCCCATCATTTTACGCAGTTTTTTTAAAGAGCTATCTTATACTCCTGCTTAGCTTCTGCAGTATACTCCTTCCTCCAATGCCTTTCCAAACTCTTGCATCCACTTTTTTCCCTTCTGAGATCCTTAAAAAACCAGGGGGCTGAGGGGGATTCTCTCTGAGATTTGGGGGTTTTTAATGGCGCCACCACATCAAGTGAAGCCGAGATCCTGGCATTAAACAGTGCTGCGTCCTTGTTAGGATCACCTGAGTGTGGTTGGTCACCATTAATAATCAGTGAACCTACAATATCTGCACTCACTCTCTTCCAGTTCCTACTCGCCTTTGATTGTTTTCGGCCCAACAACTGTGTTTTACCTATGTTAAACGAGAACGGGATAAGGCAGTGGTCTGTCCACGTCATACATTGAAGATCCTCAACTCTAGTCGACAGGATGTTAGAGAAAATGAGGTTGAGGCCGTGGCCTGCTCTGTGTGGGCTCGGATATATGTTGCATGAGGTTCACACCCTTAAGAGACTACACTAACTGCGAGGCATGGGGACATGAGGGGTTGCCCACATGGAGGTTAATTACATCTAACGCCATGAAATTAGAGTATTGTAGAGATTTCTGCACAATCAGATTGCTCAGCTCCCAGAGATGAAAATTCTGGCAGTCTGGAGGTCTATATATTAATAGGCCAGCAAAGGAAAGGACTGGGGAGAACTTAACGCAATAATTCATGCCCTCTACGGCTCCAAAGCCACCTAATTCAGAAGAGGAGATGTCCCATTACTCCCTTAAAATGATTACCACCCCCCCTCGCTTCTCTCCAGTCCTGTTGACACAAACTATCCTGAAGCCCTGGGGGATTGCGAGTGTAAGTGCTGGGAGGGTGTCCTCTTTCAGTTTCGTAAGGAACACTATATCCCAATCCTTGTCCATTAATAAGAACCAAATGTCATCGGTGTGCTTGGGTAGCAATCTGCAGTTGATCAGGGCTGCTCTAATCCCACCGCTCAGTACTCTCAGTTTCTTGGTGGGCTTCCCCGGGCTGTTAGATGTCCTAGCAGGGATTCCCTGCTCAAAATTACAGGTCTTGCAATGGAAGCTGGAGTTAAAATTCTCCCAGCACTTACCATGTTCCCCCTACATAGATTGCTGCCCAGGGCGAGGAGCCAGTCCTGTGACCAGCACACCCTGCTCTCGCTATTCAATCTGGCAGCATGACTGGCGCTCAGTGCGGGCCAGGCGCGGACGGGCGCAGACGGGCTTGCCTTTGGCGTGCCGGTGGCGTCTCCACTGCGCGGCAGCTAAGCCCCTGGGAGCCCTCCAAGAGCTGGACTGCTGACTGCCCCAAGCTGGCTGCTGGAAAATGGCCTGTGTGGGTGGAGTAAAAATGGCGCTCCGCTCGGTAACGAAGAGCGTCTAAAGTGCGAGTAGGGTGACCAACCGTCCGTAAATTTCACGGACAGTCCGTAGTTTCGGCCGTCTGTCTGTTGTCCGTGATGGATTCTTTAACGGACGCCATTTGTCCGTAATTTTAACCAGGCACTGATCGCACCACCCTAAAGCCGGCACAGCTTCCACCCACCTCACGGCTTGACTCCGATGCTGCTGAGGTCGGGTGTAACAGACTCCGATGCATTACCAAAGCTCAGATACCAGCAGCATTGGAGAGGCATAGCGGGATGGCCACCCTCACACCTTCCGCCCTTGATGAGCTGTTAAGAGGGGCTTGAAGGTGACTGAGAGGGAGGGGCTGCAGCTTCAGGCACAGGGGCATCTATTCAGATGCAAACAGCCCTGAATACATCATGTCTCTGCAATTTAGAGGGGCCTCACACATTCCCTTCCTGCCCAGGGCCCCAAAAATCGTAGAACCGGCCCTGATTACAATTGCTGTTACTAAATTGTAAGCAAACCTCGGTTCTTCAAACATGCAGTCTATAATGTAATAAAATAAAGAAATAGCACAATCGCACACACACTGATTAACAAAGTATGGAGGACAATCAGTTAAATCAGTTCTCTTGGAGTATCTCCTTTAAGTACTGTACATCACAGTGGGGGATGGCAAAACTAACATTTTAGAAAGAGAGCCTGTGGTCTCATTGTCTTGTCCAGGAGGAGGTGAGGAGCCCTACCCCACTCTGGAAGAGACCAAGATGATACTAGAATACTGCATGCCAGAGGCGCAACTAGAGCCAAATTTCGGGGGGGGCTAAGACAAAATTTCGGGGGGGCTGAAACTTTAAGCAATAGGCATAGTGGAGCTGCAGGGGCTCTTAGAAGGGGTAAAACAACAGCGAGGCCTCATTAACATACAAATGGTCTTTTAAAGACCTGTGAAGTGCTCGGGTGCGGCTGTGTGTGTGCCCGGAAGCTGTCTCAGCCCGGGCTGCCACACACGACGGGAGGGGGGCTGAAGCCCTTTGAGTCCAATGGGTGTTGCGCGCCTGCTGCATGCCCACCCCTGTGCCCACCCTGGTGGATCCTGTTCCCCCCCAGTGATGGCTCCTGTCCCCCCATGTGGTGGCTCCTGTCCTCCCCTCCGCCTGTTATGGCTCCTGTCCCCCCCCTGTGGTGGATCCTGTCTCCGCCCTGGGTGGCTTCTGTCCCAGTCCTGGAATGGCTCCTGCAGTTAGGGTGAAGTTCTTGATGGGCCTCTTCTCAAAAAGGCTCAGCTCAAAATTAATATGAAAAGGTGATCGAGTGAGTAAGTGAAGGGATGGGTGGATGGCTGGATGAATTAGTGAAAGGGTGAATGGATGAATGAAAGATTGAATACATGGATAATGAGAGAGGATGGATGGATTGAGTGAGTTGAAGGAAGGATGAGAGAAAAGGTAAATGGCTGGATGTATGGGTGGAAGGGTAGCTGGATGGGTAAAACGGTGGATGGATGAGTGAAAGGATGGATGAGTGAAAAGGTGGATGATGAGTGAGTGAGTGGGTGGATGGATGAGTGAAATGATGGATGGATTGATGAATTGATAAGTGCAAGGGTGAATGGATGGACAGATGAGTGAAAGGGTGGATGTAAGGATGGATGAGTAAATGAAAGGGAGGGTAGGTAGACAAAAGGATGAATAGATGAGTGAAGGAGTGAAAGGCTAAATGGATGAGAGAAAGGATGGATGAGTGATAGGGTCAATGGATGGATTCATCAGTGGATGAGTAGATGGATGGGTGGGTGGATGGATGGAAGGAAGGATGGCTAAGTGAAAGGGTCGATGGAGAGAGAAAGGGAGGATGGGTGGAAGGATGAGTGACTGGGTCGATGGATGAGTAAGTGAAAGGATGGCTGGATGGGTGAAAGGGTAAATGGCTGGATGGATGAGTGAATGGATGGATGGGTAGAAGAGTGAATGGATGAGTGTACAGATGGATAGGGTGAAAGGGTGGATGGATGGATAATGGATGGATGAGTGAAAGGATGAGTGAAATGATAGATGGAAGGATACATGATGGATAGGTTTGCAAATGGTTGAATATGTTTGGATATGGCTGGGCTTACTTATATCCTATTGCGCGACCTCCTCTGATGTGTCTGTAAAACTTACCTATTGTCCTGAAGTTTTGTCCTGAATTTTGACCCTTTGTCCTGAATTTTTACACTCACCGTCCTGAATTTGCACCAATGCCAGTTGGTCACCCTAAGTGCGAGTGCAGAATGTCATCAACAAGCAACAGCTAAAAAGAGGTCAGTGACACTTAAAGACACACAGATAAAACACCAAATGAACAATATAAAACATAGCCCCCCTAAAGAGACTAGGCTCACCCTGCAACACGCAGCAGTGAGCCCCTCCAATGGCCCCTCAAACTGTAAAATCAAGGACTAGTAGTAGCTCAGTATGTGCCTGACACCACTGCACGACGGCGAAGCGGAGTGCATATGTAGGCGCCACCCACTGCCTGGGAGCACACCAAGTGCTGGACTGCTGACTGCCCCAAGATGGCTGCTGGAAAATAGCCTGTCCAGACGGAGTAACAATGGTGCTCCGCTCGGTAACGAAGAGCGTCTAAAGTGCGAGTGCAGAATGTCATCAACAAGCAACAGCTAAAACGAGGTCAGTGACACTTAAGAACACACAGCTAAATCACCAAATAAACAATATAAAACGTATCCCCCCCTTAAAAGGAGACTAGGCTCACCCTGCACGCAGCAGTGACCCCCTCCATTGGCCCCATAAAGGATAATATCAAGGACTAGTAGTAGGTCAGTATGTGCCTGACACCGCTGATCACAGCATGTGATGTTTTTACAGCTGTTGATTTTTAGGTCTCGCCTGAGCCAGCGCTTTAGCGCTGCTCTGGCGAGAGCTATTGAAAACGGGGATTTGGAAATGCAAACGAGTGCTTTCCAGGCCCCCAACTACAGTGCATGTGCCCCGGGCGCGCGCACCATTTGGCAGCCTGCGTGTACATTTCGCGGGTGCTTTGATGTTCTCAGTGAGCCGCGCGGCCACTGAGAACATCAAAGCGCCCGCAAAAGTGCAAACATTTGCCACCCCCTCCCTTATCCTACTTCCTGCTTGTTTCACAATGTTTTTTTTCTTTCTCAGTATTTTCTTTGGTTCTCTCTGTAGCGCTCTCTTCTTAGTTCTTAGTCTGCCTCTCCCTGTCTCTTTCTCCCTGCCTGGCTCTGTCTTTGTTTTGCTTTCTCTCTTTGTCTGCCTCCCGTTCTCTCCCTAACTTTCTCTCATCTTTCTCTAGCCATCTGTCACTCTCTCGCTCTCTTCTTGTCTCTCCACCTTTCTTTCTCTGCCACTTCCTGTCTGTCTTCTCTCTCTCTGTATCTCTGTCTATCCTCGTCTCATGACTTTTTTTATCTTCCTATCTTTCATTTTTCTCTTGCTCTCTCTGTCTGTCTCTATCGTTATCTCTCTCCCCCCCCCCTTATCTGGATTTCCTAATTTCTGTCCCTCTGTATCTCTGTCTATCCTTGTCTCGTGACTTTTTTTATCTTCCTATCTTTCATTTTTCTCTTGCTCTCTCTGTCTGTCTCTATCGTTATCTCTCTCCCCCCCCCCTTATCTGGATTTCCTAATTTCTGTCCCTGATTTTCTTTCTATCTACCTCTCTCTCTCCCCCATTTATTTCCCTCTCTTCCAGGCATCCAGTTCTGGGTGTTCTTAATGTCCTGGACAAACTAAGAATGTTCGGTAATAACTGCTCACACCGCTCCTCCCGGTCCCTAAGGTTTGCTCTGCTAGCCGGGGAAAAATACGTTTGACTGCAGTCTTAGAAACATAGTTTAGGATACGTAATGGATTTCATTGGTCCTGGGAGCGAGGCATGCGGGGCACTTGAACTTTTATTATTGTTTTCCATTGCACAGATGCTGCTCTGAAGTTTTTATTTTTGCGTATATCTATGGAAAAAGAAACTGTTTAGCCTGGGGTGTGTATGTAAGCATTTGTGTTAACTTGAATTTTGGTAAATAAGTTTAGAGAAGCAATTCCTTGGTCAGTCACGGGTCACTTTAGGTACTCCTCATTGACTCGATTACGTTTTACCTACTTAATATTTCGAACGCTTTATATGTTAATGGGGCTACATTTGATTGGCTTATCAGGGGAAGGAAATGTGAATGTCATGAGAATTTGGGCTTATTTGGTTATTTTGATTGTCCCAGTTATACACAGGTTAGGTTGCCTCATGATCTTCGACATTAAGGATATATCAAAAGAAAGTAGAATGCCACTTCCTGAGTCCACTCGTTGCATAGTCGATTGCCCCAAATCCCAGAAATACAGTAAACGTTTGCTTATGGGCCTCTTTCCCCTCCTGCAAAATGCACTGCTTAGTTATAAACGTCTGTATAACTGTGTTTAGGATGTTCGAAAGTAGGATTTGTATTTTTTATCAATGTTTTTATTGGCATTTTCATATTACAAATGACAGATTGTGTTGAGATACAAGTGATTTGACTTTATTTCGTACATAATACATCATTGGATATTGCTATCCTCGCATTAAGTAGACCTGCATCCTGTCTTTATTCAGGTCTTGCGCCAAACAAATCTTATGTAGAACTGGGATGCGAAACTGGGATAACTGGGATAGCGCACCATTTGGCAGCCTGCGTGTACATTTCGCGGGCGCTTTGATGTTCTCAGTGAGCCGCGCGGCCACTGAGAACATCAAAGCGCCCGCGAAAGTGCAAACATTTGCCACCCCCTCCCTTATCCCACTTCCTGCTTGTTTCACAATGTTTTTTTTCTTTCTCAGTATTTTCTTTGGTTCTCTCTGTAGCGCTCTCTTCTTAGCTCTTAGTCTGCCTCTCCCTGTCTCTTTCTCCCTGCCTGGCTCTGTTTTTGTTTTGCTTTCTCTCTTTGTCTGCCTCCCGTTCTCTCCCTAACTTTCTCTCATCTTTCTCTAGCCATCTGTCACTCTCTCGCTCTCTTCTTGTCTCCCCACCTTTCTTTCTCTGCCACTTCCTGTCTGTCTTCTCTCTCCCTCTCTCTGTATCTCTGTCTATCCTTGTCTCGTGACTTTTTTTATCTTCCTATCTTTCATTTTTCTCTTGCTCTCTCTGTCTGTCTCTATCGTTATCTCTCTCCCCCCCCCCCCCTTATCTGGATTTCCTAATTTCTGTCCCTGATTTTCTTTCTATCTACCTCTCTCTCTCCCCCATTTATTTCCCTCTCTTCCAGGCATCCAGTTCTGGGTGTTCTTAATGTCTTGGACAAACTAAGAATGTTCGGTAATAAGTATTATTTTTGGGGTGCACGTGTAGTGAAAAACTTCTGACACAAACTGATGTCAGTGACATGGGCAGTAACTGCAGAGCGTTCAGTGCTTATTTTGTGTGCCTTTCACACTGGAAAGCTTTGCTTGTGAACAGTCACCCGGTTTTGATGTTTGTGTTGCATGCTTCTCAAGCATTCTGCTGGATCTGCAGGACAGGAGTGTTTTTCGGGGTGCCACTGTTTGCTCTCTGCTTGTTGTAGATACCAGCCGATGTGTGGCATTGGCCACTAAATAACATTAATTCAAAACTCTGCACCATCGTATAACGCGTCTGTCCTGGACTCCCTCCCGACCCACCTCCGCCTGACCCAAGACCACCTCGCCTTCAGGAAGCAGCTCAAGACCTGGCTGTTCGAGCAGTAGCGGACCCCCCCTCCCCAGCGCCTTGAGACCCTCCGGGTGAGTAGTGCGCTATATAAATGTTTTGATTTGATTTGATGTACCAGACTGCTCACATTGGGTCTGAGGCCTTCTCCGTGCACTTGTATCAAATATAATTTTCTATGGGCTTCTAGAGAATGTTTGTCACTGGCTGGAGTTCTTTCCTTACTGACTCTCGGTGGCCATTGGTCAAGCTCTGGGATTAATACACGCAGTCCCGTTCTTTATTTCAGGCCAGAAGGTCCCAGCAGCAGGTTCCTTTGAGAAGAGGCGGCATGAGATGGCACCAGCACAGAAGACATTTATTCGGAGCAGAGAACCATGTGCCATCCGCTGGATTAACGGACAGACAAACAATACAATGCATATCTACCCTGACCACAAAAGGGCTACCAAATATTGTGATCCAAGGATGTCCTGTGCAATCATTGCCAACGCCTTAGAAGGGGGCGTCCCTGCTGCAGCAGTCTTTGTTTAAGGTGCAGCGTGTGGTCTGAGCACCACTCAGCAGGTCACGAGCCCTTTGCGCCACTAAAGGTGGATACGTATCTATCAGAAGGATGGCATCATATTAATGTCAACATTTCACTCCGTTTGCAGTCGGTTACTTTGGGCCAGATGAGAGCGACCAGTCTGATCCCAGGTACATAGCGCTCAAAGGCTGCTGGAAGGCTGTTAGGAGCTGTAGCTCATCGATGTTTGTCTGCATTTAAACAGCTGCTCTTGTCTCAAATACTTTCTGACCCTTGTTAAACTAAAAACGATGATACTTCGGACAGCAGCGAGGTGCCAAGTTTGCTCTTATCCTAATTTTACAAAGCAGGAGTTGTAGCATAACATTTTTAACTGCAGCTCTGACCGCAGCGCCACATCCTCTGCCTCTAAATATCACAGCACACGAGACCTAAAACACAGTGTGAGGTGAGGATTGTGACATAATGACCCCTCTGCCCCACATTTCTCAGGGCCTTACTTTATTCATTTCGGAAGTGGGAATCACCCCGATATCCCTCCCGCTCTCTCTATCTCTCTCTTCTCTCCCTCTCTCTCTTTCTCACTCTTTCCCTTTCTCTCTCCTCTCTCTTTCTCTCTCTCTCTCCCTCCCTCTTTCTTTCTCTTTCTCTTTCTCTTTCTCCCTCTATCTCTTTCTCTCCTCCCCCTCTCTCTCCTCTTTCTCTCTCTCTCTCTCTCTCTTTCTCAGTCTCTCCCACCCTCTCTTGCTCTCTCTCTCTCACTCTTTCACTCTCTCCTCTATTTCTCTTTCTATGTCTCTCTCTCCCTCCCTTTTTCTCTCTTTCCCTCCCGCTCTCTTTTTATCTCTCCTCTCTCTCTCTCCCCCCTGTTTCTATCTCTCTCCCTCTCTCTTTCTCTCTCTCTCTCCCCCTCTCTCTCTTACTCTCTCTTTCACTCTTTCTAACCCTCTCGCTCTCCCTCTTTCTCTCTCTAGCTCTCTTTCTCTCTCCCTCCCTCTCTCTCTTTATCCCTCTTCCCTCTCACTCTCCACTCTGTGGCACGTAATAAGACGCCACATAATGACACTCTACTAAATGCAACATACACTCCACATAATACCACTCAGTGCCACATAATTACATACCACATATTTACACTCTACTCAATGCAACATAAATACACCCCGAAACCACTCAGTGCCACACAATTACAAGCCACATAATTACACTCTACTCAATGCAACATAAATACACTCCACAAAATACCACTCAGTACCACAGAATTACACACCACATAATTACACTCTACTCAATGCAACAGAAATACACTCAACATAATACCACTCAGTACCACATAATTACACGTCACATAATGACTGTATTCAATGCAACATACATGCACTCCACATACCACTCAATACTACATAATTCAACGTCACATAATTACTCTCTACTTAATGCAACATAAATACACTCCGCATAATACCACTCTGTGCCACATAATAACATACCACATAATTGCACTGAACTCAATACAACATAAATGCACGCCTTTGGGTCAAGTCGCACTATATAAAAAAGCAACAACAAAAACGTTTTCCAATGCAATAGGTCTCGCATTACTGAATGTTTGCGCTAATGGTTTTGCATTATTATTAGCAATGCCAATAGCTCAAACTTTTATAATGCGAGACCTATTGCATTGCAAATGCTTGTTCTTGCTGTGTGCCTGCTGAAGTTGAAGCACCACTGAAAGCACCCAAAGCTGACTTTTCCCACGAAATTACAACAGAATATCACCTTCTAGTGGTATCTTGTACTGCACCATAAGGTTATTCAATAATTTCACACACTTAATGCACCATCCAATGTTCAATAGTTGTGGGTCAACATTAGATAAAATCTAAAATTCAAAAACGACATTTCATGATGGTATGGGTATAGTGCGATCAGGCCATATAATATACGAAAGCGGCTGAAAACATCTGGTTGTTTCCCCAAGCTTTTCACCTGCCGCAACACGGAGATTCCGTTTTATCATGCCCACCTTCGTATCCTGTGGACTACTGGGTCAAGAAATGCCGTTTTCACAATCGTCAAGAGCCGTGCAGGCACACACAACCAAAATCCGGTATATTATTATTATTGTTATTGTTGCAGCTTGGTAGTGCAGATGACCTAGGAGTGGAATCAGGAGACCAGGGAGCTTTAGGGAAGTACAAAAAGCCATGTTTTTAAGGCTTATTTAAACATGGATTCCGTATTGGTCTTCCTCAAATGTTCAGGCATAGACTTCCAGAGTGTCGCGGTTTTAACCGCAAAGGCCCAGCGACATGGCCTCCGCAAATCGTGGAATGACAAGAAGTTTCTGGTCATTCGATCTGAGTACTCTGTTCTTACTATATTTTTGAAGTATATGCCTCAAATACTGCGGACCAGTGTCATTCATTGCTCCATGGGCCAAAGTGAGTGCTTTATATTCAATTCTTCTTTTCAAGGGCAGCCAATGTAGACTGAGCAGAGGGGGGGTTATGTGGTGACTCATTGGAAAGTTCCGAACAAGCCTAGCCACTGCATTTTGAATAACCTGCAGCCTTCTGAGCAAATACTCAGGAAGCCCCAGGTAGAGGCTATTTGCATAGTCAAGTTGGGAAGTGACCAATGCGTGCACCACGGTCTTCCTACAGTCCACAGGCAGATAATGGAGGAAGCTCCATGGAGCCTTCAACTTCCAAAAGCATTGCGCAGAGACATGGGCGATTTGCACTTTGCCAGTCAGCTGAGCATCAAACTTAAAGCCCAAATTCCTAGCAGAAGCAACAGGAAGAGGGGGCGGATTTAACTCAGCCTGCCACCAGAGCTCTGGCCGTGGAGTCGTAAGTTGGTTTAAATACAAGACCTCCGTCTTCTCTGTGTTCAATTTTAAGCAGCTCTCCGTCATCCATGACGAGATATTCCGAAGACACTGCTTAAAGTTGGCAAAGGCCATCTCGCTGTGATCTCTGAAGGAGACTCCCCAACCAAGCGGATTCTTACCCGAGCTCTGGTCGATGAGTAACACAGTGTCAGTCTTCGCTCCTGCAATTCCGGCTTAATATATATATATGTATATATTACCTACTGGTGCTTGCCTGTAGGTAAGTATAGTTGGGACCTAGCTTTCATAGACAAAATGTTTTTTGTTTTGCTAATAACCATGGCGCCATGTGACGAATCTTCACAACATTTTAAAAACTACATTACACTTCCTTTAGCTTCTGTCTGGAAAGTTTCGGTGTGATTCGTCAAGCGGGGGCCGAGAAAAAGGGGGAGGGGTCCCAAAAAAACGTTCCCCATGCAATTTCCCATAGGGATTTTGAACACGACACAGCATGAACTGCTGTAAGGAATTACACCAAATTTGCCAGAAAGCTAGCTCTTGGTCCAAAAAGAGTCCTTTTTTGTAATACGGTGTAAATCCATTCAGTAATTTTGGAATTATTAAAGAAAAAAGATTTATATATATATCTAGGGGCACGAATCTTCCATGGATCTGACAGATCTCATGGTGAGATCTGGATGGCTACCAGCACTTCAAGCAGGAAGCCATCTTGGAACTCAGACTCAGCTGAATCCCAAGAAAAAACATTAAAAAAGACAAGTGGACAGGGTAGAAATACCCTGACCCCTTAAGCCTGGTGGTGGGGTCACAAAGGGCCCGGCTTGGGACCAAAAACATTTCTTTTTTAATTTTACTGCAAATTCACTGAGGAATCCCAAACCCACAGTAAAAAAAAAATAATAATAATTGCGGGCTCCCATTCTTGTTTTCTATATGCCCCCTAGGTGTGCCAGGTTCCTGGGTGGATTTATTAATATAATTAGAGGAGGGGGATGCACGCGGACCCCCTGCCTGGGGCCTGGGCTTGACAATTAGGTAGGAGGGCAGTTGCATGCTCCCCCTTCTGGGGCTATTTCGGTCCCGAGGACTGCCACTCCTCGGGCCCAAGCCATGAAAAAAAGGGGGGACCCCAACCCCATGGCCCAGCCATGCCAGCAAATGGTAGCAGGCCACAGCCCCCCTCCTGGAACCACTAATGGTCCTGGGGACCCCATACCCTAGCACCGGCTCCACTATGTCCCTACCCCGGGACATAGCTATTTCCCTGCCCATACCGATGCAGGCAGGGAAACCTGTGTCTGCATTTGCTTGGCAGGAGCAATTTTAAAGCTCCCTCCAAGTGAGAGCAAACACTAAGTCTGCTCTCTGCAGGCCGGAGCATTAAACATGGCTGGGCACCCAGAGACGGAGTCCCCGGGCCCAATATTGGCCCTGGGAGGGGGCCTTTGTGCCCCTTCCCACTTCATGGAATGGCCGGGCCTCAGATGATGTGGCCCTCAAGGCTGTAGTAGGCCTTGGAAAGGAGTTCCCTCCCCAATTACTAATAAATTAGGCCCTGGGGTCCCCCGGGGCTAATATACGCTCAGAGAAGGGTTCTGCGTGCCCCCTTTTCTAAATATGGTCGGGTCCCAGGAGATGGGGTCACCAGGCCAGAAATCAGCCCAGGGAGGGGGGCTATGTGCCCCTCCCCGTTTATAATATGGTGGGGCCTTGGAAGATGGGGTCCCGAAGGCCAGACTACAGGCCAGGAAGAGGGGCCATGTGCCCCCCCCCCCGCTTCTAGATATGGCCGGGCCCCAGGAGATAGGGTCTCCGGGAAAATAAATCTGGCCGGGGAGGAGGGCTGCATGCCACTCTCCCCATTTACAATAAACCCAGACCCTGAGAGATGGGGGCCTCTGGCCCAAAATATGGCCCAGGATAGGGGAGGCCATTTACCCCTGTCCCCTTAACAATTGTGGCAGGCCCTTGGAGGTGGGGTCCTCAGGGCCAAAATTGGCCCGGGTACAGGGGCCTGCGTGCCCACCTCCTGGATTGGCTCCCTTTGGTGGGTGGGGCACATGCAGGGGGTTTGTATCTTGCCCCCTTTTCTTTTTTTCACGTTTTTTTGTGACTCGGCTAAAGCGGAGTCCCAAGATGGCTGCCAACACTTCCTGGTTGAAGTGTTGGCAGCCAATCAGAGCTCTGCAGATCTCTGCATGAACTTGTCACTATTCGCAAAGTTGTTGCGGCCACAGAGATACAAATTAGGATTTCTTAAATAACTAGCAAACTACTGAATGGATTTACACCAAATAACAGAAAAGCATAATCTGTGAACCAAAAGCTAGCTTTCTGCCTAATTTGGTGTAATTCTGTCCAGTGGTTGGGGCTGCAGGCGTGTCTAAAGACTCTATGGGATTAACATGGGAAACATACTTTTTTTGACCACCCCCTTTTTTTTCGGCCCCCACTTTACGCATCAACCTGGTACTTTCCATGCACAACAAGATTCACAAGTAAACGTTTTTGGTAAACGTTTGTGAAGATTCGTCAAACAGCGTCAAAGATATAGGCAAGTCAAAAAATGCTTTTCCTATAGAAACATGATCCTAACTATAACTACCTACTGGCGACTACCAGTAGGTAATATATATGTGTAAACCTTAGAAATCCACTGAAAGAACCAAAGGTTACAGGGACATTATAGTTAGGCTCATATTTCACTCGTACAAAACCAGTGAAATTCAGCAGTTATAGTTTCCTGAGCTAACTATAACTTATGCCCCCATAATGCACTGCTTATGACCTCACATATTACACCACTCAAGACATGGTCAGTGACATCACTCATGACATCATTGATGATATCTCCAATGACATCATCCACAGAACCACTCACACATCCACTCACACACGCGCACAACCACTCAGACACCCACTCACACACCCATACAACCACTCACAAACCCACTCACTGATCCATAGAGCCACTCACACACCCACTCACTCTCCCATACAGCCACTTACACACCTACTAATACAGTCAGTCAGACAGCCACTCCCACACCCATACTCACGCACCCACTTATTCACCCATACAGGTACTCACAGACCCACTTATTCACCCATACAGCCACTCATACAACCGCTCACACACCTATACAATCACTCAGACATCCAATCACACACGGATACACACAGTCACACTGCCACTCACATAATATATGTTAGGAATAGTATCACTCATTAGTAGTACATAAAGTTTAGTAATTTAGCTTTGTAGTACTTTAGTATATATATTTTACACTCATAAACTTTTAGAAAACACTCACAATCACTGGATGATTTCATGAGTGATGTCACTGACCATATCATGAGTGATATAATATGTGAGGTCATAAGCAGTGCATTGCGGGGAGTAAGCTATAGGTAACTATAAATGATGAATTTCACTGGTTTTATACGAGTGAAATCTGAGCCTAACTTGTAGTGGAGACAGGGTTTTGTCTGCATACATTGCTATGTTAGCATACGCGTTTTCTATGTTAACGCCATCCTGCCACTTTGCTGCTTTTGCACACGACACTACAGGTAGTTGTTATTACAAATAAAAGTGCTTGCTTGCTTTTTCTTCACATGAGAACGGTCTGTTTTTCACATCCCTAGACGTGCATCGCGACCTTAGTCTGAACACTGTGTGCAGAAACCGTCAAGGTCAAATAACAATGTATGCTGTTGAATTCAGGTTGATCGGCCCACGCTCTAGACACAACAAGCACACAGCTGCAAATATCTGAAACTCGGGGTGCCTTTAATATTGCATTGCATACATGATGCTGGCACACTTGGAGAAAACCTTTCCAGACACAGAGAGCAGTGCTGATCCTGTGATGTGATTCCCCTAAGCTGATCTTTGAGGTATGGGGTTCCCCATTCAAACCTAGAAACCTTCTATTATTTTATAAAACCAGCTTGCTAGCCAGGGGAGGGTGGTACACATGGTATTATAGGACCTGCTTCCACTATCATTGTAATATGATTTCTCCCTTTGTTTTCTATGGCATTGTAACAATGCTGATGGTTTTATTTCTAATCATTTGTCTGCTTATGTTAGCCAAAGTACTGCATCTTAGAGCACATAGTTAAAAATAAACATTTTAAACTTTTCCGTGTCTCTGATTACTAACGTTGTGGATTGATATGAGAACAATAACGAAAAGGTGTTCTTGATTCCCACCATTCCTGAGAGTATTCTAAGTCGCTTGTTCTGGGTTGTCTAATCATTGGTACCTTCGATATGATACGAAGAACGAATGAGACACTGATGCTAGTCGGATAGGGGTTCTAGGTACTGAGGTGAGTTTTTTGGTACACCACAATTCACTGAGGTCCTCGTTTCCTGCGCATAGTTCTGTGCATGAGCAGAATCCCCGCAACATGGCGCACCTAACGTTTTGGTCTTATGATTGAGACGCCTTAGTAGTGCCTATATTTGTCCACGACACCCTCACTCTTGTTTCCGGTTGACGGGAGTGAATATTTAAACCTACATATATAATTGACTTATAGGTTCACTCAAGCTTGACAATTAAAAAGGTTTCATTTTGAATTACTGACCCTTTAGTGCTACGGTTTAATATAGATTGTTTTTCTTCTCCGGCGTCATTTGACACAGTTCGGGGTGCCAGATGATGGAATGTCAATTATCTTTGTAGTGAGTGCCGATGCATCGTTCCCCTATGAGCTTTTTTACTCTTGGGTTACTTTTACGGAGGTGAATGCGGATGATAAGACGTTTCACGCATACACTCCTACGGCAGTTCCAGCGAATTACACGCCGTCTAGGACGCAGGAAATTCCCATTTCTGCTAGGCAGCATCGTATTTGGTTCAATGGCGCCCTCCCGCACACCGTAACTCTGGTTCGGTTAGGTCCCTTGTCCATTCCTGGGGCCATTTGGCCAGTCTTGGCCGGGTTCACACCTCATCCATGATATTTGCAAGCCCTGGTGGACGACTTAAGTCAACTCCATACCGCCTTGATTGCGGTGCATAGGGCTTTAGTGCAATACGTCTCTCGCAATGTTCAGGTGGGGACACCTGGGGTTGCGACGCAACCCGCTGTACCAGCCGGGATTACTATTAGTCCCGCCATGGTTAATTCGGTAATGGGCAAGCGCCCCCAGAATAAGGACGATATGCCTTATTGGCTTGCTGAGAAATTTGACCATCTGGAAGCTGTATTTCCTAATTCTACTCCTGTGGACAAACACAGGATCATTACAATTAGTTTGCAGAAAGACTTAGTCCCAGAGGTAACAGATTGTGAGAACTGGGGTAAAGTATTTTCAGCAGTCTACGCGAATTGCTTCGGCACACCGTCTATGACTGTACTGCGTGTTCAGGATGAGCACGGTCCGGAGGCGGCGGTCGAGTTGGGAATGAGGCTTGTTGGTGTGTTCGATGTAGTTGCTGATCTCATCCTTGCTAACGTCAAGGGAGATGCTGGTAACTTTCAAGTGTCAAATGAGTTGCGCCTCGTCGCCGACGTCGATAAATCCCGGCAGTTACCGAGAATTATTGCGGAGGCTTATAAGACCATTGGTCTCAATAGTTTGGGGGTTAAGCCTTTTGCTAAAACAACAGCGCAACCGCATACTCAGACGGTGAAGTCTACTAAAGACGACCGTCTGGCATTTCCTGAACAAAATTGGAAAACTAAGAAACAGGGGAAGCAGCAACAGAAACAGGGGTCTCGTCCCGCGTCACCGATACAGGCGACTACTAAACGCACTTAAGAATTGCGCGATCGGACAAGAATTAGGTCTCCTGATAGATTTCAGGTTCCTGATCAACGTTCTCCTCGTTCTTCACAGGAAACATTGGTCTCACAGTCCGGTGGAGATGAACGTGGCAGAGGTCGGGGTGCCCCACAAGGACGTGAGCAGCCCCGCCCGGCTGATGGTAAAGGCAAGCAGGACGACTTTGCACTTCAATAACCTCTGTTTCAGAAAAAGAAAGTTGCTGCACTAACAGCGAGGTATGCCACAGATAGTGAGAACACAGCTTCGGAACCTGACATATGTACTAACGCTGCTAGACAGCGCAGCGGAGGTTACAATAGTGCAGCAAGCACTGCGTCCATATCGGAAGGAGATAGCAACTGACACATTTATTACTGTAGAAACTGCTGACACTAGAGTGGCTCCCCCTGACAGACTATATGACATAGTCCTTTTAATTGAAGGTGACATACAGCGTACTATAAAAGGGATTTTTTGGGAAAATCTGACCTCTACATTTGACATCTTGTTAGCAGAGGCAGACTGGCCCCCAGCTTCCATTTTGGCTGCTCCTAGAGGGGAGGAGGTAGTCCTCTAATCTTTCGCACACACAGTGCCGAAGGAGCAAGCTCAGAACTTTGCAGAAGAGTGGGCACAGGTGCTTGCTCCAGCATTATACCGTACTCAGGTTGGGTGGGATAAATTATCACCAAGCCATGAGATTCCGTTACGGTCTATGCCACAGCCACAACCCCAATATCGCATGCGTCGAGAAGCTAGATCTCACATCGCGGAAATCTTTGAACAATTGGAATATCAAGGAGTAATTGAAACATGTGTGTCACCCATGAATAATCCTCTTTTTACTGTAACCAAACCTGATGGGTCGTACTGCCTATTTTTGGGTTATCGGCATTTGAACTCTCATTGTCGAACGTGCGCCGTACAAAACACCCACAGTTCTGCCCTCGTTGATCGTCTCGTGAGAAAAAGGTTTAAGACCACACTTGACATCTCCAATGGCTTTTATAGCCATAACCTGTCCTCTATTAGTAGTCAATGGACAACCTTTACTTCTGGCGGAAAACAAAAGTAGTTTAAAAGATTGGGCATGGGCTACAAAAACAGTCCAGGAGTCTTTGCCGCACGTGTAGTCTCTCTGTTGGAGAGCATTGACCTGGATGCGTACTCGTATGTTGATGATATTTATCTCACAGACGATGAATTATGGCCGCATCTGTGTCGCGTTGACCGCATCATTGTTATGTTCACGGACTTCGGTTACAAATTTAACTTTGCAAAATCACACATTGCAGAGTATACAGTCTTGTTTTTGGGCTATGAACTCAACAACGAAAGTCGAGGTTTAGCACCCCACTTCCTGGAGAAATATGCATGTCTGCGCGCTCCCACAACTCTGAAAAAACTATAATCTTTGCTGGGTTTTTTGAATTTCAGGCGTACTTACATTCCCGATTATGTCCAGCGTATCAAGCCGCTATATGCCTTGGTACAACCTACTTTTTCCAAATCAAGCTGGCTGCCGGAACATTCTGCTATCCTTCAATCTTTGCAGGCTGATCTTCTTGCTTCTAAATACTTATTGACGCGTGATAACCACGGAAACCTCGTAATAAGAATTGTGCCTGTTGCAGTGGGTTTCACGTACTTAACGTTTATTGAGGGAGACACAGTCCCTATTGCTTACAAGTCACACTTGTACACTTCAGCTGAAGTGCGCTTTTAAACTGTCGAAAAAGTTTTGACTGCAGTGCAGATGACGATTTTGAAAAAGAGAGCGCTGTCGCAAGGGAAACGCATGTTGGTTGTCACACCGTATCCTGCCCTAGAGACGGTGACGAAGGCCAGTGTACCTAATTCTAAAGCTTTACACCCACGTTGGATACAATGGGCCACTTCTTTGACGTCTCCGGATGTCACTTTCATCTTTGATGCCTCATTGCAGACTCAGGAGTACTTGCAGCATGAATTCGTTAATCCAGCTCCTCTGTCTTTGCGCCCGCTTGAGGATTACCATTGTATCATTTACACTGATGGTTCGGCGCAACCGGCGATGGGTTCTAAGCATGCTTATTCAGCAGCCTGCGCAATAGTGGCTGGTACTTTTGTGAATGGAGAATTCAAATCTGATGTCATGCATATGCAGACATTGGGTGAATGTACCACCCAGTTGGCAGAGCTACGGGCTCTAGTGCTTGCACTGGAGTTTGCTGATCCTCGAGTGACTACTCTTATTGTGAGTGACTCATACTACTGTGTACAGTCTTTTTTTTTTAAAACATATTTTATTTTTCGATTGCATATATATTACAGCACCCTGGGTATCAGGGTCATCAATGAAATCACATTGCATTATGTCACTAAAGCAATCTATTTGTATGCCTGCTATCCAGCAATGCCACAAAATTATATCCTGAACGATAACAAACCCCCCCAACTCCCCCCACCCTGTCCCCTGCGTCGCACCATGTCCATATGTTTCCCACCACAGCCTTAAAGTCCTGCTGCCACGTCATATCTTAATAAGATAGATCCCCCCGTCTTCCCCCCCAGCCTGGCGCCCCCCCAGCTTGACCAGTCTCAAAAATTATCCCCAGAAAGGATCCTCTTCCTCCACTGGTTGCTCCAGCCACAGCCCCCGGTAATCCGCCCATCTTTTCCATATTTTATGGTGTGTGCGTGGACATCCCCGAGCCACAAATATGGACTGTTCCAGACCCATACAGACGTCTAGGCCGTTTTTCCATGCGGTCACGGATGAAGCTCGAGGTGCCTTCCATGCTCTAGCGATATCCCGCTTTTGCTAGTGTAAGGCCAAGCCGCAGTATATGCCGCTTATATATATTACCCCCAGTGCCCTCCATGACATGCAGCAGTGCAATTCGTGGCGTTCGTTGGATTGCCCACCCCAGTACCTCAGACAGGCAGGTAATTACCCCCCTCCAGAACCGGTCTAAGGCAGGGCAGTGCCAAGTAGTATGGAGAAATGTTCCTTCCTCCTGGCCGTACCGGAGACAATCCGGAGCGGCAATCATACCCGCTCGGAACAGTCTGGCCCGGATGAAGTAAACCCTATGCAGATATTTGAATTGTATGAGGCGCAGGCGCATCGCTATAGCCGCTTCCCTAGGAGCCGCCAGTGCCTCCCTCCAGTCTTCCTCATCTAGGGCACCTACGTCAGACTCCCAATCTCCCCGCAACTTCCGGAGCTTTGTAGAGCAATGGATAACTAGGACCTGATAGACTCTGGAGATCTTTTTGGTCTCCAGGTCCCCCATAACGAGTCTCGCTTCCAACGGACTAAACTCGGAGAAGGATGTCAGACCCTCCAGGCTAGGAGACAGTGCATGGCACAGCTGGAGATATCTATAGAACTGTTATTGGGGCATAGAGAATTCTCTTTGTAAGTCCTGAAATGATTTAAGCGTCGTGCCACTCATAACGTCTCCCAATGTCGAGATGCCAATGTCATCCCATCCGCGGAAGTCCCTTAGCGCCACCAGGTCTGGGAAGCGCCCGTTGTTCCAGAGGGGCGTCTCTTCAGTCAAGACATTCCACCAACCCATCCGACGCAGTGCTTGCCGCCAGATCAGGAAAACCACTTGCGTGGCCGACGGCATGCTGCTGCGCACTTGTGCCGAGTACAGGATGGAGTGTAGTGTATTAGATTCCATAAGCAGCCGCTCCAATGCGTACGCCGGGTCCCTCCTATCCCCATACCACCACTCTGTGTACAGTCTTTTAATGACAATTTATTCTTTTGGTCTCAAAATGAATATCGTGATTCCAAAGGTAGCACAATGAAACATAAAATGCTTTGGGTTCGAGTCGTAGAACTTAAACAATATCTGCCGCTCGTGAATGTAATTCACACTCTTGGTCACCAGCACGTCGGGGTACACGCTGTTGGCAACAGTTTCACTGACGGAGCAGCGGAAACAGCGGTGGCAACATATCAAGTAGCAGTAGTTACAAGATCCAAAAGTAAAATTGATGATGACATCTTGGCAGCCATTGCTGCAACAGAGAAGGGTGATAATTACCCTCGAGGTTTCCCTTCTAAATACTCATATCATTTAAGTCCTGATAAAGTTCCCTATGAATTAACGACGATGGTGACAGATTGATTCCCAACGCGGACCGCAGACTTGCTTTGTTAACAGCCGCTCACGAAGGTATGGCCTCTGCCCATGCCGGCGTTTCAGCGTGATTATTTCCTTACTTGTGACATTTGCCAGCAGATTAAGCCTTCTACTGCTGCGTGTCCACCTCAAACACAGTTGTACATATCTAATAAACCACTAGGGTGTGTTTATTTGGATCACTGCGGTCCTTTCTTCTCTGATACTGCGTATAAGTACATCTTAGTTGCAGTGCATTAGTGCACACGTTTTCTATGGGTCTGGCCACAAAGGAGTGCTGATGCTCGAACTGTCATCAGGGATTTGCGTGTCTTTGTGGGAAATTTTGCATGTGGTACCCTCCATTCGGACCAAGGTCCAGCGTTCGCCTCTAAGGCGTACAAGGATGCCATGATATATTTGGGGGTCCAAGTCAAATTTTCGTCTCCATACCGGCCTGAGGGCAATAGTGTTGTGGAGAGAATGAACCGTGACTTAAAGCAATCCTTGACAGCTGGGGTTTTAGGTACTTGCAAACACAACAGGTGATGGACAGAATGCAGAACAATGTCATACATTCACCCCAGTACAGAGATCTGGGCCTAAATCCATCGTTTTTTTGCTCGCCATGCCGTTCCAGTTTGAACCCAGCCATATGCAAATCAGTCTTGACCCTGTGCCTCATGGGTACAGTCCAGCCCGAACTGCCAAGCCAGGTCCTCCCTGGACTGGAAACAAGCATCCTAGGACCGGTTTCGGGGTTTCACCCCTCTTCAGCCAGGATAGCTTGATTCCAGGGGCATGGAGAGCACGGGACCCACGTCTGGGCATACCCTTCCCACTCGGGGTGACAAATGCAAACACAACAGGTGATGGACAGAATGCAGAACAATGTCATACCTTCACCCCAGTACAGAGATCTGGGCCTAAATCCATCGTTTTTTGCTCACCATGCTGTTCCATTTTGAACCCAGCCATATGCAAATCAGTCTTGACCCTGTGCCTCATGGGTACAGTCCAGCCCGAACTGCCAAGCCAGGTCCTCCCTGGACTGGAAACAAGCATCCTAGGACCGGTTTCGGGGTTTCACCCCTCTTCAGCCAGGATAGCTTGATTCCAGTGGCATGGAGAGCACGGGACCCACGTCTGGGCATACCCTTCCCACTCGGGGTGACAAATGCAAACACAACAGGTGATGGACAGAATGCAGAACAATGTCATACATTCACCCCAGTACAGAGATCTGGGCCTAAATCCATCGTTTTTTTGCTCGCCATGCCGTTCCAGTATGAACCCAGCCATATGCAAAACAGTCTTGACCGTGTGCCTCATGGGTACAGTCCAGCCCGAACTGCCAAGCCAGGTCCTCCCTGGACTGGAAGCAAGCATCCTAGGACCGGTTTCGGGGTTTCACCCCTCTTCAGCCGGGATAGCTTGATTCCAGGGGCATGGAGAGCACGGGACCCACGTCTGGGCATACCCTTCCCACTCGGCGTGACAAATGCAAACACAACAGGTGATGGACAGAATGCAGAACAATGTCATACATTCACCCCAGTACAGAGATCTGGGCCTAAATCCATCGTTTTTTTGCTCACCATGCCGTTCCATTTTGAACCCAGCCATATGCAAATCAGTCTTGACCCTGTGCCTCATGGGTACAGTCCAGCCCGAACTGCCAAGCCAGGTCCTCCCTGGACTGGAAACAAGCATCCTAGGACCGGTTTCGGGGTTTCACCCCTCTCCAGCCAGGATAGCTTGATTCCAGTGGCATGGAGAGCACGGGACCCACGTCTGGGCATACCCTTCCCACTTGGGGTGACAAATGCAAACACAACAGGTGATGGACAGAATGCAGAACAATGTCATACATTCACCCCAGTACAGAGATCTGGGCCTAAATCCATCGTTTTTTTGCTCACCATGCCGTTCCAGTTTGAACCCAGCCATATGCAAATCAGTCTTGAGCCTGTGCCTCATGGGTACAGTCCAGCCCGAACTGCCAAGCCAGGTCCTCCCTGGACTGGAAACAAGCATCCAAGGACCGGTTTCGGGCTTTCACCCCTCTTCAGCCAGGATAGCTTGATTCCAGTGGCATGGAGAGCACGGGACCCACGTCTGGGCATACCCTTCCCACTCGGGGTGACAAATGCAAACACAACAGGTGATGGACAGAATGCAGAACAATGTCATACATTCACCCCAGTACAGAGATCTGGGCCTAAATCCATCGTTTTTTTGCTGACCATGCCGTTCCAGTTTGAACCCAGCCATATGCAAATCAGTCTTGACCCTGTGCCTCATGGGTACAGTCCAGCCCGAACTGCCAAGCCAGGTCCTCCCTGGACTGGAAACAAGCATCCTAGGACCAGTTTCGCTGGAAGGATTTCAGAATAGGCCCTCTCATGACGTCCCCCAAAGTGGAGATCCCTATTGCATCCCAGTCCTGGAAGCCGGGCAGGATCGCCAACTGCGGCAGACCACCATTTCTCCACAGTGGCGTCTCCCCAGTTGGGCGATTCCACCATCCCATCCTCCGCAGTGCCTGTCTCCAAATCTGAAAGACCAATTGCGTCACACTCGGCAGAGAGCGCCGCAAAGGCGCGGAATAGAGGAGTGTATGTAGTGAATGATCCCCCATTAAGCGGCGCTCAAGGCTATACGCCGGATCCGACCTGTCGCCATTCCACCATTCATTGAGGACCAGCAGGTGGGAGGCCATATAGTAGGAGAGAATGTCTGAGGTGGCGAGTCCCCCGCAATACGTGGATTTAAAACATGTACGTAAAGCCACCCTCACAACCCCTCCGCCCCAGAGAAACTGACCCAGCATTGCATTGACTTGGCGGAACCAGCCCGAGGGAATAGGATATGGATGATTTTGCAGCTGATATAGCATCCGAGGAAGGGCAACCATCTTGAAGATGGCCGAGCGGCCATATATGGAAAGGGGCATATGAGACCAAGTCCGAATATCCTCCCGCACCCTGTTCCATACCGGCACCAGGTTCCTTTCCCAAGAGGTCGACCGAGCATCCGACAGGAACACTCCCAAATATTTCAACCCCCCACTTGCCACCTGTACCGCAGAGGCCCAGGCACCCGGATCTGCTCCACTTCCCAGGACCCAAATGGTAGACTTACGCTCGTTCATATACAAGCCGGTAGTCTCCCCAAACACCTGCATAATGCGCAACAGACGCGGGCCAGTCCTATCTAGTTGCGTAAGAAAGAATAGCACATCGTCTGCATATAAGGCAATACGATCAGACAGGCCATTGGCCCATTCGAACCCCGACACTTGCGCGTCAACACAGACCCATGCAGCCAGGGGCTCCATTGCCAGGGCGAACAAATAGGGTGACAGAGGGCACCCCTGCCTGGTGCCATGACCAATAGGGAAGACCGATGAGACAGAGCCCGCCACTCGCACAGACACTGTAATGTCAGTGTAGAGTAAAGTCAGATAGGAGAGAAAGCGAGGTCCTAGATTCAATCGGCGTAAGATGGCAAACAGATATTCCCAGCTCAAGGAATTGAAGGCCCGGTCCATATCTGCAAGTAATAGGGCCGCATGTACCCCCAAGTTTGAAGCCGACGCAATCGCCGCATGCGCCCTGCGTATATTATGGCGGGTCACCCGCTGGGGCATAAACCCGGCCTGGTCGGGATGTACAAGAGACGAAATGTGTGGACGGAGGCGATTAGCAAGCACCTTCGCCAAGACCTTAGCCTCCACGTTAAGAAGGGAAATGGGATGATATGATGCATGATGCTCAGGGGGCCGGCCGGGTTTATGAAATACCACCACCTCAGCGTGCTGCCAGTCTCTAGGCAGGCTACCCACCTCCCTGGCCTCTTCTACTACCCTGCAATAATAAGGGCCGAGCTGCTGGGAGTATCTCTTAAAAAATTTGTTCGGAAATCCGTTGGGACCTGGCGCCTTACCAGGCTGCAGCTCCTGGAGAGCGGAATTTAGTTCATCTACCGTGAACGGATGATCAAGATCTGCACTCACTTCATCAGTCAGGGCCTTGGGTGGAAGGTCATCTAAGAATCAGGCAATAACCTCTGCCGGCAAACATTCTCTGGCGCATAGAGGTCCGCGTAATATTCTGCGAAGCTCTCAGCGATGGCCGATGGGTCCGAAATCGGTACTCCATCGGGTCCAACTACACCCGGGAGAACATGGGACCTTGTCGCCCCTTGGCACAGTCTATGCAGGAGCTTGCTTGATTTGTCCCCCCACTGGTAAATTCTGCTGCGGGTTGCCAACCACGCCTGACAGGCCTCATCTAGCAAAAGGGAGGAGAGTTCCTGCTGCGCCAGCAATATTTGGCGGCGGACCTGCCGTCCCCCCCCCTTTCCACTGCGCTCTTCCAGTTCCAAGATCTTCGCCTCAGCCCGCACAAGTGAGTCCCTACCCTGCCGCAGCACAGTAGGACATATCAACCCCACGGAGTGTGGGCTTCATCGCCTCCCACAGATACGCCGCCGTCGACACCGTTGCCACATTTCGCTGCAAATAGTGATCAATGGCGTCTCCCACGTGTTCCCTGTATTTCGCCTGCTGGAGGTTCCAGACAGAGAGACGCCACCGGAATGGTCCTCGCATAGGGCCGACACGCAGCGTAATAGCGACCGGCGAGTGGTCTGAGAGCCCTCGGGGGAGAAGATCTGCCTCCACCACCCTGCCCGCGTCGTCTCGGGACACAAAGATACAATCGATACGAGAGAAGGAGTCGTGGACCGCCGAGAGGTAGGTGAATCCCGGGGTCCTGCCATGCAACCGGCGCCATGGGTCGTCCCATTCCTGACCTATCATGAGGGAATGAAGCTTGGTGGAATTGCCCCCGGCCGGGGCCCCATCGGGCCTCCGCCTGTCAAGAGCCAGATCCAGCACATCGTTCCAATCTCCACCCACCACCGCTAGTCCCTTCGGTATATCCGCCCACACGGTCACCAGCTTCTCAACAAAACCCCAAGACAACGGCGGCTGGGCGTACACGCTCCCAAAGATCACAGGCTCACCCCACAGCTCCCCCTGTAAAAAAAAATATCTGCCCTGTGTGTCATTCCACGCTCGAACATGATTGTTGGGAACTCTTCTATGAACCAGCACCGCCACTCCCCGTGAACCTCGCACAAAGCCTGCATGGAACACCTGCACGTATCCAAACCGTTGAAAGCACAGCGCTTTCGTCCCCATAAGGTGTGTCTCTTGGAGCATCAGTATATCCGCCCCGGCGCGTTTGGCCTGCTTAAGGATAGCGCCACGCTTGATCTTATCTATCGCCCCACTGATATTCCAACTCAAAATGCGCAGGGACCCCGAGGGACCTAGCAAACTACCCGTATCGACAGCCATGGCAGAGCATCAGAAGCCAGACGAGCCCCAGCTGTCCAGGACATGTCACGCAGTGCGACCCCAACCCTCGATTAGACAGTGCGATAAGAAAACAGCAACAATTCCCAATACAACCCCTACAACCCCCTCCCCCCACCCCGTACCTCAAGAACAGAGAAGTACCTGTCGCGGCAGGTAGTGCCAGCAGACCCCAACAGGGGGTACCACCCCACACTCACCAATGGATCCCCAAACTACAGCCCATCAACCCCAGGTTCCCATCCCTCTTTGGTAAGACCAACCAGGATGGCAGCCCGTACAGCGCTCCCCTGACCACTGAAAAGAGATATCCAAGAGACATGAATGTACATATAAAAAGAGTATCAGTCCGCTGGTGTCGCCTGCTCCAACGCCGACCCGCCGCCCGCCAGTGCATCCCCGGACCTGAAACGCTTCCTGGACCTCGAGCGGAGAGTGAGGATGCAGCCGCACCGTCTCGTCCGTCCAATTGAACACCTCCTCCGGAGAGTCAAAGAAGTACGTGCGGGAGCGGTAAGCGACCCGCAGCCGGGCCGGATACAGAAACGCATAGGGAAGCTTGATTTCCCGCAGGCGGGCCTTAGCCGCAAGGAACGATTGCTGCAATTGCTGAGTCTGTTTGGTATAGTCCGGGAATATGAGGATACGGGCGCTGTTAAACTGCAGGGGTTCGTGGGCTCTGGCTTGCTTGAGGATCACATCCCGGTCATGATAGTTAAGCAGTTTTGCAATCACAGGCTGTGGCCTGGCCCCGGGGGGAGGCTTCTGCATCAGGGCTCTATGCGCCCTCTCCACAACAAAGCATTTGGAAAGGGTGTCGGTAGGCAGCCAGCCCTCAAGCCACCGAGTGAGAAACTCCTCCTTATTCCCAGACTCGCAGCCCTCCGGAAAGCCAACAAAGCGGAGGTTGTTGCGCCGGGCCCGTCCCTCCGCGTCCTCGACCCTAGACGCTAGGCCCCGCTGGGTAGTCTCCAGAGACACCACTTGTTGCTGCAGGGTAGTTACCACATCTTCTACCCCCGAGATCCGGGTCTCGGTTTCGGTAATACGCGCCACAGCATTACGCAGGTCCTGGCGCAGGAGCATTACATCGGAGCCCACTGCCCCTATTTTGGCGTCCAGGGCGTCTCTGGACAGGGTGATGGCCGCCAGGAGGGCAGCATTGTCCGGCACAGCACCCGAGGCCCCGGCCGCCGCAACGGCGGGGCCCCGGGGCCCGCATATTTATCTAGCGTGCTCTGCTTAGAAGGCCCTCCACTAGTTTTGTCCCTTGTCATGGTGGGGCAGGCAGACCCCCACAATCCTCCGTCCCTCTAAAAGCGCCGCTCCCGTGTCCCTCGCCGGGCTTCCGTGCGCAGAGCAACACCGCAGACCGATCCCGGGCCGCGCAGCTCGTTTTAACTGCCGAAACGGCCGTCCGGGAGCCCCAGCCAAGCGACTCCGGCCAGCGGGGGCCAGGCGGCCCCACTCCACATCACCCAGCGGACGGACGTCAATGTCTCTCCAAGACCCACAGGCGGTAAGAGCCCCACAGGAGCGCCCCAGGGTCACCACCCAGGCCCCCGGTACCACTACGCCTCCCGGGCCTTAGACTTCACCAGCACCCGCGCTTGGCCAGTGCACACCCCGGGAACAGACAGGATGGGCCTCCAGGCCATCCACGAAGCGCTGCGGGCTTCCCGGGCCACCCTCCGACACCCCCACGTGGGCCGACAGCACCGCCGAACCCCCAGGCGATCACAGGTCAGTGGGGGGGGGAAACTCCAAGCCCAGCCACTGGGAGCGGATTCACTCACCCCGCAGTTCTCCCATCAATGCCGTCACAAGGCGCAGTCTCTAGTGGTCCCGGCGGTCCAAAGCGCAGGACGAAGGTCCACACACAAGTCTCTACTGCCTCCGTCTCCCGGGCGTAGCACCAAATCCCGGTCCCACCCAGGCCAACTCTGCAGCATACAGGAGCATGCGACCCTCAGCCCGCATGTATCGGACTCCACGCAGGCCCAGGAGCTCCCCAGATGCGAGTCCAAGATGGCAGCTTCCCCCGCGAGCGCCGCTGCGCTCCGCTGCTCTCCTCGCTCCTCGGACCGGCTGTCCGTCTATCGCCAGAGGGGGGGGAAGCCTGCCAAGCGGGAAAACAAATTGCCTCCGTTCGCCGGGAATCACCCGCAGCGCCCCAGGCAGTGGCGCTCCCAGCCTCTCTGCAGCTGCCGCCAATCGCGGGACTCGCCCGCTGGTCCGTACTCGAGGCCCCGGCTCCCACGTCGCCTTTAAGCCTCAGCCCCGATCCGGACCCGTCTCAGCCACCGAGCGCCGCTCCTGACCCCAGATCACGGGAAACAGCAGCACTGCGACTCCCAAGCCTCCGCTGCGTCAGGTAAAGGGGAAACTCGGCCAGGGGAGCAGGATAATGGTAGGATATATAAAGGGCTGGACGGAGCTCACTTAGAAGCCGTCCGCCATGCTGGCTTGCTAAGCCACGCCCCCCAAAAAAAGACATTTTTTAATTCCCCCTTGGACTTACATTTGGGTGGTGCTCATATCTTTTTTTTGTTCATTTTCATCTAGTGAATGGACATTGTCTGACAAAAAGATCTGCAATTAGATTAATTGATGGAACTTTGGCACCCCACTCCTCATCACACATCATGAAGAGGGACCAGATTTTTGTTAATATCACTGCCTGGCCTGTGTTAGATGGGATTGTATGGGATGCTGTAAAATTTCAAATTCATGGCCCCACAGAGGCGATTAATGTCCCCAATGTACTTCGTGTTTCTATGGGGGATGTTGTGAAACAAAACATACGCTCTGATGATTGGGATGTCCAAGCCGTAGAGGCTCTTTTTTCTGATTTGAAATATTATGCCGCTTTTGATGCTGAAGATTTGTATTTAGACTCAGCGAATTATGGAGAATTGTTTTGCTACCAATACTATGGCAATCATTTCCTGCATAAAGCGAATACATTTAGAAAAATCGTTAATTATACACAATGGGAACATTGTCCAGCTCCCATTGAAGGCAGTTCCAAAACTCTAGTTAAAAAATTTACATATTTTACCGATTTCAGTGTATATAAACCTGAGGCCTTTTATTTTAAAATGGCTGCTGAGTCAGCTTCAAAAGTTAGACTGACCCATACTAAATTATTGTATTCAAAGTCCTTTATGGATGACTTAGCTACAGGGGGCTATGAGCTGTGGAAAGATACCATTGATCTTAAATCTGTTTGGGGTTCCAAAACCTGGCAGGTGCAAGGCTCTGAGGCTTTGCATCGTGCGTGCCTTATCCCGAACCATATGTTATTTTTGAATTCTACTATTTTTCAGACCACCTGCTTTGGATTGGCTACTTCTAAAAAGTTGAACGCTCCTACTGTTCCTGATCTGGCTGCTTATCCAACTTGGAATAATCACACAGATATGCCTTGATGAATTGCAGTCCTTGATTACTAATACATCTTTTAATATTTCCACCCTGGATCCTCTAGGGTGGTTATTATGGCAGAAAAGTTCAGATTCTTGTCAACATCGTTTTTCTGGGTCTAATCCCCAGCTATACTCAGGTTAGAGTAGACCCCCGGTTTGAAACCTCCCATTTGGTTACTACATATTCCATAGGAAAATTATGTCAAAACTGGCTTAAACATTCCACCTTGGCGTCAGTTAAAATTAATTTGTCCAAATTAAATGACGTTGTAGATTTGAATGATTTTGTTAAGGGCCTTGTGGGTGGCAGGTCCAAAAGATGGGTATATGCTATATACAACGAAGTTTGGAAATTATCTCAAATTGAAGCTGCTTCTAGATTGAAAGCATCAAACTTTACGATACTAGGTGATTTTAATTTACACCTTGAAATCTCAAATTGTATGACTAGAGGTACTTTAATTACAGATTTAGCTGCCTTAAATCTTTTACTCAGTAATAGTGGTCCCATGCACGTTGCAGGACATCTATTGGATCCTATTTTTTCCAATTTACCTAATATCCATTGTGATCCTGCCCTTCCCCTGTGCTAGTCCGATCATTTTGCTCTAAAATTTCAGTGTATCTTTTCTAAGTCCCTTTTTTCTGCCCCTATGAGTGAGCCCTATAGAATTCGGAACTGGAGTAACTGGATCTTGAACTTTTTAATAGGACTCTTAACAAGAATGCCCCTATCATTTCACATGTTTCAACTCAATCTTCAAATCTGATACATGAATGGATTTCAAACTCAGTTGAACATTGTCTTCCGCTAACCACAAAAAAACCTTTTAACCATTGTTCCCCTGCTCCCTGGTTTACAGAGCAACTGAGAATAGAAAAAACTAAATGTAAGGCTCTGGAAAGGAACTGGAGGAGGAATTACTTACAGGACTCCAAGCTAAACTATAAATTAGCCTTAAAACATTATCATGCCCATTGTAATTTGGCCAGAAAGGCCTATGCATCTCAGACCATTTCTAATACTGGAAACTGCTCTCGTACACTGTTTAGTACAGTAAAAAAAACTTGCGGGCTCTGATACGCAGGCACGTCCACCTACTCTTAACGAACAACAGTGCGATAACCTGGCAAACTTTTTTGTGGACAAAGTCAAACAAATCTACTCTGCTCTACAAAATACTCAGACTGTAGTATCCAGTCCAACTCTCTGCCGGACGGAACCTGTTCATAAGACTTGCAGTCCTATGATTCTGGAAGCCTGGTCACTTCTTGATATTACTTCTTTTAGAAAAATTTTAAATGGAATCAAATCAGGATTTCCCTGTTATTTGATGCCAGTTTCTGTGCTGCAGCAGTTGGATTCTTCTTCTTTACTTCTTATCATGCAATTGCTAAATGCCTCAATTCAGGAGGCTGTTGTGCCTTCTGATTGGAAGCATGCGATGGTGCTTCCTCTTTTGAAAAAGGCCGGAGCTGACCCATCGCAGCTGTCCAATTTTAGGCCTATTTCCCTGCTTCCCATCTATTCCAAAGTATTGGAAAGACATATTAATCAACAACTCACACTGTTTGTAGAGTCATCGAATCTTCTTCACCCTTCTCAATCGGGTTTCCGAGCTGGTTTCTCCACGGAATCTACATTGCTCGGAGTCTCAGAGTTGTTGCGGCAGCATTTGGATGCCGGGGACACCGTACCTCTCATCTTGCTTAATTTGAGCGCTGCATTTGATACGGTGTCCCATACTGTGCTCCTAAAAATTTTACAGGACTCTGGTATCATCGGCACTGCTCTTGATTGGCTCGCATCTTTTCTTACTAAACGGACCTTTCAAGTTTTTTCTTCTAAAGCTATGTCTAAAACTTACCTCTCTTCTTATGGTGTGCCCCAGGGCTGTATCTTGAGTCCCATTCTTTTTAATCTATATGTCAAACCTTTGGCTATTATAGCAGAAGAAGCAGGTCTTTGTCTATTTTCCTACGCAGATGATACTCAGATTGTTTTTTCCCTTTCCTCTGGACAGTGCCATGGTTCATCTAAACTTCAGATGGGTTTGAGGAATATTGCTTCGTGGATGCAGAGCAATTTCCTTAAGCTTAATGGCGATAAGACCAAGCTCCTTATCTTAGGGAAGAATAAAGATCTCTGGGGCCCTCTACATTGGCCGTGTGAAATGGGAGCCCCGCCTCAGCCCTATGAATGTGTTCGCAACTTGGGAGTTTTGATTGATGTCGACCTATCTATGAAACAACAGGTGGTAAAAGTAGCCGCCACTTGTTTCACCATCTTAAAATGGTTAAAAAAAATCATGTGGATGCTCCCTATGCCCACCCAAAAAACCGTTGTCCAGGCCCTCGTGACTTCGCGACTAGACTATTGTAATGTTTTGTACTTGGGTGTAAATAGGGAGGTCACCCGGAAACTACAAGTGGTGCAAAATTCAGCTGCTAGGCTGCTCTGTTTGCTGCCCAAACATTCCTCCACTTCAAGTGCTTTGTACAATCTGCACTGGCTCAAGATTGAAAGCAGAGTGAAGTTTAAAGCCTTGTGCTATATGCACAAAATTAAATCGGGTTCGTCCCCTAAATATCTTCAAAGTTTGGTGCACCCTTATTTGCCCTCTCGTGTGCTTCGTTCTGCTACCCAAGGTAAATACATGGTGCCCTTTATCAAGCTGAAAAGAATGGGCGGCCAGTCCTTTGCCTATCTCGGACCTGTGCTTTGGAATTCCCTCCCAATAGCGCTCCGTATCGAGCCGTCTTTTTTGGTCTTTCGAAAGTTTCTTAAAACTTGGTTGTTTGACCAATAATCAGTCTCTTTAATTCCTTTTATTGTCTGAGTGCTCCAGTTTTTCTGTCAGTCTTCAGCACTGGGAAACCCTTGTTGGGTAGCTGTGCGCTTTATGAAATTATTATAACATAACATATTGATCAAGCAAATTTGGAAAAAGTGCTTGCTGTCATTGATAATAGCATTAACACCCTTTCTTCCAGAATTTACACACTAGAGAATATTGTTTCATCTGTTGTGGATATTGTACAGGATGACATGTCTGTCTTATACCATGGTCAAAATCAGTTGTGTTCTATAATGCAGTTTGCATGGACTTTACAAACATTGAAGGCTGGGAAAGTTCCCTGGGACTACATGAATACATCTTCTTTATTCCTGCTGTTTAATCTGACTGATAAACAACAGTTCATGTCCATGAAGGATGCGACATATTCATTATTGCATATTGAAAAGTTGGAACCTTTACCATTCTCTTTTTTTTTTTTTTTTTTTTTTTTTTTGAAAACTTTTTATTGATTTTCGAGATTTCACGGTACAAAGACATTATAGTATACATTTGTAGCAGCCTTATTCTGTACATATCACACCCTACTTCGTGTGTGGTAGAATTCCATCGCTGTATAGTTACATTCTTCAGTATCCTAGGATAAGTGTTACAAGGCCTGCCGGGGTATCCGCCCCCGCTATAAATAATGTCTATGCAGTATTTAGTACTTGAAACTTTCCCCAACTCCCCCCCTCCCGTTCCACCCCCCCCTCACTTGTGTACGTCTGTGCCATGTGCTTTTTACCTTTCAATGGTGTACTCAGCCCAATTTACGTGTCTAGTTTATACAACACATTTACTCCTGTGCTAACAATGCAAGACCCTCGTCGTCCTTCTCTGTGGGCCTTGATGCATTCTATGTTCTATGTAGGGTCTTAGGCTTCGCCTACAGATTTTATCGCTTCCAACATTATATCCCATTCCATTGCTATTGGTATTTTCCGCAGCCCCCTGAGTTCCTCTGTGTGCAATGCCGCGCTCTCTGCAGCGCCCCATTTCGCCAGTTCCGAATGCCATGTGAGCGTATCTGGGGGCCTCCGCGATTTCCAACGCATAGTTATATTACGCTTAGCGAGAATGAGCGCTAAATCTATAAAACGGTATTGCACTTTATACTTTGAGGCCTGTTTGTGAAGCCCCAGAATACATTCCTCTAGTGTGTTCTGTATTTCCCGGTGTGTCGCCTCCCCTAGGCTCTGCCGGACCGCATCCCAGTATCCCCGCACCTTGGGGCAGGTCCACAGCATATGTAATAGGCACACTCCCTCTAATAAGCATCTCGGACAGCAGTGTGTAGTATGCGGGAACATTCGATTTAATTTATGTGGGGTAAGATAAGCTCGGTGCACTACCATTGTCTGTATGAATTTGAACTTTGCGTTCCTGGATATCTTCCGTGGGTGTTCCAGTATCCGTGTCCATTCTCTGTCCGTGATGTCTCTACCTATGTCCCTCTCCCATGCCGCCCTCAGTGTGGTAAGATCAGCCGCCGTGTGTGTGCTAATACCAGTGTAGATCCATCGGATAAGGTGCCTGCCTCTTCCCATATGATATATCGTCCTAACTAGTTCATTTGTTATGGGTTCCTGTCTCTGCGGGGCCCAGTGTGACCTAATGTATCTGAGCAATGCAGCGTGTATGATATATAAATGTGCCGGGGCCCCCGTTTCGTCTATGAAGGTATTGTGATCTAATAAAGTTCCGTCGCCAAAAAGATCTGCCATCGTGCCAACACCTGCATCCAACCAGGGTTGCAACCTGCCTCTCGTAAGCGTACCTCCTGGCAGGGGAGTCCCCAGTAAGGGAATGTTTCCTGCGTATGCTGAGGGGGTCCGAGTATAGTGTATTGCTGCCTTCCAGCAGTGAAGCGCTGTGGCCAGTAGTGGTGGAAGGTCACCCCGTGGTCTACTACCCGGTAGTAGTAGCTTGTGTAGCACTCCTCTATCTATGTCTGCCATTGTGAAGCCTATCTCCTGCAGGTTACGTCCCGCCGTCCAGTACGATAGCCACTGTAATTGGCTAGCATAGTAATATGCTCTCAGGTCCGGTACACCCAGGCCACCCATTCGTGTGCTGATTTGTAATTTCCGTAGACTTATGCGTCGCCTGCCATTTCCCCAAATGAGTTCAGTTAGCATTGTGTTCAATAAGTTAAATGTGTTCTGTGGTATTTTTAGCGGTAAGTTCGTAAAATAATATATGAGCCTCGGCAGTACCACCATTTTTGCTATGGCAATCCTCCCCATTACAGAGAGTGGCAGCACTGCCCAGAATCCTATGCTGGACCGCAGGGCCCGGATTGCTTTGTGCAAATTTCCCTCTAGCATATCATCAGTCGTCCTATATATTTGTATGCCAAGATACTTAAAAGTATTCTGGGCCACCTCTAGTTGCGCGTCTCCAAAGGCCACATCTCGGGTTTCTGCATGTTCTGCGAAAAAGAAAGCATATGATTTCCCTACGTTTATGGCTAGTCCAGAAATCCGTTCAAAACTCCGGAACATGTCGTATATTGGGTCTAACGGCACAGTGAGGTCCCGGAGATACAATAGGATGTCATCCGCGTATGCTGAAAAAAGATGCGTCATATTCCCTATTACTATGCCCCGGTCCGTAAAGCCACTGCGTAATGCATTAGCTAAGGGTTCTAGTGCTAGTATGAAGATTAGCGGGGAAAGAGGGCAGCCCTGCCTGGTCCCTTTATATATGGAATATTCCTCAGAGATATGGTTACCGGTTCTTGCTCGTGCCGTGGGGGCCCTGTAGAGCACTCGCAACCAGGTGATGTACCCTTCCGGGATTCCAAACCGTGCCAGGGCCTGGAACATGTATTCCCAGCTGATAGAGTCAAAGGCCTGTTTTAGATCAAAGGAAAGACAACCCGCGTGTGGGTAATGTTTCGGGGCCTCCGTCATTAAGCAATGCAATTTCCTGATATTTAAGGACGTGCTGCGTGCCGGCAGGAACCCTGTCTGGTCGATGTGAACTAATCCAGGCAGAGATGGTAGCAATCTATTTGCTAGCGCCTTGCTTAATATTTTGTATTCCGTGCTGAGCAGAGACAGCGGCCGGTAGTTGGCCATGTCCGTGTGATCCCTACCAGGTTTTGGGAGGGATATTACCAACGCTTGTGCCATTGTGTTCGGTAGGGTTCCCTTGTCCCATACTGCTTTATATAGCCTTTCGAGTTGCGGTATCAGAGCTTCTGCATATGTGCTGTAGAATTCTGCAGGAAGCCCGTCTATACCAGGGGTTTTATTGCGCGGAAGTCCCTTTAAGGCTATACGAATCTCAGCTTGGGTGATGGGTCCTGTGAGAGTTTTCTGGGCCTCCTCTGTGAGTTTGGGGTACGTTAGGCTAGAAAGGAAGGTTTCTGCAGCGGGCGCAGGGGTTTGGTTCCCCACTCCATATAATGTAGTGTAGTGGTGTTTAAAGGCTGTATTGATGTCTACCTGTGTAGTGAGCCTTGTGCCATCCGCCAGTGTAATTTCAGGTATAACTACTGCCGGGGGGGGGGGTCCCGGAGTATCTTGGCGAGTAGTGCCCCCGATCTGTCTGCTTCAGCATGTGCTTTTTTCGTGTATGCGTGATAGTCCATGACCCGCAAGGACTCCAGTAGCTCCGCATGTCATATTCTCGCTTCTTGTAGTGGGCCCTTAGAGTCAGTGTTAGTCACCACCTCCTGCTCTAGGTTCCCCAGTTTGCTTTCCACGTCTATTAGTGCTTTGTGTAGTTCCTGTCTTGCGCCCACTACAGCACCTATTGCTTTGCCCCGGATCACGGCTTTAAAGGCGTCCCATTCTACGAGTCTACTCGTCGCCGTGTCAGCGTTTTCCGCAAAGTACTGCTCAATGGTTTTCGCTATGTCACTACGGAAAACAGAGTCTTCCAGTAGCTGCGGCCACAGTCTCCACGTAGGCACCGGTGTAGGGACCCTCCCCCACGCCAAGGTAATTTCCATCGGGTTGTGATCCGAGAAGGTTTTTGGCAAATATGTAGCTGTTAGTGATTGCATTGCTATCCTATTGGAGCAGTATATTCTGTCAATTCGTGTGTGTAGGTTGTGTACTGTAGAGTAGTAGGAGTATTCCCTATGCGCAGGGTGCCTCATCCGCCAGACATCACATAAGTCCCATCCAGTTGCCCACCTGCCCAGTGCCGCTGCTTGCTTATGGACACCTGCACCGTGCAATGGGGGATGTGACCTGTCTAGCGTCACATCCATTACAGCGTTGCAGTCCCCTCCCAGTATCCACGGCTGCGACTCCCATCCCACCAGTGCTCCATTCACTATGTCCCAATATTTGTCCTGGTCAAAATTCGGAGCGTATATCATTCCCAGGACTATTGGCTGGCCATCCAGTGTTCCCCTTACAAAGATGTATCTGCCTAGCTTGTCCACCCTCTGTTCCAACGCTGTGAATGGGACGCCGTGCCGTACCCAGATGGTGGTACCCCTTGCGTAACTGGAGTACGAGGTGGAAAAGATTTGCCCTCTCCATTTTTTCCGTAATTTGACCACCTCACTATCAATCATGTGAGATTCCTGCAAGTATACTATTTGCGCCTTTCGCCGTTGTAGGTGTGCGTGTATCCTGTGCCGTTTCTGCACGGTCCCCATGCCCCTGATGTTCCATGTTACAATGGTGTATTTACCCTGCATCGTCATGTCGTTTCCGTTGTGTTTTTGGTGAGACACCTGTGGCAATTAAAGAATTGAATCTTACGCTCCAGCACCAGACTGTAAGGCTACCCACCCCCTCAAACATCCCAATACTCGGTCTGGCCCTCCAACTATACCAGACCATACAACTGAACTGTAACAATAAAAACCTAACGATCGTGTATAGCGCCTTCACCATGTGGGGGACATCGCTAGCGCCCGTCATGTGGTGCATCATACAAACCAATGATACTGTGGAGCTTCTACGGACCCTAGGCCAAATCATTAAACCATTTTGTGGGTGAGCCAATAGAGTTACTAGTGTGTGTCAGAGCCCTTTGTGTAGTTACAGTGCAAATATATATACTTATACTTGCAAGTACAGTCATCCGTATAAATCTTTGATAACTTGCGGGGTCACAGAAGGAAACAAGGCCTCGCTGCCCTCTGAGTCCGACCCATGCGTTGCCTCTTCCTCCGAGGTGGTCGTGGCCGTTTTGGTCGAGTCCTGCGTGAACGCGGCCGTCGCCACAATTGCCTGAGATTTGTCCTGTTGCATCTGTTGCATTGCGAGGTGGTGTCGCGCAGGAGTCCGGCGTGTTTTTTGCGTCTGTCGGCCTGGGGATCTCTCCAGTCTCGCCGTGCTCTTCGTTGGGGGGTGTGAGGCAGTTGGGCCAGCATGTGTTATGTCCATCACCTCTATCCATTCTTCCGCATCTCCTGGGCTTTCGAAGAAGTAGGTTTTTTGGTCATATATTACTTTCAAACGGGCAGGGAAGAGTAGTGCATATTTCAAATTTAAATCTCGGAGTTTCTTCTTAACCGTTAGAAAGGAAGACCGTTGTTTTTGGACCATCATTGTATAGTCAGGATATAGGGAGATTTTTGTGTTCTCAAAGTTTATAAGTGGTGTCGCCCGAGCTTTCTGCAGGAGGATGTCTCTGTCGCGAAAGTTCAGCAGTTTCACAATTAGGGGTCTGGGTGGGGCCCCCGGCTTCGGGCGGCCCGTCGGTTATCCTGTGTGCTCTCACAATACAATATTGTGTGGAGAGTCCTTCTTTTGTGACATAGTCTCGAAACCACTGCTCCATGTAACCGGCCGGATCGTTTCCTTCACTTTTCTCCGGTAGCCCGATGACGCGGATGTTGTTCCGTCTGGCCCTTCCTTCTGCGTCCTCCACCCTGTCCATCAATATGGCCACTTGTTCCTGCAGTTTTGCAATTTTAGAGTCCGCCTGCGATTGTCGGGGAATTACTTCTACTAACGCTGCCGCATTTTCTTTCACCTTGTCCGCTAGTTTGGCGTGGTCCGCTTTTAGCAGGTTAAAGCCGGTGGTGAGGGTACCGACTTGGAGCTCTATTGCTTTCCGGGAGTCGCGCACCTCCTGCAGTATGAGGTCCAGCTTGTCCGTGTGGGACGGTGCTGCCAGTGTTGCGGCGTCGCCAGGGTTGTGATGTGATGCCTCCATAGGCGCCTCCTGGACCGTGTTGTGGGCACCGTGTTCTTGGGGCTTCGTTCCTTTCCGTCCCATATTGTCCTTCACTCCCGGGATCAGCCCTAGTAGCGTGGCAGGCACTGGGTGCCGATTGAGGCCTCCTCCGCCGTGTATCCCCCTCCTCGTTGACCCGGTGGTCTGCCCACTGAGGCTCCAGTAATCTCACTCACCGGCCTATGCCTCTCACTTTTCTGCGCACTCTGCCTCCCGCCTTCAGCTACGCCCGGCGGTAGATGGTCTTCACCCCCGCATCGCCGCTCCGTCCACCACGGCAATCCCACAGCGCCTCCGCGAGGGTTGCGGTCGCAGGAGGCGGCTCAGCAGGGTACTTCTGCGGTCTTGCACAGGTCGTCCTACCTCAGGCCTCCGTCAAACACTCGGCCGGCGCTTCAGTGCGTCAGTGTAGCCACTTGGTCATGCAGTGTCCCTTAAGGCCTCATTCAGTATATACCGGTCTTCGGACCCGCTGTGCTCCAACTGCATACGTCCCAGAGGGCAGTGACTCCCCCGACACCCCTCGCACTACGCTCCCTCCAGGACTAGGCCTCACCGCATCCACGGCCTCACGTAGGCGCCGCGCCCGCCACTCGGCATTCGTCTCGCCGCTTCTTGGGGGGGGGGGGCGCACTCTCACCTTCGCGCCCGCTTCTCTTCCCCCGTCCGATCGGCGAATTCACCCGGTCCCGGGCACGGTTTCTTCACCTCGCGGGCCGCACCCCGCGTAGCTCCGGCATTCACCCGGCCCGCGTCACGGGGCTTCCAGGGGTATATCTGCGGTTTTCGGCGCCCCCTCGCCCCTCCGATCACACCGGGTCGCCGCTGGTGCCCCCGGCAGGGTCCCGCCGCGCAATCTAGGGCTTTTCAGATGCTGTACGGCCCTCGCGCTCAGGATCTTGTTGGCCCGGGTCCGGAGCTCTTCGATTAAGCAGCCGCCATGCTTGGCCGCTAGCCACGCCCCCCAACCTTTACCATTCTCTGTGGCAGAATCGAACTCAGCTGCGTGGCTTATCCATGGGTTAATCACACTACCTTTTCCATTGTTTAAGTTCAGTTCATATATGAAACACTATGCCTTAGGCAGAGACTAGGTGCCGCTTTTCTCCATGAAGTTTGGTCACTCCCATTTACATACTGGTGCATGAGAGAGGGTAAAGAGGTATATTTAAAAGGAGAGGATTGCACTTCAACACCTGATCACTCAGTAGTTTGTAGGAACATCCAATTGCATGGCGCTTGCAATGTTCACGCCCCGAATTTAGCTTGCATTTTAAAGGGAAATCCTGTGCCAGCAATTACGCCAACTTTCACGTTATTAGCTAACGTTAGCTAGTTGCTTTTAAATAATGAGGCGTGTTGTGGGATGCTAGCAGGGATTCCGTACATTGTAACTGTCTCACAGCGAGTAGTCTGTTGTAAGAATGTGCTTTACCCAACCCCGCATGGGAGACTCAATGTATCCATCTGGCCTTCCATACCAACCTTGAAAGCAAAGTTCAACAAGATGAGCAGAATAAGGGCTCTATTGTCTCAAAAAGAAGTCACCTTAACTTCCTCTCGTGAAACATTTGTCCTTCACGTAGCTAACACCCGCACCGAGGTGCATGCTCTTTTAAATACTGATCTCCCCCTTAATTTCGGTGCTCTGATTCACACTATATTCAATGCCTCGTCAACAACTGGCTTGGCACATCTTTTCAAAGTTGTGGGCTCCGGCCTTGTGACCTCGTTCCAAACAATATTTGATGTGATACTGGCATTTTTTCATTCTATTTTTTCCAGCGTCTTCGGCGGGCTTCCATTAATTCTCTCCTTGACTGCTGGTGTGCTGCTGTTGATTTGTTTGCTCCGCAATGGCTGCACGATCTGTGTCACACGACAGCCTGCCCCGGCTGCTTCAACTGCGCAACCGGATGCTTCAATACTATGGAACGCTACTACTGGCCACTTTGAGCGTAGCCGATGGATTGTCCTTCCGGTTCTCATACTTTACTTGCGTGCAACCTGTTTTCCATTGCCTGGATTGTTCATTTGAATGGGCTCTGGATTTGTGCCTGTTAAACATGGCGTCTCCTGCCCCGGATTATGATCGACTGATGAGTCCCTTAGTGGCTCATGAGTTAGACTGTTATGGTATCGGGATTATGGCCTGTGCAGCTGCACATGGAATCCTAGGAAATTGGGAATATTTATGCAGCAGCTCATGACTCCCTGGTGCGAAGTTATCTTGAAGAACACGCAAGTTGTCCTCTGATGGTGCTAGAGGCTCCGGTAGTCGAAGAACATGTATGTTCCTTTAGTTTATTAGATTGGATGGCTGACTCATTTACTGAAGATTACAATGACTTCCTCTTGGAAGCTGTTGCAACATACTGTGCCTATACGTTGATGGATTAAATTGGCAGTTGTCCATCTTCCGCACGTACTAACTCTAATTTTTTTACTTTTTATTTTTTACTCCAGACGGGGCTGTGTATTGCCCCTGAGTGATGTTTTTGTTTTTTACTTTTTTCCAACGAACTTTTCGAACTTTCACTACCAATTATACGGATTGGCAATATATGAACTTGGTTCTGTCTCACTCGAACTTGAACTCTGCATTCCTACATTGTTTCCCTATTTTGTTCATGGTCCGATCAAGGGAGGGTGTAGTGGAGACAGGGTTTTGTCTGCATACATTGCTATGTTAGCATAAGCGTTTTAGATGTTAACGCCATCGTGCCACTTTGCTGCTTTTGCACACAGCACTACTGGTAGTTGTTATTACAAATAAAAGTGCTTGCTTGCTTTTTCTTCACATGAGAACGGTCTGTTTTTCACATCCCTAGACGTGCATCGCGACCTTAGTCTGAACAATGTGTGCGGAAATCGTAAAGGTCAAATAACGATGTATGCTGTTGAATTCAGGTTGATCGGCCCACGCTCTAGACACAACAAGCACACAGCTGCAAATATCTGAAACTCGGGTGCCTTTAATATTGCATTGCATACATGATGCTGGCACACTTGGAGAAAACCTTTCCAGACACAGAGAGTAGTGCTGATCCTGTGAAGTGATACACCTAAGCTGATCTTTAAGGTATGGGGTTCCCCATTCAAACCTAGAGGCCTTCTATTATTATATGAAACTAGTTTGCTAGCCAGGGGAAGGTGGTACACAATGTATGATAGGACCTGTTTCCACTATCATTGTAATATGATTTCTCCCTTTGTTTTCTATGGCATTGTAACAATGCTGATGGTTTTATTTCTAATCATTTGTCTGCTTATGTTAGCCATAGTACTGCACCTTAGAGCACGTAGTTAAAAATGAACATTTTAAACTTTTCCGTGTCTCTGATTACTCACGTTGTGGACTGATATGAGAACAATAACGAAAAGGTGTTCTTGATTCCCACCATTCCTGAGCGTATTCTAAGTCGCTTGTTCTGGGTTGTCTAATCATTGGTAGCTTTGACATGATACGGAGAACGAATGAGACACTGATGCTAGTCGGATAGGGGTTCTAGGTACTGAGGTGAGTTTTTTGGTACAAATTGCAACACCGACAGGGTGATCTATCTCATAACCTGCCCTTGTTCATTGCGATATGTGGGTATGACCACATGAAAGATCAAAACTCGCATTAATGAACATAAGAGTACTATCAGACGGAATAAACAAGCCACCAAACTCACCAACCACTTTCTGTCTTTGGCTCATAAACCGGAGGACTTGAGATGGGTGATCTTAGAGCAACCCTTCATCCCCACTCATGTCACAGACATCAGCAGATTTTTGTTCTTGAAAGAACAAAAATGGGTGTTCAAACTCAAAAGCGATCTGTTTGGCTTGAACGACGATATCCCATGGTCATCTTTGTAATCTATATTACGGAGAAAGACTCACATATGATGCAGCCTTTTAGATCTCCATTATTTTTGTACATGAGATATCGCTCTTAACATTTGAAGTGTCTAGTACGGGTACTAAATCAATGGCCACCCCTCTGGGTTCTATGAATATTACATGTGGCATCACTCCCCACTGAGCTTAGGTTCTACTACTCTGACTAACATCTGATCCTAGATGAGGACAACCACCAATGGCTTTATTGGACTACACAATCGCACTGTTTGTATCTCGATTGTGCCATTCCATATTCTAAATTAGGTTATGTGGCCCTCCGGTTTATTGGAATTTCTTATTCATATAAATATGTCAAACTGCATGTATAAACTCGTAAGGTGAAACTCTAACAGCACATAATTTTCTTATATGCAGAACAGCCTTTACACGCCTCGCGCTTTATAGTACACCTTGAATGCATCACTTTGGCAGACATTCCATCATGTCGCCGTTACCAGCTCTGTACAATTCCAATAGGTGAAACTCTAATAGCATATATTTTTTTGTATGCAGAGTAGCCTTTACACGCCTCGCGCTTCAAAGTATACCTTGAATGCATTACTCTGGCAGACATTCCAACATGTCGCCGTTATCTGCTTTGTATAGGAACTACGCTACTCAACTACATTTCCCAAGTTCCCCACGGACGAGAAATCACACATCCTTTCTGTCCCTTTGAGCGTTCCGTAGACAACAACAAAGTCGGACGCCTATTGGTCTATATCAGGTTACTCCCTCGTCCGGTCCGCCACCTCCCCTTCAGCTCAGCTTCTAGCGTGGGGTACCGACGGAGAGGTGAGTCCTGACGCTCCGACATTCGACTTCTGTTCTGACGTTCTGTCTTCTAGTGCGGTATACCTTACACAGAAGTTACAGATGGGACATGAGTCTCTCAGCACAATATGACACGCTGCTATGTTTTTGGTTGTCTCAGCCGTAGTTTTCACTGCTCTAGCTACTGAGATTTGTGTTTAACTATTGGCCGGCTCCTCATCGTGTGCAAGCGTTACAGCGCACATATAAATATGTAAGCACATTATGACATTTGTGCCATTAGCTCCTTATTGTGTGCCAGCGTTACAGCGCATTTCTAAAGTTGTAAGCGTTCTGTGCCATCAGCGTTCGCTTTCCCCTTACTAGACTGTTTGATTCTGCCTTATTTTCATAATTGCACTTACAAACGACACATTGTGGAAGTTTTTTCCCCCTCCCCCCCTTTATAACACTATGGGATTACCTACCATGGGGCTAATTTTTGTATGTATTGATGCTCTCTTTCTCATAGAGCGGTGCCTCCTGTCCTGAGCGGATGCCAGGCGAGGCGAGGTACATACCCGAATATTGACGGGTAAGTACTTAACAAAAAAATTTTTGTGAAATTTTCTTGATGTTTCTACCACTTTGAGTATACAATACTCACACTTGTATTGTGCTCATGACTGTTAGTACACTGTATCTAGCGTTTTCTGTGTTGGATATTGATAATTTTTAGAAATGATTGACTTTTCTCTTCTATTGTAACTAGGTTTCTGGTTTCCCCTCCCAAAAATTCCAGGGAAACGGACTAGCATAAAAGGTCGTATTGGGATTTCATCCCAACTACTAGTTTACATAAGTTTCCTTTGTTCACGTTTTTGCAGTAGCGCTAAAGGTCCTGATGAGAGCTTGGACTCCATAGTCCGATAGCCGAAACATGTAGACCACCACCCTGACAGTTATTTGTTACACTGTCCACGCACTGTTTTTAAAGTGGCATCAAGATAGCACCAGAATAAAATTGTTTGTGTCTTGATAGCCATTTTTAATAGCACTTTTTCCTTTTATATTCTTGGCACTGCAAACCATCACCCTACTTTTGGTCACCCACGACTGGGACTACCATACAACCGCCATTATTACTCAAGTGGTTGGTCTTTATGGTTTAGTTCAGAGCTCCCAAATGATGAATAGCCACCTTTGTGGGTGATGGGAACTCAACCTCTTTGGGTACACCCCAGATGGTTTTCACTCTTCTGAATATATCAGGTATCCACACAGAATATTTTTTAGACCCACAGTATTTTTGGTATAATAATGAGTTTTTTGGTACACCACAATTCACTGAGGTCTCGGTTTCCTGCGCATAGTTCTGTGCATGAGCAGAATCCCCGCAACAAACTATAACGTCCCTGTAACCTTTGGTTCTTTCTGTATATACTCGTAAACTTTGATATTTTAAATGAATTTCTAGTTTTTTATAATGTTACGTAAGATGGCCATCGCAATGCACGGTGGAGGTCAGCCTACTGTCCCTGACACCTTCCCTCCATTGTCTGTGTGTATGCCATTATAGTCTTGCTGTTGCCCTCAATGGTGTGTTGTGCTTCCAGTGCCCATGCTGCCTGCCCTCCATGGTCAGCTTGATGTTCGTGCCCTGCTCCTTGCCCCCTGCCCTCCATTTTTCATGTGCAGATCCCTATCCCCTACCTCCTGCCTTGACTGGTCGGTTGTCATGCCCTGCCACCTCCCTCCTGCCCTTCAAGTTCTGGTATGCTGCAACTGTCCCTTGTGTCTGTCCAATATGGTCAGCTTGCTGCCATTACCTCTATCCCTCTGCTCTCTGTTGTCCATGTCTATGGCCCTGTCCCCTCCTTATTGCTTTCCTTGGTCCATTATGCTGCACTGCCCTCCCGCTTGCCTTGTGTGGTGTATTGTGCTGCTGCAACCCCTGAAGCCTGCCCTGTAAGGTCAGTTTGGTGCCCCTGCCCATCTCCCTCTTTCCTCCTGCCCTCCGTTATCTAATGTACCATGCTTGCCAACATTTTGAACTTGATAAGAGGGAGATTCTGGAGGAAAAAAATCAAGGGAATTGATTTTCCAAATTGACTTACAATGAAAAAGAGGAGATTTTAGGCAAGACACAGAAACCATAAAGCCCTTGTGGGATTAAAAACATCAGGAGTCTCCTGCCTAATTTAGGTCTGTTGGCATGTATGGTTGTACTGCAACTGCCTCTCCCTTCTGCCCTCAAAGGCCTGTTATATTGCCACAGCCTCTTTTGCCTGTCCTATATTGTTAGTTTGTTGCCCCTGCCCCCCTTTCCCCTGCCCTCTATGGTCTGTTGTACTGCCACTGTCCCTCCCTCTGCACAGCGTGGTTAACTTGATGCATCTGCATCCTCCTCAATTATCCGAGTCCATGTCCCTGACCTCTGTCTCCCAACAATATTCTAATGAACAACTAGATTGCTAACATTCTATATTTATTACAAAAGTGTGGCACACCTGACGTCATCTTGATGTAATCAAAACTGTAATACCTAAAGCATTTCGTTTTGAAATGATAAAACTGAAATGTGGACATTATTTTTTGAGTTTTCAAACAGAAACAAAGCATTTTTAAATTATTTGCTCTATCTTTATTTTTTGTATCCAGTTGATCACTTGATTAAATGTTACACTTAGGGGAGAAGATGTGGCATTATGGCCAGAGCAACTGGGGAACCAGGTTTGATTTCATGTATCAGCTCGACATCCTGTGATTCTGGGCAAATCACTTTTCTCCCCAAGCCTGAAACCAAAATGAATGTGTTCTTGTGTGATGTAACATGTTCATGTAAACCACTCCAATACCTTCGGTCTGCACTATATCAAACTGCAAAAAAACTAAAAAATTAAAATGTTTTGCACACTTCTGTCATTAGGCTATATTATGGCTACATTTGGGTGAAATTTGTGCTACATTCTGGCTCTTTTTTTCTGGTGGTCATCTCGGGAGGCTTATATGTTATGAAGCTCCCTAATTTCCTCATTTACTGCAGTATCCTCAGTAGAAAACGCTTTCAGTTTTCCACTTTTATTCCATCAAGAGGGTGCTCAGATGTGCCACACTTTTGGCATAAATGCAGAATGTTAGCACTCTAGTTGCTCATTAGAACACTGTACTAAAGCTGCTGATCACCAGATAGTTAACTGCAATGTTGCCAGATTTGGCATTTTCCCGCACAAATGGGCAATATTTTTTCCATTTGTACAGGCGAAAATACCACTCGCTGGTTGTGTAAATGTTTGTGACATTTACCCTTGTGTGTGTAATATTTGTAGAATAGGCGGTGCCCTTTGTTTCAAATTAGGGCCGTCATTTATTCATAGTGCGAATGCACTACCTATGACCGCCCTGCTTCATGTTGTTGGCCTGCCCACAGAGAGAATGGACCAATGGTGTTACAAGGGGCTGGCCTGTCATGTTTTTTTTTTAATTGACTGCTTTGCATGTGTCGTGGCGTTACTAGACCCATACTTTTTCTTTCTCCTTTCTTTTCTCCTTCTATTAATTATACCACTCTCTTGGTCCTCCAATGGATCTTGTTTTTTGCTGAGAGGGGTTGGATATAATGGGTCTCAACAGTCATCCAATGAGGAACTGGCATTGGTTAACTGCACGACAAACTAAAATCAGATGCATATAGTTTACTCTAAAAAAATGCTATAAAGATATAGTATTATCACCACAGGCCCTGATCTCCTGAAGAATCATAGGCGAGACAAAATCATACACACCAAGAGCTCAGTTAAAGATATATAGAATAATAGCATTAGAATTTGATGTTTTGAGATCTCTCTAATGTGATGCTCCTGAGCATTTGTAAACCCAATCAAGAATGCACATTAATTTTGATGGAAACAAATCATGATAACTGAGTCATTTTGGTAATTTAGTTAGTTTATCAAATTTAAAGGAAAGACAAGGGCATCAGTAAAATTGCTACTCTAACAGAGGGGGTCCGTGATAAAGAATGTAGGTAGGGAACAACAGGGGAAATAAACAAACTACTCAAGCAAAAGTTCTCTACCTGTATGAATCATGGTGTGCAGTACGTCACAATTTCATGAACACCTAAGAAGCTGGCCAACTGATAGAGACATACCACAATGGGAGTATCAAAACATATCAAAATGTATTTATAATCAATTCATAATATTAGATGATTAAATAGACACTTAATAGAAACAGAGCACATCCCACCCCACGCACACTCAACCATTCAAACAACCAAACTCATACACACTCATTCTCATGTGTCCTGAGATTCAGGAGTCAAACAATACAAACAATACTAATAAGAAATATACAATAACAGATGGACCAACATTACCATATAACATTAACATCAATAATAATACATTAAACAACATGAATCATTAGAAACAAAAATGACAAAAGATAATGAATTTAAACAGAAATAAGACAACAATGTATCACATAATCCATAGAATGTAACTCAACAAATTCAAAAATAAAACTGAGACATTGATTTTAGGTATTTGTGGTCCATAGAGATATTTCAGCGCTCTGGCTAGAACTGCGACCCCCCTGTTTATCGAGGATTGTGTTGTACATGCTGCCAGCTCAAAGCCACTCAGAGACATGAGACTCCTTCTAGCCCAAGGGAGGTGAGTTTCTTGGAGACAGAGGACATCAAATCTATTATACTTCACAAAATGTGCCCAGTTTTGGCGTTTCCTCCAATCGTTCATCCCACCTATATTAATTGAGCAGACTCTAATGCTCACCATTGTGGAGGTCTACTTGAACATCTAAATCTACCGAAGTATAGCGTGCGAGGAAGCAAGATGGCGGCTGTGTAGCGGCCGTTGCAGCGGAGCAGTGAGGGCTAAGGAAGGAATATGAGACCGATAGAAATTTAAATGCATAGATACGATCTCCCGGAAAAGCTACGACTATAGCTCTGGGACGCTGGGATGGCGATAGCACTTACTTGCCGCGGCTCCGTGAAGCAGTTCGCCCGGGCAGTGGTGCTCGCGGTCTCGGTTCTCTCATCTGGTCACAGACTCCGCGGGAGCATAGGAGGGCGGAGTCGGGTTCTGAGGTGGCGGCGGAGTAGAGCGGAGCCCAGGTGGAGTAGAGCGGATTCTCGCTCTAGCCAGAGGGGAGAAAGCGGTCATTGCAGCGGCTCGGATTCATCAAGTCGGCTGGGTGAGAGACGGAAGGAAGCTATGGCTCCGAAAACAGCGGCCGGATTGGGGTAACAACGTAACATATTCAGGACGGAAGCCAAGAGTTTTCAGGGCTGTTAAGGCTCTTATCAGCTCGCATGTGTTGGAAGATGTATGGGGGGTCAAAGAACCCCAAAACCCAGGCTACACATATTTTTCAAATCCCTTTCAGAGATATACGAAATTGGATTATTTTTTTGTGTCATCCTCAGAAATAAACAGGGTAGGAATTACTAAGCTTCCGAAGCTATTGTCGGATCATAACCCGCTGGTATTAACTTATGAATTGGATGGGTTAGAAAGGATAAGGACCAGATGGACCTTTGAAAGGAGGTTATTGGCGGATAATAGATTTGTAGAACATATCAGGAAATGGGTAGGGGAATTTTTTGCCGCCAACAGATATAGTACATCACAAAATGGGGTGTGGGAGGCATTTAAAGCAGCCTTAAGGGGCGAAACAATAAGCTGTGCAGCTAGATTGAGAAGGGAGGACAGGAGTGAGGTGGAAAGACTAACGAGGAAATTATTAGTCGTAGAAGAACAACACACCTTAGACATAGCACAAGGTGGGGACAGTAACGAGAGCCAAAAGAAACTGTTGGTAGTTAAAGCGGAATTACAGAAGCTAGTAATGCAGAGGGCAATGTGTGAATACCAATCATCTAGGGCTAAACGTTATGAAACAGGCGAACAGGCTGGTAGAATTCTAGCTCTACAAATTAAGCAGAAAAGAGCCAAAAATATTATTTCTAGGATAGAAGATAACGGGAACGTATTCACGGAAGCCAAAGAGATTCTAGAGGTTTTCAAGAACTTCTATCAAAACCCTTATGCCGAGGAAAATCTGGATGGTCACCAGGGCGAAGAGTTTGTAGATAATGGCCCTCGATTAGATGACCCAGTAAGGGAAGAGTTGGAGATGGATATTAATGGGAGTGAGCCATGGGAAAGGCCGCAGGTCCAGATGGGATTCCCCTGGAGGTTTATAAATGCGTCGAATCTGAGATCACCCCGCTTTTAATCGATTTATTCAATGGTATAATTTGCACAGGAGTGGTCCCAGAGTCATGGAGGGAAACTAATATAGTAGTCTTTCACAAGAAGGGGAAGCCCAGGGAGAAACCGGGATCTTATCGCCCCATTTCATTAATTAATGTGGACACTAAACTATATTCCAAGATCTTGGCTAAGAGGTTGGGCAGGATCATTGGCGACCTCGTCTCCCCGTGGCAGCACGGGTTTGTACCTGGGCGCGGCACCACGGACCATACTAGGAGGGCAATAACTCTGTTCGATGCCCAGGCCGCCGCGGGGGGCGAGATGGCCATGATCCTGCTCGACGCCGAGAAGGCTTTTGATCGAGTGGTTTGGAGCTTTCTTTGGGGGATTTTAGCGGGAAGGGGATTTGGGAGAAATTCATCAGAGCACTCAGAGCGATGTATGTTGATCCAGTCGCGCGAGTTGTGGTTATGGGGGAGAGCTCTGATGAAATTTCTATAAATAGAGCCACGCGCCAAGGGTGCCTCTGTTCCCCAACCCTCTTCTCTCTCTACATCGATTCGTTTATCCGGGAGATATTAGAGAGCCCAAGGATCAGCCCCGTGGTATGTAATGGTTACGAAAGTAAGATCTTGGCGTGTGCAGATGACCTGGCAGTGATCACTACTGATCCTCAGCAGGCACTTTTGGTTCTGGCACAAATGGCAAAGACTTTTGGTAGCCAATCGGGGTACCTACTAAATGAATCCAAAACGCAAATAATATGCACTAAGAATATTATCAAATCAGATATCAGGTTTGTGGATTCAGCGAGCTATCTGGGGGTTAGAATCAATGCCTCAATAGATAAAATAGTAGCCGAGAATTTTGTTCCACTTAGTAAATCGATAGAAGCTGATCTGAAAAGAATTGATGTATTACACCTCTCACTGATTGGGAGGGTTAATGTACTCAAAATGTCAATGTTCCCTAAAATCCTGTATCTGTTTCGTGCCATACCCCTTTTAATTGAGGAGAAGATCATTAAAAATCTGGAGTCCATCTTTATAAGGTTTATATGGCAGTATGGGAAGGTGAGGCGCTCTACGAATCTACTGTCGCTTCCTAGGGAAAGGAGCGGGTTGGCCTTACCAAACCTGAGGTTTTATCACTGGTCTTGCTTATTGACACAAATGTCTATTCTTTTCCAGTCAGAGTTATGTTCTAGTGCAGTAAATAACGATATTCAGATGCCCCCCTCAATTTATGAGCTGCTAGTGGGAAGAAAAGCGCTTGGCCTCTTGATGCGTGAAGTCGATCGTAGATATTATAAGAGGGCCCGTTTCAAGATCTTGGAAGGGGTATGGGGGGTCTGGAGAGCTACTTCAAAGTTTTGTAAAATCCCCAAGATAAACCCATACCTCCACCTATGCAATTCGAACCTATTCCCGCAGGTGGGCGAAGATAGGAACCTTCAGGTATGGAAGGACCTTGGAATCAAGACATTAGGGGACATTATGGGGGAAGACGGGATACTAGGGTTCGATGTCCTGCAGCGTAGTGCTGGTATCCCTTCAAACCATTGGCTGCTGTATGTCCAATTAGCGCGTTCGCTGAAGGCATTAAGACCGAGGATATTACCTCTGGCAGAATCCCCCATGTTGGACCTGCTGGTTAAAGGGTGTAAGAAGTTAAAAGTCGTTTATATGCTCTTCATGGGAGAAACTCAGGATGACTTGGAAAAAACTGAACGCGCTTTGGCCATAAAACTAGGAAATCCCGATGTTGATCTGGATATGGCCCTCTTTTTTAATACAAAAATATTTCGTTCTACAAACTTGAGGGCTCAGCATTACAAAACCCTGTTTAATTTATATTATACGCCCGCCAAGCTATATGCTTGGGGGGTCAGGGAAGACGACAGATGTCCCAGATGTAATATGGGTCATGCAGACCTGCTGCATATGTTCTTTAATTGTGACTCGCTAGCTGTAATCCAGGGTGATATAGAAAAATTCTGGGAGGGGTTGCTAGGTCAAAAGATCGATCTATCCCCTTCCCTGATGCTATTGGGCATCGACGATAGGTTAAAACTGGGGAAAGCTGAGGAAGCCATGTTTTTTATTTCTGTAGCAGTACTTCGGATTTTAATTTCTTCAGGGTGGAAGGATACTACTGCTCCCTCATTACAAATGTGGCTTTCCAGATTATTGGGTATGCATAATAGAGATTTCCCTATATGTTCGGAAGGGGAAGAAAACAGGGGATTTCGGGAAATCTATCTGGTCCCCCATTTCAAATTGGAGGGAGACTAGAATGGGAGGGGGAGAGAGAATATAGTATCCCGAAATGTGTATATAAGTAGGATTTTTTGTTCCTTTCTTACTATTGTCAGACGCGAGAAGACAAAGGATGTTGGTAAATGTGCTGATTTTCTTTGTAATTATTTGTCAGTATGTCGAAACTGCATAAAAAAAAAAAAAAATTATAAAAAAAAGAGATATTTCAGCGCAGACGCGAGTTTTGGTGGTCGACCCCAATGCGGGTCTGACCTTCCTCAGGGCAAATGTATCAACGGCTGTGGCCGTGGGACGTGCCTGGGCTTCATATGGTGAGAGCCAATGATGACGGACAAAGTCCCGAGAATGGGTACAAGGAGAGCCAAGGATGAAAAACGCTAATAAGCAACAGCACTCTGACTAATCAACCAGGGTCCTATACAGCGATACTGGGACGTTGATGGACGTTGATGGAAGCGTAGATTAGGCATCAGAAACGCAGTCCACTGGGAGCAGCGCGACTAGCTTTTCGAGACAGCTGATAAGGGCAGCAAACGGGCGCACACTACGAATCGTGTGCAAGCTCCAGGCCAGTCTGATGGCTGCACGCTGTGAAGTGAGGTCGGTCAAACTCCAGATCAGCTGACTCTCTCTGTGACTTTGGCTTTGAAGGGGAGGAGGGAGATGGGCCGGTAGCTTTTCAGGTCCGTCGGGTCGGCCGAGGGTTTCTTGAGGAGAGGCTTGACCTCTGCTCGCTTCCAGTCGTCAGGGAAGATGCTGGAATCGAGGGAGGCATTGATGGTCCGACCTAGTTTGGGTGCTATGGCAGCGGCTCTGTGGTAGATGTAGGGTGGGCAGGGGTCCGTGGGGGCTCCTCAGTGGGTGTTCTTCATGGTTGTGGTGGTGTATTCAGTGGTGGCAGGTTTCCAGGTGGTGATGGTCGGCTGATTGTCGGTGGTGGAGAGGGGCGCGGTGTTCGGAGTCTGTTCGCTGAAGTTGTTGTAAAGTGCCTTGATTTTCAGGTGGAAATAGGAGCTCAGTTTGTTGCAGAGGTACTGAGAAGGAGTGACGTCCGTGGCTTCGTTGGGGGAGTTGGTGAACTGCTGTATAGCGTTGAAGAGTTTTTTTGCATTGCTCGCGTTGGTGTGGTTTTTGCTCTTGATAAGGGTCCGCTTCGTGACTCTTATGCGCTGGTGGTATTCATTCATGGCGTTTCTGTAGTTGTTCTGGTCTTCGGTGGATTTCCTGTTCCTCCACGGTTTCTCGAGGCGCCTGCCGGACCGTCTGGCTTCTTGGAGGTCAGTGGTGAACCAGGCGGCCTTCAGGGGGCGTTGTTTGACGGGTGGCGGAGGGGGCAAGCTTTTATGCGCAGCTGGCGATCCATCTGTGTAGTTCTCTGGCTACGGAGTTGGCGTCAGTCGTCGCGGAGGGGGGTCTTGGAAGAGAGTGGTGTTGAGGTGTTCCTCTGTGATCTTGATCCAGTTCCTCTGTGCCGGACGTGGGGTGGGTTTGGGTACGGTGGTGTTGTTGTTGGTGAAGGTGAAGTGTACGCAGTGATGGTCTGTCCAGAGGGGCTGCATGGTGTGGCTGAAGTGGATGTGTGTTCCCCCTGCAAAGATGGGGTCCAATGATAATAAAAGAATGTTAGAGGTAAACTCTATAATGTGAGAGTTCACCATTTACACATTTCCTAGCACATGTTAATGAAATATAGTACTTTTACAATTAGTAAATCACAGTCTGTATTATTTACACAAATGATACTAGGCTACATCTTTTCTGCATGCTTTTACGATGAGGTAACTAAAAATTCTCGTTTTGTCATATTTTCGTGAATGTGTAGTTGGTGCACGTTTATTATTTTTTCTCAGATAAATGTCATAATTGGTCTCTCATGTCATTAAAAGTTTTAATGTTTTTTCCTCTCCAACATGTGTATTTGCTCAAGGTTTCGAAGACGTCACCTGTCTACCTGCATCCGGTACCATGCAGTGCATAACGTATGGAACTGTGTAAGAGCATGAGTGCGCCCTCTGAGCGGCATCTGACAAACTCAAGCTACAGACTTCCTGCAAACCAGTTGGGTTGCTGACGGTTGTATTACATAGTGATTGAATCTGTTATGAACTGATGTTACAAAAAAGACTGCGGACAGAAGGTGCTGGAGAGGGGCCTTGAGTTTCACTCAGTCCTTTAAATGGAAATTTAGAAGCTCAGGTCACTAGTTACCTGTTTGCTCGTGAGAAGTATTGAATATATTGCAGTAATGCTGGGAAGTGCAGGTACTCTGCCTTCCAAAATAAAGTGAAGGTACTCAGTATGGGACAGTACCTGCCCATTTAAAGCAGTGCTTCACTCCTGTGTATTACGTTGTCCTGAATGGTAAGATTAACATGCCTCTAAATGTAAGAATATCTGCTGCTTAGTTAAAACAAACCCATGGATGCAGGTGAGAATTCATCCTTATGATGGCATGTGCTACTTGCTTTGTTTGCAGCGTGATGCCAGCGCTGTTAGGTAATGTGTTTTTTTGTTCAGAAGACGCTCTGTGTGAGTAACAATTCTGGTTTGTTGCCATTCACAGAATAAACGAGGTTTGACTAATATGGAAGGCTGGTAAAAAAAATTATTCAGGAAACGCTCTTAGTGTGTTTCTGAGGAAATTGAATCATTAAAACTGCAGTTTCAGACAGATAACACCCCCAAAAGAACTTCCAATATATCAATTGCTCCTTAATCTATATTATCAGAGCTGGCTTTCTGCTCTGGTGGTGATAAAGGCGACAATTTTTCTTGGTGCCCCCCCATCATGACCTCCTTATCTGCATATTCCCTCACTATCCCGCTCCACCAGTGCCCCTCATCTCTCCAGAGCCTCTCTCTCACATGCCTTTCATTTGTTTTAAAGCGCTGCTGATGCAGCGCGGCTATAAAAAACCCTTTTCCTTATGACATCAACCCAGAAAACCCCTACACCTATTTATTCACATAAACTTACGTCGGTGGGGCCCATGACACCAAATACACAAATCTACTCAGTTTTCTGGATTAAAGATAAGTAGACGAGCTGCAGGATGAACGGGGTACCTTATTAAAATGACGGAATGTACATTATACACATTATATACATTAATCTTATAAGCTGTTGGTTCTAACCATCAAGGTACTCTGTTATTTGGTCAATGGACCAACTAGTAGGATCAGTTGATGGTGATTAAGTCCAGCTCAATCACGATTAAAACCTTTAACACTTATTGATCATGTTTAATTTAAGAATCACAGACTCAATCGTAGAGTAGAGTTAGCATATGATTTTATCTGAATTAATTGAATGAAAGTAAATAAGTAAAGTTTCATTAGACCAATACATTTAACATTATCTGTAGGCACTTAAGTAAAATTAAAATAGAAACAGAAAATACTCATTACCCTTGGCCATAGGGCGATGAAGAGAAGGGTTCACCAGAAAGAAGAATGAACCGCAGATCACAGGATAGATCTCCCAATACTGACTGACTGTCCCTCTAACATCCTCGGACGCAATCCCCTCCAGGGGCAACTCCCGCGACGGTCTCGTTCCTACTCCCCATGAAAGTTCGAAGTCCAAAATGAAAGAGTCTCTCGTAGCATCAGGATAGAAAAATAAAGGAATGTCAAGTCAAATCTGATCGTACCAAAACCTCAGGACTCGGGACTTTCAGCAGCTCAGGACTTTTTATAATGTAAGCGCAGACTCATTTATACCTTTTCCTCTAACTCGCTACACTCAAAATTAAAATCTTTAGGGGCTAAATTCATTCTAATTGGTCCATTGGAGGAGTGGTGATGGTCACCTCATCGCCCTCCTTGTTCGAACCGGTTTGCAAACAATAAATGCATACAGTAGTTCTCGTGATCCACAATGTCCAAGGGAAATTTAACCTGTTAATGAAATTTGTAACAAACTCCGATGGTCATCCTCTGTAGCTCAGTTCTCCCATCCGTTCCCATGCATACATGCTGAACTCTTGGCACAACTCTGGTTTCAGGTCAGGCTGGCCTTGACATCTCTCCCTCCAGGCATAGACCGCATACACGTGTCTGGAGCATTCACTCTGCTCATGCGCGGGGCCATCTTTTTCGGCGCATGCAATCCCATCCCTCTCCGGCAGCCATTTTCAGGCATGGCCTACCAGGCCCGAACGAAACTAATATAAGAACAAACACAACAGAAATTAAACATAGAAAATAAGCCCTTCTGTTTACCACCTGCCATTCTAATAATCGGTGATAGATATCACCTAGCAAAAGCAACATTTAAAGCCAAAGACAAAATCCATGTAATTTTTACTCTATTTATTACGTAAATCACAAGACCTATGTTATTTAATCCACACTTGTAAATAAATTAGATTTTGCAAAGCCAGTTAGTTTTCCCACATGTAGTGTCTAATAAAGGTGCATTTTGTTGATTAGTACATGCGTTCAAACAATTAGTATCATTAAAGTTTTGAGGTCATTAATTTCAAAGGGGTACACAAATATTTTGTTTCCCCTGCTCCTTCAATTCCCCCCCTTTGGTGATGTTTAATATCACCACTAAAACCTATCTTCATCAAATTTATCAGGAATCATGTTTCTTGTCCGTTTGCATTTGTTATTTCAGACAATTGTGTTCTTTTCATTTTGTTTCTTAGACTTGTTATACAGATTCTCTTTAAATTCTTCTAATTCAATCGCTCCCATTTCTCGCTCTCTTTCCTTATTTTTCTCATTTTCTCTTTTTACTTTGATTTGTCTTTTTCTCCTTTTAACACACACACATGCTAATCTCAACATTAATGTCATCAATATTAATAATGTCACTGGAATTAGTATTTTCCCAATTAGGGAACTACCTACTTCGGTGAACCATTTCTCAAACTCTTACCAAGCTTCTCCCAAGCACCTTCATCCTCCAGTGGGGCAATTTCTTTATGCAATTCAGTAATGTTCTTTATATATTTGTGTATATTCTGACTTTTATCTGGAATGTAAGTGCAACAATGTTGTACCTTCAGCATTCCCCAGACTCCACCCTCTTTAGCCAAAAGAATATCAAGGGCAAGTCGATTTTGCATCACCATAGCTCTCATGGCAACCATCTCGGTATTTACCATCAAGAACCCTCCAGCAGTATTCGTTGGCAAACGATCTACTACTGTAGATAATTTCCGTATTTTGTATGCATTCAAAGATCCACCCACTGCTGGTATCAATGCTCCAAAAATGTCACCTATTATTTCTGAGAAGGTTTCCCTTCTTCTACGTGTTAATGGTTTACCTATCTCATGAATTCCCTTAGTTCCCCTTTCCACATGAAATATCTTTGGAAAGACCAGGCCTAGATAACATGTTCCATACCAATGGTACGGTAACCTATAATAAGCTTTGTTTCCGCAAATATAATAGATCCCTGGAAATACTGGATCTTTTCCTCCTTTGAATCCCCATCCTCCTATACTTTTGTATGTATCTCGGCATTCACTAGAACCCACAAAATAGTTATCATACATGGTGTTATCTCTGCTGATACACAATTTTCCTTGTTGTGGCCAATCTAAACCCATTGCTGCATTGGTTTCACCTTTATTGTAACTTCCTTCCTCAAAAACCCACGGTAGCGTTTTCATCTTTTCTCCTGTTGCTTTGCTTTGAAACTTAACCCTTCTGTCTTCTACCATGTCTAAAAATACCTTTTCTTCTTTCTTCAATCTACAAGTAAGACTGTGTCTAAATGCGTAATCTAATGTTAATTCTTTTATTTCTAGGAAAAATCCTCCAAAAATCTTAGCAAGTTTCACCTTATTTAGTTCAGGGACTACGGAAACTTTAGCAAAAACAGCATCTATGTCAGTGTAATAATATTCTAATTTGCCTCTCTTATAAATTAAGCTTGCTAGAACACTACAAGTTATTCCATACATCAAAGGAAGGTGATGATATGTTACACCTTCTGACACAGGCGCGGGTAACTGCATGCAGACATAACAATCCCTGACATCCATCGTCTCTACATAGTCATACAAAAGTTTTGCGAAAACATTCTTGGAAAAATCAGTTATTGACTTGTCTCTATGAAGTTCAGTGCTATCTATCAGTGTTGCGGTGTCCTTTATGTTAGATGTCTTTCAAATTAAGGGCCATATGTAGATAAATCTGAAATACCGATTTCTTAATAGCGAATTTTACCGATTCGCTATTAAGAAATCAGTATTTCCAATGTAGGTAAAGATTCGGTAAAAAATACTGAATCCTTAATATTCCTTATTACCGAATCGGTAATTGAGATTCGGTAATAAGGAATACCTACCCATTCATTTCTATGAGCTTGGAGGCCCATAGGAATGAATGTGAAGACATTCACTATTAGCAATTCATAGCGGGAGCACTTTCAAGGGTGCCAGGGTGTCACAAGGACACCCTGTTGCACCCCTGAAATGTGCATGTGTGCACATGTGGCGCACATACATGCCCTAAGGGCATGAATGTGTGCCACATGGCACTTAACAAAAGACAAAAAAGTGATTTTTTAAAGGAAATCGGTAATTACCACCAACTTGAAGTTGGTGGTAATTACCGATTTCTTAAGGCTCAAAAGCACTCTTCAATGTGCTTCCTACATTGCATTTAAGGAATCGGTATTACCGATTCCTTAAATGCAAGAGCAATAAGGAATCAGTATTTACCGATTCCTTACCTACATTAGGAATGGCTAAATACCGGTCGGTAACGCTGACATTTTCCGAATTTCGGTGTTACCGACCGGTATTTAGCCACCTACATCTGGCCCCAGGTCTTTTCACTCTTTTAGGTCTCTGCAATTGTCCTTTGTTCAATTTTATTTGTTTTCTCTGGCTTGTTATTTCATTCACTTGTTCTTCTTTATTTTTGTTCATATTTATTATTTTATATCTCAGTCTTTTATTTTCGTCTGGCCAATTGTCTCCTTTCCTTGGCCTTTTTAGTTCATTTTCCTTTTCCCCACGTTTCACTTTCCAAGCTCTCTTTCTCGGTCCTAGTCTTTGCCTTATCTCTTCTTCACTTTCCTCAGATTCTGTTTCAGATCTCACTTCACCTTCTTTAAGTTTAAATTTTATGATCTCTGATCCTTGGTCTGAAACTAGTTTTTCTTCTGTTTCAATTATTTCTGAAGGGATTTCCCCAAAACTTGTACTTGGTTGTTCACTATCACTGTGAATTATTTCTGTCTCTCCTGTTTCGGTATCTATTATTTGTCTTTCAAATTCTTCTACTTGTCTTTCACCACATTCAGACAGTTCTGTTTCAGATGTCGAACTGGTATCCGATGTTTCCAGATGTCGACTTACAGGTCGATCTTCAGGATCTGGAACTCTTATTTTATGGCTGGCATGAATCCAATTTTTCACACCTGCACACTTTACTGCTGTGGTAGTCACCAGAATCACCTGTCGTGGCTTATCACAACGAGGAACCAAGCAATTTCTTCTTTTGTGGACTTTTATACGGACCCAGTCTCCTGGACTCAGATCATGAGCTGGTTTTCTCTCAAGAGTGGTCGCATCCGGCCCAACCTGATGAAACACAGAATGCACCACATCAGCCAATCCTTTGCAATAGTCCAGAATGAGATCATCAGTTATAGTCAGCAGTTTGTTGACAGGTACGTGTGCTTGTCTCATTACTCCTCCCATTATTATTAGGACTCAGACCTCTTTTTCTGTCTGGTACGCTCCTTATGCTCATGAGCATGAGGGGCAAGGCATCTGGCCATCTGAGTCCTGTGGCCTGACACATTTTCCCCAGCCTATTCTTGATGGTGCCATTTACTTGCTCAACCACCCCAGGAGCCTCTGGTCTGTAGGCACAGTGCAGCTTTTGTTGAATGTCCAGCGCTTCACATATCAGCTGGATAATTTAATTCTGGAAATGGCTTCCTCTATCTGTTTCTATCCTTATTGGAAAACCATATCTAGGAATGAATTCTCTCAGTAGGAGCTTAGCTACAGTAACTCCATCATTCCTTCTTGTCGGATAGGCTTCCACTTAACGAGAGAACAAACAGACAACCACCAAGACATACCTCAATCTGTTACTCTGGGGCATTTCAATAAAATCTAATTGCATTCTGGTAAAAGGACCACCGTCACCCCCTATTGTTCCTAAACTCACTACTGTCTTCCTTCCAGGGTTTAGCTGTTGGCATATAAGACATATTTGGCAAAGGCTTTCAGCTATAGCCCTAAATTTGGGATTGTATCAAGTCTGCTTGAAAAGTCTAATCATGGCATCTCTACCTATGTGTGCCTGTCCATGGTACATCCATGCCATGTTATAGATCATGCTATCAGGCATAACTGGTCTTTCATCTCTGTAAACCCAAATTTCATCTTCCTCTCTTCATCTACAGCCTGCTTTTATCCATGTACCTTTTTCCTCATCACTTGCTTATTCTTGCAGTTGTCTCACCTCACCCCACGTTTCAACTACGTTAGTCAACAGCAATGGCATGAAACATATTCTTTTTCCCTCCTCCGATTTATTGAGGTCATATTTCCGGCACAATATTGACCTATCTCATCAACAAACTTGTTTCCCTCTGTAATGTAGTCATTTCCATTTTTGTGTGCAGCACATTTTACCTCTGCAATTTGTTTAGGTAGCTGTATCGCCTCAAGGAACATCTTTACAAACTCACCATTCCTTATTGGAGACCCTGAGGAAGTCAGGAATCCCCTCTGGGACCAGATCTGTCCAAAATCATGGACCACTCCGAAGCCATACTGGCTATCTGTGATCACAGTGATTTAGAAATTTCTTCCCAGTTTGCAAACTCGGATTAAAGCGATCAGCTCAGCAACTTGGGCTGAACGTATTCCTCTCAAACAAGACGCTTCCATTATGGCTGCCACCGTGCAGACAGCATACGCAGCGCTTAAAACTCCTTCTTTTGTTCTCAGGCATGATCCATCCACAAACATCACTAAATCTGACTCTTCTAGCGGTTCATCTCTAATGTCAAGACGGGGCTTTGTGCAGAATTCGAGCACATTCAAACAATTATGATCAACATCATCTTTGACCTCTGCATTTACTGCATCAGGCAGTAAGGTGGAAGGATTCACACGTACGCATATTACAATCGTCACATTATCTGCACCCAAAATCACCTTTTCATACCTAGTCAGCCGACTATGGGGCATATTATCAAGAAACGGGGTTAAAATTATCGCTGCTTTGGCAGCAGAAAACTGCAGCTAAAGCGGCGATAATGGGCTTGATAATATGCCCTTGAGAATTCCCATAGAAGCCCATGTTCTGGTGTCAACATGGGCTTCTATTGGAATTCTCTGCGGCATATTATCAAGCTCATTATCGCCGCTTTAGTGGCAGTTTTCTGCTGCTAAAGCGGCGATACTTTTATCGCCGTGCTTGATAATATGCCCCCAAGTGTCATGTACTGTGTTTTTGTTCTGGTCAGGAGAATCTCAACTGAATGTGGGACATATACCCGTAAAGGATATCCCATTACAATAACTTCACTCTGTTCCAGACTCACACATGTAGCAGCTACTGCTTTCAGAGATCCAAGCAACGCTTTTGCTACTGAGTCCAAAACAGCTGAAAAGTAAGCAATTGATCGTCTCATTCTTCCATGTCTTTGTACTAGTACTGAAAGTGCACATCCGTCTCTTTCACTACAGTACAATTCAAATTCTTTCTCATAATCAGGCATTCCCAATGCTGGGGCTTCACAAAAACTGGTTCTCAGTTGCTCAAAAGCTTCCATCTCTTCCTCATTCAGCACAATCGGATCTTTTACATCACTTTTTGTTAATCGCTGTAAAGGTTTTGCAATCGATGAAAATCTACTTATCCACTGTCGGCAATAACCAACCCTTCCTAGGAACATTCTCACCTCTCTCTGTGTCATTGGGGCTCTCATTCCTTTAATAATCCTGATTCTTTCTGTTGTCACTTTTCTCATTCCTTTTTCAATCTTATGACCTACATACTGTATTGTAATTTTGATGGGGACACCTTGTGTCCTCCTTCTGCCAAAATGATTCAATAATGCAATAGTGTCGGTGACACATGCCTCTCTTGTCCTTGATGCCACCAGTAGGTCATCAATGTACTGAACCATCACAGATTTTTCAGGCATCTTCAAACTCTCTAAAGATTTTTTCAAAATTTGATTGAAAATGGAAGGACTTTCATTATACCCCTGAGGAATTCGGCACCATGCCAAAATACGCTCGCCAAACCGAAACGCAAATAATGGCTGGCTGTCAGGGTGTAATGGAACAGAAAAGAATGCATGGCACAAATCAATGAATGTGTCCCATTCTGTATCATGAGGGATTTGGTATAGTATTACAGCAGGATTTGGCACAGTTGGGCAGCAAGGAACAACAATTTTGTTCACTTTTCTTAAATCTTGCACTATCCTATATGTCCCATTAGGCTTCTTCAATCCCATTATAGGTGAATTACAGGAACTGCTCATTATCTCTCTCAAAATTCCCTGTTCAATCATTTTATCAATCACAGGGGTTATTCCTTCAATAAGCTCTAGCGTCAATTTATACTGCGGGTATTCGGGAAATGTGTTCCTTCTTTTACAGTAATCTTTACAGGGTCAACTCCTTTCATTAGACATTGGTCCTCACTATTCCTTTTAATTCAGTAGGGGTTTTCTCTGCATCAAACACAGGAAACGTATCACACATTTCTGGTTCTAGTTCTGTCATAGTCACTTTATACAGAACATCATCATCTGGTGTCTGGAAAGCAATACCATCTGGGGTACAGTAGATGGTGCAATTCATTTTACAAAGTATATCACGTCCTAGTAAATTTACAGGACTGCAATCGCACACTATAAAGCGATGCATATCTTTAAATGGACTATTTTCCACCTCTACTGGTATTGTAAGAGGGGTTTTAACTTGTCTGTTAGAGACACCTACAACTTGGATGAATTCTCCTGAGAGAGGAAGGTTTGAAATATCCACTGATCTTACAGTAGAACGGGTAGCACCAGTGTCCACAAGGAAAGTAACATTTACACCATTCACCTTTCCATCCACCTGACTGATCTACCTCTAGAGTTGCGCCAAGCACGCACTCCTCTTCCTCGCCTAGGCACTGTCATAAGCTTTCATCCGATTCACTTCCATCTGGGTGTATCCAATATTGTGAAACAGCAGCTGCGGACGGCAGTTTTGTTACCTGCTCTCCACCGTAGAATCCTGCCTCTGCACTGTATCTTTGAGGATTTACACGCTTTGGGAGAGGTGGTTGCGGTATCTGACTCTGTTAAGTAACTACCTGCTGCTCTCACGGCTGTTGGTAACTCACCTCATTCTGCACCTGTGGATTTAATGATTGATTCTCAGTATTAACTTTTGGAGGTAATTTACACTCATTTTTCCAGCGTCCTAATTTTCCGCATTTATGACATGGCCATTTCTTTTTGGCTTCTTCTATGCGCATCTGACCTTTTTCTTTACCAATGTTAGGTCTGAATTTGGTCTGCCCTGAATCACTAATCTGGTTACTTATCTGGGCTTCTTGCTGTTCAGCAACCTTTACTTGTGCCCACATTGCTTTTTCTTTGCGCTTACGTTGTCTGGCCTCAATATCATCACTATAATATTTTGCATACCGTAGTACCTCATCTACTGTACTAGACTGTCAACACAACATATGCTGCTTAATCATTTCACTTATCTCAGGTCTCAACCCATACACAAATCGATATACAAAATGACTCATGTCCTTTTCACTCAAATTCTCATATCCCATATACTGTTTAAAGTCTAAAAGCAACATAATAAGCATGCACAGACTCCTTATTCTCCTGAGTTGTTCTATCAATCTTTACCCGGTCCGTTTCTTTCGGTGGAATCTTATTTTTCAGGAATGTGATTGGCTGCTCATATTTTCTCATTACTTCTGGACCTTGGGCTCCTGTTTTTGCATCTCTAGGATATTCTTCCTTTGGCCAGTCAATTGTAATTTTACATTCTGTCCATAAATCAGCAGGAACAACAATCTCAAATAATCCATCCAAATCTTCCCACAATACTTTTGAAACTTTTACAAACCGTTCCACCTGTCTATACCATTCTACAGGCTTTTCTCTCAACCTTGGAAAATCATTTGTGAACTGCAATATATCTTGTCTGGACCATGGGACGTGTACATAACCTCCTCCTGGAGTTTCTCTCATTGGACATTTTATTACTGTTGGTTCCTTTTCTTTTACCAGAAAAGCTAATGTTGCCTTATCAGCTGTTCCTTCTTTTCTCCTTATCCACCTACTTCTCCACCTGTCTACACAATCAGTTCTTTTATCTGTGTGAATCGTCCTGAAGTGTTCAGGTTTTCTATATCTTTTTCAATAAAATCTACTCTGTACGGTGTCTGTAATCCTCAGATTTTTACAAAATCTACTCCCAATTCATTTGCAGTTTCTTCCAATTTTTCATGCAAGTTCCTAGCTCTCCAAGTAATACTTTTACACATAAACATTAATTCATCATCTTGATAAGATTTTAGTCGATCTGTACCAATAGTCCCTAGAATTAATTCTTCCATATCTATCTTTAACCTAACCACATCCAAAAGTTGTTGTTCTGTGTCTTTCTTCTGCAAACCCCTTACCCATTCATGTAATTCTTCTGCAGTTGGACCCACAGGAGTCGTGTTTAATTCTACCCTATTTACACTCCGCTCTGGGGTTTCAGTTGCTGACTCGGTTCCAATAGGAATTTTATTAATTGGATTTATTGTCAAATTCATAGGTGGAGTTGATCTAACCGGATCTTTTGCCTCCCTGACTTCCGGCATTATCTTTTCTCGTACTTTTTGCATGCTAGAATTCAAGGGAATGGTTATGGAATGTTCATCTATCTTTTGATTCTCAAACACTGGTATTACTGGACCTATAGTTACCGGCACAGTTACAGCTTCTACGTTCTTTGTCAATGCTCTTATCTTTTCAGTCAATTCTCTTGTTGTTCTGGCTAGTTCGGTCGCATATTGATTATCAGGTTCCACAGTCCGTGGTATTTTTTGTCTATTAAATGAACTATCTATTTCAATAAATTGTTCAGGGTTTGGATTTTTCACAGTTTCCATTGGCGGTGCATTTGGTGTCACCACCGCAGAAGCCTGTTGATATGGAGGGGGTCTTTTATTTAGAATGTCCGCCAGCAACTCATCATCAGTATCACTAACTCCATACCCACACCTCTCTGATACTGCATACTTCTTTTTCTCTGTACACTTTTTCCCTGCTACCTCCTCAACTGTTCTAGCAGGAAACATACCATCCTTCATATTAGCATACCGCCATCGTCTCATCCTGTCTTCATGACTCAAACCCCATACTCTTCCAGGAATAAAACCATAATCCTTTGTACCTCTGTGTCTCTCTCGTTCATACATCTCATCTTCCCATTCACCTAGGGCTTCAAACTGAGTCGGTCTAGGTCTCGGTTCAAGTCTCATCATTTTGCCTCTTAAATTTCAAAGTACAGCTGTGCTAAATGAACCAGTTTCTGGAAATGCCAATGCTCCATCATTTTGAGTATATTTCGCCCAATTTTCCAACCAAATACAAGTATGATAGCCATATTTCATCATCATATAAGATGCTGGTGTTTTCGTGGAGGAAGCACTTATCCTTTCCTCGTTACAACCTTTTTGTCTTTCTTAAAAAGATTCTTTAGCTTCGCAAACCATGACGGTTTTCCTCTATCTCGCTCATCATAATCAGCCATATTTTCACTATTTTTTGTCGAAGCAAATTCAAGCTATTCTTCTTCTCTCTGCTCGACTATTCTGTCCTATCCCAGCGTGACTCACACTAACGCACCAACCAGAAAGCTCTACGTCACTCTCACATTGACCTGTTCCAGCGCGTCTTTACGCCAGCACACCAATCAGAAAGCTCTTCGTTCTACTACGACTGGCCAATCCCAGCGCAGTCCTTGTTGAAGTCAGCTCTACTCCTGCTGACCGCTCCTTCCCAAAAATTATCGGCACTAATTCTTAACTCGTTGGTTTGACAAATTCAATTAATTACAACGTAAAACACATTTCCATTGCCTGTTTCTCTAGACAAAATAGATAGTTTATTCAAACTTTCAAGAATACTGTTTCGTTCGATAAGTGTAGCACTTCCCTCTACCTTACCCTTCTCTCAAGCAAGAGGTAAACCTGTTTCTCTGGGGATAAAACACATGTGGAGACTACACTGCTCCTGAGAATTAAGGCCAAAGTTTCACAAGAAAACCTGTTGCTATTTCACCCAACGCAATTCATACATGAAATTCCCTAACATAACACAGTCCTGTGTTATCACCAAGTTGAAATCAGACAATGCACAATTCCATGTGACTTCTCTTGTCACACTTGTCCACTTCCTACTTTCCGGAAGCTTCAAAATTCTGACCACATATAACGTAATACAAACTCAACATACAGTGTTAGACATTGAAAACCAATAATCAATAATCCCCAAACTGACCTATAGTAACCATAACTCTGCTACCAAGAATTCTGATGCAGCGCGGCTATAAAAAAACCCTTTTCCTTATGACATCAACCCAGAAAACCCCTACACCTATCTATTCATATAAACCTACATCGGTGGGGCCCATGACACCGAATACACAAATCTACTCAGTTTTCTGGATTAATGATAAGTAGACGAGCTGCAGGACGAACTGGTACCTTATTAAAATGACCAATTGTACATTATACACATCATATACATTAATCTTATAAACTGTCGGTTCTAACTATCAAGGTACTCCGCTATTCGGTCGATGGACCAACTAGTAGAATCAGTTGATGGTGATTAAGTCCAGCTCAATCACGATTAAAACCTTTAACACTTATTGATCATGCTTAATATAAGAATCACAGACTCAATCGTAGAGTTAGCATATGACTTTATCTGAATTCATTGAATGAAAGTAAATAAGTAAAGTTTTATTAGACAAATACATTTAACATTATCTGTAAGCATTTAAGTAAAATTAAAATAGAAACGGAAAATACTCATTACCCTTGGCCATAGGGCGATGAAGAGAAGGGTTCACCAGAAAGAAGAATGAACCGCAGATCACAGAATAGATCTCCCAATACTGACTGACTGTCCCTCTAACCTCCTCGGACGCAATCAACTCCCGGGGCAATTCCCGCGACGGTCTTGTTCCTACTCCCCATCAAAGTTCGAAGTCCAAAATGACAGTCTCTCTCGTAGCATCAGGATAGAAAAATAAAGAAATGTCGAATCGAATCTGATCGAACCAAAACCTCAGGAGTCAGGACCTTCAGCAGGTCAGGACTTTTTATAATGTAAGCGTAGACTCATTTATACCTTTTCCTCTAACTCGCTACACTCAAAATTAAAATCTTTAGGGGCTGAATTCATTCTAATTGGCCCATTGGAGGGGTGGTGATGGTCACCTCATCGCCCTCCTTGTTCGAACCGGTTTGCAAACAATAAATGCATACAGTAGTTCTCGTGATCCACAATGTCCAAGGGAAATTTAACTTGCTAATTAAATTTGTAACAAACTCCGATGGTCATCCTCTGTAGCTCAGTTCTTCCATCCGTTCCCATGCATACATGCTGATCTCTTGGCACCACTCTGGTTTCAGGTCAGGCTGGTCTTGACATCTCCCACTCCGGGCATAGGCCGCATACACGTGACTGGAGCATTCACTCTGCACATGCGCGGGGCCATCTTTTTTGGCGCACGCAATCCCATCCCTCTCTGGCAGCTATTTTCAGGCATGGCCTACCAGGCCCGAACGAAACTAATATAAGAACAAACACACCGGAAATTAGACATAGAAAATAAGCCTTTCTGTTTACCACCCGCCATTCGAATAACCCGTGTTAGATATTACCTAGCAAAAGCGACATTTACAGCCATTTTACTTACCATCTGCATTCTTTGCCACAGTATAAATTTACTACACAACAAAACCCATGTAATTTATTACGTAAATCACAAGACCTATGTTATTTAATCCACACTTGGATAAATTACATTTTGCAAAGCCAGTTAGTTTTCCAACAAGTAGTGTCTAATAAAGGTGCATTTTGTTGATTAGTACATGCGTTCAAACAATTAGTATCATTAAAGTTATGAGGTCATTAATTTCAAAGGGGTACAAAAATATTTTGTTTCCCCTGCTCCATCACTACTCACCTACTAGTGTAGGGTGTCAGAGCACTTTACATCACACACACAGAGCCAATGACGTGTCTCTTAGTTAATTAACCGCATCTTCATCAGAGCGGGGTAAGGAATGCTTCCCAGTTTATGTTTAAAAACGTTCACGTTTAATAAATACATCCCAATGCGGTGGTATAATTTGATGTGTTAAAGTAAAGTGCTTTAACATGTTAAAAATACACTTTTTGAATTGTCAAGACACCTTATCATAGTCTAACATGATTTTTGTTGCATGATGTACATGTAAAATATTTTAGTGGCTCAGTTCTGGCTATGCTTGCCCACCTCGTATTGTATGTATATCGCTCAGTAAGTTACTGCTTTTAACACAGATACTTTTGTTATTTGCAGCTAATATGTCACAATCCTTCTAATATAGCACAGTGAGGAATGACCCAGCATCAAGGAACTGCATGCTAACTGGAAGGCATTGCTTTAGAATCTTGTTTTTGTTCTCAATCTTTTGTTATTCCAGGGTTGTTAAAAAGGGTTACTTTGGAAAATAAAGTCTTACAGCAACTGCTTAGTGTTTTAATCCTGATTTTGAGTTTCTAGAGACCAAGTGCTCTTAACATATAATGCCTACCAGTTTGCATGATATACAACTCTTACACATTGTTGCCCTGATTGTGCACATGCATAGTAGATTTTTAATTTACAATTACTATTTATGTAACCATTGCTGTATGCACTCTCTTGAGAGGACAAAGATTGGAGGTGCATTTAGTCTGAACACCTAAATGACCCAGTGGCAGGTACTGTGTGAAAGCAGCACTGCCTTCAGCCTCAGGACTCTCAATCATGCCCATCATAAATGTCTGCTCGCAATCTGAACTCACCCTGACCTGAAGGCGACTCATTTCACAATTTGTACTATATTAGCATGTTTTATGAAAATAAAACTAGTGAAACTCACCGTCCAGAAAAAGGAAATACTCTTAGGGAGCACTGCATGAAGTAAAGCATATAAAATGTAAACATGGACTTCTAGCTGAATTACCTTAGGGTGTTTACAGTCATTGCTGAGAAATTAAAGTTAAGAGCATCAATAATTAAAGCCCTGGGTGGGTGATAGGTGTAAAGGAGCCTCATGAGATGGCCCAGGCCAATGGCGGTATGGGAGTGGGACAGCGCTAATGATGAAGGGGAATGGAGTCGGATGGAACACGAAGAGTGATGACAGTAGCAGTAGAGTTGAGGGAGTGTCAGTGTTGCGGGTGTTGCCGAAAGTTCTGGGAAAATGGGTCATTTTCCTTTCTGCTTCAACAGCCTTGTGTTCATTTTGACCCCAAACAAACCCATCTGCTGCTTGCCAAGACTAGGAGCTTTATTATACCGCTAGCTGCAACACAATTGAAACAACAATGTCCTCTATAACTTTTAGTGCCAGAGCAAGTGGTCATGATGAAGGACTTTAGAATGGAGAGCAAGGAATTGGTCAGAGTCTCTTTTCTGGCCTCTTCAGTACATTTTAGCAGAAAGGGCGTGGAACTCTCGTCTTACTGCAGCAACCTTCAGTTCTCACTCTGTTGCTTCACATTTACGTACACTTATGTTGCACAAAAACTGCTTTTCCAATTTGTCTGCTGCGATGTTTATTGTTGCTATTGTCCCATACACCATTGTAAAAGGAGTTTTTTTGGTTGCATATCTTCAGGCAATTAGATAGAATGTAAGCTATGCCAAACAAGTTGTGTTTTGAATTACTTTATTAAAAGGGGATGTTTCTGAATATGTTTATCATTTTGTGGAGTTAATTCTGCATATTTTTTTCAGTATTTTTATTTGCAGCCACATTGCTGAAATATCATTGATGTTACAATTCATAGACATAACGTAGGCTATAATCTGCTCTTGTAGAGTTCATTTAAGAATGACAGGTTCGGGTTTGGATCTGTGGTAACAAAACTACAAGTTGAAAAGTCACAGTGGGGACTGGTCTTGAAAATGAGTAGCTATTAACACAAGTGCCCAGTTAACCTCCTCCTATTATCTGTATATTGAATAGAATTTAGATTTATCCTTAAAATGTTTTCTGAAGACTATTTTTGCATAATTTGAGCGTTGCGACATTGTGCTGATTTCTAACATCGATATTAACAACTTAGATATTTTTGTAAATGATATTAACAACATAGATATTTTTAACAACAGTATTACTTACCTTACCCCCGATTACTGTCATATGCTGCCAGCCACGATGGATGCCATTTTTCCACTGCAGGGCACTCTCTTTATAAACTGGTCTATCAATCAGTGTTTTTACACCATTTTGGATCATTTAATTACATAAAATATGTGAGATCAATTATGTGAACTAGATTGACTAGGTTCAACACTCAAATCTAAAATAAAGAAGGAAACAGCTCTTGACACACCTCAGCCCTTGCCTAAATGCACCATCAAAGTACATGAATAGTTCAATAGTGCTGTTTTTAAGACCTATTGGCTTTTTAGCAAATTTGAGTGAAAACTGTACTGTAAAATGCTACATTTGGCAGCATGTTTCAAAGTTTTCGCAGTGAAGAACTTTCCGTCTCCTAAGTCCGCCTTCAAGAAGCTGGGCTGTCTTTCTCATTTCACTCACTAGCTCAAATTTAATTTTGCACATTTTCCAATTAGGCAGCAGGTGCACCAATGATGGGAATAGGTGGAACCAGTGGGGTAACCGGGTGCTACTATCCATGGAGCAATTTTGGGCAACTGCATCAATTTTTTCACAAATTAACCACTGTATTTTCTAAAGTTATAGTGAATAATATTGTACTATTCACCATTATTGTAATACAAAATGGAGCACCTGGAGATGAAATGAGACCTCTACTGGCAGCTGGTTGATGGAGTGTATAGGAGTGAATCATAGTGAGTGAGTAAGAGCGACTGTAGGTGAGGGTAGCCTGACTGAAAATTAATAAGAATGAGTGCGAGGAGTGTTAGGGAGTGAGAGTGAGAATAAGCATGTGCGTAAGGGAGTGTGTCTATGAGTGAGTCACTGAGTGAGAATGAGTAAGAAAGATTGCAAGTGATTGTGAGTGAGGGAGAAAGTATTAATGTCAGACTAGGAGTGCTTGTGGTTGAAAGTGAGTGAGTGTAAATGGATGAGTGAGTCAGAGTGAGTGGAAATAAGGGGTTGAGAATGAGTGAGTTCAAGTACGTGTGAGTGAGAAAATATGAGTAAACCAGAATGAGAATGAGTGAGAGTGAATGAGTGAGCATTAGTGAAAGTAAGAGTGTGTGCAAGAGTGAGTGAGAATGAACAAGTGAGTGCAGTGAGTGAAAATGAAGGAATAAGACTGTGTGTGAATTAGAATTAGTATGAGCGAGTGTATGAAAGTGAGCGTGAGTGAAAATTTGGTTTTATGCTGCTGAGTCTGCCATTGGTCCTGGCATACGAAAGGTTATTCTTGGCTTATAGGGGCACCATGGCAAATATTAGCATGACAGGCACCTCTAAGAAAATAATGACATACTGAAGGTAATTCTTAGCATAAAGCACACCCATCATAAAATACTGGCACTTGCATACCGGACGTAATTCTTTTGCATATGGGCACCCTTAGAAAATGCTGGCACTAGCCCATTGGAGGTAGTTTGTGGCATAAGGGAGGACGACCATGGCATATGGGTGAAGGCAGCAATAACAAAATGCTGGCCCTCACATACTAGAGGTAATTTATTTATTTGAAGGTTTTATATAGCGCAAACAAGACCCTTGCGGGTATCAGAGCACTTTACATGGCAATTGATGGAAACAGGTACAAGCATAAAATATCTAAATATAGGTGATTCCAATACAAGGTGCTCAATAATACAGATTAGTAATTATATTACAGTAATAAGTAAGTAAATCAAGTGAATTTAGCCATGAGAATCGCTTTCACTTCTTTTTTAAATGAGGCCATGGAGGGTTCAGTATTGTTTCGGAGGGCAAAGCATTCCAGATCCTTGGAGCCATTCCAGAGAAGGACCGGTTGTAAGTTTCCTTCTAGGCAAATCGTTGTGGTCTCAGTAGAACATTCCTGGAGCTCCTGGAGGCTCTATTACCAGAGGAGATTACCAGTTTCTGAGCTAGATAGCATGGCGTTATATGATGTAAGGCCTTGTGCGTCATACATGCGATTTTTAGATGAATTCTAGCCTCGAACGGTAGCCAGTCGAGGGCTCTAAGGTCTGGAGAGATGTGAGAGTTTTTTTTTTAACCTGTGATAAGTCTCGCAGCTGAGTTTATAGAGGCTCTAAGTGGGGCTGTCGTCGATATGGGGAGGCTGCATAGGGCTACAGCCCCATATTCCACTCTTGGGATTAATAGGGCTTGAACAGCTTGTTTGAAGTCGTTTGCTGGTAAGAAGGGTTTCAGTCTTCTCGGGCTGTTTATGTGGAAATTTGCTCCTTTTGTGGAGGCGCTGATATGTTTCTGCATCTTCAGGTCTCTGTCCAGTGTCACACCCAGCGATTTCACTGATTCGACAATGAGAGGTTGCCCATTGAGTGCTGTTAGGTGCTTCATCCAATCGAGGATGATGTGCAATTTATTGGGGGGTGGCGAATAGGAGGAATTCCGTTTTGAGGGAGTTAAGTTTCAAATGATTTTCAGCCAACCATGTTTGAGTTTTTGTAGCGTTGAGTTGAGAGATTTGATGTCCTCAAGTGAGTGGATCTTGATGTATAGTTGGGTGTTTTCAGCATACATGTGAAAGTGGACATTGGAGAGACTGAGAAGTTCAGTGAGTGGCTCCATGAAGAGGTTGAAAAGTGTGGGTGAGAGGGAAGAGCCTTGGGGTACTCCTAATGAGACTGGCACGGGGTTGGACAAGGATTGATTGACCTTGAATCTTTTAGATCTATTTTGGAGAAAAGAGGTAAACCAGGTAAGCACAGATCCAGATAATCCCATTCTGTGTCTCAGGAGCTCTAGCAAGTTGTCGTGTTTGACAGAGTCAAATGCTGATGAAAGGTCGAATAAGATTAATAAGCAGGCTTCATTTTGATCAAGAATTTTTAGTGCGTCGTCTATTATGTGGGACATGGCTGATTCCGTACTGTGACCTGCCCGAAAGCCTGATTGATATTGGTTGAGCAGTTTGAAGTGTTCAATAAGGTTGCTAAGTTGCATGTAAGCACATTTTTTTTCCAAGAGCTTGGCTAGAGTGGGAATGTTGGATATCGGGAGATAGTTATTTAAGTCCGATGGGTCGGCTGTTGGCTTCTTTCAGGATTTCCGGAATGGTTCCTTGATGGAGGGAGGTATTTATAATCTTGGTCCAGAGAGGTAGTAACAGTGGAATTAAGTCTTTTAGGTAGTTAGCTGGGAGTGGGTCTGTGAAGTGACTGGAGGGATTTAAGGCGGTTAGCATTTTTAGTATAGTATCCTCACTGTAAGTGTAGAAGGAAGACCAAATGGATTTTGACAATGGGTCAGCCACAATATATATATGGCCTTAATGGCAGACTTCTAGCACTGGCATATTGTTTGTTATATTTGGCATGAGGGCACCAATGACCAAATGCTGGGCTTGGCACAATGAAGCCAATTTTTGACATATCGGGCACTCATCGCACATTTTGAAAATGGGTCAACTAACTAGGAGCATCTGGTTTCATTGGGTTGGAACACCATAAGAGACTTGAATATTTAATGAGTGCTCCTTCAGAGCCCAAGTTTTTTGGAAATTTATGTGAAAATTGAGCAATGTTGGACTCCATTTATTTCAAAGATTTTTCAGTGGGATAGAAAAGGTCAGGCTCACTTGCTCGCTAGAGCTCAGAGCAAGAATTCATCGCACCACTTTCAAAGATCATGTCAGCACCCTTATATTGGTGATATTGAAAAGAGACATTTGTTTGTGTTGTTCAATTAACCATACCATTCTTATGTTGCTTCAGTGATGTCAATTAGTGTCATGCCATTAGAATTAAGATTGTGTTACCTTACTTCCCGGGAATACTCAGGGTCAAAAGTCAAATGACATCAATTTCTTAGGATGTTATTAAGGTCAAAAGATATGTGATGTCACTTAGGCTAGTCCTGGCATGTTGGTGAATCGACGTCATTGACTGGAGGCAGGGTCAGACTGGCCTTTAGGACAATTTTGTAGTGCCATAAGGCCTGGTGTGACAAGTCCAGAGTGTTGGATGTTTATGGGCCTTTTTTCATTGTCGGGGGCACTTTTTACTGCTCGTTTTCCTGATATTGCCACAACCATTCCCTGCAGCAAGTAGGAAAGCATGCAGTCTCCTATAGTTTAAATAACACCTACATAGTGTCTTTAAAAGTTCAAAACTACCCCGATTTGCAAATGTGGGCCACTTTTTCAGCTGATTCTTTAACAGGGGACACTTTTATTTTGGTGCCAGGGCCTTTTTCTGTACCAATACCATGCCTGGTGGGTGCTGTCACTCAACGCCATGAGGATGTTCTGGCTGTACAATTTCATCTGTATGATGCACAGGGGCATCGGCACAGGCGTGAGGCAAACGATGGCACATGCTCTGCGCAAGTGCAAAAATGTGCACGCAAGCAATGGCAATCACAATCAACCCCTTCTGAACTATACACGCGCTGGGAGCCCAAAAACATGTGCAAACATTTGCAACAACTCTGGGTCACTTGAAACAATATGCTCTTGCGTTAACCGTGCCTCTTGTGGTGCATCCATTTTAAAAGTCCATATTTTATTTCATCATTTCAATTAACTTGTTTTCCTTTGAGTCCTATTCAGAAAGTCAGGCTGCGTTAACTCATACCACATATGTGTTGACATTTAAAGCTTGAATAATAGCGACCTGAGTCGCAAAGAGAACTGCGTCTACAGATCAACACTGTGTAATTCATACCTTTGACATAAGGGATCAAGGTGTAGTGACACCTAATATCTATATGACACAAACGGCTCCACTTAGCGGCTGAAATGTAACTCGAGTCAGCTTGATCATTAATGAACAGTAAAGGGCATCGCTGAATGTGCCTTTCAGCAGCCGGTGACTTATAGGGTTCAGAAACGACGTGCATTCAGCGTTTGGCCATGCATAACATAAGTTCGACTATTGGTGTCTTTACATTTTGATAGTGCATCTGCATAATGCACGTTTTCTGTAACAGCCCCTTCCTCGATAGAACTTCCCATCATATTACAAACTCGTTATAAATACTATCATTGTATTGTATTGCAACATTTATACAGCGCTTCCTACCCATATATGGGGCATTGACGCGTTTGCCTACATGGGCAGGGTGACTGGCTGGAAGGGTGTTGTCTTCGTGGTTTTTTGAGCCTACATGAGATGTGTTTCTATGTCTTGTGTGATGACCACCGAGGAGCGGTTATAGTGTTGCGAGTCACAGCGAGCTTTTGAAAGTCTTCTCAAGTGTATTGCATGTCCTGCCAGTTAGCTAGCTTAATCAACCCACAGTCGCCACCTACCACTCATTCTTCTGTCAACTATCAAGCTACAGTTTCCAGGCTTTAGTAATCTGCTGCGATTGGTATTTTTATATTTTGAATTTCAAGCATGTGCCCAGTAGTGTCTGCTACTGAGCGCGGGTGTTGGGGCGGAGGGGGAAAACAAAAAAAAATGGACTTACCTGGGTGCCTCCAGTTGCCGCTGCCTCACCTCCGTTGTCTTCTGGTAGCAGGAAGCACAGAGCCTCCCAGAATCCCCTGTCCTATCACAACCCTGCTGTACAGCAGTGTTGTAATTGGCTTGAGCGCCGTGGTTCGGTGCTAAGATGGAGGCTTGCAGGCTGGGCATGTTCCCCACCAGGCTGTGTAATGCAGTCTGGTGGTGAAGATGCAAAGTGTGCAGGACAGTTTGGCCGGCCCAAGAGGGCCAGCCATGCAGTCATGCGCACTTAGGAAGTGTGCTTAACACTCCCTCCCCTGACCCCTGCACTGGCCAGCGCAGCCCCACCCGCCCTCCCCTCACCCAAGCAGGAAGGAAAACAAAAATGCTAGTTATTATCATTTTCTTTTTCCTTTTTACACTGCTTGCGGAGCAGTTGGATGATGCTCTTTTCCCTTAGCAGAGGAGCCCCCGCTGCATGTTTCCCAAATATGACGAGAGAAAAAAAGAAAACATGAGCCTAAATGTTAATCGTTGCATATAATTGTAATAGAACCTTACGAGTACATCCTGTCAAACTGCTGTATTTAGAGCAAGTCCATTGCTTTATTTAGTTTTAATGCACTTCACATGAAAATATGGTTGTAATTGAAGCAAAGAGACCTTTAAATTACTGTAACCTACAGACTTAAAGCCAGATTTATATATTGGCAGATGTGTACGGAGCGACGAAAATAGATATTAAATTCGTCTGCCATCTGAACTGTTCTACGGCCTGATTTATGTGTTAGCGGTATGATGGCCGAAACTCAGTCAAACATCTGCCATCTCGATCGCATGCAGCAACCTCTCTGATGAAGTAATAGCCGCTGAGTGACTGGCTGATGGAGTCATTTCAGCCACAACACCGCCAGCCCAATTACGATGTTGCTTACTGTCACCATAACCATGGTGGTTAAGCCTCTGCTCACTTGACTGCCGACCGCGAGGACCCTCTTGCTGAGATCTGCATTACCCGGATCAGTGGCGTAATGAAACTTGAGGGGGCCCCCCTGCAAAGCAAATGGAGGCCCCTCACCCCAGCGGCCTGGCCCACCACCTACCACTTTGCCCTACCATCCAGAAATCTAGTATATTTTGATTTGAAACCTCCAACATTTAAATGAAATGCCTCTATATTGTCTTTCTCTAAGTTCTAATGAGAAAGTGGGAAACACTCTTAACATACAAGCTATGCCATTTGTAACAATACTATCAAAAGCAGATTTAACTGAGGCAGCAATCAGAACAATGCCAAGGAGTGACCCTTTTGTCTCAGGAACTGCCTGTGGCTGAAGAAACAAAGAACAACTATGAAGGGTCTGAAATAGAATTGACAATACCTTGAAACTTTGAAAGACCAACCCAAACCTGCAATTCCATAAAAACTCGACTGACAATATACATGAGACGTACACAAGCTATAACTCAGTATCCTGTGAAAGTCAAGATAAATGGACTGGTGAATTATCTGCATGCCACACACTAGCGACTTTCAAGGGTTGCGCATGATAATAACGTGAACTGAGGAAGCAATTTCAATCATAATGTCTTTATTAGTAAGCATTGCAAAAAACAGGCAGGCAAACAAGGCTGAGGAAGACAACTGTCTGGATGCTTCAGAACATTGATGCAGATGTTTGTCTATTTTAATTTATCATTTCTGCAGTGTAAGCAATGCTAAATACAAGATTTAAGGTACACGTATTACAAACAAGTGCAATCAACACCATAAATAACACTGCATGTAGAATAAAAACAAACCATATCAGCAAGTACCTAATGACAATCTATACAAATGGTATTTGGTAAAGCAAAAGAAAAAGTGCAAATACTTTCAGTGCAAAATAAAACAATCACCAGTCCAGCAATATACAAAAATCAAGCATGTTTTGTAAAACAATCCAACTTTCTTCTTGCATCAAGGTGAAAATACTTTCAAAGTGCATGGTAAAAACCAGTCCAGCAGGATGCAAAAATAAAGCCAGGTTAGTCAAACAATTCCCGGTTTGGTGTGTGCATAAAGGCACATATATTTCAAAGCAACTGATAAACAACAACTACTGCACTATACAATAATCAAACCAGTTTAAACTAACAATTTCCTTTTTGAAGGCTCAAATATTTCAAAGTGACTAGCAAAACAGTAACAAGTACAGCAGGCAGCAGCATACATAAATCAAACCTATTTAGTCAGACTAATTCCCCTTTAGTTTGTGCATGAAGGCATAAATATTTCAAAGTGCCTGGTAAAGTAATAACAATTTAGCAGCATAAACATCATACCCAACCAGTGAAACAATGCCCCTTTTATTTGTGCATAAAGGTGCAAATATTTCAACGTGAGTGATAAAAACGATAAGTTTAGGAGCATGAACAGTAAACCAGTTTCGACAAAGTATGCCCCTTTAGTTTGTGCATAAAGGCGCAAATATTTAACCCCTTCCCCGCTCATGACGGAACCACTCCGTCATGAGCCACGGTTGCGCTGTGCTCATGACGAAGTGGTTCCGTCATGCTGCGGCCGATGGCCGCCGCTCCGCCCACGCGGCGCTAATTCCCCGCCTGTGCGGGCGATTAGCGCAGTGGGCGGAGACGTGACGGAACCACTCCGTCATGAGCACAGCTCAACCGTGGCTCGTGACGGAGCGGTTCCGTCATGAGCACAGCGCCACCGCGCTGCCCCCAAACCCCCCCCCAGCGCCGCAACGGAATTCCTGCCGCGGCGAAGGGGTTAAGTGACCGGCAATACAATAACAAGCTCAGCAGCAAAATAAATAAAGCTGTTTACTCAAATGAGGCCCCTTTTGTCTGTACAAAAGAAAGTGTCAAGGGGGTGCATATATGTCAGGTCAGACTGAATACATTTCTTCCTGCCTCTATAAACGTATGTTCAGAATATTGTGGTAGCCTATATATAAGCGAACAATATTTAAAGTATGATATACTGGCAGAATACCATATTACTTACTTCTTTCTCATGGGATTCAAAGGACAGATACATTTAGAAAATCAGACTTGAAGTAGGAACAGTACTTGCAGGAGCCTGATGAAATGTATTGCAGAGTTTGAAGGCTGGTACAGCAGAAAACAATACTTAAACAGTGAACACAAGGCGGAAGACTGCTTAAACCAGGAAGAGTGACTGGCAAATTAGACTGGTGGCTGAAGGCTACTACTGCTTGGTTCACTGAATTGGAGAGATGTACTTGAATGAAAGAATATTTGCTTCTTTGCCTTTCCCAGTGCAAACTCTTCTGTTAAAGCTTTCACATTTATTTTTTTGCTCGATTACTCTCAATGCTTAAAGTTGCGAGCCAGACAGCCTTTCCTGCGTCATTGTGCTTCGGAGATAGTTTTTGATTAATTTTAACTTTGAAAATGACCCTTCTGCACTGGCTACAGTAACTGGAAATAGTTTCAGTGTTGTTGCAACATCCAAAACACTGGGCAGAAATGCATGGTTTCTCAAAAATAAAAGGTCAGCGAGATCCTTTATTGTGCCACCTGAGATAAGTTGTATTTGTTCTTTCAACACTGCTTTAAAAGCGATGATTTGTTGTGGAAACTCTAGGGACAAGTCTTTTTCGTAATGAGCTGCCAGGGTCATGGCTGCTTCAAACAACTCCTCCTCACTAGCTCTGAGGATTTCTGAAGGCATCATGAAATGAAAGCATTGGATTATGGTGTTCATACCAGCAAATTGAGTTTTTATCTGATTTACAACAATATCTATGTTAGCATAAAACACAGACACCTTAAAATTGTCTTCAGGATTCCACAGCCTTTGGTCTTCACAGAGTTCATTGAAGTGCTTTTTTTTGCGTCGTGGTCGTTTTTGTGTAAAATGCAATTTAATTCCCCATGCAGCTGCAAGTAAAGATGCTGAGCTTTTAACACATTCAAACTGTTCGCTGAAACTGGAGAACGTATTCGCTGCGCTACTTAACATATTTGATGCTTGTAAAAGGTCCAGATCTTCAGACTGAAGCAGTTTGGACACAACATTTATTGTCTCCAGCACTTTGGACTGGATTACAACCATTACCACAAACCCAAAAGTCTCCATGCACTTCCTAAGACCCTAAGCTTCTGTGCGCTCCTCACCCTTTTAAGACTGCAGTAAAATGGTAGTGAGTGCTTTCATGATGTGCATAAAACGATAGCATAGAGCATGGAGAGCATCATGTCTGGATCCCCATCGTGTTGGGCAGAGTCTCTTCAGTGTCGGCATCAAATGAGTTGTGCTCTCTTTTTTAATGGTTAGAAGTTCCCACCGTTTGATGCTTTGGCTGAAAAATAAATATACTTTCTTTAGAATGTCATAACATTTTGCAGTTTCAGTAATGTGCATGCAGGCATCATTCAACACTAAGGTGCCGATTCCGATCGGGTAAAATTATTTCCCGTACGACTCGTATCCGTATTTTTTTACGTACGAGTCGTACAAGTCCCGTACAAACGGCGAAGTACAATTCGTACCGTAAAAATACATACGAATTGCTTCGGGAAAAGTCTACGAGACGTCCCCGGACAGATTTACGTACGAGTCGTAAAACTGAAGTCCGAGCGCACAAGTCCGATCCGTACCCGCGTCCCGAATACACAAGCGTATGGAAAACGTCCCGTACGGAGCGAACTTTGTACGAGCCCTACCGCGGGTACACTTGGGCCCGGGGTACGAGTCGTATGGCCCCCCCACCCCACCCGCGCATGTACGCACCGTACCCCAGCACCCGCGTATGTACCCGCCGTACCCCCCCACCCCAGCACCCGCGCATGTACGTGCCGTACCCCAGCACCCACGTATGTACGCCCCGTACCCCCCACCCCAGCACCTGCGTATGTACGCGCCGTACCCCAGCACCCGCATATGTACGCGCCGTACCCCCCACCCCAGCCCCCGCGTATGTATGCGCCGTACCCCAGCACCCGCGTATGTATGTGCCGTACCCCCACCCCAGCACCCGCGCATGTACGCGCCGTACCCCAGCACACGCGTATGTAAGCACCGTACCCCCACCCCATCACCCGCGTATGTACGCCCCGTACCGCCCACCCTTGCACCCGTGCATGTACGTGCCGTACCCCAGCACACGCGTATGTAAGCGCCGTACCCCCCACCCCAGCACCCGCGTATGTGCACCCCGTACCCCCCACCCCAGCCCCGTACTTGGATGCACCGTACCCCAATACCGTACCCCAGCATCGCGTATGTACGAATCGTACAACACCATTGCATATATGATCACTGTACAACAACATAGCTATGGACGCACCTTACATACGCGAAAACGACTCGTACTGAACCAGGACACTGTAAAACAGCACAAGGAGGGTCAATTCGACTCGCACAACACCACAAAACACGTCTACAGGACACAAATCAACTAAAAGACTGAACTGGCACATCCAAACAGGCAAACAGAGGCCAAACTCACAACCACCTCTTATAACACACCCACCAAAAGTTCAAACTCAGCCACACCCACAAACGGACCAATAAAAAGGGCCCACAATCACAAACCATGAGCCTTTGCAACATACCCACTGCTGACAGACATCACACACAAACAACTGCACCCATACACCTTAACTTACACACCTTCACACAACCTCCTTCACACAGACCCCCTCTACACATACACACACACCTACACATTCACACCCACACACCCACAACCATCCACACCCACACCCCACACCATGCCCACAGACAAGAATCCAAAGTTCACAAGGGAGGAGCTGGACATCCTTGTCAACAAAATCATCAGAGTTGAGCCACAGCTCTTTGGAACATTGGTCAGACAGACCAGCATATCCCTAAAAACTAGCCTGTGGCAGAGGATCGTCGATCGGGTGAATGCTGTTGCGCCCATCAGAAGGACCAGGAATGAATTGCACGCCAGGTGGTACGATCTGCGCAGGGCAGTCAAGCGCAAGGCGCAGAGGGGGGGGGGGTTCCACCACTGCTCGAAGAGCCAAGTCTTGAGGAGTCTCCTGAAGGCAAGTAGGTTTTGGATCAGTCGTAGGTGGGTTGGGAGGGTCTTCCAGGTCTTTGCAGCGAAGCAGGAGAAGGATCCGCTGCAGGCGGGCGTACGTTGGATGCGGGGGACAGCTACGAGGGCGATATGCCGGAGCGCAGCTGGCGGGTGGGGGTGTAGAAGCTGAGTCTGATGTGCAGGTAGGCTTGTCCGGCGGTGTGGAGTGCCTTGGCTGAGGAGCTAACAGGTGATCCTCTTATCGATGTGGAGCCAGTGCAGGTCTCTCAGGAGGGGGGTGATGTGGCTGTGGCGGGGGGCGTTGATGATCAGTTGTGCCGAGGCGTTTCCGAAGCGTTGTAGCCGCCGTTGGTGTGTGGATGGGAGTCCTGCGTAGAGTGCAGTGGCGTAGTACAGTCAGCTGCTGACGAGGGCCTGTGTCACTGTTCTACTTGTTTAAGTCGGGATCCACCAGTAGATCCGGCGGAGAGTGCGTAGGGTGTCGTAGCAGGAGGAGGAGACGCCGTTGACCTGCTTGGACATGGAGAGGGAGGATGCGAGGATCAATCCTAGGTTGCGTGCGTGTTTGGTGGGTGTCGGTGATGTCCCCAGAGCGATCGGCCACCAGGAGTCGTCCCAGGCTGAGGGTGTGGGTCCCAGGATGAGGACCTCCGTCAGTCTCCTGCAACATACCCATCCACAAGTGAACATTGATGTGAATGCTAGGCACATACAACTACCTGGAGGAACTGTGGCAACCAAAACATGTATGAAACATGGATGTCGCATGAAACAGCATTAACATTGTCTCTCTCTCACACACAGGGCAACGTCATGGATCTCCCCCCAACAATCACAGACCCAGGCTCGGCAGGAAGATGATCCCACTGGCAGCGACGACTCTCAGCACTCTGTGGATGACCCCAACCAACCTGGACCCTCTGGTGCCCAAGCCCCTGCAGCACCTGCGTCAGGGACATCTGTGCCAACCACCACCCCCATTCTTGCCACATCCCAGGAGGCACCCAGGAGCCCTGCCCGCACAGAACAACTGAGCCAGTCTGACATGGAGGGACAAGGTTCTCCGGCCACCCAGGAGGAGGCAGACAACCCTGCTAATGCCATCCCTCAGGGGTCCCGTAGACCCGATGTGCCCACAACGGCAGGCCAGGCTCGTGTGGGCAGGGGTGGTGGGAGTGGAGGCAGGCGGAGGCGCGAACCTGACCAGCCAGCTGAGGGAACCGGTATGTCACACATACGCCACATCTTGGACACATACCGGCGTGACACCAGGGGCATCAGCCAGGTAGTGGGGACCCTCAACGAGATTAAGAACCAGCAGGCCGAGCAACACGCCAGTCAACAACAACACCAAGGACGGATGGAGGCAAGACTGGCTGAGCTCCTGGCGATGCAAACGGACATAAGCCGTTCACTCCGTCGGATCGCCGACAACATGGGCAACCCTCCCTGTGCCAACAGGCGAAGACTAGCACCAGCCACAGGGAGGGAGGAGGAGGAGGATTCGTCCGACGGAGCTTCCCAAGCATCATCAAGGCCAGCATCTGAGGGTCCCGCAAGGAGGGTGGGTCGTCCACGGAAAAGACCGTGAGAGGCAGCGGACCATCCACATCTCCCAGGTCACCTGGCCTGGCACCTGGCCCTCATGCGCAACAGCAGCACCTCATCCAATGACATTCTCTGCCACATGGACTTGCTGGTCACAGTCTGACCAATGATGACCAACACTGTGGTCTGGACTCTGATGACTCCAAATGACAAGGATCCCATCTCCCCGTGTGAACTTTGGATTCCATGCACACTGTATAGCACCTATTTGTCCACACTAAACAGGCCCTCCACCGAGAATAAATCTTAATTTCTACAATTACATGTTGCATTCATTTTGCATGAGTACACAACCTACGTGTGGGGAAATGTCAAACTATGCATGAGTGTTGAACTAACTACAGCCATCCATACCCTGGAATATGAGTCTGGGACAGGACACACATGGGTCAAAATGTATCATACTATACAGACATGGAGCACAATACTCACCCATGATGGCCTCAAGCTGTTGAGGGGGGGCATGCATTACTGTGTGGACAGCCCAATTGGGAAGAGTATCCTGAAGGCGTAGAGATCATGGCTCATGTGGATGTTGCCGGGGAGGGAGTAGCAGGTATGCCAGGTGGGAGAACTATGTCCTGCATGCTGGAGTACGGTGGATGTGAAGACTGGTGGCCAGGGCAAGGTTGGATGCACGGAGTAGGCACAACGGGGTCTCGGATGACAGACGCCCAAGGTTGGTTTGGGGTCTGTGGTTATGGCCTGCCTCCTGAGTGTGGGTGAGGAGTCTGAAGGTCATCCTGCTGCACACAGTGATCCATTGCAGCTATCTCTGGTGGACGGTGATGTGGCAGGGGCGCGGGATGTTGAAGCTGAGGTGTGCACATGCAGCCTGGATGTGGATAAGTTTCACGGGAGTCAGGATGTACTTGCTCCGTAGAGGGCGGGGCAGTAGTTGACACGGCTGGTGTCGTGGGCCTGGGGGATGGTCTGTCTTTCCCTGGAGTGGATCTATCTGTGGATCATGTGCATCATGCAGAGGGCGTTGCACCCTGAGGTACAGATGCTAGTGATTAGCATGGCAAATGTGAGTGACGAATCCATGATGCACACCATCTTGTGTGCGTGGGCACTGGGTGCATGTGCAGGGCTCTTGCGGGTGGGACACAAGCAGTTGACCCACCTGTAAGGGGACAATCCTCAGATGATTACCTCAGTCCTGTACAAGTCCAGCCTCAGGTGGCAGATGTTCAGCCATTCATCAATGGATCTCATGCCTTCTTGAATGTTGGAACTGGCAATGGCTGCGTCTTTGGTGAGGGTGAGGAGCACCTGGCTGTCAATGGCATACGAGCTGATGATGAGGTGCTGTGCGCATGTGATACCGGAGAGGGGGACCTGGACACATTGAAGATTGACACGCTGAGAGATGATACCTGGGCCATGTGACAGATGATGCCACTATACTACATGCTGAAGGCTTGAGTCCCACTCCCATGGCCTTGCTGGTGTACGGAGCCGGTGGGGAGTAGGAGGGACATGACCTGGTTGGTGTGACAGGCCCTGGAAGGCGGGGCAGCGCTGTGTAGGCAGTTGGAGTTGCACACTCATCTTGCAAAGGTGTCGTGTGTGCGCCATGGGTATGCCTGAGAGCAGGCGGTAGCTTTTCGGATGGACAATGCTTGGAGGGTGGCTGCAACATCAGACTGTAGTGTGATGTGGGTCATGTAAGGACATGAGGGTCGTGCAATGTGCACGTTGCATGCGTTGAAGGTCCAGCCTTTGGCACCGTGTGGCCGCAACAGTGGCACAGACAAGCTGATGACAGCCAAATGAATGGGTGGAGGGAGGAAGGGAGGAGCATCTTTGAGGTGTGTGTGTTGCCGAATCTGTAAACTTTGTGTGCCCTTGCTGCAGGGGCCGCAGCAGCAGGCGGCATGTCCTGGAAACTATGCCACAAGTTGCACACAAAGACAAGGATGTCAGAATGGACTACTGCAATAGGCGTATGTAAAGGAAGGAGTGTCCGGTTTCCCATGGCACACCCAGAGACAATGGATGCACAATCACCAAAGATGACTGATACCGGATCATGAAACTGAAGGATGAGCTGCGCACAGGATACACACCCTCAGCAGGTGTTGACGGCCCGTTGTGGTCACCAACATGCCCAAATACATACACAACCATGGACATCATGCACAATAGAGATTCTAATCCCTGAAGAACTGCATGCATGTTGCTAAACTACACATAGACGCATATGCACAATCTTTGACAACTATGGCAGAGATGCCGCATGCAAAGTGGCAAGAGACCTGCATTGACAGAGATGAGGCACCTTGGAGGGTGAGGAACACCTTTATTACTCAGGTTCACACCTAGGGAAATGCATCAATATGAACAGACTCACAGGTAATTTGGCTGAACATGTGGGACCTACACTGGACACCCCCTTACCAACACAGATGCTGTAAATCCATTGAACTGGCACACAAGTGAAGGGGGTGGGCCAAACACCCCCTGCTGCACACGGAGGGGCTGTAATTCCCCATTGATCCTCTCATGGGGATGTCCCACACTATGTCCACCCGTAGCATCCCGTATGTTTCAGAGGGAAGTTGTACACACATTGATGCCTTCATCAGAATCCACAGTCCCATTACAGATGACTGTTACGAAGGGTGACTATCAATACATGGGAGTCATGCAACATGTCATGTGCCCCATGGTGAGTCGACATGTATGTATAGTAACACAACATGCACAGGAGCAGTGCCCACAGTTTCCAAACACCTACCAACACCAAAATGCCGTGCAGCAATCCTTCACCAAAAAGACTTTTCACCATGTCCATGCATGGGACACTGATTCAGCACACGTTGCAATACTCATGAGGAATAGCGGGAGGCCAACGATGACACGAGCAGACAGCATGCGAAACTACCTGGGGATGACAGACACACAAGAAGCCAGGGAAAAGATTGTCATCCGCATGCATGGTCATTTACTCTACAGGAATAAGTGTGTCACCATGCTATATTAAAATTGAGTGTCTAAGCTAAAATGTGTGGAAGGACATCATCACTCGAGTGACACATCTGAACACACCTGGTCTGTGACATGCCACCCACATCAGCTATGGTGAATTGAAACGTACCGGTGGCAAAAAAATGTAGAGCTGCCATCACCTTCATCTTGGGGGTCAGCGCAGTAGGATACCTGTGTCGCGGTTGGAGGTGTTGTTCAAGCTTTGCGGTCAAGTTCTCAATCAACTGTTGCGAGAAGCGGTAACGTCTTATGCAGTCACGTTCCCTCATGGCACCCAAGTCTGGCATTGGTCGGGGGAGATGCGGTGCCCTGCAGAAAATTGGAAGGAATAACGAAGTGTGAGTTCATAACAACATCAATGTCAATGAACTGAGCACATGCTCAACTGCTACTACACATCTGCTAAATCCCGAGTCTGGTCTGTGCAATACATCCAGGACACGTATGCCAGCCAGGTGATACTCCTACGACAAGCCAGCTACACCCGTTGATTGTCAAGTTCTACATGACATGCACCGAAACTAGCTGTGGGCCAGTGTAAATGAACAGCCAGAGACATCACAGGAGTGACATACATCCACATATCTGCATTTGAAGGATGTCATCTCATACAGACTGCTGGCGGCAAGCTAGACGCACAGGTCACATGTCATTGAAAATGTACAGATCACACACATAGCGATGAAGGGGTACACGTGAAAAACGAAAACACAGACATGGATACAGGGCAGATATGTCATCATGTCAAAAAATCATCTTCGACGCATCCAGACACACGTAACGTGTGAATCCACATGTGGCATGGTGTGCGTATAAGTGTGCCATGCCCATCTACACACAGACACATGTTGGATGCAGCAACAACAGATGCAGTTGACGGAACACCAACAGCAAGCTCATGGGAACACATGACACACACAGGACATAGTCACATCGGGGCACGCTGGTACTTAGATGTCAGGTGTTAGTGTCCCTGTCCCTGGCATCAGGGGACAGTTGCGGGTGTTGGTGACTGTGCCATACCAGTGATGCTGTGCTTGACACATTTGCACTACATGCACACATGTGCAAAGTGGGAAGGGGAAGTGTGCCACATACTGCCCCATCACACATGACATGTGTACACAGGTCATCACACATCTATTGTGCTAAAACATGAGAAGACATGTACCATATCACTGCCTGACACACCTAGGCCCTGCACATGAAGGACTGCAATGACAATGACTTGATGTACAGCCGTGCACGAGTCTGACACCTCCATTCCTTTCGTGTGCGCCTCCTATCACCAGTGTAAGCTGGGAAACGCCCCATACACACGCTCTGAGGGCGTGTGAACGGTCTGTATCATTACATTGGTGTTCCCGCCGGAGTACGGGTGTGTGTACGGACCGTACACACTCATGTGTACTACCAGTGTGTACACGTACGTGTACGACCAGTGTGAACACTGCTGTAGTACACGTACGTGTACACAGTGGTCGTACACATACGTGTATGAACGTAGTACACGTACGTGTACACACTGGCCGTACACGTACGTGTACTACGGTCGTAGACGCACACTGGTCGTACACGTACGTGTACACACTGGTCTTACACATATGTGTACACACTGGTCGTACACGTACGTGTACGACCGTAGTACACGTACGTGTACACACTGGTCGTACACATACTGTACACACTGGTCGTACACGTACGTGTATACACTGGTCGTACACGTACGTGTCAAACGCACTATGCAACTGGTGCCGTAGGGGTACGTGTGAAACGCACCGTACCTGTGTGTGGATTGCTAAATTACATAGGGACACATGAGGGACAAGTATTAGGGCCTAAATGCATGCTGGTTGTCATGGATGCCGATTTTCAAGTTCACATTTTTCCATCAGGTGGCCTGTAAAAGGCAGTTGGCAACTAAATACAATGTTGCAAAGTGGTTGTTGACTTCACATTATGCTCAAATTTTGAACCATGCAAAGGCACTCACTGGTGTATGTTTAAAGGGATTGGAGGAAACGTAGGATGCAAATGAGACTGACCAATCACTCTGTACTCCTGTAAATGAAACAGCCCAGCAAGGCAGATATAAGTCAGCCAGAACCCATGAGAGGGCACTTGCCTGCACTACCTTTCACTCGACACCACTGCTGCTGCCTGTGCTTCTTCTGGCACTATGTCAAGGTCTGTGGAGAGGGCCCAGCCATTCACCCAGGAGGAGAATGAGGCATTGCTGGATGTCATCCTCCCACAGTACACCAGCCTGTATGGGAGACCAGGGGAGCAGGTGAGTGCTGACTCCACTAGCTTTGACTGTGCACCTTTTTTGTGACTGTCACTTCTGGCATTGTGTCCAGGTGTGACAGACATGCAATGTTGTTTAGAGTGGGTCCCAGGGGGGGGAATGGCTTATGTCTCCCATGCAGAGCAGGATGTAGTTCCTGTGTGCACTCCTCACTTGCATTGTGCTTACTGTGACATTCACTGCATAGTGCATGGCACATTCAGCCTGCCCAATCCTTTGGGCCATTTTTGTTCTATAGTCCTGAGGTGATTCAGTGGCCCCCCCGGTGTGACAGGTGACTGTACCCACAGATGTGTGCGAGTTGAGTGGAGCTGTGGTGAGAGTGGTGATAGTGTCCAAATGATATGTATGCCCCCTGGACATTGATGTGTGTGAATGTTCCTTGTCATGTGGGTGAGTGTCTATGTGGAGTGTTGCACCACAGCTGCATGGAGGAGGCAACAGCTCCACCCATCTGATGTGAGAAGTAAGCCGTGCGGAGTGTCTGACTTGCTGAGCTATCACCACACCTGTGACACCCCACAGGCAAGTGGCACATGTGCAGAGTGAGGTTTGTATCCGCTATTGCCAATGGCAGGTGATTGATCTGTGCCTGTGTGTGTCTGTGTACTCTGCTGAGGTTGCGTCAGTGGCCTGGGGCATGTGACTGCTTGGAGGTGCTGTCCATCAGCCTGGTGTTGCATGTGATGCACAGTGTGTGCCATGATCAGGGAGTGTGTTGCACCTCTCATGCCACCTGTGTACTTTCAATGCCATGTAGTGCATTGGGGCTTTCACAGAGGCTAATGTCCCTATGACAAAGGTGCTATTTGTTGCCAGCATACTATGCCCTGTTCAACATATCAAAGATGTTCAAATGTGTGTCTCTGTGACATGGAGCAGGTGTAGTGATGTTGTCTCACTTTGTCATCCTCACAGGTAACTGCCTATGCCAAGGGGGAAATCTGGAAGCGGGCCGTCAGGGCCGTGAGATCGGTGGAGGGTCGCAGTCGGCGCCTAGCCCAAGTGAGGAAACGCTGGCAGGACATCCGGTGCTGGACCCGGAGGATCGCCCGGTGCCAGCTGAAGGACTCACCTCCACGCAAGCACGGCGGGCGCCGACGCCTGACCCACCAGATGAAGCGTGTCCTGGCGGTGGTCTTCACTGACTTGGATAGGCGGTTACAGGAGTTGCAGCAGCAGGAAGGGGGTAGGTACATGTGTGTTTGTTGTGTGTCACCAGCTTTTGGAAGTGCTCAGTCACCTGGATACACTGCAAGGGTTAATTCGTGCAGTGCATATCCTGTTCCCCAAAGTCAAACGGTGTTGTTCTTCCTCCCTTCCCCTCCTTGACATGTGTTCCCTGGTCTGTGTGTAATCACTATTGCACATGGTCATCTAGGCTGCCAGTTAATCCAAGTGCACATTGATTTCTGCATCAGGGGGGGGGTCTGAGACATGTGTCTTTACCTTGCCTGTGCCCTGTCCTGTTCAGTCATTTGGGGGTCCATATTAGTTGGCACTGATGCTGAGTCTCAACATAGGAGTGTGAGTTTTCAAATGAACAGACTTGCAGCATGCATGACCGATGTTGTGGCCTCAGACATGATGTGCATGAGTGGGAGATATGCATAGTGCCGGGACGGTAGCTCATGTTACAGTCAGATAATTCCAGGACCATGGAGCAGTGTGCCCACTACAGTCCCCTAAGACACCCTTGCCTCGGAACCATGTGTGTCATCCAACACTGTGCCCATTCTCTGTGTGTTTAGCATAGCTTGGCCTCTGTGGCATTGTTCCCTGGCCTCATTTGTATTTATCTAAAGTGTGCTACATGTGCCCATTGTACAGGCTGACCCCATTTTGCTTGTCTATCCTCACACTGGGCAGTGCCTGTGTGTCTATGTACAACTATCTGTTGATGGTTGTTTGTCACAAATATGTGTTGGCAGCCTCACGAGGTGATGTGGAGTACATTTAGGAATTCTTGATGCACATTTTAGTAAACTCAGATTAAGAGGTGTAACTTCTGGATCGGTCTCAATAACATTGTCTCAGGTATGGGGGGTTTGTGCGGGCAAGGCCTACATGTCCAAACCTTATGTCTCCTTGCCAGGTCTGACCTGTGTGTGATAATTCTCTGGACAGACACTCAACATGCAGTGACCCAGTCATGTTGTGCAGGGTTTAATGTTTGTGCTTTGCAGAATGTGTCAAAATGTAAAATACATGGCTCATGCTCATCCATTTTTGCCACCAGTGTGTGGTCGAGATGCTACGTAGTTTGGTCTGTGTGTGCTGACATCTGTGTGGACATTCTTGCTTGCCATGAGGGCGTCTCCTCAGTGCAGGTGCTCCTTAGCCCGACACATTGCAGGCCCATTAGCTAATGCATTGTCCTGTGTTTGGACATGTGTGCCACTCCACATGACAGACAGTGGGTCAGATGTGTTGCCAACTGTGTCATCATGGTACGGATGACCATGTGACAGGTGGCATGATTCAAGTTGTTAGTCAAGAAGTATTGCACCTTGGCACTCACTACACTTGTCAACATGTCTCAATTTGTCATATGCTTCACTTTGCTAGTTTGTTGTTAAGGACAATAATGTGCCTGCATGACAGATGTCTCCCAGGGAAGTGCAAAAGAAAGTACATTTACACTTTTTGTGGATACGCTGGCACATTTTAAAGAAAAGCACAGTTCGATTACCACTTGTTTTCTGATTATACATATCCATGTTCCCACACTGTGTTTACATTTGGGTAAGTCCTTGGTTGTTGCTGATACCAACTTACTAGTGTCAAGTCATCCAGACCACCGTGGTGCCATGTATATGTACTTACTGATACCCAATTTCTTCTTTACAGTGGCTTATTTGAATTCGGCTGGTAGCTCATACAATGACTGTGTAAATGTAGTTTTGTGTGCACCTCCTTGTGTGACTTTTGTTATACAGGCAGATGTGTGTTCTGTTCACAAAGGGGCACATTCACACATTATAAACATGTACATTGTGTAAAGTGTTGTGAGTCCCAAGGGATCGCAATGTTTTTTGTTTGGGTTTCCAAAGTACTCACAGGTCTCAGAGGTGGGGACACCTTCAGCATTGAGGTCTGTTATTTGGCCTTGGGTGCACCAATAATGTTTCGTTCACAGTGAACAAGAGGTGGCATGCCTTCATAGTCTTGCTGTACTCAACTGTTCCCAGACACTAGCTTCTCAGTATAATTCGATATCAAGTTCTTTGCTGTTGTGTCATAATCTCCATTGTTTCCAAGTGGCATGGTGGGTCAACCAACTGGGGAGTGCAGGCTTACATATGTGCGGACTATTCTAGATGTTACTCATGATGCATTTCCTGATATGCACTGTGACATTTTTTTTGGACTCATGTGTCAGATGTATACAGGTGAGTGATTATTTTCTGTATCTTCACCTTGCCCACAGCATCATTGGAGGACACAGAGGGAGACACCTGCACGGACGTGGAGGAGGGATCCAGCACCGCTGCCACCACTGCTGGCGAGTCTGCGGGAGCAAGTGGCACGGAGGGCGAGGGGAGTCAGGCGGAGGACCTGTCTAGTGACAACACTGACTACGACGCTGACGGGTCCGAGGCTGAACTCCTCGAGGGGGCGGAGGCTGCTACACACCTGGCAGCAGCACTACATCTGTCACCGCCCCCTCCATTCCCATCACCGCCCTCCCAGTTGCTCCGGTCCCTTCTGTCCGTGCTAGGCAACACCGTGTCTCCTTCGTGCCAGGCACCGCACCCCCTGCCCCTGTCCCCCATGCTGCCCTCACTGCAGAGTCTGTGGACATTCTGCGGCATTTGCAGGTTGGCCAGACATCAATGCTGAATGTCCTCCATGGCCACACCAGAATGATGACACAGATGGTGTCGTACATGGAGGGCATGTCATCAGCGATGTCTGACCAACGGATGTTGCTGAGGTCCATGGACTCTTCACTGACGGCAGCAGTGAGTCTCCTGCAGCGCTTCGTCCCCCCCCTACCCCTGCACCATCCACACTTCCCACTCCCATGCCTGTCCCAAGCACACACAGACATTCCCAAGCACGCACCCCACCAGACACAGGCAGCACACCAACACGTAAGGGCAAGCGCACTCCTCCTGGCACGCACACTCAGGGGGATGAAGGCACACCCACTGGGTCTGGGGCACACAGGTATACACGCAGCCACAGTCCGAGTCCGCATGCCGCACTACCCAGTCCCTCCAATGGCACTTCCCTCAGCTCCCCTACCACAAGACCTTACAAGGAGGCATACTTGGCTGTGCTGGGCCTCAGCCCCTCTGGCTCTCCAGCCCGCAAACGGGAACGGCACTCCACGGGTAGGGGAGTTGAGTCCACCCCCTGTCCACCCCCTCCCCCAGTAGCGCTGCACCCTATCCCTCCGACCCCCCCCCCTCCATTGAGCCTGTGTTTTCTTCGGGTGCAGGGGATACGCTGGACGACCTGGCAGCAGTGTGCAGCGTCGAGCTGACCTCCACCTTTGGTGCTGCCCCACCCCCTGTGGTGGAGGCGCCCGTCCCTGCACCCACCACACCTACCCTTACACCTCCTGTCCCTGCGGTGCCTGGTCCGTCCCCACATGATGCCCCCCCCCCAGTCGACGAACCTGAGGGTTCTAATGTGCAGGCAAGCTGGGGGAGATACGTGGCCATGTGTCCCCCCCAAGGACTTCTGATCTGGACTGGCCATGTGCCTTTGTAAATAGTGTCCTTTTATAAATTTTCATTTCATGCTGAATAAAGCATTTTCTTTTCACTTTGAACACTATTGCATTTCAGGTATTGATGTGGGTGCTGATGGTCCAGGAGTTGGGGTTGTGGTAATGTGTTATGTTTCAGGAAAAAGTTGGAGTCTGATGCTCATGGGGTGGACCATGGTATCTGCGTGCCATCACAAGGTCTCTGCAAATTATCTTTGCTCGTGTGTGCTATTTGTGTTTGGAGACATTGTCCCAAGGAGTGTTCCTTCCTCTGTAGCACCTGACATCTTCCCTGCAGGGAGTGGCATATTTGTTGTGCTGACCTGTGTCTACATTTCCTTTGTTGGTGACGGATCCCTTCAACTATGGCCATGCCTGATCAGCAATGTCTCCGGCTGCATCGTCTGTGCCATCCTTGCTAGTCACTGTACTTGTGTATTGAGTATGTTGTAATGCCTTAATGGCGACATTCACCATTTTCCGCACTATGCATGTGTGTTATCCCAGCCTAGCACACAATTGGTACTTGTTCTGCAGGGTACTTGGGCACCTGACTGACAATTGTGGGCATTGTATCTGTGGGAACTCCACCCTATTCCTTCCATGAGAGGCAACATCTTGGTGGCTGTCCCAGCACCTGTACATTCCTATCAGTCCTGGGATGTGTGTGACAGTGTGTGTTCCCTTTGGCTCTCTTAGTTTAGTGGGCATTGACATGAGTATACAGTCTTGTGGCATGATCTCTGTGTGTGTATTGTGCTGCATCCGCCAGGGGTGGGTATGCATGTGTCATTTGTCCTCACACCCACATGTGTCGTGTCATGCAGTGGGGGAAAGACATCCATCCTCATGGGAGTGGGAAACTGCTGTCAGTGATGTGTTGTTATGGCACTATCAACATAGTCGAACATTAGGGATGCGTACATACACCCATGGAGTTGTGGTCATCTGATCGTGATCTACACACCCCCATGTCTCTGTCCACTGCTGGTATTCCTCTGTACCCACCCCTCACATGTCTCTGTCCACTGCTGGGAGTGATATGCACCCACCCCTCACATGTCTCTGTCCACTGCTGGGAGTGATATGCATCCACCCCTCACATGTCTCTGTCCACTGCTGGTATTCCTCTGCACCCACCCCTCACATGTCTCTGTCCACTGCTGGGAGTGATATGCACCCACCCCTCACATGTCTCTGTCCACTGCTGGGAGTAATAGGCACCCACCCCTCACATGTCTCTGTCCACTGATGGGAGTGATAGGCACACACCCCCATGTCTCTGTCCACTGCTGGGAGTGATAGGCACCCACCCCTCACATGTCTCTGTCCACTGCTGGGAGTGATAGGCACCCACCCCTCACATGTCTGTGTCCACTGCTGGGAGTGATATGCACCCACCCCTCACATGTCTCTGGCCACTGCTGGGAGTGATAGGCACCCACCCCCATGTCTCTGTCCACTGCTGGTAGTGATAGGCACCCACCCCTCACATGTCTCTGTCCACTGCTGGGAGTGATAGGCACCCACCCCTCACATGTCTCTGTCCACTGCTGGTATTCCTCTGCACCCACCCCTCACATGTCTCTGTCCACTGCTGGTATTCCTCTGCACCCACCCCTCACATGTCTCTTTCCACTGCTGGGAGTGATATGCACCCACCCCTCACATGTCTCTGTCCACTGCTGGGACTCCTAGGCAGACATGCACCCTTGGTGCTGTACACTGCTGTCCTGGCCATGAACACACCCCAATATACTGGTTATATGCTGCACCAGGCCCTAAGCCAACATTTGTGGCGTGTGTATGCCTTGTATCACTAATGTACTGGTGCCCTAGAGGTACGGGTGATGCGGTCCGTACCCCCGCTCTGAGGGCGTGGGTACAGCACGTACCCCTACATCACCACTACAATGGTGGTACGGGCCGTACCCACGCCCTCAAAGCGTGGGTACGGCCCGTACCACCATTGTAGTGGTGATGTAGGGGTACGCGTGGTACGTGCCGTACCCACGCTCTGAGGGCGTGAGTACGGCGCGTACACCTACATCACCACGACAATGGTGGTACGGGCCGTACCCACCCTCTGAGGGCGTGGGTACGGACCGTACCACCATTGTAGTGGTGATGTAGGTGTACGCGCCGTACCCACGCCCTCAGAGCGTGGGTACAGCCCACACCACGCGTACCCCTACATCACCACTACAATGGTGGTACGGGCTGTACCCACGCCCTCAGAGCGTGGGTCCGGCCCGTACCACGCGTACCCCTACATTACCACTACAATGGTGGTACGGGCCGTACCCACGCTCTGAGGGCATGGGTACGGCCCGTACCACCATTGTAGTGGTGATGTAGGTGTTCACGCCGTACCCACGCCCTCAAAGCGTGGGTACGGCCCGTACCACCATTGTAGTGGTGATGTAGGGGAATGCGTGGTACGGGCCAGACTCACGCTCTGAGGGTGTGGGTACGGCCCGTACCACCATTGTAGGGGTGATGTAGGTGTACGCGCCGTACCCACGCCCTCAAAGCGTGGGTACGGCCCGTACCACCATTGTAGTGGTGATGTAGGGGTACGCGTGGTACGGGCCATACCCACGCTCTGATGGCGTGGGTACGGCCCATACCACCATTGTAGTGGTGGTGTAGGGGTACGCGTGGTACGGGCCGTACTCACACTCTGAGGGCGTGGGTACGGCGCGTACCCCTACATCACCACTACAATGGTGGTACGGGCCATACCCACGCTTTGAGGGCGTGGGTACGGCGCGTACACCTACATCACCATGACAATGGTGGTACGGGCCGTACCCACGCCCTCAAAGCGTGGGTACGGCCCGTACCACCATTGTAGTGGTGATGTAGGGGTACGCGTGGTACGGGCCGGACACACGCTCTGAGGGCGTGGGTACGGCCCGTACCACCATTGTAGTGGTGATGTAGGTGTACACGCCATACCCACGCCCTCAGAGCGTGTGTACGACCCGTACCACCATTGTAGTGGTGATGTAGGGGTACGCGTGGGACGGCCGTACCCACGCTTTGAGGGCGTGGTTACGGGCCGTACCACCATTGTAGTGGTGACGGGTATGCGTACGCGGGGATTGGTGGACACGCCCCCGAAGTGACCACACCCTTGAGGTAATGTATGGACAGTATATGGTATTTTTAGAAATAGGTAGAGGTTATGTTTCCTGCCCCTCGCCCCCCCTTTGCCCCTGGGTGTTGTAATGACCTTCTGTGGCGTGCGCGGTGGTCTCGGTGCACCAGGTCGTAGGCTAGGAGGGCCGGGATGACACGTAGGATGGGGTCCATGGCTGTCCGTCGCATACCGCTGCTCCTTCTTTGCGTCGTCTTCAATTTCCCGGGAGTTTTTGGCTGCCGTAAAAAATTATCTGTGCGGAGTGACGTAGGCACGAATCGTACTTGCTGGTCTGTAGAACGCTGCCTGACTCCCGGATCGGAATTGTGGGTATTTTTTCGTACGTAGTTTTTTATGAATCGTATTTCTGTACGAATCGTACTTGCTGGTTTGTAAGGAGCATTTCCCGGGTACGAGTCGTATGGAGAATACGCTCCGTACGACCATTCGTACCCGGGTTTTACAGGATCGGAATCGGCACCTAAATTTAGATTATGAGCAGCACAGTGTACATAGACTGCATTGGGTTCTTTCTGTCATATTCTGGTTTGCACTCCACTGTATATAACACTCATTGTGCTGGCACCATCATATCCCTGACCTCTACATTTATTAAGCACTAGGCCTTTGTCCTCTATAGGGTTTACAAGTTCTGTTGCTATCCCCTCAGCACTTTGGTCTGTAATTTTATAGAAACCAACAAAGCTTTCATTAATTTTGATTTCAGTTGGAATTTCATCAGTATAAAGGCACAGTGTTACATATCGGATAAACAGGCTTAATTGGTCTTTTTTAATGTCCTGCGTTGTTTCCATTATAACAGAGTAAAATGGTGTATTTTTTATTTCACTTACTATCTCATTTTGCACTTTATTTGAAAGCATTTCAATCAGCTCCTTTTGAATAGTAGGACTCAAGTATTTAACTCTACTCTCTGTTGTAATCAGATGGTTTAAAACAGGATCTTATTTGGCCAAAAGTTCAATGACTGCCAGAAAGTTCCCACCATCTTTTTCTTTCAGTTTTTCTCTATGTCCTCTGAAAGGTAAATTGCAAGTTGACAACAGAGGTGATCCTACTCAGAATTTGTGTCCACTAGTTCACCTGCTCTTTGTAGTCTGATTCCAGTTGTGTATCGATCGTCTCATCCTGCCTCCATCTTCCATGCACAAGCCGCTAAATGTGAGCGCGTCATTTCATGTTCTTTAATTTTTCGAGACATGCCTTGCCAGTCTTTTATACCATTAGGCCATGCTTGCTGATAGGATGAAAGTTTTCTATCTCCAAAAAGCCAACAAGGTTCACAGTATGCACTGTCCATTTTTAAAGAGTAGCACAACCACAGTCTTGGAGTCTTATCTCCAGTCCTATTTTCCTTGTAGTAGTACTTTGTGGAAAAGCCCCTGTTTTTATTATCTCGTGGGAAGGGTCCTCTAGGCTTGCATGGGCCACTTCTAATGACAAACCTTCGTAACTCAGTATCATGCCAAGGTCTGTCTAAAAAGTTCCCTCTATCACTCGGGTACAAATCCTGGCAAAACTGGCTATTGCTTGATTCTAGTTCTTCTAAATGTAATTCCATATCCTTACTCATAATGTCTTCACTTCTTCAATGTTTGGCAATACTGGAGAAAACAAGTAGCACTTTTGTAGGTTCCTCACTTTCTTTAGCCACTGGTAGCAGCAGTGATACATCTGGTGCACTTACAATTTCAGAACTTCCTTCACTTGTTTGTAATATTAGACTCAGAGATCCATCTGCTGATGGTGTATTCTCAGTTTCTGAACTTTCTTCAGTCACTGGAAGCAGTGTAGGCCTAGCTGGTGTACCTGCAATTTCTTTGACTCCTTCTATAATAGATGGAGGCACTGCTGACACAGCTTTTTTACTTTTGCTTTCTATGTTTACTATTGTTGTTGTTGTTGCCTGCAGTGCTGCCACAATTGGTGCTTCAATGCTAAAAGGTACATCTGTGGTTTGATCAGAGCACTGTAATGTTTTGTCATGTGGTGGGACCAATTGGGATTGTGGCAATGCAGCTTTGTCTCCGGTTGATGATGCAGATGCATCGCCTTCTTGTAATGATGCATGAGATGATGATGATGCCCCATGATCAACTGGACACCTACATTTAGAGTCAATTTTCATGAATTTGCCTTTAAACTGCTCTTGTTTTGATTTAATTCGCCGCTTTTGAGCACCGCTTAAATACTTTCTTGGCTGTTTGCTCATCTTTGAGTAAAATGTAATTGTAGAAAGTCAATGTTGTAGTAGAGTGCAAGACTATGAAGGTAGCAGTAAGAATATTTTGTGTACACCATAAAGATTGTAATTGTGGGTTTTGTTTCACCAATACTGCCTAAAAGGAAGGAAAATACAAAGCATTATTATTAAACACTACGGTAGCTTAACCATACCAACTATTGATGTAGAGAGTTGGAGTAAGGGATACTTGAAGGCAGGCACTGGAGGAATGGATGCAAGAAGGTGAGTACTCAAGGGAAAGATACAAGAGAGGAGAGGAGAGGAGTTGACCTAACGGCTAGGGTGGTCGACCTCGAATCTGGGGAACAGGGTTCGAGTCTCGACAATGACGCTGAACATCCTGTGATTCTGGGCAAATCACGTAATGTCCCCGTGCCTAACAAAAATGAATGTGTCCTCTTGTAACGCAACTGATGCTATGTAAAGCGCTCTGATACCCGATACTTTCGGGTCAAGTTCATGCTATATGAAAGTCCGTAAAAATTTTTTTTTAAAAACAAGAAGGAAATAGCAGAAGATTGAGGAGGTAATCACTCAACAGTTGGATGAGGATGGTGAGAGCTAAGAATGCAGGAGTTTAAGGCAGATGCATGAACTGAATGGACAGCTGCAAGGAGGCAGGAGCTAAAGGACAGAGCCAAGAAGACAGGGGATGGAGCGGTCTTGAATGTATTGTATTGTTATATTTATAGAGGGCCAACTACCCCTATGTGGAGCACTGAAGCGCTTGCCTACATGAGTAGCAAGCTACATTATGCGTAGGGTGTGTGGTTGGAAGGGTGTTGTATTTGTTTTGAATTTGCTATGTTAGAAGTGTTCCCATTCCATGTTGTGCATGAGGACCACTGACTGGGGTGCATGCAGCTTATTGTGCAATAGGATGCAGCGCTCAGCAATGGCTTAAGAGGTGAGAGATATGCACACTATTTTGTTTTTCATCTCTGCAGGTCCCTTTATGGTATTTATTTTGTTCATAAACTCACCTTGGTGACTACTGCACGGAGTCATCCATTCTGAAAATACTATGCCTAGTGTTTAAAGTTAATGGTCCTGAGTAGGCATAGATTAAAAAGCACATGGTGAGTGATGCAACAGTGTGATGCAACAGTGTGAGAGTAGGGTAAGAGGAGTGACTGCAGGGTGAGTGAGGTGACCATATGTAAGTGCAGAGTTGGACGAATGAATGCATTGTTAGTGATGGGCTTGTTTGCGTGAGATTGCAGATTGAGCAGTGAGAGGGACAAGTGAGTGAAGTGTGACATGAGTGCAAGGTGAGTAGTGTGCTTGTGTGACTGCAGGGTGAGGTACAGGGTGAACAGCGCAAGTGCATTGCGAGTGCAGAGTAATGACTGTGAGTGCAGGGTGAGCGGGTGAATGGTGTGAGTGCATGGTGATCATTGTGAGTGCATTGTGATCGCTGTGAGTGCAGGGTGAGCGTGAAAGTGAAGGGCTAGAATGAGGAGTGAGTTGTCTGAATGCAGGGTGCATTCCCGGACACTTGAAGTAACTCAACATGTATCAAAGGTTGGTCGCACATGTTATTGACGGCAGTCTAAGGTTTCAGGTATAAGCGAAACTATTGTTATTCTGGCACTAATAGGGATCGAGGGTGTAGGAAACAATGTGCTGATCCTGCAACAAACTTCCAGTCTTGTGATTAGGGTTGCCAGCTCATTATTTTGATGCCCCAGACAGGACAAAAAGAATCATTCACCTAAAGCTGTATTTTCAGCACTTTTCTGTGCATACTTCGAACAGCAAATATAAATAGAAAACGCTTTTAATTGTGTTCTAGGGCTGCATGAATGATCCATGACTGCTAATTAGAGGGAACAAAGACAGAAAAGTCACATTACAAATGAATACATACATTTTTATCTATAACCCTATTTAGGGGCCTATTCCGATGTTGGTCAGGAGCTGTAACCGACCGACCTGCTGTCGTTGGTTACGGCCCAGCAAGTACGATGCGACCGAACAGGGTTCGGTCGCACTCGTATACTTCACAATGCAAGCATGCATTCCGAGCAGAATGCATGCTTGCATTGTGCAAAGCAGGGGTGCAGTTCATCCCTGCACCCTGTGGCCGGCACCCCAATGTGCCTGCCACGGGTGCAGGGATCCACAGAGGGGCACCATAGATACCCCCAGGCAGCCATTCAGCAGCCTCACACCCATGGGGGCCCTACTGGGGGCCCCCAAAGACAGTTTCCGACTGCCTTTTCGTGCCAGAAAGACCGGCACGAAAAGGCAGTGAAAAACTGCCATCGTACTCCCTCGGTCGTAAAGAGGTGGCCGAGGGAGTACTGAGGGATTTCCGGACAGCGGACGGGCTCTCCGAGCCTGTCGTCCGCCATCCGGAAATCCGAGTCAGATTCCTTTCTGACCGAGCCCCTCAAAATGGCTCGGTCGGAAAGGAATACGGCCGACATGTTCCGATTCGGTCGGAAGGGCTCCGACCATTGTTCGGAGCCCTTCCGGCCGAAATCGGAATTGGCCCCTTAGTGTCAAGACGAGGTCTTTCAGTGTCTTTAAACAACACATGGCTGGCATTTTTCTTTGGCAACCCTACTTTATATTCCTTTTCATTAAATGCATTCTCACACTTCTACAGCAGTAAATGTACATTTCAGATGTAAGGAATAGGCAGAGTGGTGGGGGGTCCCTCTTTTTTTGGTCACAGCATGCCTAGGCTTTCGGGTCTCATGCTGCCTCAGGCCCATGGTTTGTGCTGCTTGCGTTCTCTAGTCATGCCTTGCCTATGCTCTCCTATTACCACCTACCTGCACTCGCTGGGGCTACCCTGGTTGTACAGATACTGTATCTTTCATGTTCATTCATGGCATTACCTTACATATGTCCCAGAAATCAACATGTCTATTCTCTCTCTCTATCTCTCCCCCTCTCTCTCTCTCCCTACCCCTCTCTCCCCCTCCTCTCGCTCTCTCTCTACCTCCCTCTCTCTCTGCTCCTCCTATCATGGTATCACCTTGCCTGTGTTACCCTATCTTACTCTGGATTGCTCGCTGGCCTGAATGTCTGCCTGTAGAGGCCCCCTGTTCTCACCACATTAAATGCCGTCCTTACCAATGGATTGCGGATTCTTACTAAAGTCTCCCAAAGCGACTTCCTGTACTTTACTGCCTCCGATTATAAAGGTACATATTGTCTCAGTGACTCCTGTTGTCATCCAGCGTGCCCTTAAGTGTTCATAGACTGGCGACATCTTCTACACGCGTGCTGCTCAACTGTGCACAGCACACCCCGCTGAACTAAGTGAAAACTAACGGCGTCAAACTGCAGCAGCAGCACGCAACGCCGGCCATAATTTTGGGAAAGGCAGTCACTGTCAGGCTCTGTCATTGTGAGGCACACACTGGTTGCAGGCTGCAGCCCGCCACCAGCAGCCTCGAGCCTGCATCCATGCCCTGCAGCCCAGGGGAGATTAATGCATATTCGCTGTTTTTATATGTAGCTCATATTAGCTATAGGCTATTCAGGCACAAATTCCTTTTTAGGTCTCACGTGGCGTGGCAGCGCATGCGCTGCTCACTTCGTGAGATTTATTGTTAAGGAGTAGTGTCAGAAAAGGGCTTTAAGCCTCGCCCCTCATTTCCATTGGCTGGCGTCACCGTTTATGCTAAACGGTGGCCTGCCATTGGAAATGAGCTATCTGGGTTGCCTCCCTTTGGCTTTTTGGTCCGGCCCGTCCCGACTGGATTGCCTGCTTCACGGCTGTCATGAAGACTTTTCTTATCTGCTTGTTTATTTAACAAGCAGATAAGAAAAATCTTCAAGACAGCTATGAAGCAAGCATGGAGCTTAGAGGCCACGGGGAGGACAAGGGATTCCGGCAGGCTCTGGGCTTGCACCTGATCCAAGTACTGCAGCAAACTGGCTCTTCCATCAGTGTTATTGCCTCTGCTACCATGTGCAGTTGAGGGAAAGGCTAGATAGTGTGAGAGGTGCCTTCGGATATAACATCTGTTCCTTCAGACATCCACGTGTGTGTCTCCTAAGAGAGGCTGAGTTGAGCCTTCTTGGGTTGTGAGATCTCTCCGTTGAAAGTTTGTCTGAAGACGTGGCCCCTGTGTCTCCCTATGTCCCAGTTTCACGTCTGTCTCCTCTGCAATCTGTGATCAGGTTTTGAAAAGAGGCATCACTTGTACTGTGCCCACACTATACACTCTTTAGATTAGATCTGCTTCCACCTTTCTTTCTTTGATCCCCTGCTCAACCCCTTCAGGTGTCCAGACCTCCCACTCCATGTTGAATGCAGAGTGGGCTGTCTGGGGAGGAGTGGAAGAGCCGAATCCACCTACCACAGATGGAAGATGCAGCTGAACGCCAAGATGTGTTCTATCTGAAGCTCTTATGTAGAACAATACTGTGCACGATTGACCAGGCACACATCTTATTTTGGAACAATGTTTGCTTCACAAACCTTTATACAACTTCTGCTCATTCGCAAAATACACAATAGATCTTTACTAGGGTTGTAGGACTGGGAAAGGTCGCTTAAGATTTTATCTTTTTAAAGGAAATACAGCCCCAATTTGAAACCATTCAAACGGTAGGAGGTGCAACGGAATGTAACACGGTTTGGAACTAGGTTACAATATTGGCACCAGAGAAGTAATCACAGCATGATTGGATAAACGTTGAGCCAGAGTTTGGGGTCTCTCAGGGGCAGATCTGGGATGTGGCCCAAGGTGAGGTATAGCAGAAGTCTGCTGCCGGGTCACAGGGGAAGAGATGCTGACATAGTTTGCTGTGATGCCCTGTTCCTTATGATGGCCAATTGGCGACACCAGGAGGAACAGTGAAAAATGTGACTGAATATAATCATTAACTGGTCAAAATGGAAGAGAAAGTACAAACATATGCTCAGTAAGTTGCAGGTCACATAATTAGGTCGGGCTTTCCATATGTATAAGTGAACTGAGTTGAACACAGAAAAATTGATTTGAAAAATGTAGTTCCACTGGACAGACAAGAGAAGGGAATCCTAGCGTTTGCTCAGAGGTCCATGTCTACAAGGCCGAACCTGATAAAGACAGGGAACAGAAATCCAGAAATTTTTTAAATCATTTTTATTACCATTTTCAAATAACAGGCTACTACCGTGCACATTTTAATAACACAGATCAACACATATTTTTCACACAAAGAAAAATTAGAATTGTATTTAGCGTGAACTAGACCCAAGACATCGGGTTAAGGGATTTGCCCAGAATCACAGAATGTTGAGCGTTGTTTCCGAGACTCGAACCACATTCCCCAGGTCCGACGTCGAACGCCCTAGCCCTAAGGCTGCATCCTCTCCCCAGTATACAGCGCCAAAACAACAGGAATAGCACAGCATCTGATAGTGGTGATGGCAAAATTAGTATTTTCTCCGATATAAAGCACTATGAAGACTATTGACTTAAAACCTTAAGGTGCTGTAAATTGTCATTTGTAAAAAAGGACAACGGTTCGTTAAGAAAACGGGATCCCCCCACCCCGCCCAAAATCCCAGTATTGTATTGGGCTATATCCAAGTCTGGAAAAGGTGGGGGGCAGAAAAAGACTGGCACGTCCTGAGGGGGCTGACTGTAAGTGTTAGTGAGTGTCGCACTGTGTCATAGGAGTCTAGTCTGTGCCACTCCTGCATTGGGTGTGCTTGTGCTCATCACAGAAGTGTGCCCCATTGAGCTGGGCTCTCCAAGTGCCTCATCCGAAGTTTGGGAAGGTACAGCTGAGGCCACTTACATCCCGGTGGCATCAGGTATGTGAAGGTCTGACCTGCCATACACTTTGTGACCCTAAGATGTCTTTTTCAGGAGATGAAAGTACAGACTTCTGATGATGGGGGTACCTCTGTTCTAATTGCCCCCCCCCCTCCCACGCCATAGACTCAACCTGTCTAATGGACCTCTGTTGGAAGTTACACATGAGCAGATTTATTCCAAATGCAAAGTTTGTGGGCAGTTTCAGGGACAGAGCAACCCTGCAGAGGGAGCACTCAACCACCCCACACCCAGCTTGGGGGTATCTCCCGCACCAACTAAATCCTAGATGACCTTTCACCCACGCTCAAAGCTGCACTCTCCTCTCTTCTCACCTCTTTTCTCCGACCCTGCATTCATAGAAACTCCCTGGATGCGAAGGGGCTTCTTGCACACAAAATGCTTCTCAATTAAGGGCCCTTTTCTGAGCCCCTTGCACTTGCAGCTGGTCATTGCTTTTATCCCCTGAGTAAAATCGGCCTGGTCACAGCAGAACCCTCCTCCTTACTCACTACAACACGTCCAGGTAAAGACACCACGTAATCTGTGGAGACGCAACCCTCGCTTCCAGCAATTGTTAGATCAAACCGTTTAGAAAACTTCGGGCTCTGTGAGAACCTACTGTGCATCGTTTAAGAGAAATCTGAAAACCACATGTTCGATCTCATTGAATACACTCATTTCTTAGGTCCCTTGCATGTGCCCCATCTGTCTTTAATGCTTTCAGAACTCTAAATCCTGTATACCTTCAATGGTATTTCTGATGGTGTATGAAGTGTGTCACTGCCCATGTCATACACTCACTCCGTGCCCCCCCCCACTGTGGAGAAGGCTGGCACGAGAGGGTCATGTTGGGTGAACAGACTCCTAGGATGCTTGTTTCCAGTCCAGGGAGAACCTGGCTTGGCAGTTCGGGCTGGACTGTTCCCATGAGGCACAGGGTCAAGACTGATTTGCATATGGCTGGGTTCAAACTGGAACGGCATGGTGAGCAGAAAAACGATGGATTTAGGCTCAGATCTCTGTACTGGGGTGAATGTATGACATTGTTCTGCATTCTGTCCATCAACTGTTGTTAGGTCTCGCGAGCCAAAGGCTCGAAGAGACATTTTATATGTGGTATTTTCAAAGTGCTACCCACAGTCTTTTGGCTGGCCTAAACCTTGAGTGCACGATCACATGCACGTGCACAGCTGCTCCTCTGCTCATTGCATTCCCCCCTCCCTTCTCACCCAGCCCTTTGATGCTCTGCTCGATTACTTTCACTTTTGCCGCTTTGTTGTTTGATCGCAAACGCGATCACTTTAGTGTTGGTATACATCTCCGTTTGCTTTTGTACCATTGAAAGTGTCATCTTGGTTAAATCAAGTTGAAAGCGGAAGTTTAATCTAGAATGTCAGCTGGTTTGATTCGGTACCTCGCTGGATGTTGGGAAGTTAGTCATTTCCTGGCAAATAAAACAGTTTCTCAGAAAAGACATCACAACTGATTTCGCGTTCCAGGCATGAGCTCTTCGCTCTTCGCTTACGACAACGTCATTGTGAAATTAATGTCTAGAGTAGGTGGTGTTTTCACCACAACTAAATGCAGAACACTTGTTTTTAGCCAGAGATGGTAAAATCACAAGTGCTTCATTATGGGGTTATTTAACCTGAACACCACCCATTAACAGGGAGGACCTGGCTTGGCAGTTCGGGCTGGACTGTACCCATGAGGCACAGGGTCAAGACTGTTTTGCATATGGCTGGGTTCAAACTGGAACGGCATGGTGAGCAAAAAAACGTAGGATTAAGGCCCAGATCTCTGTACTGGGGTGAATGTATGACATTGTTCTGCATTCTGTCCATCAACTATTGTTTTTGCGGTGAACAGACACCAGCATGGATGGAAGCAGTGACGCTGACACATTCCAGTGTGTTTCCTCCACAGGCCGTGTGGGGGCTGCAGAGGCTGAAAAGGCAGCAGGGGAGCAGGAGAGCACAGCGCTTCCTTCCGTAACATTTCCTTCCTGGGCACTCCTTTATTGTATATTATCAGGTGCCCGGGTTTTGGAGGGTAAAGACCAGCTGTGTTTACTGAATGTCCAAGACATCTGTCTACTAACTGGCAGCATTTCTAGAAAGAAAACAATGGCTCCTATGGAAAAACTATTTTTGTAACAACTTATTTGATACACAAAAGCACAATGGCAATATATAAGGTTTTGCTTGATGTCAGAAAGAAAGTGTGCTATACATAACAGACAATCCAATGTATGATACTCTTCTTTTATATTTTTAAATGAGCAAAAGATAAACAGTGTATAATTACACAATAACAAATTTAACAATTTATCATGTACAAAAGATCATAAAAAGGTGTCCCAGTGAAAAAGTGATTGAACCTAAACTAGAAGTGACATTTACTGTGACATATATACAAGGTTTCAATTATTACACATAAGAGCGACCATCTAGGATAAAACAAAATATTTCGCAACACTCCTTAGTCATAGGTGTTGCATAGTGATTCGCCCTTGTCTATTGTCGACGGCGTTTCAACCCTATATTGAATGTAGGGTCTCTTCAGGACCTTAAGATGTGGGGACACCTGAATGGTCGGATGCACCACCTGATGTAAAAGAGTATATAGTGACACCGTGAGTATAGTGAAAGAAGGGAAACTCACAGGGTACCCGTCCGGGCGCCCATATGAGGGTGATGTCAGGCAGTGAGATCGAGGAGCTAATGTAGAGTCTCCATAGCATTCAGAGATGTAGATAATCAGCTGTGGTAAAACAGGGACCGTATGATAACACTCTGTTGGCGGGGAAGTAGGAGCACTTGATTAGGTAGAATTACCAATTATACGAAAGTATACTTCTAAATGCGCAGCTATTCGGTTGTACGCTGTCATACGGTGATAACGTAGACTGGAGTGCCCGCCGGTAAGTGAAGCAAGAAAGCGTCCGTCTCTCTGCGTATTGCACCACGCAGACAGACGGACGCTTTCTGTGTCCTGTTGCTCGTGGCCTGGAAGTGGTGTAGGGCGCTGAAGTGCAGAGGCGCCAGAGGTCAAGAATTGTATATCGGCGGAGGACAGGGATTCTGTCAGTCCACAGAGGCTCAGATTATGCTTCCCAATCTTTACTGACAAAATACAGCAGCCAATAAAAAACTTTAAACTTGCATGACCCCCGGAAGGTCAACCCCCTCCAGTGTCTGCACCAATCACCATCTAGTCCTTCACATAAGTGTCTGTGTAAACGCCGTGACGTCCTCTTTCTTTGCTGCTGCAGCAGCAGATAAGTGCCTTGTCCTTCATTATCTTTTCAGGTTATATGTTGGAGGAGGTTGGTTTCACGATATTTGTTTCTCAAGTTTGTTAATATCGGCACACGAGCGCGAGTGTTTCACGGTGCGCGTTTGCGGGTGTCGGGTTTCGCGACGCAAGCTTTTTGCCGGTAGGGGGCGGTGGAGCAGGAGAAGGCAGACGGGAGACTCTCACGCTCAGGGAGCAGTCAAGTTGTGGCCCAAACTCTGCGCGCGAACGTGAGGAGCAGTTTTAATTTCAAATCGTGTGGCTGACTCTTCGTTTTAAACACGTGCAGGACTGCATAAATCCCTGGCCTTGTGAACGCCTACCGGGGCTGTAACCGGATAAGAGCTTTGCTCTAGGGGAGTATAGGGGCTCCTTCCACCTTTATATTTTTGCCTCATTAGACCTCAGAATATTGGGTTTTTCTTAGGATTTGGGACTGTAGCAAGGTCTGAGGTACCCCAGGGTTCTCCCCCCCTTTTTGAAAGTTCCTCCAGTCCTCTCTGCTTTGTGGCAATGGCGTACTACGCCGAAGAGGAAGACCAGTGGGTTGAGTGCAACCAGTTTCAAGAGTATCAGGAGCCTGACGAAGATGTGTTGGAGGAAAATCTGGTAGAAGCTTTGGACACCCACGTCCAGGGTTCAGAAAATAAAGCCCTGATCAAGGCTTTAAAGCCTTTTACTAAACCCCTTCATAGTTATGGCAAAAGGAAGATGAAATCTTCTCATAGCAGCGCGGGGCCCTCTCAGTCACCGGCCCAGGTTTTAGCGCGCATGGCCAAGAATGTTATGAAGGACCATGGCTCCATGGCTAATTATACTACTGGGGAGTCTTCCCAGTCTGCTCCGGCTACCTCAGATTCAGAGGTTGAATCAGTGTTGCCTAAAAAGAAATCAAAGAAAACTAAACATACTGCTTACAAAGCAGATGACAGCCAGGCGCCCAAAAACCTCTTATTTGACCCTCAAAGTTTGATTCATCCTAGGTCCACTGAGTGGGTTCCCTGTCCCGAAGTGGCACATTATGTGGCTAATAATTTGCGCCAAGGTTTTGAAAAAGAAGTACGGGCCACCTTACGTTCGGAATGCCCGAGGCCTTCCTTGATAGGGAAGGTGGCGGATACGCCAGAACTAGATCCAAATATGGCGACGTTTATGAGGAAGTTTGCGAAAGACCCTAAGAAGGGTTTAGATAGGGCTTGGCGGGGGTGCCAGGACAAATTATTGGATGTCTCTGGACCCCTCACGAAAATCCTCGAGGCTGCAGTTAATGCGAAGGATCAGAACGTCCCCATGAATACATCGGATGTCATGGAATGGGCCCAAAGGGCTTTGTGCTTTCTGGGAAATGCCAATGTGGCTCTCTCTACAGAGAGGCGACGATCCTTTTTAATGCGTATTGACTCCCAATTGGCGGAGATGGCCACTACAGAACCGAGTTCCCTCGCCAATGGCATGCTTTTTGGAGACAAGTTCATTAAGGAGATGGGGAAATATGTGGCCACTTTTTCAGCGTTGGACAAGGCCCAAGCGAACATTAAAAAAGTGTTTCACACGGGTGTTTTTGACAGGGCCGGCCGCTCACGAGGTCGAGGGTTCGGCCGAGGTTTTAGTCAGACCTCACGAGGAGCGGAGCAACGAGGCAGAGGTAATCAGAGACCACAATTCTACCCCTCCCGTAATAGGGGAGGAAGAGGCAGAGGCCAAAGAGGAGTCTATTGAGGACACCAGAACACAGCAGGAGATGCCTCCTATTCAGGTACGAGTCCTAGGTCCCAAGGAGTGCATGGTGGGTGGTCGGATAACCTTATTTTTCCACAGATGGCAGAGTATCACAACCGACCCCTGGATTTTACAGACTGTGCAGGGAGTTCACATAGAATTTTATGCCTTTCCAGAGCAGACACACGTGCCAAGCCCTCTAGATTTTTCCCTACTAGAGCAGAGTTTCATCGACAGAGAGGTGGAGGCGTTGCTCCAGAAAGGGGCAATAGTGGAGACCGTACCTCACACGTGGGGTTTTGTCAGTACCATCTTCGTGGTCCCCAAAAAGGATCAAGGATTTCACCTGGTGCTAAATTTCAAGGAGTTCAACATATGGGTCGTGTATCGACACTTCAAAATGGAAGGCATACACCTCCTGCGAGACATCCTCCTAGAGGGCGATTGGCTGGTTCGATTGGACCTAAACGATGCCTATCTCGCGGTTCCTATATTCCCTCCGCACAGGCGTTTCCTTCAGTTTCTTTGGCGAGACCAATGGTTCGAGTTTTCCGCCATGCCGTTCGGCCTTTTGTCCGCCCCTTGGTGCTTCACCAAGTTGATGAAACCTGTAGTTCAGTGGTTAAGAGAAAGGGGAGTACGTCTAATCATTTACCTCGACGACATTTTGATCATGGCGCAGTCGAGAGACCTTCTGTTAGTCCACCTGTCATGGACGATACAACTCCTGCAGGAATTAGGATTCATTCTGAATCTGGACAAGTCCATTCTGGTACCAGCACAGGTAATGGATATTCTAGGTTTCCAGATCAACTCCCTTACGACGCAGTTACTTCTACCTCTCAAGAAGAGAGTAGCGATCAGGAAGGAGTTGAGGAGAGCGCTTGTCTCTCCGACAATATCATTGAGGACTTTGGCTCAACTGGTTGGTCTATTGGCATCTTCCATTCAAGCGATATTTCCGGGTCCATTACATTACAGGGCCCTTCAGAGACTGAAGATATTACATCTGCGCAAGGGTCTTTCGTACGCACAACAGATTGTACTGTCATCAGAGGCACGTACGGAGATGACTTGGTGGTTAGAACATATGGACGCCTGGAATGGCAGGGCCATTTTCTCAACCAGTCCGGACGTGGTGATAGAGTCGGATGCCAGTCGTTGGGGCTGGGGAGTACGTTGTGGGACTCTAGAGACAGGGGGTCGATGGTCCCGGGAGGAGTTGAATCTGCATATCAATTGCTTGGAGCTTCTAGCAGGCTCATTTGCGACTCGCACGCTGGCTCCTCAAAGGGTCTCTTGCTGCATTCTTCTCCGCATGGACAATGTGTCCACGGTCCGTTATATAAATCGCCTGGGAGGCACCAGATCTCGCCTTTTTGCGGAAATAGCAAAGGACTTCTGGCGCTATTGCCTCGACCATCACATTGTGGTGACAGCGGAGTATATTCCCGGGACGCCAGCGATTGGAGACTCCATCCCAGAATTTTCAGGGCCTTGAACCTCAAGTGGGGTCCTTGTACGATGGACCTGTTCGCGTCCAGACTCAATCGTTAGGTTCCCCTGTTTTACAGCTGGCGCCCGGACCCTCTAGCGGTCAACTTGGATGCCTTCCTTCAGTCATGGACGACGGGCATTCTATATGCATTTCCACCGTTTATCATGATACCCAGAGTACTGGCGCAGATCCGCAGACAGAGGGCGGAGGTTATTCTGATATCACCGTGCTGGAAGGCACAAGCGTGGTTTCCGAGTGCGCTGGAGTTGACTTGCACGCCTCCGGTTCGAATTCTGTCATTCCCGGATATCCTCACGGACCCTCAAGGGCTTCGACATCCTTTGGTCCTACAAGACCAATTAGTCCTCATGGCCTGGAGATTTTCAGGCGTCGTTGGCAAGTGCCGGAAGTTTCACAGGACACTCTCTTCTTTCTGTCCCAGGCCTGGGCACCTTCAACTCACAAGCGGTACGAATCTGCTTGGAGACGATGGGTTAGTTGGTGTAATGAACGACAGAGCGATCCTATGGGATCCGACATACATATGATTGTAAACTTCTTGTCGGAACTCGCCAGATCGGGGCTAGCGTATAGGACTGTGAACAATTTCAGGTCAGCGATTTCAGCGGGACATCCGCATGTCGAGGGCAAACCGGTGGGGGAACATCCACTGGTTTGCCGGGTGGTGCGAGGTATTCGGTTGGTGAATCCTCCCCAGCCTAAGTATACGACTCTTTGGGATGTTACTGTGGTCCTACGTTTTCTGATGAACTGGCCAAGTAACGAAGGTCTGTCAAGGAAGCAACTATCGGCGAAATTGACGATTTTGTTGTGCCTGATCTCATGCAGACGAGTGTCTGACATACGGGCCTTGGATTTGGCAGGTAGAGTATTTACTCCCTCGGGAGTTTCATTCACGATTTCAAAGCGTACAAAGACACATTCGCATTGTATTTCTTACCCTGCTTTTCCTCATCACAGCAAATTATGTGTAGTCAAATGCTTAAAGGTTTATGAGGATTGTACTAGAGAATTTAGAAATGATGTGTTGGGGCAATTGTTGATTGCTCTTCAGAGACATTTTCGCCCGGTCACGTCTGCGACTCTGGCCAGGTGGGTCATTTGGTTACTGGGTCTAGCAGGTGTGGATACCTCTAAATTTGGAGCTCACTCAGTTAGAGGGGCTATGGCCTCCAAGTCATTTGGTGCCGGTTCTCGGCTGCAGGACATCATGACTGTGGCGGATTGGTCTACTGATTCTACGTTTAAGACTTTTTATCATAAACCTATTGTGGATGTTGTTTCGGTGGTGGTGGAACAACTTTAAACTAGCATAATCTGAGCCTCTGTGGACTGACATAGAATGAAAGTCCACAATTTCAATTCTATTAAGGACACGGAGGCGAGGATTATCCCACCCAGGCTACAATGTCAGTGACTATATTATGTTGATTACTTTGCATTTTATTATCCAAGCTACAGTGCAGTGACAATATTGTGTATATTATAATGCAGTATACCCACCCTAGAGCTAATCCATGATTACGGTATGTCCATGGGTTTGGGATGGAATTTACGGTGTTGGTTTTCATTTCAGGTGACCAGAGCAAGCAGACCTGAATCTGAGAGTTTAATATACCTGTAGTGCGGAGTTCACTGGATGTTGCGGACAGCTTCAGTTGTGACAAGATTCTACGTCACGTTGTGTTTCTAGTTATGGTTGGACTGTTGAAATTGATCGCAAAGAAAGAGGACGTCACGGTGTTTACATAGACACTTATGTGAAGGACTAGATGCTGATTGGTGCAGACACTGGAGGGGGTTGACCTTCCGGGGGTCATGCAAGTTTAAAGTTTTTTATTGGCTGCTGTATTTTGTCAGTAAAGATTGGGAAGCATAATCCTCGCCTCCGTGTCCCTAATAGAATTGAAAATTATTTGTGGCGATTGCTAGACAATTTTTCATTCTGTCCTGTTTGCAGCTGCCGAGGTCAAGGGTAAAGGAAAAGGCAAGTGACAGAGCCACACTGTTTCCATGGCTGCCGCGGCCACCGCCGCCACCAACACACCAGTATACTGAAGGGCGGTGGTCTAATAGCGGGGAAGAACCACCAGTACTAAGTAAGACTTGCTGTCCCAGTGCTGTTCATTTTAACGTCTCGAAGTGATTGAAATAGAGCCTCTCGATCCCGTACTCCACACACCTCTAGTGGAGCAAGAGAATCAGGGGACCCAGTTGAGTGACCCCCCAGCAAGGTGCTGTGGGGGGCCGGTGTATACAGAATGATTGAATACTGAAATTGTTTACAGAAACAAATACATTAAGACTGGTAATTGAAACCGGAAAAAGGAGATTTAAGTAAAAGTGGTCGTGCAGACACGGTTGCACGGCAGTGGGCCAATGAAAGTCAGTTGGTGAGCAGAGTTAAGTTCTTGGAAAGTGTACAAGAGAGAGATAAGAGTGAAAAAGGAAGGCAACGGATCACTGCCCTATTGGAATTAGGGTAGAGTTGCTGCAGAAAAGTGGGATACAAAACCAAAAAAAGTTACCTGTGGATAGTCTGGGAGACAGGGTGGGCAAGTAAAGAGAAAGAAAAGATATAGACTTAAGGAAAACTAAAGCACAAAAGGGCCAAAACAATTGTATAAAGTCCACCAGAGCCCCAGAAGAAGGAGAAGTGATGGAAGGACTTGCCAACACGAGGGAAAGAAACAACAGCTGTATGGTGGAAGTAACCCCAGGCACAAGCCGCAAAAACCAGATTAAACTACCGCAGACCAAAACTCCCAAGCAAAACAAAACAGAAGAAGTAAAAGGTGGAGCATTGGTTACTAAGTCAATAAAAGACTTTGTAGGCAAACATTTTAACCCATCATTAACCGACCCGCAACCACTGCTGAGAAAACAAGCAGCAGCTGAAAGCCTGACATCACAGGATGTGGATTCATCATATGTTTGCCAACATGATATACCTAATATAATCAATCTGCTGCTAGAACCAAGACTATCCTCCTCTCCCTGTTTTCTCACCAACCTTGAACTTCGAAACTCAGAGGGGTAGCGGAATATAGTCAGTGAGCAGAGTAGTTTGGGGTCGACCAACAGGGAAACAATACAATTAAAGATAAATAAAAGAAGGGAATTACTGCCAGCTACAGTGAACGATCTAACGGAAGGATCAGTATCTAATTTTGAGATTACGGGCGTTACTGCTGGAAATAATGCTGATACTACAAAAATCTTTGCAATGATTGTTGGAAGTTTCAGTAATGAACAATGACATTCTAAAAACCCAGAAAGAACAGATACAACTAATTGTGGGGGAATTGAAACAAATTAAAGAGCATATGCCTTCAATAGTTAGACCAGCTATTGAAGAAATGCCTGTGGAAGATGTACACCAACAGAGGGAAGAGGAGAAAGAAGCATCTCCCCAGATTGAAAAACAGTGTGAGTTCACCTCACGCTATGCAATGTTAATAAAGAAATTAGGAGAAGCAATGAGATATCAACAATTTAAACCTAGGACAAAGAGATTGCAGACAAAGTTTAGGAAGGGGCAAACTATGGATATAAAATATAAGAAAAGGGTAACCACAAAGCTAGAAGAAGGGCACATTCGGGTAGTAAAACCCCCCAAAAGAGATTACAATTTAAGAAACTCAGAGATATAAATGGGGTATGGGTAATGGAAAGGAAATGGAGTGGAAGGTCAGTGAGCAAAGGAAATTGCCAAACAGATCAAAGAACCCTAGAGTGCAAGTTATGAGTGCAAATGAGTGTGATGCTGGTAGGAATAAACAGGTGGGAAGAAAGGAGAGAAAAGAGAAATATGAGGAATCATAGGGGAAAGGGAATAGTAAGGAAGCATCAGTAGATAACGATGTATGATTATATTTTGAATCAACACAACAAAACATAGAGGGAAAGAGGGCAAAAAAATTAAGTTACTACATAGGACAAAATTACTCTTTTCCTTCTTCAAGTGTATAAGCCTGAGAGACATGAGGATAAATGAAATCAGACAAGTAGGATTTACTTTAAATAGAATGGGAAAAGAAACAACAAAGGTCCTTCTATACTCTGGCCTAGTTAAGCTAGCATTATTAAATGCAGAGAAGGAATTATTTAAAGAAGGTATTAGATTTTCCCCCAGACCAGAGAGCTCAGAAGGGGACAAATGTGAAAAACCATTCATGATAAACCATGCAGGGTTAGGTCTAAGACAAATCAGGCTGATCAACCAGGGCTGCGAAGGCAAGGAGGACCTCAAAATTGTTATAAGACCCTGTGCAATGGACGAATCTGGAGAAGGTTTAAGCTTAGCAAATAGATACAATGTGTTGGCATCATTAGAAAATGGGGAGGAAAGCTGGCGAAATGAAACTTGATGAGAGGGTGGGTCGTCGCATAGTCTGGGCATTCTTACTTGGAACATAAATGGATTTAGAAGAATATCAAAGTTAAAAAAAAAATAATAATTATCAACTGTAATGAAATTGTATGCCTTCATGAAACTTGGCTATGCGACGAAACCCCGCTGATTGAAGGGTACTTCCAACTAAATACATTGGCTAGAAAGGGAAAATTTGGGCGCGCATCCGGGGGACAAATAACTTTGATATCGACTAAAATAGCCCAGATGGTGGGCACCCTGAAAGTAAAGTGTAAATGGTTAGTGGCCTGTAGAGTGACTCTTTTGGATCCCGCCCCGGATTACGAAGGTATTGTTATAGTCAATGTGTATATGCAGGGGGTTGGAGATAAAAAGTACAAATTAGAACTGGAAAAGTTTGAAGAAGATGTGCAAGATATAATCGAGGTACACCAAGGGATCTATTTATATTGCTGGGAGATTTTTATCATACATTAGATCCCCGTAGAGTTGTCCGATGTAATAAAAAGATTTTGGCAACTTATAAGATGTAGCCCACTTGTTTTCTTAGAGGGGGACGTACAGCGCGAGATATAGCCCTAGGACACTTCCTGGGGTCATTGGGCCTAGTCTGTATAAATAGAAGGCTGTAGACAGATCGGTTAGCAAATTGCACTTTTAGGATAGGTAATCAATTATGCCCTACAGATTATATTTTTATCCATGTATGAGATTTTGAACTGACCAGAGCCTTTGAGATAAGGAAAGAGGAGAGAAGCGACCATTGGCCATTTATATTTAGGATTGCAGGAGGCACAAATAAATCAAGAGACACAATTAGCACTCTGCAAATGGATTACCCCAGGCGGCTTACCACTCGCATGACAGAGGAGTGTATGGGAAAATGCGTGGCTTTCCAGCAGGGCCAGACACTAGAGGCGATTCCTAATACCAATAACCTAGGGTGGTTTGAAAAAGTTATTTCTTAAGTGGTTCAATGTTTAAGGGTGTATCTAAAAATAAATAGCCAAAGGGATTTTAGAAAAGGGGGAACCTATAGTGAATATAAGAATTGAATGTAGGAAATTAAAATTGAATATAAGAAAAAAGGAAAGATACTTAAGATTAAAGTATGATCTATATACGATTAATAGCTTACAGAAATTGAGGAACTTATAAAAAAACATAATTAGGAAACAGAACAGAACACATAAAGAGAAGTGCAGGGGAAGACTACTGGAAGCCATAGAAACAAGACATGCAAAAATGTTCTGGAAGCTAGTCCAAGAGGGATCTGGAAAGAAATAGGGGTCCATGAACTGTGTGGTGACAGAAGATGCCTGGGAGAGATACTTGGGAGAGATATATGGGGAAGGGGTTTGCCAAGAAACACAGAAAGATACAGCATGGATAGAGGTTGAACATGATATTAGGTCTCTTTTCACAGTATGCAATGTAAGACAAATTATATCAGAGTTGTCACTAACCGGGGCAGCTGGCCTGGACAATCTTCTGGCACTAATTATAAGAACTAAACCAGATTGGTGGGTGGATTTATTTACTAAAATGTTTAATAGTGTCCTTGATTCTGGGAAAATGCCGGAAAACTGGAGAGGAGCAATCTTCAGACCTATCCATAAGCGAGGTGATATAATGTTATCCAAAAATTACAGATTAATCAATCTCTTGGATATCAGCGAAAAGGTGTTTGTGAAATTAATTTTGGAAACACTTAAGGAGTGGGCTGAGGATAATCAAATTGTGCCACCAGAACAGGGTAGCTTTAGGGAGGGCCACTCCACATTTGATCATTGTTTTGCGCTACGTGCTATGGCACGGAAGTCGATGGAACAGGGGGCAGTTTGTTCTGCTGTTTGGTAGTCAAAGTCAAAGAATTTTTATTGTATAATTTGTTAAAATTATCACAATACGCACATGTATGAATAAATATATATAAAATTTTAAACAACCATAAAAACATCTAATCATTGTCACCAAAGTCCCGTAAAACTTGTTAAATACAATTATAAAAATTTGATTTGAGCTCAGGACATTCTATCTCTTCTTGAGGGTTCCGATGTTACAATCTTCTTGCTCTAGTTGCTTCAGGCGAAACTTTACCGCCCCCAAAAATGTGATTCCCCTGCATGCCAGGATTATGGAAGATCCTCCCAGCCAACTAATTACTGCTTGTCTACAAGTACGAACTTTTAGGACATTAAAAATTTGCTTTAAGTACCGTCGTCTCTGAGCCATTAGTGCTGGACATACACAAAAAATATGGGCTAGAGATTCTATTTTGTATCCGCATAGACGGCATTTTTCTGATTGGTAACTCTGTTTTCCAGGAGGGGAGTAGATCTTTTGGCACGTGCTTGCCCATCCAATAGTCCATGTAGGATTTCTTTAGAAACCCGCTAAAATGAGAGGATAGGTATGCTTGTGGTTTTAATGATTTATAGGACACAATAACTGTCCACCCATGCCAGCGTTTGGCCATTAAATTTTTGTCTTCCAAGAAGGATTTCATTTTGGCTGCCTTGTTAATTAAACTACTTAAACCAGCTTTGTCCATCCTAGTTTCCCATGATGATTCTAGGTCGAGTTCTATCAAGCAAGTTTTCAGATGCTTTCCCCAGGTGCTCAAGAATTTATTGGCCGCCTGATACATAATTTCTTCCCAGCAAAGATGGTCCAAGGTCTCCTGATTTGCAGAACGAAATTTATTACAAAGCTTCACGAAGCCGCTCATGCTCCGGAAGCTTTGATTTTGTAGGCCAAATTCTAGCTGTATCTGCGAAGGAGAAGCAGATTTTGGCAGGTTAAAGACGGCTTTATAAATCTTTGTCTGCATTGCATTTAATAGGTCAGCCTCCTTGCCACGCCAAGTAACCAGCCCATAAGACAAGGAGGGCAGGATTTGCGCGGCCATAACCTTCAGTAGATGATTGTAATTGGGACAGTCCAATTTGGATTTCAGTAGCCGGTATGCAAAGATTAATGACTGGGCTTTTGCTTTTATCACTACTTTTTCTCCTTGTGTTTCAGTCCTTGCTCAATTGAAATTCCCAGATATTTATATGATGATTGTTCGTCTACCGTATCCCCGTTTGCCGTCCATTTATAGTTGAGTTTGCTTGACTCCACTAATCGGACAACCTTGGTTTTACCTTTATTTAATTCCAGCTTTTCCTGTTTTAAATATTCCGCTAATTTATTGATTGCTCTTTGTAGGCCGATTGGTGATTTGCTCAATACTACTATGTCGTCCGCATATTGTAAAAAGTTGATTGGATTGTTTGCCAGTCTCGGCGGATGACATTCTGCTGCAACCAAAACTTTGCTGATGTCCGAGAGAAAAAGGTTAAAAAGGCTTGGGGCCAGCACGCAGCCTTGCTTTAAACCTTGGTGCGTCAAAATCCTCGAAGTTATACTGCCGCCGTTGCCTAACTTGACTCTTACCCATGTGTTATTATACAGGGTGGCTATGGCGTTTAACATGGGTTTCGGGAATCCCCAGGTGATCAACTTTGTCCATAGGCGCTCTCTGCATACCCGGTCGAAAGCTGACCTTATATCAATAAAGCAAGCATATAGCCTGGAGCCCTCAGTTAATGCTTTTTCCATTAAGAGCGACAGACTGGCCAAGTTTGTAATGGTACCCATACCTTGCCTAAACCCTGTTTGGAACTTCGGGATAATATTGGTCTCTTCTATCCAATCTTGTAACTGTGTTAGGATGCAGGAGGCGTAGAGCTTAGCTTCAACGTCTATTAGGGATATCAGCCTGTAATTAGCGGGGTTACGACGGTCCCCCTGTTTGAAAATGGGATGAATGATATTCCCTTGCCAAGACTCTGGAACTTTATTTTGTGTGTATATATGGTTGAATAGGGGAGTTAGGGACTCTGACCAGAAGACCGGATCAGTTTTGAAGAGCATATTTGGCAGCCCATTCGGACCTGCCGCTCCTTCTGTCTTTAATCTTGTTATTATACCCCTCAGTTGTTTTTTGGTGGTTAAAGGAGTTTCCGTGAACCCATTTACTTCTTCCATATCCTCTTTTTCTTTATTCGCCGGAGTCTCATTTCTTATGTTTTTCCCATTATCCAACTAGCTTCCCCATTGACTATTAGTACTGCTTGAATCTGTGTTTCCATACAATGATTGCACGTATCGAGACCAGCATTCCTCTCCTACCCCTACTTCTTGCTGAAGGCTTGCTCCTTTGTTTAGATCGTTAATGATTCCCCAAAAGTCCCTGCTATTCGGCAGTTTTCCCGCACTCAGTAACTTATTCCAAATGGTTTCCTTATACGTTCTCTTAGCAACCCTTAGCGACTTCCTGTACAAGCTCCTTGCTTCTTTTAGTTTGCAGTTGTTTGTGCTGGTCCCCATTTTTTTTTCCTGTGCGACTGCTCTGACCTCACGTGCAACGCTTCTCTTTTTTTCTCTTAAGTCCAGATTGAACCATGGCTCCTTCCTTGCCTTAATACAACCCGGGTTCCCTGGTGCTGCTGGAAATTTATGCAAGAGGGCCTGAATCAGTTGCTCCCAGTTCTTTATACGGTCTTCCTCGGGCTGTGGGCCTAGATTGGAAATATGTTGTTTTACCGTGTCCAGTATACTTTCCAGGCCTCCCCCACGCCATTTTAGCTTCTTTAGGTTGAACTTCTCGGCATGTTGTAATAAGGACAGCAAGTTTTGCAATGCAGTGGGTGCGATATTCATTTTAGTTATTTGAGGGAAATGGTCGCTTTCTAAACGCTTGACTATTTGAAATGATTCTATGCTAGAAGATAGGACCGTACTTATTATTGTGAAATCTATTGTTGAGTGGGCTTTACTGCTCAAAGTAGGTAACGCCTGCCGGAATGTCACCCCTAGTTTTTCCATTTAAAATTAACAAACCTGAGTCTCTTAACTCGCGTACTACTTTATTGGTCTTTTCTACCTGTTTTTCCCCTATGAGATTGCTGTTAAAATCTCCTGAAATAAACATCGGGCAATACGCGTACGATCTCTGTAAAACTTTTATCAAGGATGATAAGTTTGCATTTTTCTCCTTCTGAGTTTTCCTTTCCGGGTGGATATAGATGTTAATCACTAATAGTTGCCATTTCTTGTTTCCTCTTGGTGAACAGTCAGTGATTGTAATCACTTGAGCCCAAGAAAGTCCCACGTCCAGCTCTTCTGTTGCCCAGTTGTATTTTTGGGCTACGTAGGTTGACAGTCCACCGCGTGGATGCCCGAAGGGTGAAAATCTTTCTGCCAATATATGATGTTCTTGAAACCCTGCAATTGGCGAGGGAGACAGTTTCCATGATTCATGAATCAGGATTACATCTTGATGTTGAAAAAAGGTTAGTGTGTCATTCTCAAGGGCCATTTCTTGAAAACCATGGACATTCCAAGAACAGAATGAAAAACTTTGTGGCATTATTCTCTTATATTTTTGTTTCTGCCTTTGCACTCGGTTAGGGTTACTATGCTCTATGTTAGGAATTTTGGTTGTTCAGGATCCTGGGCAGCCATGACCAGTCCGGCTTAACTACTGTTTGCTGTCTAATACTTTGTTTGCCAGATATAACGCTATGTCCTGTTGTCATAATTGTCGGCGATTGACCTCTAGCTCCTCGTAAGCATGTGATTTGTGTTTCCTTCACTCCTATTCCTTTTTTTAAATTTAGAGATTTTTCTAATAGGGGATAGGGATATCTTGGACGCTTATACAGCAGCAAGATAATACCCCATACGCCAAACTGAGCTCTTGCAGAAAAAATCTTGTCTGCCAGGCCCTTTGAAGCCCAGGTTGTTATAGATTCCTCAATGTCCATATTGAGGGCGCTCGGTTGAAATTCCACAGATACTAGATCTTGGGAAGTAATCTCTTTGAGTTCTGCTATTTCCTTAAACAGTTTTAGCAGGTTGCCTCGATTTAGAATGTCTTGCTGCCCCTTTGTTGGATAATCAGGCACAAATGACAACTTGGATTCAAAAACCTCTGTATGGTCTGAAAGATCTTTAGGATGGTTTGAAGAAACTGATCTTTGGGGAAGAGCATCATGAGTTGTAAATTTGTTACCACTCCTGAGGGATGTTTGTTGCTCTTGGTCATCCTTCCCCTCCTCAGATTTGCCGTTGATTATTTGCGTTAATCCTGTGCTTGTTGACTTTTTAAAAATGGGCAGGGTATCCCCAAGGGGTAGCGTACATTTACGTTTGTTTCCAGTAATAGTGACGCTCAAGGGGTTTGGCCCAATATTGCTTCCTAAGTTTATTTTCTCCTCATATATTTCAGTTGTTCTGTTCTCCGTTTTTTTGCACGTTACTGGCTTCCCCTCCCTGTCGGGACTTCTCGCCAATCGCGCTATTTTTACTCGTATGGCCAACCAAATTCGGTGAAGAAGTTGTTTGGGTAGGACCTACATGACCTGGCTCCGTTATGAGCTCATTTTTTACTTGTTGTTTTCCATGACACTTTTTCTTGGGAGCCGAGGATGTTAGACTCTGTTGGTTTCCGTCTAAAGAGAAAGACTTGGTTATTTTGTGCTCATGTTGGGGCGGACAGGGGGTTTCTCTGGGACCCTGCCGGCGTTCCCTTGATGAATTTTCTGGAACTCCCTTGTTTGATGGTGCCTGGACTCCATTTGTTTTGTCCGGTAATAATCAATTTTTTTTTTTTCCTTTGGAGTGACAGATTTGAATATGGAAAAGATGTTTCCGTCGTCTGTTTGTTGTTGCTTATTATTTTTTAATCTGGCCTTCCTTGCCTTTTTTCTTTCCCTCTTAGTTGGTTTTCCCACACTGGGGAATTTATTTGTGAGCTGAATTATATCTATCCATTTCCTTTTCTTTATTTCTTGGGTTTTCTCCTGCTTTTACTTGCCCTGGGTCCTCTGATAGATTGCTTTTAGAATCTCCTAATGTGTCGTTGGTATTTGTGGTTGTCGTTGTGATCTGCTTGGGGTGTATTTCCTTGCCAAATTTACTTGTTCGGGTTAGTTTAACCTCCTCTAGGATGTCTTTTAGTGTGTCCGGGAGACTGGCCAATTTTTCAATGATGCTCCCGCAACCACAACTGAGTTGTTGTTTTTCTTCCACGACACAGGCTTCTAATTTCTCCCTGTTAATCAAATGGGATGACAGTCGGTCCAGTTTCGTGTTTATTCCAGAAATATGGCCTGCGATTAGATTTATGAGGTCAATCTGGACCTCCAATTTATCTGATTGATAATTCAGCACCTTTATTGCTTGATCTAGGGTGCTTAAGAGGGATTGGGCCCATAAATTCGATGGATTCAATGGCTGCTCTTTATGCCAATTTTGCATCTCGTCTGGCTCTGGGACTGGGTCCATCATGCACACTGACGAGATTGTGATTGGCGCTGTTTGACTGAGGTGATTTTGATGATTTTGATTTCTTGGCCTGATACCACTGTCGTCCAAGGTTAGCCTTTTTTACTCTTTGTTGCAGGGGGTCGAGACCACTATGCCTGGGCTTATCTGATTGTCATTATTGCCCAACTCTGAATTAGAGGCTGACTCTTGGCTGTCATTATTTTTTGTTAATATTTCCATAAGTTCCTCGAGTTGGCAATCGCCAGTTGAAACGAGAGAGTTATGCCATGGGTCAGGCACTAGGGTGGACAATGTTTGTAATGTGCTTAACTTTGGACTATCCTCCATAGAAATTTTGGATTCCCTTACTGAGCTCATTTCTTTGCTTTTCGTTGCCAGTGACGCTATCCTGCTCCGATTTTCTCGTTTTGCGTTTAATGACAAGTCTTCAGTATTTTCCTTTTTTCCTGTGCTCTTTGTTGATTTCATTACCTTTGTGGGAGTTTTGGAATGATGCACTTGAACTGTCTCTAGGGCCTGGTTTGGCTGATTTGTGAAAGTTGGCTGTAGTAGCAAGGGTTGGGACCCCATTGCATCGTTTTTGATTTTTGTCCCACTCTTGATGCAGGGGGGCGATGCCTTAACTGGAACGATGGGGGTAGGTAATTTGCTGGCCTCAACTGTTGATGCCGATGAATAAATCGCCGGTAACGGATCCTTCAGGTAATTTTTTTTATAAAGACCGGATTTCCTTCTTGTGGTTGAAGTCGGTTCTGGGGTCGGTGCTGAGACTAGCCTCTCTCTAGGGCTCTCTCTGGTGCTGAGTGATCCTTTCTGTGGCAGAGAATTAGCCTCCTTCGGTTCTTTTCTGGAATTTTGTTTTAGTTTTTTTTTACTTTCCGCCATTTGCCGAATTTTTCCAGATCTCATTCCCAGTTAGAGAGGCTCCTGATGTCTCCAAATATCTCCAAATGTCCTCAGATACCTGTGGGGACTAGTCTCTGCCGCCCTCACTGCCCTCTCTGGTTACACTTCCTCCTGCCCTCCGCCCAGCCCCTGCCAGTGCAGCTTGTGCCGCCCTAGCGTCACCTACAGCGGACTGAGGCACGAGACAAGCAGGAAGGGAGATTTATAGCAGCGTGCAGGTGGGCTGTTAGGTAAGCTTTTTTGTAGTAGGAGACTGGAGCGGTCCCTGGGTTCCTCAAATGAACTTCCTTTTCTTTTCTTTCCTTTCCCGATGCCTTTGCACAATGCGGAATCAGCGGCCCACAGGAGTACAACCCACAACCCCCGACCACAGTCGGGCGTGGTACGGCACTGCGGGGAAGTCCGGCTCCACTCCCCCGGACCCGGGGCTTGGGCAGGGACGGGAAGCCACAGAGGAGGCTGTGCGGAAACGAAATCAAGCCTCCGGCTCACCTGTCAACCCGCCGCTGTTTCTGGTTGTGCCGGTTGTGCCGGTTGTGCCGGTGTTCCGTCGCCGCTCTGCCGCTCTGCCGCTCTGCCGACCTCCGTACTATCCGCGCTGTCCCGGTGGTGGGGGTGGGCCGGACACTGCCCCAACTGCTCCCGCTGATCCGCACCGTCTCTGTCTCTGCCTCCACCGAAACCGCCAGAAACTGAACACACTCCAACTGGCGCTCAACAGCGCCACCTCCTGCTGTTTTGTAGATTTCCTGGTGGCCTTTGACCTGGTAGACCGAGAATGATTATGGAAGATGCTAAGTGACCTGGATGTCCCTAAGGGTCTCCTGGCCATAATACAGGGGTTACATAGTCAAAATTGGGTCCAGGTCATTCTGGACACAGAGGGAACTTTGTCACAGAAGATCCGATTGAAAGTGGGACAAGACAGGGATGTGTTTTGGCCCCGTTGCGGTTCTCCCTATTTATAGCTGATCTACCGGCCATTTTGAGAAGGGTACAGGGTTGCCAATCCAAAGATAGATGCTAAACTCATTGCATGCTTACTTTATGCAGACGATTTAGTGATTGTGGACCGAACGGAGATAGGCCTGCAGAGAAAGCTGAAAGTGTTTGGTGGATATTATAGTCGTAAAAAATTACCAGTAAACTTGGTAAAAAACTAAGAGTCTAAGTTTTGGTAAAAAGAGGAAGAATTTCAGCTGGTTCCTAAGTTCGCTAAAACTGGAGATAGGTAAGGAGTATAAATACCTTGGAATCCGATTTGAGAGCTCTATGAAGTGGAAACTACATTTGGATGCATTTAGAATTCAGGCCCTAACCTCCGTGAGTGGCCTAAAAAAGTTTAACAACAGCTATGGAGAAATGACTGATAGACCAGTTCTGAAAGACTATACAGCTATGGTACCTCCCCAGTTCTTATATGGCGCTGAACTGCTATATATAAGTGGTAATAGGAAATGGGATGCTGAAGAAGGGAGATGTGTAAAAAAATACTAGCAATGCCTGGGCTGTGAAGAGGATCAAAAAGTAGCCTATTGGTGCAAATACGAGATCTTACAAAGTGAAATAAAGTGGGCAAAGGGGCAAAGCGGGTTACTGAAATGGTTGCTATGGCATGTAGGGAATTGAGGGTCGATGTTTGCAAGCAGAACTTGCATCCTATCATAAGTAAGGAGGAACTTTGGACATTAGGGAAAGAAATATCATGTGACCAGGATCGGCAATATTTGGAAGGGAAAAGGTCTGTATGTTTTATGATTAAGGTATGGCAAAATAATTAACAGTTCCCATATATGGATATGCTTCCAAATCGCTGGTTTAGGAAAGAAGTACTAAAGATATGGATCGGAATTAACCCATGCTATGTGAATGACAAGATTAAAAGGGTTGTGATAGACCATGAAGGGAAGTGCAAATGCAACCTTGATGTTAAATGCTATATTTTGCACATCTTATTAGACTGTTTAAGGGTACTTGATGTACGAAAACTGTGTCTAAGGCCAACCTTCTTAAAATATGACGTTAGAAATGGTGCACAGGCAGCAGATTTGCTAACTGAACTGCATTCATTAGGCATAGCTTATGCAATAGGGAAGTTCATGCTTGAAGTCCAAAAAGTTTTTTTTAAATGTATTGAGCTGAAAATGTTATCATTGGTACTGTTTTGATTAACCATATACTTGTTTTATAATTTATTATGTTTTGAGAGGGTTTAATGGAAGATTGATATGTTGGTATGTTTGTATATGTTTAAGGACCTACTGTTTAAATAAACAATCTTTTTGACTGACTGACCTCCACACCTGACCTGGCAAACAAGGGTTTAAGTGGCCTTACATACCTTTCCAACTTTTTTCCATGAACCTGATGTTGAAAGGTGTTGCTCTGCTCAATATGGATGACAAGCCACCACGTCACCGCCGCAATAGGAGGCATGTTTTTATTTTTTTCTAGTTTACATTTACCTCACCCATTCCAGATTGTCACATAGTCAGTTACATTTTCATAATCTTAACATATCAACATTTTTCATCACTTACTAAATGTAATTTCTAATACATATGTAATAGTGTTGTCTACCTTTTTACCATTAAATAAAAAATTGTGTAATACATTGTTATAAAATTATTCATCATACATGCATTAATATGAATTGTAAATGTGGCATACGTCTATGTCATCATTACGGAAGGGCACACCAAATATCCAATGTATAATTTACCTTCACATGATTGTCAAAGTACACATCTAAATAAAACAACATAAACATTTATTTTAATTACCCTTATATGTGTTTGACAATGACACTTTATTTGTGACACTTTATTTGTGTGATTAGTAAAAGCCAATACAAAAGGTGTGATCAATATAAAAGAGATAGTTAAACTAGAATAATATGTATGCAATTCTTAAAAACCACCATTTGGTGTTTTTGTTTTATAAAATGCAATTAGTATTAGTCCTTTAGATGCACCAAGGCAAACTTTCAGTGGGGGCCAGACTGTGTGGGTCCCTCATCCAGGTAGTTCCCATGTGGTGCCAAGGTTGACCTATCCATTAGTGTTTGGCAGGCGTGATAAATGAACTTAGCAAAATTGGCCATATGCTTCACTGTGTCCAGCAAATATAGCTGTTGAACGCCCTCATTTGCCGTCCGCGTGCCTAGTTGAAGGAGAATGGGCCTTAGGTAGGTTCGGTGCGCTGGCAACAGTGCAGGACAGCATAGCAGGATGTGAGCCAGCGATTCACGCTTGTAATAGCAGAGGCGACACTCCTTGGCTGGTTTTACTTTCACAGAGGGATACAGATATTTTAGGGGGAGCGCGTGAAGTCTGGCTGCTAGTATCCTATATAGGGCTTGCCTCCCCACCGGCTGTGTGAGATGTGGTTTAAGGCCATATGATATATGAGGAGAGCGTTGGGTCTGATGAAAGTCTCTAGCTGTCAGAGCTTCGATGTCCAGTGTACAAGAGCATGGTCTTACTTGCTTTTTTATTGATGATTTAATGGTGGTATACTTGATTATATTGGGGTCCCAATTCTCCATGGATAATTTCAACAGTTCTTTGGCTGAGGCAAGGCCAGTTGACCACGGGTTACTAGCTTGTTGGAAAATTTTGTTTATAACAGTCTTCATTGAATTCTCTGGGGCCACGGTTGTTAGATAAAAATATTTTGCCTAGCTCGCCAGTTTTTCCAGGGATTGTCGATTGAGGTTGAATTCCAGGCAAATTAAAGTATTCCTAGTGCATGCTGGAAGACTAAATAACGTTTTATAAGCTGCACAGTGGATCTTTTCAAGGTCCTGCGCAAAGTTGCCTGGAAACGCCTGTATCGCATAGTTAAGGGAAGGTAATAATTTTGTCCTCAAGACTCGTTGAATGGCCGTAGTTGTTGGGCTTTCTAAGATGGCATGACGTTTACAGATGGCATAGGTAACCATTTTTCCTTTCTGCTGGAGCTTGTGGCGGTGGACCTGTGAGCGGCCAGTTTCACTAAACCAAATTCCGACATAGTTGTATGTTTGTGTACTGTTCAATGTTAATGGACCCAAACTCTATTTCATCAATTTCTTTTTCGGATGGCATCCAAAGATTACTATCTTGGATTTCATTGGATTTGCAACCAGCTTACTTTTAGCTTTATATTGTGAGAGTGCTGTTAAAGCTTTTTGGAGGCCGACTTTAGTGTGGTCCAAAAGGACCAAGTCATCAGCATATTGCATCAATTGGATCTTGATTCTAGCAATCCTTGGCGCTACTAAAGTGGCTCTGCTGTATATGAATTAAAAAGCAGCGGGGCAAGGACACAGCCCGGCTTTAACTGTGATGATTTTTGCAGTACCAGATTCACACGAGAGTTTAACTCTTACCCAAGTTTACGAGTACAGTGATCTGATGGCCTGTAGCAGTTTTGGGCAGATGTTCCAGCTGGCCAGTTTCTTCCATAAGATGTTACGATCTATCCCATCGAATGCTGCTGTGTAGTCGATGAAGCAAGCAAAAAGCGGCTGATTGCCGTGAGCCATCGTTTGATGTGCTATGTATGATAGGGCAATGATGTTATCTAAGGTGGAAGCTCCTGCTCGGAACGCGGTCTGGTAGAAAGGGAGCAGATCTTCCTTGCTGACCCATTCTGTTAGTTCGTTCATGAGAGTACTTGCATAAGCCTTTCCCTCAATATCCAATAAGGCAATCATACGATAGTTCTTAGGGTCAGTGCTTGGCCCTTTTTTCTAAATTGGATGTAGTAGTGATCCTCTCCAGGAATCTGGGACATCCTCCAATAGCCTACACTCTGCATACAACTGTGCCACATTTTCAGCCCAGAAGTTGATGTCCTACCTGAAGAGGGAACCGGGCAAACCATTAGGGCCAGGGGCTCCATTATGGCGTATTTTTTTTAAATAATTCGTATTGCCTGTTTTCCTGAGGGGGTATAAGCGGCCAAAATATCCATGGGTTCAGTTGTCACTTTACTTGGTCGTTCCCCAAAGGTTGTTGTTCTTTCTGTTATTTTTGTCTTCGAGTCGTCGGTGTAGAGGGTTTTTGCATGGGCTGTCCAAGTGCTTGCGTCAAGTGGGTTCTCTCTATTGGTGGTCCTGTGGATTACTTTGTTTGAATATTGCCAGAATTCTTGAGATTTGCTGGGTGCAAGCAGCTCGAATAACTTCAGCCATATTGCCTTTGTGAGTTCGCGTTTTACTTGCCACACCAATGTTGAGTGGCTCTTAGCCGCTAGCTTTAATTATTTTTTTGCAGACTCGGATCTTGTTGCTCGATTGGCCCTGCGTTTGAAATTCAGTTGTCTGGAGGATTTTTTAATTGCTGGTTGATGTCCCAATTTATATGCGGGATTAGCATAAGTTCTATGGATGTTGCTATTGATGATGCTCTCCCAAAACTGAGATGCTAAATCAGAGGCGAGTGAGCCCCATTCCCCTATACGACCCTTGTCGTGAAGGCCTGTCTGCCAGCCTTTCCATGTTACTTTCCATGAGACAAACTTATGACTCAGTAGCGACCCCCATTTTATTCTTCTAAGGAGACTATATAGCTCTTCTCCCTTTGCAACGAAGAGTGTGACGTTTTTTCCCAGTAATGAACACCTCTAAGGTTGGAGCAACATGGTCACTTTCGTTCCGGTGTTGGACCGCATAGTTTAGCATATGTTTTTGTAGATTCTCGCTTAATAGAATATAATCTATTGTGGTCTGATTGTTATAAGTCGGTACTATCAATGCTGTTGGGTTGACTTTTATAGTTAAAGAATGTGACATTACCAGGTTATATGCTCGCATTAGGTCATTGAATCTTCCGGTGCTCCCATTAGGGTGGTTTTCAGGTGCGTTTAGCCCTATGTCGTGGGTGTTAAAGTCCCCAAGAATGATGGAATCCATGCCTGCATGCTGTAATAGCAGAGATTCGATCACGTTTAACAGCCGAGTAAGTTTGTCTTTTGAACCCGGCCCGTGGCGGTTGACGTAGACATTGATTAGAAGTATAGATGTTGGGCCGTCTGTCGTGTTCAAGCCTTTCAAAGTGGCAGCCAAAAGCATATCTGATGAATTCTTTATTACAGACAAGTGAACTTTCAGTGCGTGCTTGATGTATATTGAAATGCCCCCTGACGGTCTCCCAAAAATGTTGGTTTTAATTGCGGGTTTGAAATATTCAGCATAGTCCCCTAGTGATGTTGACGAAATGGCCCATGTTTCTTGGGCGTAGATTATATCTGCTCCTGCGAGAAATGAAATTACCCCAGGAGTTTGCATAACTTTATGTATCTCTGCGACGTTCCAGGTCATTATATTTATCATTTGATTGTTCTCAGTGGGGCTGCTGTGCTGAACACGGGCAATGTTTAAAGCATAGGTGGTCTTTGATGGTATCAGTTGGTTGCCCAGTAAGAGTCTAAGGTTAGGAGCTAGAGTTTAAGGCCAGTGGGAGCCAGGCCCAATCTTTGATGCTGTTCCCCTTGGTTGAACATGAGCAATTACCTCCATTAACATGTTTGGTCATTTGAATTGAGTTGTTGCTCCACTGTGTTAACTGTGTGCCACCTAGAGAGCCATGTAAAATCGATCCAGTGGTTAATACGGTTGGGTGTTTGCTGTTCATCCATTTCTGTCTATTCAGATCTTGTTCTCCCTGTTGAGTGCAAGGCACTTTATTTGTCAAAATCTCTGGATATTTGGTAACAGGTGGGGGCTTGAGTTTTATGCCCCAGTTGTCCAGTTGCGTTTTATACCCTCTCAAAATGTCCACCATGATTGAGTTGGAGAAGGTTATCTCAGTTGTTTCGTATAATTCACTCAGCCCTGGACCGGTGAAAGCCACCGACTCAATATCAGTTGTTTTGATGTTTTCCAGGCCCGGAATATTTTCGCAGAGCTTCAGAAGGTTTCCTCTATTGAGGATGTCCCAATTCCCCTGCGAGGTGTATTCGGGATATAACAAAACTTTCGAATTTTCTCGACCTGTGGTGTGGGCCTGGGGGGGGTTGAATAAGTTGGAAGGAACCTTGGTAGTTTCCACAGGCTCTGTTGAATTCCGAGTTGGATTTGCAGGGGGTGCAATTCCCCTCCCGGTCCAAATTGTGCTTGAAATGCAGAGTTGCGAATCACTCCTGAGGTTGGAGGTGCGGTCCGGGGCGGGTGGACAATCAATAAGACTTACTTGGGCGATTTTCTTCTCCTGTTGGTCAGTGAATATGTTTGCAAATTGAGGCTCGTTAGGGGCTACTGGCTGTGCAGTTGCAGGTTTGTTTGTGTTAGCTTGGCGTTGCTCTTCAATCTGTGGACCCTGTGTGTTGATGAACTAGTCACTGGGCACAGAGGGTGTTATGAACAGAGTTTTAATCGAGGGTCCGCTTGAGATTCCTAAAGAGCTCTGAGTAGGTGTTTCAGAGATAAATGTACCGCAGATTTGTGTGCCTCTGTTTTGATCAGCGGTAATTGTTTTTTGTATGGGGCCACAGCCATTTTGAATTTCTTTGCTATAATCTTTGTTTTCATGTTTTTCTGGCACAAGCCAATGCTTGATGGTCCCTTTAGGGTTTCTTTTGTCATTTTTTGTTTTGTTTAACTTTTTCAGTTTTTTCTTGTTTTTCCTGGATGAAGGTTGGAGTACTAAAGATGATGATGTTAGGTCATCTGATTTTCCAAGGCCAATATCAGTAGTGAGGCATGATTGTGATTTGGGCTGCGAGTTTGGTTTCAAAGCCAGGCTATTGACACTCAGTGGGCCTTTGAGGTTGTTACTATCGTTCCTAAAGGTTTCCTGCGTTTTTTCTGAGCTATCTTGATTATCCTGTGGCCATTGTTGTGGGTCCAGCGTGGACTGCGGGTCTCTTGTTCCTATTTTGTTCGGTTGGTTTCCCATTAGCCCTGATTCATGGCTTTTATTGGTTTTTTTTCTTTATGAGTAGTCTTCGGATTTGGACTCTGAATTGGGTTATGAAGTGGGGGGCATGATGTATTGCTCGTCCATCTGTTGGCCTCGCTCTTGTGGTCCGTAACTAGAGTGCTCAATATTTCTGGGAGTTTTTCCAAGGTCTGCAGTATTGGGGAGCACGGCAGTCATTTGGTATTACCTGTGCGTCTGTCTTTGCCTGGGCTCTGCGTATCAAAGAGTTTAAATGTTCCAATTTTGAATCCACTCCAGAAATCAGGCTGGCGACTAATTGTAGTATATTTATTTGAGTATCTAATTTATCTGCGTGCATTATGGCTGCATTTGCCATTGAAATCAGAGCTTCATTTATTAGTGCAAGATGGTTTTCTATTTTTTTTGCGACTCCAAGCCGGTTTCCATTCCCGTTTTGGGCAAGTCGGGCCGCCATAGATCATTTGCGCTTAATCGACTTAGGTCTGGGTCTGGGTCAGACCTCTCTTTTAATGGAAAGTCCTCTTCCCCAAGCTCGGTGGGCATGAAAGGAAAAGCCAGGGGGTCCAGCTGGGGTTTCAGAGATGTACAATTATCCGTAATGACAGTGGTGTATCGGATTAAAGAAGGAAGTTCCTTACCTGTCTCACTTTCCTCTGGGTCAGGGGTGTGGGGAACTTCCTTGGGGCCACTGTCTAAATGTATGGGCCCTGATATGCTGATTCCTGAGTTGTTGGGGTGAAACCAGCAGAGATCAATTGCATTTTCTTTTGCTTGTGCGCTGTTGCCCTTAGTTATGATAATTTCTGGTGAAAGTGGAACAATCAGTAAGGAGCTTTGATTCAAAGTATCATATTTTTCAGCGCATGCTAGTGTATTAGGAATGATTTTGTTGATTTTGGTGCTAGTTGCATAGCAGGATGTAGCTGTTTCTCCATGGTTACTGGGGTTGCCTGATTTAGGCAGTTGTTGGAAGTAGTGTCTAATGTCGTTGTTACCTTTAGGGCTGTTGCTAATACGGATTCTATTAATTGTTGCTGTTGTCAGTTGCGGCGTACTTACTCAGATTTTGGGTTATATTTGTATTTGTGTTTTTCCTTAGTGTCGAAGGAGAGTTTGATTGCTCCTCTCCCAGTTGTTGCCCGTCCTGTAAAGTCAAACCGATTCTTACACTTATATGTGTATGTCATAGTGCCCTTTTATTGCAGTTGCAAAATGTTCACAAATGAAATCATCATCATCTCATAGGTCACTTTTCTAGTTTTTCTACTTATCACACTTTTTGGACCTTGGCTTCTCTAAAGGGTCACTCCCAAACATTGCCTTCACTCCTCCTTTTATGTGAACTCCTTTATGTTTGTTTTTAGGACTCTTTGCCCATTTTCAATGTTAACCAGTGCTAAAGTTATTTTGCTTACTCCTTTAAACATGGTAACATTGCCTTACTGCCATGTGGCACATTGTATGTATTTACAAGTCCGTATTACAGATATTAAATGTACCCAGGTCCTGCAGCAGTTGTTGTGCCAATCACTTAAGTAGTGCTTTAGAACATGTCTCAGGCCTACCATTCCAGCCTCTGTGCAGTTTCCAACTGGAAATTCGACTTGGCAAAATAAAAATGATGCCAAACCGAAACCATTTAGTCACTTTTGTGGTTCACCCTGGCAAGGTTTGTGGCTGTTGCTTGAGTATGGTTGCAATCCCCTTAACCAATAACTCACTTTATAGCAAGCATCCGTAACCTTTATTTGTTGTACATTTTAGATGTCTTATTTATAATGACCTTTCTGTGAAATTTCAATGTAGGTGAAAGGGTATAACTAAGAATGTCATGTAATTAACAACAAGCAATCTGTATATATAAATTGTTTCAGTAATAAAAACAAATACATTTGCACTTTGTATGTGTGACTGCGCAACCGAGATACCGCTCTCAAAATACATTTTTTATTATTTCTTTCCAGCAAAATAAAAAAATACAAACAATCCAATCCACAGCTGTGGGAGGTAGCATCAAAGTCACATATCCTGCCTTCTAAAGTCTGTTGAAAGGCTTTGTTTTTGGGGTTGTTGAGACAAAGGTGGTTAGTGGGGTGATGGTGGCTGGGTGATGGGTTTGAAAAGAGGAAGGATCCAGAGAGGAAGAGGCAGGTGGTGGTGGGTGGGAGGCAGTGATGGCTGAGGGGAATCTGATACGAGTGATGCTTCTGTGTATATTACAGACTGCACTGTGTATGCTATTTAATAATTGGGTCAGTTGGTGACTTACCGTCTAGATTGCACACAACAGTGCAGTCTAGCCTACAGAAAGGCTTCTCAACAATTCCAGAGCCTCATCAAACATGACTGCTCGGTGGACAGGAGCAGGAGCTGAGGTGCCTGGGACAAAAGTGACCCCAGCCTTTTTGGAGGCTGGGTGTTGGGCAACATTGGGGGGAGCAGGAGGTAGCATGAGGCAGGGTGCTGATTTTGTTGGTGGGTGATGTAGGAAGTCCATGAGATGGTATGCGATCCAGCACCACTTTGGGCTGAATAAGAAGATGATGTGGCCTCCTCTCCATCCCCATCACCCTCCATGCCACTGGGTTCCACGGTTTCCACCCAGCGGACATCCTGTTCCCTGCCTTCTTGACCGACATCTCCTTCACTAGCTTGGGAGGATGCTTATAAGTAAAAGAGAAATGTCTAAAATTATATGTGAATCTATTTTAGAATATAAAGTATTCATGAAGCGCAATTCCTTACAATGAATAATATAGCTTTACTATAAAAAAAAATGATCATTACTCTATATTCTAAATACTGAGTCCAATTATAATCACAAGTAACTGTTTACATTATGTACTGGTGATTTGGTCACATACTTGCCTGATAATGTGTTTGCCATGTAAAACTACCTTAAGATATAACATTCTTGTATTAAGGTTGACATATTATCTAGAACTTTTAGATGGAGGAAAGTATCCAACATCATCAATGTCAGGACTTAAATAATATTTGTAGCATTATTTCAACAACATGATGGATTGTAAACAAACACTTTAGTAATGTAATGTAATGTAAATTTAATTTATAAAGCACAGCTTATGCCCAGAGGCGTCTTGGCGCTGTAGTCTTCTAATCAACAAGGCAGCTGAACTGAACACTGTAGTAAATAGGAGCGAGAAAGCTTTACCTATCCTGTGTGAAAAGCCAAGTTTTTAGTGTCCTCCTGAAACTGAGAAGAGAGGTGGCTGTTTTCAAAGTAAGTGGCAAGCCATTCCAAGCATTGCTGTTGTTCTATAGATGCTTCTCCCCCCCCCAGGTGACCTTTTTAAATGGGGAGACAACCATGTTCCTGGCTGAGCCTGAGCGCAATGTTCTTGCCGGTATATACCATTTAAATCTTTTCATAAACGGGTTAGGCCCTAGTCCATGCAAAGACTTATACGCCAGGCAGAGGGCTTTAAACTTACACCGTTGTCTAACTGCCAACCAGTGTAGTCTTTTGATGGCTTCCCTTGCTGATTAATGTTTAAGTATTTTAAAAATGAATCGAGCTGCTGCATTCTGGAGTCTGTTCAAAAGGCCTGATGTCAGGGTGAGATAAACACTATTACAGTAATCTATCCGTGTAAGGATCAAAGCCATGGTCACTGTTTTTAGTTCAGGGGGTAGAAATTGTAATCTTTTTTTAACATCCTTATGTAGTAAAAAGAAGCAGATGTTATTTTATTAACTTGCTCTTCACATTTTAACTCATTGTCCAGTACAACTCCCAGGTTTTTTACCTTAGTAGAGGGTGTGGGCAGTGTGTCTAGCTCCGGTGGCCACCAATCTTGTGTCCAGAGAGAGGGTTTGTTGCCGAAGATGATAACCTTGGTTTTTGAGGCATTCAGCTTCAGGCAATTACAATCCATCCATTTGCTCACCTTCATGCATAAGGTGAATGCCTCATCAGTGTTTTCCCCCCGTTAGTTAGAGACACCACAATTTGGGTGTCATCAGCATATGAGGGCATGGTAAAACCCGCGTTTTTGATAATCGATGCCAGTGGCGTAACATATAGATTAAAGAGTGTGGGGCTCCTTGCTGATCCCTGCGGCACTCCACATGGCAGGGAAAATTGCCTGGAGACACAGTTGCCCATTGCCACATTTTGTTGTCGGTTCGTTAAAAATGATTTTAGGAGATCCATAGCCGTTCCTTTTAACCCCAGATCCTGGAGCCGGTCGACCAAGATCTCATGGCCGACCGTATCAAAGGCTGCGGAGAGGTCTAGCAGCACCAATGCCACCGTTTCCTCTCCATCAAGAATTTCACGTATGTCTTCCGTTGCCACAATAAGTGCTGATTCAGTGCTATGGTGTTTCCTAACTCTGTGTTGTGTATCATCTAACAATGAGTTCTCTTCTATATATTTTGAAATTTGTTGGTTCATGATTTTCTCAGCCAATTTAGCAGCAAAAGGGAGCCTCAAAATGGGCCAGTAATTGCTCGGGTCCGTGGAGTCCAGAGTGTCTTTCTTCAGAAGTGGGAGAATAGAGGCAAGTTTCCACTGATCGGGGAAGGTCCCACTTGTGAACATTTGGTTAAGGATAAATCCTAAATTTTTTGCCGCTTGGGCGGGCAATATATGCATTATACTGGGCGGGCAGGGATCATATGGTGAGCCAGATTTAATTGACAGAATTAGGTCTCTAAGTTGTTCCTCCGGAAGGGTCATGAAAGTTGAGAAACTCCTTCTGTCCTCTAGATTGGTTATCATCTGGTCAGCCCGATGGTTAACTCTTTTGTGTGCCGAAAATGTATTGTAAATGTTTACAACCTTCTCCTGAAAGAAACTAGCTAACTTTTCTACCTATGGAAACATCATTTATTGTCCTATAACTCCTGGATTGAACACCTTATGTCCTGCATGCAATCTTGTCTCTGAAACTCTGCATCACTATATTTTCTTTTGTAGTGCCCATAGTGCCCCCCACAAGAAGTGGATTATACCCATGTGCCTTCTCTGGGGAGACAAGAAATTTGAAGTATTGCTAAGAATCTTGAAGACAGATTCAAGTGAGTTGGTTGTTATTAGTGTGGCAAGAAATTTGCATGTCGCTTAGCTCATACTAAAACTGAACCTAGCTATTTATTGTAGTAACCTTGCTTGAATCATTTGCTTGACAGATAGTATTGTATCGGAAAATTATGTACGACATACACACGTGATGCTGGGTTTGTATATTTCTTTAATTACAACACTTACACTTTAACCTGCTCCTTACACTATACACCTTATAGATGAATGTGAATCAAGTGTTTTTACTTTTACTATCTTAATCTTCTGTCAATCTGTGTTTCAATATTTCTCAAGAACAGGCACTTGCACATACTAATTTGCACAAGAGATTGTTGAGAAAGTAATTGATTTTATTATCATTTTTATTGATACCTATGAAATAACTTTACAATGTGAACATTGACCAATTATTGTGTTTTATTGACTGTATGTTTTATGAATTTGTAATCAGAAATAAACAGATTTGATTACAATTGTATTTCTGTATTGTATGTGTAGGTAACACATATGCTAGGCACATAAACACTGTAGGGCCACATAGCATGTTGTCATACATTTATCACATTGCCATTTACATTGCCATTTTCCTATAGTTATATCACAGTTATGTACACATATCTTGTAGCATTCCTGGTATGGAAAGGCTCTGATCATGCTATCAATATTATTTTGGCCCGTACTACGAATCCCTGTCCAGTAATTTGGGATTCACAATTGGTGTCCATTTTGTGGGGGAGTTTGCCGCCATGTTGTTCTTCTCGCTCAGGCTAGTTGACGCTGCACTCCTTCCTGTGACCTGTTGCCAGACATAGAGGGGAAAGAGAAAAAGGACTCGCCCCTTTGCACTCATATGGGGGCCATCTTGAATTGGAACTCTCCACCATTAGAGTTGTCCTGCCTCCTAAGCAGCTACTAGGTATTATCTCTCTTTTTTGTTTTTCTCGATTTGCATCAAAACACCCCACCCCCATTATATGAGCCCTCAAGTCGGCTAGAAACACCACGCTTCTCTCTAAATGATGACCCAGCTATCCCTCTTCGCCCGGTGTACAGTAAATCTCCGACTGTCATGAGACTCATAGACTATCCTTTTGGTCTAATCTGCTCCCCAATGAGTCTCTCATTCTATGCTTTTTTATGACTTCACTCCTGATGGCTCAACATACTACCTCTTCTGCCCAATCCCATCCAGATACCTTTCACCTATTGTATTATCCTGAACTACTTCATAGGGTGATTGTTTTAGCACTAATGTTTCTCAGGTTTTCAACCTAACGGGCAAGAAGTCCCATTTATTTATTTTTGTCTACCTCAAAGGGATGATGCTATATTTTATATGTATTCCTTGCCTGCTGCTTGTCAATTTGTAATTCTTCTCCTGTATTGTCACTAGCCTGTTGACCTACCTCTTCTTGTTGCTCCTACATCACAAACGTCTCGTTACCTGCTGCTATCTCCTTGATTTGTGAAACATTTTGCGCTACCTGCACCCAAATCTATCCACCCCATTTTGCTGCTATTTATCTCTAAGGTTATTTTGCCTGCTGCTAGTCTTACTGTATCGTATTTGAATTCGTGACCTGAGATTCCCGGGTCCAATGTCAACGTTTAATGTCAATGTCCAATGTCAATTTCCTCGGTATTTGTTACCTCATGCGCTATTTGTACCCAAATTTATCTCTCATTGCGATGCTATTTTTCTCAAATGCTACCTTGCCTGTTGCTGGGCTATCAGTATGTCATTTTAATTGAGATTTGATGTTCCTCTCTTTAACTGTCCCTCACACACCCTAACTGATCATCCTCAGCTGGAAGTTATTGCCTTGACTGTTGTATTGCCTGCTTTGTAATTATCCACTTAATTGCACACAGCACTTTGCCCCTTAGTAACATTTTGTTCTCTCTCCTTCCTTCCAATCCTCCTCCCGTCTATCTCGATTGTATGTTCTCCCCACCTGGTTGATCACTATACCACCCTCGCCTTCTCTTTCCTGCTGATCCACACCACGGCCGTAGACTCTGGATAGCCCTCCTTATTCCCACACCTCTCTGTCTCAAGCCACCGTAATCCAAGGTCCTTACTCCGGTTTTTGGGGCCTATTCTCCCATTCTCTGACATTTTTCCTACCCACCATCGCCCACCCTACCCAGCCTTACTCATCCCTTCTTTCTCTTACCAGCACTTTCGATCACCCTAGTTGCATTACCATGCCTTTCCCCAACCACACCCCTACTGCACCGGATCCACTCATCACTAGGTTTGGCTCCAACTCTTGGACCATCCTTTACCCACCTAACCTCTCCAAAAATGCCAAGAAGAACCTTAAACACAAACTATTAATACGTCACCAAGAAACTTTATTTGTTGACAATTACCTAAGCCTCACCTCCATTAATAAAACCAATTACATCTTTAACTCCAGACGCCCCTCTAAATGGAAACAAATCTTCCTCCACTACCTCCCCATAATGAAATCTTGAAAAATTCCATATGGCTTGAAGCTGTCCACCACTCCTTCCTCCACTTTCTCTGGCGAAATTGACATCTCTATTTTTAAATCCGGAAATATCCTCATACAAGCCTCAGAAAACCATCTCACCATCTTTGAGCACCACCTCAACACCTTACATGATCTAGTAGACTCTCCTGCTCTAATTTCTACAGCCTCACATTCACAGGAAGTCCTCCCGACTGCGCCTCATCTGACGCCAACTCCTCCACTGCATGATACCGCTGCTTTCTCTGAAGTCTCCCAATCCCTGACCTTTGATCCCACCGCTCCCGTAGCAGCCTCCCCTTCGCGTGACATTTCCACATCTAACTTAGCCAAACAAACCCTCCCTCCCCCTGCCTCATCGTCCTCTCCATTTTCGCCTGATTTTCCATCACCCCTCTCGGCCACCCTAACCTTCTCCCCTTCCCCTGAAGCTCACCCACCCAACCCCAATCCCTCCCTTCTTACCTTCCACTCCTCTCATCCCCTGCAGTCTGATCCCCCTACTCCGACCTCCCTTTACACTGAGTCCCCTCCCATCAGCCCCCCTGCTGCTCCACGATGGACACCATTCCCCTCCTATCTTAATGTCTCCCTCCCCCAAAGAGATTATATCACCTCCCATCACTTGCCCCTTTCCCTCTCATCTCCTCATAGCAACCACCAGACCTCCAGGTATGTGGACGCCCACACTACAAGCCTTCCTCAATCGACCATCTTGAACAACCCTCTCCCCCCTCCCCCTGGGTTCCCTCCATGTATACTTCCCACTCCTCTCTCCCTGGCTAATGCGCACCATGCCCCGCTCCTCTCTGGCCTCTTATCCTCCTTACCATCCACCCTTTTAACCCAATCGCTTCTTAACATTAAACTTCACCTTGACGTCGGAACTTTCATCTCTCAGGAAAGACTTTAATACACTCTCTGTAACTAAACCAGCCAATCACCCACTCTCACTCTGCGACTCACCTACGAACACGTCTTTCCCGCAACAAGGATGCACTTCCCCTTACGACATCTCAGACGATGGACTTCCTGGTAACTGTCTCCCTATACCTTCCCAAGCGCCGAACCATCACTCCTCCCCTTACCCTGGGGACTTAAACAATACTTACCCACCCGGTACCTTGACTGTTGCCTCGCTTATGCCTTACCCCACCATCCCGACGACACTTGGTAGTAACCTCTTCCCTTCCTCCACTGGCCCGCCCATGCCTTCTCCACAACACACTGCTACTACCGATCCGCCGACACCTCATTCCACTATTCCCGTGATCCTGGGGACAAGCCATATACCCACCTCCCCTGGCTCGCCCAGGACCCCACAGCAACTCACCACTATCCATTCTGGCTGCTCCCCCGAAATCAACCATATACCCCTCAACTGCATGCTGGTCAACTGTCGATCGGCTGCAGGACATGCTACTGAAATCTCGGAAACTATCCTTAGTGAAGCTATTGACATCGCTTTCCTTACGGAAACCTGGCTCAAGGCTCACTCCTCATCGATTCTTGACATGCTCTCCCCCCCGGGTAACTCCATTCTCAGAAAAGATAGGCTTGACAAAATTGGGGGGGACTAGCCATTATTTATAAAGATGAACTCCCACTCACCCTTATCAAGAATGTGGATCAAACCTCCTTTGAATACATGGGAGCCGAACTAAAAGTTCAGGGGGCCCCTTCTATTCGGCTACACAACATTTACCATCCCCCTGGTGACTCTTTGCCCTTTGTAGAGGAATTGTCTGACCTACGTTCCCAAGCCTCGATTTCCAACCCCAATAACATCTTCCTCGGTGACTTCAACATTCATTGGAACAATAAGACTTATCCCTCGGTTAGCACCCTCAATGACCTTCTTGACGTTACAAACTTGACTCAACTTTGCCTTTCACCTACACATTCCAAAGGGGCTACTCTCGACACTATCATCACTAGCAAAGACCTGGCTTCCCTTTTGCAAATTGTCCCAATTGATTGGTCGGACCATCACCTCATCCTCTTCACGATCAATAGCGCTGCTCCTCCCCCTTCCCCCAAAAACATCAAACATAAGATATTAACCAGAAACCTCCACCTGATTCCTCCGGGCAATCTGCAGTATAAAATCAAAGCAATACTCTAACTTCCTCCTCCATCACTAAATACTAATGACCTTACTGAACACTACAACAAAGCCATCACTGAGGTCCCTGACCAAATGGCCCCGGCCAAATTAAAATCACAAAAAAACATTCCCTCCAAATCCTGGTTTAATGCTGATCTCAACAGTGAGAGACGCGCGCTTAGGATGACCGAACGTACATGGAGACAACATCCCTCTCCCCATAATCTTGCCCTCCTCAGAACCGGTAGGGCCAATTATAAAAATCACATCCTCAATGAAAAGGCCTCCTTCTTCCGCGCTCAGCTTGACCGAGCCAAGAATAGACCCAGGGAACTATTCAGCATTATCAAAAATCAAACAGCTCCCGCCCCTCCCAAACTGACTGCCTCTACCGAACGATGTGAGGAAATTGCTTCCTTCTTTTCTGATAAAATTGCCAAGATCGATCTATCCTTTGCTTTATCCCCCCACCACAGAGCTCATCGCCACTCTATATCCTCTCACCCAAGCTTCCTCTGATTCCCTCACCCCTCCTGACTCTGTCCCTCTCCAGCACTCCAGTGCCCCCCTGGAACTTTTCCCCGCCTGCCCACAGCTAAAAAATAACGCATCTTGGCTTTATTTTAGCCCAGTTGCCGAGCGAGAAGTCCTCAACATCATCTCTAAGCTTAAACCTTCCTCTCACACCTTTGACCCGCTCCCCGCCTACCTCGTTGAAGATTTAAAGCACATCATTGCGCCTTACTGGACTACCATCATCAACTCCTCCTTGGCCACTGGCTGTGTCCCCGTCTCCCTCCAGCTCGGCCAAATCTCTCCCATCCTCAAAAATGCCACGGCTGACCCTAATGGCCTTAACAATTTGCGTCCTATCTCGAATCTTCCCCTTCTAGGCCCTCGAAAAATGCGCCTTGCTCCAACTGGACAAACACATCAACTCATTTAACCTTTTGGACACTCTACAGTCAGGCTTCCGTAAGGGCTGTAGCACTGAATCTGCGATGCTCAACATTGTTGATGACATCCATCACTCCCTCGACAAAGGGGAGGCATCCCTTCTCATCCTTCTCGACCTCTCTGCTGCTTTCGATACTGTCAACCACTCTACCTTATTCAACACCCTCAAGGATCGGTTCGACTTCAATGGTCCTGTTCTCAAATGGTTCACCTCCTTCTTTCAGCACAGAACCCAACAAATTAAAATCAGCAATTGCCTCTCTAAACCTATTCCTGCTTCCTTGGGTGTTTCGCAGGGGTCTATTCTCTCTCCCTCTCTATTTAACCTCTTTATGGAGCCCCTTACCCTCATTCTAAAGCAAGCAGGTATCAACTATCACCTCTATGCGGACGATACCCAACTTTACTATAAAATCAAATCCCATGCAGACATTATGCACCTCAATGATACCTTAACTAAGATTTAACATTGGTTCTCTGACCTTAAAACTCTCAACTGCTCCTTGTCCTCCTCCAGCTCAGTCAAATCTCTCGGTATAAGCCTTGACCAAAACATCAGCCTTTTCCCCCACATGAAAAACGCAGCTAAAAGCGCTCTCTTCTCCCTACATCACCTCAAAAAAATCAAACCCTTTATTCCTGCTGATGACTTCAAATCTGTTGTTCAATCACTAGTCCTCTCCAAATTGGACTATGGCAACACCTTACTCGCCGGAACACCTAAAGTCCATCTAGCCCCAATCAAGTCTGTCCTCAACCTCGCGGCCAGGCTTATTTCTGATTGCAAGAGGTTCGATCACATCTCCCCATCCTCAAAGATCTCCAATGGCTTCCCATCGAAGGCAAATCCGCCTACAAGAACGCGTGCATTACGCATAAAGCCTTGCATCTTCAAACCCCACTGCATCTCTCACAAAAACTTCACAAAGCGGGCTGCTACAGAGACTTCTGGAGCACCAATACCCTCATACTGGTACCTCCCTTGGTACACAAGAAATCCACCCAATCTCGCTCTTTCTCCGGTTTTGCTCCTACTATCTGGAACTCACTCCCCAAAGATTTACGTTGCAACCCCTCATACATCAGCTTCAAAAAGGATCTCAAGCGACACCTTCTCCTCAAATACTGGGGTCCTTAATTCCGGCCTCCTTTCAGGGTCCCACTTCATGCCCAGGATGGTACAACGTTTTCACACTACATCATACCTGTCTCACTTCCCCCGCCTTTCCCCCTCACTCATTCCCCCACCCTCCTTCTACTAGCTCCCATATAATCACTGCCTTCTCCTACATGCCTTCTCCTCTCCCTCTTCGGTCTTTCCCTATCTCATAACGTTCCCCCCCCATCCTGGCCTCCCACATGGGCACATCCATCTAAATACTGTTATAGACTTAATGTACTGCTTATTGTTCTGTTTAGGTATCTATTGTTCTTCACATTTTGCTCATATTTTCTCATGCTTTTCCTTTTTGTACTAATTCCATTTCGTAACTTGTTCCCACTTCCAACCCCTGTACACCGCTCTGATACCTCCGGGTCTAGCCAGCGCTATATAAAACTGTTAAATAAATAAATAAATAAGTTAATAAAGAAAATTTTGATTCTGAATGTAAAGTAAAACTTATTAGGAAGCAGTTGTAGTTAAAATGTAGTAAACATGTTCTACATAACATATAAATCATTCACAGCACTAACAATCAGGGTTTCAGGATCAATTGTTAGTTTCGTGCTTGGTAGTAATCTACTGATAACATTTAAAGCATATAAATAGTATTGTATGTTATAGTGCCTATATAGGTACCATTGATATTGGACTGTGGTCATTTATTGTTATCAATCCTATGAATGTCTAAAACACCAAGCAACTAAACACTAGGCCTCCCTTCAGGAATATCCCATTATACAAGTGCTTGGCTTTGCCCTCTGTGAAGTATCATCCAAAACGTGTTGCGTTCACCCCTCCAGTTTACATATCCTTTTTAGGGTAGGTTTAATTAGTCTGTGTACTTTACAAACACTTACCAGTACTGAAGTGTTTATGCAGTGTCCTTGAAACCTGCTAAAATTGCCTTACACCAAATACCTTTATTATAGGGGTCCTAGTAAATTCTAACTACATGTACCTAGACCCTGCAAATTATAAACTACTACTGATCTTTCAGCACTGATAAGGCCACTCACTTACAAAGCATTTTAAAGCATAGCTCAGGCCTACAATTCTAGCCTATGTGGAGCATTTCTATGACAAATTGACTTGCCACTTGTAACCTTTGTCCAACCCTAATCTTTACTTTTTAGTACATGTAAGTCATCCCTGAGGTACTACCTAAGCAGCCCATAGGGCTGGGTGCAGTATACTTACCAAGCTGGACATACATTTTTGACTTTCAAATGTCCAGGTATAGAAACACTCCTAAATGTGTATTTCTGTAGTGTAAGGCCTACCTCACCAATTTTCTAACGATGTGTTACCTAATGACACCTACAAAAAAAGAAGTTTGGATAGAACAGGTAGGCAAATCATGTTGATATCCTACTAATTGGTAATGTAACATCAACTTTAATGGTTAGTTGGATGTTAACTCAAATATCTGCACATGGGGCTTAGAACAAAATTCAATTACTTTGTCCTTACCATTTCGTGTCTATAGCCTGTGTCCTCTATCAGTTGAGTGTCAATAGCTTGGCAGGTGTTCTTGTTGTATTACCCCCATTCAGGTAGACAATTTGGCTTAGGTGTTCACAGAATTGATCATGCTGCCTGGATGGATTTGCTGAAGATCTACCTTGTTCAGATTACCTTTCAAAGGGCTGCTTCAAGCACAGTCACAAAGGAACTTAACACCAGTCTTTAGTGACCCTACACTTGTTTGAGCCTGGCATGTGGTGAAATGTGGTTGTGTTGCTCGAATATGAATTTACCTTGAACAAACAAGACAAGAGGCTTTTGGTAAAACAGGAACAGTTGGGTTAATTAAACACTTCAGCTGGGAGCACAGTTACTGTTAGGGTCTGAGGACTGTCTCAAAGTACAATCGTTTTGAGCGCCTTTATCTACATTTCTTGGAGTATCATAACACACTTCATAGATCCTGTGTAGGGAGAGGAATGTGGGCCTAGTCGTGTAGCCATAAATTACTCCCACCTGATGACAAATGCAGGTGGGTCTCGGCCTTGAGTGTACACAATGAGGGCCAGTGGGTAACGTGTCCAGATGTCCGGCATGGGGAGCATGTGATTACTGCATGAGCTGTGTGTACTGTATCCTGACTGGCTGATTGTTCCTAACTTCGTGTGGCATCTAACTTTATGATGTTGTGGAAACGTGCACCCCTCCAGCCATGTGGTATTTTTGGGGGCAATCTCCCCAGACAATTGTGGTTTTGCTGCTGATCTGTGGGACTAATTTGGGTTTTTCCTGTTCACAAGTTTGTTCTGCTGTTTACTTGCCACACCACCTGTGATCAGTCAACCAGTTGCCTCAGGCCTAGGTCATAGGGCCTGCCTGACCACGTATTTCTGACTCTGGGTTGATGGAGAGGTCATCTCGGTGGATTCTGACAACAGTGATTTGATTTTGTTCTTATGCACACATGCATCATTGCATACATCAATATCAATATTAACAGTTGCTAAAACCACTGTGGTTTAGGCTAGATTTTTGAGACTCTTCCATGGCTGCAAACTTCCACATTTGCAAAGAGCTTTTTAGTAGATATTAACTAAACAACCAATAGAAACGAACACACATTTTGTTTGTTATAATCTACATACACATTTGCCTAATGCCCTCATCACAGAACCACTCATCATGCACAGTATTTAGAAACTTTGCTAAATCTCAATTTAGTAATGCACAAAGAACAGATATTATAGCACCTTAAAAAATAAGGTTCGGTTACACACCTTGTTCACATGTACATACGGGTTAGCTCCTTTCCCTGAAACATTATCATTGTTGTGAACGTATGTATGCAGTTCTAAAATCACAAAGAGAATAATACAGCATACCAATCAATGCATATTTATTACTTATCACATCAAAGATTCCTTCAACAAAGAGGGGCGGTCCTAGGGATGATTTTTAAAGACCTCAACAGTTTTAAATCACCAGAATAATAGACAATACAAATGAAAACTGGAGGTCTGGAAATCTATACAACCCACAACAGAGACAATGACCATTCAAAATGTATGAGACAGAGTCTTAAAGAAAAAGTCTTCAAAGAAAATAATCTTGAAGAACAATAGATGAGAACCCATCACCCACCGAAGTGGCTTGCTTCATCTTCTGGGAACTCTCTGTGAACAAAGCTCTCATTGGAGAATTGAGAGCCAAGGTTCAGTGAAAAAAGCAGCAAGGCTTCACTATTGTAAACAAAAGCCAATATTTGCTGTCGGGGTGATGGTTGCAGTGCTAGTATTTAGAAAGTGCAAAAGCGTGATTTAAAATTGACTAACCAAGACCCAAAAGAAATTTTATTAAACGCTGTCTTGGTGTCAAAAATAAAAGCAGTGTCTATACAGTTTTAACAAATAGCTGTAGAATAAATCGGTCTACATGTTTCAGCCCCTGGACATTAGAGTCCCGGCTTTCGTCAGGACCACAATTGAATTAGCTACTGCGAAAAAGTGCTTAAATGTGCAAAAGAAAGTTGTTGAACGAAAACAGGGTTGATAAACCATACAACCTGCATATATCTGTAGATCCAATTTGGACAGAGTACAGACAGTAGTATTAATGTAATACCTGAAGAAAAATGAAAAAAGACTCACATAAACTTAATAAATCAAAACATTCACAAAGATCATTGTAACAGTGGGTTCAATTTTTAAAAAATGATACTCAAACTGTATCAAGGCACCTGCTAGTGTGTCACAAAACAAAAGGTTTTTGTTTCAAGAACAAATTAAAGCATTAGTACAATGCACTTACCCGGCTTTGTGCGGGTGTGCGCCTCACCTCACCTGGCATCCGCTCAGGACGTGAGGCACCGCTCTGTATGTAAAAGAACAAAACAGACCAGATCAAAAGTGGCCACTTCCGATGAACGGGCTGTCCTCTTTTCGACAGTATTTTGTCACAAGAGTCGTGATTAACCATATCCAAATAGCTTGAGAACAGATTTTGAGAACATGGCGACATGGTCTTGAAGAACCTCAGGAATAATAATAAAATAAAATAAAATAATGCAACCAGGCCGGTATATGTGCCACGTAGTGGTCGTTGCTTGAGTCATATCAGCCCAAGTGCTGTGTTATTGAGGAAAAACGATCAAAATAAGCAGTCAAATGACAGACATATTAGTGTTTAGACCAGCATCCGGAAATGTTTGCAGAGTCAAATGCCCCAAAGTTATGACCAAGGGGAAGAAAAGGATGAAGTCACTATAGCTTCTAGGGAACCCAGATAAGGAGTACCCAGCCTCATGGCTTACCTCTCCGTCGGTACCCCTCGCTTAGTCTAAGATGGAAGGGGAGGTATCCGGCGGGGGGGGGGGGTCAGCCTCTCTTTTAAACATTCAACAACACCTATCGTGTTCCGCCAAATGCCGCCTCTCACTGCCGGCAGTGTCGCTAGATGATGACATCAGCACGTCAAGTCATGTGAAAACGTCAGATGATGTAATTTGTAGTTCACCGCAAACAAACTTTTTGTAGTTCAGTGAACTAAACTCAGTTCAAATGCGAAGCAACGTATCTTCTTGTTGCGTATCTGAGTAAGTGTCTCTGTTGAAAAAGTTTTATCAATAAGGCAGTGATGGGCCAATTATATATTGTCAGAATGTCAGGTAATGGTGTTGTATATTGTTATAATGTTAATAATGTCTGTGCAAGGATGGAGAAAATCTCCATTACATCTCTGAATGTAAAGAACACTGATACTTATTGTAAAATGGTACCGGTGAAATTTGCAGTGGTCTTAGAAATCGATGTCTTGATATTTATCAAGAGGGTTTGCATTTAAAGAAATTTAGTTGAACACACAAAGCCGGGTAAGTGCATTGTACTAATGCTTTAATTTGTTCTTGAAACAAAAAATCTTTTGTTTTGTGACACACTAGCAGGTGCCTTGATACATTTTGAGTATCATTTTTTAACCATTGAACCCACTGTTACAATGATCATTGTGAATGTTTTGATTTATTAAGTTTATGGGAGTCTTTTTTCATTTTTCTTCAGGTATTACATTAATACTACTGTCTGTACTCTGTCCAAATCGGATCTACAGATATATGCAGGTTGTATGGTTTATCAACCCTGTTTTCGTTCAACAACTTTCTTTTGCACATTTAAGCACTTTTTCGCAGTAGCTAATTAAATTGTGGTCCTGACGAAAGCCGGGACTCTAATGTCCAGGGGCTGAAACATGTAGACCGATTTATTCTACAGCTATTTGTTAAAACTGTATAGACACTGCTTTTATTTTTGACACCAAGACAGCGTTTAATAAAATTTCTTTTGGGTCTTGGTTAGTCAATTTTAAATCACGCTTTTGCACTTTCTAAACACTAGCACTGCAACCATCACCCCGACAGCAAATATTGGCTTTTGTTTACAATATTGAAGCTTTGCTGCTTTTTTCACTGAACCTTGGCTCTCAATTCTCCAATGAGAGCTTTGTTCACTGAGAGTTCCCAGATGATGAAGCAAGCCACTTCGGTGGGTGATGGGTTCTCATCTATTGTTCTTCAAGATTATTTTCTTTGAAGACTTTTTCTTTAAGACTCTGTCTCATACATTTTGAATGGTCATTGTCTCTGTTGTGGGTTGTATAGATTTCCAGACCTCCAGTTTTCAATTGTATTGTCTATTTATTACTTATACCTCAGAAATATGTTGTGTTACAGATGTGCTGTAACAACCATCAATCTGTCTTATGTAGTGGCTCTGGAAACAACAATATGTCTTGTACAACTGCAAACAGGTAACATTATACTTACCCCATTCATGCTGCTTTCTGGTCTTCAGCTCTCCATCAAGCATGGGATAAACCAACGGCAAGATACGGGCCATTAGGGGGTCAGGGTGCAGCCCTCCTGCTTCCGCAGCAGGGAGATCTTTCCAAGCTGGACCTCAGTTGCAATTTTGGTCAAGGGACACAGGTCCTGCCACCACTTGCAGCAATGCAGGCTACTGCTCCTATTGAACTTCAAATTCCAAATTTCCTGGTGATGGGCCTCTAGATTTTTTTCTTCTAATGGGGGCTCGCCTATAAAAAAATATATAAAAGAAAAACACATACTTTTTTTTTTTTTTTGAAATTTTTTATTGAAATTAGGCAAATCCAATAATACAAAGTTTACGGCTGTGCAATCAACAAAAAGCAAATCAGTAGCCACTGTGTGACACTTCCGGTTCTTAGATAAACAATACCACATCATCAATGCAACTGACAACAAGACCCCATCTACCAATCCATCATCGACACCTGCCCGAACCTGAACCAGGGGGATCTCTGACCCGTGCTCTGTCTCTAGGGCACTAAAGCCACCCTCCACCCCTGCTCATATCTCGAACATGGGAAAACGCCATGTGGCACACAGTACCTGACCCCAGGAGCTAAATATCCCTGCGTCCGCACCCTCCCATGACCACTACATCTGCGTAACATTGGTAGGTACAACCTACCCCACTCCAGTGGGAGCTATTCCGGGATTCGGGGATGGCGGGGTCGAGCCAGGTAAGCCTGCAATGTACGTTTTATAAGGGCCCCAGATGTCCCTAGGACGCGCTATCGTGGGGAGGAGACTAGAGTAGATCTCGCTATTCGTGCTACAGAAAGCCATGGCTGTAAGCCACGTCTTGGACGTGGGAGCTGTCTTCTTCCCCCAGTGCCTTGCTATCTCCCTCTTGGCCAGGAGAAGCCCCAGAGAGGCCAATTTACGGACATTCTTTGGGAAATTGACGGTATACCCCAACAGTGCGACCTCAGGAGTGGGAACCAGAGTCAGCTCTAGCATCTCTTCTAGGATCTTGTGAACCTGTGTCCAGAATGTCTGTAGTCTCGGACACGTCCAAGACATGTGTGCAAAATCGGCATGTGGTGTAGCGCATTTCCAGCAGGTGTGTGGCCGCGCGGGATCAATGGCATGGAGTCTAACAGGGGTCATATACCAACGGCGTAGGAATTTATAGTGTAGGAGTTTGTGTTGACTGTTCAGTGACACCGTGTTGGTGACCTTGCAACATGCCGTCCATTGTTCGTCCGTGATAGGCCTACCCAGGTCTGTTCCCCATTCCTCCCGCGCACGATCGTCCGTACAGGGGACCCGTGCTGCGCACACCCTGTACAGCTTGGAAACAATATGTGCCCCCGTATCGGCGTCAATCAGGGTGGTGAGGGGTTCCAAGGAGGCCGGCTCGAGGGGAAATCCCTTAATCTCCGCCCGGGCGGCGCAATAGAGCCGGCGAAGAACGAACCGGTCCATGAATGTAGCATCACTGAATCGCGCGTCCTCCGATGCTGAGAAAATGTGCCCACCCGGGTATAAGTCCCCGATCCTGGTGAGGTCAAATTTCGTCAACGTTCGTTGCACCAGTGCTTCATCCGTGCCCGGTAACAGCCCAGGGTTGGGTATCGGGAGGGAAGAAGAATACAGCAGAGGCTGAGCCAAATAGCGCGAGAGCCTGCTCCACGCCCAGCTGGTGGTAGATACCGTTTGAATGTCCATTGGGTCTCTGGGGACACCTCTGGGCAACACCGCCGACAAGCGACCCGGGAGGACAAAGTCCGCCTCTGGGCGAAGGAATGGGATCCGAGCATCAGGGTGATACCAGGCATAGGCATGTGCACACTGAGCGACTAGGTAGTATAAATATAAATCAGGCACTCCAAGGCCACCTCGATCCTGTGGGAGTGTGAGAGTCGCCCAGCGGATCCGGGGGTGTTTCCCTCCCCAGACCAGTCTAATCATGAGGGACCGCAGGGTGCAGAAAAAGGTCCGGGTTAGAGGGATAGGGATATTATTGAAAAGATACAAAAATTTGGGGAGCACTATCATTTTAAGAATAGCTATCCTAGCGGACATAGAGAGCGGGAGCCGCAGCCACCCATCCACCTGAGTCTCCAGTCGCGCAATCGCGCGGCCATAGTTGAGGCGGATGATTTCGTCCGTGCTCAAATGTATTTGTATGCCCAGGTACCGCACCGAGTCCGGGCACCACTCCAGAGGGAACTCACACTGCCATGGGGAGGTGCCACTAGTCAATGGAAAGATGATGGATTTATGCCAGTTTATGCCCAGACCCGAGTGGCTACCGAAACGAAGGATTTCATGTATCAAGGGGGCAAGGTTGGCCTGCGGCTCCCTGACATACAGGATTGTGTCATCGGCATAGAGAGAGGCCAGCAGTGGGCCCGTCCGAAACTGGAGACCCCTGTGGAGGTGCCGCTCCTGCAAATGCCGAATCAGGGGGTCCTTAGCCAAAATAAACAAGAGCGGTGAAAGCGGGCAACCCTGCCGCGTACCGCGCGTGAGCGAGAATGGGCGAGATAGCGTGCCGTTGAGACGCAAACGGGCCGTAGGGCGACTATAGAGAAGTCTGACAGTCGCCAGGAAGTTCGCAGGCATGCCCATGCGCTCCATGACGGAAAGAAAGAAAGGCCATTCTAAAGAATCAAACGCTTTTTCGGTGTCTAGGAGGATCGCTGCAGCCGGTGTGGTCGGGTTAATTCTGTGCAGAACCGTGAACAGCGTACGCAAATTCAGCGACGTCGAGCGGCGGGGGACAAAGCCAGACTGTGCGGGCGATATAATGAATTCCATCAGCTGGGAAAGCCTGTTGGCTACTATCTTGGCCAAGATCTTATAGTCAGTGTTTAAGAGGGAGAGGGTCCTGTACGACCCACACAACGTCGGGTCCTTATTCGGCTTCGGGAGCAGCACAATGACTGCCTCACTCAGAGTAGACGGGAGGGAGCCACGCTCCAAGGCCTCCGCATACACCTCTATTAACTTGGGCGCCAGCAGATCAGAAAAGGCCTTGTAAAAGTCAGCGGAGAAGCCATCAAGGCCCGGGGCTGAAGAGCCCCGAAGCACTTTGATCGCCCCCCGCACTTCCGCCACCGTTATAGGTTCCGCCATGAACTCCTGCATGCCCCTATCCAGGAACACAAGTCGGACAACAGGCGTAAGCGCCTGGTAAATACCTCGTCAGAGTGTGCTTGCTGCGCCTCAGTGTCTAGCGCGTCTAGCTGTGTCTCCAGTTGTGTTATTGTTGCGCGCAATACCTTCAGGACCCCCGCGTGCTTAGCTATGCAAACCCCTCTGATATATGCCTTGAACCCATCCCAGAGCACTGCCCACGAGTCCACCGAGCCAGTATTTATGGTGAAGTAGTCCTCTATCGCCTCGGAAACCTCATGTACAAAAAGGTCATCCAATAGCGCCCTCCCAGGGAAACGCCACTGCCGCTCAAAACCCTCAGGTCGAGGAACGTCTAAGCCAAGTAGGACTGGGGAGTGGTCCAAGTACGTTCTCGGGAACGTCCTCAACGCGCGGAACCAAGGGGCCAGGCCCGGGGAGAGGAGCCAGTAGTCAATTCTGGTCCAAGTGTTGTGTTGTCCTGAAAAGTGTGTGTAGTCAGTAGTGTTCGGGTTTCGCCTGCGCCATATATCCGTCAGTGAGAACCGACGGCAAAGGTCCTGGAATGCGCGCCTTGCCCTAGGCTTAGAATCTGTGGCCCCAGAGGTGCTATCCAGCCCCACATCCAGCAACATGTTTAGGTCGCCGCCCAGCAGGACGCCAGCCGGCGCTAGGGTTACCAGCTGGGCCGCAAGCGCATGGAAAAAGTCAGGGGAATCAGTGTTGGGGGCATACACACAGACAAGAGTGACAGCATGGCCCATCAAAACCCCCTTTACAATACAGTAGCGCCCCTCCCTGTCTCCCAGAAACGTGTGGCACTGAAACGGGACTCTCTTATGGATCAGCACCGCAGTGCCTCTGGCGTAATTACTGAAATTGGCAAAGTATCGGTGAGCGCCCCAGGAAGCTGCAAAGCGGGAGGTCGTTGGAGCGTGCAGATGAGTCTCTTGAAGAAAAGCAATGTCCACCCGGTGCCGATTTAAGTAGTGCAGTATTTGTTTGCATTTACTCCGGTTGTTCAGGCCCCGGACATTCCAAGTCATTAACGATAGATTGAGAGGAGCTTCATTCAGACCTATGTGGGCCATTGATGCCAGTCAGCAAGTAATGGGAGCAACAAAACCGGGATGTCACTGTGTATCAATAAAGTTCGTTCACACATAGCCATATTAGAAGAATCAAAAATGCTTACCCCTACCCCCCTCCCCCCACCCAGCCAAACCACGCAAACGTGAGGCAACCCCAATCCTGGAAAAAAAGAACATAGCTCTAGACAGTAATACCAAGTGTAACCAAACAGTAGAAAGCAGAGCATCGCAACAAAAAACGATCCCATCGGTTTCAACCAAAGGGGGGTGACAACGATCCGCAATCCACCCAGCGCTGCAGCACAAATATACTCCAAATGTTAATACGTCCCTCAATAACCAAAGTCAAACAGTGCAAAGTTCGGTGACGGGCGCCGTCTCAGCCGACACCGGAGGTCGAGAACAGGTCCTGGCTGCCCGCAGACCCACTACCAGGGGGAGACCGTCCACCCTCATCCCCCCCCGGCGGGCCTCTGCGCGGCTTGTAGGTACGGCAAAAATCCTGCACCGCAGCGGGATTGTCAAATAGCCGAGCTCGGCCATCAACCTCGACCCGGAGCCGGGCCGGATAGAGCATGCCATATTTAAGGATCAGGTTCCGGAGCGCCGCCTTCACCCCCGCATACTTACGCCTGGCCTCCTGGACCATGGCGGTGAAGTCTGGGTAGAATGAGAGTCTTGAGCCCTGCCAGGTAATCTCGCCCTTCTCTCTGGCAAGCCGCAAGGCAGTGTCGCGGTCTCGGAAGTTCATAATGCGGGCAATCAGTGGGCGAGGCGGAAGCCCCGGGTTAGGTCTCGGCCCCAGGGAGCGATGAGCACGCTCCACCACGAAGCCAGGAGTGAAGGAGTCTCTCCCAAAAATATCAGCCAACAGTTGTTCCACAAAAACATCAAGCCTGCCCGTGGCCGTGGACTCCGGAACCCCAATAATTCGCACATTGTTGCGCCGACTGCGCGATTCCAAATCTTCGTTTTTGCTGGCCACTTCCTTCAATATGCGCTCCAATCTGTCCACCCTTTTGATCTCCTGCACCGATTTATCCTCCACTGCAGAGATCCGGGCCTCAGCCTCTCCCAAACGCTTGTCGTGGGCCTGGATTTTGGCCCCCATAGTTTCCAGAGTCTTATCTAGGGCGTCAAAGCGACCATCCAGGGCCCTGAAGCCGGCGCGCATCTCCTGTAGCCAGTCCGGGGACGGGGCATGGGCCGTCGAGCCGCCGGTCGCTCCACCGGCCGGGTCCGGCATGTCAGGGCGGTTTTCCGCGGGCTGCTCAGACAGTTTCTCGAACTGCAGCGTTTTCTGTTTGGGGTCTTTGCGACCCATGCCCACAACCGCCAGACGGCCACCAGCCAGTCGTGTGTAGAGTAGGGGAGGCACCGTTGCGATGGAGCGTCAGTCCAATGGCGCAGGCCAATCCTTAGCCAAGCTATTCTGGACCACGGGCGTTGTTGGGCCCACCGGCACCGGACAGATCTCGACCTCACTGTGCAGCAGGCAAGTGCCACAACTCCATGGAGCCAGCAGGGTCACAAAGGAACATCAAGTGCACCAGCGCAATGTAGTCAGCAGCCGCGACTCGAGGCCGCCGGAAGGGGAAAGGGAGGAACGCACAAACCGGCCGCGGAGCACATGGCCAACCCAGAGAGGGCCCAAGGATCGAGGCAGAGACAACCCGGGCGCCAGGCCCAGCGAAGGGCCCCAACCGCCCCCCCCCCACTGCTAGCAGGCCGTCTCACCACCCCTCCCAGGCCCCCGACCGAATTAGCCCGGGGCCCCAGGGAGGAGATAACGAGCGAGGCCGCGCCCGGAGCGCAAGGCAAGAGCCGAGCGCCCGGTCGTCCTCCGGTCCGCAACGGTACAGGGAGAGAAGCGGGTCCCCGCCAGACAGCACCACGGTGCTCAATGCCCCCCCCCTGAGCCCCCCGGGTACCTGTCTCTCGGCCGGCCGCCTTCCTCGCACTCGCGTCCCCCATCCCCGGATCAGCCCGCCATCTTAGGCCTCAGGATAATGTGGTCATCGCCGGGCGCCCCCGTGGCCCGGGAGGTCCGTTCTGCATCCCAGCGCACTCCGGGGCCGTAGTAGGGTCAGCGGCGGTGTCTGGCGTCCCGCGCCCGCATCAGGAGGGCGAGGAAAGCAGGGTTTGCGCCGGGTCGATGGCGGAGCTTCAACGCCGTGCGGCCATCTTAGCTCGCGGCTTGGCCACGCCCCCAAGAAAAACACATACTTTAGATGTGACACCAGGAAATTTAAATTATGTTTTTTTTAAAAATCCAATTGATTTATGTACATTTAAAACATTTCACATTCATAATCTTATATAACTATGATTAGTGTATCATCAAAGTCATTATCTATCTATCTATCTATCTATCTATCTATCTATCTATCTATCTATCTATCTATCTATTTGGCATTGTTTGACAAATCTTTGCAAAATGTTTAAAACTAGTTTGCCACCAACTTCAGCTGCTGTCTTAAAAATTTCAGGTTGATCCGTCAAGCAGGGGGTGAGAAAAATTGGGGGTCCCAAAATGTGTTTTCCCTGTGTTAATTTCCATTGGAACTTTAGACAAACCTACAGCCCTAACTGCTGAATGGAATTACACCAAATTTGGCCGAAAAGGGGCTGTTGGTCCAGAAAGCATCTTTTTTGTTGAATGGTGTAAATCTGTTCAGTAGTTGCGGAGATTAAGAAATCTTCAGTTGTATATATAGGAATGCGGAGGATCTGCGACTCCTCCCGATTTCGTGCTGAGATCTGATTGGCTTTTAACACCTCAAACCAGGAAGTGTTGCAGCCATCTTGTGGCGTGGTTGAAACTGAGTCACAGAAAAAACATTTAGTTAAAAGGGGAAGGGGAGAAACACCCTGACCCCCAAGGCATCTTGGGGTGCATAATAAGCCCAAGGAACCACCAACTCCCGGGGCTTGTTCTTAATAGAAATGCAGGGTTTGCCTATTTGACAACTCTGTGCCCTGGGGACCGCCACCTCCGCAGAGCAAAATCTAAAGTTAATACAGGGGGGCCTGCGTGGGACCAGCACCTCCCCGAGGCAAAAAATAATATTAGTGGGGAGGGCGGACTGCACTCCCCCCGCAGCACTGGGGAACTCCCCGGGGCTAAAAAAGAGATTAGTGCGTGTGGCCTGTGGGGCACCACCACAGCCCCAGAGATTGCCTCCTTCCCAGGGCAGCTCTTTAAAATTAAAGATGGAGAGCCGAGCCTCCTGCAGCTCCAGGGACCACCAACACACCAAGGCAGTGTTGTGCAAAGGAGGCCGGCCGCACGCCCCCCCTCCTGGAGCCATAGATGGCCATGGGGACCGCCACCCCCCAGCGCCTGCTCCTGCTACGGCTTACCATGAGCTTTTCTGCTCCCGCCAAGCCATAGTAAACTGTGCTCCTCTTTGAGCAAGCGAGACCACTGTGTTTTGGCTTGCTCAAAGCGGAGCACAATTGCTTTGACAGAGAGGGAGCTGCATGTTAGCAGCTCCCTCTCTGTCAAAGCAATGCCGGCTCCCCTCCCGCAGATGGTGTGTGTGTGTGTGTGTGTGTGTGTGTGTGTGTGTGTGTGTGTGTGTGTGTGTGTGTGTGCGTGTGTGTGTGTGTGTGTATATATATATATATACACACACACACCATATATATATATATATATATATATATATATATATATATATATATATTCACTGAAAAAACCATAGGTTTCAGGGGTGTTATAGTTAGCTGGACTTTTCACTTGTACAAAACCATTGAAATTCCCCCGTTATAGTTAGTTCAGCTAACTATAACTCGCGCGCCCGCAATGCACTGCTGATGACGTCACATATTACATCACTCATGACATGGTCAGTGACATCACTCATGACATCACTGATGACATCACTGATGACATCATCCAGTGAATGTGTGTTTTTCTGAAAATTAAATATGTTTTATATATGTATATCTCAAGGTCGATGGAAGAATAAATGGGTATATAAGTGTCTAAATGGATGATTTGTTTTTGAAAAATTGATTGTGTAAGCGACTGATTAAGTGTATCATAGTGAATACATGGCTTAGTGAGTAATGTTTAAATATGTAAATATCTGTATCAGTCTCTCACTTTGTGTATAAGTGGCTGCATGGGTTGGTGAGTAGCTACATGGGTGTCTATATAGGTTATTAGTTGGTTTTTTGAGTATCAGTCTGAGTGTCTCCATGGTTCGGTGGGGGGTATTACGTAGTGCATAGGTGCATGAATGAGTGACTCACTGTTTGTATGTGTTGAAGACAGCATGTGTGCAGGACTGTATGGGTGGATAAGTGTGTGTATGGGTGTGTTAGTGAGTGAATGACTGTCTCAATAGTGTCTTTATGAGTAACAACATATGTTTTAAACTAGTATATGTGATTGTTGGTGTATATAAGTGAGTATATGTGAGAGTGAGAGATTGAAAGAGTTCCTGAATGAATAAGTATGTGTTTCTATAAGTGATTGTTTAAAAGACTAAGTATGTGTAAGTTTCCCTAGAAATAAGTGTGGTGGTGTGTGTATAACTGTATATGCAAGTAAATGTATGGTTGATTCTTTATTAGCATGAGTGACTGTGTGTGTGAGTAACTCTATGGATGAGTGGCATTGTGTAACAGGATGTATAGGTGTATGAGTACATATGATGAGTGAGTACATGTATGAGTGACTGTATAGGACTGTTGGTGAATGAGTGGATGTGTATGTGGATCTTAGAATTACTGAAGAGGTTGTTGTAACTGGTATTGGTATGTTCATTGTTTTGAAAATTTTAGTCTCTATTTTTTAATGTGTGTATCAAAGGTTATATTAGGGTGAGAGGAGGTCTGCCACTCTATCACAAGGATGATGTCATCAGTGATGTCATTTGAGATGTCATCAGTGATGTCATGAGTGATGTCACTGACCATGTCATGAGTGATGCAATATGTGACGTCATCAGCAGTGCATTGCGGGCGCGCGAGTTATAGTTAGCTGAACTAACTATAACGGGGGAATTTCAATGGTTTTGTACAAGTGAAAAGTCCAGCTAACTATAACACCCCTGAAACCTATGGTTTTTTCAGTGAATTTCTGAGGTTTTTTAAATGCTAATTCCTAACTATAACGTGCCTGAAACCTATGGTTTTTTCTGTGAATTTCAAAGGTTTTTTAAATGCTCATTTCTAACTATGCCTACAGAGATAGGACATGTGAAGAAAGAAGAAAAAATGCACAGAAAGAAAAAAACAGAAGTGCAGAAAGAAGCAACAGAAGTCCTCAAAGACGAAGAAAAGTGCAGGAAGAAGGATAACGTGCAGAAAGAACAAAAAGAAGAGCAGAAAGAATCCTTGTTGCAAAATCATCCTGTACCCTCAACTTTTTCAGACGGATACTGGTGGTAACTGAGTCTGACTAACCAGTCCTAGAGCCAGTGCTATGTTAAAAGACACTTAGAATAAAGTGAAAACACCTACATACACTAGGGAACATTATGCATTGGGGTCCCCCTGTGATTAGCATGACCTCCTCTGTAAGCCCCTAGTATATAATAGGGCAGGGGGATTAAAACTACCTCTTAAAACAGGCCACAGGGCGTTTTTGCACACGTTAACTCAGGCCCCGTCCCCTCCCTTCACCACTGTGTAAACACGCCCTGTGTCCGTTTTTAGTTGGGAGATTAAGTTCATTTGAATCCCTAGGGTCCAACTAGCCCACTAGGTACCTCCAGTAAGTGCCACAGAGCTGCATTGCAGAGAGGTGTAAAAAGTGGCACGGCCTGGACCACCTCTCTGCAATGCAGCTCAGTGGCGCTTACTGGAAGTACTTGGTGGGCTAGTTAGCCCCCAGGGGCCCTCAGTATTGAAGGGAAATTATATCCCCAATTTAAAACGTGCCATAGTGCGTGTTTGCACACGTCACCTCAGGCCCCGTCCCCTCCCTTCACCACTGTGTAAACGCGCCCTGTGGCTGTTCTAAGTTGAGAGATTAAGTCCCCTTGAATCCTAAGGGTCCCTAGGGTCAAACTAGACCACTAGGTACCTCCAGTAAGCGCCACAGAGCTGCGTTGCAGAGAGGTGTAAAAAGGGGCTTGGCCTCAGAACACCTGTCTGCAGCGCAGCTCCCTGGCGCATACTGGAGATGCCTGTTGGGCTAGTTGGCCCTCAGGGACCCTCAGTATTGAAGAGGAATTAATTCCCCAACTTACAACTCACCAGGGGGCGCGTTTGCAGAGTGCTGCAAGGAGGCGGCGTGGCCTCCGGCACGATGGCAGTCTTTTATTTATTTTAATTTTTTAAGAAGGGGGCTGTGTGGTTCCCCTTCTTATTCTAATTTATTGGCCCTGATGACCCCATCCCCCAGGGCCTGTCTCCTAATTATATTTTTTTGACCCCAATCCCCAGGGCCGGCCACTGTTTTTTATTATTTTTAAAAAATATATATTTATAGACACACCTAGGACATGCTGGACAAACCGTACGTACCTATCACCATGACGATTTGCGTGATATTCATTAAAAGGCGACTATGCATACAATTAATCCACGTGGAATGTATTTACACCACTAGTGAAGCTCTGACATGTCTGATGCCCTACCATGCCTAATCCCAGTAGACACCCTTGTCGTTTATTTATACAAACATGGGTAGCTATTGACGGGCACATTTAATACACATGCACTCCAAGCCATTCGAAGGGGATTCGACAAAAATTCGACCAAAACTATGCAAGAAACCCCCCTCACGGTTAATAAAACACACATCCACTGCCGGATGTGTAATACTTTTTATTTTACTCTCTGGAAAGGGGACGAACATCACTTGAGAGTCACAGCGCGCTCCTGGCAGAGCCCAATGCTGTGTTACACCCACCATTGCCTGCCGAGTGCCACACACCTCTGTGTTGTATTCCACCAGCTAGTGCATATGCTATGACACTCTCTAGCCCCTGTGCACTGTAACACCACCCCGTGAATATGTCATGCCACACTTGTCTTCGCACGGGTTATATTGCCCCATCTAACGTGCCTTCCTCGATGCCTATGTTATAACGCACAGTGCTATGCCATACATATTACAATCTGGGATCCATATCTTAGTCACAGTGCATATGCAACGTTACACTCCCCAGCACATATTTTATATTACAACTTTAGAGACTAGTTAGGTTACACAACACTGCCCTGTGTATATTACACTCCAAGGCGCATATCGCGTAGCACGCGCTAGTGCCTGTGCTATCTCGTGCTCTCCAATGAATCTGTCGTTGCGCACAATGTATTGCATATTATATTTCACGCCCGGTTCATCTTATATCACACTTTTTGGTGCATAGTTTATACCATACACTATATCTAGTTTTCATTTTCAATCGTGCTCTCAGGACTATGTTCTATATAACACTGTGTTCACCTACCCTTTTCACGGGCATTACATTTTGCGATAGGGGGTGGAGGGTCAGGGGGTGTTTCTGCCAAGTGAGCCCGGAGTCACAGTCACAAACGTCCTCTTCTTCCTGAATAAAAGTGAGATTATGCTGCATACTTGTTCATATTTTAAGTAGTTCGCACAGACACACGTTTTAAAAACAATAAAGTTCCTAATACCGGCCTTCTCTGAACAGTTAGCTTGCTGCCCCATCCCCCTCCTCCCTATCCTCTGTTGTGTGAATCCATGGACTAGCCTCCTCCCTCCTGCCATGCATGGTCTGATGTGCTGCCACTGCCCTCAATTTAGTATGATGTACCAGTCCACTCCTCCTGCCCTCCATTGCCCAATTCTATGTCCCATCATTGACCTCCTGCTTAAACTCTGTGCTTAGCTTGCTGCCCCTATTCTCCTTCCCCCTGCCCTCCGATGTCTTTGTGCATGCCCCTGCTCCATCCTTTTTGCCCACCATGTTCCATGGACCTGCCACTCCTATCTCCTCTGAGTGTTCTGTTGAGCTGCCACTCCCCTCCCACCTGCCTAGCATTGTCAGATGACTGTAACCTGTCCCTGCCACCTCCACCCTGCCTGTCCACATGCCATGCCCCTATCCTCTTCCTCCTTTCCACCTGGTCCATTGTACTGCCACACCCTTCTGCCCTCCCTGGTCTGTTGTGCTGCAACTGCTCCTCCTGCCCGCCCCATGCGGTCTGTTGTGAGGCCCCTTCCCCTGAACTTTCTTGTCTGTGCACAGGTCCTGACCCTCCCTTCTATCCTCCATCGTCCTTTGTGCATGCCCCTGCACCCTCCTTCTTGCCCATCATAGCCATTGTGCTGCCACTAACCCTCCCACTTGCCATGCATGGTCTTCTGTGCAGCCATGGCCCCTCCCACCTTCCCTGTGTGGTCAGTTAGCTGCCCCTGACCCCCTCCCACCTTCCCTCCATGGTCTGTGTGTATGCCATCACAGTCTCACTGTTGCTCTTCATGGTGTGTCTTGCTTCTAGTGCCCATCCTGCCTGACCTCCATGGCTATCTTGCTGCTCCTGCCCTGCCCCCTTGCCCCCAGCCCTCTGTTTACATGTGCAGACCCCTACTCCCTCCCTCCTGGCTTGTCTGTTCCATTGTAATGCCCCTGATCCGTCCCTCCTGCCCTTTATGGTCTGTTATGCTGCAGCTTTCTCTCCTGTCTGTCCATTATGGTCAGCTAGCTACCATTGCCTCTTGCCCCTCTGTTCTCTGTTGTCCATGTGCATGGTCCTGTCCCCTCCCTCTTGCTTTCTATGGATTGTTGTGCTGCACTCCCGTCCCGCATGCCCTGTGTGGTGTATTGTGCTGCGGCAAACCCTGATGCCTGCCTGCAGGGTCAGTTTGGTGCACCTCTCCATGTCCCTCCTGTCCTCTGTTATCCAAGTCCATGTCCCTACCCCATTTCCTTCCATGATCCAATGTACCATACTTGCGAACATTTTGAACTTGGTAAGAGGTAGATTTTGAAAAAAAACTGGGGTATTGATTTTCCCCTTTGAGTTACATTGAAAAAGAGGAGATTGTAGACAGGAGACAGATCAAATAAAGCCCATTTGAGCTTAAAAACATTGGACGTTTCCTGGCTGAATCGGATCTGTTGGCATGTATGGTTGTACTACCATTGCCTCTTCCTTCTGCCCACAATGGTCTATTACATTGCCACAGCCTCTCTTGCAAGTCCTGTATTGTTGGTTTGTTGCCCCTGCCCCCCTTTCCACTGCCCTCCATAGTCTGTTGTGCTGCCACGGCCCTTCCTGCCTGCTCAGTGTGGTTAAATTGTTGCCTTTGCACCCTCCTACCTGCATTCAATTTTCAGAGTCCGTGCCCCTGGCCTCTGCCTTTCAACAGTATCCTAATGAACAACTAGATTGCTAACATTCTATATTTATTACAAAAGTGTGGAACGCCTGACGTCATCTTGATGTAATCAAAACTGTAATACCTAGAGCATTTCCTTTAGAAATTACATATATGAGAGGGTCTTATTGGCATCAAAAGTATGGTTAGTGCTCTAAAAGACTAAAATAAGGACATATTTTCTGAGTGTTCAAATAGCGACAAAGCACTTTTAAATTATTTGTTATCTTTATGTTTTTTTATCCAGTTGACCACTTGATTAAATGTTGCACTTAGGGGAGAGGATGTGGTGTTACTTCCAGAACTGCAGACTTTGCAACTGGGGACCAGGTTGGAGTTTCTGCTTCAGCTCGACATTCTGTGATTCTGGTCAAATCACTTAGTCTCCCCATGTCTACAACCAAAATGAATTTGTTCTTGTGTGATGTAACCAATGCTCATGTAAAGCACTCCAATACCTGACAAGTCTGCACTATATAACACTGCAAAAACACAAAATAATAAGTGTTTTGCACACTTCTGTCATTGGGCAATATTTGGGCTACATCTGGGTGATTTTGGGCTACATTTGGGCTCTTTTGTCTCCGGTGGCCATTTTGGGAGATTTATTTTTTATGAAGTTTCCTAATTTCCTCATGTACTGCAGTCTCCTCAGTAGGAAATGCTTTCAGTTTTTTACTTTGATTCCATCATGAAGGTATTCAGATATGTCACACATTTGCCATAAATTCTGAATGTTAGCACTCTAGTTGCTCATTAGATCACTGTAGTAAAACAACTGTTCACCATGGAAGTCTGCTCCTGGTATTAAAAGTGCATGTTTCAGTCTGCATGTCAGAATTTTTTAATGAAATAGAAGAGGATTTGAGAAGTCACTCAAAATGTGCCCTCATTTTCTTTCTTCAGCATTAATCATAATTTCTATGGCAAAATGAACCCCCTCATTGTGTTCCTTTTTAAATTAAATGTTTTAAGTGTTACCAGTTTATTCCAATCAAGATGGCTTCAGGGGTGCCATACTTTTGTCATAATGAAGACAGTAAGCGCTCTAGTTGTTTTTAAGAACACTGGGACATTCTCTTATTGGGCTATACTTGGGCTACATCTGGGTGATATTTGGGCTACATTTGGGCTTTTTTGTCTCTGGTGGCCATTTTGGGAGACTTATTTGTTATGAAGTTTCCTAATTTCCTCATTTACTGCAGTCTCCTCAGTAGGAAATACTTTCAGTTTTTTACTTTGATTGCATCAAGAAGGCATTCAGATGTGTCACACATTTGCCATAAATTCAGAATGTTAGCACTCTTTTTGCTCATTAGATCACTGTAGTAAAGCTACTGCTCACCAGGGAAAACTGCTGCTGGTATTGAAAGTGCATGTTTCAGTCTGCATGTCAGAATGTTTTAATGAAATAGAAGAGGATTTGAGAAGTCACTCAAAATGTGCCCTAATTTATGTTTCTGCAGCACTAATCATAATTTCTATGGCAGAATGAACCTCCTCATTTTGTTCCTTTTTAAATTAAATGTTTTAAGAGTTACCACTTTAATCCAAGCAAGATGGCTTCAGGTGTGCCATAGGTTTATCATAAGTAGGACTGTTAGCGCTCTAGTTGTTCTTTGGAACACTCTGGGAAGCTGCAGTAGAACACAAAGGAATCAATTGACAGTCTCTGCCCTTGTTGGATGTACATGTTTTACTGAGAATGTCAGACTTCATTCTCACATGACTGAGAAAGATAATGTGAATTTACAGAAAATATGCTCTCAGTTTAGCTTATAGATCACCTTCCAAACCTCTGTGGGAAAAGCATGAGAAAATATTTTTCTCTCAATCATGATATCCCAGCAGAAGGCTTTTTCACATGGTGAAATCACCTTAGAACATACCACAATTCCTAAAATGAGTATGGTACCATCAACAAATGATTTATAATGTAACTAAAGTCTTAAAACCTTCTATTAACTGCAATGCTTTTTAATGAGGTGCTATCATGTATATTGGTCCCAAGATGGCTGCCAACACTTCTTGGATGAAGTGCTGACAGCCAATCAGATCTCAGGATGAGATGTGTGGTTAGGCTCCGCCCACATATATATATGATTTTACTTTTGATTTTCTCAGGAACTACTGAACAGATTGACACCATTTAAGCAAAAGGCACGAGTCTGAACTGAGGACTACCTCTTTGCCAAATTTGGTGTAATTCCGTTCAGCACTTCGGGCTGTAGCTGCGTCAACAGGTCCTATGGGAAAATGCATGGGGAAAACGCATTTTGGGACCCCCCTTTTTTCTCGGCCCCCGCTTGACGAATCACCCCGAGACTTTCAGGGTAGGAGCGGAGCGGAGCGCCCCACCTATTTTGAAAATTTTGCGAGGATTCGTCAACCGGCGCCATAGTTATTCCAAATAGGATGTTGCGGATTTCCTATGGAAACACGGTCCTAACTATAACTATCTACTGGCGACCGCCAGTAGATAAGATATATATATATATATATATATATATATATAATTCACAGAAAAAACCATAGGTTTCAGGCACGTTATAGTTAGGAATTAGCATTTATTATTACATCACTCATGACATGGTCAGTGACATCACTCATGACATCACTCATGACATCTCAAATGACATCACTGATGACATCACTGATGACATCATCCAGTGAATGTGTGTTTTTCTGAAAATCAAATATGTTTTATATATGTATATCTCAAGGTCGATGGAAGAATAAATGGGTATATAAGTGTCTAAATGGATGATTTGTTTTTGAAAAATTGATTGTGTAACTGACTGATTAAGTGTATCATAGTGAATACATGGCTTACTGAGTAATGTTTAAATATGTAAATATCTGTATCAGTCTCTCACTTTGTGTATAAGTGGCTGCATGGGTTGGTGAGTAGCTACATAGGTGTCTATATAGGTTATTAGTTGTTTTTTTTTAGTATCAGTCTGAGTGTCTGAGTGTCTGTATGGTTCGGTGGGGGGTATTACGTAGTGCATAGGTGCATGGATGAGTGACTCACTGTTTGTATGTGTTGAAGTCAGCATGTGTGCAGGACTGTATGGGTGGATGAGTGTGTGCATGGGTGTGTTAGTGAGTGATAGACTGTCTCAATAGTGTCTTTATGAGTAACTACATATGTTTTAAACTAGTATATGTGACTATTGGTGTATTTAAGTGAGTATATGTGAGAGTGAGAGATTGAAAGAGTTCCTGTATGAATAAGTATGTGTTTCTATAAGTGATTGTTAAAAAGACTAAGTATGTGTAAGTTTCTGTTAAAGTAAGTGTGCTGGTGTGTGTATAACTGTATATGCAAGTAAATGTATGTTTGTTTCTTTATTAGCATGAGTGACTATGTGTGTGAGTAACTCTATGGATGAGTGGGATTGTGTAACAGGATGTTTAGGTGTATGAGTACATATGATGTGTGAGTACATGTATGAGTGACTGTATAGGATTGTTGGTGGATGAGTGGATGTGTATGTGGATCTTAGAATTACTGAATAGGTTGTTGTAACTGTTATTGGTATGTCCATTGTTTTGAAAATTTTAGTGTCTATTTTTGAATGTTTGTATCAAAGGTTATATTAGGGTGAGAGGAGGTCTACCACTCTGTCACAAGGATGATGTCATCAGTGATGTCATTTGAGATGTCATCAGTGATGTCATGAGTGATGTCACTGACCATGTCATGAGTGATGTAATATGTGACGTCATCAGTAGTGCATTGCGGGCGCGCGAGTTATAGTTAGCTGAACTAACTATAACGGGGGAATTTCATTGGTTTTTTACGAGTGAAATGTCCAGCTAACTATAACATGTGTGAAACCTTTGGTTTTTTCATTGAATTTCTAAGGTTTTTTAAATGCTAATTCCTAACTATAACGTGTGTGAAACCCATGGTTTTTTCAGTGAATTTGCAAGGTTTTTTAAATGCTAATTCCTAACTATAACGTGTGTGAAACCCATGGTTTTTTCAGTGAATTTGCAAGGTTTTTTAAATGCTAATTTTTTTTTTTTCTTCTATTTTTTTTTACATATTTTTATTTTAATTTTCTATCCTTTTTTAAAGACTATGGTTACATTTTTAAAATTCTATAATATGTTTTTTTAATATATTTTATAAAATAAACATGTAAAATTTATTAGCAATACATTTTTTCCTTTTTTTAAAATTTTTTTTTTAGTACGCGTACCGTAAGCTTACGGTAAGCGTACGGTTTACGCTACGTCCGTAATTTATCTACGCTGTTTGCGTATAGTTACGCAATTTGCGTAGCCGCGCGTCCTCCGCGTGGGACGCGTACGCGTGTACGCTACACGCGCACGTTACGCGGAAGTGTCGGGGAGTGACTGTTAAGCTTTTTTACGCGCATGCGTACTTTTGCCGTAAGCGCACCGTAAGCGCACCGTAAGCGTACGGTAGGTCATGTGATCATGAAACACAACTTTTGATTGGTTGAAACTACTTTCAGTTCTAGAACTCTCCTACACCACACCCATTCCCCTCATTTCTGCTTGTGATCCCTTAGGAGAAGGAGCTGGGTTGTCTTTGTGATACGATGGCAGAACAGCAGAGCCCTTCTGAGAGTGAGGCTAGCAGCACTACCTTGAGGCAGAGAGCGAGGAAACAAAAGACCTCTTACGTATGGGATTATTTTACTTTTCCAGAAGGCCAGCAAAAGGTAAATGCACCCTTAGTGACTTGCAAGCTGTGTAAGCGTGTACTTTCAAGAGGTAATCCTGACAGGAAGTATTCCTTTGGGAATCACACCATGATGAGACACCTTAAGGATGTACACAGAAGGACACATGCTCGACTTACTGAAGGTAACCCTTCAGTAAATCAACCAAGCACATCCACAGCAGCTCAGCCTGGACCATCATCTGCAGAGCTGAGTCCTTCTTCTGCAGGTCAGGTGAGCCCTTCATCTGTGGGGGGAGCATCTCCTTTTTCTGGTCCTCTGGAAATTAACCCTCGGTTTGCGAGGGTTGAAGTACGGTGCGCCCATTGTCACGATCTAATTACTTATAGGGAGACCAGTGTTTCCCTAGTGAATAGTAAAATAGATCAGCACACTTGTCGTACCGTCTAATATTCCCAATCTTTCTTTCCTCTGTCCCTGCATGAACACAACGGCTCTTTTAAGAGCCAACCTTACCTTTCATCTATTTTTTATATATTTTTTTAAAAACTTTTTTTTTTTTACCGTACGCGTACGGTACGCGTAATTTTTTTTTTTTTTTTTTAAAAACACTAAAAATCAATTATCACATTACAAGGTCCTTGAGAGACTACAATTAAAAACTGAAAATGTGATTGTAGAGAAGTAGAAAAAAAGGAACCATGATACTATTGACTTACCATACCCGCTCAAAAAAATATTTATTCATTTGTTTTTTTTTAAAATTGCTTTAAAAATGGTTCTAGGTTTTGAAAATGTTCTATATCAATCTGAAAAAAAAGAAAAAAGTATTAATATTTTTTAAAACATTTAATAATACAGTACACATATTTACATATTTATCAAAAAATATTTTTGCCTTATTTTTGCTGTTTTCAGAATATATTGCATTTCACTATAAATTGTGAAAGCAATTGCATTCATCATTTAACAGCGGGAAAAAAAAAAATAACAATCTCAAAGATTGTATTAAAAAAGCCCAGAATCTCTTTTTACTTAAACTTAACAATATAGAAATGCATAATATTCTAAAAAATATCATCTAATATCAATACTTATTTCTTTAAAATACCGTCTGATATTTTTGTTTCAGAAGTATAATCACAATATTATATCTCAAATAACTCCACAATACATCTGGTTCCATTTTCTTTAGGCCAAATAGTAATTTTAAAATTCTTTTTTGATTAAATTTCCAATGGTAATCCAATAAAATTCTAAAGTTTAATTTGTACAGATCTCACCGATTCTCTGTAACATATTGGTTCCCGAAAGATTTATTAATAATTTATTAAGTCCACAATAGAATTGGTTACCTTTCCGCATGGCCAAATAGTAATTTAAAAAATCTTTTTTGAAAAAATTTCCAATGGCACTCCAATAACATTCCAAAATTTAAATTGTGCAGATGTTACCGATTTTCTCTAAATTTTTGGTTTTCGAAAGTTTCATTAAAAATTAAAAAAGTCCACATTACAATAGGTTATCTTTCCATTAGGCCAAATGATAATTTAAAAAATCTTTTTTTTTTTAAATTCCAATGGTAATCCAATAAAATGGTAAAATTGTTTTGTCCAGATCTTGCCAAGTCTCTCTAAAATTTAGGTTTCAGGAAGATTAGATAGGAATTTGCTAAATCAAAAGGCAAACGTTGCTTAAAAACCAATTGGGAATCATTACACAGTGTCCAGCCTTTTTCACATTTAAGATAAACTGTGTAATGTCCAGAAGTAACAGTAGGTCCTTCATGGAAAATTATTGCAACAGTTACAAAAGTTTTTCCTGAAATTGATAATTGCTGTCCTGTAAACTTCTTTATTAAAGTATCCAATTTTGAACCATCAGCTCTACATCGTTGCATCATTAAAATTACATACTGTCCGTATTCCTTTAAAATTAATGTTGAAAACATGTCAGATTGACACTCACCGCATTGCATGCTATGATTAGCATCTTTAACTAATTTAGCAAAAGTGACTGTTTTAGTCTCTGGCAATGTCAAAAAAATAAACCTTTCATTATCAACATTAGAGCCACATATATTATAACAGTTTTCACAACTATGTTCCCATTTATAAGAGAGACCAAATAAATTATCAATTGCAACTTCTTCTTCTTCCAGTACCTGAAGAAAAAACATCAAAAATTTGTGTGCATCTTGCTGTTCATTTTGAGAAAACTGTGTTCGTCCTGAACATACATCTAAAAGTTTTCTAATTTCAGTAGCACTTTCTATTTTAGTTTTATCAATACTCAGCTTTTCAAAAAGGAGACTCAGCTCAGAACAGAATCTTTTTCCCTGATTTACTATTATCTGCTCTTGCAAACTTTCCAGATAAAATGCAACATTCAGCACTACATTAGCGTAGCAGTTGACACCAGAGCTATTTTCAAAATGACATCCTACAACCTGTTCTTCTTTTTCCTTACTCTTTTTGCTTGCAATTACATCACTCCTCTTTTTTTTCCTCCTCTCTACATCTTCATTACAGATATTCTCATTTCTCCTTTTACGAGAAACTACATGTTTCTCCAACACAGGATACTGACCTAAATGAGGAGCATAGCTTCTTCTTAATCTATTATACTCCTTTACACAATTTGTATCAGCACTAACTTTTGAGTCATCAAAGTCTATCATGAATAAACCTGATAATGTTTTCACTCGTGACAAAGCAACATATGCCATACCTTCTTTGAACACAGTTGAACCAATGTTCACAAATGCACAATCTACAGTCAATCCTTGAGACTTGTGAATAGTTACAGCATATGCTAGCGAAAACGGAAACTGCTTCCTACGTACATATAAGTCTTTCACAAGCATGAAACGAACTGTACAACGACAAATGTCTTTAACTTCTTCTATCTGATCAAATTTTATTTTTAAACATTCAATTCCATCTTTTTTCTGATAATTAATAAAACCCACAACTCTTCCCATAGCTCCATTAACTAAACCTTTTTCAACATCCAAATTTCTCCTTAAAAATACTCTACAGTTCATGCAAACATATAGATTTTTTTCTAATCCAGCTGTTTTGGAAATCTTCTTCTCTAGTGAATCCAATTTATTTTTCAGTGTGCCTGTTAATGTGATAGTAATTCTTCCATCCTCAATTTTGTCCACTGCTTCCAATTTCCTGATCTCTTCCTTTTCCAATTTCAAAAGCTCCTCATTGAATATTGAGCATTCACGTAGAGTTGGCATTAAGCAGATGACACTTTTGTTTTCTGCAATGTTCTTGTATATCTTCTCTGCAACTATTTCTTCCTTTGGAAATAAATTATGTAGCAGCCGACTCTGTAATGCTTTTTTGCCAACTTCAGTGAGTAGTCCAATTCTGATATCTTTCAGAATACTTCCATATTCTTCATCGCTTGCTTGCCTCATATTAGTAGTAAGTTCCTTGTACTCAAAGAAGGACCAAATATTTGTATTTCCGATGCTTCCCAATGACTTCTTCGTGTCTTCATGTGTGACAGTATTAAACACTGGTTGTCCTTTAACTGGAGTAAGTTGCAAAAGATCTCCAAAAACTATGACGTGTTTTCCACCAAATAACATGTCATAGTCTGTCTTCAGAATTTGCTGCATTCTTAAATGCACAAAGGCAAGCATTAAGTTTGAAACCATGCTCACCTCATCAATAATGAGAACTTGCATCTTCTTCAATACTCTTGAAACTTCCAAGGATGCTTCTCCAGTTAGCTTGTTGTATTGTATTTTGTTCTCATGCTCCACTGGTAACATTAGCAAACGATGTAAAGTGATTCCTTTTATGTTATATGCTGCTAACCCAGTTGGAGCAGTAACCACACAAAACAAAGTAAAATCCGTTTTTTGCTGTAGGTAGCTTCTGATGACTTTAATTGGGAAACTTTTTCCAGTTCCAGCTTGTCCGCTTACATACATCCTGATTGGATGAAATGATGTGCATGAGCACTCTTTTTTTTCATGTAGAAATCCGTGATCAATTTTGTTTCTGATCTCTTCATAAATTTGTTGCTGCTCTTCATTCAGTTGTCTTTCCAAATTTTGTAAGTCTATAAATTCTTCTTGAGCTTGATTCATAGCCGTTTCCACTTCATTCATAGCTATTGATGCTTCATTTTCAACGATTGGTTGTCCTAGGGGATCTTGACTGAGTGTTCCTGAACTTTGGCTGTCCTGAGAACTGTCTCTAGCTATTTCTGCTGCAATTGTAGTTTCCTGTTCAATTTCTTCATTTAACATTTGCAGATAACTTGAGAATGTACTGCATTGTATGCTGTCTTTGCAAGCATTAAAAGAATCTTCATAGCTTTGAAATTCTCCCAGTAGTTCATCCTCTGTACGCCATGGTTTAAACAACTGTAAAAGAGCCAAGTATTAAAATTCCTTCTTGTCAGTAGTGTCGCAACTCAGCTTCCTGTGATTTATCAAACTTCCTTTTGTTTGCTTCACCAAACATCCTTCCTCACCAATGACTTTATATTTTCCATTGTTGATGTCTTCTGCGGCTTTCCGTGAATAAATGTAGTTCTGCAGCACTTCATAGAGACACATGTTCTCCAGATGTTGACTTCTCTTGGGATAATATGTGTCCAACATGTTTGATTTCAAAATATCTGTACTTTCTGGGTCATTCTCGGCCAAATATTCAATTTCTCCAACAGATTTCAGTACCCGATTTCTCATTGCTGCAAGGCCTAAACTTGCCCAAATTATTCTTCTTGATTTCGAGTAGAGACTTGCAGAAGATAACCTATCTGAACATTCGTAGGATCCAATTTCTCGATGCGATAACATCTTCAAACTGAAACTGTACAGCTTCTTACTGACAGTCTTCTCGTGAGAAATCTCTTCCCACATTTCCTTCAATTCTGTTTTTTCTGATTTCGTAATGTAAGACGTTACATATCGAGCAACAGCAATGGAATTGTCAGCAACATACTGTATATCCATGTTAGCGTTCCACATGGATAAAATGACTGGGTTGTAGTCATTTATATTTTTTGATTCTTCTTTTCTTTTTAGGTTGTAGGTATTCTTAGGTGATTTTCTTGTGATAGTATGTCTCACAGCTGACATAAAACTGTTTACTCTTCCATTTGAAAGAACAGGTCTAGGAAATCCAAATCGACATTTAGTGTAGTATTTATCTTTGCTCTTGTATTTCCGTCGACAGTATTTTCCACACCGATGACTTTGGAAACGTAAAACTTGCTCCTTTAACTTTTTCTCTTCTGTGCTTTTTGGTATAGCACATGTTGCATATTCTTCAATGTAAGATAACACTGCTTCATCAGTATCTGTTCCAAACTTTGGGGCATCCTTGATCCACAACAGCATATGAATATGAGGAGCACCTCTTGCCTGGTACTCTTTTCTCCAAAAGAAATCCACTACTTCTCCTAGAGGTGGATTTTTTTTATTGCAGATGAAGGACATCATAGCCTCAAATCTATGATTGAAATATCTGCAAACATTAACCGGATCCAATGAGCACAGTTCTCCTGCTGTCTTGTATTCGATGTTTTTAATGTTTGAATTTGCCTCTCGTAGAAAATCCAGTAAATCATCCCAAGCGTACTCGGCACAGCTTAGGGTAACGAACCATGTTGGTGTTCCTAAATTCCGTAACATGCATTTTAATTCACCATGGCGTCGGTACCAATATTCATTTGTCCCACGCTGACAAGCCATCAGATTGATCAGTTGTGTTTCCAAATGATCATCTCGGTGCTGCACTTTCTCCATAAAATCCTTAGCAGACACATTTTGTAAATGTACTCCACTTTTTAAAATGTGATTTACTGCATAAGACAGTGCAGACAAATCACTTTCAAATAAAAGATGGAACAAATAAGGAATACTTTGTCGAAATCTGGGATCTTCAGCATATAGTCTTGTAGTCCGATACTCAGAAGCTGGAATCTGTTCCGGACGTTCATCGTATCGTCCTCCTTTTCCTTTAGGAAACAGCTGGGGAAAACATCGAGCTTCCAAGCTCTCCTCCCATACACTCACGGGAGTTCCTTTTGCTTTCTTCATCTGAAAGAGATCAATATTGTCTCCCATAACTTCTTTTGAATGAAGAGGATGTATGCTAAAATGTTCATAAATTTCTTCTTCCTTTGACTTGTCCACTTTTTCAATTTGTCCAGTTGGTGTTTCTGTGTCTTCTTGTAAATCTTCTTCTTCTTCTTCTTCTATATAAATTGATTCATACCATTTGTTATTCTTTTTCAAATACAAATTTGCTCTTTGTACTTTCCGCACATCTACCAGCTCCTGCCAAATCTTCTTATTCTTTGTAGGTACACCATTGACCAGAATAATTAATGGTTCAGTTTCCAAAGTATCCGCATCAATAGTTTCCATATTTTTTTTCAAATCCAAGGGCAAATACACCACTCTACCTTTTAAACCTCTCAGTAAATCTGAAGGAGGTAATTTACCAGTTTTGGGCTCCATACGTACTATGGTCTGGAACGGATGAACACATTGAATGAGTATAGACTCATATGTATTTAATTCAGAAAGTTCAGCAGGAATAGCATCCAATTCTAAATTATTATGTACAGCTCTGGTCGGCATTCTATTTTCCTCTAACTTGTTGTAACAGTATTTACAAATACGGTGATCTTCACCCAATTCAAAACAATTTTCAAGAAATATATATGTGGCAAAATCCTTCCACTTATAATTATCTTCATTTTCACTCTTTCTGTAGAGATCAACATTCCTAGTTTGTTTTCTATAATGAGTTCTGCGGCAACAAATACAAGTAAAATTTGGTCTTTCATTAGAGATTATTGCAAATTTTGTTATGTGATCATTAAATGTCTTACTTACAGAGGGTTCTACATTCTCTTCCACTTCTTCCTCATTTACTGTGTCCTTCTCTGTACTGTTTTGTTCAGGACCAAAGTAACAAAACTGAATTTCATCAACAACCTTCTCTACATCTGATACCGTTCCTCGGAACAGAGCCCTATTCAATTCATCTAACTTTATTGCTGGACTTTTAGCAAAATACAACCGTCTCACAAACTTTCTCATTTCAGTATGATGAACAGCCAGCATCCTAAAATGATGGAAAACACTATTACACACTTTTCTAGATAGACAAGCCAGAGAATGACCCTGCAAACCAGTATTCTCTCTCACTCTGCATGGATCCAGACTTTGAAGCACCTTAATCTTCTGTTTTATACTTTTTTTACTATATTCTCTTAGAAACTCACAAAATTTGTCAATAGATTCCTGACGCACAGTGCAAATACTACTACAATTCCAAGTGTACACTGGGGCTTTAGGACGTCTCCCCATAGCCTCATCCGCCATCACTTGTACCTCATCTCTTGGAACCATTATCTCCTTCTCCATTATGCAACCATTTTTCACTTCGTAAGCACGACCTCTGGTGTCAACTGTATGCAGCAAACTATTACTTTGAAAATAGCTCTCTTCATTAAAAAAAGGTTCACTACTTGAACTATGCATCCACTTTCCTAAAAACACTTTACAAAAGTTTGTTCTGTTCACTACTCTTTTCCTTTTGCTATGTGATTTCAGTACATTAACCATTTTGTCTAATGTACGCATCCTATTCAAAATTAAAATGAATAGTTTCCTTTTTAATTCTAATGCCTTTGCTGCAATGGCTTCAATTTCTTTTTTTCTCTTATAAAACTTAGCCTTTTGCTTATATTTCTTCACATCCTTTATCAAATTGGACATAACTCTTCTCTGAAACATTTTTCTACGTATCTCTTTAAACGCTGTTTTTCTGTTTATGTAAATCTTTTCAGTTGCAGAAGGTATATTTGCATTAACTAAATTCTCAATTTTTTCCTGTCCTTTTCTTTTCAAAACATTCTTTCCAGTACAGACATTTTGTACATTTTTCCTTTTTTTGAATATGTTTTTTAGAAATTGTTTTGTCTGCTTACCAGAAGATTTTTTCTTTTTCCCAACATGAGCATCTTCTACTAACTTTGGTCCTCCAGTTGTCTTCAAATATAGGTTTTTTTTGTGGGTTTTTTTAACTCTGGATTTTGTAGGCATCTTAAATTTTGTTCACTGCTCTTCAGCAATACCTGAAAAAAACTAAAAAAAAAATCCTTTATTTTATTTAAATATATTACTACATTTCTTTTCACAATAGTCACAAAACGTAATTTCTTTGCCAATTTGAAAACACACTTATTACTCTTTTTTTTGGCAAGTGATAATCACTTTTACAGACTGACACATTATAAATCCACTTTTCAGATTTTTTTAAAAGCACATGTCCAAACTGCTTTTTCAGACCACCACCATGTGTAACCTGGGTGACTGCCTACACTCCAGCAAGGGCAATCAGCCTTAGTGATGCTGAATGTATTTGCATTACTGACTGAAACCTCAAACCCCACTCACTTGTCAATACTGTGCATGATTCCACATGGTAAGCAGTTGGGTGTGTGCTAAGAGTCTGCTTCTGCACCAAAAAATGGCTCCCCCATTTTCCTACTAATGCAAATGTAAAATTACCAGAGTAGTACACAATATATCTCTGCCTGTTATTCCTATTTGCACACAGAGTCATGTTTTCACATTAGTAACAAAACGAAATTTCTTTCCCAATTTGAAAGCACACTTACTCCTCTTTTTTTTGGCAAGTGATAATCACTTTTACAGACTGACACATTATGAATCCACTTTTCAGATTTTTTAAAAAGCCTATGTCCAGACTGCTTTTTCAGTCCACCACCATGTGTAACCTGGGTGACTGCCTACACTCCAGCAAGGGCAACCAGCCTTAGTGATGCTGAATGTATTTGCATTACAGACTGAAACCTCAAACCCCACTCGCTTGTAAATACTGTGCATGATTCCACATGGAAAGCAGCTGGGTGTGTGCTAAGAGTCTGCTTCTGCACCAAAAAATGGCTCCCCCTTTTTCCTACTAATGCAACTGTGAAATCACCAGAGCAAAACGCAATAAATCTCTGCCTGTAATTCCTATTTGCACACAGAGTCATGTTTTCACATTAGTCACAAAACGAAATTTCTTTGCCAATTTGAAAGCACACTTACTGCTCTTTTTTTTTGGCAAGTGATAATCACTTTTACAGACTGACACATTATGAATCCACTTTTCAGATTTTTTAAAAAGCCCATGTCCAGACTGCTTTTTCAGACCACCACCATGTGTAACCTGGGTGACTGCCTACATACCAGCAAGGGCAACCAGCCTTAGTGATGCTGAATGTATTTGCATTACAGACTGAAACCTCAAACCCCACTCGCTTGTAAATACTGTGCATGATTCCACATGGAAAGCAGCTGGGTGTGTGCTAAGAGTCTGCTTCTGCACCAAAAAATGGCTCCCCCTTTTTCCTACTAATGCAACTGTGAAATCACCAGAGCAAAACGCAATAAATCTCTGCCTGTAATTCCTATATGCACACAGAGTCATGTTTTCACATTAGTCACAAAACGAAATTTCTTTGCCAATTTGAAAGCACACTTACTGCTCTTTTTTTTTGGCAAGTGATAATCACTTTTACAGACTGACACATTATGAATCCACTTTTCAGATTTTTTTAAAAGCCCATGTCCAGACTGCTTTTTCAGACCACCACCATGTGTAACCTGGGTGACTGCCTACATACCAGCAAGGGCAACCAGCCTTAGTGATGCTGAATGTATTTGCATTACAGACTGAAACCTCAAACCCCACTCGCTTGTAAATACTGTGCATGATTATACATGGAAAGCAGCTGGGTGTGTGCTAAGAGTCTGCTTCTGCACCAAAAAATGGCTCCCCCTTTTTCCTACTAATGTAACTGTGAAATCACCAGAGCAAAACGCAATAAATCTCTGCCTGTAATTCCTATATGCACACAGAGTCATGTTTTCACATTAGTCACAAAACGAAATTTCTTTGCCAATTTGAAAGCACACTTACTGCTCTTTTTTTTTGGCAAGTGATAATCACTTTTACAGACTGACACATTATGAATCCACTTTTCAGATTTTTTTAAAAGCCCATGTCCAGACTGCTTTTTCAGACCACCACCATGTGTAACCTGGGTGACTGCCTACATACCAGCAAGGGCAACCAGCCTTAGTGATGCTGAATGTATTTGCATTACAGACTGAAACCTCAAACCCCACTCGCTTGTAAATACTGTGCATGATTATACATGGAAAGCAGCTGGGTGTGTGCTAAGAGTCTGCTTCTGCACCAAAAAATGGCTCCCCCTTTTTCCTACTAATGCAACTGTGAAATCACCAGAGCAAAACGCAATAAATCTCTGCCTGTAATTCCTATATGCACACAGAGTCATGTTTTCACATTAGTCACAAAACGAAATTTCTTTGCCAATTTGAAAGCACACTTACTGCTCTTTTTTTTTGGCAAGTGATAATCACTTTTACAGACTGACACATTATGAATCCACTTTTCAGATTTTTTAAAAAGCCCATGTCCAGACTGCTTTTTCAGACCACCACCATGTGTATCCTGGGTGACTGCCTACATACCAGCAAGGGCAACCAGCCTTAGTGATGCTGAATGTATTTGCATTACAGACTGAAACCTCAAACCCCACTCGCTTGTAAATACTGTGCATGATTATACATGGAAAGCAGCTGGGTGTGTGCTAAGAGTCTGCTTCTGCACCAAAAAATGGCTCCCCCTTTTTCCTACTAATGCAACTGTGAAATCACCAGAGCAAAACGCAATAAATCTCTGCCTGTAATTCCTGTTTGCACACAGAGTCATGTTTTCACATTAGTCACAAAACGAAATTTCTTTGCCAATTTGAAAGCACACTTACTGCTCTTTTTTTTGGCAAGTGATAATCACTTTTACAGACTGACACATTATGAATCCACTTTTCAGATTTTTTAAAAAGCCCATGTCCAGACTGCTTTTTCAGACCACCACCATGTGTATCCTGGGTGACTGCCTACATACCAGCAAGGGCAACCAGCCTTAGTGATGCTGAATGTATTTGCATTACAGACTGAAACCTCAAACCCCACTCGCTTGTAAATACTGTGCATGATTCTACATGGAAAGCAGCTGGGTGTGTGCTAAGAGTCTGCTTCTGCACCAAAAAATCGCTCCCCCTTTTTCCTACTAATGCAAATATAAAATTACCAGAGTTGTACACAATAAATCTCTGCCTATATTTCCCAACATGTGTAACCTGGGTGACTGCCTACATTCCAGCAAGGGCAACCAGCCTTAGTGATGCTGAATGTATTTGCATTACTGAGTCCAACCTCAAACCCTTAAACTATTCTTTTTTTATACCAATACACCTTAATTTATCGTGAAAACATAGTCCATATTATTTTACATGTTCCTCACATTTAAATTTCTCCCAAAACAGAAAATAATAAACACAACTTCAACAAAAAGAATTACATTTCTATTATTCATTTCTTAATTTACCATATACATCTCCTCTCGAACTCTAAACTCACCTTTAAAATTAGTTAGTTGTGAAAGAAATGTGGCACTCAAACAGCAGATTATCAGAGCCAGGATCTCTGTTCTCTACACCTCTCTCCTCTCAGCAGAACCAGATAATGGCAAAGTTTCCCTCTATTTTTCCACACATATACATGTAAGTTTCAAATCTCAGTGCTTCCCCCTTTTTTTCAAATGTAATCACACATTTCTATTGGTTGAAAACCAACCCTTTCCCAAAAGTACCCTTCCCCCAACTTGACTTCTGCCTGCTACCATAGCAACAGGTCATGGAACACTGCTGTGTGGAGTTAGGTCAGAAGTTCGCCAAACAATGTTTCAATTCCACAGAGCAAGAGTGCTTGACTTTTCAAACCTAACAGCAAATCCATAGTACTGTTCTTTGGTAACACATTTTTCTGTACCAATACAAAACATGCTTCTATAAATTTACACATACAGCCTAGTTTTTAGTGTAGAATGGTATGAAACAGCCAATCAGTTCTTTTTTTTAATAAAAAAATATGTATGCCTCCATTTCCAAACTGTCTTTCATTTCTTTTTACCATTCTACTGAATTACACCTCCTGAGTGTATCCAGATCTCCTTTGAAGATGTTCACAGTGTGGATTGTAGGACACAGCTATGTCTTCTGGAGTGAAAAGTTTGCAGAGAAAACAGGTATGGTGAGAGACCTTGCTTTGCCAAATGTAGACATTAAATGGATTGGTCAGAGAGGGTTAAAGTGGCACCAATTGATGCCATTGGTGAAATCCTTCATGCAAATCCAACACCCTGACCTCATAATAGTGCACTGTGGTGGCAATGACCTAGGCACTTTGACTGGGGTAGGTCTGGAAATGCTTATGTAGGACACCTTTGCACAACTGTTTTCACTTTTCCCTAAAACTGCCTTTGTGTTTTCCAACATATGCCAAAGGCAAAAATGGAACTGGTCCAATCATTTCTGTCCGCAGATTGACAAAGCAAGAAAGCACGTCAACAAATCTGTTTCTGCTTTCCTCCGTGACTATGGTATGGGTTCCATTTACCACAACAACTTGCGTTACGACATGCAAGACATTTATAGAGGAGATGGTGTGCACTTCAATGATGAAGGGAACAGAGTCTTCCTCTTGAACCTTAGACTCTGCATCGGTACTTACTTGTAGGTACCACTAAAAAATAACTTCATAAACACAACGGCTCTTTTTAGAGCCCCCTAATATCTAAACTCTTAAATCTGCATTTCATTTCTTTTATTTATTTTTTTTGTTACCGTACGCTTACCGTACGCGTACCCCGTGATTTTTTTTAAAATCAATAAATGTTTTCTTTGTACTTTTCTGTCCTTCTTTGACCCCCTCACAAATGTAAGGGGGTCTGTAACTCTCCTCCTTGCCCCCTTTTCTTGTTATCACTCTTTTTTTTCTGAGTGAAACACACGAAATGGCGGCCGCCGCTTCCTGGTTTCGGCCGATTCGAATGTTTACTTAGATCTAAGAGCCAATCAGAATCGCGCTCGCGCACGCCACCGTACGCGTACGGTAAGCGTACCGTAAGCGTACCGTAAGCTGGCTCAGATATATATATTGATTTAAAGGCTATTTTCTCAGAATCTACTGAACAGATTTACACCAAACCTACAAAAGGCACTTCCTTGACCTGAGGACTACCTCTCTGCCAAATTTCTAGTAATTCTGTTCAGCCGTTCGGGCTGTAGCCCTGTCTAAAGGTCCTATGGAAAAATGCATGGGAAAAACGCGTTTTGGGACCCCCCTTTTATCTCAGCCCCCGCTTGACGAATCCCCCAAGACTTTCAGGGTAGGAGCGGAGCGTAGCGCCCCACCTATTTTGAGAAATTCGCAAGGATTCGTCGACCGGCGCCAAAGTTATTCAAAATAGAATGTTGCGGATTTCCTATGGAAACGTGGTCCTAACTATAACTACCTACTGGCGACCGCCAGTAGGTAATATATATACACTCAAAAAACCAAAGGTTGCAGGGATGTTATAGTTAGAAGTAGAATTTAAAAAACCTTAGAATCTCACTGAAAAAACAAAGGTTACAGGGACCTTATAGTTAGGTATATGTATTAAGAGGGTAACTGTTCCTAAAGACACGACTAAGGAGATTGTGTGTGCTCTCAAGATGTAGACAGGTCGGGTAGAGTGTGGGGAATTTCTCCTTTTGAATATAGTGCCCTCACACACCCTTTCGAGTGTCCTGCTTCATCATAGGGCGTTGCTCCTCGTGGGGGTGGCGCTGCAGTCCCCCACGGGCCCCGCAAGAGGGCTCTTTGTCGGAGATCTTTTGTTTGGAGACGCCGCAGTTGTGCATGGGGGTGTGTGGGCCTATCTAAAGGGAGGTGGGTGGTGCGTTAAAAATTACTGGATAGAGTACAAGACCTTTATTCACAACTCTACCTAGTAAAAATTAAAAATAGTGATCCTGGAGCTCCTCTTGGAAAAGAAATAGAGAGGGCAGATGTGAAGATAACTGCTGCTCTCAGGATAGTGAGTGAAAGTCCTAATAATAAATGGTCAACATGTTTCGCGCTTCAGGGTGGGTCCTTAAGGGATCCCAATGCGCTTCGTCAGGACCAAACTATAAAGTGAGTGAAACAATTGTGAATATACAAAACAGGTTTCAAATAAGGTGCTGTGTTGTAAACCTGTGGTACCTTAATAATAGGGAAATACAGCGTCCTCCCGCTGGTAGGTACTCCTTCTTATTTGGATAACCTTTACCCAACCTGGTAGGGTAGAAATACAAAAAGGACACACACATGGATAGAGGAGAGGGAAAACAATAAAGGTAAAACATAGCTTCTGGTAATCATTAAACATAGTCTGTTGTGATTACAATGTAACCCAGCACAAGGAGTATGATCTCAAACCATGCTTCTAATGATTACATGCAGGTACAAACGACTTGTGTTAGAAAAATATCCAACATCGTGCAGTATACCGCTATAGTAGGGTGCGAGTAATGTTTTGTCAATTTACAATACTCGAGTGCCATCAAAAAGTTATCTGACAACCTGTGAAAAAGAGACTAACACCGGTCATAGCGTGATAATGAAACACTATTACTCGTGAAAATCTTACAAAAAACGGAACTACATGATAAAGCCTACCCTTAAAGTATAGGGAATGGGCTCCATCAGCAACGCAGAGTAGGCAGAAAGAGAGACTGGTCAAGGGAAACAGAAAGGTATACCATGAATGTTGGTTTCTGGTAAAATGTCGAAAGACTCACAGCGCATGAGCTCACCTCTTCGTTATAAGTGGATACTCACGGGTGCTCTTTCGCCAAGGATGTGGTAACCTACCCCTCCTCCGTACAGCGCTGGAATGGATGAGGGACGATGTGAGAACGTGCTTATTAAGTATGTTCCTTCATTAGTGCTGAGTTCCGGGTTGGGGCGGTCCCGGGGCGCCGGACAATGACATCATGACGTAGCGTCATATGTAGTCATGGTGATTTTGGAAATCATATGACGCTATTGGTGGACGTGTTAGCGTGGTGCGAGTTCTTGCCCTGGAAATCGGGGGAGTTGCTTAGTGCCAGAAAATGACGTAGTGGCTCTGAACAATCCGTTGTTATGGTGACCGGGGTGTGTACGACGCGGTACGAAATGTCAACGCATTCGTAAAGATACAGGCTTACATTCATTGAGAGACATCAATAAAGTTTTGAGACATAAAAAAATGTCGAGAAGAGTCTCATGAAAGAAAGTGATGTCCCTGGGGGGAGTGTACTATGAAGTCATGGTGGTAGGTCGGCGCCAGGGAATGGCGTGAATATATCGCGTTCATACAATGCTTTTGACCTTTATGTTCGTATTATAACGAGTATCTCATCATTTTTCTAGTTAATCCATGCATCAGAGTGTATGTCATGTTTGATGCGCAGGATGGAATTAGAGGGAGATCTCGGGTAGGGATATGATATTACATTAGTCTAATTAATATCAGCATAGATAAGTTCAATGCTAGAAATGGGATGTCATGTTAACTCAACCCAAGGAATTTCGTCATTCAAACCCCTAGTATCACATCTCAATCTGTGGACCCATCGTTGTTCCTGTCTGAACAGAGTGCGTTTTGTCCAGTGAGGGTTGGAGACAATGATGGTCCATCTTAGACTGTTCGCTGTGTGTCCTTGTTCTGCGAAATGTGTCAATAATTTCGTGTTGGTTTTCCCTCGTCTTATGGTGCTTTTGTGCTCCCCCATACGAGTCTTGACTGCTCTTGTGGTCATACCCACGTATCTCATGTTGCATGGGCAGACTATAGTGTAGACACAGTTGGTCGTGTTACAATTCATGTGTCTGGTTTGGCGCCAAGGTGTCGTGAGGCCCAAGTCGATTTCTTTTGAAATCGTGGCCTCTGCACATGTAGAGCAGGAGCTGCACGGGTAATGGCCTACTACAGGTGGTAAAGACCAAAGTGTGGATTGATGTGTGGTTTGTAGTCTTGGCCTAGTGTGTACCAGGTAGTCTCTTAAATTCTGCGTACGTCTAAATGCAAACAGAGGTGGTGGGCCAGGGTCAAATGAACCTGAATTCAATATTGGCCAATGTTTCTTGATCGCCTTCTGTACACTGTTGGAGCTGGGAGTGAATGTAGTGACACAAGTCATGGTGTCTACTCCAGATTTCTCTTTTATCTCGAGGAGAGATGCCCTGGGGCTGTTTCTGGCTCTCTTTTGAGCTTGACGAATAATATTTCTCGGGTAATGTCGTTTAGCCAGATTGTTTCTGAGAAGATCAGACTGTATCTCAAATTCCTTGATAGTGTCACAATTCCTCCGAAGACGTAAGAATTGGCCAACTGGAAGGTTGTTTCTGAGTGCCCTAGGGTGGTGGCTGTCATAGATCAGAAGGTTGTTCTTGTCTGTCGGCTTCTTGTAATTAGTTGTGTGAAGGCAACCATTCTCCAATGAGATAAGGAGGTCCAAAAAGGGGATCTTGTGACGTGATCTTGTGCTTGTGAATTTTAAATAAGGGTTGAGAGTGTTGACCCAATTGCAGACTTCCATGCATTGTTCTTCATTCCCTCGCCAAAATAAAATGACATCGTCTATGTAACGACGCCATAGAAGAATGTGTTCCTTAAAGGGGTTGTTATCTCCTAAAATGTGTCGTTCTTCAAAATGGGCCATGTAAAGGCATGCCAGACTCGGCGCGAATGTGCTTCCCATGCTCGTGCCTTGTATTTGATGGAATAGTTGTGATTTAAAGGCAAAGAAATTTTCTTTTAGAGCAAGGGAAGCACAGTCGCAGATAAATGGAATGGGAGTCATGAAGGGCCAAGGTTTGATGTTCTGGAGGGTGTCCTCTAGTACTTCCAAAGTGGCGTCCTGCGGTATGTTCGTATAGAGGGCTTCCACGTCCATGGTCACTAGGAAGTCTATTTTATCTGCATCTGGAAAGAGTTCAATGAGATTGAGAACCTCTGTGGTGTCCCTCAGATAGGTGGGAGTCTGACTCACTAAGGGGCGTAGATAAAAATCGCAGAATTTGCTTAGTGGTTCTAGAACAGAGTTGATGCCAGAGACAATCGGACGCCCGGGAGGGGGGGTGACCCCCTTGTGGATCTTGGGAAGTGTATAAAAATACGGGGTCCGAGGGTCTTCTGTCGTAAGAAAATTGGCTTCCTGTTGTGAGATCCAACCTTCAGCGGATGCCTCGCTGACCATGCTCTTAATCCGGGTCAGAAGGCGCTTGGTGGGATCTTCCATGATCACTTCATAATATGTGGTGTTGACCAGTTGGCGGGTGCATTCTCTGTCATAAGTATCCTGGTCTTGAATGACAATTGCACCTCCCTTGTCAGCTGGTTTAATTATAATATCCCGATCTTCGGTGATGGTTCGGAGGATGGTTCTTTCTTCTTTGGATAGATTGTCATAAGGTCGCTTCTGTTTTAAAGCTCCTACTTCTTTGAGGACCGCTTGTTCGTAGGTAAGGACCTCATGAGGTGTCATAGCTGTTGTAGGGGTAAATTTTGAAGGTTTCTTCAGACCCGTCTCAGTGGGGGGGTTGTCCGGTTTTCCTTGAAAAAAAGCCTTCAGTCTGACTTTTCGGAAGAACTGATGAAGTTCTTGATGTAACCTGAAGGGGTCTTCTTTGGGTGTGGGGACAAATACCAACCCCTTTTCCAGTAGCGTGGTTTCTCTGTCTGTGAGTAGTCTAGATGAAAGGTTCACCACTAAGGTCTCTGGCCTCTCGTCTGGCTCCGTAGCGTCATTGGTTCCTGGTCTTGCCATTGTACCTTCTTGTAATTTCCTCTTCTTCTGCCTCTTCCTTTGCCCCTCCCTCTGTTGTGAAAAGGTGGGTTCGGGAATTGTTGGAAATGGGTCGGCAGAAGATGATGGTTTGGAGGTACGTGCCACATAGGTGGAGGTCCCATCCATTGTCCCGGGTAGCCTGGTGGTTGGAAAGATGGATGAGAAAATTGAGGTGGTGGTGGAGGATTCTGGAACAAGGGAGGGCGTGTTGATTGCGGTGTCCCTCTGGCGTATTGTGTGTACCGTTGTCCTTCATAACTCGAATCACTTCCAAATGATCCTGTTCTGCTAGATCTGGTGCTACTTCCTTCATCAGAAGTTGTGTCGTAGTTTTGAAAAACATAATCTTCTTTCGTATAAGGGTACACCTTCTCTTTATTGAACCTTTTTAAGTCTTTCTGGAATTTTGTGATCTTCTGCTTGGTTAGAAAGTCTTTGTGTTCGTTCATTTCATCATTAATTTCAGCTAATCTTAACTTGAATGAAGAAATAGAGATACCTGTTTTTAGACCGTTCTCAGCTATGGTAATTTGAATAAGGAGTTCATCTGAGAGACGTTTTGCCGTGTTGATTATTAACACGAGCCAGTCTCGTGTGCACTTCCATGCAATTTGTGACCATTCCGTGCGGAATGTCAGGTCTTCTAGAAAAATCCTTGGAGATATGGTAACTAAGAGACCATTGGGTGCTACATTAGCCCTCAGGTATTCTGTCATCATCAGCCCGTGCAGAGCTGTCTTAATTTGTAGTTTCCTCAGTGATAATAGGGATTTCCAGTTGTCTGCTTTACTGCCTGTTGCTGCGCTACCATCTTCTCCTAATAGTGAGGGTGCCCGGAGTATTTCAGCTACCGTGGCATCATCGAAACTGAGACCAACGGTATCCATAGTTGGTATGGGTGTAGGGGTTGATACAGACTCCCTGGGTGGTGTAACTATGAAGAGATCAGTAGTGTTGATATGGATAGGAAAGAGGAAGTATAGATAAAATGGTCCCACGGCTAACTGCCGTACGTTAAATCATACTACAAAAAGAGGGGGGGACCGGGAGCGTAATTGGAAATAGGTCCAGTACCCATGCTCCCTCAGAATCACGTATATGTATTAAGAGGGTAACTGTTCCTAAAGACACGACTAAGGAGATTGTGTGTGCTCTCAAGATGTAGACAGGTCGGGTAGAGTGTGGGGAATTTCTCCTTTTGAATATAGTGCCCTCACACACCCTTTCGAGTGTCCTGCTTCATCATAGGGCGTTGCTCCTCGTGGGGGTGGCGCTGCAGTCCCCCACGGGCACCGCAAGAGGGCTCTTTGTCGGAGATCTTTTGTTTGGAGACGCCGCAGTTGTGCATGGGGGTGTGTGGGCCTATCTAAAGGGAGGTGGGTGGTGCGTTAAAAATTACTGGATAAAGTACAAGACCTTTATTCACAACTCTACCTAGTAAAAATTAAAAATAGTGATCCTGGAGCTCCTCTTGGAAAAGAAATAGAGAGGGCAGATGTGAAGATAACTGCTGCTCTCAGGATAGTGAGTGAAAGTCCTAATAATAAATGGTCAACATGTTTCGCGCTTCAGGGTGGGTCCTTAAGGGATCCCAATGCGCTTCGTCAGGACCAAACTATAAAGTGAGTGAAACAATTGTGAATATACAAAACAGGTTTCAAATAAGGTGCTGTGTTGTAAACCTGTGGTACCTTAATAATAGGGAAATACAGCGTCCTCGCGCTGGTAGGTACTCCTTCTTATTTGGATAACCTTTACCCAACCTGGTAGGGTAGAAATACAAAAAGGACACACACATGGATAGAGGAGAGGGAAAACAATAAAGGTAAAACATAGCTTCTGGTAATCATTAAACATAGTCTGTTGTGATTACAATGTAACCCAGCACAAGGAGTATGATCTCAAACCATGCTTCTAATGATTACATGCAGGTACAAACGACTTGTGTTAGAAAAATATCCAACATCGTGCAGTATACCGCTATAGTAGGGTGCGAGTAATGTTTTGTCAATTTACAATACTCGAGTGCCATCAAAAAGTTATCTGACAACCTGTGAAAAAGAGACTAACACCGGTCATAGCGTGATAATGAAACACTATTACTCGTGAAAATCTTACAAAAAACGGAACTACATGATAAAGCCTACCCTTAAAGTATAGGGAATGGGCTCCATCAGCAACGCGGAGTAGGCAGAAAGAGAGACTGGTCAAGGGAAACAGAAAGGTATACCATGAATGTTGGTTTCTGGTAAAATGTCGAAAGACTCAGAGCGCATGAGCTCACCTCTTCGTTATAAGTGGATACTCACGGGTGCTCTTTCGCCAAGGATGTGGTAACCTACCCCTCGTCCGTACAGCGCTGGAATGGATGAGGGACGATGTGAGAACGTGCTTATTAAGTATGTTCCTTCATTAGTGCTGAGTTCCGGGTTGGGGCGGTCCCGGGGCGCCGGACAATGACGTCATGACGTAGCGTCATATGTAGTCATGGTGATTTTGGAAATCTTATGACGCTATTGGTGGACGTGTTAGCGTGGTGCGAGTTCTTGCCCTGGAAATCGGGGGAGTTGCTTAGTGCCAGAAAATGACGTAGTGGCTCTGAACAATCCGTTGTTATGGTGACCGGGGGTGTGTACGACGCGGTACGAAATGTCAACGCATTCGTAAAGATACAGGCTTACATTCATTGAGAGACATCAATAAAGTTTTGAGACATAAAAAAATGTCGAGAAGAGTCTCATGAAAGAAAGTGATGTCCCTGGGGGGGAGTGTACTATGAAGCCATGGTGGTAGGTCGGCGCCAGGGAATGGCGTGAATATATCGCGTTCATACAATGCTTTTGACCTTTATGTTCGTATTATAACGAGTATCTCATCATTTTTCTAGTTAATCCATGCATCAGAGTGTATGTCATGTTTGATGCGCAGGATGGAATTAGAGGGAGATCTCGGGTAGGGATATGATATTACATTAGTCTAATTAATATCAGCATAGATAAGTTCAATGTTAGAAATGGGATGTCATGTTAACTCAACCAAAGGAATTTCGTCATTCAAACCCCTAGTATCACATCTCAATCTGTGGACCCATCGTAGTTCCTGTCTGAACAGAGTGCGTTTTGTCCAGTGAGGGTTGGAGACAATGATGGTCCATCTTAGACTGTTCGCTGTGTGTCCTTGTTCTGCGAAATGTGTCAATAATTTCGTGTTGGTACTATAGCGGTATACTGCACGATGTTGGATATTTTTCTAACACAAGTCGTTTGTACCTGCATGTAATCATTAGAAGCATGGTTTGAGATCATACTCCTTGTGCTGGGTTACATTGTAATCACAACAGACTATGTTTAATGATTACCAGAAGCTATGTTTTACCTTTATTGTTTTCCCTCTCCTCTATCCATGTGTGTGTCCTTTTTGTATTTCTACCCTACCAGGTTGGGTAAAGGTTATCCAAATAAGAAGGAGTACCTACCAGCGCGAGGACGCTGTATTTCCCTATTATTAAGGTACCACAGGTTTACAACACAGCACCTTATTTGAAACCTGTTTTGTATATTCACAATTGTTTCACTCACTTTATAGTTTGGTCCTGACGAAGCACATTGGGATCCCTTAAGGACCCACCCTGAAGCGCGAAACATGTTGACCATTTATTATTAGGACTTTCACTCACTATCCTGAGAGCAGCAGTTATCTTCACATCTGCCCTCTCTATTTCTTTTCCAAGAGGAGCTCCAGGATCACTATTTTTAATTTTTACTAGGTAGAGTTGTGAATAAAGGTCTTGTACTCTATCCAGTAATTTTTAACGCACCACCCACCTCCCTTTAGATAGGCCCACACACCCCCATGCACAACTGCGGCGTCTCCAAACAAAAGATCTCCGACAAAGAGCCCTCTTGCGGGGCCCGTGGGGGACTGCAGCGCCACCCCCACGAGGAGCAACGCCCTATGATGAAGCAGGACACTCGAAAGGGTGTGTGAGGGCACTATATTCAAAAGGAGAAATTCCCCACACTCTACCCGACCTGTCTACATCTTGAAAGCACACACAATCTCCTTAGTCGTGTCTTTAGGAACAGTTACCCTCTTAATACATATACGTGATTCTGAGGGAGCACGGGTACTGGACCTATTTCCAATTACGCTCCCGGTCCCCCCCTCTTTTTGTAGTATGATTTAACGTACGGCAGTTAGCCGTGGGACCATTTTATCTATACTTCCTCTTTCCTATCCACATCAACACTACTGATCTCTTCATAGTTACACCACCCAGGGAGTCTGTATCAACCCCTACACCCATACCAACTATGGATACCGTTGGTCTCAGTTTCGATGATGCCACGGTAGCTGAAATACTCCGGGCACCCTCACTATTAGGAGAAGATGGTAGCGCAGCAACAGGCAGTAAAGCAGATGACTGGAAATCCCTATTATCACTGAGGAAACTACAAATTAAGACAGCTCTGCACGGGCTGATGATGACAGAATACCTGAGGGCTAATGTAGCACCCAATGGTCTCTTAGTTACCATATCTCCAAGGATTTTTCTAGAAGACCTGACATTCCGCACGGAATGGTCACAAATTGCATGGAAGTGCACACGAGACTGGCTCGTGTTAATAATCAACACGGCAAAACGTCTCTCAGATGAACTCCTTATTCAAATTACCATAGCTGAGAACGGTCTAAAAACAGGTATCTCTATTTCTTCATTCAAGTTAAGATTAGCTGAAATTAATGATGAAATGAACGAACACAAAGACTTTCTAACCAAGCAGAAGATCACAAAATTCCAGAAAGACTTAAAAAGGTTCAATAAAGAGAAGGTGTACCCTTATACGAAAGAAGATTATGTTTTTCAAAACTACAACACAACTTCTGATGAAGGAAGTAGCACCAGATCTAGCAGAACAGGATCATTTGGAAGTGATTCGAGTTATGAAGGACAACGGTACACACAATACGCCAGAGGGACACCGCAATCAACACGCCCTCCCTTGTTCTTGAATCCTCCACCACCACCTCAATTTTCTCATCCATCTTTCCAACCACCAGGCTACCCGGGACAATGGATGGGACCTCCACCTATGTGGCACGTACCTCCAAACCATCATCTTCTGCCGACCCATTTCCAACAATTCCCGAACCCACCTTTTCACAACAGAGGGAGGGGCAAAGGAAGAGGCAGAAGAAGAGGAAATTACAAGAAGGTACAATGGCAAGACCAGGAATCAATGACGCTACGGAGCCAGACGAGAGGCCAGAGACCTTAGTGGTGAACCTTTCATCTAGACTACTCACAGACAGAGAAACCACGCTACTGGAAAAGGGGTTGGGATTTGTCCCCACACCCAAAGAAGACCCCTTCAGGTTACATCAAGAACTTCATCAGTTCTTCCGAAAAGTCAGACTGAAGGCTTTTTTTCAAGGAAAACCGGACAACCCCCCCACTGAGACGGGTCTGAAGAAACCTTCAAAATTTACCCCTACAACAGCTATGACACCTCATGAGGTCCTTACCTACGAACAAGCGGTCCTCAAAGAAGTAGGAGCTTTAAAACAGAAGCGACCTTATGACAATCTATCCAAAGAAGAAAGAACCATCCTCCGAACCATCACCGAAGATCGGGATATTATAATTAAACCAGCTGACAAGGGAGGTGCAATTGTCATTCAAGACCAGGATACTTATGACAGAGAATGCACCCGCCAACTGGTCAACACCACATATTATGAAGTGATCACGGAAGATCCCACCAAGCGCCTTCTGACCCGGATTAAGAGCATGGTCAGCGAGGCATCCGCTGAAGGTTGGATCTCACAACAGGAAGCCAATTTTCTTACGACAGAAGACCCTCGGACCCCGTATTTTTATACACTTCCCAAGATCCACAAGGGGGTCACCCCCCCTCCCAGGCGTCCGATTGTCTCTGGCATCAACTCTGTTCTAGAACCACTAAGCAAATTCTGCGATTTTTATCTACGCCCCTTAGTGAGTCAGACTCCCACCTATCTGAGGGACACCACAGAGGTTCTCAATCTCATTGAACTCTTTCCAGATGCAGATAAAATAGACTTCCTAGTGACCATGGACGTGGAAGCCCTCTATACGAACATACCGCAGGACGCCACTTTGGAAGTACTAGAGGACACCCTCCAGAACATCAAACCTTGGCCCTTCATGACTCCCATTCCATTTATCTGCGACTGTGCTTCCCTTGCTCTAAAAGAAAATTTCTTTGCCTTTAAATCGCAACTATTCCATCAAATACAAGGCACGAGCATGGGAAGCACATTCGTGCCGAGTCTGGCATGCCTTTACATGGCCCATTTTGAAGAACGACACATTTTAGGAGATAACAACCCCTTTAAGGAACACATTCTTCTATGGCGTCGTTACATAGACGATGTTATTTTATTTTGGCGAGGGAATGAAGAACAATGCATGGAATTCTGCAATTGGGTCAACACTCTCAACCCTTATTTAAAATTCACAAGCACAAGATCACGTCACAAGATCCCCTTTTTGGACCTCCTTATCTCATTGGAGAATGGTTGCCTTCACACAACTAATTACAAGAAGCCGACAGACAGGAACAACCTCCTGATCTATGACAGCCACCACCCTAGGGCACTCAGAAACAACCTTCCAGTTGGCCAATTCTTACGTCTTCGGAGGAATTGTGACACTATCAAGGAATTTGAGATACAGTCTGATCTTCTCAGAAACAATCTGGCTAAACGACATTACCCGAGAAAAATTATTCGTCAAGCTCAAAAGAGAGCCAGAAACAGCCCCAGGGCATCTCTCCTCGAGATAAAAGAGAAATCTGGAGTAGACACCATGACTTGTGTCACTACATTCACTCCCAGCTCCAACAGTGTACAGAAGGCGATCAAGAAACATTGGCCAATATTGAATTCAGGTTCATTTGACCCTGGCCCACCACCTCTGTTTGCATTTAGACGTACGCAGAATTTAAGAGACTACCTGGTACACACTAGGCCAAGACTACAAACCACACATCAATCCACACTTTGGTCTTTACCACCTGTAGTAGGCCATTACCCGTGCGGCTCCTGCTCTACATGTGCAGAGACCACGATTTCAAAAGAAATCGACTTGGGCCTCACGACACCTTGGCGCCAAACCAGACACACGAATTGTAACACGACCAACTGTGTCTACACTATAGTCTGCCCATGCAACATGAGATACGTGGGTATGACCACAAGAGCAGTCAAGATTCGTATGGGGGAGCACAAAAGCACCATAAGACGAGGGAAAACCAACACAAACTTATTGACACATTTCGCAGAACAAGGACACACAGCGAACAGTCTAAGATGGACCATCATTGTCTCCAACCCTCACTGGACAAAACGCACTCTGTTCAGACAGGAACAACGATGGGTCCACAGATTGAGATGTGATACTAGGGGTTTGAATGACGAAATTCCTTGGGTTGAGTTAACATGACATCCCATTTCTAGCATTGAACTTATCTATGCTGATATTAATTAGACTAATGTAATATCATATCCCTACCCGAGATCTCCCTCTAATTCCATCCTGCGCATCAAACATGACATACACTCTGATGCATGGATTAACTAGAAAAATGATGAGATACTCGTTATAATACGAACATAAAGGTCAAAAGCATTGTATGAACGCGATATATTCATGCCATTCCCTGGCGCCGACCTACCACCATGGCTTCATAGTACACTCCCCCCAGGGACATCACTTTCTTTCATGAGACTCTTCTCGACATTTTTTTATGTCTCAAAACTTTATTGATGTCTCTCAATGAATGTAAGCCTGTATCTTTACGAATGCGTTGACATTTCGTACCGCGTCGTACACACCCCCGGTCACCATAACAACGGATTGTTCAGAGCCACTACGTCATTTTCTGGCACTAAGCAACTCCCCCGATTTCCAGGGCAAGAACTCGCACCACGCTAACACGTCCACCAATAGCGTCATAAGATTTCCAAAATCACCATGACTACATATGACGCTACGTCATGACGTCATTGTCCGGCGCCCCGGGACCGCCCCAACCCGGAACTCAGCACTAATGAAGGAACATACTTAATAAGCACGTTCTCACATCGTCCCTCATCCATTCCAGCGCTGTACGGAGGAGGGGTAGGTTACCACATCCTTGGCGAAAGAGCACCCGTGAGTATCCACTTATAACGAAGAGGTGAGCTCATGCGCTCTGAGTCTTTCGACATTTTACCAGAAACCAACATTCATGGTATACCTTTCTGTTTCCCTTGATCAGTCTCTCTTTCTGCCTACTCCGCGTTGCTGATGGAGCCCATTCCCTATACTTTAAGGGTAGGCTTTATCATGTAGTTCCATTTTTTGTAAGATTTTCACGAGTAATAGTGTTTCATTATCACGCTATGACCGGTGTTAGTCTCTTTTTCACAGGTTGTCAGATAACTTTTTGATGGCACTCGAGTATTGTAAATTGACAAAACATTACTCGCACCCTACTATAGCGGTATACTGCACGATGTTGGATATTTTTCTAACACAAGTCGTTTGTACCTGCATGTAATCATTAGAAGCATGGTTTGAGATCATACTCCTTGTGCTGGGTTACATTGTAATCACAACAGACTATGTTTAATGATTACCAGAAGCTATGTTTTACCTTTATTGTTTTCCCTCTCCTCTATCCATGTGTGTGTCCTTTTTGTATTTCTACCCTACCAGGTTGGGTAAAGGTTATCCAAATAAGAAGGAGTACCTACCAGCGCGAGGACGTTGTATTTCCCTATTATTAAGGTACCACAGGTTTACAACACAGCACCTTATTTGAAACCTGTTTTGTATATTCACAATTGTTTCACTCACTTTATAGTTTGGTCCTGACGAAGCGCATTGGGATCCCTTAAGGACCCACCCTGAAGCGCGAAACATGTTGACCATTTATTATTAGGACTTTCACTCACTATCCTGAGAGCAGCAGTTATCTTCACATCTGCCCTCTCTATTTCTTTTCCAAGAGGAGTTCCAGGATCACTATTTTTAATTTTCACTAGGTAGAGTTGTGAATAAAGGTCTTGTACTCTATCCAGTAATTTTTAACGCACCACCCACCTCCCTTTAGATAGGCCCACACACCCCCATGCACAACTGCGGCGTCTCCAAACAAAAGATCTCCGACAAAGAGCCCTCTTGCGGGGCCCGTGGGGGACTGCAGCGCCACCCCCACGAGGAGCAACGCCCTATGATGAAGCAGGACACTCGAAAGGGTGTGTGAGGGCACTATATTCAAAAGGAGAAATTCCCCACACTCTACCCGACCTGTCTACATCTTGAGAGCACACACAATCTCCTTAGTCGTGTCTTTAGGAACAGTTACCCTCTTAATACATATACGTGATTCTGAGGGAGCACGGGTACTGGACCTATTTCCAATTACGCTCCCGGTCCCCCCCTCTTTTTGTAGTATGACCTTATAGTTAGGCTCAGATTTCACTTGTACAAAACCATATATGTATATTCCTCAAAGAGACCCTCTTGCAGAAAGACCACCGAGCAAGCAAGCCAACACCAAGGAAGGATGCTGTTCTAAAATGATTTATTTTAGGAAGAATAACGGGTTTCGACTCAAAAAGAGTCTTGTTCACATTAAATTGCTTTCACACTGAGTCAGAGTTTATACACATGTAAAACTATCGACACTAATGACGGACAAAATACTAATTCATAAAAACACCTAAGTGCATCAAAAGACATTCATAGTTACAAAATCAAACGTGCATATATGGATAAATTATTATAATCCAACATCGATCTACAAGAGTATAATATATACATTAAATTATAATTAAACATAAAAACGAAAAGTGAATATTTAGTAGTTGTAGTATCCTTTATACAGTATATATCAATAGCATCCATAATCAAAAAATAATAAACAGTGTAATCAGTACCATATTAAGGATTAATAAATCAATAGAATAATGAAAAAAGTGGTCCTTCCAGCTGCTACTGAAGACAGCTATGTGATCCAAGTAAGCAGACTGAAGGCCTCCAAAACCTGGTTCACTAGCGTCTGGAAGGAGGCAGGGGCATTCCTTAATCCAAAGGGCATCACAATGAATTGGCAGTGGCCCTCTATAGTGGAGAAGGCTGACCTCTCCTTGGCTTCTTCAGTTAGGGCAATCTGCCAGTACCCTGAAGTAAGGTTAAACGTACTCAGGAACTGGTCAGCCCCTAACCTATTAATCAGCCCATTAGCCAGGGGGAGGGGATGAGCATCTGTCTTGGTGACTGAATTGATTCATGTGTAATCTACACAGAACCGGAGTTCTGGTGTAGTATCGTTTAGGGCTGCTTTTGGTACCAGCACAACAAAGCTGGACCTGGGGCAACTGGAGGGATCAATCATCCACAACGCCAGCATCTTAGAAACCTCCTATTTGATACTGGCCCTCACTTTGTCAGACAGCCTGTACGCTTTATTCTTGACAGGGAGGATGTGTCCTATGTCCACATCATGGGTACACATGTGGATAGTCACAGGACTGAGGGAAAACAGAGAGAAGAACTGTCCCAGCAAATGGGACAGTCTCTGTGCTGTTCTGAAGTCACAGAAGGGGAGAGGTTCATACCTTCCACTGACCCATCCTTCTCTTTGGAGGCTAAGAGATCAGGGAGAGCTTCATTCTACTCTTCTTCCCCTCCATCTGTCACCAGCAACATGGTGATCTCAGATCTTTCCAAGTGCAGTTTGAGACGGTTGATATGGAGAACCCAGTGGGGGTACCTAAGGGTCTTAAGGTCCACCAGGTGGGTGACATCCCCCTTCCTTTAAACTATCTCATAGGACCCCATCCAATGGTTTTGGAGGGCCCTGGGCTCCACAGGGCCATCAACCAGACTTTCTGTCCAGGCTGTAATTCCACGGGGGTAGCTGTTTGGTAATACTACTGTTTCATTCCCTGCAGGCTGGCCTCTAAGTTGTCAGACGTTTGCCTCCACAACTTGGCCATCTGGCTCCTGGAGGCCAGCATGTAGCTAACTACATCTTGGGGAGGCTTCCTGGGTGCTTGCTCCCACCCTTCCTTTACCAAACTGAGAGTTCCCCTTACAGGATGACCATAATGAAGCTCAAAGGACCTAAATCCATCCCTATCTGTGGTGACTCTCTGTAAGCAGAGAAGGTCTGACAAGAGGGTGTCACACTTACACCTCAGGCCTCTGGCAGGCCCTTGATTATGCCTTCGAGGGTCTTGTTGAATCTATCAACAAGCTCATTGGTTTGTGGATAGTAGAGGGTGGAGAACTTGTAAGTAACTCCACATTCGTTACAAATTGACTGCATATTTGGAGACATGAAGTTTGTGCCCCTGTCAGACACCACCTCCTAGGTAAAAATCCCCTTTAAAGCCTTAACACTGTAGGTACGGTTGAAGTCCTCCTCTCTTCTAGACCTTGCTCATTTTCCACTTTTGCAAGCTCTAGATTCAGCTTTCTCTCCTCCCTCCTGTCCTCCCACTCCTCTAGGAACAGCTTAATAGATGACACAGTGCTCCCTGCATGTGGATGGACTTACAGTCCTGGCCTAACAGGTTGCATTTCAAGACCCTCAGACAAGTCTTGCTACAATTCTTCTTCGGAACCTGATGTATGCTCCTCATTATCTGTGTGGTTCTGGTGGGCTTCTGCCCATGCTCGCAAAGCTATTTGGAGCTCTGCTTACTTAGCACTTCCTTTGGTAACCAACCTATTCTCCTGACAAAATTCCTTGAGCTGGGCTACAGTATAGCTCTCTAGGTTGGCCAGCTGAAACTCCATCTTGTCAGGTGAGGTCGCAGACACAACAGTAAAAATGGGAATTGGAATTGGCAAAACTTTGGAAAAATCAAAAAATGACAATCAGGGAGAATTGATTCAAATTGGTCAAGATATGGAGTAGTTGTGTACTCCAAGTCAATGTACGGTACTGCACCAACACAAGTCCTATCCAATCGCTGCCACCAATGTTAGAAATTTGGTTTCTAGTTGGCAGAGGTATGCACCCTGTCCAAGCAGGAACCACAATCCTAGTCAGAGTAAGTCATTTACACACTATAAATTTGCTTGGCACAGAGCAGGCAGACTCAACTTAAGAGGCAATGTGAAAAGTATTTGTGCAACACTTCAAACAGTAACACAGAGAAAACACCACAAAAAGACTCCATACCAGTTTGTAAAAAGGGTTTATATTTTTATGAACAAAACAAGATCAAAGCAACAATAATACAATAAGTATCAATGGGGTTATGATTTTCTGAAGAATACATGAAAATATAGTGCTTAAAACCTTAAAGCGCCAACTGGAGACATCTGGTCGCCCTTGACCGGGGTAAATCCATAAGTTCTGGCCCGCCATGATAGATCACTGGTCGGATACAGGGACCAGCCTTGGCCAGCTAAAAAGTACCTGCGATGCATCACAGATGGAGTCAAGATGCGAGAAGCAAAGAGGCGATGTGTTGGTGTTGAACCGCTGAATCGAAGGTGATGCATTGTCATCGAGACACCCAAATTTGAGATGCGTCGTCATTTAGTTGCAGGATGTAGGCGATGTGTCGGGAACTGGAAGTAATTCACCGCGCAGTCAGTGATGCGAAGTCCACGATCCGTGTGTCAGAGGCGATGCATCAGCATTGAAGAAGATGGGCCTGTTCCGATCAGCGCAATGTAAGCCTTTTTGCACACCTCGAGAATTCTAGTTGCTTAAAACGGAGCCGCCATTTTAGGAGCCCAGAGGTTAGCGCTCTAGGCTTCCTCTTCTGCCCCTATTTAGGACGATGCTTTCGCGACCGCGCTGAGGACACCTGAGGCTTGAGCCGGGTGCATAGGGTGAGAGCGCGACATACGAGCGAGACATAGAGTTGCTTTTAGAAATTGCATTATTTTACCAGAGTTGCTTTTAAAATAAACTGTATTTTATTTTACCTGTTGCCACGAAACTGTTCTTTGCTATTTTGCACATGAGTACTGTGTAAGCCTTTTTGCACACCTCGAGAATTCTAGTTGCTTAAAACGGAGCCGCCATTTTAGGAGCCCAGAGGTTAGCGCTCTAGGCTTCCTCTTCTGCCCCTATTTAGGACGATGCTTTCGCGACCGCGCAGCGGATGCGCGCAGCGGGCGCGCCGCTGGCGCGCCGAAGGCGCGCCTAAGGCAAGCCCGTCTGCGCCCGTCCGCGGCCGGCCGGGGACAGGGGCCACAACCCCTGATCCAAAAAGGCTAGCAATCCGCTGGAGTGCTCAGCAACTTCGAGCCTTCTGCCCACCACTCTCTAAAGCATGTTTACACAGTCTTAAGGCAGAAGAGTCTGGTAACTGTAAAGTATGTCAATACAATTGGCGCATTGAGCCCGCGCATACGGCCAAGAATAGCAAGCTCTTATGCGGTTTGCTTAACACTAGATCAATGCGGAAGCACAGTCTTGACATCTACGAGCTGCTTATAGACTTGAAACTGGATTTACTATTTCTCACGGAGACCTGGCTCGACCCTGACTCTGAGCCTGATATAATAGCCTCTCTCCCCACTGGATACGCATTGGTTCGCTCAGATAGGATGGTGGGCAGAGGTGGTGGTATAGCTATTGCTTACAAACACCCACTATACTGCCAGCTCGAACCTCTTGCAATTGCTGATAGTGAGACGGGCACCTTCTCCATTAAGGTCAATGAGGGAAACACACTGAAGGGCTTTCTGATCTATCGTCCTCCGGGTCCATTTACTCAGTTCTCTAATAGCCTCATTGATAGCCTGACTGAGACCGCTCTACGAAGAGATAAATTTATGCTCTTAGGCGATCTTAACATCCATTGGGATGACCTGCTGGACAAAGGAGCAACCGATCTTTGTCAACAACTACACTCCCTCCAACTAGAGATGAAATCTAAAGCCCCCACCCATCAAAAGGGACACGTACTGGACCCTATCTTTGCGAATTGGGAAGATATTGAAATCCAGGTCCCCGTTCCTGTTTCGTGGTCTGACCACTTCCTTGTTCCATTTACACTCACCATCCCTATTAGCAATAGTCATAAGAGGACCAACTCTAAACTTATGAGTCGTAAATGGTCCGCCTTCTCCAAATCTAAGTTCGATATTGCTCTGTCCATTGGTGGCAAACCAGGAGGTGAAGATGCGACATCTGCATCTGAGAGACTAGATGCTCGCATAAATAAAGCTCTCGATGACACTGCCCCTCCCTGCCAGAATAATCTGCATAGAAGGTGTCAGAAATCCGCCCATTGGTACAGCAAAGAACTTCGTTTAATGAAAACAGAATGTAAACAATATGAAAGACAGTGGAGACTGGCCTACCTCGAACAAGAAAAACAAAGATACATAGATAAACGCAGAGAATATCATACCCAAATTAGGCGTGCTAAAACTAAGTACTTCTCTGGCAGGATAGATGAGGCTAATAACTCTACTAAGGAGCTTTTTAAAATCTATAAGGAAATCGCTGTCTGTGGTGCCTCGGTGGACCCGTCCTTGGTTTCAGTAGATACCTGTAATCGTATCGCTGCCTTCTTTTTGGATAAAGTGGATACCATCTACTCCACGTTCTCGGGGGGGAGGGAAAAGGGAGCAGCTTTCATTGAGAGCAAATCAACAGACATAAATACGAACTGTCTGACCAATTTCCTTGTCCCTTCCTCGAACGAGCTCCAGCGAATCTGTCGCTCGATTACGTCAGGATCCCCACGAGACCCCGCATCTCCTAAGCTGCTAGCAGAGAGTATAGAGATTCTTGAACCTTATATTAGAGATGTTCTGGATCTCTCTTTTAACTCCAGCAGTGTACCTCAGAGCTGGAAACAGGCTGTAGTACTTCCGCTCCAAAAGAAGCCTAACCTCAGCTGGGATCGGATGGACAATCTCCGACCCATCTCTCTCCTCCCCTATATGGCTAAAGCGGCAGAAAAGGTAGTTAATCTTCAATTGATGGCATTAGTGGAGAAAGCCAATTTGCTTCATACTACTCAGTTTGGTTTCCGGGCCCACCACTCCACGGAGCTTGCGTTACTCTTGGCCACTGAAACCGTTAGGAAAAGAGTTGATGAGGGGCATACTATGGCCCTCATATTATTGGACCTGAGTGCAGCCTTTGACACTGTAGCACACTACATCTTGCTACAGTGTCTTAATAAAGGGGGAGTATCGGGCTCTGCACTCAGGTGGATTCAATCCTTTCTCACTGATAGGAGCTTTCAGGTTAAACAGGGAGAACATTACTCTCGTGAGTTCCCTCTTAATCAAGGGGTTCCACAGGGCTCTGCCCTGAGCCCCACCCTGTTTAACCTTTATGTCTCCCCGATTGCCACCATGGTGGAAAGCCACGACCTTCAATTAGTGACATATGCCGATGACACACAACTCATCATCTTGCTATCACGAGCACCTGATGTTGCCGCATCCAGCTTCCGAGCATGTATGCAGGAGCTCGCTTCCTGGATGTCTACCAACTGCCTGAAGCTGAATGGTTCGAAAACTGAAGTGCTCGTGGTAGGGGGTGCGCCGAGTGTGTGGTCATCTGCCTGGTGGCCAGACTGCCTAGGACCCACCCCTGTGCCGTGTCAACAGGCAAAAAATCTGGGAGTGTTATGTGATACTGATCTCACCTTTACTGCCCAGATCAATCGGGTGGTTGGAACTTGCTTTGGCATGCTTAAAAGTCTAAGGAAGGCTCTCGATATACTTCCAGTCAGTGCTAGGAAGACTCTTGTTCATGCCCTAGTTACATCTAGACTTGACTATTCCAATCTTCTGTACCTGGGCGTGACAGCAAAATGCCTTAATCGTCTCCAGGTTCTTCAAAACGCCACAGCTCGATTGGTATTGAGGCTTCCTAGACGCACTCCATCCAAAGCCACTTTGAAGACCCTACACTGGTTGCCCGTTAGGGAGAGGATTATTTTTAAGGCACTTTGTTTGTGCCATCGCATTATGATGAGCCGGGCGCCTACTCCCCTCTGTAATCTTACTACCCCCTACAGACCGGAGCGGTCGCTTCGATCCTCGGGCACTGGACTAGCTGTTATCCCCAAAATCCGGAAAGCTCGCATGGGAGGGAGATCCTTTAGATTTCTCGCGGCTAAAAACTGGAATCTTCTCCCGGTAGAGCTGCGCCTCGAACCCTCAGAGAATATATTTCGCAAAGCTCTAAAAACTCACCTCTACCGCTCAGCATTGTTGTGACCGTTAGCTTGACGGCCTCTATCTCTCCTCTCAGCGCGGGGACACGCCGGTGTGCGTAACCATGCGCTTTATAAAATTCCATAATAATAATAATAATGTAATTGATGCATGGATTTTACCAGTTGCAGCACTTTATACCCACTTTCAAGGGTCCAGGACTTGATTGGCACCACTTGGAAGGGCAAGACTTACAGCAAGCATAGTCCAGGTGCTGTTTCAGGGTGTCGAGTAGTCTTTGATGTCCTTGAGACTTAGAACAGGGGGCATGCCAGCATGCCCTTGGAATCACTCTGGGTTCAAGTGAGAGGGTCCAGTCCTCCCTCAGCAGGGTAGCATAGCAGAAACACACAGACCATCCAGAGCAGCAGTCCTGCAGAATGGCAGTCCTTTCCCCTGGCAGAATTTCTTCACAGGTCCAGTAGTGTCTGATTTGGTGGGGTCAGTGGCCCAGTACTTATACCCAGTTGTGCCTTTAAAGTAGAGGTAACTTCAAAAAGGGGTTTTGAAGTGCACAGAGGACCTCCCTCCCAGCTCTGGCTCCAGACTCACTACAGGCAGTATGCAGTCCTTTATGTGGAGACAGGACACAGCTTATTCAGGTGTAAGTGTCAGCTTTTTCCTCCCATTCAGGATGACCCATAAGGATGTGGATGGCCACTCAGTCACACCTGAGCTCCTTTTGTGTGTGGCTGTCTAAAGGGAATGCACAAAGTCCAGCTGTCACCCACCCCAGACATGCATTGGTGACAGGCTGCAGGAACTCGGGGCTAAGAGAAGAACAATGCCATATTTCTAAAGGTGGATTTTTTAAAGGGTAGTTATAAATTCAACTTTACAAATATAGATTTATCACTTCCATTCCAATGACATGAAACATGACAAACCTACTCCTTCTCAATCAGGAATTTCAGCGTATAAATGTAATAAGGCATTCCCAATGTTATCCTATGAGAGGGGTAGACTTCATAGTAGTGAAAAACACATTTCGGTGTTTTTCACTACAAGGCCATGTAAAACCTACAAGTACATGTCCTACCTTTTGTCTACACAACACCCTGCCCTATCAGATACCTAGGACCTACCTTAGGGGTGACTTATATGTAATAAAAGAGGAATTTAAGGCTTGGCAAGGGGTTCTTAAATGCCAATTCAACAGTCCTGAAACATGTTTTAAATTGCTACTTTTGTGGGTGGCACAATGCTGCAGGCCCACTATTAGCATTTCATTTACAGGCCCTGGGCACAGGTAGTGCACTCTACTATGGACTTATAGTTAAATTAAAGATACCAATTGTGGATAAGTCAATCAAAACAAGTTTTAGGGATGAAGCACACGCACTTTAGCACTGGTTGGCAGTGGTAAAGTACGTGGAGTCCCAAGGCCAACAAAAAGAATTCAGCAAAATTTGAGGTAAGTGGGCAAAAAGTTTGGGGGAAGACCACCCTAAGGCTGTCAGGTCTCACAACTATCTTTACTATATCTGCGTGTGTGTGTGTGTGTGTGTGTGTGCGTGTGCGTATATATATATATATATATATATATATATATATATATATATATATATATATTAGTAGATGCCATAGAACAAAAGGATGTGGTAACAAGAGGTCGTGCTGACATTGAAGTAAGGATCAAAAAACATGAGGACACCATCAAAGCACGCAAGATTTTCAAGTTTGCCAGAGACAAAAATGATTTTGCCACAGGCAGGATATTTACGTTCTCAAGATAATTTGACAATTTTAAAAGACAGGCACTGGCAAACAAACCACCTGCTGTTTTACCATCTGCATCTTGTGACAATGCCATACCCAATGCTGTCTCTGATGCCAGTTCTCTTACAACAAATAGCGATTCAGATGATTGCAGACCAACGACATCGGATGCACAACCAATAGGAACACCAGCCGAGGAATTGAATTTTTTGCAGCAGGACCGGAGGTAGACCTTGCGTCCCTGGAGTCCACAAATACAGCAAGGCAATGAAGGAACAAATGCAGGCGTGAGAGGAGGCGCAAGAGGTGGAGGCGTTAGCTAAATCTAAAGACAATACCGTAATCAACCTTACAGAGACAACATTGACAACGGCAGAATTACAACTTTTATCCTTGGTCCTGACGTACTGTCCGGAGAGTAATTTTGCTTACAATCAATTGAGAATTGATGTGTTCAAATTCATTCGCAAGCTAAAATTAATTAAATGTTATCAACTTAACAAGTTTACAGCTGCTTCCAGGGATAATGCCACATCTGATGAAGTTGACAGCCATCTACAGGCCAAAGATATTACAACTCTAAGAATGTTACAATCTAAGACTAACGAGGATAGTGACACCATGAATTTGACGCAACAAGATCTGTCAGAAATAGGGATTGATATCAACAAAGTGGCCAATAGCCAATTCCGCCCTCCCTCCACCTTCTTTCCACTAATGTCCAAAGATACTATCGATACATGTAGTGACAGAGTGGTGGAAGAACTTAAACAATTAAGGGGCATATTAACAAGGGCCATTATCGCTGGCCCCACATAGCGGTAGAAATATTATCGCCGGCCATCGCTGAAAATTACCGCCATGATAACGCTATATTAACAATACATAGCGCTATGGCGATAATATTTCAGCGATAGCGGTGTTTACCATGGAACATCGCTGGATTTCCAGCGATGTTCCATGGAAAACAGCGATAACATTGCTGATACGACCCTGTGGTCGTATCAGCATAATCCACCTACCATTATTAGTATGCCTTAGTCTGGAATTTAACAGACGTTAAATTCCAGCGTTAAGGCCGAGGTAGCGTGATTTTTTTTATCGCTGAACCTCCTTGTTAATATCGCGAAGCTGCCTTTTGCGATATTTTCATGTGTTGTTTTCACAGCCACGCCTTCTTTGCATCTCATTAGCGATGCGAGGCGAGACTGTGAAAAAACGGGCTCTACATCAAAGAAACATGCACTAGCGTGCCCTTGATGATATTGCAATATTATTATCGCCGCTTATCGCCCGAAAACGGACGCTAAAGCGGCGATAATTATATCGCCAGCCCTTGCTAATATGCCCCTAAATTGTTCTGTCAACTGCAAAAAAAAACAAAGGAAATATATTCAAGTACAATATTTTGCCTTTATGAAAAAATTAGGGTACAATCATTACATAGTTATCAATACAGCTAATAAGGGTGGAAATATTGTGTTGTGGCCTAAAAAGCAGTATTTGCATGAAGCCAATAGACACTTATCTGATGTAACATGTTATAGGAAAGCTTCGAAGCAAGATTTGTAGGCCACAAAAGACATAGTGTTCAAGAATTTGTCACAATGGAAAAGGCAAGGACTGCTGAAAAGAGATGAATTACATTTTTTGAGGTTTGAACCTCCTGTCACACCTGCACACTTTATCCCATAATATCGGCGAGGACGTGGGTTATGGAGAACTATATCCAAGTACGTAAACAATTTTCTACAAAATCATGTTACAAGTCTACCTTCATTTATAAAGGACACTGGAGACTTTCTTAGAAAAATCAGCAATGTTGAATGGCATCAAGACTTTCTATTATTTGTAATGGACATTACATCATTATATACTAGTATTCACCATTCAGATGGTCTTGCGGCAGTGAGATACTATTTGGAGAACAGATCAATTCATTTGTATGAACACAACCACATGATAGTGAAAATGATCGAACTCTGTTTAAGTAACAATTACTTTTCATTCAATAAGGCGGTCTACCAGCAATTGAGAGGGGTGCCGATGGGGGAATGCTTCTCCCCAAGCTATGCATGTCTTCATGTTGGCTGGTGGGAGGAGCATGTCCTCAAGACACAACACATACAAATTTGGGATGCACATGTAAGTCACTTTTGGCGTTACATTGATGATGTGTGTTTGATATGGGAGGGAACTAGAGAATCAGCCCAAGCTTTTGTAGTGTCAATCAATGACAATGCACAAAATTTAAAATTCACGGCAGAAATCAGCGACAGTTGTGTTGAGTTTTTAGATGTACAGATCTATATTAAGGAGGGTCAAATTGAGACCAAATTACATCGTAAGAAGACTGCGGGAAATTCAATTTTTCACGTGGATAGCTCGCACCCTAGTCACTCAATTCAAAGCATACCATACGGTGAGTTTTTAAGAATTTGCCGTATTTGCAGCGTAGACACAGACCTGATATGCCAACAGGAAGTGTTTGATCGTTTTCTTGGTCGCGGTTACAAGAGATCTGCTTTAAATAGAGCCCTCAACAAAGCCAATACACACACGAGGGAGGCATGCTTAGTACGCAAAACAGATAGGGTGGCTGTCCTGATATCCCCTACAGAGCACAATGAAAAAGACACACAGAATGTCAGATTAATCATGACATATAGTAAACAAGAGCGCAAAATTCACCAAATTATCTACTCCCAATGGCCCATTGTTCTAACGGACGTAACCCTAAAACCGATTCTGCCTCCTTTACCTTTGATTACCTTTAGCAGGGCTCCCTCGATGAGGGATGCCCTGGTGAAAACTAGTCCAGAGGTAACACAGACTCCAACTTGGTTAACCAAACCAGGATTTTACAAATGTAATTCTTGTTGTGCCTGTAAGTTTGGCAACAATATAACAGAATATGTGACAGCGTTTAGTTTGGCACCAGTTCCTATTAAGGACCATTTTACATGCCTCACTGAGTTTGCCATATATATGTTACAATGCACTTGTGGGCTTAAGTACATAGGTAATACGAAGCTCCCTGTACACAAGAGAATTCTGCAGCATCTGAGAGCCGTAGTAAATACAGATGATCTGTCACATTCTGTATTAGTGGCTGTCCCTGTACCTAGAAGGGGAGGCAACCGAGAAAAAAGCCCGCACTTTATTCTGGCCCTCGATACTAAGATACCAAGATGCCTAATGGCCTGAATACAAGTGAAGATTTACACAACTTCCTCTAGGCTATTTTAATGCATTAATTATTTAGCCAGAAAGGTCTTTTCTTATACCTTGATATTTTATGATGTTGTTCCTGTTTATGAATTGAAGAACTAATATTTTAGAGTCCTCTTTATATCAATTTAACATTGTTCTATTTGCACCGAGTATGGGAATAGGCAGCTATATGGGCACTAGTCCGATAACTGTATATCAGTACCTTCTCTGTCATAAGATACAATATTTAGCACTTGCAATTTAATGTTATCCATTTCCGGCCTTCAGTCCTTGCCTCTGGGCTGCCAGATTAGCGTTATATATGTTAAGGTTATTCATATTGAGCACAATTGTTTTGCACTGGTTGTTTGTTATTTGCACATTAGCACTGAACTTTATAGACTGTACACTGTATTGATGTCAACACTATAATCATCTGTGACTTTGCATATTCCAAGATCAATCTACTAAGTTCCATTGATTTTTATAAGTACACCAGAATTGCCACAAATAGAAGACATTGATATCTAATGATACTTTCCTTGATGCTCCTTAGTAAAATAATGAGGGTAACAACCTGCATAGCACTAGCACTTTATCTTGCAGTTGTAATATTCAACATGTTTAAAGTAATATTTTAAGAGAATGCTATTATAGTGTTTCAAATTAGGACATGAAGTATCTTAGATGATATCAGTTTTAGGTGGTCAACGTGTACATATTTTAGAAGTAACAGAAATGTTTGCAAGGGTAATACTTTTAGGACAATATTGTTTTATCCAGTATAAATATAATTATGTATTTATCTATCAACATTTCAGTTAATTTTTGTAACCGATTGGGCATGCACTTTACTTATTGGTCTAATGTCTTGTGGCGTGTCATGTGATCAAGATCGCCTCTCAGCGATCGAAACGCGTCATGGCAGGCACTATGCCTGATCAACACTGAGGTTTTGAGATAAAATAAAAGCACTGTGAAAGGAGCAACTTGGAGTTTATTTGACGTGTTGTGATCCATACCTGGAGGGTCCCGTCGTGCGTGCGCGTGTGTGTGTGTGTATATATATATTCACTGAAAAAACCATAGGTTTCAGGGGTGTTATAGTTAGCTGGACTTTTCACTTGTACAAAACCATTGAAATTCCCCCGTTATAGTTAGTTCAGCTAACTATAACTCGCGCGCCCGCAATGCACTGCTGATGACGTCACATATTACATCACTCATGACATGGTCAGTGACATCACTCATGACATCACTGATGACATCTCAAATGACATCACTGATGACATCACTGATGACATCATCCAGTGAATGTGTGTTATTCTGAAAATTAAATATGTTTTATATATGTATATCTCAAGGTCGATGGAAGAATAAATGGGTATATAAGTGTCTAAATGGATGATTTGTTTTTGAAAAATTGATTGTGTAACTGACTGATTAAGTGTATCATAGTGAATACATGGCTTAGTGAGTAATGTTTAAATATGTAAATATCTGTATCAGTCTCTCACTTTGTGTATAAGTGGCTGCATGGGTTGGTGAGTAGCTACATGGGTGTCTATATAGGTTATTAGTTGGTTATTTGAGTATCATTCTGAGTGTCTGCATGGTTTGGTGGGGGTATTACGTAGTGCATAGGTGCATGAATGAGTGACTCACTGTTTGTATGTGTTGAACACAGTATGTGTGCAGGACTGTATGGGTGGATGAGTGTGTGTATGGGTGTGTTAGTGAGTGAATGACTGTCTCAATAGTGTCTTTATGAGTAACTACATATGTTTTAAACTAGTATATGTGACTATTGGTGTATATATGTGAGTATATGTGAGAGTGAGAGATTGAAAGAGTTCCTGTATGAATAAGTATGTGTTTCTATAAGTGATTGTTTAAAAGACTAAGTATGTGTAAGTTTCCGTAGAAGTAAGTGTGGTGGTGTGTGTATAACTGTATATGCAAGTAAATGTATGTTTGATTCTTTATTAGCATGAGTGACTATGTGTGTGAGTAACTCTATGGATGAGTGGCATTGTGTAACAGGATGTATAGGTGTATGAGTACATATGATGAGTGAGTACATGTATGAGTGACTGTATTGGACTGTTGGTGAATGAGTGGATGTGTATGTGGATCTTAGAATTACTGAAGAGGTTGTTGTAACTGGTATTGGTATGTCCATTGTTTTGAAAATTTTAGTCTCTATTTTTGAATGTGTGTATCAAAGGTTATATTAGGGTGAGAGGAGGTCTGCCACTCTATCACAAGGATGATGTCATCAGTGATGTCATCAGTGATGTCATTTGAGATGTCATCAGTGATGTCATGAGTGATGTCACTGACCATGTCATGAGTGATGTAATATGTGACGTCATCAGCAGTGCATTGCGGGCGCGCGAGTTATAGTTAGCTGAACTAACTATAACGGGGGAATTTCAATGGTTTTGTACAAGTGAAAAGTCCAGCTAACTATAACACCCCTGAAACCTATGGTTTTTTCAGTGAATTTCTGAGGTTTTTTAAATGCTAATTCCTAACTATAACGTGCCTGAAACCTATGGTTTTTTCTGTTAATTTCAAAGGTTTTTTAAATGCTAATTTCTAACTATGCCTACAGAGATAGGACATGTGAAGAAAGAAGAAAAAATGCACAGAAAGAAACAAAAGAAGTGCAGAAAGAAGCAACAGAAGTCCTCAAATACGAAGATAAGTGCAGGAAGAAGGATAACGTGCAGAAAGAACAAAAAGAAGAGCAGAAAGAATCCTTGTTGCAAAATCATCCTGTACCCTCAACTTTTTCAGACGGATACTGGTGGTAACTGAGTCTGACTAACCAGTCCTAGAGCCAGTGCTATGTTAAAAGACACTTAGAATACAGTGAAAACACCTACATACACTAGGGAACATTATGCGTTGGGGTCCCCCTGTGATTAGCCTTACCTCCTCTATAAGCCCCTAGTATATAATAGGGCATGGGGATTAAAACTACCTCTTAAAACAGGCCACAGGGCGTTTTTGCACACGTTAACTCAGGCCCCGTCCCCTCCTTTCACCATTGTGTACACACGCCCTGTGTCCGTTTTTAGTTGGGAGATTAAGTTCATTTGAATCCTGAGGGTCCCTAGGGTCCAACTAGCCCACTAGGTACCTCCAGTAAGTGCCACAGAGCTGCGTTGCAGAGAGGTGTAAAAAGTGGCACGGCCTGGACCACCTCTCTGCAATGCAGCTCAGTGGCGCTTACTGGAAGCACTTGGTGGGCTAGTTAGCCCCCAGGGGCCCTCAGTATTGAAGGGAAATTATATCCCCAATTTAAAACGTGCCATGGTGCGTGTTTGCACACGTCACCTCAGGCCCCGTCCCCTCCCTTCACCACTGTGTAAACGCGCCCTGTGGCTGTTCTAAGTTGAGAGATTAAGTCCCCTTGAATCCTAAGGGTCCCTAGGGTCACACTAGACCACTAGGTACCTCCAGTAAGCGCCACAGAGCTGCGTTGCAGAGAGGTGTAAAAAGGGGCTTGGCCTCAGAACACCTGTCTGCAGCGCAGCTCCCTGGCGCATACTGGAGATGCCTGTTGGGGGCGCGTTTGCAGAGTGCTGCATGGAGGGGGCATGGCCTCCGGCACGATGCCAGTCTTTTATTTATTTTATTTTTTTAAGAAGGGGGGCTGTGTGGTTCCCCTTCTTATTCTAATTTATTGGCCCTGATGACCCCATCCCCCAGGGCCTGTCTCCTAATTATATTTTTTTGACCCCAATCCCCAGGGCCGGCCACTGTTTTTTATTATTTTTTAAAAATATATATTTATAGACACACCTAGGACATGCTGGACAAACCGTACGTACCTATCACCATGACGATTTGCGTGATATTCATTAAAAGGCGACTATGCATGCAATTAATCCACGTGGAATGTATTTACACCACTAGTGAAGCTCTGACATGTCTGATGCTCTACCGTGCCTAATCCCGGTAGACACCCTTGTCGTTTATTTATACAAACATGGGTAGCTATTGACGGGCACATTTAATACACATGCACACCAAGCCATTCAAAGGGGATTCGACAAAAATTCGACCAAAACTATGCAAGAAACCCCCCTCACAGTTAATAAAACACACATCCACTGCCGGATGTGTAATACTTTTTATTTTACTCTCTGGAAAGGGGACGAACATCACTTGCGAGTCACAGCGTGCTCCTGACAGAGCCCAATGCTGTGTTACACCCACCATTGCCTGCCGAGTGCCACACACCTCTGTATTGTATTCCACTAGCTAGTGCATATGCTATGACACTCTCTAGCCCATGTGCACTGTAACACCACCCCGTGAAAATGTCATGCCACACTTGTCTTCGCACGGGTTATATTGCCCCATCTAACGTGCCTTCCTCGATGCCTATGTTATAACGCACAGTGCTATGCCATACATATTACAATTTGGGATCCATATCTTTGTCACAGTGCATATGCAACGTTACACTCCCCAGCACATATTTTATATTACAACTTTAGAGACTAGTTAGGTTACACAACACTGCCCTGTGCATATTACACTCCAAGGCGCATATCGCATAGCACGCGCTAGTGCCTGTGCTATCTCGCGCTCTCCAATGAATCTGTCATTGCGCACAATGTATTGCATATTATATTTCACGCCTGGTTCATCTTATATCACACTTTTTGGTGCATAGTTTATACCATACACTATATCTAGTTTTCATTTTCAATCGTGCTCTCAGGACTATGTTCTATATAACACTGTGTTCACCTACCCTTTTCACGGGCATTACATTTTGCGATAGGGGGTGGAGGGTCAGGGGGTGTTTTTGCCAAGTGAGCCCGGAGTCACAGTCACTAACGTCTTCTTCTTCCTGAATAAAAGTGAGATTATGCTGCATACTTGTTCATATTTTAAGTAGTTTGCACAGACAAAATGTTTTAAAAACAATAAAGTTTCTAATACCCGCCTTCTCTGAACAGTTAGCTTGCTGCCCCATCCCCCTCCTCCCTATCCTCTGTTGTGTGAATCCATGGACTAGCCTCCTCCCTCCTGCCATGCATGGTCTGATGTGCTGCCACTGCCCTCAATTTAGTATGATGTACCAGTCCACTCCTCCTGCCCTCCATTGCCCAATTCTATGCCCCATCATTGACCTCCTGCTTAAACTCTGTGCTTAGCTTGCTGCCCCTATTCTCCTTCCCCCTGCCCTCCGATGTCTTTGTGCAAGCCCCTGCTCCATCCTTTTTGCCCACCATGTCCCATGGACCTGCCACTCCTATCTACTCTGAGTGTTCTGTTGAGCTGCCACTCCCCTCCCACCTGCCTAGCATTGTCAGATGACTGTAACCTGTCCCTGCCACCTCCACCCTGCCTGTCCACATGCCATGCCTCTATCCTCTTCCTCCTGTCCTACATGGTCCATTGTACTGCCCTCCCTGGTCTGTTGTGCTGCAACTGCTCCTCCTGCCTGCCCCGTGTGGTCTGTTGTGAGGCCCCTTCCCCTGAACTTTCTTGTCTGTGCACAGGTCCTGACCCTCCCTTCTATCCTCCATCGTCCTTTGTGCATGCCCCTGCACCCTCCTTCTTGCCCATCATAGCCATTGTGCTGCCACTAACCCTCCCACTTGCCATGCATGGTCTTCTGTGCTGCCATGGCCCCTCCCACCTTCCCTGTGTGGTCAGTTAGCTGCCCCTGACCCCCTACCACCTTCCCTCCATGGTCTGTGTGTATGCCATCACAGTCTCACTGTTGCTCTTCATGTTGTGTCTTGCTTCTAGTGCCCATCCTGCCTCACCTCCATGGCTATCTTGCTGCTCCTGCCCTGTCCCCTTGCCCCCAGCCCTCTGTTTACATGTGCAGACCCCTACTCCCTCCCTCCTGGCTTGTCTGTTCCATTGTAATGCCCCTGATCCGTCCCTCCTGCCCTTTATGGTCTGTTATGCTGCAGCCGTCTCTCCTGTCTGTCCATTATGGTCAGCTAGCTACCATTGCCTCTTGCCCCTCTGTTCTCTGTTGTTCATGTGCATGGTCCTGTCCCCTCCCTCTTGCTTTCTATGGATTGTTGTGCTGCACTCCCGTCCTGCATGCCCTGTGTGGTGTATTGTGCTGCTGCAAACCCTGATGCCTGCCCTGCAGGGTCAGTTTGGTGCACCTCTCCATGTCTCTCCTGTCCTCTGTTATCCAAGTCCATGTCCCTATCCCATTTCCTTCCATGATCCAATGTACCATACTTGCGAACATTTTGAACTTGGTAAGAGGGAGATTTTGAAAAAAAACTGGGGTATTGATTTTCCCCTTTGAGTTACATTGAAAAAGAGGATATTGTAGACAGGAGACAGATCAAACAAAGCCCATTTGAGCTTAAAAACATTGGACGTTTCCTGGCTGAATCGGGTCTGTTGGCATGTATGGTTGTACTACCATTGCCTCTTCCTTCTGCCCACAATGGTCTATTACATTGCCACAGCCTTGAAGGAGGGTAGATTTTGTATCACAGGGGGCCCCTGGCCCGTTCTGGCCACACCTGAAGTATGAGACCCTTGTCCTTGCCCTGCCAGCCGCATTTGTAGGCCGTATTAAATTGACCAGCGGGTCCTGTGTTGCTTTATAATTATCCTGAGACATCCTTACCACTCAGCCAGCATAAAACCCCTGTGTAGGCCCTTCTGTTCAATATGTAGGCCTCTTTGTTAAATTGACCATAGCTCTGCAATTTTAGTGTATAGCAGTCTGAAGGCAGGTCTGCGAGGCCTTCTGCTCCAAACTAGTAGCCCCCACCCTACCCGAGTGCTCCGTGCTCGGTATCAAAGTTCAACATCCCCCTGAAGCTGTCGACATACAGTAGGCTGCATCCTGGACTGGTACTTGCTTCCTGGGCAGGTTTCCCGCTTTTAAGGAAGTGGCAACCGCAGAGCGTCAAGTTAGGAGAACTGAGGAGATTTTATACATGAATATATTGAATTCCTGTACAATACCCATTATTTTCTGCTTGCTCTATGGAACTTACGATAAGCGATTGGCCTGAGAGACTGACCTTTTCACCCAGTCCATTGTCAGCATTAAGTGGGTAAATGACGAAATGTCTGGTAAAATCTGCAGACGAAGCTTTTGGGTAGCATACGTAGGTAGATGTAGCGTGCAAAGGAGCCCACAAAATGATGTAAAAAGGGAGCACCCACAGATATCGACGGACAACCTCGCCGTCTGTATGTAGGTTAACAGGCTGTGCAGGTTTTCCCCAAGAACTGGGAGCTCTTGTCTTCCTTTGCTTAAAATGTCTTGCTCTGCTTTGCTTGAAGTATCTTATTCTATTTTACCTATATGAAATGTCATGTTATGTTTAACCATTGTTCTCTTTACTTTTGCATTTAAAAGATGTTGTATTGTAATTGCAGGAATGCTTGCTCTAAGAGTAAATGTGAGTGTCCCTAGGTAACATTTTCCTTGGTGTAACTTGTTTCTCATGATGCATTTATAGATGTGTTTTCTCTCTCTCTCTGTCAGTCCATTAATTGAGATACAGAGAATATCATGACAGCTGTATGATTATCTGGATTCTGTATTTTGTACTTTATGTCTCTATTCTGCGGTTTCTTTGAAGTTGCATCTTCTCATTAAACTGCCATTGTATTCTGCCTCCAATTCCATGTCTCATATGTCTGTTTTCTTCATTTTTGGAGCAAGCGTTCCTAGGCACCCCGGCTCAAATTAAGGTGCCCCTTTTGTCCCTGACTCACTCTCCTGCTCAGTTCTGTGGTGGCTCCCGGGGCTCTGGGGACCGCCCCTAGCTTCCTTGACCCGTAATAGATCTTCCCTCCAACAGCCTCTCTTGCAAGTCCTGTATTGTTGGTTTGTTGCCCCTGCCCCCCTTTCCACTGCCCTCCATAGTCTGTTGTGCTTCCACGGCCCTTCCTGCCTGCTCAGTGTGGTTAAATTGTTGCCTTTGCACCCTCCTACCTGCCTTCAATTTTCAGAGTCCGTGCCCCTGGCCTCTGCCTCTCAACAGTATCCTAATGAACAACTAGATTGCTAACATTCTATATTTATTACAAAAGTGTGGAACGCCTGACATCATCTTAATGTAATCAAAACTGTAATACCTAGAGCATTCCTTTAGAAATTACATATATGAGAGGGTCTTATTGGCTTCAAAATTATGGTTAGTGCTCTAAAAGACTAAAATAAGGACATATTTTCTGAGTTTTCAAATAGCGACAAAGCACTTTTAAATTATTTGTTATCTTTATGTTTTTTTATCTAGTTGACAACTTGATTAAATGTTGCACTTAGGGGAGAGGATGTGGTGTTACTTCCAGAACTGCAGACTTTGCAACTGGGGAACCAGGTTGAAGTTTCTGCTTCAGCTCGACATTCTGTGATTCTGGTCAAATCACTTAGTCTCCCCATGTCTACAACCAAAATGAATTTGTTCTTGTGTGATGTAACCAATGCTCATGTAAAGCACTCCAATACCTGACAAGTCTGCACTATATAACACTGCAAAAACACAAAATAATAAGTGTTTTGCACACTTCTGTCATTGGGCTATATTTGGGCTATATCTGGGTGATTTTGGGCTACATTTGGGCTCTTTTGTCTCCGGTGGCCATCTTGGGAGATTTATTTGTTATGAAGTTTCCTAATTTCCTCATGTACTGCAGTCTCCTCAGTCGGAAATGCTTTCAGTTTTTTACTTTGATTCCATCATGAAGGTATTCAGATATGTCACACATTTGCCATAAATTCTGAATGTTAGCACTCTAGTTGCTCATTAGATCACTGTAGTAAAGCTACTGCTCACCAGGGAAAACTGCTGCTGGTATTGAAAGGGCATGTTTCAGTCTGCATGTCAGAATTTTTTAATGAAATAGAAGAGGATTTGAGAAGTCACTCAAAATGTGCCCTAATTTTTCTTTCTGCAGCACTAATCATACTTTTTATGGAAAAATGAACCCCCTCATTTTGTTCCTTTTTAAATTAAATGTTTTAAGAGTTACCACTTTAATCCAAGCAAGATGGCTTCAGATGTGCCATACATTTATCATAAGTAGGACGGTTAGCACTCTAGTAGTTCTTTGGAACACTCTGGAAAGCTGCAGTAGAACACAAAGGAATCAACTGACAGTCTCTGCCCTTGTTGGATGTACATGTTTTACTGAGAATGTCAGACTTCATTCTCACATGACTGAGAAAGATAATGTGAATTTACAGAAAATAAGCTCTCAGTTTAGCTTATAGATCACCTTCCAAACCTCTGTGGTAAAAGCATGAGAAAATATTTTTCTCTCAATCATGATATCCCAGCAGAAGGCTTTTTCACATGGTGAAATCACCTTAGAACATACCACAATTCCTAAAATGAGTATGGTACCATCAACAAATGATTTATAATGTAACTAAAGTCTTAAAACCTTCTATTAACTGCAATGCTTTTTAATGAGGTGCTATCATGTATATTGGTCCCAAGATGGCTGCCAACACTTCTTGGATGAAGTGCTGACAGCCAATCAGATCTCAGGATGAGATGTGTGGTTAGGCTCCGCCCACATATATATATTGATTTAAATGCTATTTTCTCAGGAACTACTGAACAGATTTACACCAGACCTACAAAAGGCACTTCCTTGACCTGAGGACTACCTCTCTGCCAAATTTCAACTAACTCTGTTCAGCCGTTCGGGCTGTAGCTGTGTCTAAAGGTCCTATGGAAAAATGCATGGGAAAAACGCGTTTTGGGACCCCCCTTTTTTCTCAGCCCCCGCTTGACGAATCCCCCCGAGACTTTCAGGGTAGGAGCGGAGCGTAGCGCCCCACCTATTTTGAACATTTCGCGAGGATTCATCGACCGGCGCTAAAGTTATTCCAAATAGAATGTTGCGGATTTCCTATGGAAACAGGGTCCTAACTATAACTATCTACTGGCGACCGCCAGTAGATAATATATATATATATATAGTTTCTTCACTGAAAAAAACAAAGGTTACAGGGACCTCATAATTAGGATCAGATTTCACTTGTGCAAAACCAGTGAAATTCAGCAGTTATAGTTAGCGGAGCTAACTATAACTCGGTCCCCCGCATTGCACTGCTTATGACCCCACATGTTACATTACTCATGAAGTGAACTTCATCCCCTAACCAGTAGTGCGCCAGGAGCTGCGTTTGCAGAGTTGTGGAGAAAGGGGGCATGTCTTCCGAAGACCTCTTAGCAATCCCTCTGTGTGGGACATACTGGAGGTAACAGGAAGCTAGTTGGCTCCTAAGATGATACCTCCAGTAAGTCCCACACAGGCTTGCTGAGAAGTTGTCAGAGGCAACGCTCCCTTTTTCCACCACCTGCAAACATACCTCCCGGTGCACTACTAGTTGGGGGATGAACTCCCCTTGGCTCTTGAGGTCTTTGGGGGCCAACTACCCCTCCTGTTACCTCCAATTAGTTCCACACAGCTGGATTACCAAGAGGTTGTTGGAGGCCACACCCCCTTTCTCAATCACTTTGCAAATATGCTTCCTTGCACACTGCTGCTTGGGGGAAGAAGTCCACTTTAGTCCTAAGGCCCACAGGAGGCTAGGGAACGTCATCCCACCACCTGCAGTGCGCCGAGAGGCATATTTGTAGAGTGGTGGATAAAGGGGACATGGCCTACAGTCATCTCTATGCAATCCTGCTCTGTGGGCCTTACTGGAAGTAACAGGAGGTCTTTTTGGCCCCTATGGACCATCAGCAGCCAAGGGGACTACATCCCCCAAACAGCAGTGCGCCAGGAGGATTGTTTGCAGAGTGGTGGAGAAAGGAGGCGGTGCTTCAGGCGAATTGCTGGTTTTTTTTCTCCATTTTGTTCTATTTTTAGGAAGGGGGCCCACGTGGCCCACCTTCCCTGGTCCGTTTCGGGCCCTGAAGACCCCATTTCCCAGGGCCGGCCTTTGCAATTTATATAAAAAACTAATACTAAGGGGAGTGGTGCCGCGCGGCACCCCTCCTGGGCCGAATTCGGCCCGTGGGACCCCATATGCAGGGCCCAGCCTTTTCTGTTTTATTATTATAAATGGGAAGGGGGCCGAGCAGCCCCCCTCCCGAGCAATATTCAGCCCCTGGGACCCCATCCCCGGGGCTGGGCCATTTTATTTTTATGTATTTATTTATTTACTTATAGAGCACTTCTAGGCACTTACGGAGATGAATTGGGAGTTGATTTAAGTAGTAGATGACTAAGTGAAAAAAAGCTTTTCCACCCATGCGAGATTTCTTGCAACGGGGAATGAGGAGCAGAGATTTCCCCCCTGATCGAAGGAATCTATTTGGCTGGTATTGGATGAGCTTTTCAACTAAATAACCGGGTTCTTTTCTGTTTAACGCTTTGTGCACAATGCAACATATCTTAAATCTAACCCACTTACGTATCGGTAGCCAATGCAGATGTTGTAGAAGGGGGAGGAGGTTGTTTTGGCTGGCAGGTTCTTGACGAGATGGCCGCTGTGTTTTGAACTACCTGGAGTCTGTTTAGAGAAGCCTCACATGCTGCAATCAGAAGGGCATTGCAGTAATCCTGGCTGCTTATCACCAGTGTCTGAACAAGTGTTTTACGCACGGTGAGGGGAAGAAAAGGAAATACTTTGCACAGGAGGCTTAGCAAATTGAAGCAGGAACCTATGGTAGCTGTCACCTGATCTTTCATTGTAAGTTTCAGGGCCAGGCATATGCCCAGCTTCTTGACCATTGTCTTATGGACAGGGGCAGCTCCTAGTTTGGGTGGCCACCACTCTGGACACCAGAGCAAAGGTGCGTCACCGGAAAGCATGATACCGGTTTTTCCAGCATTTAACTGTAGAACATTATTCGTGATCCAAGCAGCAATTGCTGACATACCTTCTGAGAAAGGGGCCTGAATATTCCTAGAGTATTTATCAAATGATAGTAAATGCTGGGTGTCATCAGCATATGAAATCGGAGTAAAGCCAAGCTTTCAGAGTAGTTTTGCCAGCGGTGCCACATAAATGTTGAATAAGCTGGGGCTAAGGCAAGATCCCTAAGGCACTCATTTAGTAAGCTCCATAGTACGAGAGTGGAAGGAGCCAAGATTAATGGTCTGTGTCCAATGGGTTAGAAAACACGAGAACCATTGAAAGCCTTGTCCACAGATCCTAATTTCTTTGAGTCTCCTGAGCAGAATAGAAAAGGATACCATGTCGAAAGCCGCCGACAGATCCCGCAGCACCAATAGTACTGCCTGGCCGTTGTCAAGGGAGTGTCTTATATTATCAGTGACAGGAATCAGTGCTGACTCCGTGCTGTACATTGGTCTAAACCCAGACTGTGAGGAGTCGAGGCATCCAGTGGATTCAATATATTCTGAGAGTTGTTTGTTGATATGTTTTTAGGTCTCGCCTACACAGCGCGCATGCGCTGCTTAGGAAAAAGACCTTTAGCCATCGCTACACTTTTGCAGGCAAAAACGTGCACGCGTTGCATTGCTTCCAATGGCAATGCGTGCACGTTTGGCGATTCCGTTGCGGGAGCGAGCAGCGGCGCCATATGTTAGTAATTATCACGCCTTGCTGCTCGCTCCCGCAAGGGAAACCTGTGCAGGCCCCCTCCTCTCTCCCCTCGCCCTGCTGCCGCGCGAGACGCGCATGCTTGTTTACTTAATACGCGAGGCGCGTGCGCTCTTGTTATAGTTTGCACGTGGTTACCATCTGCTGCCTCTAGGTGGTATTTTGTGAATGCAATTTGTTTGTTTCACCTTCATTCCCAGTTTGAGAATACTTTGTACATAATGTTTGCGAGCCAGTAATCGGTAACCGCTGAGTAGAAAACACAATTTCCATGTAGCACAATAGCAACTGGTATTTCAACGCATTACTGTGCAATATTTACTAATGCCTGTTTTATTAAGGCTTCTTACATCAGTGTATGCTGTTTTACAGTTCACGTCTGGTTTGCGAATGGCAAATGCTTTGTATATAAGGCCCTAAAATAGTCAGAAAGACCGAACTCGAAAGTTATTACAACAGATAGCATTACGCTGTTAGCGATTATGTGCCTACGTTAAAACAAAATAAGCATATTTTGCTAAATACAGTTAAACCCATTGCTTTCAGATTATATTCATTTGTTCATAAATTTATGGATATTGTCTGCAGTCAGAATATCTCTTTTCGTGTCTAAATTAAAGAGCCACTAGGTGGCACAATTCATCATTTATTAACAGAGCTCGTAGCACCTTGTGGAAAGATTTGTTCTTGTTAATTTAGAGAGCATTGTCAGTAATATGCTCTCACCTTCTTATTATGCATGAGAAAAATCCACGAACGAGTAACAGTTTCTTCTGTAGTTCGCTCTTCTATAAGAGCACTGAATCGGCCATTAATAATTTAGAAATGCTCGGGATTTTAATCACTTTTCTCATCTGTGAAACATATAATGCAGGGCCTGCTCTTCTGAAGGTGAGCCAGGAGGAAAGAAACGGGAGAGAAAACGAATGTGGAAAGACACCTGGCTTCCCAAGTTAGCTCTCGCCAGGTAAATAAGCACATGTGCTAGTCACATTTTCGTAATTGAATCGGTTTTAATTAATGCCCGGCACCTCCATCAAGGATGGGTTTTGTGAAAATCAAAGCTGCAATAGCCTGCCATTAATAAAACAATTTCTGCAGCTAGGTTTAATTTCGGTGCCTATTTGTAGGGGTTGCATAATTATGAAATTTATCACAAGATTCGAGCGCTCATTAAGGATTACTTGGGTTCAGCTGATGCTGGAATGTGTACAGTGCGTGGAAGCGCGAGGTCTCGCGCAGGCTCGCGCAAGAACCACACTCCACGCTGTTACTTGAAGTGTAAAAGGCCATTTTATTAGGACATGGTTGCAATCATTTAGACTTTATTCGACAGTACATAAATGCAATAAATATACTTTCCCCAACCCATACCGACTCATTCTCCTTTCATCCATTCTCAAAACCATCTCACCTGTTAGACTCTTCCCCCATTCACTCGGTGACCTCCTTCCTCTCCCCATCACTTGCCCTCCAAGCATCCTCAGTGTAATTTCCTTCATTGGTCATTGCTTCCCGCGCCCGCTATCAGTCACCTGTGTACCGTTCTCCCCTCCCGAGGGGTGGATCCGCCCGTATGTGACTACCCACCCCTCCAAAGTACCGTGACGCCTCTACTCTGCAACCCTGCCCTAAACTGGCACGCTCAGCCCAAAATCTATCCCAACCCTTCGCTTAATGTCTGTAGGGTGGGTGGGCAGACAAACTTTTCTCTCTCCCTCCGGTGGTGCTCAGGTGTCAGGAAGAGGCCGGATCCTCCTCTCCTGACACCTATATACCCTCCCAACTCCCGCCCCTCTCCTTCCTATGATCCCACCCCCACCATGTCCTTCCGGTCGTTGCGCGAATTCCCCGGTGGAAGACTGGTCTGCGACCTTCACTTCCCCCGGGGCCCGCATCGCGCAAGAACCACACTCCACGCTGTTACTTGAAGTGTAAAAGGCCATTTTATTAGGACATGGTTGCAATCATTTAGACTTTATTCGACAGTACATAAATGCAATAAATATACTTTCCCCAACCCATACCGACTCATTCTCCTTTCATCCATTCTCAAAACCATCTCACCTGTTAGACTCTTCCCCCATTCACTCGGTGACCTCCTTCCTCTCCCCATCACTTGCCCTCCAAGCATCCTCAGTGTAATTTCCTTCATTGGTCATTGCTTCCCGCGCCCGCTATCAGTCACCTGTGTACCGTTCTCCCCTCCCGAGGGGTGGATCCGCCCGTATGTGACTACCCACCCCTCCAAAGTACCGCCAACCAGGGAAACCCCCGGAGGGCGGTTCCCTGCCCCACCCCCAATTCTAGTGCGCCTTTCGCCTCCATCCAGTCTACCTTGCGGCACCCTGTGGATGACCCCCCATCCCCTAAAACCTACATCTCGTACAACTTCCTCTCTCACCGGGACACCCCAGACTGCGAAAGGCGCACCTATTCTATGTAGGACCACCGGTCCCCCCAGGTTGCCACCCTAACGCTCCAGGCACCCGGTGGATGACCATCCACCCCTGAGAACTATGTCCCGCGGCAACAAGCAGCGTTTCCCACACGAACCCCGTCCGCTTCTTGGCAAGGCCCCGTCGGTGGATGCCAATCCACCCGCACCGCCAGTATCCGTTGAAATCCCGTAACCTTCCAGCCCAATCCCCCATCCCTGAAGAGCGTCCCAGCCCCCAACAAGACCGCCTGTGCCTCTTCCAAAAGTCCCATTACCTGCGGGCCTGTCCCCCGTAAGCATGTCCGACAGCCCTCAAAAACCATCCTCTGCAAGGCACCATCGGTGGCCTACCATCCACCCATAAAGCCAGCGTACTTTTCCAACAATGTGCATATCCAGGGCAATCCAGCCATGAAAAGTGCTCCATCCCAACCAACCGTCCCCCAAACAGTACCCCCTACCTGTGGGCTATTAGCTATAAAGCATGTTTAACCGCCCCCAAAAAGGTCCTCCTCTGCAATGCACCATCGGTGGATGCCCATCCACCCTTACTCCAGTGACCCTTGTAACCAAGAAACCGGTCCAGGAGCCTCCCCATCCATGAAAGCGCCCCCCTCCCCAACCAGGCCACCAGCGTCCCCCAAACAGCCTCATTCGCTGCAGCCTGACTCCTTGTAAGCATGCTAAACGTCCCCCAGAGCCCTTCATTGCAATGCGCAGCGCTTCTCCCTAACCAGCTTCCCAAGTTCCTTGTCATTGAAACATATCCCTTGCCAAGCCTCTTGGAGTAAACCAGACCTGCCCTGTTCCGAAGAACCTCCTCTCCAATGCCTTTGCTTGTAGTGGAGCCAGTCCCCATATCGCATGGCACAGTCACACCCACTGGCCGCCAAGCTCACCTTGAGTCAATTCCACCGTTCCCCCCACAATCATCAAACATCCCAAATGACTGCTTTCTCCCACCAGAGGACAGCCGTACACCCGCTATGTCGCCGCTGTTGCTGCCCAACGTTTGGGAGAGTGTCCGCCTGTCCATGCGACCACACTGGATCCCAGGCCACTCCCCCTACCTGCAGTAGAAAAAGAATGATTAGTCCCGTAAGTATTATGTCCCTGTCCCTTCCATCCCCAATCTCTCCAAAACCCCCGCCCAAACCCTTCTGTGTACTATAACGGCCCCACACCCCCTCCTATACTGCCCTCTCCCCCACCTCCGATTTCCCCCCCCACCCCTGAACAGTCTTCCAGATGACACCTCTGTGCCCTCCCTCAGGCGTAAGATTCGTGCCGCTCCTTAAAGGAGCCACTGCCCATCGGCCCCAGTCCTTGAACGAAACCGAAATAGTCTGTAGCGCCGTTAAAACTACCTTCCACATTTGGCAACCCCAAGTCCCCAGTCATAGGCCTCCCTTTGCGTACCCCCAAGCACTGGTGCCTCAACCCCCCCCCTGCGCACCCCCTCACCACAGCCACTGCGCCCACGTCCGCTGCTCCACCGGTACCACTTCATCTCGTCTCCTGTGTCCCGCACTACCATACTCCCAGATGCCCCCGACGAAATCGCCATAGTGTCAGTAGCGTTACGACACGACCACCGTGTGTTGGCTCCTCCCCCCGACCCGGAACGCCTCTCCCCGATGTTTAAAGAAGAGTGTGACATTTACCACCTTACGACACCGGCAGCGTGTACGGAACTCCAAACCCTTGTCCTGCGAGATCCTTCACCATTGTAGGCACAAGACTCACCATGGAGACCTAGGTCCCGGCCCCCCTACCTAAACTGCGCCCTGCAAGCCAGAATCCCTGCTGCCAACTAATTGCCAGCTACAAATCCCGTGACGATCCCCAAACGCCACGTGCAGTGCCTGAAAAAACCCTCAACCCCGTCTGGTTCCCTCAAGCAGCGGCCCAGGCCTTCTCCGTCTCCTCCGCTAACCCCACCGGCGCACCCCCGCAGCCCCCTTTACTGCTACGCCGAGAGGTGAATATCTTATCAAGTGGCCCACAAACTACCTCTACCAGTCCCACACCCCATGCAAGTCCCTACCTGCAGCACACTGCCCTCGTCACGCCTCGCGACCCTCGCGCTCCCGATACTGAGGCCCCCCAGGCCCCTGCATGTATCACCACCGAACTCCCTTGCTGCCCCCGCTGCCACCTTACTGAAGGACTACCCTGGCATACACCGAGGAAGGAGCACCCGGTGCCAACCAGGGCGTGAAACCTAAGCTTCCAAGTACAACTCCGAGACATTAACTTCCCCATTCATTTACCTGAGCGTCCGCCCAGGACCTCCTCTTCCAGACCGGAGCTGCCATCCCTTGGAACTCCTTGCCCCCTGCTCCGTCTGCAGCAGCACTCGCCTGAAACAACAACAAAATGGACTGGTTACCTGCACCCCCCCCCCCCCCTCCAGGGCAATCCCCCACTCCAAGGCCCCATTGGCGACGGACCAATCCTTGCATGTAGCACCACCGAACTCCCTGCTGACCAGCAGTGCGTCATGTGGGCCCTGGGTTCCCCAGGCCTCCAGCATTGTCCCAACCTTATTGAAGGAAATACCATTGCATACACGTAGAAAATGAGCACCCGGTGACAACCAGGGCGTGGACACGGTATCGGCAACGTACGACACCATACCATTGCATACACGTAGAAAATGAGCTCCTGGTGACAACCAGGGCGTGGACACGGTATCGGCAACGTACGACACCATACCAGTGCATACACGTAGAAAAATGAGCACCCGGTGACAACCAGGGCGTGGACACGGTATCGGCAACGTACGACACCAAGACTTACACCCCCCCGGTCCTTTACCTGAGCGTCCGTCCAGGACCTCCACTTCCAGCCCGGAGCTCCTTGCCCCTGCTCCGTCTGAGGCAGCACTCGCCTGAAACAAACAACAGAATGGACTGGTTACCTGCACACCCCCCCCCTCCAGTGCAAACCCCTACTCCAAGGCCCCATTGGCGACGTACCACTCCTGGCATATATCACCACCGAACTCCCCCGCTGACCAGATGTGCGTCATGTGGGCCCTGGGATCCCCAGGCCTCCAGCATCGTCCCAACCTCATTGAAGGAAAGACCATTGCATAACCGAGAAATTGAGCACCCGGTGACAACCAGGGCGTGGACACGGTGTCGGCAAAGCACGATCAAGACATAAACCCCCCCCAGTCCTTTACCTGAGCGTCCGTCCAGGACCTTCTCTTCCAGACCGGAGCACTTTGCCCCTGCGCCGTCTGAGGCCGCACTCGCCTGCAACACATAACAAAATGTACTGGTTACCAGCACTCCCCCCCCCTCCCCTTCCAGGGCAAACCCCCACTCCAAGGCCTCATCGGCGACGTACCACTCCTGGCATGTATCACCACCAAACTCCCCCGCTGACCAGTTGTGCGTCATGTGGGCCCTGGGTCCCCCAGGCCTCCAGCATTGTCCCACCTCATTGAAGGAAATACCAGTGCCTCCCGACAGAAATTGAGCACCCGGTGACAACCAGGGCGTGAACACGGTATCGGCAAAGTACGACACCCAAACTTAAAAACTCCCCCCCGCAGTCAGTTACCTGAGCGTCCGTCCAGGACCACCTCTTCCAGCCCGGAGCTCCTTGCCCCTGCGCCGTCTGAGGCCGCCCTCGCCTGAAACAAATAACACAATGGACTGGTTACCTGCACAACCCCCCCACCGCCCCAGGCAATCCCCCTCTCCAAGGCCCCCGTCGGAGACGCCTGTCGCTCCTTGCACTGACCTAGACATTCGCACCCGGTGCCAACCAGGGCGCGAACACCTAGTCCGCACAGTATAACGCCAAGCCATCGAACATCTCGCCACTCGCACTGTACCCAGCACACCAACTCCACTTCCGTCGCACCGTCACAGACTTCCATCTGCACCCCCAACCCCAGCCATACCACCCATCACACCGCACATACTCTGAACTCAGTAGGATTCACAAGTTTGCGTTGCTCAATGCGCGAATCCCTCGAAGGAGGGCAGGCCGCCGCGGACCCCCCTACTGCTTCTGGCCAGCGTCTCAGAGCCGTTGTGCGCCCCGCTGGCCCCACCCCCTATCTGCCGGCCTTATGCGCCGGTCACGGATCCCCCCCCCCACCGGGTCGCCGCAACCAGGTGGGCCCAAGCACCACCGGGCCTCGTGCCGCACTGGCAGTCCCTCACCCCTGACCTAGCCCCCCCTCGCAGCACGACTGACACGGACAACAACCCGTCACCTGCCCCCCCCCCTCCTCTGCCGAACCCCCGGGTGGCCCCCCAGTGCACCATAAACAAATTAAATGGTGAAGATCCAAGAATTAAGGAGCCCATACCTGCACCCTGCCGAGCGCGAACTCTGCTCGAAGGTATTGGAGCGCTTCACATAGCTCCTTGTTTACATTACACATTCAGGCAATGGGGAGTGAAATACTTTGCCCAGAATCACAGCATGCGACTTGCGCGCGAACTCGACCCGAAGGCATTGGAGCGCTTTACCGAGCTCCGTATATACGTTACACCTCCATGCATAGGGGGGGGGTCAAGTGATCCTTGTTCACATTACACATTCAGGCAATGGGGAGTGAACTAATTTGCCCAGAAGCACAGCATGCGAACTTGAGCGCAAACTCGACCCGAAGGCATTGGAGCGCTTCACCGAGCTCCGTATATACGTTACACCTTCATGCATGGGGGGGTTAAGTGAATAAGCCCAGAATCGTGAGACGAGGGCGCGGCCTCGAGGCTCGAACCCTGATACCCTGCACAGAAGCGGCAGCGCAGCCGATCCCGCCGTCCCTGCCTCAAAACCCGCCTGCCGCCACTACGGGGCCCACAGCAGACGCGCGCACTGTCTCCCAGCTCCCCCCCCCCCAGCAGGCGAAGGCAGCGTTACCCAACCCCCGCCGACGAGCACGCGGTAGGGCTCCCGCTCCCCCTCCCGCTCAGAATACCCCCCCCCCTACCTGCCGCTTCCACGTTGCCGGTGCTAGCCGCAGCTAGCTATTCCTCGCATGTGCACACCCCCCAGCCACGACACTCCAGGCCTGTGCCTGCAGGACACGCCCGGCCGCAAACGCCGCGCCCGGCCGATCGGACTCGCGGTCACCTTACCACGGTCAAGCCAGCCGCCGCGCCGCATATCCTCATAGGGGGCCTCGCAAACTGAGACGCTCTCCCTAGCCCAGGCCGGACATTTCGCGAATCCTCCGACCATCAGCCGATCGACAAATCGGCCTCCGCTACACTTCCTCACAACAAACTTTTCTCTCTCCCTCCCGGTGGTGCTCAGGTGTCAGGAAGAGGCCGGATCTCCTCTCCTGACACCTATATACCCTCCCAACTCCCGCCCCTCTCCTTCCTATGATCCCACCCCCACCATGTCCTTCCGGTCGTTGCGCGAATTCCCCGGGGGAAGACTGGTCTGCGACCTTCACTTCCCCCGGGGCCCGCATTCAGGGGACGGGTCAGAGCAGGGGCGGGGCTTAGCGCGTCAGCTGGCGAGCACGCACGCCCCACGATGCCTCGAGAGAGAGAGACGTCTGTGACATGATTTAGACAGGCAGTACGAATACCTCCAAGTGTTACGGTTTTGTTTTGAATATCTGAATTCCAGATCCGGCGCCCCCATACGCACGTGCCCATTGGATACTATGTGAACGAACTTCTTGGCTTCAGGATTGCTGAGTGACTAGTACGCTTTGGAAGGCTGGAAGCTTGTGAAATAGGACGTACGTCTGGCCTTGCATTAGCCCTAGGGTTGCCACCTCAGCTGGTTTTTATCAGCCTGTCCAGTGTATTTTCTGTGGATGCCAACAAAACAAGCATTGGCATAGCCAATAGGTCTCGCTTTTGGGACCTGTAATGTTGTAAGTATCTCCCCAAAGGAACACACGACTCCAGGGGTTGCAGGAACAATATTTGAGCTTTATTTGGTTACACACGCAAGAGCGCCGGGCCAGCACAACCTACTCGGTGCCGCGGCTCCGCTCTCTATCCCGTTCCGCTGTTCGCGCATGCGCATTGCCTAATTGCGCGCTCTGCCCTCACGCGCTGCGTGGCCACGCAGCGTGCACGGACTAGAGCGCACACTACATATCTCCCTCCTTTTCCATGGCCCAATTAACATGCAGTCCTCACAGTCTCTAGGGTATACACCCTCCATCTAGCTCAAAGTCTTTGAAGCGGCTAGGCCTCACAATCACTCTGCCGGCTCGGGTACGTCTTACCGGGGTGCAGGAATTTCCAGGATCGCTGCTTACGGCTGGGCTCCCCTCCATACCTCGGGGGTCACCTCGCCCCACTCTGTCCGGGCTGCGACCTTCCTCCGTCGGTAGCTCTTCCGACTCCATCGTCCCCTGATCTTCCTGCTCCTCGCTGTACTCTCTCTCTTGTATGTCTCTTCCTTCAGGGAGTTTACTCCCTTCATTGTCTTTTGTATATGTTTCATGGGTTATTTTCTCGTTCTCTTCCTCTGGCCATTTTAGGATCTTGTTGCATTTCGCCATGCGGTCATGGGACCACACGTTCCCCTCGCTGAGTAAGGCAGCTCTCTCATACACCTCCTCCACCTGTAGAGGTGGACTGTACTTGCTGTCTCCCTTCTTCCTTCGTACCGCTAACTTGACTCTCACCCACTCCCCTTTCTCCAGAGTGGCGTCTTTGACCTTCCGTCTCTGGTTGTAGTACTCCGTGTACACTCTCTGGGCCTTCTCCAGGTTGTGTTGTACTACCGCTGGAGACCATTTGCTTGTGATCGTCTTCTCCCTCCACATTACGTTGTCCTTGGTGAAGGGGTGTCTCCCCCTTAGGATTTGGAAGGGGCTATACCCTGTCCCCGTGGGGGTGATGCGGTAGGCCCACATCGTGTTCTGTATCTCCTTCTCCCAGTCTTTCCCCATCATGATGGCTGCTTGGATGGATCCCATTAGCACCCTGTTGAAACGTTCCACCTGTCCATTGCTCGACGGGTGGTACACTGCAGTATGTAGCAATTTGATCCCATTGCGTTCCGCGTACTTGTTCCATTTTTCGGATCTAAATTGGGGTCCATTATCACTCAATATCGTTCTAGGAATGCCTTCCCTTAGGAAGACCGAGGTGAGAAATGTTATCACTGTCTCTGCTTCCATTTCTTCCTGTATATGTATTTCCGGCCATATGGAATACTTGTCGACCAGGACACAGAGGTATTGGGGCGTACCGTGGGTGTCCAGCACCGGTCCCAGGATGTCCACCGCCATGTCTTCCCACGGCCCACTTGGTAGGGGGAATTTCCCTAGCGCCGGCCGTAGGGGAACCAGTGTTTTGTCTGCTCTTTGGCACTGGTTGCACTCTCTCACTTGTCTTTCCACCTGAGCGTCCATTCCTGGCCACCAGTACATGTGCTTCGCTCTCGCCTTAGATTTTACTATTCCCAAGTGTCCTTCGTGTAGCATTGCGATTAATCGGGGGACCACTGCTGCCGGGGGAACCACTTTGTCTCTCCTGTACAGGAATATTCCTTCGTTCCCCACTGATAATTCTTCTCGGACTTCATAATATTTTCGGAGTGCCTCTCCTAGCCATTTCATCTCCGGCCATCCCCGTATTATGTGTTCTTTGACTTTGTGAATTTCCTCATCTTCTCCATACGCCTGTATCCAGTCTTGTTTGCTTATTACTCTTTCTGGGTCTTCCATTACTGCCACCATCTCGTCTTCCTCTGTAGCCGTGTAGCCTCTGTCTCCTTCCATGGCTGCTGCTCTGCTAAGGTAATCTGCCACCTTGTTCCTCGTCCCCGGAATGTACTCCACGTCGTATCTGTACTCTAGCAGTTTGAGAGTCATTTTTGCTATGCGGGGTGTGGCGCCAGCGTGCCCGCTAGAGGTGAGCACCTTGACCAAGGGCTTGTGGTCCGTCTTAAGAAGGAATCTTGTGCCCCATAAGAATTGGCGATATTTTCCCATAGCCCACACCACAGCTAACATCTCTTTCTCAATCACACTGTACTTCTGTTCAGTGGGTGATAGCGTTCTGGACGCGAAGCTGAGTGTTTCCACCAGTCCATCACTTCTTTCCTGCATGAGTACTGCCCCTAGTCCTTTTTCGCTGGCATCTGTCATCAGTATTGACCGGCCGAGTGGATCATAACCTTGCAAGGGCACCGCTTGACTGATGTCTTTCTTCAGGTCATCAAATTCCTTCTGTGTGTCCTCCGTCCATTTGTAAGTCGTTTTATCCCTCGTTAGTTGTCTGAGGTGATGTGTCTTGGTGGCAAAGTGTGGCACGAACTTGCTGTAATACTCTGCCATCCCTAAGAAGGACCTTACTTCTTCTTTGTTGTTGGGTGCCGTCGCCTTGCATATCGCCTCCACATTTGCTCTTTTAGGGGTGATGCCGTGTCCTCCTATCTCGTGACCTAGATACGTGACGGATGTCATCCCCAGCCGGCACTTCTCCCATTCTGCAGTCAGCCCCTTGTTCTCTAGTACTTTGAGTACCTTTTCCAGCCTCTCATCATGGTTTCTTCTATCTGTTCCCATCACTAGTATATCGTCCTGAAAATACTGGATGCCCTCGATGTCCTGAAACAAGCGATGCATCAATTTTTGGAACACCGCCGCTGCTGAGGCGAGACCGAATGGCATTCTCCGGAATTGGTAGCACCCAAAGGGTGTGATAAACAATGTCAATTTCCGGCTTGTCGGGTGTAGGTCTATCTGGTGATAGGCAGACGTTAGGTCGATGGTGGAGAACCACTTTACCCCTTTGGTCTTGGCTAGCATTTCTTCGATGCGTGGTAACGGGAAATTTTCTACTATAAGACACTTGTTTAGTTCCCGAAGGTCCACACACAAACAGACTTTCCCATTTGGTTTCATCGCCACAACCAAGGGGGCGAGCCATTCCGCACTGTTGATCGGCTCTATTATCCCCGCCTTTTCCAGTCTGTGTAGCTCCGTCTGCACCGCGTCTTTCACCGCTAGGGGTATATTCCTGACTTTGTGGGACACTGGTCTGGAGTTTTCTTTGAGCACTATCTTGTGTGTAAATTTCTCCAGCTTCCCCACCTTTCCTCCGAACACCTTCGGGAATTTGTTCTTCATTGCATCCAATACCGGCCAGCTCCCTGGCGCTGTCATAAGGACTTGTGTGTCGCCTCCCGGGTCTAGTTTGATCCCTAGATCCCCTTGGTCCATCCATCCCAGTACGGAGGGGCCTTTCTCCGCTATGTACAATTTGCAGTCGGCTTGTCTACCTCTGAATTCGGAGGTTAACTTCCTGTACCCCACCATGGGTATCGGGTCCCCTGTATACGATACAGGGCGTATGTCTGGTGGTTCCAGCCTCGTTCCCAACGTGGGTTCGAATTGTTCCTTCCATACTGCTTTTTGGAGGATGGTGTACGGGGATCCCGAGTCTATTACTATCTGGATTTTCACCCCTCCTATCTTCATGTCGCATTGTGGTTTGCGAGTTCTCTTCCCGTCTATCCCCAGCACCTGGTCATCGACACAAAGTACCTCCACGTCTTCCTCCTGCTCTTCTTCCTCCTCCCGTTGCTCTTGTTCCACGTACTTCACCATGGGCCTCTTCGTCTTCCTTCGGCAGACTTTCTCATAGTGGCCGATTATGCCGCAGAACATGCACTTCGCACGGAACGCTGGGCATCTCTTGTCCTGAGCTGTATGTGCTGGGCTGCCGCATCGGTAACACGCTCCGTTGTTGTCTCTAGTCGGCTTCCACGTTTGTCCACTTTTTCCTTTCCATTTCGGGGGTCCTTTACTCTCCTGGGGCGGATGTTTGCTTCTTCCCTGTGCTTCTGCGTCATCCACTTTGTTCACCATGGTCTTCGGGACCACCTCCCTTTTCGCCGCTTCCGCGCACCTTTTTGTTAACTCCGCTTTCTTCACCATCGCGATCACTTCTTTTAGTGGCGCCATACTGTTCGCCCACAGCTTGTCTTGTACGCTCTTGTTCGTAGTATGCATGACGATTTGGTCCTTGATGAACTCATCGTGCAATGCTCCGTATTTGCATGTCACCGCCAGTTTCTTCAATGCCTCTACGTATTCATCAATGGTTTCTCCCTGCTCTTGTTTCCTCTGTTGGAAGTTGTACCTATCTATCGAAACACTCACCGCTGGGCGGTAATGGGCATCGAGGTCCTCCATGGCGTGTTTAAATACGTCATCGTCCGCGTTTTGCCGGGGTTGCGGTACTAGATTCTGGTAGACCCTTATGCCCTCCGGGCCTAAATTGTGCAGGAGTATTCTTTTCTTTCTCGTGCTGGGGAACGCTTCTCCGTTTTCATCTTCAAGCGCCGCTAGGTAGTTCTTAAAATATTCCCGCCAATCTTCCCACTTCATTTGGGGTTCTCCTTTTCTTGGCAGAAATGGTATTAGCGCCGTCAGTGAAGATCCTTGGGTGCTCATCTCCCCCCGTCCTACTGGCGCCGCTCCTGGGCCTCTCGGACTATCTGGCGTGTCTCCCCTCTCTGGTTGCGCCTGCTCCTGTTGCGCCTCTTCCGACCCCCCGTCGCCGCGTGCTGCTGCTTCCGCCAGGTTCACTGTGACTGGGCCTTGCGTGTGCCTATTGCGGTTTCGCGCCTTCTATTGGTCTCTGCACGTAGTCTGTACCTTTTTTTTGTTTTCCCGCTGCCTCTGCCACGCTCTCCGTGTGTTTCCTTCCTGGGAATGGTCTTCTTCCTGTCTTCCCCTTGGCTGGCTACTGCTGCTCTGGCCTGTGCTCACAAGCGGTGGGTCAGGGTTTCTCTGCTGTCTGTGGTTGCAGATATATCCCACCCTCGTCGCCACTGTAATGTTGTAAGTATCTCCCCAAAGGAACACACGACTCCAGGGGTTGCAGGAACAATATTTGAGCTTTATTTGGTTACAAACGCAAGAGCGCCGGGCCAGCACAACCTACTCGGTGCCGCGGCTCCGCTCTCTATCCCGTTCCGCTGTTCGCGCATGCGCATTGCCTAATTGCGCGCTCTGCCCTCGCGCGCTGCGTAGCCACACTAGACTAGAGCGCACACTACAGGACCTTGTAAGTAAGTATAAGACTTCACGTTTACATTTACTTCGTATTTAGGATGCAGAAATGTAAACGTCAAGTCTTACACTTCAGTTTTTTTTTTACTTACAATTTTCCAAAGGCGAGACCTATTGGCTATGCCAATGCTTGTTCTAATAGTTTACTCAAAAGAGACAAAAGAGATCGGGCGGTAGTTAGATCCTCTACAGCCTTCTTTCAGATGGTGATTATTTGTGCGGCCTTCCACTCTAGTGGAAGTTGCCCCTCCCTCATAGAGAGATTAAGTATTGAGCAGATAGCCAAACCAGCTGTTTGTGCAGTAGAGAATAGATTCTAGCTGGAATGACATCCATAGGTGATCTGGACTTTTTCAAAATTGTCTCCACTATATCTACTGTGAGTGGAGTAAAACTATCCAAGAGATGACTGTTGGTCAAAGTCAGAGGACAGAGGTTTAAAGTTTCATTCACGGGGCTCCTGCCTTCAGTAAATTTGTCATAGATGGGATTGATTTTATGTTGAAAATGATTAGCGATCTCATCACAAAGTTCTTGAGATGGAGGAACTTCATTATTACAAGCCTTCGGGTTAGTAAAAGACAAAATTGATATAATTCTTTAGGAGAATTCCCTCTCTGGTTAAGTTGTGATGCAATATAAACTCTATGGGCATTTTTTATGTTCTTATGATAAAGAGCTATAGAGGTCTTATACTTTTCTCTGTCGTTCTGATCATGGAAGTGACGCTACCGTCTCTCCACATTTTTTACAAAGGCATTTCTCCTTACGCAGTTCCTGAGAATACCATGCTGCATGTGTTCGTTGGGTCGTATTAGAATGTGGTTTCAATGGGGCCAGATTATCTATGGCTGGTTTTACTGTGGTATGGTAGTCAGTTAAGCAATAGCCAATGTTCCTTGATTCCTGGTTAATATTTACCGAACATTTATTCATAAAGAGGTAAGGTGTAATTTTGTGCCACAGTCTTCTGAAAGTATTGAGAATGGTTTGGGGACAGGTTTGACCCTAGGCCCACAGATTTGGAAATCAATTAGGGAATGATCTGACCAGAGGACGTGGAGCCTCACAGAGAATGTTTGAGGAGTTGGTCAGAATAAGATCTAACATATGTCCCGCAAGATGAGCAGGACCTTTGTTAATTTTTTCTAGTCCTATAGTGGGCAAATCGGCAAGGAACACAGTGGTATCTGAGTTAGAAGTAATTTCATTATGTATATTGAACTCCCCTAATAAAAGGAGATGTTTGGTGGAAATAGTGTGGGGAGCCATCAAATGGTGCGAAAAGTCCCAGAGGGGACCAGGGGGCCGGTATACAAGGGCGCCTTTCCAGCAGTAATGAGTCAGAAAATTAATTCTAAAACATAGATTTCTATTTTATCATTGCAACAGTGCTCAAGCTTTGATATCTTAATAGCATCTTTATGAACAATAGCTATACCTCCACTGACCTCAGACTCCCTATCCAACCTTTGGATACAGTAGCCCTCAGGGAGTGCCAACGCAATGGAGGGGGTGGAACTAGGTTTGAGCAAGGCTTCAGTAAGAAACCAGAGGTCAGGTTTTTCTGAGAAAAGTAAGTCCCTGACTTCAGTGTCGTGCTTAGGTAAAGATCTAACATTGCTCAAAAAGTTTTTCCATCCCTGAGCGGGTCTGGTAGGCAGGATATCCAGGGGGGTAGGGGACGTATCTAGATTATAATTCTTTGTCGCTTGATCTTGAGGAAGTTGGGCCACTGACTTCTGCTTCAGCTCCCTTCTTTGAAACTAGCAGTGTTTGCACGAGAAAGGTCCCTCTATATCAGAAAAGACCCCAGACAGGTCATGACGGCTATTGATACAGTCAGCATTACATAAGCGTCTAACTTCAAGGAGTTACAAAGTTGAGTAAGTATGTTTCTGCCTATGGTCCATGTCTAACCTGAAAGATGCAGGGGTGCGCACGCAGCACGCCCAGTTCGCGCATAGCTGTCGTGTTCGCTCACTCCCTCCACTCTGACGGAAAAACCCACGGTGGACCTGAGAGCGGGCGAGACACAGACACAGCGGGTAGGAAAAAAGAGCGGGTAGAAGAGTTTAAAGAAACTGAAAGTTATAAATAACTTAATATCAACCTGTATAAATTAAATCAAACTGCCAAAAAAAATCAAGAATAAAATCGATAAAACTAGTACAGAAGTATTGCATCTAAAACAGAGTTACTGGTCTATGCCCCTCTCTTTCCAGGCAGGTTCCTTTAATTAATTAAATTTTTTTTTTAAAGGGAGGGGGGACTGTGCAGCCCACCTCCCGGGGCGATTTTTGCCCCGGGTCCTCATCCACTAAGGCCCGGCCCGGGCACCCAATTTTTTAAAGCTGTGGTCCATGGGTTGGGCATAAAGGCCCCCATGGTCCCTGCCTACTACCTGCATCCTGTGTGAGCTGGCATTGCTTTGAGACCCAGGGACCTGCTAACATGCAGCTCCCTAGATCTAAAAAAAAATTCTCTGTTTCCCTGCTCCCTTGACAGCGGGCAGGGAAACAGATGTGCTCTGCTTTTGGCAAGCGAGAACATGTTTTGTTTTCGCTTGCTGAAAGCTGAGCACTGTTTGCTATGGCTTGGCGGGAGCGGTACTACACCCAAGCTATAGCAAACTGCAATGTCCCGGGTCTGGGCACCCTGGGACATTGCTGGAGTCGGCCCTGGGGGGGTAGTGGTCCCCCGGGCCATCTAGGGCTCCATGAGGGGGGCCCCACGGCCTCCCTAAAGTTAACTTCAGCCCTGGCAAGATGGTTGTCCATGGGGCTGCAGGGGGTGGAGTGGGCCCCCGTATTTGTATTGTTAACTGTCCAGGGAGGTGGCAGTCCCAGGGCTTTGCATAAGCCTAGAATGGGGGCCGCATGAGCCCTCCTCATTCATGCCCCCGGGATTTAGCCCACCCAGGGTCTTTAAAAAAAAAGACAGGCAGGAGCCAGCGGATCCATCCATGACTCTGCATCAAAATTTAAATACATTTTTTTTTTAACCCCACCATATCTGGGGGCATCAGGGTATTCCTACCCGTACTCCTTTTCTTCAAGCCGAGTTCCAAGATGGCTGCCAACACTTCCTGGTTGAAGTGTTGGCAGCAGATCAATATTTTGTAGGATTCGCGAATCCCCAGATATCTATATTTCTTTAAGTTTGATATCTACAAAACTACTGAATGGATTTTCACCAAATCACAAAAGCACGCTTTCTGAACCAATATCTAGCTTTCTGCCAAATTTGGTGTAATTCCATTCAGCAGTTCGGCCTGTAGTCGTGTTAAAAAAATAAAAAATCCAGATAGGCATAACATAGGGAAAACGTGTTTTGGGACCCCCCTTTATTTTTGACAGATCACACCGAATCTTTCAACACAAGAGGTGAACCAAAAAGGGGAAGTTTTTTGAAAATTTTGTAGCGATTCAGCAAGTGCCGCCAAAGTTATTGGCAAAAAAAGAAACGCTTTTCCTATGGAAACTTTGGTCCGAACTTTAACTACCTACTGGCGACTGCCAGTAGGTTTTATATATATACCAAAGGTTAAAGGGACGTTAGAGTGAGATTTTACACACACAAAACCATAGAAATTAAGGTGTTAGAGTTATTTCAAGTAACTATAACTTGTAACCTAAGTAAACTATAACTGGCGCCCTCGCCATGCACAGTTTTCTCATCCATAATTTAACTTTTCCGGGTAATTAGCAGTGCATGGTGAGGGCACGAGTTATAGTTACCTTAAGGCACGATTTATAGTTACTTGAAATAACTCTAACTATAACTGCTGAATTTCTATAGTTAAGTGCTTGTAAAATCTAACTATAACGTCTCTAAAGTTTTGTGAATCTAAAATCTGAACCCAACTATAACGTCCTTATAACCTTTGTTTTTCTAGTGAATTTCTACGTTTTTTTAAATTCTACTTCCTAACTATAACGTCCCTGTAACCTTTGGTTTTTTTCAGTGAATTTCTTTGGAACGTTAAGTAAAATGCGCAATGCAATCATGGTGGGGGGAGTTTGATGCAGGGCCTGGCTTTGGTTGTCCCCAAAAAAGCTTGCTGCTCCTGCCCCCCTTCTCCTTGCCATCTATTGTTCAAGTCCATGCTCCTGCTCCCTTATTACATCCCTGTGTGGCCTTCTTGCTGTCACTGCCCTTCAAGCTTACCATGAACAGTTAGCTTGCTGTCCATCTACCTCCTCCCTACTGCCTGTTGTCTGAGTCCATGCAGCAGCCCCCTCCCTTCTGCCCTGCATGGTACAATGTACTGCCACTGCCCTCCATTTAGCTTGCTGTCCCTGCCCTCTGTTGCCCAATTCTATGCCCCATCATTGTCCTCCTGTTTAACCTCCATGCTGAACTTGTTGCCCCTCAACTCCTTCCTCTGCCCTCTGATGTCTGTGTGCATGCTCTTGCTCCCTCCTTTTTGCTCACTGCCCTTCACATCTACTCTGAGTTCCATGCCCATATCCCCTCCCTTCTGTCCTCCATGGGTCATATTGCTGCCACTTCTTTCTGCCATTAATGCTCTGTTGTTCTGCAACTTCTCCTCCTGCCTACCCTGCATGATCTGTTGTGAAGCCCATTCCCCTCTCTTGCTTATGTCCAGCCCCTACCCATCCCTTCTGCCCACCATGGCTTTTGTGCTGCCACTAACCCTCCCACTTGTAGTACATGGCCTTCTTTGCTGCCATAGCCCCTCACACCTGCCTTGTCTGGTCAGCTTGCGGCCCCTGACCCCCTCCCTCCCACCGTTGTCTGTGTGTATGCCATTATAGTCTCACTGCTGCCCTCCATGGTGTGTTGTGCTTCCAGTGCCTATCCCGTCTTCCCTCCAAGGTCTAAATGCTGCTCCAGCCCAATCCCCTTGCCCCCTGTCCTCTGTTTTCTATGTGCAGGCCCATATCCTCTCTCTCCTGCCTTGCCAGGTCTGTTGTCATGCCCCTGACCCATCCCTCCTGCTCTTCTTGGTCCGTTATGCTGCAACTGTCCCTCCTGTCTGTGCCAAATGGTCAGCTTGCTGCCCATGCCGCTTTCCCCTCTGCTCTCTGATGTCCATGTGCATGGCCCTGTTCCCTCCCTATTACCTTCCATGGTCTGTTGTGCTGCACTGCCGTTCCGCTTGCCCTGTGTGGTTTATTTTGCTGCTGCAGCCCTTGATGCCTGCTGTGTAAGGTCAGTTTGGTGCCCCTGCATTGATCCAGTGTACCATACTTGCCAACATTTTGAACTTGGTTGAGGGAGATTTTGGAAAAAAACCTGGGGAATAGATTTTTCTTATTGACTTACATTGAAAAAGAGGAGATTGTAAGCAGGAGACAGATAAAACCTTAAAAACATCAGGAGTCTCCTGCCTGAATCAGGTCTGTTGGCACATATGGTTGTACTGCTTCTGCCTCTTCCTTCTGTCCTCAGTGGCCTGTTATATTCCCACAGCCTCTCTTGCCTGTTCTGCATGCTTGGCCTGCTTCTCCGTCTCCCTTTCCCCTGCCCTTCATGGTCCGTTGTGCTGCCACTGCCCTTCCAACCTACCCATTGATAATGCCGAACCTCAACCCCTTTCCTTGGTCGATGGCTCTTTGTTAAGCAGCGTGAGAGGTAAGTAACTGTTCAATCTATCAGCCCAAACAACAGGGAATTTCCAGGAACTCAGGTCCACAACCAGGTTGTCGTTAGTCAATTTTATTATAAGTTTTGAAACACATTCAATTATATTACTCTTATCATGATAGTATAAAAATACAGAGAAAACAGGATGAAGCCAGATATCCAGAATCATTTCACCCTATATAACAAAAGAATAGGACTCATTCGGTTATTGCTATATAGATAATTAAAAGATAAAAATGTAAATTAGATTACATCAAACTCCTTTAACAAATCCTACAGTTTCCTTGACTATCCCCACACTACGTAAATGGGACCTCTAATCTAAGCTATTTCAAAGGAACACATAAAGGTGTCAGCGTGCAGAGTCTTCCGAAGAAGAATCTCCTAATAGCGTCATGCAGCATAAAGCCACAATTGCCAGGAGAGGTCCCTAACTTCATTAATATAAAACTATCACCAGATACAAGCACCTCCTTCAGGCTTTGGGTAACTTTCCATTGTCTCATTGTCCTTCTGCACCTCCTTCTTCACATGGCAAATCATCCCACACATCCTTCATGCCATCTCCGTCTCCCACGAGAACTCGTCTCTCCTGTGTTATCACATTCCTTCCGAGGCCTCTCTGTCGACTAAACAATAGACTAATGATGTCTTGTCCACCTGCACACAAAATACATGCAACATTTTACAGTACAAGCAAAGCAAGATTAAGAGTTAGTCATGAAATGAATTTAAAGTTATTCAGGCCTACCATCAGCTAACTTAACATAAAATAGGAATACAGCTTCTAATATAATGGGTAATAGAAATCCCTCAACAGGGATGAGCCGCACTTAAAGTTGATGAATCCAGTCAATTCTTTTAGCAATTCATAGCGTTGTTACAATTGACAATATGGGGTGCTGTATACACTCGTTGCACCGATTACCCAACAGTGCTATTGGCAAGTCAGCAAAAACCTGCACATACAAATGAAGAATACTCAGTAATAGCACTCCCTGATCCAGTCACATTTGGCGCTTTTCGCCCAAAATACAGATAGTAAATGAGTGTAAATATCTTGATGACACAATTTAAACAGATCAAGATTAATATGGCCTTATTTTCTGTCAATGAATTCTCCACACTCGACATCAATTCATCTTCTTTATTTCTGTATAGCAAGTTTCACAGCAATAGATATAAACCAAGCCAACACGTGTTTCGTCTGTACCATAGTGCGTATTCAGACTTTTTCAAGGCTGGAAAAGACGGAGATAAGTACAATATATAAACTTACAAACACAGATTAACATATTATAATGTTTATCCGGTATCACTTTTAATCCTAACCATATTTTTCTTAACAAGAAAAATAGGGAAAGAAAGAAGAGGAAGGGAAGGCGATTAACCAAAAAGACCCCGTGCCGCAGTAAAAATAGATCAATGCAAAGCATCCATCATTGTGACGGCACTAGAAATAGCAAGGCATGTAAAGAGAGCAAAACCTGTGACTACACCATGTGAAAAGAAAGAAGTCCAAGATAACCATCTATCACTTTATATTAAAACCTATGGTTCCCTGTATGGAGACCAATACATGGGTAAATCCTCTGTTTTTTAGAAAAGAGATAATACACTATATAAACAAACAAAAGAACCCACCAATTGCGTGAGTCAAGTCAAGTCACTTAGGCAATCTGGTAGTGAAGCCTCAAATGTCCAAAGAGAATAAAAAAGCTGCCAATAAAAAAACAAACATAAACAAATATAAAGGACTAATCCCACAGTAGCCACACAGAAACAATTGATCTCAAATACATATTTCAATTGTCAGTTGTAATGGCTAAAAGCCTGATCTGTATAGAAGTACTAGAGTATCTATCTCATTAAGTACCCGATACCATGAGGCTAATTGAATATGCAAAAAATGTCTAGCTCTATGACCACTCCTCTAGGAGGGTCAGGGGGGTGGGTGTCTATTTACCACGCACTAAGGATCTCGTCCACACAAAACTGCTGTGCTCCGACACCCCACCTTCGCTGTGGCGCTGCCTGGTGTGTTGGTGCCCACTCCCCCCCTGTTTGCTCTCTTGCATGGAGTCACCAGCACTGGCTGTGGCCCCTGATCCTATCCCCGCACAGGGCCTGTAAGTGTTTGTGACTTCTCCTGCTGGCCACGCTGCAGTGGAGGTTGAGGCACTGGGACGATGCTGCCTCATTTACATGTGCACGCATCTTCCTCCTTTCATTACAGCCCACTTGCCATCACTCCTTCTGATGCCAAGAGCCCAGCAGCTGGCCATGGGTTGACTCCGCTCCATGGTGCCACCGGCTCCTGCCTGGACTGCCAACCAGTCTCCCCTTTCTGAAGTGTTGCTAGGCATGATAGTGGACCCGGTCTTGCAAGCAGTGGAGAAGATGACACGCTAATCCATGGAGGGGCAGATTGACAAGGTCAGGGTAGACTTCAATCTCCTTCATGCAGACCATTGCAAGCTCAAGGAGAAGGTACCGAACACCAAAATTATACTCAACTCCAACCCATCACCCGGGAACACACTTCCACATGTCCCGATCCTGTCCTGATGCTCTGCGATGTCCCCATTGCGTGGCAACCTAATACCTTCCTCTATCTTGGGATTAGAATCTATCACAAACCTGCTGATCTCCTTGCCGGTAATATTGGCATGACTACGTCGGCTATTCGGTCACAGATGTTGTTCTGGTGCATGCTTCCTCTATCAGTCATGGGTCGAATAGCACTACTGAAAATGGTGGTCCTCCAGCAGATGTTATACTATTTCACTGATTTGCCATATTATCTCAAGCCTTTTTTTTTGCTCATTTGAGCGTATCATGAGAGAATTTTTCTGGAATGGATCCTGCTGCCAGGTAGCGATTTTCAAATTATATTTGCCCACAGATCAGGGAGGACTGACTGTCCCTAATATGAAGCAATATTATCTAGCCTCCCAGTTACAATAGGTGGCCAGATGGCTGGTGGGGTTGCACCATGGTGATACAGCCACGCATTCACCGCCTTTATAGGGGTGACTGAGGGCTATTTACTATTGTGACTGATTTGTAATAGAGGCATAGCAAGTCATTCATAGTGCTCTACCAGTGTTGTATATCCTTCACAGTTCAAACTGTCTGCTGTAATAACTGCCATTTGTATTATTAAAGTGATGTAAGCACAAAAGTAAAAACTTTAATAAGCAGATTCAAACAGAAAAGAAATTCAGAATATTAGCACTTTAGTTGCTCATCAGAACACTGTAGTAAACTGCTGATTACTAGGGAATTAACTGGCAGTCTGCTGCTGGTGTTGAAAGTGCATTTTTCAGTCTACATGTCAAAATGTTTTAAATAAAAGAGGACGAATTTGAGATCGCACTTATAACATGTCCAACATTTTCTTTCTACAGCACTAATAAGAATTTCTATGACAAAATGAACCCTCTCATTTTGTTCCTTTCTAAATTAAATATTTTAGGTATTACCAGTTTGATTCAATCAAGATAGCTTCAGGTGTGCCACACTTTTGTCATAAGTAAGACTGTTAGAGCTCTAGCTGTTCTTTAGAACACTCTGGGAGGATGCAGTAGAACACAAGGAAATCCACAGACAGGCTCCTGTTGCAAGTACATGTTTTAGTGAGAATGTCAGACTTCATTCTATTATCGCTGAGAAACATAGTGTGAATTTACTGAAAATATGCTCTCTTTTAAGCTTCTGGAGCCCCTTCTATAACCTATATGGGAAAATCATGAGAAAACTGTTTTCTCTCGAACATGATTCTTGAAATCCCAGTAGAAGCCTTTTTCTCAGGGTAAAATCACCTTAGCAACTAATGATTTATATTGTAACTAAAATCTGTTATCACCCTTTATACGTTCTCCTTTTTTTGACCCTCAAAACCTGCCATTACTACAATGCATTTCAGTGGGGTGCGATCATGTATATTGGTCCCAAGATGTTTGCCATCACATTCTGGTTAAAGTGCTGACAGCCAATAAGGTCTCACCACGAGATCTGTGCTTAGGCTCCACCCAATTATAGAACTTTGGATTTCCTTTTATTCCTCAAAAACTAGTGAATGAATTTACACCAAATAAAAAGTGTGATCTGATGAACAAAATCTACTGTTCTGCCAAATTTGGTGTTTGGGCTGCAGCTCTGGTTAGACTCTATCGGAATTAACATGGGAAACACACTTTTATTGTATCTCCCCCTTTTTCTCGGTCCCCCGCTTGACAGATCATCTTGAAACTTTCCATGCACAACTAGAATTACCCAGACTTGGGTCCCAGGCTGACCGTGCCACTGGATTCAAGCTAGTCTGGCTGATGAGGGGTGATGCCCCGAAACCAGTCCCAGGATGCCTATTTCCAGTTCAAGGAGCACCTGGCTTGGCAGTTCGGGCTGGACTGTTCCCATGAGGCACAGGGTCAAGACTGATTTGCATATGGCTGAGTATAAACAGGGGTGGAATGGTGAGGAAAAGAACGATGGATTGAACCCAGATCTCTTGACTGGGGTGAATGTTTGATTTGCTCTGCAGTTCGTCCATCATCTGTGTGTCTTCAAATGGAATTACCAGCGCACTTTTTCTGGATAATCCAGTGACAATTTGTCAAACGGCGCCAAGGATATAGGCAAGTCAAAAAATTATTTTCCTATGGAAACATAGTCAGGCATAGGTAGTAAGTAAAATATGTATATATACACACACACACCCACACACACATATATATATATATTCACTGAAAAAAACATAGGTTTCAGGGATGTTATAGTTAGAAATTAGCATTTAAAAAACCTTTGAAATTCACTGAAAACCCCATAGGTTTCAGGGATGTTATAGTTAGCTGGTCACTCATACAAAACCGGAGAGATTCCACCGTAATAGTTAGTTCAGCTAACTATAACTCGCGCCCCCGCAATGCACTGCTGATGACATCGCATATTTAATCATTCATGACATGGTCAGTGACATCACTGATGACATCACTGATGACATCTCAAATGACATAACTGATGACATCATCCAGTGATTGTGTGTTTCTGTAAAGTTTAAATATGTTTTATATATATGCAAGTTGTATTGAAGAATGAGTGGCTGTATAAGTGTCTGGATGGAGGATTTCATAGGTGCGTGACTGACTGTATAAGTGAGTGATTACATGTGTCTTACTGAATGCATGGGTTAGTGACTAAACTGTCTGAATATGTGTATCAGTGTGTCTGTTGTTGTGTAAGCTGCTACATGTGTTGGTCAGTAGCTACATGAGTGTCTATATGGGTTATTGATTGGTTGCCTAAGTATTTGTATAGGAGACTGTGTGTGTATGTGGGTGGGTGGGAGGTGTGTGACTCTGTGCATAGATGTGTGAGTGGTTGATTCACTGGGTGTATGGGTTCAAGAGTGCATGTGGAAACAGCTGTATGGGTGGGTGAGTATATGTATGGGTGTGTTGGTGAGAGATTGGATGTCTCAGTGGTTCATGTCCAAGTAACAACATATGTTAAAGGCAGTGTATGTGAGAGTTGGAGTATATAAATGACTATACGTGAGAGTCAGTGGATGTGAGAGTGTCTGTATGGATGAGTGAGTACTTGTATCAGTGATTGTATAAGAGAGTAAGTATGTGTTAGTATATGTTTGAATAAGTGAGGTGGTGTGTGTATAACTGTATTGGTGAGGAAATGGGAGTGTGATTGATTCTTTGCATGACTGACTAGGTGTGTGAGTAACTCCATGGATGAGTGGCGGTGTGTGACTGTATAGGTGTATGAGTGCATATGATAGTGTTGTATTGATGAGTGACTGTATGTGATTGTATGGGTGAATGAGTGGATGTGTGTGTAGACCTAGGAATCAGTGAGTGCGTATGTAGTAACTGGTATTGGTGTGTCGATGATTTCGAAAATGGTAGTCTGTATTTTAGAGTGGGTGTATCAAAGGTTATACTAGGGTATGAGGAGGTGCATCAGATTATCACGTGGATAATGTCATCAGTGATGTCATTTGAGATGTCATCAGTGATGTCACTGACCATGTAATAAATGATGTAATATGTGACGTCATCAGCAGTGCATTGTGGGGGCACGAGTTATAGTTAGCTGAACTAACTATAACGGTGGAATTCCTCTGGTTTTTTATGAGTGAAATGTCCAGCTAACTATAATGTCCCTGAAACCTATGTTTTTTTCAGTGAATTTCAAAGGTTTTTTAAATGCTAATTTCTAACTATAACGTCCCTGAAACCTCTGGTTTTTTCAGTGAATTTCAAAGGTTTTTTAAACATGAAACTACTATTCTGCTATTTGTCTTTATTACTCCTTTTTCTAACTTTTCCACAACATAAAAGAAAATAAACTGTAAAACTGTTTTCAATCAATCAATCAATCATTTGTAAAGCCCACTACATACCCGCGAGGGTCTTAAGGCACTGGAGGGGCCGCTACTGATCGAACAGCCAGGTCTTGAGCATCCTCCTGAAGGTCAGCAAGTCTTGGGTCTGTTGTAGGCTCAGTGGAAGGGTGTTCCATGTCTTGGCGGCGAGGTGGGAGAAGCATCTCCCGCCGGTGGTTGTTCTACGGATGCACGGGACGGTGGCGAGTGAGAGGTCGGCGGAGCGTAGCTGGTGGTTGGGGATGTAGAAGGAGAGCAGTCTGTTGAGATAGGCTGTGCCGGTCTTGTGGAGTTCCTTGTGTGCGTGGATGAGGAGCTTGAAGGATATCCTCTTGCTGACGGGGAGCCAGTGCAGGTCCCTCAGGTTGGGGGTGATGTGGCCGTGGCATGGTACGTCGAGGATCAGTCGTGCTGAGGTGTTTTGGATGCGTTGTAGTCGTTTGATGAGCTTGGTCGGGGCTCCTGCGTAGAGGGCGTTTCCGTAGTCGAGTCTGCTGCTGACGAGGGCCTGGGTGACTGTCTTTCTTGTATATGTCGGGATCCATCTGTAGATCTTGAGGAGCATACGGAGGGTGTGGAAGCAGGAGGAGGAGACGCCGTTGACCTGCTTGGTCATTGAGAGCGTTGAGTCGAGGATGATTCCCAGGTTGCGTGCGCGGTCAGTGGGTGTCGGGGCTGCTCCCAGTGCCGTCGGCCAACAGGAGTCATCCCAGGCTGAAGGGTTGGAGCTGAGGACGAGGAACTCCATCTTGTCCGAGTTCAGCTTCAGATGGCTGATCTTCATCCAGTCGGCGACGGCCTTCATTCCTTCGTGGAGGTTGGCTTTGGTGGTGATGGGGTCCTTGGTGAGGGAGAGGATCAGTTGAGTGTCGTCGGTGTAGGAGATTATGTTGAGGTTGTGCTGTCGGGCGACGTGTGTGAGCGGGGCCATGTAAATGTTGAACAGTGTCGGGCTGAGGGAGGATCCCTGGGGTATGCCGCAGATGATCTCGGAGGCTTCGGACCGGAATGGGGGAGGCGGACCCTCTGGGTTCTGCCAGAGAGGAAGGAGGTGGTCCATTCCAGCGCCTTATCTCCGATCCCTGCGGCGTGGAGGCGTACACGTAGTGTGCGGTGGCAGATGGTGTTGAAGGCGGCGGAGAGGTCTAGGAGGATTAGTGCTGGGGTCTATGCCGTTGTCCAGCAGGGTCCTGATGTCGTCGGTGGCAGCGATGAGGGTGGTCTCAGTGCTGTGGTTGCTGCAGAACCCCGACTGAGAAGGGTCCAGGATCCTGTTTTCTTCGAGGTATCCGGTTAGCTGTCTGTTGACGATTTTCTCGATGACCTTGGCCAGGAAGGGGAGCAGAGAGATGGGCCGGAAGTTCTTGAGGTCTCTTGGGTCAGTCTTGGGTTTTTTCAGTAGGGCATTGATCTCGGCGTGTTTCCAGCTCTCTGGGAAGGTTGCGGTCTCGAGGGAGAGATTGATGATGTTGTGCAGGTGGGGTGCGATGGAGCTGCTTGCTTTGTTGAATACGTGGTGCGGGAAGGGATCTGACGGAGAGCCGGAGTGGATTGTGCTCATGGTCTTGATGGTGTCAACGATGCACACGTTGGCCCAGGCTAGCAGGGGGTCGTGGTCGATGGTGTGCGGAGAGTCTGTTGTGTTGCTGTCTGTTGGGTCTGTCTGGGTGTTGAAGCTGTCGTGGATGTCTGCTATCTTGCGGTGGAAGAAGGTGGCGAGGGAGTTGCACAGGGCTTGTGACGGCGGAACAACGGTGTTGGAGCTGGGGTTGGAGAGTTCCTTCACGATGTTGAAGAGCTCCTTGCTATTGTGTGCGTTGTTGTCGAGGCGGTCTTTCAACGAGGTTCTCTTGGCGGCCCTGATGAGGTGGTGGTGGTTGCGGATGGCGTCCTTGTGTGCTGCGCGGTTGTCCGGAGTTTGTTCACTGTGCCATTTCTTCTCTAGTTTCCGGCAGGCTTGCTTGGAGGCTAGGAGTTCTGGGGTGAACCAGCTGACCCTCTTGCTGGTGTCTCTGTTGGGGGGTTTCTTCAGCGGGGCGAGGGTGTTGGCGCAGTCTTCGATCCAGCGTCTAAGGCTGTGGGCAGCATCGTCGGTGTTGGAGGGTTCGGTGGGTGGGCTGAGAGCGAGGTTTGCATGTAGTTGGTCTTCAGTGATTTTGCTCCAGCAGCGGCGGGGGATCTGTTGGGTGCGGTGGTGTGTGGTGGGTTTCTGGAAGGTGAAGTGGATGCAGCGGTGGTCGGTCCAGAGAAGTTCGGTGGTGTGGCTGACGGAGACGTGCGGGCTTGAGGAGAAGACGGGGTCGAGCGAGTGGCCAGCGGAGTGGGTGGGCGTTGTGACGAGTTGCTTTAGTCCGAGGTTGGTGAGGTTATCAATCAGGGTTGTGGAGTTGTTGTCGTTGTTGTTCTCAAGGTGAAAGTTCAGGTCTCCGAGGAGGATGTAGTCGTGGAGGTCAGGGCGTGCGTGCTGATGAAGTCGGCGATGAAGTCGCTGAACTGGGGGCGGGGTCCGGGGGGTCGGTAGACGAGGGTGCCTCTGAGGGTGGAGTTGGGGTCTGTATAGATCTGGAAGTGCATGTGTTTGGCAGTGCTAAGCGCGGCGGCGGTACTAGTCGCGACCCTGATGCTGTTCTTGTGGACTATGGCGATTCCTCCTCCGACTCCGTTGGTGCGGTCTCTGCGGGTGACCTTGTAGCCGTCTGGGATGGCTATGGTGATGTCAGGTGCGGAGGAGTCGTTCAATTAGGTCTCTATCAGGAAGGCGACGTCCGGGGATGTTGTGTCGAGCAGGTCCCAGAGCTCGACGGCGTGTTTGCGCGCGGAGCAGGTGTTCAGTAGTATGCATCGCAGGTGGGTGCAGTCATTCTTGCCGGGTGGTTCGTCAGTTCTGAGGCTGGTGTAGCTGCAGTTCCGGCAGGTGAAGGGACCATGTGTGTGTTTGGGGCGGCCTTAAAGCAGGTGTGGGTCCGTCCGGGGTTGAGGGCATGGAGTGTGCTGGCGTAGTAGCGGCGGTGGTCTTCGTGGCAGGAGCGGGGGCCAAGGGTTCTGGCGCTGGGCGCGGTCCAGGCGCGGACGGGCACAGATGGGCTTGCCTTAGGCGTGCCTTCGGCATGCCAGCTGCCCGGCCGCACAGCGGCCGGCATATATGGGGAGGTGGGAGGGAGGAGCAGCTGGGAGGTGGGAGGCGGGGACAGCGAATGGGCAGTTGGCAGTCAGGGGGGCGGGGCTGCAGGTGACACAGCGGCCGGGCGGTGAGGGACAGCGGAGGGAACAAAAGGAAAAAGGGCACATAATAGGGCAAAAGGGCACAAAAATCTATAAAAAACGAGTGGTATAGAAGGCAAAAGGGGCAGAAAAATGAGGGGGAAACGTGTGGCACAGGAGGCAAAGGGCACAGAAATCAATAAAAAAATTGAGTGGCACAGAAGGCAAAAGGGGCACAAAAACGAGGGGGAAACGTGTGGCACAGGAGGCAAAGGGCACAGAAATCAATAAAAAAACGAATGGCACAGAAAGCAAAAGGGTACAAAAGGGGGTGGTGGTGATGGACGGAGCATCAGAACCAATCAAACACTCACACCCAGTCAACAGATCTGGGTTTCATCCATCACTGTTCTTTAGCCCACTCTGCCACCCCAGTTCAGACATGGCCTTATGCAAATCTGACCCTGTGCCTCATGGGAACAGTCCAGCCCGAACTGCCAAGCCATGCCTTTCCTGGACCGGAAACAAGCTTCCTAGGACTGGTTTCTGGCATTTCAGCCGTCTTCAGCCAGGCTTGCTTGAATCCAGTGGCAAAGTGAGCAAGGGACTCACGTCTGAGCATACCCTGCCAACGTATGGCGAACAAAGCGGTACAAAAGGGGGTGGTGATGGACGGAGCATCAGAACCAATCAAACACTCACACCCAGTCAACAGATCTGGGTTTGATCCATCACCATTCTTTAGCCCACTCTGCCACCCCAGTTCAGACATGGCCATATGCAAATCAGTCTGACCCTGTGCCTCATGGGAACAGTCCAGCCCAAACTGCCAAGCCATGTCTTCCCTGGACCGGAAACAAGCTTCCTAGGACCGGTTTCTGGCATTTCAGCCGTCTTCAGCCAGGCTTGCTTGAATCCAGTGGCAAAGTGAGCAAGGGACTCACGTCTGAGCATTCCCTGCCAACTTATGGCGAACAAAGCGGTACAAAAGGGGGTGGTAATGGACGGAGCATCAGAACCAATCAAACACTCACACCCAGTCAACAGATCTGGGTTTGATCCATCACCGTTCTTTAGCCCACTCTGCCACCCCAGTTCAGACATGGCCATATGCAAATCAGTCTGACCCTGTGCCTCATGGGAACAGTCCAGCCTGAACTGCCAAGCCATGCCTTTCCTGGACCGGAAACAAGCTTCCTAGCACCGGTTTCTGGCATTTCAGCCGTCTTCAGCCAGGCTTGCTTGAATCCAGTGGCAAAGTGAGCAAGGGACTCACGTCTGAGCATACCCTGCCAACTTATGGCGAACAAAGCGGTACAAAAGGGGGTGGTGATGGACGGAGCATCAGAACCAATCAAACACTCACACCCAGTCAACAGATCTGGGTTTGATCCATCACCGTTCTTTAGCCCACTCTGCCACCCCAGTTCAGACATGGCCATATGCAAATCAGTCTGACCCTGTGCCTCATGGGAACAGTCCAGCCTGAACTGCCAAGCCATGCCTTTCCTGGACCGGAAACAAGCTTCCTAGCACCGGTTTCTGGCATTTCAGCCGTCTTCAGCCAGGCTTGCTTGAATCCAGTGGCAAAGTGAGCAAGGGACTCACGTCTGAGCATACCCTGCCAACTTATGGCGAACAAAGCGGTACAAAAGGGGGTGGTGATGGACGGAGCATCAGAACCAATCAAACACTCACACCCAGTCAACAGATCTGGGTTTGATCCATCAGCGTTCTTTAGCCCACTCTGCCACCCCAGTTCAGACATGGCCATATGCTAATCAGTCTGACCCTGTGCCTCATGGGAACAGTCCAGCCCGAACTGCCAAGCCATGCCTTTCCTGGACCGGAAACAAGCTTCCTAGGACCGGTTTCTGGCATTTCAGCCGTCTTCAGCCAGGCTTGCTTGAATCCAGTGGCAAAGTGAGCAAGGGACTCACGTCTGAGCATACCCTGCCAACTTATGGCGAACAAAGCGGTACAAAAGGGGGTGGTGATGGACGGAGCATCAGAATCAATCAAACACTCACACCCAGTCAACAGATCTGGGTTTGATCCATCACCGTTCTTTAGCCCACTCTGCCACCCCAGTTCAGACATGGCCATATGCAAATCAGTCTGACCCTGTGCCTCATGGGAACAGTCCAGCCCGAACTGCCAAGCCATGCCTTTCCTGGACCGGAAACAAGCTTCCTAGGACCGGTTTCTGGCATTTCAGCCGTCTTCAGCCAGGCTTGCTTGAATCCAGTGGCAAAGTGAGCAAGGGACTCACGTCTGAGCATACCCTGCCAACTTATGACGAACAAAGCGGTACAAAAGGGGGTGGTGATGGACGGAGCATCAGAACCAATCAAACACTCACACCCAGTCAACAGGTCTGGGTTTGATCCATCACCGTTCTTTAGCCCACTCTGCCACCCCAGTTCAGACATGGCCATTTGCTAATCAGTCTGACCCTGTGCCTCATGGGAACAGTCCAGCCTGAACTGCCAAGCCATGCCTTTCCTGGACCGGAAACAAGCTTCCTAGGACCGGTTTCTGGCATTTCAGCCATCTTCAGCCAGGCTTGCTTGAATCCAGTGGCAAAGTGAGCAAGGGACTCACGTCTGAGCATTCCCTGCCAACTTATGGCGAACAAAGCGGTACAAAAGGGGGTGGTGATGGACGGAGCATCAGAACCAATCAAACACTCACACCCAGTCAACAGATCTGGGTTTGATCCATCACCGTTCTTTAGCGCACTCTGCCACCCCAGTTCAGACATGGCCATATGCTAATCAGTCTGACCCTGTGCCTCATGGGAACAGTCCAGCCCGAACTGCCAAGCCATGTCTTTCCTGGACCGGAAACAAGCTTCCTAGGACCGGTTTCTGGCATTTCAGCCGTCTTCAGCCAGGCTTGCTTGAATCCAGTGGCAAAGTGAGCAAGGGACTCACGTCTGAGCATACCCTGCCAACTTATGGCGAACAAAGCGGTAAAAAAGGGGGTGGTGATGGACGGAGCATCAGAACCAATCAAACACTCACCCCCAGTAAACAGATCTGGGTTTGATCCATCACCGTTCTTTAGCCCACTCTGCCATCCCAATTCAGACATGGCCATATGCAAATCAGTCTGACCCTGTGCCTCATGGGAACAGTCCAGCCCGAACTGCCAAGCCATGCCTTTCCTGGACCGGAAACAAGCTTCCTAGGACCGGTTTCTGGCATTTCAGCCGTCTTCAGCCAGGCTTGCTTGAATCCAGTGGCAAAGTGAGCAAGGGACTCACGTCTGAGCATACCCTGCCAACTTATGGCGAACAAAGCGGTACAAAAGGGGGTGGTGATGGACGGAGCATCAGAACCAATCAAACACTCACACCCAGTCAACAGATCTGGGTTTGATCCATCACCGTTCTTTAGCCCACTCTGCCACCCCAGTTCAGACATGGCCATATGCTAATCAGTCTGACCCTGTGCCTCATGGGAACAGTCCAGCCCGAACTGCCAAGCCATGCCTTTCCTGGACCGGAAACAAGCTTCCTAGGACCGGTTTCTGGCATTTCAGCCGTCTTCAGCCAGGCTTGCTTGAATCCAGTGGCAAAGTGAGCAAGGGACTCACGTCTGAGCATACCCTGACAACTTATGGCGAACAAAGCGGTACAAAAGGGGGTGGTGATGGACAAAGCATCAGAACCAATCAAACACTCACACCCAGTCAACAGATCTGGGTTTGATCCATCACCGTTCTTTAGCCCACTCTGCCACCCCAGTTCAGACATGGCCATATGCAAATCAGTCTGACCCTGTGCCTCATGGTAACAGTCCAGCCCGAACTGCCAAGCCATGCCTTTCCCGGACCGGAAACAAGCTTCCTAGGACCGGTTTCTGGCATTTCAGCCGTCTTCAGCCAGGCTTGCTTGAATCCAGTGGCAAAGTGAGCAAGGGACTCACGTCTGAGCATACCCTGCCAACTTATGGTGAACAAAGCGGTACAAAAGGGGGTGGTGATGGACTGAGCATCAGAACCAATTAAACACTCACACCCAGTCAACAGGTCTGGGTTTGATCCATCAGCGTTCATTAGCCCACTCTGCGACCCCAGTTCAGACATGGCCATATGCAAATCAGTCTGACCCTGTGCCTCATGGGAACAGTCCAGCCCGAACTGCCAAGCCATGCCTTTCCTGGACCGGAAACAAGCTTCCTAGGACCGGTTTCTGGCATTTCAGCCGGTTTGGCAGTTCGGGCGGGACTGTTCCCATGAGGCACAGGGTCAGACTGATTTGCATATGGTCATGTCTGAACTGGGGTGGCAGAGTGGGCTAAAGAACGGTGATGGATCAAACCCAGATCTCTTGACTGGGTGTGAGTGTTGATTGGTTCTGATGCTCCGTCCATCACCACCCCCTTTTGTACAGAAAGCAAAAGGGGCACAAAAACGAGGGGGAAACGAGTGGCACAGAAAGCAAAGGGCACAGAAGTCAGTAAAAAACGAGTGGCACAGAAGGCAAAAGGGACACAGAAATACGGGGCAGCTGGGAAACAGAAGGCAAAACCGGGCAGTGGGACACGGGGCCGCGAGGGGTACAGAAAGGAAAACTGGGCAGTGACACGGGGGCAGTGAGGGGTACAGAAGGAAGAAAACGGGCAAGGACCACGTGCAGGCAGCGGGGGAAGACAGAAACAGCGGTCACAGACACAACAAAGAAAATACAGGCAATACAGTAAAACAGTAGGCGGAAGATGAACAAACTTACGATTCCTCAGCAGCGGCAGCTGGGGCAGGGACACACAAAGTCAGAGCTGTGCGGAGGGGGAGCGACCTACCTGTAATGTAATATATTTCAGAAATTACAGTGTTACTTATCAAATAATACAACATAATTTAACATTTTGAAAACATATTTTTCTCCCTTATTCAGCTGTTATCAGATTCTACTTAACTTCACTATTCACAGTGATGTCAGTGTAGTATCATCATAAGCAGCTGGGAAAAAAAAACAATTAACTAGATTGTGAAAAAAAACAAATGACTAATTCTTGCAACCACAATACGAAATCAACACAAATAACACATCCTATCCTATTTCCAATTTTTAAATCTTACCTTTACTCTGTAGTTTCCGTTCACACATTTCCTCAAGGCCAAATAATGTGTCAATTTATTTTTTTTGTTAAATTATCCAGTACGAATTCCTTAAAGCATCTTCCCATTTTTCCTCTAGGCCGAATAATGTATCTAAAATTTTTGTTTGAGAAATATTAAATATGAGTTGTGTAATTCATAAGGCAATCTTGGTTTTATTTCCAAGTGTGTATCGTTACAGTGACTCCAACCATTATTGTATTTTAAATATACAGTAAAATGTCCACATGTGATAGTAGCTCCAGCATGGAAAACAATAGCCAGTGTTGCGAAAGTTCTTCCAGGAATAGATACTTGACTAGCAACAAAAAAAATTATTTTCGTTTCCACTTTTCTTCCATTTGGTCTACAGCGTTGTAGCATTAAAATGAGATATTTCCCATATCTTTGTAGGCATAATGTAGATAACATTTCTGATTGACAACGAGAACATTTCATATCATGATTTGCTTCTTTTACTAATTTCAGAAAAGGTACAGATTTGCAGTCAGGTATTGTTAAATATAGAAATCGTTCTCTGTCAACTATAGTGCTGGAAGTTAATGAACACTGTTCACATTTGTGATCCCGTTTGTAACTGAGTCCAAATAAACTCTCAATCTGGATTCCTTCATCTTCTAATACTCCAAGCATAACAATCAGAAACTCTTGTGCATCTTGTTGAATATTAGGGCTGAACGTTAAAGATCCAGTACATGTATCCAAGAGTTGGGAAATACCTGAAGCAGTATGGATCTTACTTCTGTCAGTTCTTAATTTTTCAACCACACTTGATTCATCAACATGTTTCCATTTTGAACACACAACACGCTTTTCATAAATAGGATATTCACCTAAAGTTGGTGCATAAAGTCTTCTTAAACAATTATATTCTCTTACACAATTTACATCAGCACTAACCTTGTCCTCATCGAAATCAATTAAATACAAACCAGACAATGTTCTAACTCGAGATAATGCAACATATGCCATTCCCTCTTTAAATACAGTTCTTCCAACATTTACTAAAGCATTATCTACACGTAAACCTTTAGATTTATGAATGGTTATTGCATATGCTAAACCGAAAGGAAACTGCTGCTGTTGTGTTTTCAGTTGTAACGACTTTGTAAAGCTTGTTTACCATGTTTGCTTAGAACACCAATTCTTACATCTTTCAGAATATTTCCATACTCTTCATCACTTGCTTGTCGCATATTCTGAGTGAGGTCTTTATATTCAAAATTTAACCAGAGATTCACATTTCCAATACTTTCCAAAGATTTCCTAGTGTCTTCATGTAGAAGAGTTTTAAAGACTGGTTCTCCTTTTACAGGAGTTAGTTGTAGCAGACCTCCAAATACAATTAAGGGGCCGATTCCGATCCGTTAAAAATTTCCCCCGTACGAATTGTATCCGTTTTTTTTACCGTACGAATCGTACAAGTCCCGTACAAACTGGCAAGTACGATTCGTATGTCAAAAATTCCATAAGAATCGCATTGGGAAAATACCCCGACACGTCCTCGGGTCGGAAAAAGTGTCCGACACGTCCCCGGACAGTTTTACATACGAATCGGGAAACTGAAGTCCGAGCGCGCAAGTACGATCTGTCCCGTCCGTCCAATGCACAACCGTATGGAAAAAACACCGTATGGTGCGAACTCCCATAGCAACTATGGAGACGTCCAAATATGTGCCCGCATACGTGCCGAACACCCCCCCAGCACACACCCCCACGTACGCACCTTACCCCAGCACCCCCCCATGTCCGCGCCGTACCCCCACCCCAACCCGTAGGTACGGAGCGTACCCCCACCCCCCGTAGGTACGGAGCGTACCACCACCCCGTAGGTACGGAGCGTACCCCCACCCCGTAGGTACGGACCGTACCCCCCCCCTAGGTACGGAGCGTACCATCACTCCCGTAGGTACGGAGCGTACCCCCACCCCCCGTATGTACGGTGTGGGGGTCCACAGCATACCTACGGGGGTGGTGGTACGCTCCGTACCTAGGGGGGGGTACGCTCTGTCCATAGGGGGGGCTGGGGGTACGGCACGTACATACGGGGGGCGGGTGTACAGTGCGTACATACGGGGGCTGGGGGTACTGTGCGTACATACGGGGGGTGGGGGTATGTGCTGGGGGACGCTGCGTACATACCAAGGCTGGGGGTACGCACCGTCCATACGGGGGTGGGGGCACACACCGTACCCCCAGCACCCCGTATGTACGCGCCGTACCCCCAGCCCACCCGTGTACGCGTCGTACCCTCGGTTCACATATGTACGGCATGTACCCCCAGGCCCCCACACCCTGCCCGTGCCTGTACGCAACCTACCCGAGGCCCCTCCACCAGCACCCTCACCCAGCCGTATGCATGTACGAATCGTACCAAGCCATAGCAAATGTGAGCACTGTACAACAACATGGCCGATGTACGCACCGCACAGACGCGAAAAACACATGTACTGATCCAGGACACTGCAAAACACCACAGGGAGAGTCAATTCGAATCGCACAACACCACAAAACACGTCCAACAAGCCAAAATACATCCAATACACTGACCTGCAACAGCCAAACAGGTAAACAGAGGCCCAAAACACATCCACCACTTATAACACACCCACCCAAAGTTCAAACACAGCCACACCCACAAATGGACCAATAAAAAGGGCCACACACACAAACCATGAGCCTTTGCAACAGACCCACTGCTGCCAGACCCCACAGACAACCCACAGCACCAGACTTGAACCTTTACTACACCTTACACTTACACACCTTCACACAACCACCTTCACAAACACCCCCTCATCACATTCACACACACACCTTCACAACCCCACACACACACCCACAACCATCCACACCCACACCCCACACCATGCCCACAGACAGGAATCCAAAGTTCACAACAGCGGAGCTGGAGATCCTTGTCAACGAAATCATCAGAGTCGAGCCACAGCTCTTTGGAACATTGGTCAGACAGACCAGCGCATCAGAAAAATCAGCCATGTGGCAGAGGATCATCGAGAGGGTGAATGCTGTTGCGCCCATCAGAAGGACCAGGCATGAATGCCAAGCCAGGTGGTACGATCTGCGGAGGACGGTCCGCCGCAAAATGACCGACAAATACAACCAGGGGAACCTCACTGGAGGTGGGCCGCCCCGCAGACCGGTACACTACCATCCCTGGGAGGAGAAGGTGATGCGCACGCTGCCGCCGGTGGGAGTACACGGAGTAGAAGGACTCGCCGAGCCTGGTGAGTACACAAACAAATCACCCCACATGGGGGGAACCGCATCCACTAACCCAGCTCCCGATAATGCACGTAAATACCCCAAATCCATCACCGGACGCAACCACATTCCAACTACACGCACATGCCACTATCGGCTCCATGCCCCATGCACCAAGCAAGGCCATGTCAAGTCACAGGCCACACAAAACACCAACACAAGACAGGATGTCCATGATGCCGGGAGGGGGGCCTCCAAAGTCACATTGTGCAACTCAGAAGCAGACACCAATGCCCTCAGCCCATATGGCCTAGGGCAGAGCTATACAAACAGTGTGTCCTGACACTGTACTGTGTCGCCTGCAAATGGCGGCCGCGTCGCAGGATGACATGGGTATGAAGGCCCAATTCGCACATAACAGCAGCTAATGAAGAGGCAACACTGTGAAAGAGTGTCAGCACACACCGCCGCTGCAGCGCAGACTCAGAGACACTCTGCCCAATGGGGTCCGGGAGATTCTAAACAAAGCCACATGAACAAGCCAATGGCCTTTGAAAGACCTGCAAAGTGTGTGTGCCCAGGAAGCTGTGCTGAGGTGACAGAGGGTGACAGACAGACGGAGGGAGAGGGAGAGGGAGGGAGGGCGACAGAGGGCGACAGAGGGAGACAGACAGACGGAGGGAGAGGGAGACAGAGGGAGGGAGAGGGAGAGAGAGGGAGGGCGACAGAGGGCGACAGAGGGAGACAGACAGAGGGAGGGAGAGGGAGAGAGAGGGAGGGAAACAGAGGGCGACAGAGGGCGACAGAGGGTGACAGACAGATGGAGGGAGAGGGAGAAGGAGAGAGAGGGAGGGAGACAGAGGGTGACAGAGGGAGGGAGAGGGAGAGAGAGGGAGGGAGACAGAGGGTGACAGAGGGCGACAGAGGGTGACAGACAGACGGAGGGAGAGGGAGAGAGAGGGAGGGAGAGGGAGAGAGAGGGAGGGAGACAGAGGGCGACAGAGGGAGACAGACAGAGGGAGGGAGAGGAAGGGAGACAGAGGGCGACAGAGGCAGACAGACAGAGGGAGGGAGAGGGAGGGAGACAGAGGGCGACAGAGGGCGACAGACAGAGGGAGGGAGAGAGAGAGAGAGGGAGGGAGACAGAGGGCGACAGAGGGTGACAGAGGGTGACAGACAGACGGAGGGAGAGGGAGAGAGTGGGAGGGAGAGGGAGAGAGAGGGAGGGAGACAGAGGGCGACAGAGGGAGACAGACAGAGGGAGGGAGAGGGAGAGAGAGGGAGGGAGACAGAGGGCGACAGAGGGCGACAGAGGGTGATAGACAGACGGAGGGAGAGGGAGAGAGAGGGAGGGAGACAGAGGGCGACAGAGGGAGACAGACAGAGGGCGGGAGAGGGAGAGAGAGGGAGGGAGACAGAGGCTGACAGAGGGAGACAGACAGAGGGAGGGAGGAGGGTGACAGAGGGAGGGAGAGAGAGAGACAGAGGGAGACAAAATCACCCTTGGGTGGTGTGGGCATGTCCGCTCATCAGCAGGTGGACTGTGTGCATGTTTACAAGGTCTGGCAGTGCGTGAAACACCCCTCATTCGTTTGGAAAGCACTGGCCCATGTGTCAAACTGTGCACGAGTCGATCCTCGCTGGAGGCACAAACCTAACCTCACACCCAGTATACCCACTCACTGTGTTTGTTAGAACCCAGTCACAAATGCATAAGTTTCCTACCTGCATTCTCCAATAGACATGACAAAGCAACATTTGGCCGCGTACAGTGCAACACGTAAGTCGGTTCTGCAGCGCTCGCTACGCACACTTGCTACACTGCTCACTGCGTTCAAAACTGATGCAACAACTAAGAGTGTGTCATACATAGGAAAAGTGTTGACAGCCATGGCCAAGGGACATACCCATGCACAATGCACAGGGACTTGCCAAGAACAGACAAAGTGGAGAGGTGTGGCTCACTGGTTAGAGGCGGCTGACCCGTAAGCAGAGATTCGGCCAGGGACCAGGGTTCAATTCCCGACGCGGCAGGGTTGTAGACCAGGGTCAAAAAACGGACTCGTTAATTCTCGCCTCGGTACCTACTCTAACCAGGAACACACTCGGCAACTCTGGGCATTACACTTGCCTCATCTCTACAACGGCCCCCCACAGATGCCGGGGATGCCTGGTTTCACCTTGGAGACACCCAGAAAGGGACCATCTCACAGGGAAAGCCAGGACGGGTTCCCCAGCGGTCTTCAGCGCCGGGACACCTCCTTGTGAGGTAGCTGTTCGCGCTCTACAAAATGCTGTATTATTATTATTATTATGACACTTGGCCCTGCTGTAGACAGCACAAGGCAAACCTGTGACCACTGTACACTCAAACACCAACTCCACATGCCACCTACCTACCACAGGAACTCACATTCGCTGTCATGCCAGCAGGCACCATGAGGGGATAGACACATCACCTGGCCGACCCAATGACAAATCACACCACACCCAACAGCATGCCCGGTCACACACCCCCCCTTACACAAGCACACACCCCCGGGGCAGCCAACACAAATTGGCACTCCCACAATGGATATGTGACACAACAAGACCAATCCATAGTCAAATAAGCATCCCAACACTCATTAGACAGGCCAAATAACCAGGAGTACATATCAATCTGACCCCCGCAACATACCCATCCACAAGTGCACTGTGAGAGGAATGCCAGACATATCCAACTACCCAGAGCAACTGTGCCAACTTGAATATGTATGAAACATGGATGACGCATGTAACACCATTAACATTGTCTCTCTCTCACACACAGGGCAACGTCGTCGATCTCCCCCCAACATTGGGGGGGAAGACACACAGGACCCGGATCTGCGTGACGATGATCCCACCGGCAGCGACGACTCTCACCACACCGTGGATGACCCCGACCAACCTGGCCCCTCTGGTGCCCAAGCACCTGCAGCACCTGCAGCACCTGCGTCAGGTACAACTGTGCCAACCACCACCCCCAATCCTGCCACATCCCAGGATACACACAGGAGCCCTGCTCGCACACAACACAGCCAGTCTGACCAGGAGGGACGAGGGACCCCGGGCACCCAGGAGGAGGCAGGCAACCCCGCAAATGCCATCCCTCAGGGGTCCTGGAGACCCGACGTGCCCACAAGGGCAGGCCAGGCTCAAGTGGGCAGGGGTGGTGGGAGTGGAGGACGGCGGAGGCGCGAACCTGACCAGCCAGCTGAGGAACCGGTTTTGTCACACGTCCGCAACATCTTGGACACATACCGGCGTGACACCAGAGGCATGGACCAGGTCGTGACAAGACTCTCCGAGATGCAGGGGACCCTCGATGAGATTAGGAACCTGCAGGTCGAGCATCATGCCAGTCATCAACAACACCAAGGACGGATGGAGGCAAGACTGGCTGAGCTCCTGGCGGTGCACAGGGACGTGAGCCAATCACTTCGTCAGATCGCCCAAAGCCTGGCAAACCCTCCCTGTGCCACCAGGTGTAGACCAGCACCAGACACAGGGAGGGAGGAGGAGGAGGATTAATCTGACGGAGCGTCCCCAGCATCGTCAAGGTCTGCATCTGAGGGTCCCCGGAGGAAGGTGGGTCGTCCACGCAAAAGACCGTGAGAGTCAGCAGACCATCACCATCTCCCAGGTCACCTGGCCTGGCACCTGGCCCTCTGGCGCAACAGCAGCACCTCATCCAATGACATTCTCTGCCACATGGACTTGCTGGTCACTGTCTGACCAATGTTGACAAAGACTGTGGCATGGACTCTGATGACTTCCAATGGCAAGGATACCATCTCCCCCTGTGAACTTTGGATTCTATTCCCCCGGTACAGCACCTAATTGCATCCCCCCAAACACGTACCCCACCACTAATAAAAATATTAGAAATCACGAGATGATGCCGTCATTTAGCATTATTCCATTACATGTGTGTGTTGGCAAGTCAAACCATGCCTGAGTTTTGAAGTAACTCCAACCATGCATACCCTGGGGTCTGAGTCTGGCACAGGACACACATGGGTCACAATGTATCATCCAATACAGACATGGAGCACCATACTCACCCGTGAAGGGCCCAACCAGCTGAGGGGGTGCCTGCACAACTGTGCGGACAGACCTATTTCGAAGAGCAACAGTCATGCGCAGAGGTCAGGGATCATGTGGAGTGTCCTGGGGTGGGAGTCCCAGGTATGTGTAGCCAGGTGGGAGAACTATGTCCTGCAAGCAGGAGTCAGGTGGATGTGGAGAATGGTGGCCAGGCCAAGGTTGGATGCATGGAGATGGCACAATGGGGTCTTGGATGACAGTGCCACATGGTTGTGTTTGGGGCGTGGTCGTGGGCTGCATCCTGAGTGTGGCCGTGGATTGTGAAGGTCATCCTGCAGATGACAGTGATCCATTGCCGCAATCCCTGCTGGACGGTGATGTGGCTGGGTTGCCGGATGTTGAAGCAGAGCTGTGCAGATGCACCCTGGATGTGGACAAGTGTCATGGGAGTTGTAAGGTACTTCTCCCTAGAGTGCAGGGTAGGATTGGACATGGATGTCGAAGTTGACCTGGGGGATGGTCTGTCTTGCCTTGAGGTGGATCGAACAGTGGACCTTGTGCATAATGCAGAGTATGCTGAGGCCTGTGGTACAGATGCTGGTGATCAGCAAAGCACATGTGAGCAAGCATTCCATGATGCACACCAGCTTGTGTGCGTGGACACTGTGTGCCTGTGCAGGGCCCTTGCGGGTGGGACACAAGCAGTTGACCCAGCTGTAAGGGGACAATCCGCAGATGAACACCTCAGTCCTGTACAAGTCCAGCATCAGGTGGCCAACGTGCAGCCATCTGCCAATGGATACCATGCATTCTTCAATATGGGAACTGGCAAGGACTGCGTCTTTGGGGAGGGTGAGGAGCACCTGCCTGTCAATGGGACACCAGATGATGATGAGATGCAGTGCGCATGTCATGGTGTAGAGGGGTATCCTGGACACATTGTAGACTGACACGCTGAGACATGTTACCTGTGCCATGTGTCCCACAACGACACCATACTACATGCAGAGGCCTGGAGTACCACTCACATGGCCATGTTGGGGTACAGAGCTGGTGGGGAGTAGGAGGGACATGACCTGGTTGGTGTGACAGGACCTGGAAGGCGTGCCAGCGCTGTGTAGGCAGTTGGAGTTGCACACTCATTATGCAAAGGTGTTGTGTGGGCGATGAGTGCATGCCTGAGTGCATGCAACAGATGTATTGGATGGACATTGCTTGGTGAGTGGCCTCAACATCATGGTGTAGCGTGATGTGGCATATGCAAGGACATGAGGCACGTGCAATGTGCATGTAGCATGTGCAGACGGTCCAGCCTTTGCCACCGCAACTGTGTCACACACAAGCAGATTACACCAAAATGAATGGGAGGAGGGAGGAAGGGGTGTGCGTCTTAGAGGCGTGTGTGTGAGGGCAAATATAGAAACTCTGTGTGCCCTTGCTGCAGGGCCTGCAGCAGCATGCGCCATGTCCTGGAAACCATGCCACAAGTTGCACACTAACACAAGCATGTCATAAAGGACTACTTCAAAAGGTGTATGAGAAGGGAGGAGTGTCTGGTTCAACATGGCACACACACAGACAATGGATGCACATGCAGCAAAGTGGCCGTTGTGGGGACTGAGATGGCAAAATACCTACACAGTCATGTACATCGTGCACAATACATATCATAATCCCTGACAACCAGCTTGTATCTTGCTACTCTACACATAGACTCATATGCACAATCTGTGACAACTATGCCAGACATGCCGCATGCACAGTGGCAAGATACCTGCATTGACAGAGATGAGGCACCTTGGAGGCTGAGGGACACCTTTATTAGTCATGTTTGCCGGAAGGCAAATGCATCTATATTTAACACGTGCACAGGTCATGTAGATGAACATGTGGAACCTACACTGGCACCCCCCTTTGCACCACAGATGCAGGAATCCCATAGAACTTGCACACAAGTGACAGGTTTGAGGCAAACACCCCATGCTGCTCACGGAGAGGCTGCAATTCACCATTGAACCACTAATGGGGATGTCCCACACTATGTCAACCCGGTGCATCCCGTATGTTTCCGAGGGCAGTGTTACACACATTGATGCCTTCATCACAATCCACAATCACATTACAGATGACTGTCACGCAGTGTGACTATCAATTCAGGTAAATCCAGCTCCATGTCATGTGACCCATGGTGATTCTACATGCATGCTAAGTAACCAAACATGAACAGAAGCAGTGCACACACATTCCAAACACATAGCACACCCAAAAAGCCGTGGTGCATCCCTTACCCTAAGGTGATTTTACGACATGTCCGTGCGCTGTTACGCTGATTCAGCACACGTTGCTGTATTCATGAGGAATAGCAGGAGCACAACAATGCCACCAGCAGACAGCATGCGCAAATACCTGGGGATGAGAGACACACAAGAAGTGAGCCAAAAGAAGCACATCCGCATGCATGGGCATGTACTCGACACGTATAAGGTTGTCAACATGCTAGGTGAAAATAGTGTCTCAGGTAAGACATACTGTTATTACACCATCACTCGAGTGACACATCAAAACACACCTCTGACTCACTTGCCAGACATGCAGATGGACCCACATATTGCAACACATGCCACACAAGGCTCAATGCGTGCACACTCAGACACTGCAACTCACCACTAAGCAAAGAAGTTGCGTATGAGCCGACTCCGGATGTCCTCTTCCTCCTCCTCCTCAACATCACTTGCCTCGTCACCAAGCCCCTCGTCCTCCACGGGTGGATGTTCCTGCTCATCCGGATCCAGGATGAGTGGCACAGCTTTCTCCACTGCCATGTTGTGCAGCATGCAGCACACGAGGAAGATTTTGCAGACCTTCACCGGTGCATATGGGAGTGCGCCGCCGGTCTTGTCGAGGCACCGGAATCTGCTCTTCAGGAGGCCAAAGGTCCTCTCTATCACTCGCCTGGTCTGCCCATGGGCGTTGTTGTACCAGTGATTGGCAGCCGTTCTGGGGTTGCGGAGAGGTGTGATCAGCCATGGCATGTTGGGATAGCCAGAGTCCCCTACATGGAAACATCATGGACAGAAGTGGGTCAGGAGAAGCAGTAAGACAGAAAGATGACGCTAGATACAGGAGTAACAGAGTATACCCACGAACAAGACATGCTCGTTCATTGCGCAGCTGCAGCATCATTTCAGGCACCCTGCTACGCCTCATGATGTAGGCATCGTGTGCTGATCCTGGAAAACGAGCACAGACATGGGAAATCACCATGTTAGCAAGACACACCACAAGGGCATTAATGGAGTGGTAATGTTTCCTGTTCCTATAGGCTACCTCCTGTGCCTGTGGTGGTACGAAAGCCACATGTGTCCCATCAATAGACCCAATGACATGGGGCATCCCTCCCAGGGCTTAGAAGTCACCCTTGACACCTGTCAACTGCTCAGGAGTTGGGAAATGTATAAACTCATCCAGGTGAACCAACATGGCCTCTAAAAAATCATGCAGGACACGGCTGAACATGGTCTGGGACATGCCACCAACATGAGCAATGGTATGTTGGAACGTACCCGTGGCAAAGAAATGTAGGGCTGCCATCACCTTCATCTTGGGTGTCAGTGCAGTAGGATACCTGTGTAGCGGTTGGAGGTGTGGTGCCAGCCTTGCTGTCAAGTTCAGAATCAACCGTTGGTTGAAGCGGTAGCGGCGTATACAGTCACGTTCCCTCAGTGCAGCCAAGTCTGGGATTGGTCGGGGGAGAGGCGGAGCCCTGCAGTAATTTGGAAGGGACAACGAAGAGTGAGAACAGTACAACAACACTGTCAATGTACTGAGCACATGTTGAACAGCCAATACACATATGCTACATGCAGAGTCAGGTCTGTGCAATATATCCAGGACACATATGCCAGGCAGGTGACACTCCTACCAAGAGCCATCTACAAACGTGGATTCACAAGCTCAACATGACATGGCATAAGACTAGCTGTGGGCCAGTGTAAGTGAACAGGCAGACGCATTACAGGAGTGACAGACATCCACATGTGTGCAGGAGAAGGATGTTTATCATACAGACAGGTTGCGGAACACTAGAGGCACAGGTCACATGTCCCTGAAAAAAGGACAGACCACACACCTCGCCATGAAGGGGTACATGTCAAAACTGATCACACATACATTGAAACTACGCAGATATGTCCTTGTCTTGCAAGTCCATGTCCGATGCATACATACACACATTACGTCTGATTCCACATGTGTCCTGGTGTGCATAATAGTGTGCCGTGCCCATCCACACACATGCACATGTTGGATGCAGCAACTGCAGATGCATTTGACGGAACACCAACAGCAAGCTTATGGGAACACATGACACACACATGACATACTCACATCGTGCAACGCCGGTAGTCACATGTCAGGTATCATTATCCGTGTACCTGGCATCAGGGGACAGTTGCGGGTGTTGGCGACTGTGCCATGCCAGTGACGCAGTGCTCAACAAGTCTGTACTACATGCACACATGTCAAAGGTGTGAAGGGGATGTGTGGCACATAGTGCACCATCACACATGACATGTGTACACAGCTCATCACACATCTACTGGGTTCAAACATGAGGAGATTTGTGCAACATCACAGCCTGACACACCTAGGCCTGAGACATGTAGGACTGCACTGACAATGACTTGATGTCCAGCCTCGGCCAAGTATGACAGCTCAGTTCCTTTCTGTGTGCCGCCTGTCACCAGTGTAAGGTGTGAAACGCACCGTACACACGCTCTGAGGGCGTGTGTAGGGTCCTTATTACTATGGTAGTGCAGCCGTAGGCGTACGCCATAGGGATACGGTCCGTACACGCGTGTGTAGGGTCCGTACCACTATGGTTGTGTCGCCGTAGGCATACGCCATAGTGATACGGTCCGTACACACGTGTGTAGGGTCCGTACCACTATGGTTGTGTCGCCATAGGCATACGCCATAGTGATATGGTCCGTACACGCGTGTGTAGGGTCTGTACCACTATGGTTGTGTTGCCGTAGGCGTACGCCATAGTGATACGGTCCGTACACGCATGTGTAGGGTCCGTACCACTATGGTTGTGTCGCCGTAGGCATACGCCATAGGGATACGGTCCGTACACGCATGTGTAAGGTCCGTATCACCATGGCGTACGCGTATGGCAACACTACCATAGTGATACGGACCCTACACACGCGTGTACGGACCGTATCCCTATGGCGTACACCTACGGTGACACAACCATAGTGGTACGGACCCTACACATGCGTGTATGGACCGTATCCCTATGGCGTATGCCTACAGCGACACAACCATAGTGGTACGGACCCTACACACGTGTGTACGGACCGTATCCCTATGGCGTACGCCTACGGCGACACAACGATAGTGGTACGGACCCTACACACGCGTGTACGGACTGTATCCCTATGGCGTACGCCTACGGCTGCACTACCATAGTGATACGGACCCTACACACGCGTGTACGGACCGTATCACTGGAGTAGTGGTGCCCTAGGGGCGTGGAACGCTCCGTACCTGTGTGTGTATAGTGAAATTACATAGGGAACACATGAGGGACAATTATAAGGGCCTAAATGCATGCTGGTTGTCATGGAGAACCAGTTTCAAGTTCACATTTTTCATCAGGTGGCCAGCAGAAGTCGGTTGGAGACAATATACAAAGTTGCAAAGTGGTTGTTGACTTGACATCATGCTAATTTTTTATAACATGCAAAGGCACCCACTGGGGTAGGTTTAAAGGGATTGTAGGAAACGTAGGATGCAAATGAGATTGACCAATTACTCTGTACTCCTGTAAATGAAACAGGCCAGCAAGGCAAATATAAGGCAGCCAGGCCCCATTAGAGAGCATTTGCCTGCACAACCTTTCATTCCACACCACTGCTGCTGCTCGTGATTCCTCTGGCACCATGTCCAGGTCTGTGGAGAGGGCCCAGCCATTCACCCAGGAGGAGAACCAGGCCCTGCTAGACGTGATCTTCCCACAGTACCCTTGCCTGTATGGGAGACCAGGGGAGCAGGTGAGTGCTGACTCCATTAGCTCAGACTGTGCCCCTGTTTTGTGACTGTCACTTCTGGCATTGTGTCCAGGTGTGACAGACATGCAATGTTCTTCAGAGTGGGTCCCAGGGGGGGGAATGCCTCATGTCTCCCATGCAGAGCATGCTGTAGTGCATGTATGCACTCCTCACTTGAATGGTGCTTACTGTGACAATCACTGCATGGTGCATGCCACATTCAGCCTGGCTAATCCTCTTGGGAATGTTGTTTCTACAGTCCTGATGTGATTCTGTGGTCCCCCCAGTGTGACAGGTGACTGTACCCACAGATGTGTGTGAGTTGAGTGTACCTGTGGTGAGTGTCCAAATGATGTGTTCGTCCCCTGGACATTGGTGTGTGTGTAAGTCCCCTGTCATGTGGGTGAGTGTCTACGTGGAGTGTTGCACCCCAGCTGCATGAGGGATGCATATACCCTACCCATCTGATGTGAGCAGGGAGCAGTGCTGTGTGTCTGACGTGCTGAGCCTGCCCCACACCTGTACACCCCCCGGTCTAGTGCCACATGTGCAGAGTGATGTTTGTACCCGCAGTTGCCAATGGCAGGTGATTGTCCTGTGCCTGTGTGTGTCTGTGTACCCTGCTGAGGTTGCACCAGTGGCCTGGGGCATGTGACTGCTTTGAGGTGCTGTACATAATCGTGGTGTAGCTTGTGATGCACAGTGTGAGCCGGGATCAGTGATTGTGTTGCACCCCTCATTCCACCTGTGTACTTTCAATGCCACGTCGTGCATTTGGCCTTCCCCAGAGGATAATGTCCCTATGATGAAGGTGCAATGATTTTGCTGCATACTATGCCCTGTTCAAACCAGCCAAATTGTTCAAATGTGTGTCTCTGTGACATGTAGCAGGTGTATTGAAGTTGTCTCACTTTGTCATCCTCACAGGTAGGCGTCCATGCCAAGGGGGAGATCTGGAGGGAAGCCGTCAGTGCCGTGAGGTCGGTGGAGGGTCGGAGGCGGCGCCTGCCCCAGGTGAGGAAACGCTGGCAGGATATCCGGTGCTGGACCAGGGGGATCGCCTGGGTCCTGCTGGGGGACTCACCTGAGAGCCACAAGAACCGTGGGCGCCGGCGCCTGACCCACCAGATGAAGCGTGTGCTGGCGGTGGTCTTCCCTGACTTGGATAGGCGCCTAGCAGAGAAGCAGCAGCAGGAAGGGAATAGGTACATGTGTATTTGTTGTGTGTCACCAGCTTTTGGAAGTGCGCAGTTGCATGGATACACTGCCAGGGTTCATATGTGCAGTACATATCCTGTTCCCCAAAGTAAACCGGTGCTGTTCTTCCTCCCTTCCCCTCCTTGACACGTGTTCCCTGGTCTGTGTGTAGTCACTCTTGCACAAGGTCATCTAGGCTGCCAGTTAATCCAAGTGCCCAATGCTTGCAGCATCATGTGTGGGGGTGGTGTGTAACATGTGTTGGGACCTTGCCTGTGCCCTGGCCAGTTCAGTCAATGTGGGGTCCATGTTATTTGGCACTGATGCTGAGTCCCGACATAGGAGTGTGTCTGAAAAGTGTACTGCCTTACAGCATGCATGACCAATGTTGTGGCCTCAGACATGATGTGCATGAGTGGGAGATATGCATAGTGCAGTGACGTTTGCTTCTGTTGCAGTCATATCCATCCCGGACCATGGAGGAGTGTGGCCACTACAGTCCCCTGGGGCACCTTTTCCTAGGTATCATGTGTGTCATCCAACAATGTGGACAGTCACTGTGTCTTCAGCATAGGTTGGGCTCTGTGGCATTGTACCCTGGCCTAATGTGTATATACGTAAAGTGTGCTACATGTGTCCACTGTACAGGGTGACCCAATTTGGCTTGTGCATACTCACAGTGGCCGGTGCCAGTGTGTTTTGGTACAACTATCTGATGATGGTTGTTTGTCAATTTTATGTGTGGACAGGCGCACAAGGGTTAGTTCGTGTACATTCAGGATTTATTGAAGGGCATTTTAGTAATCCCTGAGTAAGAGGTGTAAGTACTTCCTCTGTGTCACTCACATTGTCTCAGGTAGGGGGGGGTTTCTGCGGGCAAGGCCTACATGTCCAAACGATATGTGTCCTTGCCAGGTCTGGCCTGTGTGTGATGATTGTCTGGACATACACTCAACATGCAGTGACCCAGTCATGTTGGGCAGGGTTTAATGTATTTGCTAAGCAGCATGTGCCAAAAGTTACAAGACATGGTTCCTGCTCATCCCTTTTTTGGCTACGGTGTGTGGTCCAGATGCTGTACTCGACTGTCCCCAGAGACTTGCTCCTCTGTCTAATTTGATATCAAGTTCTTTGCTGTTGTGTCATGCTCTCCATTGTTTCTCAGTGGCATGGTGGGTCAACCAACTGTGTGGTGCAGGGCCTACATATGTGCGTAGTATTGTAGATGTTACTCATGTTGCTTTTCATGCTATGCACTGTGACCTATGTAGTTTTGAATCATGTGTCATATGTATACAGGTGTCTGATTATTTCCTGTCTCTTCACCTTGCTCACAGCAGCGTCGGGGGAGACCGAGGGAGACACTGGCACGGAAATTGAGGAGGGATCCAGCAGCGGTGCCACCAGTGCTGGCGAGTCTGTCTCAGCGAGTGGCAAGGAGGCCGAGGGGAGTGCGGCGGAGGACCTGTCCAGTCCCACCACCGACTATGACGCTGACGGGTCTGAGGCTGAGCTCCCTGAGAGGGGGGACGCTGCTCCCAGAGCTGAGAGCAGCACTCCATCTGTCGCCGCCCCCTCCATTCCCATCACCCGCCTCCCACCTGCTCGGGTCCCTTCCCACCGTGCTAGGCGCCAACAGGTCTCCTTCGTGCCAGGCACCACACCCCCTGCCCCTGTCTCCCCTGCTGCCGTCAATGCCGAGTCTGTGGACATTCAGCAGCAGTTGCAGGTTGGTCAGGCATCGATGCTTACTGTTGGACCTGGCCCTTTTTGCAGGGTCATCCCTAAACTTTTTGCCTTCCTCCTGTAGTTTTTCTGACCTGTTGTTGGATGTTTTATGACTCTGGGCACCTTACCACTGCTGACCAGTGCTAAGGTGCATATGCTCTCCCTATGGTAAAATGTATACATTGATTGGTGTCCATGTTTGGCTTATTTGGTTTGCTATCTGCCCCTAGTAAAGTGCACCAGGAGTGCCAGGGCTTGTAAATACAAATGCTGCTGGTGGGCTTGCAGCACTGGTTGTGCCACCCACAGAAGCGGCCTAGTAAAATGTGTCTAGGGTCTGCCATTGCAGAACCTGCGCGCGGTCTGGTACCGTCGCGCTGACTGCGCAAGTGCACCCACTTGCCAGTCCCTAAACCTTCCCTTAACTACATATTAGTCACCCCTCTGGTAGGCCCAAGGGCAGGGTGCATTGTAGGCATAAGGTAGGACATGCCCTGATGTGTGTGGCATGTCCTAATAGTGAATTACAGCTATTTTCGTTTTTCACTATTGAAGGCTACCTGCTCTCCATAGGCCAGAATGGGCTGCTGGAATTACTACACGCTGTAATCCCAGTGGACTCATAGAGCATGGTAGAAAGTTATATTTAGTATGCCTGAACTCAGAATGATAAAATGCTTCTTTTAGTAAAGTTTATATTAATATCCTGTGTTTGTAAATACTACCTTTAGAAAGTTAGTATTTACTGACCTGGCCATTTCAGTCCGCCTCTGCGCTGTGTGTGTGTGTTCTGCCTAGTAACAGGGAAGGAGCAGGGCTGGGGAATTCCAGGAGACAGGCTGGCTGCCAGGTGGTGGGTAGAGAGATTACACCAGGATGGGTGGGAGGAGTACACCTTGACTCTTGAATAGACCTGTGCTCTGCCAGCACAAAGCCGGCTCCGCCCCCTGTGGAGCGGCTGATGTCTCTGCCCAAGTCAGAGCACAGGTCTATTCAAGAGTCAAGGTGTACTCCTCCCACCCATCCTGGTGTAATCTCTCTACCCACCACCTGGCAGCCAGCCTGTCTCCTGGAATTCCCCAGCCCTGCTCCTTCCCTGTTACTAGGCAGAACACACACACACAGCGCAGAGGTGGACTGAAATGGCCAGGTCAGTAAATACTAACTTTCTAAAAGTAGTATTTACAAACACAGGATATTAATATAAACTTTACTAAAAGAAGTATTTTATTATTCTGAGTTCAGGCATACTAAATATAACTTTCCACCATGCTCTGTGAGTCCACTGGGATTACAGCGTGTAGTAATTCCAGCAGCCCATTCTGGCCTATGGAGAGCAGGTAGCCTTCAATAGTGAAAAACGAAAATGGCTGTAATTCACTATTAGGACATGCCTCACACATCAGGGCATGTCCTACCTTATGCCTACAATGCACCCTGCCCTTGGGCCTACCAGAGGGGTGACTAATATGTAGTTAAGGGAAGGTTTAGGGACTGGCAAGTGGGTGCACTTGCGCAGTCAGCGCGACGGTACCAGACCGCGCGCAGGTTCTGCAATGGCAGACCCTAGACACATACTAGGCCGCTTCTGTGGGTGGCACAACCAGTGCTGCAAGCCCACCAGCAGCATTTGTATTTACAAGCCCTGGCACTCCTGGTGCACTTTACTAGGGGCTGATAGTAAACCAAATAAGCCAAACATGGACACCAATCAATGTATACATTTTACCATAGGGAGAGCATATGCACCTTAGCACTGGTCAGCAGTGGTAAGGTGCCAAGTCATAAAACAACCAACAACAGGTCAGAAAAACTACAGGAGGAAGGCAAAAAGTTTAGGGATGACCCTGCAAAAAGGGCCAGGTCCAACACTTACTGGCCTCCATGAGCACACCAGACTGCTGACACAGATGTTGTCGTACATGGAGGGCATGTCAGCAGCGATGTCTGATCAACGGATGTTGCTGAAGTCCATAGACTCCTCACTGACTGCAGCAGTGGATCTCCAGCAGTGCTCCGTCCCCCCTACCCCTGCACCATCCACACTTCCTACTCCCATGCCTGTCCCACGCACACCCAGACGTCCCCATGCACGCACCCCACCAGACACAGGCAGCACACCACCAGGGAAGGCAAAGCGCACTCCTCCAGTCATGCACACACAGGGGGAAGTAGGCACACCCACTGGGTCTGGGGGCAAACGGCAGGCATGCAGCCAGAGTGGGAGTCCACATTCCTCAAGACCCACTTCCTCCAAAACCACTCCCCTTAGCTCTCCTGGCCAACTGTCACCGAATGAGTCCTTGGTGGCCACTGTGTCCCTCAGCCCCAGTGTGGCACCACCCCGCAAGCGGTGGAGGCAGTGCCCGGCCACGGGAGTAGAGTCCCCTGTCCACACCCCCCCGGGAGCGCTGCAACCCATCCCTCCGACCCCCCCCTCCTTGGGGCCAGTGGTTCATTCGGGTGCAGGGGAGACGCTGGGCGACCTGGCAGTAGTGTGTAGCGCCGTGCTGGAATCCACCTTTGGCGCTGCCCCACCCCCTGTGGTGGAGTCGTCCGTCCCTGCACCCACAACACCTACCCTTGCCCCTCCTGTCCCTGCGGTGCCTGGTCCTTCCCCCCACATGATGCCCCCCCTTCGGTGGATGAAATGGACATGTGAACTGTGCAGGCAAGCTAGGGGACACACGTCCCGATGTGTACCCCCCCAGGACTTTGCTGATGGCCTGGCCCATGGGCCTTGTAAATAGTGGACATTTAAAACAATTTATTTTGAATGCTGAATAAAGCATTTTGTTTTTCTTTTGCACACTTATGCTTTCCTGGACTTGCTGTTGGTGGTGCTGCTCCATGATTTGGGGTGGTGATAATGTGTTAGGTGTCTGGGAAATGTTGTAGTGTGCTGCTCATGGGGTGGACCCTGGTATCTGTGTGCCATCACAAGGGCTCTGCAAATAATCTTTGATCACGTGTGCTCTTACTGTATGGTGATATTGTCCCAAGGTGTGTTCCTTCCTCTGTGGACCCTGACATCTTCCCTGCAGGCTGTTTCCCAATTGTTGTGCTGAGCTGTGTCTACATATCCTGGATGTGTGACGGATCCCTTCAACTTTGGCCATGCCTGCTCAGCAATGTCTCCACCTGCATCATTTGTGGCATCCTTGGTGGTCACTGTACTAGTGTATGGAGTATATTGACATGAATTCATGTGGACATGTTCCCTTGTGGGCATTGTATCTGTGGGTACTCCACCCTTTTCCTTCCATGGGAGGCAACAAGTTGTTGGCTGCCCCAGCACCTGTACATTCCTATCAGTCCTGGAATGTGCGTGACAGTGTGTGTTCCCTTTGGGTCTCTTAGTTTAGTAGGGTGGCACATGAGTATACAGGCTTGTTGCATGCTCTCATTGTGTGTATTGTGCTGCCAGCATCAGGGGTGGGTATGCATGCGTCATATGTCTGGGCACTACTGGGGGGACTCTGCACCCACCCCTCCTATGTCTGGGCACTGCTGGGAGGACTCTGCACACACCCCTCCTATGTCTGGGCACTGCTGGGGGGACTCTGCACCCACCCCTCCTATGTCTCGGCACTGCTGGGAGTGATAGGCACACACCCCTCATATGTCTGGGCACTGCTGGGAGGACTCTGCACCCACCCCTCCTATGTCTGGGCACTGCTGGGAATGATAGGCACCCACCCCTCCTAGGTCTGGGCACTGCTGGGAATGATAGGCACACACCCCTCCTATGTCTGGGCACTGCTGGGGGACTCTGCACCCACCCCTCCTATGTCTGGGCACTGCTGGGAGGACTCTGCACACACCCCTCCTATGTCTGGGCACTGCTGGGAGGACTCTGCAACCACCCCTCCTATGTCTGGGTACTGCTGGGAGTGATAGGCACCCACCCCTCCTATGTCTGGGCACTGCTGTGAGTGATAGGCACACACCCCTCATATGTCTGGGCACTGCTGGGAGGCATCTGCACCCACCCCTCCTATGTCTGGGCACTGCTGGGAGTGATAGGCACCCACCCCTCCTATGTCTGGGCACTGCTGGGAGTGATAGGCACACACCCCTCCTATGTCTGGGCACTGCTGGGAGGACTCTGCACACACCCCTCCTATGTCTGGGCACTGCTGGGAGGACTCTGCACACACCCCTCCTATGTCTGGGCACTGCTGGGAGGACTCTGCACCCACCCCTCCTATGTCTGGCCACTGCTGGGAGGACTCTGCACACACCCCTCCTATGTCTGGGCACTGCTGGGAGGACTCTGCACACACCCCTCCTATGTCTGGGCACTGCTGGGGGGACTCTGCACCCACCCCTCCTATGTCTGGGCACTGCTGGGAGTGATAGGCACACACCCCTCATATGTCTGGGCACTGCTGGGAGGACTCTGCACCCACCCCTCCTATGTCTGGGCACTGCTGGGAGGACTCTGCACACACCCCTCCTATGTCTGGGCACTGCTGGGGGGACTCTGCACCCACCCCTCCTATGTCTGGGCACTGCTGGGAGTGATAGGCACACACCCCTCATATGTCTGGGCACTGCTGGGAGGACTCTGCACCCACCCCTCCTATGTCTGGGCACTGCTGGGAATGATAGGCACCCACCCCTCCTAGGTCTGGGCACTGCTGGGAGTGATAGACACACACCCCTCCTATGTCTGGGCACTGCTGGGGGGACTCTGCACCCACCCCTCCTATGTCTGGGCACTGCTGGGAGTGATAGGCACACACCCCTCATATGTCTGGGCACTGCTGGGAGGACTCTGCACCCACCCCTCCTATGTCTGGGCACAGCTGGGAATGATAGGCACCCACCCCTCCTAGGTCTGGGCACTGCTGTGAGTGATAGGCACACACCCCTCCTATGTCTGGGCACTGCTGGAGGGACTCTGCACCCACCCCTCCTATGTCTGGGCACTGCTGGGAGTGATAGGCACACACCCCTCATATGTCTGGGCACTGCTGGGAGGACTCTGCACCCACCCCTCCTATGTCTGGGCACTGCTGGGAGTGATAGGCACCCACCCCTCCTATGTCTGGGCACTGCTGGGAGTGATAGGCACACACCCCTCCTATGTCTGGGCACTGCTGGGAGTGATAGGCACACAACCCTCATATGTCTGGGCACTGCTGGGAGGACTCTGCACACACCCCTCCTATGTCTGGGCACTTCTGGGAGGACTCTGCACACACCCCTCCTATGTCTGGGCACTGCTGGGAGGACTCTGCACACACCCCTCCTATGTCTGGGCACTGCTGGGGGGACTCTGCACCCACCCCTCCTATGTCTGGGCACTGCTGGGAGTGATAGGCACACACCCCTCATATGTCTGGGCACTGCAGGGAGGACTCTGCACCCACCCCTCCTATGTCTGGGCACTGCTGGGAGGACTCTGCACACACCCCTCCTATGTCTGGGCACTGCTGGGGGGACTCTACACCCACCCCTCCTATGTCTGGGCACTGCTGGGAGTGATAGGCACACACCCCTCATATGTCTGGGCACTGCTGGGAGGACTCTGCGCCCACCCCTCCTATGTCTGGGCACTGCTGGGAATGATAGGCACCCACCCCTCCTAGGTCTGGGCACTGCTGGGAGTGATAGGCACACACACCTCCTATGTCTGGGCACTGCTGGGGGGACTCTGCACCCACCCCTCCTATGTCTGGGCACTGCTGGGAGGACTCTGCACACACCCCTCCTATGTCTGGGCACTGCTGGGAGGACTCTGCACCCACCGCTCCTATGTCTGGGCACTGCTGGGAATGATAGGCACCCACCCCTTCTAGGTCTGGGCACTGCTGGGAGTGATAGGCACACACCCCTCCTATGTCTGGGCACTGCTGGGGGGACTCTGCACCCACCCCTCCTATGTCTGGGCACTGCTGGGAGGACTCTGCACACACCCCTCCTATGTCTGGGCACTGCTGGGAGGACTCTGCACACACCCCTCCTATGTCTGGGCACTGCTGGGGGGACTCTGCACCCACCCCTCCTATGTCTGGGCACTGCTGGGAGTGATAGGCACACACCCCTCATATGTCTGGGCACTGCTGGGAGGACTCTGCACCCACCCCTCCTATGTCTGGGCACTGCTGGGAGTGATAGACACCCACCCCTCCTATGTCTGGGCACTGCTGGGAGTGATAGGCACACACCCCTCCTATGTCTGGGCACTGCTGGGAGTGATAGGCACACACCCCTCATATGTCTGGGCACTTCTGGGAGGACTCTGCACACACACCTCCTATGTCTGGGCACTGCTGGGAGGACTCTGCACACACCCCTCCTATGTCTGGGCACTGCTGGGAGGACTCTGCACCCACCCCTCCTATGTCTGGCCACTGCTGGGAGGACTCTGCACACACCCCTCCTATGTCTGGGCACTGCTGGGAGGACTCTGCACACACCCCTCCTATGTCTGGGCACTGCTGGGGGGACTCTGCACCCACCCCTCCTATGTCTGGGCACTGCTGGGAGTGATAGGCACACACCCCTCATATGTCTGGGCACTGCTGGGAGGATTCTGCACCCACCCCTCCTATGTCTGGGCACTGCTGGGAGGACTCTGCACACACCCCTCCTATGTCTGGGCACTGCTGGGGGGACTCTGCACCCACCCCTCCTATGTCTGGGCACTGCTGGGAGTGATAGGCACACACCCCTCATATGTCTGGGCACTGCTGGGAGGACTCTGCACCCACCCCTCCTATGTCTGGGCACTGCTGGGAATGATAGGCACCCACCCCTCCTAGGTCTGGGCACTGCTGGGAGTGATAGACACACACCCCTCCTATGTCTGGGCACTGCTGGGGGGACTCTGCACCCACCCCTCCTATGTCTGGGCACTGCTGGGAGTGATAGGCACACACCCCTCATATGTCTGGGCACTGCTGGGAGGACTCTGCACCCACCCCTCCTATGTCTGGGCACAGCTGGGAATGATAGGCACCCACCCCTCCTAGGTCTGGGCACTGCTGTGAGTGATAGGCACACACCCCTCCTATGTCTGGGCACTGCTGGAGGGACTCTGCACCCACCCCTCCTATGTCTGGGCACTGCTGGGAGTGATAGGCACACACCCCTCATATGTCTGGGCACTGCTGGGAGGACTCTGCACCCACCCCTCCTATGTCTGGGCACTGCTGGGAGTGATAGGCACCCACCCCTCCTATGTCTGGGCACTGCTGGGAGTGATAGGCACACACCCCTCCTATGTCTGGGCACTGCTGGGAGTGATAGGCACACACCCCTCATATGTCTGGGCACTGCTGGGAGGACTCTGCACACACCCCTCCTATGTCTGGGCACTTCTGGGAGGACTCTGCACACACCCCTCCTATGTCTGGGCACTGCTGGGAGGACTCTGCACACACCCCTCCTATGTCTGGGCACTGCTGGGGGGACTCTGCACCCACCCCTCCTATGTCTGGGCACTGCTGGGAGTGATAGGCACACACCCCTCATATGTCTGGGCACTGCAGGGAGGACTCTGCACCCACCCCTCCTATGTCTGGGCACTGCTGGGAGGACTCTGCACACACCCCTCCTATGTCTGGGCACTGCTGGGAGGACTCTGCACACACCCCTCCTATGTCTGGGCACTGCTGGGAATGATAGGCACCCACCCCTCCTAGGTCTGGGCACTGCTGGGAGTGATAGGCACACACACCTCCTATGTCTGGGCACTGCTGGGGGGACTCTGCACCCACCCCTCCTATGTCTGGGCACTGCTGGGAGGACTCTGCACACACCCCTCCTATGTCTGGGCACTGCTGGGAGGACTCTGCACCCACCGCTCCTATGTCTGGGCACTGCTGGGAATGATAGGCACCCACCCCTTCTAGGTCTGGGCACTGCTGGGAGTGATAGGCACACACCCCTCCTATGTCTGGGCACTGCTGGGGGGACTCTGCACCCACCCCTCCTATGTCTGGGCACTGCTGGGAGGACTCTGCACACACCCCTCCTATGTCTGGGCACTGCTGGGAGGACTCTGCACACACCCCTCCTATGTCTGGGCACTGCTGGGGGGACTCTGCACCCACCCCTCCTATGTCTGGGCACTGCTGGGAGTGATAGGCACACACCCCTCATATGTCTGGGCACTGCTGGGAGGACTCTGCACCCACCCCTCCTATGTCTGGGCACTGCTGGGAGTGATAGACACCCACCCCTCCTATGTCTGGGCACTGCTGGGAGTGATAGGCACACACCCCTCCTATGTCTGGGCACTGCTGGGAGTGATAGGCACACACCCCTCATATGTCTGGGCACTTCTGGGAGGACTCTGCACACACACCTCCTATGTCTGGGCACTGCTGGGAGGACTCTGCACACACCCCTCCTATGTCTGGGCACTGCTGGGAGGACTCTGCACCCACCCCTCCTATGTCTGGCCACTGCTGGGAGGACTCTGCATACACCCCTCCTATGTCTGGGAACTGCTGGGAGGACTCTGCACACACCCCTCCTATGTCTGGGCACTGCTGGGGGGACTCTGCACCCACCCCTCCTATGTCTGGGCACTGCTGGGAGTGATAGGCACACACCCCTCATATGTCTGGGCACTGCTGGGAGGACTCTGCACCCACCCCTCCTATGTCTGGGCACTGCTGGGAGGACTCTGCACACACCCCTCCTATGTGTGGGCACTGCTGGGGGGACTCTGCACCCACCCCTCCTATGTCTGGGCACTGCTGGGAATGATAGGCACCCACCCCTCCTAGGTCTGGGCACTGCTGGGAGTGATAGGCACACACCCCTCCTATGTCTGGGCACTGCTGGGGGGACTATGCACCCACCCCTCCTATGTCTGGGCACTGCTGGGAGGACTCTGCACACACCCCTCCTATGTCTGGGCACTGCTGGGAGGACTCTGCACACACCCCTCCTATGTCTGGGCACTGCTGGGAGGACTCTGCACACACCCCTCCTATGTCTGGGCACTGCTGGGTGGACTCTGCACCCACCCCTCCTATGTCTGGGCACTGCTGGGAGGACTCTGCACCCACCCCTCCTATGTCTGGGCACTGCTGGGAATGATAGGCACCCACCCCTCCTAGGTCTGGACACTGCTGGGGGACTCTGCACCCACCCCTCCTATGTCTGGGCACTGCTGGGAGTGATAGGCACCCACCCCTCCTATGTCTGGGCACTGCTGGGAGTGATAGGCACACACCCCTCATATGCCTGGGCACTGCTGGGAGGACTCTGCACCCACCCCTCCTATGTCTGGGCACTGCTGGGAATGATTGGCACCCACCCCTCCTAGGTCTGGGCACTGCTGGGAGTGATAGGCACACACCCCTCCTATGTTTGGGCACTGCTGGGGGGACTCTGCACCCACCCCTCCTATGTCTGGGCACTGCTGGGAGTGATAGGCACACACCCCTCCTATGTCTGGGCACTGCTGGGAGTGATAGGCACACACCCCTCCTATGTCTGGGCACTGCTGGGGGGACTCTGCACCCACCCCTCATATGTCTGGGCACTGCTGGGGGGACTCTGCACCCACCCCTCCTATGTCTGGGCACTGCTGGGGCTGATGGCCACACACCCCTATGTGTCTGTCCACTGGTGTGGTACGACCCGTACCCACGTCCTACGGCCTGGGTACGGCCCGTACCACCATTGCAGTGGTGATGTAGGGGTACGCTTGGTACGAGCCGTACCCACGTCCTAGAGGCATGGGTACGGGTCGTACCCCCATTGTTGGGGTGCCGTAGGGGTACGTACCGTACCCATGCCTTTAGGATGTAGGTATGGCCCGTACCAAGCGTACCCCTACATCGCCACTGCAATGGTGGTACGGGCCGTACCCATGCCTGTGGGACGTGGGTACGGGCCGTACCACCATTGTGGCGGTGACGTAGGGGTATGCGTGGTACGGGCCGTACCCATGCTCTGGGGGCGTGGGTACGGGCCGTACCACCATTGTTGGGGTGCCATAGGGGTACGCACCGTACCCACGCCTTAAGAGCGTGGGTACGGGTCGTAGCACGCCCACCCCTACGTCACCCCAAGAATGGCGGTACGGCTCGTACCCATGCCTTTGGGATGTGGGTACGGGCCGTTCCCGCCAATGTTGGGGTGACGTAGGGGTGGGCGTGGTACGACTCGTACCCACGCTCTTAAGGCGTGGGTACGGTGCGTACCACAATTGTTGTGTTGCCGGTTCGTGTCCATGTTGACTTCCGTTGTGGCGGACGCAGGCCTTGGTGGAGACGCCCCCACCCCCGAAGTGACCAGGCCCTGCGGGTCAGGTATGTACAGGGCATGTTTGATTTTGGACTTGGGTGGGGGTTATGTTTCCTGCCCCTGCCCCCCCCCCCTTTGACCCTGGGTGTTGTTCTGACCTTCTGCAGCGTCTGCGTCGGTTCCTGTACACCAGGTGGACTGCAATGAGGGCCGGGATGACACGTAGGTTGGGGTCCATGGCTGTCCGTCGCGTACAGGTGCTCCTTGTGCGCGTCGTCATGATTTCCCGTAAAATATTGTCCGTGCGGAGTGACGTCGGTACGAATCGTACTTGCTGGTTCGTGAAACGCTGCCTGACTCCGTCCGGACGTCACGTCCGCGGTGTCCCGGATCGGAATTGTGGGTATTTTTTGTTCGGTCGGTGTTTTTTACGATTCGTACGCAAATGGTGTTTGCGTACGAATCGTACTTGCATGTTTGTAAGGTATTTCGACCGGGTACGAGTCGGACGGAGAAAACGCTCCGTCCGACGGTTCGTACCCGGTTTATCCAGGATCGGAATCGGCCCCTAAATGTTTTCCTCCAAAGAGAATGTCGTAATCTGTTTTTAATACCTGTTGCATTCTTAAATGCACGAAAGCAAGCATTAAGTTTGAGACCATGCTCACCTCATCAATAATTAAAAGTTTCATCTTCTTCAGCACTCTTGACACTTCATAAGAAGCTTCTCCAGACAACTTCTGATATTCTAATTTGTTATCATGCTCAACTGGTAACATCAGTATTCTATGCAAAGTTATTCCTTTAACATTGTGCACAGCTAATCCAGTTGGAGCAGTTACCACATAAGATAAATGTGAACCAGTAGTTTTTTGCAGATAACTGGTCAAATTTTTAATTAAAAACATTTACCCGTTTCAGCTTTGGTTTAAATGATGAACATACAGGTTCTTTCTTTTCATGTAACAAACCATGTTCTACCTGTTCTCTCACTTGTACATATATTTCTTTCTGTTCAATATTTACTTGTTCTTCTGACTTTTCCAATGTAATATTCTCCTCTTGTGCTTGTTGCATTGCAATTTTGACTTCATGCATAGCAATCGCTGCTTCATTTTCCACTATTGGTTGCCCAAGTGCATCTTGACTACATGGACCAGAACTTTGACTATCTTAAGAACTTTCAATAGCAACTTCAGCTGTAATAGTCTTTTCCTGTTCAACTTCATCATTGACAGTATCAGACCACAGGAGGTAGCCCATAAACCACAGTGAGACTGGGGCGGTACATGGCATCTAACAACAATGTCTCAATGTAGGATTCATTGGAAGGACAAGTAATTCCAAGGCGAAATGTATCATAAAGCATAGGAAGAATGAATCCATACAGGGAAGACACAGGGAGACCAAGAATGCATGGAGGAATTTATATTTTCAACACATGATGGACATATTACGTCATATGTACATATTACATAGGTAAAAAGCACTGCGTGACAATTAGTGAAAATGTAACCAACAAAATACTGTGCACAGGTACTCGTGGAATTTGTGACGCGCAAGTGACACATAAAGTGGTATGTACAGCGGTGAAAGGGCGCAACAAAAAGAACAATGGTTCATTAAATATGCCAGAATTAGGGCATTTACACAATTAATGTAGAAATCTCCAAGGAACAATAGAGCAAATGCCCATGGTACAAATACGCCAAAAGTAACGCTGTTGAAGTCGGTCGACGGCGTTTCGGCCCGTAATACTCTAGGCCATCATCAGGACTGGTTACACAAATTTGGGGCAGTGCTAGGGTCAAAAGGAGAGACAAATCTCAAAAAAAGGAAAAAGAACTCGATTTCAAATGGACCGTAGAAAGAGGAAAGGGAGAGCCATGCCGCGAAGTGGTGACTATGGGCGACGGAAGGCGACCAAGAGTGAAGGACTACTGGGCGGCCAAGGGTGAGGGGGCAACAGGGGGATGTGGACAAAAAGACAATTGTTAGAAGTGTCAGAAGGAATGGTTATAGTGCATAGTATGCAGAGACCGAAACGAGTGACTCACGCATGCGAAGAGAGCAATGGACGAATGAATGCGTGCACTGCCTAGGGGACTATATGAAGTCGTGAACATAAATCGGTGTGAAAATGAGCATCGTGAAATGCCCTGGTAGTTGGCGTCTAATGCGTGATCTAGACTGCGAATCAAGACTACAGTTGATGACTGTGCGCAAGCAAGATGGTCCGGTGAAGTGAATAGCGGGGGGACAAGTGATCAAAAACAGGCAACGCGCGGGCCACAGGCAATGTGTACTCCGTGAAGGAACGGAAGAACTTACTTGCACGGAACTGGTGGGCAGAATTAACCAGCAGGGAACGACCTCGGGGGAAGTCGGGAGGTCCGTGAGGGTCTAAACTAGAGGGGGAGAAAGGGGAGGTAAGGGGAAGGCCAGGTGCGGGAGCGACAATGAGGAAGGAAATGGGGGCCACACTTACTTGAAAAAGGACGGGGGACGCAGTTGATGGAAAAGCTGAAAAAGGAGAAGGGAGGGGGGGTTAAATCGGGCCAGATAGCGGAGTGAAGGGAGAGGGCCAAACGGGGGGAGAAGTACTCACAAGTGAAGGCGAATGAATCACCGGAAAGGGGTCCGTGGCTGGAGGCTGGCCGGCGCGAATCAGGTGGCGAGTGAAGTGCAAGGGCCCTGGGCAGAAGAAGTAGAGGCAGAGCTTCCGGGTCACGAGTTAAGAGGACAAATCGCAGGAGGGGAGAGAACGGATGAGGCGCATGCAAATGGAAGCAGAGTAGTGATTTGTTGCGAGGCGCGGGGTAGGGAGTCATAGTAACCGAGACATGAGTCACGAAGGTGGAACGGCGCATGCAACGCTCAAACAAGAAGGAAGAAAGAGGGAAAGACAAAAAAGTGTAATAACAGTTGTTGCAATATTGTTACAATGCCATCGTATAAATCGAGGAGAAAACATTTCAGATTACAGATCATGGGGAAATACACTAATTAACACAGACGAGGATGGAAAAGGAGGGGTGGGAACAGGGGAGACAAAAAAGCAAATTGCAACCAAGTTCAACAAAAGTACATATGGCATATGAGAAAAAAGGGAAATTGCAACCAAGTTTGACAAAATTACATATGTAATTGGGGGTAAACAACAAAGTAATCGTAATGAGATAGAGAAAGGGAAGGGAAGGAAGTGAAGGGGGGGGGGAAGGAAGGCCACAGAAAGGGGGGAGGGGGGAGGCAGGGGTTTTAAAGAGAAGGAAACCCAGAAGAAGGTAGGTAAACAAGATTGGTAGTGCTGGAGAACGTATCAGCTAGACAGATATGGCAGAAGGTCAGTAGCACATAATTATGCAAGGGTTGAGTTCCATTCGTCAAGGGAATTCAAGCCCTGTTCAATGGTGTTGAAGCGAGCAATCCAACGGCATTCACATCTATTCAGAAGTCTTTGAATGTCTCCGCCTCTCAATGGAGTGGACGGTTTGTCAATTACCAGCCAGGTGAACTCGGTTTCATTGTGATTTTTTTCTTTGAAGTGGGAGACCAAAGGGGCTGTTAGGACCCCACATCTAATGCGGCTACGATGCTGCAGGATGCGGTCCTTGACCATCTGGGTGGTTTGTCCGATGTAGAGTTTGTTGCAGGGGCATTTTATCAGGTAGATCACGCTTTGGGATCTGCAGTTGGTGAAGGAGTTCAGATCAACTTTCAAACCGTTATGCTCAAAAGTTTTTGCGTCGGTCGTAGAGGAGCATGCTGCGCATCTTTGGCATCTGTAGTGGCCCCGTACCGGTGGTAGTTTCCATGAGCTATGAATAGACTCCGATATGGCAGATGAAGGTGGCCAAGTGATCGCATGTAACAGGTGGTCAGCTATATTTTTGCCCCTGCGGTAAGAGAATAGAGGGGGTTTGTTAAAGATGGTCAGTGGGGCTAGAATGTTCCAGTTAGATTTGATGGTCTTGGCTAGTTTGTTGCTGGAGGGTGAGAAGGTAGACACAAATGGGATCTGGCTGTTTGATCTCTTTTCTTTAGGGGTAAGTAAAGTGTCGCGATGATTATACCATGCTCGTTTTCTTGCTCTGTTGACCAGTTTCTTGGGGTAGCCACGGGCCACAAGTTTGGCAGTTAATACTGCGGCCTCCTTCCCTGTATGGATTCATTCCTCCTATGCTTTATGATACGTTTCGCCTTGGAATTACTTGTCCTTCCAATGAATCCAACTTCATCATTCAACATTTTTAAATATGTAGGGAAAATTGAACATGCAATGCTATATTTACATGCATTAAAAGAATCTTCGTAGCAGTCAAAAACTCCAAGTAATTCACTTTCGTGATGCCATGGTTTGAACAGTTGGAGAAGTGCTAAATAGTAAAATTCTCACTTATCTGGAGTTTCACAGCTGAGTTTCTTGTGGTTGATAAGGTTTCCTTTTGTGTGTTTTACTAAACATCCATGACATCCAACTACTGCATATTTTCCTTCTCTTAAATTCTGTTTAACATTTCTTTTGAAGCTGTAATGTTGAAGTACTTCATACAGACATAGCTGTTCCAGATGTCGACTCCTTTTCGGATAGTATGTATCCAACATATTAGTTTTAAGAATGTCTGTACTGTCTGGTTCATTTGCTGCTAAGTATTCAATTTCTTCTAATGATTTCAACACTCTATTCCGTGATCAGGCAAGACCTACACTTACCCAAATGATCCCTCTTGATTTTGAATATAAACTTGAAGAGGACAAGCTGTTTGAACATTCATCCAATTTCTCTGTGGGAAAGCATTTTTAAAGTAAAGCTGTACAATTTTTTGCTAAGGCTCTTCTCTTGTGCAATTTCCTTCCACATTTGTTTCATCCCGTTTTTTTATGATTTCGTTATGTATGATGTTACATAGCGTGCAACAGCAATTGAGTTGTCTGCAACATATTGGATGTTCATGGTTGCATTCCACATTTTTAAAATAACTGGATTGTAGTCATTAATATAATTTGACAGTTCTGTTCTTTTTAAGTTGTAGGTATTCTTTGGAGATTTGTTAGTTATTACGTGCCTTACAGAAGAAAAAAAAGTATGTACTCTTCCTTTAGTGATTACTGGACGTGGAAATCCAAACCGACACTTGGTATAAAATTTTCCTTTAGACTTGTATTTTCGTCGGCAGTACTTTCCACAACGGTGACTATAGAAACGTAAAACTTGCTGTCTCAAGCTTCTATCTCCTCCTTCTCTTGAAACCTCTTATGTCACATACTGTTCAATGAAAGACAATACTATTTCATCTGAATCACTTCCAAATTTAGGTGCATCCTTGATCCACAATTACATATGTATATGAGGAGCACCTCTTGCTTGGTACTCCTTTCTCCAAAAGAAATCGGTAACTTCTCCAAGAGGTGGATTCTTTTTATTGCAGATGAAAGACATCATAGCTTGAAACCTATGATTAAAATATCTTCACACATTTACAGGATCCAAAGAACACATTTCTCCAGGTGTCTTCATTTCAACATTCTTTATTTTGGAATTTGCTTCTCATAGAAATGCAAGCAAATCTTCCCATGCATACTCTGCACAGCTAAGTGTCACACACCATGTTGGTGTACCTAAGTTCTGTAACATACACTTCAGTTTTCCATGACGACGATACCAATACTCATTTGTTCCTCGTTGACATGCCATCAAATTAATTAACTGTGCCTCTAAATTTTCATCTGTTTCTTGAACTTTCTCCACAAAGTCTTTTGCTGAAAGAAATGATTGATGAACTCCAGTTTTCAGTATGTGGTTCACTGCATGGGACAGAGAAGACAGATCACTTTCAAACAAAAGGTGAAATGTATATATGGAATACACTGCCGGAATCTAGCATCTTCAGAGTATAATCTTGTTTAGTGATATTCTGAAGCTGGAATCCGTACAGGTCGGTCATCATATCGTCCACCTTCTCCAGTGGGAAACAGCTGTGGAAACAACAAGCTTCTAAGCTTTTCTCCCATACACTCATTGGAGTTCCCTTTGCTTTTTTCATTTGAAATAACTCAATGCTGTTCCTATTACTTCTTTTGAATGTCGAGGACATGTTGTGTAATATTCATAAACTTCTTCACTCCTTGACTTGTCCACTTTCTCTATTCGACCACTTGAAATTTCAGATTAATCTTCCAAACTTATTACCTGTTCTTCCACATTTACATTTTTATAAAAAATATTATTCACCACAAGATATAAAGTAGCCTTTTGAAGTTTTTTCATCAACAAATTCTTGCCATATTTTCCGACTCTTTGTTGGTACTCCATTTACTAGAATGACTACTGCTTCATTTTCATCTTTGTCTCCACCAACAATTTCAATATTTTTCTTAAAATCCAAAGGTAAGTACACTACTCTTCCTTTCAGCCCTCTTTGTAAGTCTGTTGGTGACAGTTTACCTGATTTTGGCTCCATGCAAATTATAGTTTGAAATGGATGAACAGATTGAATTAGAACTGACTCATATATATTCAAATCTGCCAGTTCCTCTGGAATAGCTACTAATTCTAACTTATTATGTACTGCTCTTGTAGGCATTTTGTTCTCTCCTAATTTGTTATCACAATATTTACAAACACGCTGATCACTGCCTAATTCAAATTGACCTTCCACTGACAAGTAAGTTGCAAATTCCTTCCATTTATCATTATTCTTCTTTTCAGATTTGAAATACAAATCAACATTCTTCGTTTGAATTCTATAATTAGTACGTCGACAACAAACACAAACATAGTTTGGAATTTCAGAGCACACTATGTTAAATTTTCCAATTTTTCCTTCAAACCGATCAATGCTAATCACTTTCCCTTCTTCTTCAACATCTGTAATTGTCAATCTTTAACTTTCTATGCACTGCTCTTCTGAACCAAAATATCAGAACTGAATATCATCACACTTTTTTTGTACATCTGATAAAGAACTGTATAAAAGAGCTGTATTTAGTTCACTTAAACATAATGCAGGACTTTTTACATAGGACACTTTCCTTACAAAATTCCGCATTTCTGAATGGTGTACTGCTAACATCCTCAAGTGATGAAAAACACTTTTACACACTTTTCTTGCAAGCCAAGCCAGAGAATGCCCATGTTTCTCAGTATATTTTCTTACATTACATGGATCTAGTCCTTGTAACAACCTAATCTTCTGTTTTACACTTTTCTGTGCATATTCTCGTAGCAAATTTCGCATTATATCAATAGATTCCTTTCGAATACTACAAATACTGCTACAACCCCACTAATACACAGGAGCTTGTGTGCGTTGCTCTTGCACGTCTTCAGCTATTAACTGTTCTGCACTAATAGTAACCATTTCCTCTTTTGGAACAGGACAACCATTCTGAACTTCGTAGCAACGACCTCCAGTATCAACTGCAAATGGTAAACTATTTTCTTGGAAGTAACTTTCTTCATTAAAAAAAGGTTCACTATTAGATGTATGTTTCCACTGTCCACTGAAGATTTTACAAAAGTTGCTTCTGTTTACTTTTTTTTTACTTTTGCCTTTCAGAACCTTCATTGTTTTATCCAACACTTTCATCCTCTTCAAAATCACAATGAATATTTTTTGTTTTAACTTAAAAGCAGTATCCACTATGCTTTCAACACGCTGTTTCTCTTTCAATTGCAGCACTTTCTTTTTATATTTGCAGCATCATTTTATTAAATTCTGAATTACTCTATGTCGAAAAAGTCTTTGACTAATTTCTTGAAATTGTTTTTGTCTACGGGTAACAAATACTCTTTCCTTATCATGATTTTTTTTCTTGCAATTTGAAGTCGAAGTTTGCTTCTCCTTACATGACAAATCCTTCTTTTTCCTTTTTGTGATGTCATTTTCATTAAATGTTCGTAATACTTTTAAAACAAATTGTCTAGTGTTTTTACCAGAAGAAACTCTTTTTGTAGTACTCTCATTTACTTCTAATCCACATTTTTCACTTTTCTTTAAGTAGATTGACTTTTGTTTTATTCTTTTCTTCCCAGTTCTTCTAGGCATTTTTAATTTTGAATCCAATCACAATAAGTTTCTGAGAAAGAAAAAAAAGTTTCAATTGTTTGTTATATCTGTTCAATATGTCAAAATAATCACATACAATTACATAAGTTCCACTGGCGGCTTGCAGAGGAAATGCTGCAGGGTACTAGAGCAGAATAAGGGAACAGTAGGGTGGCAGGTAGTGTCACCGGACATACAGCACGTATTTATGGAATTATTTAGATTCACCTTCCCATTTTATATGTGACTCCACTACCTCTTACTTTTCCCCTCGCGCCACCCGACCGTCCCACGCACCCCACCGTCCCACAGCACTTCCTCTGCAACCCACTACAGATGACTTTGTAGATACTATTTTTGTAAAATTGTGATCAGTATCCTTAGAGTCATATTTTTTACTAAATGGCACATGTAAACGTTACCCTTATTAGTTTAAGACTTCTATCGGCAACTTAGCAAGCATAACACTGCACCATATTAGCAAAGATATCGTACAGACTTATATTTCATTGTGGATGTAAATAAACAAATACAGATCAACTTTTAGAGAGCAACAAAAACGACCGACATGGAGATGGAGAGGGGGGAAACATTAAGTAAGGTGTTATTCCCATTTTGGTAATGTGCCAGCCCAGTCGTGTACGGAGCTGTAACACCAGCAGAAAACCTCGTAAGTACGTTAATTTATATTTACGTGCGCTTTACCACTGCAACCAACACTTTGTACTCCTGAGACTACTGTCTTGAGAAATAAACAAACAGAGCTTTATCTAGTATAAAAATAGCACACAGTGGAGTGAGACGTCCCCTCCCCCCACACGACCTGGCTCGTAGAGGGAGAGCTGCGGACCACCGGCTCCTAGAGGGACAGCTGCCTTACCGCTTGCAGACGGAGAGCTGAGGGCCGATTCACAGAGGGACAGCTACAGACCGAGTCGCATAGGGAGAGCTGCGGACCGTTGGCTTGCAAAAGAATACCTGCGATCGCTAATTTGGGTTGAGGGATGGTAAAGGGTGTATCTGGCAGAGGGAAAGCTGTGGTATATTTCCAGTATTGGCTTGCAGAGATAGACCTGCGGGACCCACGGCTTTTAGAGGGAGAACTGGGAGTCGTTGGCTTGCAGAAGAACAGTAGCGTGCCAATTCACAGAGGGAGAGCTGCGGGCTGGCTCGCACAGCAGCAGCTGCAGGCCGCTACAGGCCGGTAATGTGGGGCGAACGAGGGTGATGGGGGTATCTGGCAGAGGTACAGCTGCGGTATATTTTCAGTGTTGGCTTGTAGAGATACAGCTGCGGGCCCGAGGACTCGCAGAGGAAGAGCTCCGAGCTGACGGGCTGGCTCGCAGAGAGAGAGCTGCGGGCCGGCTCGCATATGGACAGCTGCGGACCGACTCGCATACGAAGAGCTGAGAGCCCTCGGCTTGCAAAAGGATACCTGCGACTGCTGATGTGGGGCGAGGAAGAGTGAAGGGAGTATCTGGCAGAAGGAAAATTGCGGTATATTTTCAGTGTTGGCTTGGAGAGTTACAGCTGTGGGCCCGACGACTCTCAGAGGGAGAGCTGCGAGCCGACGGGCTGCCTAGCAGAGGGAAAGCTGTGAGCTGACCAGCTGGCTCATAGAGGGAGAACTGCAGTATATTTCCAGTGTTGGCTTGCAGAAGCAGCCCTCCCTCTACGAGCTAGCCAGTCGGCTCACAGCTCCCCCTCTGCGAACCACCGGTCGGCTCGCAGCTCTTCGTCTGTGAGTCATCGGGCCCACAAGTTTATCTGTAGAATCTGTTGGGTCCATAAGTCTACCTCTACTAGCCAACACTGCGAATATAACGCTGCTCTCCCTCTACTAGATACCCCCTTCACCCTCCATCGGCCCGCATGAACAGCCCGCAGCTATCTCTCTGCAAACTAATTGTGAGAATATACCACAGCTGTCTCTCTACGAAATACCTCCTTCACCCTCTCTTGTCCCGCATCACCGGGCATTCCATATTATATTTAACACTATGATCACATTTTTCAAACCAAAATGGGGGTGACAGATGAGGAGAGTAAACGGAGATGTAATTTCTAAACTTTTATTCTACAGTTCCTTTAATATACGTATATTGAGTGTTTTAAGTGGGATGAAAAAAATTGTGGGTGTCTAAAAGGGATACCAGTGTTTAGCACCGGTAAGACCCGGCTCACTTAAACTTCTGCGTACATTCAGCACAGAGACACACCTTAACAATTTTCATCACTGATAATCACAGTTAGTTTACTAGTGTGAAAAAATCGTACAGAAAAACATTTTTATTTCTTTTTCATCTCTCAAGCATTTATAAAATATCTCTTGTAAAGAAACGCCCCTCTCCACCTTTATTTCGTAAGAACGAGCAATAAATAACCCCTTTACTAGCATTTAGTCACTAACTACTAACACTGTGCACTGTACCCAATTGTAAAGCAGAAAAGTGTTTAGATTATATCTTAAAGTATCATCAAATGATTCAAACCATGTATACATACACAAAGCAACGTGCACGTATACTTTGTCCATTTACTGTCCATATAATCTGTGCACATTCTGAACGGGTTTGCAGTATATCACCTGTCTTCACTTATACTCAAATGTACCTCACAGTGAAAAAAATTACATCTCAACCTATGCATATGTAATATTTCCAACATAATACAGTGAAGTTTTATCCCATTAAACTGATTGCAACATTCTTTATATAGTACAAATCCTACGAATATGCCAATAAATCTATAAGTTCTATTTTTATCATACCAAAAGCTGTATTAGATTATTTTTATAAACAGTACTGCTCGGGGCACAAAATGGTGGTGGAAGGTGGACACAGTAAATGAAGGTATACTTCCAAACTTTTTATGTAACGTCCCTTTACTATACGTATATTAACAGCTTTAAGTGGGATGAAAAAATTGACGGTTCTCTTAAAGGGGTGGCGGAGCTCAGTACCGATAACACCAGCACCACTTGAAGGCCTGCGTATATTCAACAAAGAAACACACCCTGACAATTACTATCACTAATAATCACATTTACTTTAGCACTGTGAACAAAATCGTACAGAAAATATACAAAGAACATTTTCATTACTTTTTATCTCTCACATATTTAAAAAAAATTCTTCTGAAGAAACGCTCCCCAACAACTTAGATTTCTTAAGAACACCCAAACGAAAGCCTCGCAGTACCACACCAGCCTTGACTAATATTGAAATCTACCTCTCAGTGTAAAAAATGAGACCACAAACTGTGCACATAACATTTCTGGTATTTGATCCATCTCTGTTCAGTTAATAACACGTAATTGTCTACTCTCACCCCTTCACCACTATTTCCAGACTAAGCATAATTTGCAAACATACGACATTCTGTTTATCTTGCCGGGAATAGATATACAAATCCAAATTAACACTACAGCAAATTTTCAAAACCATGCAGTCTTTTACAGATGACAACTTACACCTTTCCGTTGTGAAAAACTCCTAAATCTATATAAAGTACTTGTTTAACAACCAGTCACACCTTTTACATATTTTAGAACTAATAAAACACCAGACTTTACTAACACTATGTTATCTAGAAATAAAACATTCTTTAAAAGTTAAAAATATTGCCTCAAATAATTAACCACTGCTACAGAACACATAACAAACCTTCTTAGTTTCTAACTTACCTTCGTAGTTGGTACGCAGATTTCAAATGTCACAAACAGATGCAATTCTTTCTTTGTAACACAGTACATGCACTGCACCAGATGGAACCAATAATGGCACAATTTCCCTGTTGCTCCACACATAAATACATGTAAAGAACAAATCAGAATGGTCCCTTGATTTTTTTGCATTGCAAAACTTCTCTCTATTGGTTATTTTCGAACTTTCCATATAAACAGTTTTTTAAGGACACATACAGGTGAAAAGTTCAGCCTATTGTATCAACACTTTCTAGTACATTGTACGACACGTGCAGGTTAAAAGTTCATCATTTTTTTAAACCTAACGATATTGTTTTTGCAACATTTTCTCCAACATTTAACAGCACATGCAGGTCAAAAGTTCACCATTCTTTCAAATTCGAACTGCACCTTCCAAATATAATTAGCAGGTGTGGTTGAGCTGAGCAAATTTTATCCTATAATATGTACACCATGTATAAACTGCTTTTTCATTAACCAATGACAAAGATGCTTTTCCTCAAAACTAATATGCACCCTACTTTTTAGGAAACAAAGCATTTCATCTCCCAATCGGTTAACGTTTTGAATGTAAAAAAAGGTAGTTCCCCATCTTTAAACATATCTCTCATTCTACGAACGGACTGCATGAGCTACAGACATCTATCCATATCTTCCAGCCATACCTTCAAAATGCTAGTGTGGATTGTAGGACATAGCTATGTTTTCTGGTGCAAGAGGTATGCAGAACAGAGACGTATTGACTTAGACCTGGGTTTGCAAAATGTGCACATTAAATGGTTTGCACAGAGAGGATTGAAGTGGCACCAATTGCTGCCTTTGGTTAAAACCTGTTTGCATCTCCAACACCCTTACCTCATGATTGTGCACTGTGGTGGAAACGACCTAGGCACATTGACTGGGGTAGGTTTGGAAATGCTTATGAAGGACACCTTTGGACAATTGATGTTACTTTTGCCTCAAACTGTCTTTGTATATTCCAATATATGCCAAAGACAGAAGTGGAAATGGTGAAACCAATTTTGTCATATGATTGGAAATTCTAGGAAGAATGTCAACAAAGCTGTGTCTGCATACCTCAGAGACCATAGAATAGGGTCGCTCAACAACAACAACTTACATTTTGATATGGCTGATATCTACAGAAGTGATGGAGTACACTTCACAGATGAGGCAAACCGAGTTTTTCTGAATAACTCGAAGCTGTGCAGCCGCGCTTACATGTAGTTCCAACTAATAAACACAAGGGCTTTTTTTAGAGCCGCCTTATATTCCCAAAATCGGCTCGCAGAGTGACAGCTGCGGTCCGGCTAGCAGAGAGAGACCTACGGCCCGTCGGGCAGGCTCGCAGAGGAAGAGCTGCGGCTCATGGGCTCGGCTCGCAGAGGGAGAGCTACAGGCCGTCGGCTCGCAAAAGCACAGCAGCGTACTGGCTCGCAGAGGGACACCTGTGGTCTCACTCGCACAGGGAGACCAACGGGCCAACAGGCCTGCTAGCAGAGACACAGTTACGAGCTAACGGGCTGGATCGCAGACGTACTGCTGTGAGCCTGAGCTGCGACCCGATGGGCTGACTTGCAGAGGGAGAGTAACGGGCCTACGGGCCTGCTAGCACAGATACACTTGCAAGCTAACGGGGTGGCTTGCAGAGGTAGAGCTGCGGGCCCGACGTCTCGCAGACGCAGACATGTGAGCCGACGCACTGGCTTCTAAAGGCATAGCTGCGAGCCGGTGATGTGGGGAGTGAGCCGCGAGCCTGTGATGTGGGAGAAGGACAGTAAAAGGGGTATCTCGCACAGACAGAGCTGCGGTATATTTTCAGTGTTGCCTCGCAGAAGTAGAACTATGGACCCAATGGCTTGTAGAGGGAGAGATGCGAGCTGGCGCACTGAGGCACAAAATGTCTGACAGCTCGCACACCCAGACCTGTGAGCCAACGGACTCACTTTTAAAAGCATAACGCGAGCCGGTAATGTGGGGAGAGGGACCGTGAAAGGGGTATCTTGCGGAGACAGAGCCGCGGTATATTTTCAGTGTGGCCTCACAGAGGTAGAACTATGGACCCGATTGCTTGTAGATGGAGAGATGTGAGCTGATGGACTGAATCACAAAATGGCTACCAACACTTCTTAGTTCAACCATTCACAGCCAATCAGCCGCAAGCTTGTGCTCGTAACCCCTTAGTCAATCAGATGTCAGAATTCCCAAATATCGATATCTGTAAAATTTGATTATTCTCAAAAACTACTGAACGGGTTCACACCATTTCAGCAAAAGCGTACTTTCTGGACCAATACCTTTCTCCCTGCCAAATTTGGCGTAATTCCGTTCAGCAGTTTGACCTGTAGTCTTGTCTAAAGTTTCCTATGGAAAATGCATTGAGAAAACACGTTTTGGGACCACCCTTTTGTCTCAGCCCCCCTTGACCAATCACCCCCAAACTTTCAAGATAGGAGCTGATCAAAAAAGAGAAACGTTTTGGAACATTTCATAAAGATTCGTCAAACGACACCAAAGTTATAAGCACATGATGGTGGTCCTAACTATAACTATATACTGGCAACCACCAGTAGATTATACATATATATATATATATATATATATATATTACCTACTGGCGGTCGCCAGTAGGTAGTTATAGTTAGGACCCTCTTACCATAGGAAATCCGCAACATTCTATTTTGAATAACTTTGGCGCCGGTCGACGAATCCTCGCCAAATTTTCAAAATAGGTGGGGCGCTGCGCTCCGCTCCTACCCTGAAAGTCTCGGGGGGATTCGTCAAGCGGGGGCTGAGATAAAAGGGGGGTCCCAAAACGCGTTTTTCCCATGCATTTTCCATAGGACCTTTAGACACAGCTACAGCCCGAACGGCTGAACAGAGTTTTTTTTTTTTTTTTTTTTAAAAACCTTTATTTTCAAAAGTCTGGACACAGCTATTCAGCCGACAACCCGGAGGTTCGGCAGCTTCGGTAAAGAGGAACAGAGACGCGTCCACAGTACAGTGAAGGAGGAGTGCAAAGATTCCATTTTTTAAATAAACACAAAACACACAACAACCCCCAGCAAGGCAAGAACACTGAATGCCCATGGTGATAGCCCCCCAGGGGAGGCAGGACCCCAATCATCTACCATTTACAGTACCGTGAAAAGAGGAAGAAGGGGGACAGCAGAGGCCAAAGAAGTCCATTAACCATACTGAGCTGGAAAGAAGGTTAGGAGGAAAGCTGTTCCTCGGGGGGATCCAGATCAGGGGCGAGACAAATTCCCCCCCTGTATTGGTTCCACCGCCCCCAGATGGCGTGCCACTTCCGAGGGCGGCCTCTAGCGCAATATACCGTCTTCTCCCTTAGCATACTCCAGTCCATATTTTCTTTCCACACGGTCAATGTGGGGGGGCCCACGGATCCCCACAATCGCGCTATATCTCTCTTAGCGACCATGTTACCCAGAGTCACCCATTGGGTCTGCGCCGCATTGTGATCAGTGGGCCCCCAGACATTCAGGAGACAACACCGCGCTTCCGGCTGCATAGCAATGCCCGTCACCTCCCCCATCACTGCATGGACTCTCCGCCAGAATTCCGTGATGACACCACATTCCCAAATGATATGCAGGAAAGTCCCCACCATACCACATCCCCTCCTGCATAGGCCGTCCTCCGAGAATCCCATGTGAACCAGCCTTGGCCCCGTCACGTACACTCGATGCAGTATTTTAAGCTGCACCAGCCTCAGACGCGACGGGATCGCAACCTCCTTAGGAGAGGAAACAGCAGACTGCCAATCCTCGTCATCCAACTCGAGGCCATCCCTAGACCACTGGTCCCTCAACCCCAGAAGCATATCCGCCCGGACGTTGATCAGTTTCTTATAGATGAGCGAGATCGTGCTCTCGGGCATATGACCATCAAGGACCCGGTCCTCCAAAGGAGAGGACTCAGGCACCTTCTCACCCTCTATGAGGACTGATCGGAGGGCGTGACGCACCTGAATATAGCGGAAAAACTCAGATGGCCCCAGCTCATACTCCTTCTGCAACTCTTCAAAGGACTTCACCCTCCCCTTAATCAGGACATCTCCGACCCTGGAGATGCCGATCAAGTCCCATTTGTCAAAGCCTTTTGTGTGCCAAAGCCTACCCAATCTCTCAGATTCAAACAGCGGGGTAGCGAAGGTGAGCCTATCCTTCCAGCCCAGCGAGTCAGTTGCCATCTTCCACACACGCACCGCCACACCAGTGGGCCCCGTGAGGGACGAGTCCAGGGACCGCGAATACAACGCCCTGTAATAGTTACCACCCCGCAGCAGCCACCTGTCCATGGCATACCCAGGGCTGAGGGCCGGGCCATAAAACCCATGATTAATCGCACTCAGCTGGGTGGCCCAATAGTACCGTCGGATGTCTGGAAGCGCAATACCCCCGTCGTACCATGGGAGCGTCAACTTTGCAATAGCTATTCGCGGCCGCCCGTCCCACAGCAACGCTCGTTGGAGGCCTTCAACCTCCCGAAAGTAGTTGGCCGGTACCCAATCCAAAGTATTCTGCAGTGCGTAGAGGAACCGGGGAAGAGACATCATTTTGAACAGGGCCGCACGCCCAACGAGGGAGAGCGGCAGCCTCCGCCAGCCCTCCACATCCCGCCTCAGGCGCGCTAGGGGGGGGAGCAGGTTCCTCTCATATCGCACGTCAGAATCCATGGAGATAAAGATCCCCAGATACACGAAGCCCTGCTGAGCAACCTGGATCGAACAAGTTCGAGGGATCGGTGGAACCTCGCCACTAAGAACATATAAATACGATTTACTCCAGTTGATAACGAGACCCGAGTTCCTACCGAAAGATGTGAGTACGTCACAGACCACTATAAGTGATTTCTTGGGTGAGGCAAGATACAACAGGATGTCATCAGCATAGAGCGATATACGGTCCTCGTGCTCAGGCGACCATCTAAGTCCCCGTATATCCGGGTGCCAGCGTATCCACGCAGCCAGCGGCTCAAGGGCAAGGGCGAACAACAATGGCGACAGGGGACAACCTTGCCGAGTACCCCTCCCAAGCTGAAACGGAGTCGACGCCCGGCCATTTACCACCACACTCGCAAGAGGACCCTCATACAGCAACCTCACCCAGCTCACAAAACCGTGGCCAAAGCCGAACTTGGTCAACACGGCCCACAAATATGCCCATTCCACCGTGTCAAAGGCCATCGTGGCATCGAGAGACGCCACAATAGCTGGTTCACGCAGCGTGCCCGCCCTGGCGATTACACCATGAAGGCGCCGAAGATTTAACGCTGTGTTACGGTGCGGGATGAATCCGGATTGATCCGGATGGACCAAGTCCCCGAGTACCCTAATCAACCGGGCCGCCAGGATTTTAGCCAGAATTTTCGGCTCTGCGTTAAGGAGTGAGATAGGCCTATATGAGGCGCACTTATCTCGGGGTTTGCCCTCTTTGTGTATAACCACAATCGTCGCCAGTCGCTGATCCAACGGGAGGGCCCCACTCCCCCGCGCCTCCACGAACATGGCGCGCAGGTGAGGGGCAACCCTATCCGGAAATAGCTTGTACAGGTCGACCGGCAAGCCGTTCGGACCCGAGGCCTTGCCCGAGTTCAACGCGCGGATAGCCCCCGCCACCTCATCGACCGTTATGTCACCATCTAGATCGTCCCTATCTATATCAGAGAGACAGGGCAATGCAATATCACGCAGGAGGTCACGCGAGTCCTCGGGCGGCCTGTCCGACACTGAAGCATAAACCATACGGAAATAGTCCGAGAAACACTGCACAATCCTCTCAGGTTCCACAATCACCTCTCCCCCCTCTCCCGCCAACTCCGGCACTACTCTATTGACCCGTTCTTTTTTGTCCAGCCAAGCCAGGAGTTTCCCGGCCTTGTCACCAACATCATACAGACGGCCCTGCTGTTCTCTACTGAGGGTCTTAGCGGCATTCGTCACCAGGTCCTTGTACTCGGATTGCTTCAAGCACAGCTCATGCAGTGAGGCCTCTGTAACCTCCTCCTCCAGCGCTCCCTCCAAAGCCGCGATCTCCTCCTCAACCTGCAAAACCTCGCCATCTCTCCGCCGCTTGGCAGCCACTACAAGGGAGAGGGCTTCCCCTCGCAGCACGGTCTTAAATGCTTCCCACAGCGACACTGCCGAGTCCACGGATCCCTGATTGTCCTTGAAAAAATTATCTACTGTCTTTACCAGCGCGCTGCGCATCTTGGGGTCTCGGAAATACCAAGGGTTGATAGGGGCCACCCTTCCCCCTCCCTCTCGACCCAGATCCAGCCTGACCCACACCGGCGAATGGTCAGATATACCACGCGCCATGTGCCTGGCCTCAGACACCAATGAGGCATGCGCAGCCAGAGTGAGTAGGTAGTCAATCCTAGAAAGGCTACCATGCGCCCCGGAGTGGAAAGTTTATTGGCTCTGTGTGGGGTGCCGGAGCCTCCAGCAGTCTATCAGGCCAAGCGTATCTAGAAAGTCTGGAAGCCACTTCTGAGCCCCCCCCGTGTCTCTGGGCGGGTATCTATCCAGCAGGCCGGAGCCAACAGCGTTGAAATCACCTCCCACTACAAGCATACCCCCCGGGAGATCCAGCAGGGCCCTACCCAGATCTGTGAAAGTGGAGGCCTGCAGGGCCGGCGGGACATAAACCGAAACTAAAACCAAAGTTCTTCCTTCCCACCGCTCCGCCACCGCCACAAACCTCCCCCTATCATCAACAATGGTGGAGTCCACCTCAAATGGTAGCGAGGCTCTGACTAGGATGCCCACACCCCTGGACCCAGAGGAGAACCCCGAATGAGCTATGAATTTATAACCCTTCCTATTCAGGGCATAGCACGTATTACCTATAAGATGCGTCTCCTGCAGCAGGGCGACATCCGGCAATGACCGTTTCAAGAATTGCAAAACAATCCCACGCTTAATGCGATCCCCCAAACCATTCACATTCCAGCTTATAACACTTAAACCCCTACCCCCCATCCCCAAACGTAAAGAGGCCCACCCCACACCCGAAGAGCCCCCATGGAACAGTCCTGGAAATAATCACTATGCCTTGCTGAAACAAACCCCCCAACAACAACCCCAAAATCCCGGAAACCCCCCCCACCCTGCACCCCTGCTGCAGCTTACAAAGCCCCCCCAACTTGCAGTGTGCCTGTCGCCCTACCAAACCCAAAATCTACAAAAAGTACCCTAAGGGAGGAAAGAGCTCCCCTCGTCCTCCCACAACCTCCGTGTTTACTGCAAGTCATTATCTAAAGTCAGTCCGAGTCAGTCCGGTTCCGAATACATCAACCTTGTTCATCCCGGCCACTGTCCCCGTCTACGGCAGTGTCCTCTTCCGTGCGCCGTCGAGGCAGAGCGTCCAGCCATTCATCCGCCATGGCAGGCGACTCAAAGAAGAATGTTCGGTCTTCAAACACCACACGTAGTCTGGCAGGGAAGAGCATGGCGTATTTCAGATCCCTCTCCCGAAGCCTCCTCTTCACCCCCAGGAAGCCCTGCCGCTGCCTCTGTACCTGCTGGGTGAAGTCAGGATAGAAATTCACCGACGCGTTCTGGAAGGGGACCGGGCCCGTTACCCTCGAGGCCTGCAGGATAGCGTCCCGGTCTCGAAAATGAAAGAGCCGGGCGACGATCGGCCTCGGTGTGGCTCCCACCTTGGGCCGCCCACCAGGCACTCTATGGGCCCGCTCGACTGCGAAGAACTTCCCTAGACCCTTAGGCTGCAGATGATTGAGCACCAAGTCCTCCACGAGCAGGTCCACTGAAATCTCGTCCGAGGACTCCGGGACCCCGATAACGCACACGTTGTTGCGCCTGGCCCGGCTCTCGAAGTCCTCCAGCCGACGGGCTACAAGATCATGCTCGGTCCGCAACTTACGGACCTCGGTCTGCAGGTCCGAGACATCATCGGCGAGGCCCGTGGTCTTGATGTCCAGGGATTTGACCCGTTCATTTGTTTTGCCCAAATCCGCGCGGATCAGATTCACATCCACCAAGATGGTATCCACTTTGTGCGCCAGGGCATCAAACTGTCTCCCAATCGAAGTCTGCAGCCCGTCAAGTGCACCCATGACATCCTGCAGTGAGAGCTCCGGGGCCAAGGGCGAAGCAGTCTTCTGTGTATCCGGGGACTGGCTCGGTGCACCCGGTGATCCCTTCTGCTGGGCATAGCGGTCCATGTTATTGGCTTGAGTGTAGGCCCCCCGCCTGGTGGCCTTGGGCTTCGGCCGATCCACCTCTGCTTTGCCCGACATGGTGGGCTCGAGCAAGTCGGGCAAACAGGACTGCCCTCTCTCAGCGAGAGAGAGCAGGAGTGCTCCGTCTTACGATGGGTCGCCAATGGGGCATGCAGAGCGTCCAAATGATAATAAAGCAGACGCGAGCACTCCCTGGGCTGGGCAGACCAAGGGTGAGAAAGTGAAAGTGAAAGGATAGGGACCTCCGTCCGGCAGTTCACACCTCGCCTGGCCGCTGTTGTTCAATTAGAGGTCGGGCATCCTGCCAACTCGAGCCCCTGGCATCCCTCGGAGATGGGCCTCAATCTTCCGCCATGCATAACTCCGGTTCCCGGTGGGCGATTCGACCTCGGGTGGCATCGATCGCATCCCTGACAAGTCATCTACACGATGCCATGCATACAAACAGGATTATATACAGGATAGACGACGGAGGGCACGAGGGTCTCGGGAGCTCAAAGCTCACGCGGCCATCTTGGTCAAGCGCTAGGCTCCTCCCACGGCTGAACAGAGTTAAATGAAATTTGGCAGAGAGGCAGTCCTCAGGTCAAGGAAGTGCCTTTTGTAGGTTTGGTGTAAATCTGTTCAGTAGATTCTGAGAAAATAGCCTTTAAATCAATATATATATCTGAGCCAGCTTACGGTGCGCTTACGGTGCGCTTACCGTACGCGTACGGTGACGTGCGCGAGCGCGATTCTGATTGGCTGATAGATCTTAGTAAACATTCGAATCGGTGGAAACCAGGAAGCGGCGGCCGCCATTTCGTGTGTTTTAGTCACAAAAAAAAAGGGAGATAACTTGAAAAGGGGGCAAGGAAGAGAGTTACAGACCCCCTACATTTATTAATTTTTTTAAAAATCGCGGGGTACGCGTACGGTAAGCTAACCGTACGCGTACGGTAGAAAAAAAAAATAAAAAATGAAATGAAATGAAATGCAGATTTAAGTGTTTAGATATTAGGGGGCTCTAAAAAGAGCCGTTGTGTTTATGAAGTGATTTTTTAGTGGTACCTACAAGTAAGTACCGATGCAGAGTCTAAGGTTCAAGAGGAAGACTCTGTTCCCTTCATCATTGAAGTGCACACCATCTCCTCTATAAATGTCTTGCATGTCGTAACGCAAGTTGTTGTGGTAAATGGAACCCATACCATAGTCTCGGAGGAAAGCAGAAACAGATTTGTTGACGTGCTTTCTTGCTTTGTCAATCTGTGGACAGAAATGATTGGACCAGTTCCATTTTTGCCTTTGGCATATGTTAGAAAACACAAAGGCAGTTTTAGGGAAAAGTGAAAACAGTTGTGCAAAGGTCTCCTTCATAAGCATTTCCAGACCTACCCCAGTCAAAGTGCCTAGGTCATTGCCACCACAGTGCACTATTATGAGGTCAGGGTGTTGGATTTGCATGAAGGATTTCACCAATGGCATCAATTGGTGCCACTTTAACCCTCTCTGACCAATCCATTTAATGTCTACATTTGGCAAAGCAAGGTCTCTCACCATACCTGTTTTCTCTGCATACTTTTCACTCCAGAAGACATAGCTGTGCCCTACAATCCACACTGTGAACATCTTCAAAGGAGAACTGGATGCACTCAGGAGGTGTAATTCAGTAGAATGGTAAAAAGAAATGAAAGACAGTTTGGAAATGGAGGCATACATATTTTTTTTTTTTTTTAAATGATTGGCTGTTTCATACCATTCTACAATAAAAACTAGGCTGTATCTGTAAATTTATAGAAGCATGTTTTGTATTGGTACAGAAAAATGTGTTACCAAAGAACAGTACTATGGATTCGCTGTTAGGTTTGAAAAGTCAAGCACTCCTGCTCTTTGGAAATGAAACATTGTTTGGTGAACTTCTGACCTAACTCTGCACAGCAGTGTTTCAAGAGCTGTTGCTATGGTAGCAGGCAGAAGTCAAGTTGGGGGAAGGGTACTAGGCAGAAGTCAAGTTGGGGGAAGGGTACTTTTGGAAAAGGGTTGGTTTTCAACCAATAGAAATGTGTGATTACATTTGAAAAAAAGGGGGAAGCACTGAGATTTGAAACTTACATGTATATGTGTGGAAAAATAGAGGGAAAATTTGCCATTATCTGGTTCTGCTGAGAGGAGAGAGGTGTACAGAACAGAGATCCTGGCTCTGATAATCTGCTGTTTGAGTGCCACATTTCTTTCACAACTAACTAATTTTAAAGGTGAGTTTAGAGTTTGAGAGGGGATGTATATGGTAAATTAAGAAATGAATAATAGAATTGGAATTCCTTTTGTTGAAGTTGTGTTTATCATTTTCTGTTTTGGGAGAAATTTAAATGTGAGGAACATGTAAAATAATATGGACTATGTTTTCACCATAAAATAAGGTGTACTGGTATAAATAAGGAATACTTTAAGGGTTTGAGGTTGCACTCAGTAATGCAAATACATTCAGCATCAGTAAGGCTGGTTGCCCTTGCTGGAGTGTAGTCAGTCACCCAGGTTACACATGTTGTTGGTCTCAGAAAGCTGTTTGGTATTGCTCTGGTGATTTTACATTTGCATTAGATGGAAAGGGGGAGGTATTTTTTTCTGCAGAAGCAGACTCTTAGCACACAGCCAGCTGCATATCATGTGGAATCATGCATAGTATTCACAACCGAGTGGGGTTTGAGGTTTCAGTCAGTAATGCAAATACATTCAGCATCACTAAGGCTGGTTGCCCTTGCTGGAGTGTAGTCAGTCACCCAGGTTACACATTTTGCTGGTCTGAAAATGTTGTTTGGACATGTGCTTTTTTAATAATCTGAAAAGTGGATTCATAATGTGTCAGACTGTAAAAGTACTTATCACTTGCCAAAAAAAAGAGTAGTAAGTGTGCTTTCAAATTGGCAAAGAAATTTCGTTTTGTGACTAATATGAAAACATGACTCTGTGTGCAAATAGGAATTACAGGCAGAGATTTATTGCGTATCGCTCTGGTGATTTTACATTTGCATTAGATGTAAAGGGGGAGCTATTTTTTTGTGCAGAAGCAGACTCTTAGCACACAGCCAGCTGCTTATCCTGTGGAATCATGCACAGTATTCACAACCGAGTGGGGTTTGAGGTTTCAGTCAGTAATGCAAATACATTCAGCATCACTAAGGCTGGTTGCCCTTGCTGGAATGTAGTCAGTCACCCAGGTTACACATGTTGCTGGTCTGAAAAAGCAGTTTGGACATGTGCTTTTTTAAGAATCTGAAAAGTGGTTTTAAAATGTGTCAGGCTGTAAAAGTATTTATCACTTGCCAAAAAAAAGAGTAGTAAGTGTGCTTTCAAATTGGCAAAGAAATTTCGTTTTCTGACTAATATGAAAACATGACTGTGTGTGCAAAGAGGAATTATAGACAGAGATTTATTGCGTATTACTCTGGTAATTTTACATTTGCATTAGTAGGAAAGGGGGAGCTATTTTTTTTGTGCAGAAGCAGACTCTTAGCACACAGCCAGTTGCTTATCCTGTAGAATCATGCACAGTATTCACAACCGAGTGGGGTTTGAGGTTGCACTTAGTAATGCAAATACATTCAGCATCACTAATGCTGGTTGCCCTTGCTGGAGTGTAGTCAGTCACCCAGGGTACACATGTTGTTGGTCTCAGAAAGCTGTTTGGTATTGCTCTGGTGATTTTACATTTGCATTAGATGGAAAGGGGGAGGTATTTTTTCTGCAGAAGCAGACTCTTAGCACACAGCCAGCTGCATATCATGTGGAATCATGCATAGTATTCACAACCGAGTGGGGTTTGAGGTTGCAGTCAGTAATGCAAATACATTCAGCTTCACTAAGGCTGGTTGCCCTTGCTGGAGTGTACTCAGTCACCCAGGTTACACATGTGGCTGGTCTGAAAATGTTGTTTGGACATGTGCTTTTTTTAAAATCTAAAAAGTGGATTCATAATGTGTCAGACTGTAAAAGTACTTATCATTTGCCAAAAAAAAGAGTAGTAAGTGTGCTTTCAAATTGGCAAAGAAATGTTGTTGTTGCAATCAAAGATGATATCGAGGTGGTAGATCCAAGTTGATGTTTATTAGTTGATTACAGGATGGTAGTTACATAGTAGATGAGTTAGATCAGGTATATATATGGTCCCACCAGGAACTGCATCTCTGCTGCTCAGCCCACTCTCTCCAACTGTCATACCTCCCAGTCAGCCAGGCACACCAACATTCCATACAATCATCATGCATTCCATCATTCCATTCACATACCCATGCATACTGGCTAAGCAGCAAGAAATGTAGATACAACACATCCTCTTCCTTTACGAAATCAAAAACAAAACTAATATAAACAAGCCTAAATGAGAGTAGCCTCAATATGCAGAAAGCTCGTTAAAACATTACATTCAAAATATACATCATAATTGAAGAAATTATGTATAATGACAAAAGATAGTGAGAATGCTAAGTGAGTGAAGATATATATAGAAAAGAATTAAAGATAGTGAGAATGCGAAGTGAGTGAAGATATATATAGAGAAGAATTGAGTGCAAAAGAGAATATAACAATTTTACACAGCACCCATCCCCTTTCCTTGGAAAAAATAACCTCAAGAAGAATACAGAAAATTAGAAAAGGTAAGAATGGAAAAATATGACACAAAGAATTGAGGAAAAGAAAGAAATTCGCATGGAAAGAAAATTTCACCCTGAACATGAGAATATGACAAAACCACCATATTAAATTAAATAATAACATGTCCAATAAGCACTCAACATTTTGACAATTCAAGCATTCAATAATAAATTGTCATAGTGCATTGAACACTTCAATATTTCAACAATTTCAATTATAATTTAAGTATCGGGAACACTGCCCATTGCGCATCAAACCTTCAAATATAGGGAACACTGCCCATTGCGCATCAAAACTTCCAAATATAGGGAACACTGCCCATTGCGCATCAAAACTTCAAATATAGGGAACACTGCCCATTGCGCATCAAAACTTCAAATATAGGGAACACTGCCCATTGCGGATCAAACCTTCAAATATAGGGAACACTGCCCATTGCGCATCAAACCTTCAAATATAGGGAACACTGCCCATTGCGCATCAAACTTCAGATATAGGGAACACTGCCCATTGCGCATCAAAACTTCAAATATAGTGAACTCTGCCCATTGCGCATCAAAACTTCAAATATAGGGAACGCTGCCCATTGCGCATCAAACCTTCAAATATAGGGAACACTGCCCATTGCGCATCAAAACTTCAAATATAGGGAACACTGCCCATTGCGCATCAAACCCTTCAAATATAGGGAACACTGCCCATTGCGCATTAAACTTCAGATATAGGGAACACTGCCCATTGCGCATGTATAAATAAATAAATATCAGGCTACAAGTTAGGTACATAACCATGAAGGAACTATGTCAATTGTACCTTTAAGTGTAGTATTATTGATGATACCCTCAATATAGGGAAACACAATATCAGGCAAAACAACTTAGAGGCACGTTATTCTTAAAACTTGGCTAAACAGCAGATAATTAAAAAGAGAATAACTGTAATAAGCCAATATATCATTGAGAAACTTATTAACTGTAACTCACTAAGTAACGTTCAATAAAAAAATAAAGATCTTTTATACTGCAGTCATTTTTCTTGAAATACGCTGTGAAAACTTCAGTTTTTTTTTTTTAGCATAGATATGAAACAAAACAGCAGTAGATTTAATATTACTATAAATTAATGATCAAGTATAGCCTTCAACTACAAAAGTATTGACAGAAGAAATACAAAAAACAACCACAAGATGGCACTCTTGTGAAAGTATTAAAAGCCTTAACTCGAACTTGTTAGTGCTTGTCCCTGTTTCCGTGTTGATTCCAGAAATAATGACCGGTCTCTGTGCTCAAATGTAGTACCGGTATGCAAACATGTTCATCACACTCAATAAAAATTTCAATAGTTGTAAGTAGTATAGGCTGCCGAAATTGTGATATTCTGATCTCATGGGGAACACCAGTTCGGCAGAGAACACCTTCACTATGCGGAAATCCTCATATCACTGTTTATTTGCACTCCGTTGTGTTCCCGTAACCATGGGAACACAACAACAAAATGGCTGCTTAACGTTGCGTGACCTTGCGCAGTGACGTCCTCAAAATCCTTCAGGAGTCAGAAATTGTAGAACACAGAAACACGCTGGATGCCGATGACGCATTGGTTCTCCGCTGTAACACATGGAGATTCGACGACGTCATCAGTGTGAGGATGACAGCGTCGAAGAAGGATCGCTCAGCTGGCAAACGGTGAGTGAGGACACGCGCACAGGCAACCAGCAATTTACTCACGGTTAAATATGATGACTTCAAGAGTACTAGGCATAGGTTAGTTCTTATTGCCGATTTTCTTCAGAACAGAACGCTTCTTCAGAACGCTGGATGGCATCAGCTGAGCTAATTATGGTGAATTACTTGTTTCTGGCAGGAGTGCTCCTTTGATATTCTTGAACAATTTCTTAGAGTTTCATTCGTTCGTGGCAGCAGCATACATCTCTTCTTAAAGGCATTAGCTGACAGGCTTCTCGTTGTTAATGCTGTGTCTCTCCAGCAAATGTCAATTAGTAATTTTAAACTGCTTAAATGAATTTCCTTGAGGAGTGAGCACCCAAAGTAGGCTGTCCGGTTGATGGAGGACACTGGTGGGACAAAGTTGGGTGTTCTTCTCCTCTTTTTCAAGTTCAATTTCCTTCAAATTTTTGTAGAATTAGTCTTTTGCTTGTAAATTCAAAATCTTCCCTTCAGGTATGCAGGAAACAGTGCACGCAGGGTTTTTTTATCCAGATCGTCGCCAATGTTGCAATCAAAGATGATATCGAGGTGGTAGATCCAAGTTGATGTTTATTAGTTGATTACAGGATGGTAGTTACATAGTAGATGAGTTAGATCAGGTAGATATATGGTCCCACCAGGAACTGCATCTCTGCTGCTCAGCCCACTCTCTCCAACTGTCATACCTCCCAGTCAGCCAGGCACACCAACATTCCATACAATCATCATGCATTCCATCATTCCATTCACATACCCATGCATACTGGCTAAGCAGCAAGAAATGTAGATACAACAGTTGTTTTCAGACTAATATGAAAACATGACTCTGTGTGCAAAGAGGAATTACAGGCAGAGATTTATTGCGTATTACTCTGGTAATTTTACAGTTGCATTAGATGTAAAGGGGGAGCTATTTTTTTGTGCAGAAGCAGACTCTTAGCACACAGCCAGCTGCTTATCCTGTGGAATCATGCACAGTATTTACAACCGAGTGGGGTTTGAGGTTTCAGTCAGTAATGCAAATACATTCAGCATCACTAAGGCTGGTTGCCCTTGCTGGAGTGTAGTCAGTCACCCAGGTTACACATGTTGCTGGTCTGAAAAAGCAGTTTGGACATGTGCTTTTTTAAGAATCAGAAAAGTGGATTTAAAATGTGTCAGACTGTAAAAGTATTTATCACTTGCCAAAAAAAAGAGTAGTAAGTGTGGTTTCAAATTGGCAAAGAAATTACGTTTTCAGACTAATATGAAAACATGACTCTGTGTGCAAAGAGGAATTACAGGCAGAGATTTATTGCGTTATGCTCTGGTAATTTTACAGTTGCATTAGTAGGAAAGGGGGAGCTATTTTTTTATGCAGAAGCAGATTTTTAGCACACACCCAGCTGCTTATCCTGCGGAATTATGCACAGTATTCACAACTGAGTGGGGTTTGAGGTTTCACTTAATAATGCAAATAAAAACATGTAAAATAATATGGACTATGTTTTCACCATAAATTAAGGTGTAGTGGTATAAATGAGGAATACTTTTAGGGTTTGAGGTTGCAGTCAGTAATGCAAATACATTGAGCATCAGTAAGGCTGGTTGCCCTTGCTGGAGTGTAGTCAGTCACCCAGGTTACACATGTTGATGGTCTCAGAAATCTGTTTGGTATTGCTCTGGTGATTTTACATTTGCATTAGATGGAAAGGGGGAGCTATTTTTTTATGCAGAAGCAGACTCTTAGCACACACCCAGCTGCTTATCCTGTGGAATCATGCACAGTATTCACAACCGAGTTGGGTTTGAGGTTGCAGTCAGTAATGGAAATACATTCAGCATCACTAAGGCTGGTTGCCCTTGCTGGAGTGTAGTCAGTCACCCAGGTTACACATGGTGCTGGTCTCAAAAAGCAGTTTGGACATGTGCTTTTATCAGAATCTGAAAAGTGGATTCAAAATGTGTCAGACTGTAAAAGTACTTATTACTTGCCAAAAAAAAGAGTAGTAAGTGTGCTTTCAAAATGGCAAAGAAATTTCGTTTTCTGCCTAATTTCAAACCATGACTCTGTGTGCACACAAGAATTGTTTTTAGATATTTAATTTGTGATGGTGTTATTGTGATTTTCACTTGTAGGAAAGGGGTACATAGTATTTTAAGATTTTAAGATTTGAAAAGATCATAAAACATGTAGTAATATATTTAAATAAAATAAAGGAATTTTTTTTTAGTTTTTTTCAGGTATTGCTGAAGAGCAGTGAACAAAATTTAAGATGCCTACAAAATCCAGACAAAGGAAAAACCACAAAAAAAATCTATATTTGAAGACATCTGGAGGACCTAAGTTAGCTGGAGATGCTCATGTTGGGAAAAAGAGAAAGTCTTCTGGTAAGCAGACAAAACATTTTTTAAAGAACATCTTCAAAAAAAGGAAAAATTTACAAAATGTCTGTACTGGAAAGAATCTTTTCAATAGAAAAGAACAGGACAAAATTGAGAATTTAGTTAATGCAAATATACCTTTTGCAATAACAAAGATTAACTTAAACAGAAAAACAGCGTTTAAAGAGATACTTAGAAAAATGTTTCAGAGAAGAGTTATGTCCAATTTGATAAAGGATGTAAAGAAATATGAGAAAAAGGCAAAATATTACAAGAGAAAAAAAGAAATTGAAGCCATTGCAGCAAAGGCATTAGAATTAAAAAGGAAACTATTCATTTTAATTTTGAATAGGATGCGTACATTAGATAAAATGGTCAATGTACTGAAATCACAAAGCAAAAGGAAAAGAGTAGTGAAAAGAACAAACTTTTGTAAAGTGTTTTTAGGAGAATGGATGCATAGTTCAAGTAGTGAACCTTTTTTTAATGAAGAGAGTTATTTTCAAAGTAATAGTTTGCTGCATGCAGTTGACACCAGAGGTCGTGCTTACGAAGTGAAAAATGGTTGTATAATGGAGAAGGAGAAAATGGTTCCAAGAGATGAGGTACAAGTGATGGCGGATGAGGCTATGGGGAGACGTCCTAAAGCCCCAGTGTACACTTGGAATTGTAGTAGTATTTGCACTGTGCGTCAGGAATCTATTGATAAATTTCGTGAGTTTCTAAGAGAATATAGTAAAAAAAAGTGTAAAACAGAAGATTAAGGTGCTTCAAAGTCTAGATCCATGCAGAGTGAGAGAGAATACTGGTTTGCAGGGTCATTCTCTGGCTTGTCTATCTAGAAAAGTGTGTAATAGTGTTTTCCATCATTTTAGGATGCTGGCTGTTCATCATACTGAAATGAGAAAGTTTGTGAGACGGTTGTATTTTGCTAAAAGTCCAGCAATAAAGTTAGATGAATTGAATAGGGCTCTGTTCCGTGGATCGGTATCAGATGTAGAGAAGGTTGTTGATGAAATTCAGTTTTGTTACTTTGGTCCTGAACAAGACAGTGCAGAAAAGGACACAGTAAATGAGGAAGAAGTGGAAGAGAATGTAGAACTCTCTGTAAGTAAGACATTTAATGATCACATAACAAAATTTGCAATAATCTCTAATGAAAGACCAAATATAACTTGTATTTGTTGCCGCAGAACTCATTATAGAAAACAAACTAGGAATGTTGATCTCTACAGAAAGAGTGAAAATGAAGATAATTATAAGTGGAAGGATTTTGCCACATATATATTTCTTGAAAATTGTTTTGAATTGGGTGAAGATCAGCGTATTTGTAAATACTGTTACAACAAGTTAGAGGAAAATAGAATGCCGACCAGAGCTGTACATAATAATTTAGAATTGGATGCTATTCCTGCCGAACTTTCTGAATTAAATACATATGAGTCTATACTTATTCAATGTGTTCATCCCTTCCAGACCATAGTACGTATGGAGCCCAAAACTGGTAAATTACCTCCTTCAGATTTACTGAGAGGTTTAAAAGGTAGAGTGGTGTATTTGCCCTTGGATTTGAAAAAAAATATGGAAACTATTGATGCAGATACTTTGGAAACTGAACCATTAGTTATTCTGGTTAATGGTGTACCTACAAAGAATAAGAAGATTTGGCAGGAGCTGGTAGATGTACGGAAAGTACAAAGAGCAAATTTGTATTTCAAAAGGAATAACAAATGGTATGAATCAATTTATATAGAAGAAGAAGAAGAAGATTTACAAGAAGACACAGAAACACCAACTGGACAAATTGAAAAAGTGGACAAGTCAAAGGAAGAAGAAATTTATGAACATTTTAGCATACATCCTCTACATTCAAAAGAAGCTATGGGAGACAATATTGATCTGTTTCAGATGAAGAAAGCAAAAGGAACTCCCGTGAGTGTATGGGAGGAGAGCTTGGAAGCTCGATGTTTTCCCCAGCTGTTTCCTAAAGGAAAAGGAGGACGATACGATGAACGTCCAGAACAGATTCCAGCTTCTGAGTATCGGACTACAAGACTATATGCAGAAGATCCCAGATTTCGACAAAGTATTCCTTATTTGTTCCATCTTTTATTTGAAAGCGACTTGTCTGCACTATCTTATGCAGTAAATCACATTTTAAAAAGTGGAGTACATTTACAAAATGTGTCTGCTAAGGATTTTATGGAGAAAGTGCAGCACCGAGATGATCATTTGGAAACACAACTGATCAATCTGATGGCTTGTCAGCGTGGGACAAATGAATATTGGTACCGACGCCATGGTGAATTAAAATGCATGTTACGGAATTTAGGAACACCAACATGGTTCCTTACCCTAAGCTGTGCTGAGTACGCTTGGGATGATTTACTGGATTTTCTACGAGAGGCAAATTCAAATATTAAAAACATTGAATACAAGACAGCAGGAGAACTGTGCTCATTGGATCCGGTTAATGTTTGCAGATATTTCAATCATAGATTTGAGGCTATGATGTCCTTCATCTGCAATAAAAAAAATCCACCCCTTGGAGAAGTAGTGGATTTCTTTTGGAGAAAAGAGTACCAGGCAAGAGGTGCTCCTCATATTCATATGCTGTTGTGGATCAAGGATGCCCCAAAGTTTGGAACAGATACTGATGAAGCAGTGTTATCTTACATTGAAGAATATGCAACATGTGCTATACCAAAAAGCACAGAAGAGAAAAAGTTAAAGGAGCAAGTTTTACGTTTCCAAAGTCATCGGTGTGGAAAATACTGTCGACGGAAATACAAGAGCAAAGATAAATACTACACTAAATGTCGATTTGGATTTCCTAGACCTGTTCTTTCAAATGGAAGAGTAAACAGTTTTATGTCATCTGTGAGACATACTATCACAAGAAAATCACCTAAGAATACCTACAACCTAAAAAGAAAAGAAGAATTAAAAAATATAAATGACTACAACCCAGTCATTTTATCCATGTGGAATGCTAACATGGATATACAGTATGTAGCTGACAATTCCATTGCTGTTGCTCGATCTGTAACGTCTTACATTACTAAATCTGAAAAAACTGAATTGAAAGAAATGTGGGAAGAGATTTCTCACGAGAAGACTGTCAGTAAGAAGCTGTACAGTTTCAGTTTAAAGATGTTATCGCATCGAGAAATTGGATCCTACGAATGTTCAGATAGGCTATCTTCTGCAAGTCTCTACTCGAAATCAAGAAGAATAATTTGGGCAAGTTTAGGCCTTGCAGCAATGAGAAATCGGGTACTGAAATCTGTTGGAGAAATTGAATATTTGGCCGAGAATGACCCAGAAAGTACAGATATTTTGAAATCAAACATGTTGGACACATATTATCCAAAAAGAAGTCATCATCTGGAGAACATGTGTCTCTATGAAGTGCTGCAGAACTACATTTATTCACGGAAAGCCGCAGAAGACATCAACAATGGAAAATATAAAGTCATTGGTGAGGAAGGATGTTTGGTGAAGCAAACAAAAGGAAGTTTGATAAATCACAGGAAGCTGAGTTGCGACACTACTGACAAAAAGGAATTTTACTACTTGGCTCTTTTACAGCTGTTTAAACCATGGCGTACAGAGGATGAACTACTGGGAGAATTTCAAAGCTATGAAGATTCTTTTAATGCTTGCAAAGACAGCATACAATGCAGTACATTCTCAACTTATCTGCAAATGTTAAATGAAGAAATTGAACAGGAAACTACAATTGCAGCTGAAGTAGCTAGAGACAGTTCTCAAGACAGCCAAAGTTCAGGAACACTCAGTCAAGATCCCCTAGGACAACCAATCGTTGAAAATGAAGCATCAATAGCCATGAATGAAGTGGAAACGGCTATGAATCAAGCTCAAGAAGAATTTATAGACGTACAAAATTTGGAAAGACAACTGAATGAAGAGCAGCAACAAATTTATGAAGAGATCAGAAGCAAAATTGATCACGGATTTCTACATGAAAAAAAAGAGTGCTCATGCACATCATTTCATCCAATCAGGATGTATGTAAGCAGACAAGCTGGAACTGGAAAAAGTTTCTTAATAAAAGTCATCAGAAGCTACCTACATCAAAAAACGGATTCTACTTTGTCTTGTGTGGTTACTGCTCCAACTGGGTTAGCAGCATATAACATAAAAGGAATCACCTTACATCGTTTGCTAATGTTACCAGTGGAGCATGAGAACAAAATACAATACAACAAGCTAACTGGAGAAGCATGCTTGGAAGTTTCAAGAGTATTGAAGAAGATGCAAGTTCTCATTATTGATGAGGTGAGCATGGTATCAAACTTAATGCTTGCCTTTGTGCATTTAAGAATGCAGCAAATTCTAAGGACAGACTATGACGTGTTATTTGGTGGAAAACATGTCATAGTTTTTGGGGATCTTCTACAGCTTACTCCAGTTAAAGGACAACCAGTGTTTAATACTGTGACACATGAAGACACAAAGAAGTCATTGGGAAGCATTGGTAATGCAAATATTTGGTCCTTCTTTGAGTACAAGGAACTTACTACTAATATGAGGCAAGCAAACGATGAAGAATATGGAAGTATTCTGAAAGATATCAGAATTGGACTACTCACTGAAGCTGGCACGAAAGCATTACAGAGTCGGTTGCTACATAATTTATTTCCAAAGGAAGAAATAGTTGCAGAGAAGATATACAAGAACATTGCAGAAAAGAAAAGTGTCATCTGCTTAATGCCAACTCTACGTGAATGCTCAATATTCAATGAGGAGCTTTTAAAATTGGAAAAGGAAGATATCAGGAAATTGGAAGCAGTGGACAAAATTGAGGATGGAAGAATTACTATCACATTAACAGGCACACTGAAAAATAAATTGGATTCACTAGAGAAGAACATTTCCAAAACAGCTGGATTAGAAAAAAATCTATATGTTTGCATGAACTGTAGAGTATTTTTAAGGAGAAATTTGGATGTTGAAAAAGGTTTAGTTAATGGAGCTATGGGAAGAGTTGTGGGTTTTATTAATTATCAGAAAAAAGATGGAATTGAATGTTTAAAAATAAAATTTGATCAGATAGAAGAAGTTAAAGACATTTGTCGTTGTTCAGTTCGTTTCATGCTTGTGAAAGACTTATATGTACGTAGGAAGCAGTTTCCGTTTTCTCTAGCATATGCTGTAACTATTCACAAGTCTCAAGGATTGACTGTAGATTGTGCTTTTGTGAACATTGGTTCAACTGTGTTCAAAGAAGGTATGGCTTATGTAGCTTTGTCACGAGTGAAAACATTATCTGGTTTATTCATGATAGACTTTGATGACTCAAAAGTTAGTGCTGATACAAATTGTGTAAAGGAGTATAATAGATTAAGAAGAACCTATGCTCCTCATTTAGGTCAGTATCCTGTGTTTGAGAAACGTGTAGTTTCTAGTAAAAGGAGAAATGAGAATATCTGTAATGAAGATGTAGAGAGGAGGAAAAAAAAGAGGAGTGATGTAATTGCAAGCAAAAAGAAAAAGGAAAATGAAGAAGAGGTTGTAGGATGTAATTTTGAAAATAGCTCTGGTGTCAACTGCTACGCTAATGTAGTGCTGAATGTTGCATTTTATCTGGAAAGTGTGCAAGAGCAGATAATAGTGAATCAGAGAAAAAGATTCTGTTCTGAGTTGAGTCTCCTTTTTCAAAAGCTGAGTAATGATAAAACTCAAATAGAAAGTGCTACTGAAATTAGAAAACTTTTAGATGTATGTTCAGGACGAACACAGTTTTCTCAAAATGTACAGCAAGACGCACAGGAATTCTTGATGTTTTTTCTTCAGGTACTGGAAGAAGAAGGGGTTCCCATTGAAAATATGTTTGGTGTCTCTTATAAATGGGAACATAGTTGTGAAAACTGTTACAATACATGTGGCTCTAATGTTGATTCTGAAAGGTTTATTTATTTAACATTGCCAGAAAGTAAAACAGTCACTTTTGCTAAATTAGTTACAGATGCTAATCATAGCATGGAATGCAGTGAGTGTCAATCTGAAATGTTTTCAACGTTAATTTTAAAGGAATACAGACAATATGTAATTTTAATGATGCAACGATGTAAAGCTGATGGTTCAAAATTGGATACTTTAATAAAGAAGTTTACAGGACAGCAATTATCAATTTCAGGAAAAACTTTTGTAACAGTTGCAATAATTTTCCATGAAGGACCTACTGTTACTTCTGGACATTACACAGTTTATCTTAAATGTGAAAAAGGCTGGACACTGTGTAATGATTCCCAATTGATTTTCAAGCAACGTTTGCCTTTTGATTTAGCAAATTCCTATCTAATCTTCCTGAAACCTCAATTTTAGAGAGACTTGGCAAGATCTGTACAAAACAATTTTACCATTTTATTGGATTACCATTGGAATTTTCAAAAAAAATGATTTTTCAAATTACCATTTGGCCTAATGGAAAGGTAACCAATTGTAATGTGGACTTTTTAAATTTTTAATGAAACTTTGGAAAACCAAAAATTTAGACAAAATTGGTAACATCTGCACAATTTAAATTTTGGAATGTTATTGGATTGCCATTGGAAATTTATTCAAAAAAGATTTTACTATTGGGCCATGAGGAATGGTAAACAATTGTATTGTGGACTTATTTAATTATTAATTAATCTTTCGGAAACCAAAATGTTACAGAGAATCGGTGAGATATGTACAATTTAAACTTTAGAATTTTATTGGATTAACATTGGAAATTTAATCAAAAAAGAATTTTAAAATTACTATTTGGCCTAAAGGAAATGGAACCAGATGTATTGTGGAGTTATTTGAGATATATTTTTGTGATTATACTTCTGAAACAAAAATGTCAGACGGTATTTTAAAGAAATAAGTTTTGATATTAGATGATATTTTTTTAGAATATTATGCATTTCTATAATGTTATGTTTAAGTAAAAAGAGATTCTGGGCTTTTTTAAAACAATCTTTGAGATTGTTATTTTTTTTTTTGCCCGCTGTTAAATGATGAATGCAATTGCTTTCACAATTTATAGTGAAATGCAATATATTCTGAAAACAGCAAAAAAAGGCAAAAATTTTTTGGGGAAAATATGTAAATATGTGTACTGTATTATAAAATGTTTTATTAAATATTAATACTTTTTTCTTTTTTTTCAGATTGAGATAGAAAATTTTCGAAAACTTGAACCATTTTTAAAGCAATTAAAATTAAATTTTAATTAATAAATAATTTTTTGAGTGGGTATGGTAAGTCAAAAATGTCATGGTCCCTTTTTTCCACTTCTCCACAATCACATTTTCAGTTTTTCATTGTAGTCTCTCAAGGACCTTGTAATGTGATAATTGATTTTTAGTGGGTTTTTTTTGAAAAAAAAAAAAAAACGCGTACGGTACGCGTACGGTAAAAAAAAAAAAAAAAAAGTTTACAAAAATATATAAAAAAAAGTTGAAAGGTAAGGTTGGCTCTTAAAAGAGCCGTTGTGTTTCATGCAGGGACAGAGGAAAGAAAGAATGGGAATATTAGTCGGTACGACAAATGTGCTGATCTATTAAATTGTTCACTAGGGCAACACTGGTCTCCCTATGACAAATTAGATCATGACAAGTGGCGCACCGAATTAAAACCCTCGCAAACCGATGGTTGGTTTCCAGAGGACCAGAAAAAGGAGATGCTCCCCCCACAGATGAAGGGCTCAGCTGACCTGCCGAAGATGGACTCGGCCCTGCAGATGATGGACCAGGCTGAGCTGCTGTGGATGTGCTTGGTTGACTTACTGAAGCGTTACCTTCAGTATGTCGAGCATATGTCCTACCGTGTACATCATGAAGGTGTCTCAACATGGTGTGATTCCCGAAGGAATACTTCTTGTTGGGATTCCCTCTTGAAAGTACACGGTCACAAAGCTTACAAGTCACTAAGGGTGCATTTACCTTTTTCTTGCCCTCTGGAAAAGAAAAATACTCCCATATGAAAGAGCTCTTTTGTTTCCTCCTTCTCTGCCTCAAGGTAGTGCTGCTAGCCTCACTCTCTGAAGAGGTCTGCTGTTCTGCCATCGTATCACAAAGACAACTCAGCTCCTTCTCCAAAGGGATCACAAGCAGAAATGAGGGGAATGGGTGTGGTGTAGGAGAGTTCTAGAACTAAAAGTAGTTTAAACCAATCAAAAGTGTTGTTTCTTGATCACATGACCCAACGTGCGCGTACGTTACGCTTACGGTGCGCTTACGGAGCGCTTACGGCAAAAGTACGCATGCGCGTAAAAAAGACACGCGCACGCGCGCATGCGCAAAACAGGCACGCCCCTTCACTTCCGCGTAACATGCGCGTGCAGCGTACGCGTTACGCGCTGCGCACGCATGACGTACGTCTACGCAAATTGTGTAAATGAACGCAAACAGCGTAGAAATCTAACGTTATAAACGCAAGACGTGCGCTTACCGTACGCGCACGTTAAAAAAAATACTAAAAAAAAAAAAAAAAGGGGAAAAAAAACCCAATATGTTATATTAATAAATCTTACCTGTTTAGTTTAAAAAAAATGGTAAAAATAAAAAATATATTGTAGAATTTTTAAAATTTAACCATAGTCTTTAAAAAAGGATAGAAAATTCAAATACAAATATGTAAAAAAAATTGAAAAAAAAAAAAAAAAAAAAAGGTAAATATAAGAATTAGCATTTAAAAAACCTTGCAAATTCACTGAAAAAACCATGGGTTTCACACACGTTATAGTTAGGAATTAGCATTTAAAAAACCTTAGAAATTCAATGAAAAAACCAAAGGTTTCACACATGTTATAGTTAGCTGGACATTTCACTCGTAAAAAAACAATGAAATTCCCCCGTTATAGTTAGTTCAGCTAACTATAACTCGCGCGCCCGCAATGCACTACTGATGACGTCACATATTACATCACTCATGACATGGTCACTGACATCACTCATGACATCACTGATGACATCTCAAATGACATCACTGATGACATCACTGATGACATCATCCTTGTGATAGAGTGGCAGACCTCCTCTTCCCCTAATATAACCTTTGATACACACATTCAAAAATAGAGACTAAAATTTTCAAAACAATGGACATACCAATACCAGTTACAACAACCTCTTCAGTAATTCTAAGAACCACATACACATCCACTCATTCACCAACAGTCATATACAGTCACTCATACATGTACTCACTCATCATATGTACTCATACACCTATACATCCTGTTACACAATGCCACTCATCCATAGAGTTACTCACACATACTCACTCATGCTAATAAAGAAACAAACATACATTTATTTGCATATACAGTTATACACACACCACCACACTTACTTCTACGGAAACTTACACATACTTAGTCTTATAAACAGTCACTTATAGAAACACATACTTATTCATACAGGAACTCTTTCAATCTCTCACTCTCACATATACTCACTTATATACACCAATAGTCACATATATTAGTTTAATAGATATGTAGTTACTCATAAAGACACTATTGAGACAGTCATTCACTCACTAACACACCCATACACACACTCATCCACCCATACAGTCCTGCACACATGCTGTCTTCAACACATACAAAGAGTGAATCACTCATTCATGCACCTATGCACTACGTAATACCCCCCACCAAACCATGCAGACACTCAGACTGATACTCAAAAAAACAACTAATAACCTATATAGACACCCATGAAGCTAATCACCAACCCATGCAGCCACTTATACACAAAGTGAGAGACTGATACAGATATTTTCATATTTAAACATTACTCAGTAAGCCATGTATTCACTATGATACACTTAATCAGTCAGTTACACAATACATTTTTCAAAAACAAAGCATCCATTTAGACACTTATATACCCATTTATTCTTCCATTGACCTTGAGATATACATATTTAAAACATATTTAATTTTCAGAAAAACACACATTCACTGGATGATGTCATCAGTGATGTCATCAGTGATGTCATTTGAGATGTCATCAGTGATGTCATGAGTGATGTCAGTGACCATGTCATGAGTGATGTAATATGTGACGTCATCAGTAGTGCATTGCGGGCGCGCGAGTTATAGTTAGCTCAACTAACTATAACGGGGGAATTTCATTGGTTTTTTACGAGTGAAATGTCCAGCTAACTATAACATGTGTGAAACCTTTGGTTTTTTCATTGAATATATATATATATATATATTACCTACTGGCGGTCGCCAGTAGGTAGTTATAGTTAGGACCTATTTTCCTATTTTCCATAGGAAATCCGCAACATTCTATTTGGAATAACGTTGGTGCCGATTGACGAATCTTCGCGAAATTTTCCAAACTTTTGGCCAGCTCCGGTCCGCTCCTATCCTGAAAATTTCACGGTGATTCGTCAAGTGGGGGCCGAGACAAAAGGGGGGTCCCAAAACGTGTTTTCCCCATGCATTTTCCCATAGGACCCGTTGATGCAGCTACAGCCCGAACTGCTGAACGGAATTACACCAAATTTGGCAAAGAGGTAGTCCTCAGTTCAGACTCGTGCCTTTTGCTTAAATGGTGTAAATCCGTTCCGTAGTTCCTGAGAAAATTAGAGTTAAAATGATAGATATATCTGGGCGGAGCCTAACCACACATCTCATCGTGAGATCTGATTGGCTGTCAGTACTTCATCCAAGAAGTGTTGGTAGCCATCTTGGGACCAATATACATGATAGCACCTCATTAAAAAGCATTGCAGTTAATAGAAGGTTTTAAGACTTTAGTTACATTATAAACCATTTTTTGATGGTACCATACTCATTTTAGGAATTGTGGTGTGTTCTAAGGTGATTTTACCATGTGAAAAAACCTTCTGCTGTGATATCATGAATCATGTTTGAGGGAAAACTATTTTCTCATGCTTTTCCCACAGAGGTTTGGAAGGTGATCTATAAGCTAAACTGAGAGCATATTTTCTGTAAATTCACATTATCTTTCTCAGTCATGTGAGAATAAAGTCTGACATTCTCAGTAAAGCATGTACATCCAACAAGGGCAAAGACTGTCAGTTGATTCTTTTGTGTTCTACTGCAGCTTCCCAGAGTGTTCTAAAGAACAACTAGAGCGCTAACAGTCCTACTTATGACAAACGTATTGCACACCTGAAGCCATCTTGATTGGAATAAAGTGGTAACTCTTAAAACATTTATTTTAAAAAGGAACAAAATGAGGGGGTTCATTTTGCCATAGAAAGTATGATTAGTGCTGCAGAAAGAGCGACTTCTCAAATCCTCTTCTATTTCATTAAAAAAATTCTGACATGCAGACTGACACATGCACTTTGAATAGCAGCAGCAGACTTCCCTGGTGAGCAGTAGCTTTACTACAGTGATCTAATGAGCAACAAGAGTGCTAACATTCAGAATTTATGGCAAATGTGTGACACATCTGAATGCCTTCTTGATGGAACCAAAGTAAAAAACTGAAAGTATTTCCTACTGAGGAGACTGCAGTAAATGAGGAAATTAGGAAACTTCATAACAAATAAATCTCCCAAGATGGCCACCAGAGACAAAAGAGCCCAAATGTAGCCCAAATATCACCCAGATGTAGCCCAAGTATAGCCCAATGACAGAATGTCCCAGAGTGTTCTTAAGAACAACTAGAGCGCTTACTGTCTTACTTATGACAAAAGTATGGCACACCTGAAGCCATCTTGATTGGAATAAACTGGTAACACTTAAAACATTTAATTTAAAAAGGAACACAATGAGGGGGTTCATTTTGCCATAGAAATTATGATTAGTGCTGAACAAAGAAAAATGAGGGCACATTTTGAGTGACTTCTTAAATCCTCTTCTATTTCATTAAAAAATTCTGATATGCAGACTGAAACATGCCCTTTTAATACCAGCAGCAGACTTCCGTGGTGAGCAGTAGCTTTACAACAGTGATCTAATGAGCAACTAGAGTGCTAACATTCAGAATTTATGGCAAATGTGTGACATATCTGAATACCTTCTTGATGGAAGCAAAGTAAAAAACTGAAAGCATTTCCTACTGATGAGACTGCAGTAAATGAGGAAATTAGGAAACTTCATAACAAATAAATCTCCCAAGATGGCCACCAGAGACAAAAGAGCCCAAATGCAGCACAAATATCACCCAGATGTAGCCCACATGTAGCCCAATGACAGAAGTGTGCAAAACACTTATTGTTTGTGTATTTGCAGTTTTATATAGTGCAGACTTGTCAGGTATTGGAGTGCTTTACATGAGCATTGGTTACATCACACAAGATCAAATTCATTTTGGATGTAGACATGGGGAGATTAAGTGATTTGACCAGAATCACAGAATGTTGAGCTGAAGCAGAAACTCCAACCTGGTTCCTCAGTTGCAAAGTCTGCAGCTCTGGAAGTAACACCACATTCTCTCCCCTAGGTGCAACATTTAATCAAGTGGTCAACTGGATAAAAAAACATAAAGATTACAAATAATTTAAAAGTTCTTTGTCGCTATTTGAACACTCAGAAGATATGTCCTCATTTTAGTTTTTTAGAGCACTAACCATAATTTTGATGCAAATAAGACCCTCTCATATATGTAATTTCTAAAGGAAATGCTCTAGGTATTACAGTTTTGATTACATCAAGATGACGCCAGGCGTTCCACACTTTTGTAATAAATATAGAATGTTAGCAATCTAGTTGTTCATTGGGATACTGTTGAGAGGCAGAGGCCAGGGGCACGGACTCTGAAATTGAGGTAGGTAGGAGAGTGCAAGAGCCAACAATTTGACCACACTGGGCAGGCAGGAAGGGCAGTGGCAGCACAACAGACTATGGAGGGCAGTGGAAAGGGGGGCAGGGGCAACAAACCAACAATACAGGACTGGTAAGAGAGGCTGTGGCAATATAATAGACCATTGTGGGCAGAAGGAAGAGGCAGTTGTAGTACAACCATACATGCCAACAGACCCGTTTCAGCCAGGAAACGTCCAATGTTTTTAAGCTCAAATGGGCTTTATTTGATCTGTCTCCTGTCTACAATCTCCTCTTTTTCAATGTATCTCAAAGGGGAAAAGCAATACCCCAGTTTTTTTTCAAAATCTCCCTCTTACCAAGTTCAAAATGTTCGCAAGTATGGTACATTGGATCATGGTAGGCAGGAGGAATTGGGGTAGGGACATGGACTGGGATAACAGAGGACAGGAGGGACATGGAGCGGTGCACCAAATTGACCCTACAGGGCAGGCATCAGGGTTTGCAGCAGCACAATACACCACACAGGGCATGCGGGACGGAAGTGCAGCACAACAATCCATAGAAAGCAATAGGGAGGGGACAGGACCATGCACATGGACAACAGAGAACAGAGGGGAAAGAGGCAATGGTAGCTTGCTGACCATAATGGACAGACAGGAGAGAAAGCTGCAGCATAACAGACCATAAAGGGCAGGAGGGATGGATCAGGGGCATTACAATGGAACAGACAAGCCAGGAGGGAGGGAATAGGGGTCTGCACATGGAAACAGAGGGCTGGGGGCAAAGGGGCAGGGCAGGAGCAGCAAGATGACCATGGAGGTCAGGCAGGATAGGCACTAGAAACAAGACACACCATGGAGAGCAACAGTGAGACTATGATGGCATACACACAGACCATGGAGGGAAGGTCGGAGGGGGTCAGGGGCAGCTAGCTGACCACACAGGGAAGGTGGGAGGGGCCATGGCAGCACAGAAGACCATGCATGGCAAGCGGGAGGGTTAGTGGCAGCACAATGGCTATGATGGGCAAGAAGGAGGGTGCAGGGGCATGCACAAAGGACCATGGAGGATAGAAGGGAGGGTCAGGACCTGGGCACAGACAAGAGAGTTCAGGGGAAGGAGCCTCACAACAGACCGCATGGGGTAGGCAGGAGTAGCAGTTGCAGCACAACAGACCGGGGAGGGCAGAAGGGTGTGGCAGTAAAATGGACCATGGAGGACAGGAGGAAGGGGATAGGGGCATGGCATGTGGACAGGCAGGGTGGAGGTGGCAGGGTCAGGATACAGTCATCTGACAATGCTAGGCAGGTGGGAGGGGAGTGGCAGCTCAACAGAACACTCAGAGTAGATAGGAGTGGCAGGTCCATGGAACATGGTGGGCAAAAAGGATGGAGCAGGGGCATGCACAAAGACATCGGAGGGCAGGGGGAAGGAGAATAGGGGCAGCAAGCTAAGCACAGAGGCTAAGAAGGAGGTCAATGATGGGCCATAGAATTGGGCAATGGAGGGCAGGAGGAGTGGACTGGTACATCATGCTAAATGGAGGGCAGTGGCAGCACATCAGACCATGCATGGATTGGCAGGAGGGAGGAGGCTAGTCCATGGATTCAGACAACAGAGGATAAGGAGGAGGTGGATGGGGCAGCAAGCTAACTGTTCAGAGAAGGTGGGTATTAGGAACTTTATTGTTTTTAAAATGTGTGTCTGTGCGAACTACTTAAAATATGAACAAGTATGCAGCATAATCTCACTTTTTTTCAGGAAGAAGAGGACGTTTGTGACTGTGACTCCGGGCTCACTTGGCAGAAACACCCCCTGACCCTCCACCCCCATTGCAAAATGTAATGCCCGTGAAAAGGGTAGGTGGACGCAGTGTTATATAGATCATAGTCCTGAGAGCACGATTGAGAATGAAAACTAGATATAGTATATGGTATAAACTATGCACCAAAAAGTGTGATATAAGATGAACTGGGGCGTGAAATATAATATGCAATACATTGTGCGCAATGACAGATTCATTGGAGAGCGCGAGATAGCACAGGCACTAGCGCGTGCTATGCGATATGCGCCTTGGAGTGTTATATGCACAGGGCAGTGTTGTGTAACCTAACTAGTCTCTAAAGTTGTAATATAAAATATGTGCTGGGGAGTGTAACGTTGCATATGCACTGTGACAAAGATATGGATCCCAGATTGTAATATGTATGGCATAGCGCTGTGCGTTATAACATAGGCATCGAGGAAGGCACTTTAGATGGAGCAATATAACCCGTGCAAAGGCAAGTGTGGCATGACATATTCACGAGGTGGTGTTACAGTGCACATGGGCTAGAGAGTGTCATAGCATACGCACTAGCTGGTGGAATACACCACACAGGTGTGTGGCACTCGGCGGGCACTGGTGTGTGTAACACAGCATTGGGCTCAGCCAGGAGCACGCTGTGACTCTCAAGTGAGGTTCGTCTCCTTTCCAGAGAGTAAAATAAAAAGTATTACACATCCGGCGGTTGATGTGTGTTTTATTAACCGTGAGGGGGGTTTCTTGCATAGTTTGGTCGAATTTTTGTCGAATCCCCTTTGAATGACTTGGTGTGCGTGTGTATTAAAAGTTCCTATCAATAGCTACCCATGTTTGTATGAATAAACGACAAGGGTGTCTACTTGGAGAGTACCAACCAGCGGGGGCGCCAGGATTAGGCACGGTAGGGCGCCGGGATTAGGCACGGTAGGGCGTCAGACATGTCAGTGCTTCACTAGCGGTAAATACATACATTCCACGTGGATTCATTGCATGCATAGTCTCCTTTTAATAAATATTACGCAAATCGTCATGGTGATAGGTACATATGGTTTGTCCAGCATGTCCTGGGTGTTTCTATAAACATATAAAAAAAAAAAACAAAGGCCAGCCCAGGGGGATGGGGTCCCCGGGGCCAAACGCAGCCCCCCTCCTAAAGAATAAAAAAATAAAAAAGGCCATGACCCGGGGGCTGGGGTCCCCGGGGCCGATTAAGGCCTTGGGAGGGCCAAATTAATTTTTTTCATACAACAAAAATTAGGGTGCAGGGCCAATAATTTAGAAAAAGAAGGGGGGCCACACAGCCCTCCTTCTTAATAAAATAAAATAAATAAAAGACCGGCATCGCGCCGGAGGCCACGCCCCCTCCTTGCAGCACTCTGCAAACGCGGCCAGTTGTAAATTGGGGAATTAATTCCCCTTCAATACTGAGGGTCCCTGAGGGCCAACTAGCCCAACAGGTATCTCCAGTATGCCCCAGGGAGCTGGGTTGCAGCCAGGTGTTCTGAAGCCACGCCCCTTTTTACACTTCTATGCAACGCAGCTCTGTGGCGCTTACTGGAGGTACCTAGTGGGCTAGTTTGACCCTAGGGACCCTTAGGATTCAAGGGGACTTAATCTCTCAACTTAGAACGGCCACAGGGTGCGTTTACACAGTGGTGAAGGGAGGGGACGGGGCCTGAGGTGACGTGTGCAAACACGCCCTGTGGCGCGTTTTAAGTTGGGGAAATAATTCCCTTTCAATCCTGAGGGACCCTGGGGGCCAACTAGCCCACCAGGTGCTTCCAGTAAGCGGCACTGCTCTGCGTTGCAGAGAGGTGGTGCAGGCCGTGCCCCTTTTTACACCTCTCTGCAATGGCGCTTACTGGACGTACCTAGTGGGCTATTTTGCCCCTAGGGACCCTCAGGATTCAAGGGGACTTACTCTCCCAACTTAAGAAACGGCCACAGGGCGTGTTTACACAGTGGGGAAGGGAGGGGACGGGGCCTGAGGTGACGTGTGCAAACACGCCCTATGGCGCGTTTTAAGTTGGGGAAATAATTCCCCTTCAATCCTGAGGGCCCCTGGGGGCTAACTAGCCCACCAGGTGCTTCCAGTAAGCGCCACTGAGCTGCGTTGCAGAGAGGTGGTCCAGGCCGTGCCACTTTTTACACCTCTCTGCAACGCAGCTCTGTGGCGCTTACTGGAGGTACCTAGTGGGCTAGTTGGACCCTAGGGACCCTCAGGATTCAAATGAACTTAATCTCCCAACTAAAAACGGCCACAGGGCGTGTTTACACAGTGGTGAAGGGAGGGGACGGGGCCTGAGGTGACGTGTGCAAACACGCCCTGTGGCGCGTTTTAAGAGGTAGTTTTAATCCCCTGCCCTATTATATACTAGAGGCTTACAGAGGAGGTCATGCTAATCACAGGGAGACCCCAACGCATAGTGTTCCCTAGTGTATGTAGGTGTTTTCACTGTATTCTGAGTGTCTTTTAACATAGCTCTGGCTCTAGGACTGGTTAGTCAGACTCAGTTACCACCAGTATCCGTCTGAAAAAGTTGAGGAAACAGGATGATTTTGCAACAAGGCTTCTTTCTGCTCTTCTGTTTGTTCTTTCTGCACGTTATCCTTCTTCCTGCACTTTTCTTCGTCTTTGAGGACTTCTGTTGCTTCTTTCTGCATTTCTTTTTTTTCTTTCTGTGCGTTTTTTCTTCTTTCTTCACATGTCCTATCTCTGTAGGCATAGTTAGAAATTAGCATTTAAAAAACCTTTGAAATTCACTGAAAAAACCATAGGTTTCAGGCACGTTATAGTTAGGAATTAGAATTTAAAAAACCTTAGAAATTCACTGAAAAAAACCATACGTTTCAGGGGCGTTATAGTTAGCTGGACTTTTCACTCGTACAAAACCATTGACATTCCCCCGTTATAGTTAGTTCAGCTAACTATAACTTGCGCGCCCACAATGCACTGCTGATGACGTCACATATTACATCACTCATGACATGGTCAGTGACATCACTCATGACATCATTGATGAGGGCTCCCTAGTGTGGCCTGCATCTACATGGCCACCTTCGAGGAAGAAGTTATTAGACACCCCAGCAACCCAGCAACCCTTACATCAACAACTTAACCTTGTGGAGGCGCTTCATAGATGATATTTTAATCTTCTGGAAGGGGGATCAGCAAACTTGTCTAGCCTTCTGCGAATGGATTAACGCACAGAATCTATTTCTGAAATTCACACATACCATTTCTGACTCCTATGTGCCCTTCTTGGATCTCAAGGTTACACTAGATGACACAGGCCTTAGCACTACACTGTACAAGAAACCTACAGACAGGAATAGCTTGCTTCTATACAGCAGCCACCACCCTAGGGCCCTCAGGGACAATTTGCCCTTCGGGCAGTTCCTCCGTATCAGGAGGAACTGTTCTTCCACTAATGATTACTTAACTGAAGCCCACCAATTGAGTTCCAACCTTAGACAAAGAGGTTATCCTGAACGTCAGGTAAAAAACTCACTTAAGAGGGCACGTAATAATCCACGAGAGACCCTACTACAACCCAATAATAGGGAAAATTCAGAGACATTGACCTGTGTCACATCCTTCACTACTGACTCTACATGCATAAAAGGCATAATCAGGAAACATTGGGGGATTCTTACTACGGGTGATCTCACTATCCCACCCCCACGTTTTGCTTTCAAACGCACTCAAAATTTGAAGGATATCCTCATTAACACGAGACCTAGACAAACTGACCACCAGGATCAGAGAACCCTCTGGGGTCTCCCCCCAGTGAAAGGACACTACCCCTGTGGTTCTTGTGCTGTGTGCCACCAAACTGCAGTGATTAAAGATGTGGTTTTTTCAGACTCCTTCACTTGGAAGATTCAGAGACATACCAATTGTAACACCACTCATTGTATCTACTTAATCACCTGCCCATGTGAAAAGAGATATGTGGGCATGACCATGAGACCAGTAATGATACGCATAACAGAACACAAGAGTAATGTGAGATGCCAGAAAATTACCACCAAACTCTACACTCACTGCAAAGAGACTAACCACAAACCAGACTCCCTTAGATGGCTGGTACTTGAGACTCACCCTACACAGAAAGCTTTGTTCAAGATCGAACAGCGATGGGTGCATCGTTTAAGGCCTGAATGACCATGGGCAGTACTCACGGATAGATAATATAGGTTTTCTCTTTCATTGCTACTCCGTTAGCTGTTTCAGTGTCCTATACGGAGCGGACTAGCCATGTTTGCACACTACCATGGGGTCCTTCCCCCTTTTTTTGTAGTTGAGCGTAACTTCTGCTTTTGCTACCTTGTGGACACTTTTGAGGTTCACTTATCTATATGATTGCTATCCATCATTTACATTACATATTTTTGTAGTTTATAGTGATCACGTTTACCCACCATGATTGTGATCTTGTTCCTTTCCTTTCCTGTGGTTATATTCCCACTCATTCCAAGATGACCGCCGCCATAACATACTCATTTTATAGATACAGTCTCACGTACCATGTTCTGACACACACTTCCGGGTAGTCGGCCCGCCTCCCTGATAGCGGCTGGTGTGTCTACATGGTAGCTGAGATATCACACTTGACCTTCCAGGATTGTGTTTTCCTCCCTCCCCCTTAGCGGGTTTTTACTCTACTAACCACTGGGAATTGGTTACCATACATACATTAACCACATCCCAAGATGGCCGCCGCCTTCGACATCCCCTTTCATAGATTCAGTTCCACGACTTACGTTCTGGCATAGCACACTTCCGGGTATTCGGCCCGCCCCCAAGACACCAACTTGTACATTTACAAGGTACCCTGCCCGGAACAATTCCTCCCAGTTCGAGTGGCGCCAGGGTAGGTGACGGCCCATCCCGGTAGCAACCTTCAAGTAAGTGTTACTGCATTGTTGCGGTGTTCCCGTTTGTCTGTGATGGGTCATGAGAGTGGTTTGAATGTATACCCATGATTCACGGGTTGGCGGTTACGAGTGGACGGAATCCCGCACTTGGACTTATGAGTGATGACTGAGACGCGGTGGTTCCAGTTCTCCAATATAGGCTTCAACACTCGACGTTGTCAGTGCATTGCAACAGCTGTCTATCAGACAGACATTTAGCGCACTATGCTTGACTCTCTGGGGGTGTTACGGGGCACCCCATGGCTCACGTCGCTGTATCTATACTGTAATTATTCTCCCCATACTGGGTCTTCGGGATACATCGGCGATGGACCGGTCCTGCCCCGGACGTCACCCGGATTGCTGGCTACGGCGTTGCGGTGCTTTTCCTCTGTTCTATGGCTGCGCATCACTGGCAGGTTGACACCTTATCTCGGCTGGCGATTGCCATCCATGCGCCTCATGTGTGACTCCATATAAGTTTCCTTCGTGGTGCTTCCTTGTTACTCAACAACCCTTCTGTATCATGGCTCGCATTACTCCTGCTCATATGACGGGATCGCACACGGGCGATATTGTTTTACCTGTGCTGACACTGCCTGTTGGGCCAGTTGCCCTCCATGCTTTGCTCTGTTTTCCATTTCAACATTTTGTCTCTCATTAGGACACCAGAATCCTGGTGTCCCGGTGGCGCCACGGACACGGACAGGAGCAGGGATACACACCACAATAGGTGAGTGCCCTGTAACTCCTTAATGTAGACACTTGTTCTTCACACTACTTCCTCATAGTGAATACCGCACTTCCCGTCTTCTGATTTTTATGATGCTTGTTTTTAATTCACATATTGAGTAGAATATCGACGAACTCTATAGTTAAGTCTATTTGCACTTGGTTACAATGGACACAGCCTTGTGTCATATTGTCTAGGGAGAGAGCACTGTTGTGTGATATCTATCTGTACAGTACTTAATCACTGCCTATGTTTGGGTTACCTTTCTAAAAAAAAAATCTTTCCTAGGTCCCCTTAGACATATGGCGAGATCGTTTCCCATAATACGTGTGGCAGGTAACAATTGTACTTTCCGCAGTGTGTAGATAGTTGACAGTTCATTAGGTCCTGAAGAATTGCCACGGATCACTAGGACCACCAGGCATGAAACATGTTGACCATCACAGAAGAGCATAGCTAAGCTGAACCATAACGTCAGCTAGCTGCCACTCTGTCTTTGTTTTGTTTTAATCAAGTGGAGAGCCACTCCTAATAAAATCCGATTTTTTGGACTTTCCAACTTGTTTTAACCACACACACGCATTCACATCTACACCACTAAACTCCTCTCACACACACTACACCATACGGCCAGGAACAGAAGATCTCCGCTAAAGAGCCCCTTTAAGGGTGCCCGTCGGGCATTGCAGAGCCGGCCCGACGAGGAGCAGGTCCATATGATGAAGCATGACACCTAGCTTGCTGGGTGTGTGAGGACCCTAGTTCCGAATAGAGGAATTCCTCTTCCACACGGTCTCCTCTCCACACTTTTACTCTCCCCTTTCTCTGAGGAACTGCATACTATTTCTCTTGATATGACTAACTGGGCACGTATGCTGGACCTCCTGTAAAAAAGCCCACCAGTCCCCCTTTTGATAATATGGTGCTCCCTATATACCACAGGGACACTTCAAACAGTAGACCGCATGTGTGGTTTGGCATGTCATGAATTTGTTTATCTTTTTTCCTGCTTTCAAGCCTTTTACTTCATAGGTTAAAACCCTTTTGCTGAAAGCACATGCCTTACATTTCCCACAGGGATAGAATCCTCTCATTTCATTTAAGGTTCCCTGTCTAGATGGTATAGCATCTAAATGACTGTGGACTATGCTGTCTTTGAGTGAACGTGCTTTTTTAAAAGTGATCAGTGGTGGCGCTGGAATATCAGCACCAATGATGACATCAGTGGAGAAGTGTGGCTCAATGATTAGAGCGGCAGACCCTGATGCAGAGGTCTAGCCCGGGACCAGGGTTCAATTCCCCGCCTCGGCGGGTCTTGGGCTCAAAAATTCCACGGACCTGATAATTCTCGCCTCGGTGCCATTCCAATCATGGAGTCCCACTCTGCAACTCTGGGCAATAGCTTGCTTAATCTCCACAACGGCCCCCACAACGCTAAGGATGCCTGGCTTCCACCTTGGGGGTGCCCAGGAGTGGACGCCTCACAGGGAAAGCCAGGATGGGTTCCACAGCGGTATTCGTACAAGCGCCTTGAGACCTTTGCGGGTGAGTAGTGCGCTATACAAGTATCAATTTACATTTACATTTATCAGTTTTTAGTACATGCCAATTTTTTTCTCATGATTTTTCTCAAAACATCGGCATCTTCCGAAAAAGTCGTTATCATCCGGAATTTGCCAGTCTCTTCCTTACGATCTTTCTTTTTAAACAGGTCCTCTCTGGGTAACTGTTTTACCCTTCTGAGGGTGTTTTCTAAGAGACCTGAACTATAGCCTCTCACTAGGAATCGATTCAAACTTGCTTTGGCTGCCAAGTCGAAGTCGCATTGTCTTGAACAATTGCGCTTCAGTCTGAGAAATTCCTCATAGGGGATACTGTTTTTCAGTTTTTGGGGATGACTACTCGTCGCATGCAAAGTGCTGTTCCCGGCAGTGGGTTTCCTGAATAAGGCTGTTGTAATTTTACCTTCCTGTATCTCAACTTTTAGGTCCAGATAGTTTACTGCCACTAAACTTATCTCCCCCGAAAATTTTAGGTTGACCTCATTTTTGTTTAGATGTTCAATATACTTCTCAGCTTCATTGACCGAACCATTCCATACCAAGAAGAGGTCGTCTATGTATCTATACCATGATACTACGTTGTTAGTCCACTCTTCATGGGATGCGGACCATGCCACCTGCTCCTCCCACCAGCCCATGAACAAGTTCGCGTAGCTGGGGGCGAAGCAGGTGCCCATCGCAGTTCCTGAGACTTGTCAGTAAAGGTCCCCCCGGAAGATAAAGATGTTATTGTATAAGCAGAATTCTATTAGCTCCATTAACATCACATTATAAGTGGTGAATTTTAATGCCTGTTTTTGTAGGAAATATCTCACTGCATTTAAACCCTGTCTGTGATTGATACAAGTGTATAGACTTGTAATGTCAAGAACAATCAGACAGTTCGATGGTTGCCATATAAGATTGTCAATATGACTGATAAAGTCCGTTGTGTCTTTGATGTATGATTTCAATTCAAGTACAGCCTCAAATAAAAAATGATCTAAAAACCTGGAAAGATTTTCTGTTAAGCTCCCCATGGAGGAGACTATCGGCCTACCTGGTGGTTTACTTCTATCCTTATGCACCTTAGGTAAGTGATAGAAGGTGAGTAGGATTGGATTACTTGTTCTCAGGAATAAATATTCATCTACATCCAACATCGATTGCTCATGCCATTTTTAGGTCGAGGGACCGTCCGGTCTGCCGAAGGCAGAACCGGAAGTCCGGAGATCTTATGATGCTTAGAGTGGCTATTTAGCCCGCCTCTCTTTTTGGCTCTCCTCCATTGGCTGGCTTCCTAAACGGAGGCCAGCCATTGGAGGAGAGAGCCGTCCCTCCAAATAGGCTCTGTCTTTTTCAGATTCGGGGGCGTGTTCCGTGCTCTTCTTTCCACTTTTTAGCCACGCCCTTTTTAGGTCTCGGCTCGAAGGCTGCGCTTGCGCAGTCTCGCTCCGAGATTTAATGTTTTGGAGAAGAGTGGCTTGAACCCGCCCCTCTTCTCTCCTCTTCTCCATTGGCTGGCCTTTTAAATGCTGGCCAGCCATTGGAGAAGAGTCTTTGTCTCGCAAAACAAGCCCCGTCCTTTTCGGATTCGGGGGCGTGTTTTTTCGCTACTTTTCGCTGGGCGTGTTTTTCTCTCCTCCAGCCAATGGCAAGAGGAGAGAAAAGAAAAACACGTCCCCGAATCCGAAACCGCCGCTGCGTTTCTCCGAGGCATTTCTGCTTCACCTCGGAGAAAGGCGGTGGCGTTTTCTCCCCACTCACTACATAATCCCTAAGTAACACGTTTCAACCTACATTGCAGATGCCTTTGATATCTGCCTCATTGTGCGCTGTTCTGTTCCACTGCTCCCTACATATGTCATCACACCATGCCCCAGCATAATGAGGTGCTCATCTGACGCTCCCAGCGACAAGCTACCAGGAGAATTCAATGCAGACACCACAGACATCAAACAAGGCAGGCTGCAAGAAGCAGGGCGTGTGGGTGCCTGCTGCGGGGCAAGTGTGTGGCGCAGTGCTGATCAGCGGACCCTGCACACGGGGTCCCCTTCGCAGCCACGCCACAGCCATTTGGGGATCGCCTCCCATAAGCATTCCAGCCCATCCTTTTCTACATGAGTCGGCACCCCCCGGACACCCCCGCCATTGGGAACCAGCCAGACGTGAACGTGAGAACGCCACGCCGTGTGAGCGGCCGCTGCCGCCTAGAATCTTCCAAGGTAAAAATGAAAGAGAAGGCAGCCCATTCTCGTTTGCTTTGGCCACGGAGAGCACAGTGAGGTGAGCACAGCTGCGGAGTGCGTGCTCGCCTCTCGCAGGAAGAGCTGTGGATGTGCCGCTGCCGCTTGTCTGCTGCAGTCTGCAGCTCTCGTCGCCAGGGAAGGGTCCAGCACATCGCCGCCCGCTCGTCACTGCAGACACCGGCTGCTTCGGTGCCGGGGAGTCCTCCTATTTCCATTGAGCGGCGTCCACACCTGCGGGTCCAATCCCCCTGCCAGGGCGGCAACAGCAGCCTGGCACCGTCGCCGCTGCGCTCCCGTTCCCTCCAAATTGGGTGAGTGTATTTAATGCCCATGTTTTGCTGCACTCCGCATGACTTCGATGTGTTTGCATTCTCGTTTCCAGGTGTTTGCCAGAGTGCCAGCAGCTATGAAGGTGAAGTCGCCTCTGTACCGAATCCAGGTCTGCGTGCTCCTCTGCATTGCATGGGAGTTGGCAAGGTGAGGGGTCCTCGTTGCTTCTCTCTAACATTCTCGCCTCTCTCAGCCCTTTGACACCGGCATCATATTCCATAGTAGATCACAAAGCAGATGCCTCTAGTAGCTGTTGCTGGGCGGCTTCGTGCTGCAGTTGTTTCCGTGAAGACATTCACGTTTGAGTTGAGTGAGGGCTGGAGGGCAGCGCGAGAGCGCGTCAGCAGCCTCTTCCACGACAAAAAAAAGAGCGCCTCCGAGGAGCACATGTAGAGTTTGTGTGCTGTAAATGATTGAAGCCCCATGTAATCACATGCCACACACAATGCCACGTGAGTGTTGCTAGAGAGACATCCGTCTGCCTCTTGAACCCTGCAGGCGGGGCATAATGGTGGCATTGGCATTCTTGGAGCGTGGCTGCTGTCTATGGTGTCTGCGCGTTCCTCGAGAGACCTGTAGCCACATATGAGCTGCTAAACCACGAGGTGGGGATCGCACATAGCTCCACCACCCACAGCAGAGGCAACATGTTTGTTTTATTAGCAGCTGACTTGCGCGTTCCTCTGTCGAGCCCTCAAACGTGCAGCACGAACACGGCGTAGCGAGAGATTAACGTGTTGCCTAGGGGCAGGTGCGCAACACCCATTGGATTCACAGGGCTTCAGCCCCCCCCCGTCGCGTGTGGCAGCCCGGGATGAGACAGCCTCGCGGCGCACACACAGCCCCACCCGAGCACTTCACAGGTCTTTAAAAGACCATTTGCATGTTAATGAGGCCTCGCTGTTGTTTCACCCCTTCTAAGAGCCCCTGCAGCTCCACTCTGCCTATGGCTTGAAAGATTCAGCCCCCTCCCCCGAAATTTTTTCTTAGCCCCCCCCGAAATTTGGCTCTAGTTGCGCCTCTGCCTAGGGGCCATTGTTCAACACCACGGTAAATTAATCATATAGCCGGGGGGTTCAGTGAGCGCTGGTTTACTCAATGCACGTCAGACGCTATAAGTGCTGCTTCGCGTTCCACGGTAAAGTGTAGGTAAAGAGCAGAAGTCAACGGGGAGTTCAAGTCCAGACGCTGTTTTAGACCGGCTGTGGCCAATGTGTGGGCCTGCGAAAATTGCATTATGTGCAATTCTCTTCATTAAATTACATTTCAAAAAAGCCGGCTTTTGTAACATTTGCACTATATGTACTGTGTAAAGCGCCGGGCTGTCGGTAGATGGGTTTGTGCTTCCTGCTTCATTGTGTGGGTAGGTGAGTCTTGCTTTTGAAAGCCACGGCCGTCTGAAGGAGAACATCCAATGTGGACTCTACCCAATGATCAACCCCCATCATGCAGTTGCCAGAGCGCTGTTCGAAGGAAAGCTGAAAAAAGCAGTAGTGTTAAGCCTATACCAATGACTCGGCAGGCTCTGTGTATGTGTGGGTGGGGGTGTGTGTGTGTGGGGGTGGGTGGCTCTGTGTGTGTGGCTCTCTGTGTGTTTGGGGGTGGGTTGCTCTGTGTGTGTTGGGGTGGCTCTGTGTGTGGGGGTGGGTGGCTCTGTGTGTGTGTGTGGGTGGCTCTGTGGGTGGGTGGCTCTGTGGGTGGCTCTGTGTGTGTGTGGATGGGTGGCTCTGTGGGTGGCTCTGTGTGTATGTGGGTGGGTGGCTCTGTGGGTGGGTGGCTCTGTGTGTGGGTGGCTCTGTGTGGGTGCAAATGCAATAGGTCTCGCATTTGAGTGATTAAGCTATTGACATTGTAAATAACAATGCTGTTTCTATGTTTTAAAAACAAAAACATAAACAAAAATAATGTCATGAGCAATGCCAATAGCTCTAACTTTAACAATGCCGAGACCGTTGCATTGTAAATGCTTGTTTTATTATGGTATGTAATTGCTGTATACTTTCTTGATATTTAACGGAAGTTGTCAGTTCATAACAGTCTTTATTCCTCAATTGACGTAGAGATTCTTCTACGTACATATCTCGTGGAATCAAAACAATGTTTCCCCCCTTATCCGAGGGTTTGCAGATAATCGACTTATCTTGCTCGAGATCTCTTATTGCGAGTTTCTGCGCTTTAGTCAAATTGTCTCTTTTTTTAGAAGATGTCCCATTGTTGTTTTCTCGGAACTTAATCAATTCCTTAATGACTGCTTCTGAAAAAGTGTCTATGGCATCAAAGGGCATTTGCGGTAAAAATTGCGAAGGTAATTTCATGCCGCTTTCTGGTGCTTCTTGTTCTATGCCAACACGTTTTATCCTTTGGCTCATAGTAACTGTGGGCTGTGGTTCTTCGATTGTCTCTTCTTGGCGCAAATCCTCCAAAATTTCCAGAGTGATCAAATCATTACCGGCCAACAGATCTGTATTGCTTTGTGACTTAAGTACTCTGATCTCATTAGGTGTTGGTTTCAATTTAAAATACTTGTGCAGCTTAAGTTTACGAACAAACTTGAACAGATCAATTCTTGTTTGGGTAAACTCCATGCGACTCTGTGGGCAAACCGTTAGTCCCAACTTAAGCACCGATTCTTCAGCAGTGGTTAAGATCTTCGATGACAAGTTGATTATGGTTAGATGATCTTCCTCATCTACCATCTGCCTCCTCTCTTGCTCCGTGTGGTTCTGTTTGATTGATTGGATTTTGCTCTTCCTCTTCTGGCCACCCCTCCGGGGGTTTGCTCTTGCCCCCTCTTAACCATGACTGTCGAATGACATTGAGCTCCTGCTGAAAAGGGGTCTTTTGAGGTTCTCCTGGAGGGCAGGCTGAATCGCCTTCCGATTGTTCGTTTTCAGTTATCTCGGATTCCGACGTTTCAACTCTGGGTGGTTTCTCAGTTGTCATTGTTTTGTTTTTGTTCACCACCTCTTTTCGTGGTTGTTCAAATTTTTTATCGAAGGTTAGAACTCTCCCCATCACATAATCCCTCTCGTCGCGGTCGTATTTCTCTTGTATTCGTAGTTTAATTTTCTTTTCGTACTTTGTAAGTCGTTGTTTCATAGCTTCCCTTAGATGTTCTTGTTGGTCTTTTTCAGGATTTTGACGTAATTCCTCCTCTAAGGTCTCTATCTCTTTGATGGCTTTTTCTCTATCACTCCAGGCGAATTGTACGAGTATTTCCAACATTCCTTTGCATGACAGAGCTGTATGCGCCGCCCAAGCTTCTAAGAGCATCGGATCCGGGTTCTCGTATGCTGGGACAGTGTATATACGCAAGCCTCTGGGGACCCTTCCAACTTCAATATAATTTTGTAATGAAGTGGCCTCCCACCACTTGCGTGTTTCCCTCTCATACAGCCTTTCCAGCTCTGTATACAGTATTGACAATGTGTTGGGGGCATTGCTCGTGGTAATTTTTGATACGTTCCTTGGGTCTGACCTTTTTTTCTTGAAAATGTAATCCGCTGCCTCTTTGCGTTCTGTAACGCTAAACATGTTAGTCTGAGCGTTTAGCGTGGAGCTCCGATCCAGGGCTCCGTTTCGGTTTTTAACTTTTGCTGTTCTCTGCCCCTCGCCCGGTCCTGGACACAATTGTTCACAGAGCACATGAGTTGTATAAAAAGCTGGCTTACCGGTAGTATAGTGGTTTGCTAGACGCGCTGTGGGTCGTTATCGTCTATCTCTCCTCGCAAACTCCTTCACAATATTAAGACGTCTCAGGACGGTGCCCTCGTCAATTACATTCTGCTCCAACACATCGAAATGCGAGTCACTCCAAAGGCGGGTGCCAAAATGCGGCGGTGCACTGCACAATATGTCAGCTCCACAATTCCCTCGTTCTGTAGAAGGAATAACAGCACTCACGGGGCTTCGTTACAGCAGTGGTTTATTAAACCGAAAACAGACGCGTTTCAGATAAAATCCTTCGTCAGTGTTTACAATACGCAATGTGAGGCACCATTTTAAGGCATCGTGTAAATTGCCATAGAAACAGACAAGGGCTGGCGACGCGCGTATCGCGAGCGCCATTTTGGAAAGGTTCTTATAACATTGCCCAATATGTCACAAACAGCCATAATTCATTGTAAAACAAAAATTTTGTTAAAACTTCACCAATAATTAATTGTATTTATATGTCATTACTGTTAACCCCTTCGACGCTCATGACGGAACGGTTCCGTCATGAGCGTCGGTTGAGCTGTGCTCATGACGGAACCGTTCCGTCATGACCACGCCCGCGCAGGTAACGGTCAGCACAGCGGGGGAATCCGCCCCGCATGGAAGGGGTTAAAGTGATCATATTCTCAATTAACAATCTCGCCATGTATCGGCCCCTTGCAACCTGTTATCCCAGGTTGCAAACATCCCATGCCCGTTCTTATTGTTGCCGTGAACAAATATATATATATAGTTATTTAAATAACTATTTATGTATTATTTTTTTATTTTTGATATACATACAGAAGCTATATAAAAGCTAGAAAATGTTTACTATCAATGAGTCTGTCTTTCACATTGGGTCTCTCTTGCTCTGTCTCTGTATATTACCTACTGTCGGTCGCCAGTAGGTAGTTATAGTTAGGACCTAGTTTCCATAGGAAAAACGTTTTTTGATTTGCCAATATCTTTGGCGCAGTTTGACGAATCTTTGCGAAATTGTCAAAACGAATGGCCTGCTCCGGTCAGCTCAGATCTTGAAAGTTTTGGGGTAATTCGTCAAGTGAGGGCCGAGAAAATAGGGGGGGGTTCCCAATACGCGTTTTCTCCATGTTCATTTCCATAGGAACTTTTGCTGCGGCTACAGCCCGAACAGCTGAACGGAATTACACCAAATTTAGCAGAGAGGCAGCTCTTAGTCCAGAGTGCACTCTTTGCTTTAAATGGTGTAAATCTGTTCAACAGTTCCTGAGAAATTTTAAAATAAAAAATATTGATATCTGGTGACCGTAGTGGGTCTGTGAACCCTCACGAGCACGAGCTTCATTTTGATTGGCTGCCAACACTCCAAACCAGGAAGTGTTGGGAGTCATCTTGTGACTCAGTAGAACCGAGTCACAAGAAAAATGGTTAAAAAGGGTTAAAAAAAGAAAAGGGGCAGGGTAGAAACACACTGACCCCCTAGGCCTGCTTCAGGGAAACCCGCAGGGACCCCTAGGGCCTCAGAAAGCATTTGTTTTTTTAAACGGCAGGATTTACTTTGAGTTTGCGAAACCTGCTGAGAAAATAAAAATAAAACGAAGTGCAGTCTCCCACACTTCGTTTTCTTAAAGCCCCCGGGTGGGCCAGGTCCCAGGGGCAATGTGTAATAATAGTATAGAGCCACATGGGGACCCCCGCAGCCCCGGGAACCGCCACCTCCCTGGGACTTTATTTATATTATGCGGGAGAACGCTGCCCCCCCGGAGCCCCAGGGACCGATACCTCCCCAGGGCTGTCTTTCCTTGAAATGCCTGGGGAGACTCCTGCCCCCACGCTGCCCCGGGGACTGCCACCTCCCTGGGGCTTTGTAGAATAAAGAAAGAAAGAAAGTGTGGGCGGAGGCTCCCGCCCCCCCACACTGCCCTGGGGACCACCACCTTCCCGGGGCCTATAGTAATTTAAATTTGGGGGTCAGTTGCGGACCCCCAGCCCCAGGGACCACCACCTCTCCAGGGCTTTGAAAATATATTGGAGGGGGCCATATGGCCCCCTTCCTGGAGCCCTCTATGGCCCTGGGGACCGCCACCCACCAGGGCCAGCTCCAGCAATGTCCCGGGGTGCCCACCCCCGGGACATTGCAGTTTGCAATGTGCTCCTGACCTGTCATTGCAAACTTCTGCTTTGCTTAATGGAAGAAATAGCTGAAAACCTGCTCTCGCTTCCATGAAGCAAAGTGCATGTTAGCAGCTCCCCTTGTCCAAAAACAATGCCGACTCCCGCAGAAGGTGCCCCCGGTCCCCAACGTTGAGGGCTGGCCCCAGGGATGGGGTCCCTGGGGCCAGAAGTGGCCCATGGCAGGGGGGCCACGTGGCCCACCTCCCAGTAAATTATTAAAAAAATGTTTTTAAAACGAGGCCAGGCTCTGGGGATGGGGTCTCCGGGGCCAATAGTGGCTCAGGAAAGGGGGGCCACGCGGCCCCCTTCCTGTTAAGAAAAAAAATGCTCAGGCCCCTGGGGGATGGGATCCCCAGGGCTCAAAAATGATTAAAAAACCAAGTAAAAAAAAGCCGGCATCTCGCTGGAGGCCCCACCCCCTCCCTGCACCACTGTACAAATGCACCTCCTGGTGTGTTCTGAATTGGGGGATTAAGTCCCCTGCAATCCTAAGGGTCCTTAGGGGCCAACTAGACCACCAGGTACCTCCGATAATTCCCACACAGTGGGATTGCTGAGAGGTGGTCCGAGGCCATGCCCCTTTTTACACCACTCTGCAAACGTGCCTCTTAGTGCACTGCTGGTGGGGCAATGAGGTCCACTTGTGTCCTGAGGACCCCAGGACTCAAGTGGACTTCATCCCCCAAGCAGCAGTGCACCAGGAGGCGCGTTTGCAGAGTGGTTTAAAAAGGGGGCGTGGCTTCGGACCACTCTCAGCAATCCAGCTGTGTGGGCTTACTAGAGATAACAGGAGGGCTAGTTGGCCCCCAGGGACCCTCAAGAGGCAAGGGGACTTCATCTCTCAACCAAGAGTGCGCCAGGAGGTGCGTTTGCAGAGTGGTGGAGAAAGGGGGCATGGCCTGTGTCCGGCTCTCAGTAATCCTACTGTGTGGGGCTTACTGGAGGTAACAAGTGGGCTAGTTGGCCCTTAAGGACCCCCACAAGCGAAGGGGACTTCATCCCCCAACCAAGAGCGTGCCAGGAGGCACGTTTGCAGAGTGGTGGGCAAAGGGGGCGTGGCCTGCTATGAGAACTTAGCAATCCTGTTGTGTCGGACTTACTGGAGCTAATAGGAGGGGTAGTCGGCCCCCAAAGATGTCCTTGGGGGCCGACTACCCCTCCTGTTACCTCCAGTAAGTCCCACACAGTGGGATTGCTAAGAGGTCTTCGGAGGCCACAGCCCCCTTTCTCCACCACCCAGCAAACGCACCTCCTTGCACACTACAGGTTGGGGGATGAAGTCTACTTTACTCCTGAGGGACTTTGGGGGCCAAGAAGCCCTCCTGGTACCTCCTGTAACTCCTACGCAGTGGAATTCCTCAGCGCTGGTAGGAGGCCCAGCACTCTTTCGCCACCACTCTGCAAATGCAACTACTAGTTAAAGAAGCATTTGCAATGTAATAGGTCTCGCATTTGCAAGGGTTAGAGCTATTGGCATTGTAAATGTAAACATTTTTTACTAATGTTTTTGGGAGTGGAGTAGATATATGTTGATCGTAGTGGAATTATGTGGTATGCTGTGCAGTGAAATTATGTGGATAGAAGGTATGTGGTATTTAGAGTATAGGAATTATGTAGAGTGGGATTATGTGTTATGGAAAGTAATTATGTGGTATGGTAGTCTGTGTTGTGGAGTGGTAACCTCAGGTTTAGTCTTCCTTGTTTCCATTGAAGCTAAACTATGAACTCAATAAGACAAAAAAAAGAAGGAATCACTGAGGAGCACTTCTGGACACAGTCAGAGGTATGAGCAGGGCCAATGGAATTATGTTTGGCTGCACCGACTTTCGCACGATTCTACATTTTAAGCATTAGCCATATAATCCATCATCTGCTGCCCAATCTGCAGATTTGAACAAAAAAAGCCTTGTTTCTAGCTCAAACAGCTCAAACATTACCAAAAATACAGCAACAAGTGTTAGAGCGTGGTGGAAGGTCCTTTGTAAACCTAGAATGGTCACCTGTTACTTATTGCTAAATATGGGTGTTAAATTAGTACTAATGGTGTGCAAGCCACTCTTGCTTCTTTCTCCACCTCTCTTGCCTCTTTCTGCATTTCTGTTGCTTCTTTGTGCACCTTTCTTTCTTTTTCTGCACTTCTCTTGCCTCTTTCTGCACTTCTGTTGCCTCTTTCTGCGTCTCACTTGCTTCTTTGTGCACCTCTCTTGCCTCTTTCTGCACCTCTCTTGCCTCTTTCTCCACCCCTGTTCCCTCTTTCTGCACCCCTCCTGCCTCTTTCTGCACCTCTGTTCCTTCTTTCTGCACTTTTTGTTTCTTTCGGCACCTCTTTTGCTTCTTTCTGCACCCCTCTTGCCTCTTTCTCCACCCCTCTTCCCCCCTTCTGCATCTGTTGCTTAATTCTGCACATCTCTTGTCTCTTTCTCCACCCCTCTTCCCTCTTTCTGCACCTCTGTTGCTTCTTCTGCACCTCTCTTGCTTCTTTCTGCATCCCTCATGCCTCTTTCACACCCCTCTTCCTGCACCCCTCTTGCCTCTTTCTGCACCTTTATTACTTCTTTCTGCACTTCTTTTGGTCATTTCTGCACCTCTCACTTCTTTCTGCACCCCTTTTGCCTCATTCTGCACCCCTCTTCCTGCACCCCTTTTGCCTCTTTCTGCACCTATGTTCCTTCTTTCTGCACTTCTTCTGTTTCTTTTTGCAGGTCTCTTCCTTCTTTATGCACCCCCTTGCCTCTTTCTCTACCCATCCACACTCTTTCTGCACCCCGTTGCTTCTTTCTGCACCTCTGTCCTTTCTTTATGCTCTTCTTTTGTTTCTTTCTGCACATCTCTTGCTTCTTTTTGCACCCCACGTGCCTCTTTCTGCACCCCCCACCCACTTTTTGCACCCTTCATGCCTCTTTCTTTACCTTTATTGCTTCTTTCTGCACTCCTCTTGCTTCTTTCTGCACTCCTCTTGCTTCTTTCTGCACTGCTCGTGCCTCATTCACAACCCTCTTCCCTCTTTTTGCACCCCCCTGTCTCTTTCTGCACCTCTTTTCCTTCCTTCTGCACCTCTTTTGTTTTTTCTGTACTTCTTTTTTTTCTGCACCTCTCGCTTCTTTCTGTACCCCTTTTGCTATTTCTGCACTGCTCTTGCCTCTTCCTGCACCTCTGTTCCTTCTTTCTGTACTTCTTTTGTTTTTTTCTGTAGCTCTCACCCCTTGCCTCTTTCACCACCCCTCTTCCCTCTTTCTACATCCCTGTTGCCCCTTTCTGCACTTCTGTTACTTCTTTCTGCACTTCTTGTTTCTTTCTGCATGTTTCTTGCTTCTTTGTACACCTCTCGTGCCTCTTTCTGTATCCCTCTTCCCTCTTTTTGCACCTCTCTTGCCTCTTTCTGCACCGCTGTTGCTTCTTTCTGCACTCCTCTTGCTTCTTTTTACACATCTCTTGCTTCTTTCTGCACCACTCTTGCTTTTTTCTGCAACCCTCATCCCTCTTCTGCACCCTTCTTGCCTCTTTCTACACCTCTCTTCCTTCTTTCTGTACTTCTTTTGTTTCTTTCTGCACCTCTCTTGCTTCTTTCTTCGTCCCTTTTGTCACTTTCTACACCCATGTTCCCCACTTATGCACCTCCCTTGCCTTTTTCTGCACCCCTCTTCTCTCTTTCTACACCCCTCTTCCCTCTCTCAGCACCTCTCTTGTCTCTTTCTGCACTTCTCTTGCCTCTTTCTGCACCACTGTTGTTTTTTTCTGCACTTCTCTTGCCTCTTTCTGCACCCCTGTTGCTTCTTTCTGTACCCCTCTTGCCTCTTTCTGTACCACCCTTTCCTCTCTCTGCATGTCTCTTCCCTCTTTCTGTACTTTTCTTCTCCCTTTCTGAACTTCTCTTCCCTCTTTCTGCACCCCTCTTGCCTCTGTCTGCACCTCATTTGCCTCTTTCTGCACCTCTCCTGCCTCTTTCTGCACCTGTCGTGCCTCTCTCTGCACTTCTCTTCCTTTTTTCTGCACCTTTCTTGTTTCTCTCTCCAACTCTCTTGGCTGTTTCATCACTTCTCTTGCTTCTTTCTGCACCTCTGTTGCTTCTTTCAGCACTTCTTTTGCCTCTTTCTGCTCTTATTTTGCCTGTTTCTGCAACTCTCTCGTCTCTTTGATCACTTCTCTTGCTTCTTGCTGCATCCCTCTTACCTCTTTCTACACCCCTCTTTGTTCTTTCTTGTCTATTTCATCACTTCTCTTGCTTCTTTCTGCACCTCTCTTGCCTCTTTTTGTACCACTTTTCCCTCTTTCTGCACCTCTCGAGTGTTTCTGTACCTCTCTTGCCTCTTTCTGCACCTCTCTTGCCTCTTTCTGTACCTCTGTTGGTTCTTTCTGTACTTCCCTTGTCTCTTTCTGTATCCCTTTTGCCTCTTTCTGCACCTTTCTGTTGCTTCTTTCTGTACTTCTCTTGCTTCTTTCTACACCTCTTGTGCTTCTTTCTGCTCCCCTTTACCTCTTTCTGCACCCCTCTTCCCTCTTGCTGCACCTCTCTTTCTTCTTTCTGCACCCCTGTTACCGCTTTCTACAGTTCACTTGCTTCTTTCTGGACCTCTGTTGCTTCTTTCTGCACTTCTCTTGCCTTTTCCGCACTCCTCTTGCCTCTTTCTGCACCTCTGTTGGTTCTTTCTGCACTCCTCCTGCTTCTTTCCGCACCTCTCTTGCACATTTCTGCACCCTCTTGCATCTTTATGTACCTTTCTTGACTTTGTTTGTACATCTCTTGCCTCTGTCTGCACGGTGTTCCATCTTGCCGCACCTTGTTTGCCTTGCCTCTTTCTACAGTTCTCTTGCCTCCTTGTGCACCTCTGTTGCTTCTGTGTGCACTTCCCTTGCCTCTTTCTTTACCCCTCTTGCCTCTTTCTGTACCCATTTTGCTTCTTTCTGTACTTCTCTTGCTTCTTTCTGCACCTCTCTTGCTACTTTCTGCACCCCCGTTGCCTCTTTCTTCACCCCTCTTCCCTCTTTCTGTACCTCTCCTTCTACTTTCTGCACTCCTCTTCCCTCTTTCTGCACCTCTCTTGCCTCCTTCTGCACCTCTCTTGCCTCTTTCTATAGTTCTCTTGCTTCTTTCTGCTCACTGTTGCCTCTGTCTGCACCAATGCTGGTTCTTTCTATAGTTCTCTTGCCTTTTTCTACACCTCTCTTGCCTTTTTCTGCGCAACTCTGGCCTCTATCTGCTCTTCTCCTGTTTCTTTCTGCACTTCTCTTGCTTCTTTCTGCGATTCTCTTGCTTCTTTCTGCAGTTCTCCGCCTCTTTCTGCACTTCTATCGCCTCTTTCTGCACCTGTTGGTTCTTTCTGCGCTTCTCTTCCCTCTTTCTGCACCCCTCTTGCCTCTTTCTGCAATTCTCTTACTTTTTTCTGCATTTCTCTTGCTTCTTTCTGCATCCCTCATGCATCTTTCTGCATCCCTCTTCCTTCTTTCTGTACCTCTCTTGCCTCCTCTGCACCTTTCTTCCCTGTTTCTACAGTTCTCTTGCCTCTTTATCAATCAATCAAAGCATTTGTATAGCGCGCTACTCACCCGGAGGGTCTCAAGGCGCTTGGGGAGGGGGGTCCGCTACTGCTCGAACAGCCAGGTCTTGAGTTGCTTCCTGAAGGCGAGGTGGTCTTGGGTCAGGCGGAGGTGGGTGGGGAGGGAGTTCCACATCTTGGCGGCCAGGTAAGAGAAGGATCTTCCTCCCGTTGTGGCTCTTCAGATGCGGGGGACGGCGGCGAGGGCGTGGCTGGTCGATCGAAGCTGGCGGGTGGGAGTGTAGAAGTTCAGGCGGTCGTTGAGGTATCTTGGGCCTTGGTTGTGGAGAGCTTTGTGTGCGTGGGTGAGGAGTCGGAACGTGATTCTCTTGTTGACGGGGAGCCAGTGCAGGTTTCTCAGGTGTGCGGAGATGTGGCTGTGTCGGGGGATGTCCAGGATGAGTCGTGCTGAGGCGTTCTGAATGCGCTGGAGTCTTTTCTGGAGTTTTGTAGTGGTTCCGGCGTAGAGGGAGTTGCCGTAGTCCAGACGGCTGGTGACGAGGGCCTGGGTGACTGTCTTCCTGGTTTCGGTGGGGATCCACCGGAAGATCTTACGTAGCGTGCGTAGGATGTTGAAGCATGACGAGGAGATGGCGTTGACTTGTCTGGTCATGGAGAGGGAGGAGTCCAGGATGAAGCCCAGGTTGCGTGCATGGTCTGTTGGTTTGGGTGCGCTGACCAGTGCAGGGGGCCACCAGGAGTCATCCCAGGCGGAGGGCGATGATCCCAGGATGAGGACTTCCGTCTTATCTGAGTTCAGTTTCAGGCGGCTGTTCATCATCCACTCTGCTACGTCTTTCATCCCTTCGTGTAGGTTGGTTCTGGCGGTGGCGGGGTCGTTGGTGAGGGAGAGGATCAGTTGGGTGTCGTCGGCGTAGGAGATGATGTTGAGGTTGTGTTGGCGTGCGATGGCCGCGAGGGGGCTCATGTAGATGTTGAACAGTGTGGGGCTGAGTGATGATCCCTGTGGTACGCCGCAGATGACTTCGGTGGCTTCTGATCTGAACGGGGGGAGGCGGACTCTCTGTGTCCTTCCGGCGAGGAAGGAGATGATCCATTCCAGTGCCTTCTCCGGGATTCCGATGTTGTTGAGGCGCTGCACTAGGGTGCGGTGGCAGACCGTGTCGAACGCCGCGGAGAGGTCCAGGAGGATGAGGGCCGTTGTTTCCCCGTTGTCGAGCAGGGTGTGGATGTCGTCGGTGGCTGCGATGAGGGCGGGCTTGGTACTGTGGTTGGCCCGGAAGCCGGACTGCGAGTGGTCGAGGGATCCATTCGTCTCGAGGAAGGCAGCCAGCTGTCTGTTGACGGTCTTCTCGATGACTTTGGCAGGAAACGGGAGGAGCGAGATGGGGCGGTAGTTTTTGAGGTCGGTGGGGTCTGCTGATGGTTTCTTCAGTAGGGCGCTGAGTTCGGCGTGCTTCCAGCTCTCTGGGAAGGTTGCGGTGTCGAAGGAGGCATTGATGATGTCCCGTAGATGGGGTGCGATGATGGAGTCGGCCTTGTTGAAGACGTGGTGAGGGCAGGGGTCGGTTGGTGATCCGGAGTGGATGGAGTTCATCGTGCGGATGGTGTCTTCGGTGTTGATCGGGGTCCAGGCGTGGAGGGTGGTGGTGGGGGCGTTGGTGCCCTCTCTTTCTTCTTTCTGCACTTCTCTTGCCTATTCCAGCATCCCTCTTGCCTCTGTCTGCTCCTCTGTTGGTTCTTTCAGCAGTTCTCTTGCCTCTTTCTGCACCAGTCTTGTCTTTTTTCTGTGCATCTCTTACCACTTTATGCACTTCTCATGCATCTTTCTGCACTTCTCTTGCCCCTTTCTGTGCTTCTGTTGCTTCTTTCTGCACTTATCTTGCCTTTTTCTGTACTTCTCTTGCCTCTTTCTACATTTCTCTTGCTTCTTTCTGGACTTCCCTTGCCTCTTTCTCCAACCATCTTGCCTCTTTCTGCTCTTCTCTTGCTTCTTTCAGTACCTCTGTTGCCTCTTTCTGCACTTCTCTTGCCTCTTTCTGTACCTCTGTTGCTTCTTTCTGCACTTCTTTTCCTTCTTTCTGCATTTCTGCTACTTCTTTCAGCACGTCTCTTGCCTCTTTCTGCACCTCTTGCTTCTTTCTGGACTTCTCTTGCCTCTTTCTGCAACCATCTTGCCTCTTTCTGCACCTCTCTTGCCTGTTTCTGCAACTCTCTTGCCTCTTTCTGCAGTTCTCTTTCCTGTTTCTGCACCTCTGTTGCTTCTTTCTGCACCTCTCTTGCTTCTTTCTGTACCCTCATGCCTCTTTCACACCCCTCTTCCTGCACCCCTCTTACCTCTTTCTGCACCTTTTTTCCTTCTTTCTGCACTTCTTTTGTTTCTTTCTGTACCTCTCACTTCTTTCTGCACCCCTTTTGCCTCATTCTGCACCCCTCTTCCCTCTTTCTGCACCTCTGTTCCTTCTTTCTGCACTTCTTCTGTTTCTTTTTGCTGGTCTCTTCCCTCTTTATGCACCCCCTTGCCTCTTTCTCTACCCATCCACACTCTTTCTGCACCCCTATTGGCTCTTTCTGCACCTCTGTCCTTTCTTTATGCTATTCTTTTCTTTCTTTCTGCACATCTCTTGCTTATTTCTGCACCCCACGTGCCTCTTTCTGCACCCCTCTACCCTCTTTTTGTACCCCTCGTGCCTCTTTCTGCACCGCTGTTGCTTCTTTCTGCACTCCTCTTGCTTCTTTCTGCACTCCTCATGCCTCGTTCACAGCCCTCTTCCCTCTTTGTGCACCCACTTGTCTCTTTCTACACCTCTTTTCCTTCTTTCTGCACTCCTTTTGTTTTTCTGCAATTCTTTTGTTTTTTTCTGCACCTCTCGCTACTTTCTGTACCCCTTTTGTTATTTCTGCACCCCCTTGCCTCTTTCTCCACCCCTCTTCCCTCTTTCTCCACCCCTGTTGCCCCTTTCTGCACTTCTGTTCCTTCTTTCTGCACTTCTTGTTTCTTTCTGCATGTTTCTTGCTTCTTTCTGCACCCCTCGTGCCTCTTTCTGTACTCCTCTTCCCTCTTTTTGCAACTCTCTTGCCTCTTTCTGCAAAGCTGTTGCTTCTTTCTGCACTCCTCTTGCTTCTTTCCACACCTCTCGCTTATTTCTGCACCACTCGTATTTTTTTCTGAAACCCTCATCCCTCTTTCTGCACCCTTCTTGCCTCTTTCTGCACTTCTTTTGTTTCTTTCTGCACCTCTCTTGCTTCTTTCTTTGCCCCTTTTATCACTTTCTACACCCATGTTACCCCCTTTTGCACCTCCCTTGCCTCTTTCTGCACCCCTCTTCTCTCTTTCTGTACCCCTCTTCCCTCTCTCAGCACCTCTCTTGTCTCTTTCTGTACTTCTCTTGCCTCTTTCTGCACCCCTGTTGCTTCTTTCTGTACCCCTCTTGCCTCTTTCTGTACCACCCTTCCCTCTCTCTGCACATCTCTTCCCTCTTTCTGTACTTCTCTTCTCTCTTTCTGAACTTCTCTTCCCTCTTTATGCATCCCTCTTGCCTCTGTATGTACCTCACTTGCCTCTTTCTGCACCTCTTCTGCCTCTTTCTGCACCTGTCATGCCTCTCTCTGCACTTCTTGTCCTTTTTTTGGCACCTTTCTTGCTTCTTTCTGCAACTCTCTTGTCTGTTTCATCACTTCTCTTGCTTCTTTCTGCACCTCTGTTGCTTCTTTCAGCACTTCTTTTGCCTCTTTCTGCACTTATTTTGCCTGTTTCTGCAACTCTTGTCTCTTTCATCACTTCTCTTGCTTCTTTCTGCAACCCTCTTGCCTCTTTCTACACCCCTCTTTGTTCTTTCTCGTCTATTTCATCACATCTCTTGCTTCTTTCTGCACCTCTGTTGCTTCTTTCTACATCCCTCTTACCTCTTTCAACACCCCCTTTGTCTTTCTGCACCTCTCTTGCCTCTTTCTGCACCACGTTTTCCTCTTTCTGCACCTCTCTTGTCTGTTTCTGTACCTCTCTTACCTCTTTCTGCACAACGTTTCCCTCTTTCTGCACCTCTGTTGCTTCTTTCTGCACTTCTCTTGCTTCTTTCTGCACCTCTGTTGGTTCTTTCTGTACCCCTCTTGCCTATTTCTGTATCCCCCTTCCCTCTCTCTGCACGTCTCTTTCCTCTTTCTGTACTTCTCTTCTCTCTTTCTATACTTCTCTTCCCTCTTTCTGCACCCCTTTTGCCTCTGTCTGCACCTCCTGCCTCTTTCTGCACCTGTCGTGCATCTCTCTGCACTTCTCTTCCTTTTTTCGGCACCTTTCTTGTTTCTCTCTCCAACTCTCTTGTCTGTTTCATCACTTCTCTTGCTTCTTTCTGCACCTCTGTTGCTTCTTTCAGCACTTCTTTTGCCTCTTTCTACACTTATTGTGCCTGTTTCTGCAACTCTCTCGTCTCTTTAAGCACTTCTCTTGCTACTTTCTGCATCCCTCTTACCTCTTTCTACACCCCTCTTTGTTCTTTCTTGTCTATTTCATCACTTCTCTTGCTTCTTTCTGCACCTCTCGTGGCTCTTTCTGTACCACTTTTCCCTCTTTTTGCACCTCTCTTGCCTGATTTTGTACCTCTCTTGCCTCTTTCTGCACCTCTCTTGCCTCTTTCTGTACCTCTGTTGCTTCTTTCTGCACTTCTCTTCCTTCTTTCTACACCTCTTGTGCTTCTTTCTGCTCTCCTCTTACCTCTTTCTGCACCCCTCTTCCCTCTTCCTGCACCTCTTTCTTCTTTCTGCACCCCTGTTACCTCTTTCTACAGTTCACTTGCCTCTCTCTGCGCCTCTGTTGCTTCTTTCTGCTCTTCTCTTGCCTTTTCAGCACTCATCTTGACTCTTTCTGCACCTCTGTTGGTTCTCTCTGCACTCCTCCTGCTTCTTTCCGTACCTCTCTTGCAAATTTCTGCTCCCCTCTTACCTCTTTCTGCACACCTCTTCCCTCTTCCTGCACCTCTTTCTTCTTTCTGCACCCCTGTTACCTCTTTCTACAGTTCACTTGCCTCTCTCTGCACCTCTGTTGCTTCTTTCTGCTCTTCTCTTGCCTTTTCAGCACTCCTCTTGACTCTTTCTGCACCTCTGTTGGTTCATTCTGCACTCCTCCTGCTTCTTTCTGTACCTCTCTTGCAAATTTCTGCACCCTCTTACCTCTTTCTGTACCTTTCTTGACTCTGTTTGTACCTCTCTTGCCTCTGTCTGCACGGTGTTCCATCTTGCTGCACCTTGTTTGCCTTGCCTCTTTCTGCAGTTCTCTTGCCTCTTTCTGTACCCATTTTGCTTCTTTCTGTACTTCTCATGCTTCTTTCTGCACCTCTGTTGCTTCTTTCTGCACCTCTCTTGCCTCCTTCTGCACCTCTCTTGCCTCTTTCTATGGTTCTCTTGACTCTTTCTGCTCACTGTTGCCTCTGTCTGCACCAATGCTGGTTCTTTCTGTAGTTCTCATGCCTTTTTCTACACCTCTCTTGCCTTTTTCTGGTCATCTCTTGCCTCTATCTGCTCTTCTCTTGCCTCTTTCTGCACTTCTCTTGCTTCTTTCTGCATTTCTCTTGCTTCTTTCCGCGCTTCTCTTGCTTCTTTCTGCAGTTCTCCGGCCTCTTTATGCACTTCTATTGCCTCTTTCTGTACCTGTTGGTTCTTTATGCACTTCTCTTCCTTCTTTCTGCACCCCTCTTGCCTCTTTCTGCACCTCTGTTGCTTCTTTCTGTAATTCTCTTGCTTCTTTCTGTATCTCTCTTGCTTCTTTCTGAACCTCTCGTGCGTCCTTCTGCACCCCTCTTCCTTCTTTCTGCACCTCTCTTGCCTCCTCTGCACCCCTCTTCCCTGTTTCTACAGCTCCCTTGCCTCTTTATGTATCTCTCTTCCTTCTTTTTGCACTTCTCTTGCCTATTCCAGCATCCCTCTTGCCTCTGTCTGCTCCTCTGTTGGTTCTTTCAGTATTTCTCTTGCCTCTTTCTGTACCCCTCTTGCCTCTTTCTGTACCCCTGTTGCTTCTTTCTGCAATTCTCTTGCTTCTTTCTACACCTCTTGTGCTTTTTTCTGCTCCCCTCTTACCTCTTTCTGCACCCCTCTTCCCTCTTCCTGCACCTCTTTCTTCTTTCTGCACCCCTGTTACCTCTTTCTACAGTTCACTTGCTTCTCTCTGCACCTCTGTTGCTTCTTTCTGCTCTTCTCTTGCCTTTTCAGCACTCCTCTTGACTCTTTCTAACCTCTGTTGGTTCTGTCTGCACTCCTCCTGCTTCTTTCTGTACCTCTCTTGCAAATTTCTGCTCCCCTCTTACCTCTTTCTACACCCCTCTTCCCTCTTCCTGCACCTCTTTCTTCTTTCTGCACCCCTGTTACCTCTTTCTACAGTTCACTTGCCTCTCTCTGCACCTCTGTTGCTTCTTTCTGCTCTTCTCTTGCTTCTTTCAGTACCTCCGTTGCCTCTTTCTGCACTCTTCTTCTCTCTTTCTGTACCTCTGTTGTCTCTTTGTGCACCTCTGTTGTCTATTTCGTGACCTCTTTGCCTCTCTCTGCACTTCTCTTGCCTCTTTCTGTACCTCTGTTGCCTGTTTCTGCAACTCTCTTGCCTCTTTCTGCAGTTCTCTTTCCTGTTTCTGCACCTCTGTTACTTCTTTCTACACCTCTCTTGCTTCTTTCTGTACCCCTCATGCCTCTTTCACACCCCTCTTCCTGCACTCCTCTTACCTCTTTCTGCACCTTTTTTCCTTCTTTCTGCACTTCCTTTGTTTCTTTCTGTACCTCTCACTTCTTTCCGCACCCCTTTTGCCTCATTCTGCACCCCTCTTCCCTCTTTCTGCACCCCTTAAGCGTCTTTCTGCACCTCTGTTCCCTCTTTCTGCACTTCTTCTGTTTCTTTTTGCTGGTCTCTTCCTTCTCTATGCACCCCCTTGCCTCTTTCTCTACCCATCCACACTCTTTCTGCACCCCTATTGGCTCTTTCTGCACCTCTGTCCTTTCTTTATGCTCTTCTTTTCTTTCTTTCTGCACATCTCTTGCTTATTTCTGCACCCCACGTGCCTCTTTCTGCACCCCTCTAACTTCTTTTTATACCCCTCATGCCTCTTTCTGTACCTTTGTTGTCTCTTTCTGCACCTCTTTTCCTTCTTTGTGCACTTCTTTTGTTTTTCTGCACTTCTTTTGTTTTTTTCTGCACCTCTCGCTACTTTCTGTACCCCTTTTGCTATTTCTGCACCCCTCTTGCCTCTTCCTGCACCTCTGTTCCTTCTTTCTGTACTTCTTTTGTTTTTTCTGTAGCTCTCATGCTTCTTTCTGCGCCCCCTTGCCTCTTTCTCCACCCATCTTCACTATTTCTCCACCCTTGTTGCCCCTTTCTGCACTTCTGTTCCTTCTTTCTGCACTTCTTGTTTCTTTCTGCATGTTTCTTGCTTCTTTCTGTACCCCTCGTGCCTCTTTCTGTACTCCTATTCCCTCTTTTTGCACCTCTCTTGCCTCTTTCTGCACCGCTGTTGCTTCTTTCTGCACTCCTCTTGCTTCTTTCCACACCTCTCGCTTATTTCTGCACCACTCGCTCTTTTTTCTGAAACCCTCATCCCTCTTTCTGCACCCTTCTTGCCTCTTTCTGCACTTCTTTTGTTTCTTTCTGCACCTCTCTTGCTTCTTTCTTTGCCCCTTTTGTCACTTTCTACACCCCTGTTACCCCCTTTTGCACCTCCCTTGCCTCTTTCTGCACCCCTCTTCTCTCTTTCTGTACCCCTCTTCCCTCTCTCAGCACCTCTCTTGTCTCTTTCTGTACTTCTCTTGCCTCTTTCTGCACCCCTGTTGCTTCTTTCTGTACCCCTCTTGCCTCTTTCTGTACCACCCTTCCCTCTCTCTGCACATCTCTTCCCTCTTTCTGTACTTCTCTTCTCTCTTTCTGCACTTCTCTTCCCTCTTTCTGCACCCCTCTTGCCTCTGTCTGTACCTCACTTGCCTCTTTCTGCACCTCTCCTGCCTCTTTCTGCACCTGTTGTGCCTCTCTCTGCACTTCTTGTCCTTTTTTTGGCACCTTTCTTGCTTCATTCTGCAACTCTCTTGTCTGTTTCATCACTTCTCTTGCTTCTTTCTGCACCTCTGTTGCTTCTTTCAGCACTTCTTTTGCCTCTTTCTGCACTTATTTTGCCTGTTTCTGCAACTCTTTTCTCTTTCATCGCTTCTCTTGCTTCTTTCTGCAACCCTCTTGCCTCTTTCTACACCCCTCTTTGTTCTTTCTTGTCTATTTCATCACTTCTCTTGCTTCTTTCTGCACCTCTTTCAATACCCCCTTTGTCTTTCTGCACCTCTCTTGCCTCTTTCTGCACCACGTTTCCCTCTTTCTGCACCTCTCTTGTCTGTTTCTGTACCTCTCTTGCCTCTTTCTGCACAACATTTCCCTCTTTCTGCACCTCTGTTGCTTCTTTCTGCACTTCTCTTGCTTCTTTCCTCACCTCTGTTGGTTCTTTCTGTACCCCTCTTGCCTATTTCTGTATCCCCCTTCCCTCTCTCTGCACGTCTCTTTCCTCTTTCTGTACTTCTCTTCTCTCTTTCTGTACTTCTCTTCCCTCTTTCTGCACCCCTTTTGCCTCTGTCTGCACCTCACTTGCCTCTTTCTGCACCTCTTCTGCCTCTTTCTGCACCTGTCGTGCATCTCTCTGCACTTCTCTTCCTTTTTTCGGCACCTTTCTTGTTTCTCTCTCCAACTCTCTTGTCTGTTTCATCACTTCTCTTGCTTCTTTCTGCACCTCTGTTTCTTCTTTCAGCACTTCTTTTGCCTCTTTCTACACTTATTTTGCCTGTTTCTGCAACTCTCTCGTCTCTTTAAGCACTTCTCTTGCTTCTTTCTGCATCCCTCTTACAACTCTCTACACCCCTCTTTGTTCTTTCTTGTCTATTTCATCACTTCTCTTGCTTCTTTCTGCACCTCTCGTGCCTCTTTCTGTACCACTCTTCCCTCTTTCTGCACCTCTCTTGCCTGATTTTGTACCTCTCTTGCCTCTTTCTGCACCTCTCTTGCCTCTTTCTGCACCTCCTTTGTTTCTTTCTGTATTTCTCTTGCCTCTTTTTGCACCTCTGTTGCTTCTTTCTGCACTTCTCTTCCTTCTTTCTACACCTCTTGTGCTTCTCTCTGCTCCCCTCTTACCTCTTTCTGCACCCCTCTTCCCTCTTCCTGCACCTCTCTTTCTTCTTTCTGCACCCCTGTTACCTCTTTCTACAGTTCACTTGCCTCTCTCTGCACCTCTGTTGCTTCTTTTTGCTCTTCTCTTGCCTTTTCAGCACTCCTCTTGACTCTTTCTGCACCTCTGTTGGTTCTTTCTGCACTCCTCCTGCTTCTTTCCGTACCTCTCTTGCAAATTTCTGCTCCCCTCTTACCTCTTTCTGCACTCCTCTTCCCTCTTCCTGCACCTCTCTTTCTTCTTTCTGCACCCCTGTTACCTCTTTCTACAGTTCACTTGCCTCTCTCTGCACCTCTGTTGCTTCTTTTTGCTCTTCTCTTGCCTTTTCAGCACTCCTTTTGACTCTTTCTGCACCTCTGTTGGTTCTTTCTGCACTCCTCCTGCTTCTTTCCGTACCTCTCTTGCAAATTTCTGCTCCCCTCTTACCTCTTTCTGCACTCCTCTTCCCTCTTCCTGCACCTCTCTTTCTTCTTTCTGCACCCCTGTTACCTGTTTCTACAGTTCACTTGCCTCTCTCTGCACCTCTGTTGCTTCTTTCTGCTCTTCTCTCGCCTTTTCAGCACTCCTCTTGACTCTTTCTGCACCTCTGTTGGTTCTTTCTGCACTCCTCCTGCGTCTTTCCGTACCTCTCTTGCAAATTTCTGCACCCTCTTACCTCTTTCTGTACCTTTCTTAACTCTGTGTGTACCTCTCTTGCCTCTGTCTGCACGGTGTTCCATCTTGCTGCACCTTGTTTGCCTTGCCTCTTTCTGCAGTTCGCTTGCCTCTTTCTGTATCCATTTTGCTTCTTTCTGCACTTCTCTTGCTTCTTTCTGTACCTCTTGTGCCTCCTTCTGCACCTCTCTTGCCTCTTTCTATAGTTCTCTTGCCTCTTTCTGTTCACTGTTGCCTCTGTCTGCACCAATGCTGGTTCTTTCTGTAGTTCTCTTGCCTTTTTTACACCTCTCTTGCCTTTTTCTGGTCATCTCTTGCCTCTATCTGCTCTTCTCTTGCCTCGTTCTGTACCTCTGTTGCTTCTTTCTGCACTTCTCTTGCTTCTTTCCCCGCTTCTCTTGCTTCTTTCTGCAGTTCTCCGGCCTCTTTCTGCACTTCTCTTCCTTCTTTCTGCACCCCTCTTGCCTCTTTCTGCACCTCTGTTGCTTCTGTCTGTAATTCTCCTGTTTGTTTCTGTATCTCTCTTGCTTCTTTCTGCACCTCTCATGCGTCCTTCTGCACCCCTCTTCCTTCTTTCTGCACCTCTCTTGCCTCCTCTGCATGTCTCTTCCCTGTTTCTACAGTTCCCTTGCCTCTTTATGTATCTCTCTTCCTTATTTCTGCACTTCTCTTGCCTATTCCAGCATCCCTCTTGCCTCTGTCTGCTCCTCTGTTGCCTCTTTCTGCACCTGTCTTGTCTATTTTCTGTGCCTCTCTTACCACTTTATGCACTTCTCATGCCTTTTTCTATACTTCTCTTGCATCTTTCTACATTTCTCTTGCTTCTTTCTGGACTTCTCTTGCCTCTTTCTGCAACCATCTTCCCTTTTTCTGCTCCTCTCTTGCTTCTTTCAGTACCTCCGTTGCCTCTTTCTTCACTTCTTTTCCCTCTTTCTGCATTTCTGTTACTTCTTTCTGCATGTCTGGCTTCTTTCTGGACTTCTCTTGCCTCTTTCTGCAACCATCTTGCCTCTTTCTGCACCTCTCTTGCCTGTTTCTGCAACTCTCTTGCCTCTTTCTGCAGTTCTCTTGCCTCTGTCTGCACCTGTCTTGTCTTTTTTCTGTGCATTTCTTACCACTTTATGCACTTCTCATGCCTCTTTCTGCACTTCTCTTGCCCCTTTCTGTGCTTCTGTTGCTTCTTTCTGCACTTCTCTTGCCTTTTTCTGCACTTCTCTTGCCTCTTTCTACATTTCTCTTGCTTCTTTCTGGACTTCCTTTGCCTCTTTCTCCAACCATCTTGCCTCTTTCTGGTCCTCTCTTGCTTCCTTCTGTACCCCTGTTGTCTCTTTGTGCACCTCTATTGTCTCTTTCTGTACCTCTTTGCCTCTCTCTGCACTTCTCTTGCCTATTTCTGTACCTCTGTTGCTTCTCTCTGCACTTCTTTTCCATCTTTCTGTATTTATGTTACTTCTTTCAGCCCGTCTCTTGCCTCTTTCTGCACCTCTTGCTTCTTTTTGGACTTCTCTTGCCTCTTTCTGCAACAATCTTGCCTCTTTCTGCACCCCTCTTCTCTCTTTCTGTACCCCTCTTCCCTCTCTCAGCACCTCTCTTGTCTCTTTCTGTACTTCTCTTGCCTCTTTCTGCACCCCTGTTGCTTCTTTCTGTACCCCTCTTGCCTCTTTCTGTACCACCCTTCCCTCTCTCTGCACATCTCTTCCCTCTTTCTGTACTTCTCTTCTCTCTTTCTGCACTTCTCTTCCCTCTTTCTGCACCCCTCTTGCCTCTGTCTGTACCTCACTTGCCTCTTTCTGCACCTCTCCTGCCTCTTTATGCACCTGTCGTGCCTCTCTCTGCACTTCTTGTCCTTTTTTTGGCACCTTTCTTGCTTCTTTCTGCAACTCTCTTGTCTGTTTCATCACTTCTCTTGCTTCTTTCTGCACCTCTGTTGCTTCTTTCAGCACTTCTTTTGCCTCTTTCTGCACTTATTTTGCCTGTTTCTGCAACTCTCTTTTCTCTTTCATCACTTCTCTTGCTTCTTTCTGCATCCCTCTTGCCTCTTTCTACACCCCTCTTTGTTCTTTCTTGTCTATATCAACACTTCTCTTGCTTCTTTCTGCACCTCTCTTGCTTCTTTCTACATCCCTCTTACCTCTTTCAACACCCCCTTTGTTCTTTCTGCACCTCTCTTGCCTCTTTCTGCACCACATTTCCCTCTTTCTGCACCTCTCTTGTCTGTTTCTGTACCTCTCTTGCCTCTTTCTGCACCACGTTTCCTGCTTTCTGCACCTCTGTTGCTTCTTTCTGCACGTCTCTTGCTTCTTTCTGCACCTCTGTTGGTTCTTTCTGTACCCCTCTTACTTATTTCTGTATCCCACTTCCCTCTCCTTGCACATCTCTTTCCTCTTTCTGTACTTCTCTTCTCTCTTTCTGCACTTCTCTTCCCTCTTTATGCACCCCTCTTGCCTCTGTCTGTACCTTACTTGCCTCTTTCTGCACCTCTTCTGCCTCTTTCTGCACCTGTCGTTCCTCTCTCTGTACTTCTTGTCCTTTTTTTGGCACCTTTCTTGCTTCATTCTGCAACTCTCTTGTCTGTTTCATCACTTCTCTTGCTTCTTTCTGCACCTCTGTTGCTTCTTTCAGCACTTCTTTTGCCTCTTTCTGCACTTATTTTGCCTGTTTCTGCAACTCTTGTCTCTTTCATCACTTCTCTTGCTTCTTTCTGAAACCCTCTTGCCTCTTTCTACACCCCTCTTTGTTCTTTCTTGTCTATTTCATCACTTCTCTTGCTTCTTTCTGCACCTCTGTTGCTTCTTTCCACATCCCTCTTACCTCTTTCAACACCCCTTTTGTCTTTCTGCACCTCTCTTGCCTCTTTCTGCACCACGTTTCCCTCTTTCTGCACCTCTCTTGTCTGTTTCTGTACCTCTCTTGCCTCTTTCTGCACAACATTTCCCTCTTTCTGCACCTCTGTTGCTTCTTTCTGCACTTCTCTTGCTTCTTTCTGCACCTCTGTTGGTTCTTTCTGTACCCCTCTTGCCTATTTCTGTATCCCCCTTCCCTCTCTCTGCACGTCTCTTTCCTCTTTCTGTACTTCTCTTCTCTCTTTCTGTACTTCTCTTCCCTCTTTCTGCACCCCTTTTGCCTCTGTCTGCACCTCACTTGCCTCTTTCTGCACCTCCTGCCTCTTTCTGCACCTGTTGTGCATCTCTCTGCACTTCTCTTCCTTTTTTCGGCACCTTTCTTGTTTCCCTCTCCAACTCTCTTGTCTGTTTCATCACTTCTCTTGCTTCTTTCTGCACCTCTGTTGCTTCTTTCAGCACTTCTTTTGCCTCTTTCTAAACTTATTTTGCCTGTTTCTGCAACTCTCTCATCTCTTTAAGCACTTCTCTTGCTTCTTTCTGCATCCCTCTTACCACTCTCTACACCCCTCTTTGCTCTTTCTTGTCTATTTCATCACTTCTCTTGCTTCTTTCTACACCTCTCGTGCCTCTTTCTGTACCACTTTCCCCTCTTTCTGCACCTCTCTTGCCTCTTTCTGTACCTGTTGGTTCTTTCTGCACTTCTCTTCATTCTTTCTGCACCCCTCTTGCCTCTTTCTGCACCTCTGTTGCTTCTTTCTGTAATTCTCTCGCTTGTTTCTGTATCTCTCTTGCTTCTTTCTGCACCTCTCATGTGTCCTTCTGCACCCCTCTTCCTTCTTTCTGCACCTCTCTTGCCTCCTCTGCACCTCTCTTCCCTGTTTCTACAGCTCTCTTGCCTCTTTATGTATCTCTCTTCCTTCTTTTTGCACTTCTCTTGCCTATTCCAGCATCCCTCTTGCCTCTGTCTGCTCCTTTGTTGGTTCTTTCTGTATTTCTCTTGCCTCTTTCTGTACCCCTCTTGCCTCTTTCTGCACCTCCTTATTCTTTCTGCACCCCTGTTACCTCTTTCTACAGTTCACTTGCCTCTCTCTGCACCTCTGTTGCTTCTTTCTGCAATTCTCTTCCTTCTTTCTACACCTCTTGTGCTTTTTTCTGCTCCCCTCTTACCTCTTTCTGCACCCCTCTTCCCTCTTCCTGCACCTCTTTCTTCTTTCTGTACCCCTGTTACCTCTTTCTACAGTTCACTTGCATCTCTCTGTACCTCTGTTGCTTCTTTCTGCTCTTCTCTTGCCTTTTCAGCACTCCTCTTGACTCTTTCTGCACCTCTGTTGGTTCTTTCTGCACTCCTCCTGCTTCTTTCCGTACATCTCTTGCAAATTTCTGCTCCCCTCTTACCTCTTTCTGCACCCCTCTTCCCTCTTCCTGCACCTCTTTCTCCTTTCTGCACCCCTGTTACCTCTTTCTACAGTTCACTTGCCTCTCTCTGCACCTCTGTTGCTTCTTTCTGCTCTTCTCTTGCCTTTTCAGCACTCCTCTTGACTCTTTCTGCACCTCTGTTGGTTCTTTCTGCACTCCTCCTGCTTCTTTCGTTACCTCTCTTGCAAATTTCTGCACCCTCTTACCTCTTTCTGTACCTTTCTTGACTCTGTTTGTACCTCTCTTGCCTCTGTCTGCACGGTGTTCCATCTTGCTGCACCTTGTTTTCCTTGCCTCTTTCTGCAGTTCTCTTGCCTCTTTCTGTACCCATTTTGCTTCTTTCTGCACTTCTCATGCTTCTTTCTGCACCTCTGTTGCTTCTTTCTGCACCTCTCTTGCCTCCTTCTGCAGCTCTCTTGCCTCTTTCTATAGTTCTCTTGACTCTTTCTGCTCGCTGTTGCCTCCGTCTGCACCAATGCTGGTTCTTTCTGTAGTTCTCTTGCCTTTTTCTACACCTCTCTTGCCTTTTTCTGGTCCTCTCTTGCCTCTATCTGCTGTTCTCTTGCCTCTTTCTGCACTTCTCTTGCTTCTTTCTGCACTTCTCTTGCTTCTTTCCGCGCTTCTCTTGCTTCTTTCTGCAGTTCTCCGGCCTCTTTCTGCACTTCTATTGCCTCTTTCTGTGCCTGTTGGTTCTTTCTGCACTTCTCTTCATTCTTTCTGCACCCCTCTTGCCTCTTTCTGCACCTCTGTTGCTTCTTTCTGTAATTCTCTTGCTTGTTTCTGTATCTCTCTTGCTTCTTTCTGTACCTCTCATGTGTCCTTCTGCACCCCTCTTCCTTCTTTCTGCACCTCTCTTGCCTCCTCTGCACCTCTCTTCCCTGTTTCTACAGCTCCCTTGCCTCTTTATGTATCTCTCTTCCTTCTTTTTGCACTTCTCTTGCCTATTCCAGCATCCCTCTTGCCTCTGTCTGCTCCTCTGTTGGTTCTTTCTATATTTCTCTTGCCTCTTTCTGTACCCCTCTTGCCTCTTTCTGCACCTCTTTATTCTTTCTGCACCCCTGTTACCTCTTTCTACAGTTCACTTGCATCTCTCTGCACCTCTGTTGCTTCTTTCTGCAATTCTCTTCCTTTCTACACCTCTTGTGCTTTATCTGCTCCCCTCTTACCTCTTTCTGCACCCCTCTTCCCTCTTCCTGCACCTCTTTATTCTTTCTGTACCCCTGTTACCTCTTTCTACAGTTCACTTTCATCTCTCTGCACCTCTGTTGCTTCTTTCTGCTCTTCTCTTGCCTTTTCAGCACTCCTCTTGACTCATTCTGCACCTCTGTTGGTTCTTTCTGCACTCTTCCTGCTTCTTTCCGTACATCTCTTGCAAATTTCTGCTCCCCTCTTACCTCTTTCTGCACCCCTCTTCCTGCACCTCTTTCTCCTTTCTGCACCCCTGTTACCTCTTTCTACAGTTCACTTGCCTCTCTCTGCACCTCTGTTGCTTCTTTCTGCTCTTCTCTTGCCTTTTCAGCACTCCTCTTGACTCTTTCTGCACCTCTGTTGGTTCTTTCTGCACTCCTCCTGCTTCTTTCCGTACCTCTCTTGCAAATTTCTGCACCCTCTTACCTCTTTCTGTACCTTTCTTGACTCTGTTTGTACCTCTCTTGCCTCTGTCTGCACGGTGTTCCATCTTGCTGCACCTTGTTTGCCTTGCCTCTTTCTGCAGTTCTCTTGCCTCATTCTGTACCCATTTTGCTTCTTTCTGCACTTCTCATGCTTCTTTCTGCACCTCTGTTGCTTCTTTCTGCACCTCTCTTGCCTCCTTCTGCAGCTCTCTTGCCTCTTTCTATAGTTCTCTTGACTCTTTCTGCTCACTGTTGCCTCTGTCTGCACCAATGCTGGTTCTTTCTGTAGTTCTCGTGCCTTTTTCTACACCTCTCTTGCCTTTTTCTGGTCATCTCTTGCCTCTATCTGCTCTTCTCTTGCCTCTTTCTGCACTTCTCTTGCTTCTTTCTGCACTTCTCTTGCTTCTTTCCGCGCTTTTCTTGCTTCTTTCTGCAGTTCTCCGGCCTCTTTCTGCACTTCTATTGCCACTTTCTGTACCTGTTGGTTCTTTCTGCACTTCTCTTGCTTCTTTCTGCACCTCTGTTGGTTCTTTCTGTACCCCTCTTGCCTATTTCTGTATCCCCCTTCCCTCTCTCTGCACGTCTCTTTCCTCTTTCTGTACTTCTCTTCTCTCTTTCTGTACTTCTCTTCCCTCTTTCTGCACCCCTTTTGCCTCTGTCTGCACCTCACTTGCCTCTTTCTGCACCTCCTGCCTCTTTCTGCACCTGTCGTGCATCTCTCTGCACTTCTCTTCCTTTTTTCGGCACCTTTCTTGTTTCTCTCTCCAACTCTCTTGTCTGTTTCATCACTTCTCTTGCTTCTTTCTGCACCTCTGTTGCTTCTTTCAGCACTTCTTTTGCCTCTTTCTACACTTATTTTGCCTGTTTCTGCAACTCTCTCGTCTCTTTAAGCACTTCTCTTGCTTCTTTCTGCATCCCTATTACCACTCTCTACACCCCTCTTTGCTCTTTCTTGTCTATTTCATCACTTCTCTTGCTTCTTTCTGCACCTCTCTTGCCTCTTTCTGTACCACTTTTCCCTCTTTCTGCACCTCTCTTGCCTCTTTCTGTATCTCCGTTGGTTCTTTCTGTATTTCTCCTGCCTCTTTCTGCACCTCTGTTGCTTCTTTCTGCACTTCTCTTCCTTCTTTCTACACCTCTTGTGCTTTTCTCTGCTCCCCTCTTACCTCTTTCTGCACCCCTCTTCCCTCTTCCTGCACCTCTCTTTCTTCTTTCTGCACCCCTGTTACCTCTTTCTACAGTTCACTTGCCTCTCTCCGCACCTCTGTTGCTTCTTTCTGCTCTTCTCTCGCCTTTTCAGCACTCCTCTTGACTCTTTCTGCACCTCTGTTGGTTCTTTCTGCACTCCTCCTGCGTCTTTCCGTACCTCTCTTGCAAATTTCTGCACCCTCTTACCTCTTTCTGTACCTTTCTTAACTCTGTTTGTACCTCTCTTGCCTCTGTCTGCACGGTGTTCCATCTTGCTGCACCTTGTTTGCCTTGCCTCTTTCTGCAGTTCGCTTGCCTCTTTCTGTATCCATTTTGCTTCTTTCTGCACTTCTCTTGCTTCTTTCTGCACCTCTCTTGCTTCTTTCTGTACCTCTCTTGCCTCCTTCTGCACCTCTCTTGCCTCTTTCTATAGTTCTCTTGCCTCTTTCTGTTCACTGTTGCCTCTGTCTGCACCAATGCTGGTTCTTTCTTTAGTTCTCTTGCCTTTTTTACACCTCTCTTGCCTTTTTCTGGTCATCTCTTGCCTCTATCTGCTCTTCTCTTGCCTCGTTCTGTACCTCTGTTGCTTCTTTCTGCACTTCTCTTGCTTCTTTCCCCACGTCTCTTGCTTCTTTCTGCAGTTCTCCGGCCTCTTTTTGCACTTCTATTGCCTATTTCTGTACCTGTTGGTTGTTTCTGCACTTCTCCTCCTTCTTTCTGCACCCCTCTTGCCTCTTTCTGCACCTCTGTTGCTTCTGTCTGTAATTCTCTTGCTTGTTTCTGTATCTCTCTTGCTTCTTTCTGCACCTCTCATGCGTCCTTCTGCACCCCTCTTCCTTCTTTCTGCACCTCTCTTGCCTCCTCTGCACCTCTCTTCCCTGTTTCTACAGTTCCCTTGCCTCTTTATGTATATCTCTTCCTTCTTTCTGCACTTCTATTGCCTATTCCAGCATCCCTCTTGCCTCTGTCTGCTCCTCTGTTGGTTCTTTCTGCAGTTCTCTTGCCTCTTTCTGCACCTGTCTTGTCTATTTTCTGTGCCTCTCTTACCACTTTATGCACTTCTCATGCCTTTTTCTACACTTCTCTTGCCTCTTTCTACATTTCTCTTGCTTCTTTCTGGACTTCTATTGCCTCTTTCTGCAACCATCTTCCCTCTTTCTGCTCCTCTCTTGCTTCTTTCAGTACCTCTGTTGCCTCTTTCTTCACTTCTTTTCCCTCTTTCTGCATTTCTGTTACTTCTTTCTGCACGTCTGGCTTCTTTCTGGACTTCTCTTGCCTGTTTCTGCAACTCTCTTGCCTCTTTCTGCAGTTCTCTTGCCTCTGTCTGCACCTGTCTTGTCTTTTTTCTGTGCATTTCTTACCACTTTATGCACTTCTCATGCCTAGTTCTGCACTTCTCTTGCCCCTTTCTGTGCTTCTGTTGCTTCTTTCTGCACTTCTCTTGCCTTTTTCTGCACTTCTCTTGCCTCTTTCTACATTTCTCTTGCTTCTTTCTGGACTTCCCTTGCCTCTTTCTCCAACCATCTTGGCTCTTTCTGCTCCTCTCTTGCTTCTTTCTGTACCTCTGTTGTCTCTTTGTGCACCTCTATTGTCTCTTTCTGTACCTCTTTGCCTCTCTCTGCACTTCTCTTGCCTATTTCTGTATCTCTGTTGCTTCTTTCTGCACTTCTTTTCCCTCTTTCTGTATTTCTGTTACTTCTTTCAGCCCGTCTCTTGCCTCTTTCTGCACCTCTTGCTTCTTTTTGGACTTCTCTTGCCTCTTTCTGCAACCATCTTGCCTCTTTCTGCACCTCTCTTACCTGTTTCTGCAACTCTCTTGCCTCTTTCTGTAGATCTCTTTCCTGTTTCTGCACCTCTGTTGCTTCTTCCTGCACCTCTGTTGCTTCTTTCTGTACCCCTCATGCCTCTTTCACACCCCTCTTTCTGCACCCCTCTTGCCTCTTTCTGCACCTTTGTTCCTTCTTTCTGCACTTCTTTTGTTTCTTTCTGCACCTCTCACTTCTTTCCGCATCCCTTTTGCCTCATTCTGCACCCCTCTTCCCTCTTTCTGCACCCCTTATGCCTCTTTCTGCACCTCTGTTCCTTCTTTCTGCAGGTCTCTTCCTTCTTTATGCACCCCCTTGCCTCTTTCTCTACCCATCCACACTCTTGCTGCACCCCTATTGCCTCTTTCTGCACCTCTGTTGCTTCTGTCTGTAATTCTCTTGCTTGTTTCTGTATCTCTCTTGCTTCTTTCTGCACCTCTCATGCGTCCTTCTGCACCCCTCTTCCTTCTTTCTGCACCTCTCTTGCCTCCTCTGCACCTCTCTTCCCTGTTTCTACAGTTCCCTTGCCTCTTTATGTATATCTCTTCCTTCTTTCTGCACTTCTATTGCCTATTCCAGCATCCCTCTTGCCTCTGTCTGCTCCTCTGTTGGTTCTTTCTGCAGTTCTCTTGCCTCTTTCTGCACCTGTCTTGTCTATTTTCTGTGCCTCTCTTACCACTTTATGCACTTCTCATGCCTTTTTCTACACTTCTCTTGCCTCTTTCTACATTTCTCTTGCTTCTTTCTGGACTTCTATTGCCTCTTTCTGCAACCATCTTCCCTCTTTCTGCTCCTCTCTTGCTTCTTTCAGTACCTCTGTTGCCTCTTTCTTCACTTCTTTTCCCTCTTTCTGCATTTCTGTTACTTCTTTCTGCACGTCTGGCTTCTTTCTGGACTTCTCTTGCCTGTTTCTGCAACTCTCTTGCCTCTTTCTGCAGTTCTCTTGCCTCTGTCTGCACCTGTCTTGTCTTTTTTCTGTGCATTTCTTACCACTTTATGCACTTCTCATGCCTCGTTCTGCACTTCTCTTGCCCCTTTCTGTGCTTCTGTTGCTTCTTTCTGCACTTCTCTTGCCTTTTTCTGCACTTCTCTTGCCTCTTTCTACATTTCTCTTGCTTCTTTCTGGACTTCCCTTGCCTCTTTCTCCAACCATCTTGCCTCTTTCTGCTCCTCTCTTGCTTCTTTCTGTACCTCTGTTGTCTCTTTGTGCACCTCTATTGTCTCTTTCTGTACCTCTTTGCCTCTCTCTGCACTTCTCTTGCCTATTTCTGTACCTCTGTTGCTTCTTTCTGCACTTCTTTTCCCTCTTTCTGTATTTCTGTTACTTCTTTCAGCCCGTCTTTTGCCTCTTTCTGCACCTCTTGCTTCTTTTTGGACTTCTCTTGCCTCTTTCTGCCACCATCTTGCCTCTTTCTGCACCTCTCTTACCTGTTTCTGCAACTCTCTTGCCTCTTTCTGTAGATCTCTTTCCTGTTTCTGCACCTCTGTTGCTTCTTTCTGCACCTCTGTTGCTTCTTTCTGTACCCCTCATGCCTCTTTCACACCCCTCTTTCTGCACCCCTCTTGCCTCTTTCTGCACCTTTGTTCCTTCTTTCTGCACTTCTTTTGTTTCTTTCTGCACCTCTCACTTCTTTCCGCATCCCTTTTGCCTCATTCTGCACCCCTCTTCCCTCTTTCTGCACCCCTTATGCCTCTTTCTGCACCTCTGTTCCTTCTTTCTGCAGGTCTCTTCCTTCTTTATGCACCCCCTTGCCTCTTTCTCTACCCATCCACACTCTTGCTGCACCCCTATTGCCTCTTTCTGCACCTCTGTTGCTTCTTTCTGCAATTCTCTTGCTTCTTTCTACACCTCTTGTGCTATTTTCTGCTCCCCTCTTACCTCTTTCTGCACCCCTCTTCCCTCTTCCTGCACCTCTTTTTTGTTTCTGCACCCCTGTTACCTCTTTCTACAGTTCACTTGCCTCTCTCTGTACCTCTGTTGGTTCTTTCTGCTCTTCTCTTGCCTTTTCAGCACTCCTCTTGACTCTTTCTGCACCTCCGTTGGTTCTTTCTGCACTCCTCCTGCTTCTTTCTGCACCTCTCTTACAAAGGACTGCTCCCCTCTTACCTCTTTCTGCACCCCTCTTCCCTCTTCCTGCACCTCTTTCTTCTTTCTGCACCCCTGTTACCTCTTTCTACAGTTCACTTGCCTCTCTCTGCACCTCTGTTGCTTCTTTCTGCTCTTCTCTTGCCTTTTCAGCACTCCTCTTGATTCTTTCTGCACCTCTGTTGGTTCTTTCTGCACTCCTCCTGCTTCTTTCCGTACCTCTCTTGCAAATTTCTGCACCCTCTTACCTCTTTCTGTACCTTTCTTGACTCTGTTTGTACCTCTCTTGCCTCTGTCTGCACGGTGTTCCATCTTGCTGCACCTTGTTTGCCTTGCCTCTTTCTGCAGTTCTCTTGCCTCTTTCTGTATCCATTTTGCTTCTTTCTGCACTTCTCATGCTTCTTTCTGCACCTCTGTTGTTTCTTTCTGCACCTCTCTTGCCTCCTTCTGCACCTCTCTTGCCTCTTTCTATAGTTCTTTTGACTCTTTCTGCTCACTGTTGCCTCTGTCTGCACCAATGCTGGTTCTTTCTGTAGTTCTCTTGCCTTTTTCTACACCTCTCTTGCCTTTTTCTGGTCATCTCTTGCCTCTATCTGCTGTTCTCTTGCCTCTTTCTGCACTTCTCTTGCTTCTTTCTGCACTTCTCTTGCTTCTTTCCGCGCTTCTCTTGCTTCTTTCTACAGTTCTCCGGCCTCTTTCTGCACTTCTATTGCCTCTTTCTGTACCTGTTGGTTCTTTCTGCACTTCTCTTCATTCTTTCTGCACCCCTCTTGCCTCTTTCTGCACCTCTGTTGCTTCTTTCTGTAATTCTCTTACTTGTTTCTGTATCTCTCTTGCTTCTTTCTGCACCTCTCATGTGTCCTTCTGCACCCCTCTTCCTTCTTTCTGCACCTCTCTTGCCTCCTCTGCACCTCTCTTCCCTGTTTCTACAGCTCTCTTGCCTCTTTATGTATCTCTCTTCCTTCTTTTTGCACTTCTCTTGCCTATTCCAGCATCCCTCTTGCCTCTGTCTGCTCCTTTGTTGGTTCTTTCTGTATTTCTCTTGCCTCTTTCTGTACCCCTCTTGCCTCTTTCTGCACCTCTTTATTCTTTCTGCACCCCTGTTACCTCTTTCTACAGTTCACTTGCCTCTCTCTGCACCTCTGTTGCTTCTTTCTGCAATTCTCTTCCTTCTTTCTACACCTCTTGTGCTTTTTTCTGCTCCCCTCTTACCTCTTTCTGCACCCCTCTTCCCTCTTCCTGCACCTCTTTATTCTTTCTGTACCCCTGTTACCTCTTTCTACAGTTTACTTGCATCTCTCTGTACCTCTGTTGCTTCTTTCTGATCTTCTCTTGCCTTTTCAGCACTCCTCTTGACTCTTTCTGCACCTCTGTTGGTTCTTTCTGCACTCCTCCTGCTTCTTTCCGTACATCTCTTGCAAATTTCTGCTCCCCTCTTACCTCTTTCTGCACCCCTCTTCCCTCTTCCTGCACCTCTTTCTCCTTTCTGCACCCCTGTTACCTCTTTCTACAGTTCACTTGCCTCTCTCTGCACCTCTGTTGCTTCTTTCTGCTCTTCTCTTGCCTTTTCAGCACTCCTCTTGACTCTTTCTGCACCTCTGTTGGTTCTTTCTGCACTCCTCCTGCTTCATCCGTTACCTCTCTTGCAAATTTCTGCACCCTCTTACCTCTTTCTGTACCTTTCTTGACTCTGTTTGTACCTCTCTTGCCTCTGTCTGCACGGTGTTCCATCTTGCTGCACCTTGTTTTCCTTGCCTCTTTCTGCAGTTCTCTTGCCTCTTTCTGTACCCATTTTGCTTCTTTCTGCACTTCTCATGCTTCTTTCTGCACCTCTGTTGCTTCTTTCTGCACCTCTCTTGCCTCCTTCTGCAGCTCTCTTGCCTCTTTCTATAGTTCTCTTGACTCTTTCTGCTCGCTGTTGCCTCTGTCTGCACCAATGCTGGTTCTTTCTGTAGTTCTCTTGCCTTTTTCTACACCTCTCTTGCCTTTTTCTGGTCATCTCTTGCCTCTATATGCTGTTCTCTTGCCTCTTTCTGCACTTCTCTTGCTTCTTTCTGCACTTCTCTTGCTTCTTTCCGCGCTTCTCTTGCTTCTTTCTGCAGTTCTCCGGCCTCTTTCTGCACTTCTATTGCCTCTTTCTGTGCCTGTTGGTTCTTTCTGCACTTCTCTTCATTCTTTCTGCACCCCTCTTGCCTCTTTCTGCACCTCTGTTGCTTCTTTCTGTAATTCTCTTGCTTGTTTCTGTATCTCTCTTGCTTCTTTCTGTACCTCTCATGTGTCCTTCTGCACCCCTCTTCCTTCTTTCTGCACCTCTCTTGCCTCCTCTGCACCTCTCTTCCCTGTTTCTACAGCTCCCTTGCCTCTTTATGTATCTCTCTTCCTTCTTTTTGCACTTCTCTTGCCTATTCCAGCATCCCTCTTGCCTCTGTCTGCTCCTCTGTTGGTTCTTTCTATATTTCTCTTGCCTCTTTCTGTACCCCTCTTGCCTCTTTCTGCACCTCTTTATTCTTTCTGCACCCCTGTTACCTCTTTCTACAGTTCACTTGCCTCTCTCTGCACCTCTGTTGCTTCTTTCTGCAATTCTCTTCCTTTCTACACCTCTTGTGCTTTTTTCTGCTCCCCTCTTACCTCTTTCTGCACCCCTCTTCCCTCTTCCTGCACCTCTTTATTCTTTCTGTACCCCTGTTACCTCTTTCTACAGTTCACTTGCATCTCTCTGCACCTCTGTTGCTTCTTTCTGCTCTTCTCTTGCCTTTTCAGCACTCCTCTTGACTCATTATGCACCTCTGTTGGTTCTTTCTGCACTCCTCCTGCTTCTTTCCGTACATCTCTTGCAAATTTCTGCTCCCCTCTTACCTCTTTCTGCACCCCTCTTCCTGCACCTCTTTCTCCTTTCTGCACCCCTGTTACCTCTTTCTACAGTTCACTTGCCTCTCTCTGTACCTCTGTTGGTTCTTCCTGCTCTTCTCTTGCCTTTTCAGCACTCCTCTTGACTCTTTCTGCACCTCCGTTGGTTCTTTCTGCACTCCTCCTGCTTCTTTCTGCACCTCTCTTACAAAGGACTGCTCCCCTCTTACCTCTTTCTGCACCCCTCTTCCCTCTTCCTGCACCTCTTTCTTCTTTCTGCACCCCTGTTACCTCTTTCTACAGTTCACTTGCCTCTCTCTGCACCTCTGTTGCTTCTTTCTGCTCTTCTCTTGCCTTTTCAGCACTCCTCTTGATTCTTTCTGCACCTCTGTTGGTTCTTTCTGCACTCCTCCTGCTTCTTTCCGTACCTCTCTTGCAAATTTCTGCACCCTCTTACCTCTTTCTGTACCTTTCTTGACTCTGTTTGTACCTCTCTTGCCTCTGTCTGCACGGTGTTCCATCTTGCTGCACCTTGTTTGCCTTGCCTCTTTCTGCAGTTCTCTTGCCTCTTTCTGTATCCATTTTGCTTCTTTCTGCACTTCTCATGCTTCTTTCTGCACCTCTGTTGTTTCTTTCTGCACCTCTCTTGCCTCCTTCTGCACCTCTCTTGCCTCTTTCTATAGTTCTTTTGACTCTTTCTGCTCACTGTTGCCTCTGTCTGCACCAATGCTGGTTCTTTCTGTAGTTCTCTTGCCTTTTTCTACACCTCTCTTGCCTTTTTCTGGTCATCTCTTGCCTCTATCTGCTGTTCTCTTGCCTCTTTCTGCACTTCTCTTGCTTCTTTCTGCACTTCTCTTGCTTCTTTCCGCGCTTCTCTTGCTTCTTTCTACAGTTCTCCGGCCTCTTTCTGCACTTCTATTGCCTCTTTCTGTACCTGTTGGTTCTTTCTGCACTTCTCTTCATTCTTTCTGCACCCCTCTTGCCTCTTTCTGCACCTCTGTTGCTTCTTTCTGTAATTCTCTTACTTGTTTCTGTATCTCTCTTGCTTCTTTCTGCACCTCTCATGTGTCCTTCTGCACCCCTCTTCCTTCTTTCTGCACCTCTCTTGCCTCCTCTGCACCTCTCTTCCCTGTTTCTACAGCTCTCTTGCCTCTTTATGTATCTCTCTTCCTTCTTTTTGCACTTCTCTTGCCTATTCCAGCATCCCTCTTGCCTCTGTCTGCTCCTTTGTTGGTTCTTTCTGTATTTCTCTTGCCTCTTTCTGTACCCCTCTTGCCTCTTTCTGCACCTCTTTATTCTTTCTGCACCCCTGTTACCTCTTTCTACAGTTCACTTGCCTCTCTCTGCACCTCTGTTGCTTCTTTCTGCAATTCTCTTCCTTCTTTCTACACCTCTTGTGCTTTTTTCTGCTCCCCTCTTACCTCTTTCTGCACCCCTCTTCCCTCTTCCTGCACCTCTTTATTCTTTCTGTACCCCTGTTACCTCTTTCTACAGTTTACTTGCATCTCTCTGTACCTCTGTTGCTTCTTTCTGATCTTCTCTTGCCTTTTCAGCACTCCTCTTGACTCTTTCTGCACCTCTGTTGGTTCTTTCTGCACTCCTCCTGCTTCTTTCCGTACATCTCTTGCAAATTTCTGCTCCCCTCTTACCTCTTTCTGCACCCCTCTTCCCTCTTCCTGCACCTCTTTCTCCTTTCTGCACCCCTGTTACCTCTTTCTACAGTTCACTTGCCTCTCTCTGCACCTCTGTTGCTTCTTTCTGCTCTTCTCTTGCCTTTTCAGCACTCCTCTTGACTCTTTCTGCACCTCTGTTGGTTCTTTCTGCACTCCTCCTGCTTCATCCGTTACCTCTCTTGCAAATTTCTGCACCCTCTTACCTCTTTCTGTACCTTTCTTGACTCTGTTTGTACCTCTCTTGCCTCTGTCTGCACGGTGTTCCATCTTGCTGCACCTTGTTTTCCTTGCCTCTTTCTGCAGTTCTCTTGCCTCTTTCTGTACCCATTTTGCTTCTTTCTGCACTTCTCATGCTTCTTTCTGCACCTCTGTTGCTTCTTTCTGCACCTCTCTTGCCTCCTTCTGCAGCTCTCTTGCCTCTTTCTATAGTTCTCTTGACTCTTTCTGCTCGCTGTTGCCTCTGTCTGCACCAATGCTGGTTCTTTCTGTAGTTCTCTTGCCTTTTTCTACACCTCTCTTGCCTTTTTCTGGTCATCTCTTGCCTCTATATGCTGTTCTCTTGCCTCTTTCTGCACTTCTCTTGCTTCTTTCTGCACTTCTCTTGCTTCTTTCCGCGCTTCTCTTGCTTCTTTCTGCAGTTCTCCGGCCTCTTTCTGCACTTCTATTGCCTCTTTCTGTGCCTGTTGGTTCTTTCTGCACTTCTCTTCATTCTTTCTGCACCCCTCTTGCCTCTTTCTGCACCTCTGTTGCTTCTTTCTGTAATTCTCTTGCTTGTTTCTGTATCTCTCTTGCTTCTTTCTGTACCTCTCATGTGTCCTTCTGCACCCCTCTTCCTTCTTTCTGCACCTCTCTTGCCTCCTCTGCACCTCTCTTCCCTGTTTCTACAGCTCCCTTGCCTCTTTATGTATCTCTCTTCCTTCTTTTTGCACTTCTCTTGCCTATTCCAGCATCCCTCTTGCCTCTGTCTGCTCCTCTGTTGGTTCTTTCTATATTTCTCTTGCCTCTTTCTGTACCCCTCTTGCCTCTTTCTGCACCTCTTTATTCTTTCTGCACCCCTGTTACCTCTTTCTACAGTTCACTTGCCTCTCTCTGCACCTCTGTTGCTTCTTTCTGCAATTCTCTTCCTTTCTACACCTCTTGTGCTTTTTTCTGCTCCCCTCTTACCTCTTTCTGCACCCCTCTTCCCTCTTCCTGCACCTCTTTATTCTTTCTGTACCCCTGTTACCTCTTTCTACAGTTCACTTGCATCTCTCTGCACCTCTGTTGCTTCTTTCTGCTCTTCTCTTGCCTTTTCAGCACTCCTCTTGACTCATTCTGCACCTCTGTTGGTTCTTTCTGCACTCCTCCTGCTTCTTTCCGTACATCTCTTGCAAATTTCTGCTCCCCTCTTACCTCTTTCTGCACCCCTCTTCCTGCACCTCTTTCTCCTTTCTGCACCCCTGTTACCTCTTTCTACAGTTCACTTGCCTCTCTCCGCACCTCTGTTGCTTCTTTCTGCTCTTCTCTCGCCTTTTCAGCACTCCTCTTGACTCTTTCTGCACCTCTGTTGGTTCTTTCTGCACTCCTCCTGCGTCTTTCCGTACCTCTCTTGCAAATTTCTGCACCCTCTTACCTCTTTCTGTACCTTTCTTAACTCTGTTTGTACCTCTCTTGCCTCTGTCTGCACGGTGTTCCATCTTGCTGCACCTTGTTTGCCTTGCCTCTTTCTGCAGTTCGCTTGCCTCTTTCTGTATCCATTTTGCTTCTTTCTGCACTTCTCTTGCTTCTTTCTGCACCTCTCTTGCTTCTTTCTGTACCTCTCTTGCCTCCTTCTGCACCTCTCTTGCCTCTTTCTATAGTTCTCTTGCCTCTTTCTGTTCACTGTTGCCTCTGTCTGCACCAATGCTGGTTCTTTCTGTAGTTCTCTTGCCTTTTTTACACCTCTCTTGCCTTTTTCTGGTCATCTCTTGCCTCTATCTGCTCTTCTCTTGCCTCGTTCTGTACCTCTGTTGCTTCTTTCTGCACTTCTCTTGCTTCTTTCCCCACGTCTCTTGCTTCTTTCTGCAGTTCTCCGGCCTCTTTTTGCACTTCTATTGCCTATTTCTGTACCTGTTGGTTCTTTCTGCACTTCTCCTCCTTCTTTCTGCACCCCTCTTGCCTCTTTCTGCACCTCTGTTGCTTCTGTCTGTAATTCTCTTGCTTGTTTCTGTATCTCTCTTGCTTCTTTCTGCACCTCTCATGCGTCCTTCTGCACCCCTCTTCCTTCTTTCTGCACCTCTCTTGCCTCCTCTGCACCTCTCTTCCCTGTTTCTACAGTTCCCTTGCCTCTTTATGTATATCTCTTCCTTCTTTCTGCACTTCTATTGCCTATTCCAGCATCCCTCTTGCCTCTGTCTGCTCCTCTGTTGGTTCTTTCTGCAGTTCTCTTGCCTCTTTCTGCACCTGTCTTGTCTATTTTCTGTGCCTCTCTTACCACTTTATGCACTTCTCATGCCTTTTTCTACACTTCTCTTGCCTCTTTCTACATTTCTCTTGCTTCTTTCTGGACTTCTATTGCCTCTTTCTGCAACCATCTTCCCTCTTTCTGCTCCTCTCTTGCTTCTTTCAGTACCTCTGTTGCCTCTTTCTTCACTTCTTTTCCCTCTTTCTGCATTTCTGTTACTTCTTTCTGCACGTCTGGCTTCTTTCTGGACTTCTCTTGCCTGTTTCTGCAACTCTCTTGCCTCTTTCTGCAGTTCTCTTGCCTCTGTCTGCACCTGTCTTGTCTTTTTTCTGTGCATTTCTTACCACTTTATGCACTTCTCATGCCTCGTTCTGCACTTCTCTTGCCCCTTTCTGTGCTTCTGTTGCTTCTTTCTGCACTTCTCTTGCCTTTTTCTGCACTTCTCTTGCCTCTTTCTACATTTCTCTTGCTTCTTTCTGGACTTCCCTTGCCTCTTTCTCCAACCATCTTGGCTCTTTCTGCTCCTCTCTTGCTTCTTTCTGTACCTCTGTTGTCTCTTTGTGCACCTCTATTGTCTCTTTCTGTACCTCTTTGCCTCTCTCTGCACTTCTCTTGCCTATTTCTGTACCTCTGTTGCTTCTTTCTGCACTTCTTTTCCCTCTTTCTGTATTTCTGTTTCTTCTTTCTGCCCGTCTCTTGCCTCTTTCTGCACCTCTTGCTTCTTTTTGGACTTCTCTTGCCTCTTTCTGCAACCATCTTGCCTCTTTCTGCACCTCTCTTACCTGTTTCTGCAACTCTCTTGCCTCTTTCTGTAGATCTCTTTCCTGTTTCTGCACCTCTGTTGCTTCTTCCTGCACCTCTGTTGCTTCTTTCTGTACCCCTCATGCCTCTTTCACACCCCTCTTTCTGCACCCCTCTTGCCTCTTTCTGCACCTTTGTTCCTTCTTTCTGCACTTCTTTTGTTTCTTTCTGCACCTCTCACTTCTTTCCGCATCCCTTTTGCCTCATTCTGCACCCCTCTTCCCTCTTTCTGCACCCCTTATGCCTCTTTCTGCACCTCTGTTCCTTCTTTCTGCAGGTCTCTTCCTTCTTTATGCACCCCCTTGCCTCTTTCTCTACCCATCCACACTCTTGCTGCACCCCTATTGCCTCTTTCTGCACCTCTGTTGCTTCTGTCTGTAATTCTCTTGCTTGTTTCTGTATCTCTCTTGCTTCTTTCTGCACCTCTCATGCGTCCTTCTGCACCCCTCTTCCTTCTTTCTGCACCTCTCTTGCCTCCTCTGCACCTCTCTTCCCTGTTTCTACAGTTCCCTTGCCTCTTTATGTATATCTCTTCCTTCTTTCTGCACTTCTATTGCCTATTCCAGCATCCCTCTTGCCTCTGTCTGCTCCTCTGTTGGTTCTTTCTGCAGTTCTCTTGCCTCTTTCTGCACCTGTCTTGTCTATTTTCTGTGCCTCTCTTACCACTTTATGCACTTCTCATGCCTTTTTCTACACTTCTCTTGCCTCTTTCTACATTTCTCTTGCTTCTTTCTGGACTTCTATTGCCTCTTTCTGCAACCATCTTCCCTCTTTCTGCTCCTCTCTTGCTTCTTTCAGTACCTCTGTTGCCTCTTTCTTCACTTCTTTTCCCTCTTTCTGCATTTCTGTTACTTCTTTCTGCACGTCTGGCTTCTTTCTGGACTTCTCTTGCCTGTTTCTGCAACTCTCTTGCCTCTTTCTGCAGTTCTCTTGCCTCTGTCTGCACCTGTCTTGTCTTTTTTCTGTGCATTTCTTACCACTTTATGCACTTCTCATGCCTCGTTCTGCACTTCTCTTGCCCCTTTCTGTGCTTCTGTTGCTTCTTTCTGCACTTCTCTTGCCTTTTTCTGCACTTCTCTTGCCTCTTTCTACATTTCTCTTGCTTCTTTCTGGACTTCCCTTGCCTCTTTCTCCAACCATCTTGGCTCTTTCTGCTCCTCTCTTGCTTCTTTCTGTACCTCTGTTGTCTCTTTGTGCACCTCTATTGTCTCTTTCTGTACCTCTTTGCCTCTCTCTGCACTTCTCTTGCCTATTTCTGTACCTCTGTTGCTTCTTTCTGCACTTCTTTTCCCTCTTTCTGTATTTCTGTTACTTCTTTCAGCCCGTCTCTTGCCTCTTTCTGCACCTCTTGCTTCTTTTTGGACTTCTCTTGCCTCTTTCTGCAACCATCTTGCCTCTTTCTGCACCTCTCTTACCTGTTTCTGCAACTCTCTTGCCTCTTTCTGTAGATCTCTTTCCTGTTTCTGCACCTCTGTTGCTTCTTCCTGCACCTCTGTTGCTTCTTTCTGTACCCCTCATGCCTCTTTCACACCCCTCTTTCTGCACCCCTCTTGCCTCTTTCTGCACCTTTGTTCCTTCTTTCTGCACTTCTTTTGTTTCTTTCTGCACCTCTCACTTCTTTCCGCATCCCTTTTGCCTCATTCTGCACCCCTCTTCCCTCTTTCTGCACCCCTTATGCCTCTTTCTGCACCTCTGTTCCTTCTTTCTGCAGGTCTCTTCCTTCTTTATGCACCCCCTTGCCTCTTTCTCTACCCATCCACACTCTTGCTGCACCCCTATTGCCTCTTTCTGCACCTCTGTTGCTTCTGTCTGTAATTCTCTTGCTTGTTTCTGTATCTCTCTTGCTTCTTTCTGCACCTCTCATGCGTCCTTCTGCACCCCTCTTCCTTCTTTCTGCACCTCTCTTGCCTCCTCTGCACCTCTCTTCCCTGTTTCTACAGTTCCCTTGCCTCTTTATGTATATCTCTTCCTTCTTTCTGCACTTCTATTGCCTATTCCAGCATCCCTCTTGCCTCTGTCTGCTCCTCTGTTGGTTCTTTCTGCAGTTCTCTTGCCTCTTTCTGCACCTGTCTTGTCTATTTTCTGTGCCTCTCTTACCACTTTATGCACTTCTCATGCCTTTTTCTACACTTCTCTTGCCTCTTTCTACATTTCTCTTGCTTCTTTCTGGACTTCTATTGCCTCTTTCTGCAACCATCTTCCCTCTTTCTGCTCCTCTCTTGCTTCTTTCAGTACCTCTGTTGCCTCTTTCTTCACTTCTTTTCCCTCTTTCTGCATTTCTGTTACTTCTTTCTGCACGTCTGGCTTCTTTCTGGACTTCTCTTGCCTGTTTCTGCAACTCTCTTGCCTCTTTCTGCAGTTCTCTTGCCTCTGTCTGCACCTGTCTTGTCTTTTTTCTGTGCATTTCTTACCACTTTATGCACTTCTCATGCCTCGTTCTGCACTTCTCTTGCCCCTTTCTGTGCTTCTGTTGCTTCTTTCTGCACTTCTCTTGCCTTTTTCTGCACTTCTCTTGCCTCTTTCTACATTTCTCTTGCTTCTTTCTGGACTTCCCTTGCCTCTTTCTCCAACCATCTTGCATCTTTCTGCTCCTCTCTTGCTTCTTTCTGTACCTCTGTTGTCTCTTTGTGCACCTCTATTGTCTCTTTCTGTACCTCTTTGCCTCTCTCTGCACTTCTCTTGCCTATTTCTGTACCTCTGTTGCTTCTTTCTGCACTTCTTTTCCCTCTTTCTGTATTTCTGTTACTTCTTTCAGCCCGTCTCTTGCCTCTTTCTGCACCTCTTGCTTCTTTTTGGACTTCTCTTGCCTCTTTCTGCAACCATCTTGCCTCTTTCTGCACCTCTCTTACCTGTTTCTGCAACTCTCTTGCCTCTTTCTGTAGATCTCTTTCCTGTTTCTGCACCTCTGTTGCTTCTTCCTGCACCTCTGTTGCTTCTTTCTGTACCCCTCATGCCTCTTTCACACCCCTCTTTCTGCACCCCTCTTGCCTCTTTCTGCACCTTTGTTCCTTCTTTCTGCACTTCTTTTGTTTCTTTCTGCACCTCTCACTTCTTTCCGCATCCCTTTTGCCTCATTCTGCACCCCTCTTCCCTCTTTCTGCACCCCTTATGCCTCTTTCTGCACCTCTGTTCCTTCTTTCTGCAGGTCTCTTCCTTCTTTATGCACCCCCTTGCCTCTTTCTCTACCCATCCACACTCTTGCTGCACCCCTATTGCCTCTTTCTGCACCTCTGTTGCTTCTGTCTGTAATTCTCTTGCTTGTTTCTGTATCTCTCTTGCTTCTTTCTGCACCTCTCATGCGTCCTTCTGCACCCCTCTTCCTTCTTTCTGCACCTCTCTTGCCTCCTCTGCACCTCTCTTCCCTGTTTCTACAGTTCCCTTGCCTCTTTATGTATATCTCTTCCTTCTTTCTGCACTTCTATTGCCTATTCCAGCATCCCTCTTGCCTCTGTCTGCTCCTCTGTTGGTTCTTTCTGCAGTTCTCTTGCCTCTTTCTGCACCTGTCTTGTCTATTTTCTGTGCCTCTCTTACCACTTTATGCACTTCTCATGCCTTTTTCTACACTTCTCTTGCCTCTTTCTACATTTCTCTTGCTTCTTTCTGGACTTCTATTGCCTCTTTCTGCAACCATCTTCCCTCTTTCTGCTCCTCTCTTGCTTCTTTCAGTACCTCTGTTGCCTCTTTCTTCACTTCTTTTCCCTCTTTCTGCATTTCTGTTACTTCTTTCTGCACGTCTGGCTTCTTTCTGGACTTCTCTTGCCTGTTTCTGCAACTCTCTTGCCTCTTTCTGCAGTTCTCTTGCCTCTGTCTGCACCTGTCTTGTCTTTTTTCTGTGCATTTCTTACCACTTTATGCACTTCTCATGCCTCGTTCTGCACTTCTCTTGCCCCTTTCTGTGCTTCTGTTGCTTCTTTCTGCACTTCTCTTGCCTTTTTCTGCACTTCTCTTGCCTCTTTCTACATTTCTCTTGCTTCTTTCTGGACTTCCCTTGCCTCTTTCTCCAACCATCTTGCCTCTTTCTGCTCCTCTCTTGCTTCTTTCTGTACCTCTGTTGTCTCTTTGTGCACCTCTATTGTCTCTTTCTGTACCTCTTTGCCTCTCTCTGCACTTCTCTTGCCTATTTCTGTACCTCTGTTGCTTCTTTCTGCACTTCTTTTCCCTCTTTCTGTATTTCTGTTACTTCTTTCAGCCCGTCTCTTGCCTCTTTCTGCACCTCTTGCTTCTTTTTGGACTTCTCTTGCCTCTTTCTGCAACCATCTTGCCTCTTTCTGCACCTCTCTTACCTGTTTCTGCAACTCTCTTGCCTCTTTCTGTAGATCTCTTTCCTGTTTCTGCACCTCTGTTGCTTCTTCCTGCACCTCTGTTGCTTCTTTCTGTACCCCTCATGCCTCTTTCACACCCCTCTTTCTGCACCCCTCTTGCCTCTTTCTGCACCTTTGTTCCTTCTTTCTGCACTTCTTTTGTTTCTTTCTGCACCTCTCACTTCTTTCCGCATCCCTTTTGCCTCATTCTGCACCCCTCTTCCCTCTTTCTGCACCCCTTATGCCTCTTTCTGCACCTCTGTTCCTTCTTTCTGCAGGTCTCTTCCTTCTTTATGCACCCCCTTGCCTCTTTCTCTACCCATCCACACTCTTGCTGCACCCCTATTGCCTCTTTCTGCACCTCTGTTGCTTCTGTCTGTAATTCTCTTGCTTGTTTCTGTATCTCTCTTGCTTCTTTCTGCACCTCTCATGCGTCCTTCTGCACCCCTCTTCCTTCTTTCTGCACCTCTCTTGCCTCCTCTGCACCTCTCTTCCCTGTTTCTACAGTTCCCTTGCCTCTTTATGTATATCTCTTCCTTCTTTCTGCACTTCTATTGCCTATTCCAGCATCCCTCTTGCCTCTGTCTGCTCCTCTGTTGGTTCTTTCTGCAGTTCTCTTGCCTCTTTCTGCACCTGTCTTGTCTATTTTCTGTGCCTCTCTTACCACTTTATGCACTTCTCATGCCTTTTTCTACACTTCTCTTGCCTCTTTCTACATTTCTCTTGCTTCTTTCTGGACTTCTATTGCCTCTTTCTGCAACCATCTTCCCTCTTTCTGCTCCTCTCTTGCTTCTTTCAGTACCTCTGTTGCCTCTTTCTTCACTTCTTTTCCCTCTTTCTGCATTTCTGTTACTTCTTTCTGCACGTCTGGCTTCTTTCTGGACTTCTCTTGCCTGTTTCTGCAACTCTCTTGCCTCTTTCTGCAGTTCTCTTGCCTCTGTCTGCACCTGTCTTGTCTTTTTTCTGTGCATTTCTTACCACTTTATGCACTTCTCATGCCTCGTTCTGCACTTCTCTTGCCCCTTTCTGTGCTTCTGTTGCTTCTTTCTGCACTTCTCTTGCCTTTTTCTGCACTTCTCTTGCCTCTTTCTACATTTCTCTTGCTTCTTTCTGGACTTCCCTTGCCTCTTTCTCCAACCATCTTGCATCTTTCTGCTCCTCTCTTGCTTCTTTCTGTACCTCTGTTGTCTCTTTGTGCACCTCTATTGTCTCTTTCTGTACCTCTTTGCCTCTCTCTGCACTTCTCTTGCCTATTTCTGTACCTCTGTTGCTTCTTTCTGCACTTCTTTTCCCTCTTTCTGTATTTCTGTTACTTCTTTCAGCCCGTCTCTTGCCTCTTTCTGCACCTCTTGCTTCTTTTTGGACTTCTCTTGCCTCTTTCTGCAACCATCTTGCCTCTTTCTGCACCTCTCTTACCTGTTTCTGCAACTCTCTTGCCTCTTTCTGTAGATCTCTTTCCTGTTTCTGCACCTCTGTTGCTTCTTCCTGCACCTCTGTTGCTTCTTTCTGTACCCCTCATGCCTCTTTCACACCCCTCTTTCTGCACCCCTCTTGCCTCTTTCTGCACCTTTGTTCCTTCTTTCTGCACTTCTTTTGTTTCTTTCTGCACCTCTCACTTCTTTCCGCATCCCTTTTGCCTCATTCTGCACCCCTCTTCCCTCTTTCTGCACCCCTTATGCCTCTTTCTGCACCTCTGTTCCTTCTTTCTGCAGGTCTCTTCCTTCTTTATGCACCCCCTTGCCTCTTTCTCTACCCATCCACACTCTTGCTGCACCCCTATTGCCTCTTTCTGCACCTCTGTTGCTTCTGTCTGTAATTCTCTTGCTTGTTTCTGTATCTCTCTTGCTTCTTTCTGCACCTCTCATGCGTCCTTCTGCACCCCTCTTCCTTCTTTCTGCACCTCTCTTGCCTCCTCTGCACCTCTCTTCCCTGTTTCTACAGTTCCCTTGCCTCTTTATGTATATCTCTTCCTTCTTTCTGCACTTCTATTGCCTATTCCAGCATCCCTCTTGCATCTGTCTGCTCCTCTGTTGGTTCTTTCTGCAGTTCTCTTGCCTCTTTCTGCACCTGTCTTGTCTATTTTCTGTGCCTCTCTTACCACTTTATGCACTTCTCATGCCTTTTTCTACACTTCTCTTGCCTCTTTCTACATTTCTCTTGCTTCTTTCTGGACTTCTATTGCCTCTTTCTGCAACCATCTTCCCTCTTTCTGCTCCTCTCTTGCTTCTTTCAGTACCTCTGTTGCCTCTTTCTTCACTTCTTTTCCCTCTTTCTGCATTTCTGTTACTTCTTTCTGCACGTCTGGCTTCTTTCTGGACTTCTCTTGCCTGTTTCTGCAACTCTCTTGCCTCTTTCTGCAGTTCTCTTGCCTCTGTCTGCACCTGTCTTGTCTTTTTTCTGTGCATTTCTTACCACTTTATGCACTTCTCATGCCTCGTTCTGCACTTCTCTTGCCCCTTTCTGTGCTTCTGTTGCTTCTTTCTGCACTTCTCTTGCCTTTTTCTGCACTTCTCTTGCCTCTTTCTACATTTCTCTTGCTTCTTTCTGGACTTCCCTTGCCTCTTTCTCCAACCATCTTGCCTCTTTCTGCTCCTCTCTTGCTTCTTTCTGTACCTCTGTTGTCTCTTTGTGCACCTCTATTGTCTCTTTCTGTACCTCTTTGCCTCTCTCTGCACTTCTCTTGCCTATTTCTGTACCTCTGTTGCTTCTTTCTGCACTTCTTTTCCCTCTTTCTGTATTTCTGTTACTTCTTTCAGCCCGTCTCTTGCCTCTTTCTGCACCTCTTGCTTCTTTTTGGACTTCTCTTGCCTCTTTCTGCAACCATCTTGCCTCTTTCTGCACCTCTCTTACCTGTTTCTGCAACTCTCTTGCCTCTTTCTGTAGATCTCTTTCCTGTTTCTGCACCTCTGTTGCTTCTTCCTGCACCTCTGTTGCTTCTTTCTGTACCCCTCATGCCTCTTTCACACCCCTCTTTCTGCACCCCTCTTGCCTCTTTCTGCACCTTTGTTCCTTCTTTCTGCACTTCTTTTGTTTCTTTCTGCACCTCTCACTTCTTTCCGCATCCCTTTTGCCTCATTCTGCACCCCTCTTCCCTCTTTCTGCACCCCTTATGCCTCTTTCTGCACCTCTGTTCCTTCTTTCTGCAGGTCTCTTCCTTCTTTATGCACCCCCTTGCCTCTTTCTCTACCCATCCACACTCTTGCTGCACCCCTATTGCCTCTTTCTGCATCTCTGTTGCTTCTTTCTGCAATTCTCTTGCTTCTTTCTACACCTCTTGTGCTATTTTCTGCTCCCCTCTTACCTCTTTCTGCACCCCTCTTCCTGCACCTCTTTTTTGTTTCTGCACCCCTGTTACCTCTTTCTACAGTTCACTTGCCTCTCTCTGTACCTCTGTTGCTTCTTTCTGCTCTTCTCTTGCCTTTTCAGCACCCCTCTTGACTCTTTCTGCACCTTCGTTGGTTCTTTCTGCACTCCTCCTGCTTCTTTCCGTACCTCTCTTGCAAATGTCTGCTCCCCTCTTACCTCTTTCTGCACCCCTCTTCCCTCTTCCTGCACCTCTTTCTTCTTTCTGCACCCCTGTTACCTCTTTCTACAGTTCACTTGCCTCTCTCTGCACCTCTGTTGCTTCTTTCTGCTCTTCTCTTGCCTTTTCAGCACTCCTCTTGATTCTTTCTGCACCTCTGTTGGTTCTTTCTGCACTCCTCCTGCTTCTTTCCGTACCTCTCTTGCAAATTTCTGCACCCTCTTACCTCTTTCTGTACCTTTCTTGACTCTGTTTGTACCTCTCTTGCCTCTGTCTGCACGGTGTTCCATCTTGCTGCACCTTGTTTGCCTTGCCTCTTTCTGCAGTTCTCTTGCCTCTTTCTGTATCCATTTTGCTTCTTTCTGCACTTCTCATGCTTCTTTCTGCACCTCTGTTGTTTCTTTCTGCACCTCTCTTGCCTCCTTCTGCACCTCTCTTGCCTCTTTCTATAGTTCTTTTGACTCTTTCTGCTCACTGTTGCCTCTGTCTGCACCAATGCTGGTTCTTTCTGTAGTTCTCTTGCCTTTTTCTACACCTCTCTTGCCTTTTTCTGGTCATCTCTTGCCTCTATCTGCTGTTCTCTTGCCTCTTTCTGCACTTCTCTTGCTTCTTTCTGCACTTCTCTTGCTTCTTTCCGCGCTTCTCTTGCTTCTTTCTGCAGTTCTCCGGCCTCTTTCTGCACTTCTATTGCCTCTTTCTGCACCTCTGTTGCTTCTTTCTGTAATTCTCTTGCTTGTTTCTGTATCTCTCTTGCTTCTTTCTGCACCTCTCATGTGTCCTTCTGCACCCCTCTTCCTTCTTTCTGCACCTCTCTTGCCTCCTCTGCACCTCTCTTCCCTGTTTCTACAGCTCTCTTGCCTCTTTATGTATCTCTCTTCCTTCTTTTTGCACTTCTCTTGCCTATTCCAGCATCCCTCTTGCCTCTGTCTGCTCCTTTGTTGGCTCTTTCTGTATTTCTCTTGCCTCTTTCTGTACCCCTCTTGCCTCTTTCTGCACCTCTTTATTCTTTCTGCACCCCTGTTACCTCTTTCTACAGTTCACTTGCCTCTCTCTGCACCTCTGTTGCTTCTTTCTGCAATTCTCTTCCTTTCTACACCTCTTGTGCTTTTTTCTGCTCCCCTCTTACCTCTTTCTGCACCCCTCTTCCCTCTTCCTGCACCTCTTTATTCTTTCTGTACCCCTGTTACCTCTTTCTACAGTTCACTTGCATCTCTCTGCACCTCTGTTGCTTCTTTCTGCTCTTCTCTTGCCTTTTCAGCACTCCTCTTGACTCATTCTGCACCTCTGTTGGTTCTTTCTGCACTCCTCCTGCTTCTTTCCGTACATCTCTTGCAAATTTCTGCTCCCCTCTTACCTCTTTCTGCACCCCTCTTCCTGCACCTCTTTCTCCTTTCTGCACCCCTGTTACCTCTTTCTACAGTTCACTTGCCTCTCTCTGCACCTCTGTTGCTTCTTTCTGCTCTTCTCTTGCCTTTTCAGCACTCCTCTTGACTCTTTCTGCACCTCTGTTGGTTCTTTCTGCACTCCTCCTGCTTCTTTCCGTACCTCTCTTGCAAATTTCTGCACCCTCTTACCTCTTTCTGTACCTTTCTTGACTCTGTTTGTACCTCTCTTGCCTCTGTCTGCACGGTGTTCCATCTTGCTGCACCTTGTTTGCCTTGCCTCTTTCTGCAGTTCTCTTGCCTCTTTCTGTACCCATTTTGCTTTTTTCTGCACTTCTCATCCTTCTTTCTGCACCTCTGTTGCTTCTTTCTGCACCTCTCTTGCCTCCTTCTGCAGCTCTCTTGCCTCTTTCTATAGTTCTCTTGACTCTTTCTGCTCACTGTTGCCTCTGTCTGCACCAATGCTGGTTCTTTCTGTAGTTCTCGTGCCTTTTTCTACACCTCTCTTGCCTTTTTCTGGTCATCTCTTGCCTCTATCTGCTCTTCTCTTGCCTCTTTCTGCACTTCTCTTGCTTCTTTCTGCACTTCTCTTGCTTCTTTCCGCGCTTTTCTTGCTTCTTTCTGCAGTTCTCCGGCCTCTTTCTGCACTTCTATTGCCACTTTCTGTACCTGTTGGTTCTTTCTGCACTTCTCTTGCTTCTTTCTGCACCTCTGTTGGTTCTTTCTGTACCCCTCTTGCCTATTTCTGTATCCCCCTTCCCTCTCTCTGCACGTCTCTTTCGTCTTTCTGTACTTCTCTTATCTCTTTCTGTACTTCTCTTCCCTCTTTCTGCACCCCTTTTGCCTCTGTCTGCACCTCACTTGCCTCTTTCTGCACCTCCTGCCTCTTTCTGCACCTGTCGTGCATCTCTCTGCACTTCTCTTCCTTTTTTCGGCACCTTTCTTGTTTCTCTCTCCAACTCTCTTGTCTGTTTCATCACTTCTCTTGCTTCTTTCTGCACCTCTCTTGCTTCTTTCAGCACTTCTTTTGCCTCTTTCTACACTTATTTTGCCTGTTTCTGCAACTCTCTCGTCTCTTTAAGCACTTCTCTTGCTTCTTTCTGCATCCCTCTTACCACTCTCTACACCCCTCTTTGCTCTTTCTTGTCTATTTCATCACTTCTCTTGCTTCTTTCTGCACCTCTCGTGCCTCTTTCTGTACCACTTTTCCCTCTTTCTGCACCTCTTTTGCCTCTTTCTGTACCTCCGTTGGTTCTTTCTGTATTTCTCTTGCCTCTTTCTGCACCTCTGTTGCTTCTTTCTGCACTTCTCTTCCTTCTTTCTACACCTCTTGTGCTTTTCTCTGCTCCCCTCTTACCTCTTTCTGCACCCCTCTTCCCTCTTCCTGCACCTCTCTTTCTTCTTTCTGCACCCCTGTTACCTCTTTCTACAGTTCACTTGCCTCTCTCTGCACCTCTGTTGCTTCTTTCTGCTCTTCTCTCGCCTTTTCAGCACTCCTCTTGACTCTTTCTGCACCTCTGTTGGTTCTTTCTGCACTCCTCCTGCTTCTTTCCGTACCTCTCTTGCAAATTTCTGCACCCTCTTACCTCTTTCTGTACCTTTCTTAACTCTGTTTGTACCTCTCTTGCCTCTGTCTGCACGGTGTTCCATCTTGCTGCACCTTGTTTGCCTTGCCTCTTTCTGCAGTTCGCTTGCCTCTTTCTGTATCCATTTTGCTTCTTTCTGCACTTCTCTTGCTTCTTTCTGCACCTCTCTTGCTTCTTTCTGTACCTCTCTTGCCTCCTTCTGCACCTCTCTTGCCTCTTTCTATAGTTCTCTTGCCTCTTTCTGTTCACTGTTGCCTCTGTCTACACCAATGCTGGTTCTTTCTGTAGTTTTCTTGCCTTTTTTACACCTCTCTTGCCTTTTTCTGGTCATCTCTTGCCTCTATCTGCTCTTCTCTTGCCTCGTTCTGTACCTCTGTTGCTTCTTTCTGCACTTCTCTTGCTTCTTTCCCCGCGTCTCTTGCTTCTTTCTGCAGTTCTCCGGCCTCTTTTTGCACTTCTATTGCCTATTTCTGTACCTGTTGGTTCTTTCTGCACTTCTCTTCCTTCTTTCTGCACCCCTCTTGCCTCTTTCTGCACCTCTGTTGCTTCTGTCTGTAATTCTCTTGCTTGTTTCTGTATCTCTCTTGCTTCTTTCTGCACCTCTCATGCGTCCTTCTGCACCCCTCTTCCTTCTTTCTGCACCTCTCTTGCCTCCTCTGCACCTCTCTTCCCTGTTTCTACAGTTCCCTTGCCTCTTTATGTATCTCTCTTCCTTCTTTCTGCACTTCTATTGCCTATTCCAGCATCCCTCTTGCCTCTGTCTGCTCCTCTGTTGCTTCTTTATGAAGTTCTCTTGCCTCTTTCTGCACCTGTCTTGTCTATTTTCTGTGCCTCTCTTACCACTTTATGCACTTCTCATGCCTTTTTCTACACTTCTCTTGCCTCTTTCTACATTTCTCTTGCTTCTTTCTGGACTTCTCTTGCCTCTTTCTGCAACCATCTTCCCTCTTTCTGCTCCTCTCTTGCTTCTTTCAGTACCTCTGTTGCCTCTTTCTTCACTTCTTTTCCCTCTTTCTGCATTTCTGTTACTTCTTTCTGCACGTCTGGCTTCTTTCTGGACTTCTCTTGCCTGTTTCTGCAACTCTCTTGCCTCTTTCTGCAGTTCTCTTGCCTCTGTCTGCACCTGTCTTGTCTTTTTTCTGTGCATTTCTTACCACTTTATGCACTTCTCATGCCTCTTTCTGCACTTCTCTTGCCCCTTTCTGTGCTTCTGATGCTTCTTTCTGCACTTCTCTTGCCTTTTTCTGCACTTCTCTTGCCTCTTTCTACATTTCTCTTGCTTCTTTCTGCACTTCCCTTGCCTCTTTCTCCAACCATCTTGCCTCTTTCTGCTCCTCTCTTGCTTCTTTCTGTACCTCTGTTGTCTCTTTGTGCACCTCTATTGTCTCTTTCTGTACCTCTTTGCCTCTCTCTGCACTTCTCTTGCCTATTTCTGTACCTCTGTTGCTTCTTTCTGCACTTCTTTTCCCTCTTTCTGTATTTCTGTTACTTCTTTCAGCCCGTCTCTTGCCTCTTTCTGCACCTCTTGCTTCTTTTTGGACTTCTCTTGCCTCTTTCTGCAACCATCTTGCCTCTTTCTGCACCTCTCTTACCTGTTTCTGCAACTCTCTTGCCTCTTTCTGTAGTTCCCTTTCCTGTTTCTGCACCTCTGTTGCTTCTTTCTGCACCTCTGTTGCTTCTTTCTGTACCCCTCATGCCTCTTTCACACCCCTCTTTCTGCACCCCTCTTGCCTCTTTCTGCACCTTTGTTCCTTCTTTCTGCACTTCTTTTGTTTCTTTCTGCACCTCTCACTTCTTTCCGCATCCCTATTGCCTCATTCTGTACCCCTCTTCCCTCTTTCTGCACCCATTATGCCTCTTTCTGCACCTCTGTTCCTTCTTTCTGCAGGTCTCTTCCTTCTTTATGCACCCCCTTGCCTCTTTCTCTACCCATCCACACTCTTTCTGCACCCCTATTGCCTCTTTCTGCACCTCTGTTGCTTCTTTCTGCATTTCTCATGCTTCTTTCTGCACCTCTGTTGCTTCTTTCTGCACCTCTCTTGCCTCCTTCTGTAGCTCTCTTGCCTCTTTCTATAGTTCTCTTGACTCTTTCTGCTCACTGTTGTCTCTGTCTGCACCAATGCTGGTTCTTTCTGTAGTTCTCTTGCCTTTTTCTACACCTCTCTTGCCTTTTTCTGGTCATCTCTTGCCTCTATCTGCTCTTCTCTTGCCTCTTTCTGCACTTCTCTTGCTTCTTTCTGCACTTCTCTTGCTTCTTTCTGCGCTTTTCTTGGTTCTTTCTGCAGTTCTCCGGCCTCTTTCTGCACTTCTATTGCCACTTTCTGTACCTGTTGGTTCTTTCTGCACTTCTCTTCCTTCTTTCTGCACCCATCTTGCCTCTTTCTGCACCTCTGTTGCTTCTTTCTGTAATTCTCTTGCTTGTTTCTGTATCTCTCTTGCTTCTTTCTGCACCTCTCATGCGTCCTTCTGCACCCCTCTTCCTTCTTTCTGCACCTCTCTTGCCTCCTCTGCACCTCTCTTCCCTGTTTCTACAGATCCCTTGCCTCTTTATGTATCTCTCTTCCTTCTTTTTGCACTTCTCTTGCCTATTCCAGCATCCCTCTTGCCTCTGTCTGCTCCTCTGTTGGTTCTTTCTGCAGTTCTCTTGCCTCTTTCTGCACCTGTCTTGTCTATTTTCTGTGCCTCTCTTACCACTTTATGCACTTCTCATGCCTTTTTCTACACTTCTCTTGCCTCTTTCTACATTTCTCTTGCTTCTTTCTGGACTTCTCTTGCATCTTTCTGCAACCATCTTCCCTCTTTCTGCTCCTCTCTTGCTTCTTTCAGTACCTCTGTTGCCTCTTTCTTCACTTCGTTTCCCTCTTTCTGCACCTCTGTTGCTTCTTTCTGTAATTCTCTTGCTTGTTTCTGTATCTCCCTTGCTTCTTTCTGCACCTCTCATGCGTCCTTCTGCACCCCTCTTCCTTCTTTCTGCACCTCTCTTGCCTCCTCTGCACCTCTCTTCCCTGTTTCTACAGATCCCTTGCCTCTTTATGTATCTCTCTTCCTTCTTTTTGCACTTCTCTTGCCTATTCCAGCATCCCTCTTGCCTCTGTCTGCTCCTCTGTTGGTTCTTTCTGCAGTTCTCTTGCCTCTTTCTGCACCTGTCTTGTCTATTTTCTGTGCCTCTCTTACCACTTTATGCACTTCTCATGCCTTTTTCTACACTTCTCTTGCCTCTTTCTACATTTCTCTTGCTTCTTTCTGGACTTCTCTTGCCTCTTTCTGCAACCATCTTCCCTCTTTCTGCTCCTCTCTTGCTTCTTTCAGTACCTCTGTTGCCTCTTTCTTCACTTCGTGTCCCTCTTTCTGCATTTCTGTTACTTCTTTCTGCACGTCTTGCTTCTTTCTGGACTTCTCTTGCCTCTTTCCGCAACCATCTTGCCTCTTTCTGCACCTCTCTTACCTGTTTCTGCAACTCTGTTGCCTCTTTCTGCAGTTCTCTTGCCTCTTTCTGCACCTGTCTTGTCTTTTTTCTGTGCATCTCTTACCACTTTATGCACTTCTCATGCCTCTTTCTGCACTTCTCTTGCCCCTTTCTGTGCTTCTGTTGCTTCTCTCTGCACTTCTCTTGCCTTTTTCTGCACTTCTCTTGCCTCTTTCTACATTTCTCTTGCTTCTTTCTGGACTTCCCTTGCCTCTTCCTCCAACCATCTTGCCTCTTTCTGCTCCTCTCTTGCTTCTTTCAGTACCTCTGTTGCCTCTTTCTGCACTCCTCCTCTCTCTTTCTGTACCTCTGTTGTCTCTTTGTGCACCTCTGTTGTCTCTTTCTGTACCTCTTTGCTTCTCTCTGAACTTCTCTTGCCTCTTTCTGCACCTCTGTTGCTTCGTTCTGCACTTCTTTTCCCTCTTTCTGCATTTCTGTTACTTCTTTCAGCCCGCCTCTTGCCTCTTTCTGCACCTCTTGCTTCTTTTTGGACTTCCCTTGCCTCTTTCTGCAACCATCTTGCCTCTTCCTGCATCTCTCTTGCCTGTTTCTGCAACTCTCTTGCCTCTTTCTGCAGTTCTCTTTCCTGTTTCTGCACCTCTGTTGCTTCTTTCTGCACCTCTCTTGCTTCTTTCTGTACCCCTCATGCCTCTTTCACTCCCCTCTTTCTGCACCCCTCTTGCCTCTTTCTGCACCTTTGTTCCTTCTTTCTGCACTTCTTTTGTTTCTTTCTGCACCTCTCACTTCTTTCCGCATCCCTTTTGAGTCATTCTGCACCCCTCTTCCCTCTTTCTGCACCCATTATGCCTCTTTCTGCACCCCTCTTCCTTCTTTCTGCACCTCTCTTGCCTCCTCTGCACCTCTCTTCCCTGTTTCTACAGATCCCTTGCCTCTTTATGTATCTCTCTTCCTTCTTTTTGCACTTCTCTTGCCTATTCCAGCATCCCTCTTGCCTCTGTCTGCTCCTCTGTTGGTTCTTTCTGCAGTTCTCTTGCCTCTTTCTGCACCTGTCTTGTCTATTTTCTGTGCCTCTCTTACCACTTTATGCACTTCTCATGCCTTTTTCTACACTTCTCTTGCCTCTTTCTACATTTCTCTTGCTTCTTTCTGGACTTCTCTTGCCTCTTTCTGCAACCATCTTCCCTCTTTCTGCTCCTCTCTTGCTTCTTTCAGTACCTCTGTTGCCTCTTTCTTCACTTTGTGTCCCTCTTTCTGCATTTCTGTTACTTCTTTCTGCACGTCTTGCTTCTTTCTGGACTTCTCTTGCCTCTTTCCGCAACCATCTTGCCTCTTTCTGCACCTCTCTTACCTGTTTCTGCAACTCTCTTGCCTCTTTCTGCAGTTCTCTTGCCTCTTTCTGCACCTGTCTTGTCTTTTTTCTGTGCATCTCTTACCACTTTATGCACTTCTCATGCCTCTTTCTGCACTTCTCTTGCCCCTTTCTGTGCTTCTGTTGCTTCTCTCTGCACTTCTCTTGCCTTTTTCTGCACTTCTCTTGCCTCTTTCTACATTTCTCTTGCTTCTTTCTGGACTTCCCTTGCCTCTTCCTCCAACCATCTTGCCTCTTTCTGCTCCTCTCTTGCTTCTTTCAGTACCTCTGTTGCCTCTTTCTGCACTCCTCCTCTCTCTTTCTGTACCTCTGTTGTCTCTTTGTGCACCTCTGTTGTCTCTTTCTGTACCTCTTTGCTTCTCTCTGAACTTCTCTTGCCTCTTTCTGCACCTCTGTTGCTTCGTTCTGCACTTCTTTTCCCTCTTTCTGCATTTCTGTTACTTCTTTCAGCCCGCCTCTTGCCTCTTTCTGCACCTCTTGCTTCTTTTTGGACTTCCCTTGCCTCTTTCTGCAACCATCTTGCCTCTTCCTGCATCTCTCTTGCCTGTTTCTGCAACTCTCTTGCCTCTTTCTGCAGTTCTCTTTCCTGTTTCTGCACCTCTGTTGCTTCTTTCTGCACCTCTCTTGCTTCTTTCTGTACCCCTCATGCCTCTTTCACACCCCTCTTTCTGCACCCCTCTTGCCTCTTTCTGCACCTTTGTTTCTTCTTTCTGCACTTCTTTTGTTTCTTTCTGCACCTCTCACTTCTTTCCGCACCCCTTTTGCCTCATTCTGCACCCCTCTTCCCTCTTTCCGCACCCCTTTTGCCTCATTCTGCACCCCTCTTCCCTCTTTCTGCACCCCTTATGCCTCTTTCTGCACCTCTGTTCCTTCTTTCTGAAGGTCTCTTCCTTCTTTATGAACCCCCTTGCCTCTTTCTCTATCCATCCACACTCTTTCTGCATCCCTATTGCCTCTTTCTGCACCTCTGTCCTTTCTTTATGCTCCTCTTTTCTTTCTTTCTGCATATCTCTTGCTTATTTCTGCACCCCACATGCCTCTTTCTGCACCCCTCTACCCTCTTTTTGTACGCCTCATGCCTCTTTCTGTACCTTTGTTGCTTCTTTCTGCACTCCTCTTGCTTCTTTCTGCACTCCTCGTGCCTCGTTCACAGCCCTCTTCCCTCTTTATGCACCCACTTGTCTCTTTCTGCACCTCTTTTCCTTCTTTCTGCACTTCTTTTCTTTTTCTGCACTTCTTTTATTATTTTCTGCACCTCTCGCTTCTTTCTGTACCCCTTTTGCTATTTCTGCACCCCTCTTGCCTCTTCCTGCACCTCTGTTGCTTCTTTCTGCACTCCTCTTGCTTCTTTCCACACCTCTTTTGCTTCTTTCTGCACCACTCGTTCTTTTTTCTGAAACCCTCATCCCTCTTTCTGCACCCTTCTTGCCTCTTTCTATACATTTGTTCCTTCTTTCTGCACTTCTTTTGTTTCTTTCTGCACCTCTCTTGCTTCTTTCTTTGCCCCTTTTGTCACTTTCTACACCCCTGTTCCCCCCTTTTGTACCTCCCTTGCCTCTTTCTGCACCCCTCTTCTCCCTTTCTGTACCCCTCTTCCCTCTCTCAGCACCTCTCTTGTCTCTTTCTGCACTTCTCTTTCCTTTTTCTGCACCCCTGTTGCTTCTTTCTGTACCCCTCTTTCCTCTTTCTGTACCACCCTTCCCTCTCTCTGCACATCTCTTCCCTCTTTCTGTACTTCTCTTCTCTCTTTCTGCACTTCTCTTCCCTCTTTCTGCACCCCTCTTGCCTCTGTCTGTACCTCACTTGCCTCTTTCTGCACCTCTCCTGCCTCTTTCTGCACCTGTCGTGCCTCTCTCTGCACTTTTTCTCCTTTTTTTGTCACCTTTCTTGCTTCTTTCTGCAACTCTCTTGTCTGTTTCATCACTTCTCTTGCTTCTTTCTGCACCTCTATTGGTTCTTTCTGCACTCCTCCTGCTTCTTTCCGTACCTCTCTTGCAAATTTCTGCACCCTCTTAGCTCTTTCTGTACCTTTCTTGACTCTGTTTGTACCTCTCTTGCCTCTGTCTGCACGGTGTTACATCTTGCTGCACCTTGTTTGCCTTGCCTCTTTCTGCAGTTCTCTTGCCTCTTTCTGTACCCATTTTGCTTCTTTTTGCACTTCTCATGCTTCTTTCTGCACCTCTGTTGCTTCTTTTGGTACCTCTTTTGCCTCCTTCGGCACCTCTCTTGCCTCTTTCTATAGTTCTCTTGCCTCTTTCTTCTCACTGTTGCCTCTGTCTGCACCAATGCTGGTTCTTTCTGTAGTCCTCTTGCCTTTTTCTACACCTCTCTTGCCTTTTTCTGGTCATCTCTTGCCTCTATCTGCTCTTCTCTTGCCTCTTTCTGCACTTCTCTTGCTTCTTTCTGCGCTTCTCTTGCTTCTTTCTGCAGTTCTCCGGCCTCTTTCTGCACTTCTATTGCCTCTTTCTGTACCTGTTGGTTCTTTCTGCACTTCTCTTCCTTCTTTCTGCACCCCTCTTGCCTCTTTCGCACCTCTGTTGCTTCTTTCTGTAATTCTCTTGCTTGTTTCTGTACCTCACTTGCCTCTTTCTGCACCTCTCCCGCCTCTTTCTGCACCTGTCGTGCCTCTCTCTGCACTTCTTCTCCTTTTTTTGTCACCTTTCTTGCTTCTTTCTGCAACTCTCTTGTCTGTTTCATCACTTCTCTTGCTTCTTTCTGCACCTCTATTGGTTCTTTCTGCACTCCTCCTGCTTCTTTCCGTACCTCTCTTGCAAATTTCTGCACCCTCTTAGCTCTTTCTGTACCTTTCTTGACTCTGTTTGTACCTCTCTTGCCTCTGTCTGCACGGTGTTACATCTTGCTGCACCTTGTTTGCCTTGCCTCTTTCTGCAGTTCTCTTGCCTCTTTCTGTACCCATTTTGCTTCTTTCTGCACTTCTCATGCTTCTTTCTGCACCTCTGTTGCTTCTTTTGGTACCTCTTTTGCCTCCTTCTGCACCTCTCTTGCCTCTTTCTATAGTTCTCTTGCCTCTTTCTTCTCACTGTTGCCTCTGTCTGCACCAATGCTGGTTCTTTCTGTAGTCCTCTTGCCTTTTTCTACACCTCTCTTGCCTTTTTCTGGTCATCTCTTGCCTCTATCTGCTCTTCTCTTGCCTCTTTCTGCACTTCTCTTGCTTCTTTCTGCGCTTCTCTTGCTTCTTTCTGCAGTTCTCCGGCCTCTTTCTGCACTTCTATTGCCTCTTTCTGTACCTGTTGGTTCTTTCTGCACTTCTCTTCCTTCTTTCTGCACCCCTCTTGCCTCTTTCGCACCTCTGTTGCTTCTTTCTGTAATTCTCTTGCTTGTTTCTGTATCTCTCTTGCTTCTTTCTGTACCTCTCATGCATCCTTCTGCACCCCTCTTCCTTCTATCTGCACCTCTCTTGCCTCCTCTGTACCTCTCTTCCCTGTTTCTACAGTTCCCTTGCCTCTTCCTTTTTTTGCACTTCTCTTGCCTATTCCAGCCTCCCTCTTGCCTCTGTCTGCTCCTCTGTTGGTTTTTTCTGCAGTTCTCTTGCCTCTTTCTGCACCTGTCTTGTCTATTTTCTGTGCCTCTCTTACCACTTCATGCACTCTTCATGCCTTTTTCTACACTTCTCTTGCCTCTTTCTACATTTCTCTTGCTTCTTTCTGGACTTCTCTTGCCTCTTTCTGCAACCATCTTCCCTCTTTCTGCTCCTCTCTTGCTTCTTTCAGTACCTCTGTTGCCTCTTTCTTCACTTCTTTTCCCTCTTTCTGCATTTCTGTTACTTCTTTCTGCACGTCTTGCTTCTTTCTGGACTTCTCTTGCCTCTTTCTGGACTTCTCTTGCCTCTTTCTGCAACCATCTTGCCTCTTTCTGCACCTCTCTTGCCTGTTTCTACAACTTTCTTGCCTCTTTCTGCAGTTCTCTTTCCTGTTTCTGCACCTCTGTTGCTTCTTTCTACATCCCTCTTACCTCTTTCAACCCCCCCTTTGTTCTTTCTGCACCTCTCTTGCCTCTTTCTGTACCACGTTTCCCTCTTTCTGCACCTCTCTTGTCTGTTTCTGTACCTCTCTTACCTCTTTCTGCACCCCTCTTGCCTCTTTCTGCACCTCTGTTGCTTCTTTCTGCACTTCTCTTGCTTCTTTCTGCACCTCTGTTGGTTCTTTCTTTACCCCTCTTGCCTATTTCTGTATCCCCCTTCCCTCTCTCTGCACGTCTCTTTCCTCTTTCTGTACTTCTCTTCTCTCTTTCTGTACTTCTCTTCCCTCTTTCTGCACCCCTTTTGCCTCTGTCTACACCTCACTTGCCTCTTTCTGCACCTCTCCTGCCTCTTTCTGCACCTGTCATTCCTCTCTCTGCACTTCTCTTTCTTTTTTCGGCACCTTTCTTGTTTCTCTCTCCAACTCTCTTGTCTGTTTCATCACTTCTCTTGCTTCTTTCTGCACCTCTGTTGCTTCTTTCAGCACTTCTTTTGCCTCTTTCTACACTTATTTTGCCTGTTTCTGCAACTCTCTCATCTCTTTCATCACTTCTCTTCCTTCTTTCTGCATCCCTTTTACCTCTTTCTACACCCCTCTTTGTTCTTTCTTGTCTATTTCATCACTTCTCTTGCTTCTTTCTGCACCTCTCTTGCCTCTTTCTGCACCACTGTTCCCTCTTTCTGTACCTCTCTTGCCTGATTATGTACCTCTATTGCCTCTTTCTGCACCTCTCTTGTTATGTTATGTTATGTTAGGTGCACTTCTAGAGCGCGCGACTCACCCGGGGGCATCTCGGCGCTATACTTAGTAATTCGCTGAAAGGGAAGTAAGAAAGAAGAAAAAGACACAGCCACTAGCACTGAGAAGTCAGAAACAGAAAGGTTTTCAATTTTTTAAGATCAGGCAAGAGGAAGCACGATGGATTAGTCGATGCAGAACGGTGGAACTTGGACTGAACAGTGATTCCGAGCTTCATTATTTTTTGGAATGAAGTGAATTGACTTATCCTCAACAGCAGCGTTTCAGATTACTATTATTGAGTACATTTTATTAAGACCTTAGATTGGTAAAATAAGTAGTGATGGTAGAGATGGTAGATACATTATAATGCCATTCATAGAGTTTCCAGTGTTAATTTGAACTGTACAGGATGGAATTGTTCATTATAATATAGCATCGAGGACTTGAGAAACTTATTCGTAATTTTCTTGATTTCGATTGGTTGTATTTTTACCATAGAAATATGTAATTGCTCGAATTTATCAGGATCTGGTCCATTAGCGTACTATTGGTCTAATAAGCAGGGGCAGTTGGTGAAGTATTTCAATTGGATTGTGTATTATTTCCGGGATTGGGGAGTTGCTTGAAAATCCCCGACACCTAGGATTGGTTACTTCGAACACACAGGAAATGAACAAGTAGGTTATACCAGCGTGCCAAATATTCTGGGCTAGCTGGCGCAGTATTCTGATTGGATTATGTATTATTTCCGGGATGGGGGAGGTATTTGAAAATCCCCGACGCATTGGATAGGTTGTTTAGATCTCATCATTTCCGGCTCTCAGGTACAGCGTGTACGGAAATAGGGGAATTTGATTGGTGGAATAACAGGCGGACCAGATTGGTTACTTCGAACACACAGGAAATGAAAAAGTAAGTTATAACAGCGCGATATTGGCCAAATAATCTGGGCTAGCGGGTGCAGTATTCTGATTGGATTATGTATTATTTCCGGGATGGGGGAGGTATTTGAAAATCCCCGACGCATTGGATAGGTTGTTTAGATCTCATCACTTCCGGTTTTTAGGTACAGCGAGTACGGAAATAGGGGAATTTGATTGGTGGAATAACAGGCGGACCAGATGGGAGACCATCCAGCGAATATGTTAATAATAGAGCTTGAAATCGGAAATGGTGATTGGTACCTGATACTTTTAAATAGGGTTTTGACGGGATACTAGTCACAGAGCAGGATTATCAGACCGGCTGTGGAAGCAACGGAAACATCGTTCAAGAAAGGTATGTTCTTTGAAGGGGGCGCTTTGCTTTTTCATCGGATACATTGAAGAAGTGTTAATAATGATATCCTCGCTTGCTATGTTTCTAGATGAACTGACTACATTTTGGAGGATATACTGGGACGAAATATTTTAGAAGTCGAATATACGGATGACTACAGAAAGATTAACCTTAATTGGGATGACTTGTTTGGAAAAGAGAGTATAGAAGAGAAGCGACCAGACCTTAGATTAGGTGAGAAATAGAGTTAAAGGAGCTGCACTTTTTAAGGTGTATTTCATTTACCTATTGGTTGTATAACATAGGTGTGGAAATAATTAGGCTTTATGTTTTCACTTGTAGAAAACATTATTTTTTCGAAGCAGAGGTGATTCGATGTTGGAGAAGACTCATATTCAATGAATATTTATCCTCCATTGATACATATTAATACGAGTCAAAATATACATAGTGACGAAAGTAATATTTAGGAGGTATGTTATATTTTTTATATGAATGTAAAATTTTAAGCAAGAATAACTTGGCGAAATAGAATATTTAAGATATTTTGTCCAATTAAGAGAGATTGAGGGAATCAAGATCGGTTAATAAAAACTGTGCAAATAAATTTGGATAATTTGATCAACATTAGAACGATGAATATATATGTGGGGATATAAGTAAGCTTGGGCGTTGAACTACGCTCCGTTCGCGGAGCTTGCGAAGTTTAGGCAACTTCGCGATTCGCACAGAGCGCGAAGTTGCAGATTGCTACGCAATCTAGCTCGTAGCGTAGTGGTTTAGCTTCCTCGTGCTTCAATATTCATTCTTGCGCGCGCGGTAACGTCTTACCGTGATTCTGCGATCGCCAACTTGCTTTTCTGTCCGTTCGCGAGCGCCACGAGATTTGTAATATGGCTGCCCAAGCCCGCGAGAGTGTGCGAACGCGAACACGTCATTCGGGCGCGCGAGCTGACTTCCGGCGGCTGTCTTGGTAAGATCGCGATTCGAACATGCAAAAACAACAATCTGGCGAAAAATATCTCGCGATCTTCATAAAACCTTCTCTAAAATGATCATTTTGCTCAGAAAAACTCCTCAGATTGTGATTTTGCTGTAGTCTTTTGTGTAAGGAGGAGTCCTTTAATTTTTTTAACTCTTATTTTCAAGAGGTTTTTTAAAATTATTGATGTGGTGGGTGGCCTGTGCTTTCAATAGGGGCCTAGTTGTTTTTCTCTGCAATTTCAGCCAGTAGGGTACCCATGGGTCCATGTTTCGTGGTGTCTGTAGAATTTTCAACATCATGTAGGGCATGGATGGCATAGGATTATTTGAAATGCTAAATGTGGCTGTGGTGTATTTCACTGTTGGTGTGTGTGTGTGTGTGAAATACCTTTGTTGGATGTGTGTGCTTGATGTGTAACTTCTTTCCAATCCTTTCGTAGCCCTGTTGATTTTCATTTTTGTATTAAAGCTGTGTTGTTTAGCAGGCCTCCTTTGTCCGGTCATATATTATAGGCCTGCTTCAGTTCATTGTTTTCCATGGCTAGTTGTGACTGTGAGTGCCCATGTGGCTTGTGGCAATTTTGTGGTGGTAGTTTAGTAGTCTGTGCTTCTTTTTCCATAAAGGCCTGCATTTCTTTTCTTTGTTCCCCTTGGCTTATGCTTGTTGTTGTTGTGTCCTCCTGGCCATGTGTGTGGCGGCCATTTTGTGAAGGCAAGCATTGTGCTTTTGCCATAGGCTTACATTGACTGTTCCAAACTTGTGGCCTAGTCTGCCAGTAGGCCCAGAGGTAGTCATCCTCAAATCTTTGGTGCGTTATTTAAATTTACAGTTTGTGTTGTCTGTTGATTGGTTTTTTTTACACCATGGATGGCTTTGGATTTTATTGCAAAAGGTGTTTTGTTGGGATGGAATAGCATTTTTTGGGTGTGTGTTAAATAAATAGGGCTTTTTAGCCAGTAGGTAACCATAGGGATTCAGCTCGCGTACTTTTGGTAACTCTGCACAGTGCGACAACGCGGACTTACAGTTTTCGTCATGTTCGCGCTCCCAATATGCGTGTTCGCGCTCGCGATAAAGCCTTTTTGTACAGTTCGCGATCCCGAACACGCAGCATTTGCAATCTGGCAAACAATATCTCGCGAGCAACATAAATCCTTCTCGAAAACGCTTTTTTTGTGCATTTTGCTAAAAAAACTCCCCAGGTTGTCATTCAGCTGTAGGTTTGGAGCACGGAGAAGCTTTTATTTTTTTGAAAATATTTTTATGAGAGGAAGTAAGTTCCACAGACACTACAACTTCCTGTTCCTGTCCTTTGTAATCACTTTTTGGTTATTTGTGGTGGGTGGCCTGAGCATGTGTGTGGCAGCCATTTTAGGAAGGCAGGCATTGTGCTTTTGCCATAGGCGTACATTGACTGTCTTCCATTTCTTGTTGTTGTGGGTGTGTGGCGGCCATTTTGTGGAGCCATCCAAGCAGTGTGCTTGCTTTTGCCATTCTGTTCCAAGCTTGTGGCCTAGTCTGCCAGTAGGCCCAGAGGTAGTCATCCTCAAATCTTTGGTGCGTTAGTTAAATTTACAGTTTGTGTTGTCTGTTGATTTATTTATTTTTTACACCATGGATGGCTTTGGATTTTATTGCAAAAGGTGTTTTTTTGGGGTGGAATAGCATTTTTTGGGTGTGTGTTAAATAAATAGGGCTTTTTAGCCAGTAGGTAACCCTAGGGATTCAGCTAGCGTACTTTTGGTAACTCTGCACAGCGCGACAATGCGGACTTACAGTTTTTGTCATTTTCGCGCTCTCAATATGCGTGTTCGCGCTCGCGATAAAGCCTTTTTGTACAGTTCGCAATCCCGAACACGCAGCATTTGCAATCTCGCAAACAATATCTCGCGAGCAACATATATCCTTCTCGAAAATGCTGATTTTGTGCATTTTGCAAAAAAAACTACTCAGGTTGTCATTCAGCTGTAGTTTTGGAGCACGGAGAAGCTTTATTTAAAAAAAAATTATTTTGAGAGCGGAAGTAAGTCCCACAGACACTACAACTTCCTGTTCCTGTCCTTTGTAATCACTTTTTGGGTATTTGTGGTGGGTGGCAGGCATTGTGCTTTTTGCATAGGCCTCCAAGCTTGTGGCCTAGTCGTACAGTAGGCCCAGGGGTGCTACTCATCAATCATCACGGGTGCATGGAATTTAAACAACAGTTTTTGTGTTGTGCGTTAAATTTCAACATCATGTATGGCTTTGGATTAAATTGTAAAATGTGGCCTTTACGTTTTTTACTTTTTGGGTGTTGTAAATAAATGCTTTTAGTTTTTGTGTATATGTTTGTTGTTGTTGCTCCCTGATGCTGCATCCATCCCATAAGACGCACACATTTTTATTTAGGGCAAACAGGCTAGACTACATTTATGTTTTTGTTCTTTGCTATTCTTCTTCCTGAGTGTACACAGTACAAATACAACAGGATCCCTGGCCTTGTCAGTCTCTTAATGGCTGGCTATACTGTTGTTGTTCACTGACTTCATAAAATGTAATAATTGTGACCACCCACCAGACACTAATAAGTTATATATTATATTATGGATCTTTTGACTGAGGTTCTTCTGGCTTTTTTGCTTTTAGGTGCACAAAAGACAGAGGAGGTGTGTCAACATCATCCACCGTTGTGGTTCCAGACCGACGTCCTGCTGCTGTACACAACGTGACGTGTCAGTGACCTGACCAGGCATCTCTGCAATTTGTGCAACTGAGTGCTGTTTTGACATCTGTTGAAGATGCCCCCAAAGAAAGCAGGTAGCAGGTCCTCCGGTACCAAGAAAGTTGCCATGGAGAAGAAGGAACAGAAGAAGAAGGAAATGTTACTTAAGTCTGGTGTGCCTCCCAAAACCTTTTTTGGTACACCAAAAATGACGCCTGCAGCAGCGGTGTTGGGTGGCCAAGCTGGGGGCAGCAGCTCCACATCAGTGGGCCCAACCCACCAACCCAGGCCCAAGCAGATGAGTGTGGAAGAGGTAGCCAGCCTTATGGTGGAAAGCAGTGATGCTGAGCCTGAACTAAACTTATCGCTATCTCAAAGTAGTACACAATCAACGCAGGAGGGAACACAGCAGATAAGTGGTCAACAGCCACAGCCACCGCCCGCAATAGTAGCTGTTGTTCCTCCCGAAGTAGGGGCAGTTCAGGAAATTGAGCCTCATGCAGAGGAAGAAGAGGAAGCCACTCCTTTAGAAGTTCCATTGGCTTCCAAATCCCCAGCAAGGAAAAGGAGGGTTAGTACATCAAGTTCTTCACCAAGCCCCCCTTCTGATGATCTAGATGTCACTTGGAAGCCACAAACTGAGTCTGAGAGGGAAACACATCAGAAGAGCAGACATGGGAAAAGGAAGGTTCCAGAAAGCCTTACACTTATGGATGTTGATGTAGAAGAGCAGGATGATGATGATGATGATGAGTCATCACAAACATCACTCCCGGGCCTGAGGAGATGGAGACCAACATTTTTACACTATCCAAAATGGCTGCGAGGGATGTAGCACGCATACCTCCAACACAGGTAACACCAACACGACCTCCAGCTTCCATATTTACATTAGCAAAGGGCCGGCCGCCTCCTACATCTAGCACAAGCACCACCTCAGCAGAAGTAGGTAGTGGCACTGCACAGAGTCAAATTCAACACACACCCTCCAGTTCATCCGGCATTGGAAGTGGGAGTGGCACCTCCAGCAGGAGACAAAAGTTAAGCTCCCAGTGTGGGACTTCTTTACGGTTAGCGGAAAGGAGGAGAACATTGCTATATGCTCCGTTTGTCATACCTCTGTTAGTCGTGGTAAGCTTGGTACAAACTATGGTACCGGAGGCCAAATGACCCATCTGAAAAAACACCACGCAATCCAGTGGGAGGAGCACCTTAGTCTTATCAAAAGTGGAACCATTGCTGTTGGGCATAAAAGAGTAGAAAGTCCGCTCACGGTGGAACAGGAAGAAGAGGGAGACATTCTCTGTGGTAGTGGTACACAAAGTAGCCCTGTCCCCAGCACTGCAGTGGTAACGCCCACATCCTCAGCCACATCTCATTGGCACAAGAGTAAGAGTCAGCCTGAGACACCAAGGAGTACTGCTGGCCAAAAAATAGTGCGACGTTGACCACAGGAAGGAATACCATGCAGCCTACCATTCTTAGCATGTTTAGTAGGCCGGAGGGGCAGTATGAACGCAACCACCCGATAGCACGTTTGTACAATGCAAAGCTGGCTAAAATGTTAGCACTGGACCTTCTCCCTTTTTCTTTTGTTGAAGGGGTGGGTTTTCTTGAATTTGTGACCACCATCTGCCCAAAATGGAAAGTTCCTAGCCGCTACTATTTCGCCAGAGTTGCTGTTCCAGCACTACATCACGACGTGCTGGAATTGCTTGGAAAAGCCTTAAAACAGAGTGCTGTTCAGAGTATACACCTGACAACAGACATGTGGACCAGTTGCCAAGCCACTGATTACATGTGCATCACTGCACACTGGGTCTCTTTTTCGGGTGTAAAAGATAAGATATCTGACGGTGCTGTTGATACTGCTGAGATTTTTAAAGACACTCGCAAACATGCAACTGTAGCCATGTTTGCTATGGAGAAATCTCATACTGCTGCACATATTTTGGATGAGTTTAACAGCAAGGTGTTTGAGTGGCTGCGACCAAGAGGGCTTACCATTGTTTTTTTTGCCACGGACAATGGCAGTAATGTAGTTAGGGCCATGAAAGATGGTGGCTATTTCAGGGTGCCATGTTTGGCACACTGCATTAACATTGTTGTTCAGGACTTTCTGAAAAATGAAAGCAAAGTCAGCAGCTTACTGACCACATGCAGAAGAATATGCACACATTTCAACCATTCTTTTAAAGCCCGGAAGCAGCTGAGGGTCATTCAACGTGAGCATAAAATGCCAGTCAAAGCACTCATCCAGGAGGTGCCAACACGTTGGAACTCAACGTATTACATGCTTGAGCATCTGTTTGAGCAGTACATACCACTTAATGCTTATGTCATGAAAAGGTCAGGGGATCCTACTGTGAAAGACATGAGAGTTGAGATGGCCCAATGGGACCTCGTCAAATGCCTGACAGAGATGCTACTTCCTTTTGAGGTCTTCACACGTGAAGTGAGCAGGGAGGACTGTACTATGGGCTAAGCTATCCCATTGTTGTACATGCTAGAGCAAGAGCTGAAGGAGGTGTTAGAAATGTACGCAGGTGTGGATGACAAAGTAGACGCATATTATTTGGCAGACACCTTAGTCACTCGCTTATCTGACAATACAAGGATTCAAAATAACATTGTGTCACATCCACATTACATTACTGCCTCAATTTTGGATCCACGTTACAAATTATTGCTGTTCAGTAATGAAGTAATTCCTTTTTCAGAAGTGGATGTTGCCCAGTACAAAACTTTGATAGCTGAGGAAGCCACTGACTTTGAAAACGAAAGGATCTTAATTAGAGGCCCGCCCCCCCAGGGCAGAAAAAGTACTGCAGGCCACCCACAGTCAAGTTCTACTTCAGAGTCCAAGAGCAGTGCGTTTGCCTCCCAGCAGTCAACAACACTGCCAGCAATAACATCAACAGCACCAACTGGATCATCAGGCACATTTAAAAAAACGGCAGGTGATTGGTATCTACGGAAAGGGTATTATACGTCCATGACTGATGCAAAGGCAAAAGAGGCCCAGGAAATCGGAGCACCCCTGAACATTGAGCAGATGGTTCAGGCCTATCTAGATGACACAACAGAGGTCTTCATGGAGCAAAGCCCATTGGTGAATTGGTATGGGAAAAGAAGCCAATGGCCAGTGCTCAGCAGGCTGGCGATAAAGTATGTGGCTTGCCCTGTTGCAAGTGTCTCTTCAGAGCGTGTTTTCAGTGCTGCTGGTGCCATTGTTACTGTCAAAAGGACCAGTCTCTCGCCCAAAAGCGTTGTGAGGTTAACCATGATCAAAATGAATCAACACTTTATACCACCGGAGTATAAAATACGTGAATCACAGCAGGAAGAGGAGAGCGACTTCGATGACATAAGTAGTGGGTTGTTAGACGTACTTCTGTCCGAACCACCAGAGTTTGAGGATGAGCTCCTCTTCCCTGACAACTAGGCTTTCAAATTGTTCTCCCTTCCTTTATTTGTGTGTGACTGTGTATATGTTTTTCTGGTTCAAAATCTAATCACAACAAATCCATCAACAGTCTCCTCTTTTTATTTCCCTATTGGAGTTGCACGTCCGTGCATAACTGTCTACTCCACTCCTCAGGGTCCTGCTCCCTTACTCTCCCTAAGTACATTTCAAGCAAGCCAGACATTGGATGGAGATGGAGAATAGTACAATACATGTTGCCTCTAACAGTCCCTCCATAAGAAGTGAAACGTGACTCCAGCTATATTCCATTTTGTTTCCACGCCGAAAGAAACTCACCACTGACTGCCAGAAGGCTAGGCAGGCATCAGATCAGACAGCCAAAGAGAACACCAAGACAGGTAATGAGTGATTATTGTGAATGATGGTGGCATGCATTGGGTGTGGTGACAGTTAATGTTTCCTTGTTGTTTAATAATAACCACATTGTACTCCTACCACTGCAGGTGCTGGCCAATATCCGTTTCAATTTTTTAATATGGAATATATTATAAACTTAATCAGTCACTACAGACTGAGTTGGTGTTGGAGAATACGTACCACACGGTCATCATCATGATGCTGCTGAGCATACTATCTTTGCACACAGTCAGTTGGATCGGAGAAAATTGATGGAATAACTGCGTTTCATGGCCTGACTTAAAAGGTAAACAGTTTGAACAAGAACCACAGCAGACCTAGGCTAGATGTGCGTGTAGTGGTATGGACTGGAGTAGAGTGTAGTGGTATGAGGGACAGTGGCGCATTGATTTAGTCACTTCATTTGGAAAATGCTAGGTTGCTGCAGTGCATATGACATTTCTCTGGCTCGGTCAAAATGTAAGTAAGGGGTAGGGTGCCTGGCTTGTGCCACGGTTCTCCTGTTCTGTGGCTGTGCTGGCTCCTGAGTCCTGTCCCGTTGTTGTTGTACCTTAATGCTGTAGAGTAGAGACTATGTATCCTATCCAAGCTGCCTCAGTCTGAAAGTGTTCTCTCCAGAGTGTTGTCTTCTCATCTTGCACTCCACTGTAATTGAGTTTATTGTTTTAAATGCAGTAATTTTTCAATACCCCGTTTGTTTTTCCGTCTACACTTACAGGCCGGCCTTTAACCTGTGCTATAGTGGGAGAAACGACTCACACTTACCTTACCAATCTGCATCAGGCAGGCAGTGATACTCAAGATTGATGTGCGGAGTGTCCATGGAAGGGAGGACCAAGAGGAATGACGAGAATGATGCAACTCCACATTTGGACTAGGATAATACAGTAACTTTAGTATCATTCATCATTCGTCTTTAAATTTATTTGATTGCTTTTTTCTCTTCAATCATTACGACTGTGTGTTGTGGTTTGTTTGGTAATTGATCCCTACAACTATTTTTTAATTTCCTTTGCTAGCTTGAAAAATAAAAGTAAGCCCGGTACAGCATGTAATTGGGTTCGGTCTGAGCTCTGAGGGCGGCAGACAGGCAAGGCAAATTTCAATTTCTTCCCTGACTGTACTGTCTCATTGGGTAATAGTAGTTATTGTAAGTGCAACTCATTATCATTAACCATCAAGTTCTCTTCCTCAGCATGCATGCATTTGCTTTTTCTCACTTTATACTTTGATTTATTTGATAATGGATCATGGTCGTCTCGTCTTACAAGATTGTGTTTTACTTTTGTTGTGTCCAAGCATACTGTCTGTTTTTCTTTCTCAAACCTTTCCAAAACCCCACTTCCCATCCATTCATCAATCACTAACCCTCTTCGCCCCGGCCTGTGTGATTTATATTGAGGTGTGATGTCATGCTAAATGTACACCAATTGATCACACGCTTGCTGGGGCAGATGTGGTGAAAGCAACACTAATTGAATTTCAACTAAGGCAGGGCAAGGATCTTCTTCTGCTTGCCCACCCATGCTGTAGTTTACTATGTGTTCTGTTCTACTACTCCTCCCACAGTCTCTCAGTCAAGTGACTTTCTATTTCTTTTTTCAAATACTATTGCCAGTGTCTACTACTACCACCACAATAATGGCATCTTGTCTGTTAATTTGGGAAACCAACCATGCAGCCATCAGTGTGCCGAACTTCATCAATCACAGGTAAGATAAGTTTGGTGGGAGGTATGGACTAGGAGGACCCCTCTTGCCTCTGTCTGCACCTCACTTGCTTCTTTCTGCACCTCTCCTGCCTCTTTCTGCACCTGTTGTGCCTCTCTCTGCACTTCTCTTCCATTTTTCGGCACCTTTCTTGTTTCTTTCTGCAACTCTCTTGTCTGTTTCATCACTTCTCATGCTTCTTTCTGCACCTCTGTTGCTTTTTTCAGCACTTCTTTTGCCTATTTTTGCACTTATTTTACCTGTTTCTGCAACTCTCTTGTCTCTTTCATCACTTCTCTTGCTTCTTTCTTACCTCTGCTGCCTCTTTCTGCATCCCTCTTACCTCTTTCTACCCCCTCTTTGTTCTTTCTTATCTATTTCATCACTTCTCTTGCTTCTTTCTGCACCTCTCTTGCTTCTTTCTGTACCACTTTTCCTTCTTTCTGCACCTCTCTTGCCTGTTTCTCTACCTCTCTTGCCTCTTTCTGCACCTCTCTTGCCTCTTTATGTACCTCTGTTGGTTCTTTCTGTACTTCTCTTGCCTCTTTCTCTACCCCTCTTCCTGCACCCCTCTTTCTTCTTTCTGCACCCCTGTTACCTCTTTCTACAGTTCACTTGCCTCTTTCTGTACTTCTCTTGCCTTTTCCGCACTCCTCTTGCTTCTTTCTGTACCTCTGTTGGTTCTTTCTGTACTCCTCCTGCTTCTTTCCGTACCTCTCTTGCAAATTTCTGCACCCTCTTGCCTCTTTCTGTACCTTTCTTGATTCTGTTTGTACCTCTCTTGCCTCTGTCTGCACAGTGTTCCATCTTGCTGCACCTTGTTTGCCTTGCCTCTTTCTGCAGTTCTCTTGCCTGATTCTGCACTTCTGTTGCTTCTTCGTGCACTTCTCTTGCGTCTTTCTGCACCCCTCTTGCCTCTTTCTTCACCCATTTTGCTTCTTTCTGCACTTCTATTGCTTCTTTCTGCACCTCTCTTGCTTCTTTCTGCACCCCTGTTGCCTTTCTTCACCCCTCTTCCCTCTTTCTGCACCTCTCCTTCTACTTTATGCACTCCTCTTCCCTCTTTCTGCACCTCTCTTTCCTCCTTCTGCACCTCTTGCCTCTTTCTATAGTTCTCTTGCCTCTGTCTGCTCACTGCTGCCTCTGTCTGCACCAATGCTGGTTCTTTCTGTAGTTCTCTTGCCTTTTTCTACACCTCTCATGCCTTTTTCTGGTCATCTCTTGCCTCTATCTGCTCTTCTCTTGCCTCTTTCTGCACTTCTCTTGCTTCTTTCTGCACTTCTCTTGCTTCTTTCTGCGCTTCTCTTGCTTATTTCTGCAGTTCTCCGGCCTCTTTCTGCACTCCTCTTGCCTCTTTCTGCACCTCTGTTGCTTCTTTCTGCAATTCTCTTGCTTGTTTCTGCATCTCTCTTACTTCTTTCTGCACCCCTAATGTGTCTTTCTGCACCCTTCTTCCCTCTTTCTGCACCCCTCTTCCCTCTTTCTGCACCTCTCTTGCCTCCTCTGCAACTCTCTTCCCTGTTTCTACAGTTCTCTTGCCTCTTTATGTATCTCTCTTCCTTCTTTCTGTACTTCTCTTGTGTAGGATAGTAGGATCTGCACTTATGGTGCCCCCACTTTATTTCTGATGTATACACTGGTTTCTGGCTATAGTCTGGCTGGGTCCCTGCTAATCAGGGCCCCAGCCTCTCTGTTCTCTCTAAACAACTTGGAGTGCATATTAGATGCACTAGTGATTGGATACTGTGGTACCTTATGAGCCCCTAGTATATGGTACCTTAGGTACCAAGGGCATAGGTACTTCACAGGCCTACCAGGGGCTGAAGCATGTATTATGCCACCCCTGGGAAGCAGACTAAATCTGACACCGCAGCCCTGCTACTGCAGCCTGGGTGAGGTAGTATTAGCACTCCTTACTGAGGTATAGGTTCCTATATCTCACCTTACACACACATGTAAACCTACCAGTCACCCCTAAGGCAGGCCCTATCAATCCTGAGGGCAGGGTGCTTGGTTTATATCTGAGGGGGTGCCTCTGCATGAGCAGGGCCCCTCTGCAGCCCTCAGAGTCTATTCTCTGTGGCTGTTTGTGGATGTGGTTAAACCATATTCTCTTAAGTGCATTATAACCTCGCGGTAAATGCTAACTCTGGGATGGCTGCATCAAAACATGTCATGTTTAGTGTCAAATGCTTTGGAATCATACCCCCACACCAGTAACTGGTGTGGGAGCATGATCCCACCCTTCTAGAGGGGAAGACATGTACCTACTGTGGAAGCATGGTAGAATCCTGAAAGAGCCCTGGCATCACAAAATGGATGCCACCAGCACAAACACTGGGCTGCCCTCCTGCTGCTGACCGAAACTCGCAGTGGAGGAGGCCCAACAATAGGCATCCTGTCACAGGGACGTGTAACCACCTTCCAGACAGGATTTAGTGTATTGGGGCTGGGTGGGTGCACTCCTAGAGTGCTTTGAAGTCCTGCACTGGGGGAGCAGTAGGCTCCTCTGTGCAAATCTCTTCACAACACGGAGCTATAGAGGGTGAATGCCAAGCCGCCCTCCTCTCAACATTCATCAAAACAATAAAGGCTTGGCACAGAGAGGGTTCACAATTTTGCTTAGGACCTACACCTCTAGTGGGGATACCTATCTCCACCCAATCTCTGGCATCATGCCCAATGTAATGTGGTCCTAGACCTCTTGAATTTAAGAATAAAAAACTGCAAGCTGACACTCTGCAACCCAACAATACCTCCCCCACAATAGGTGAGTGAAGAGTACTCAACATAATAAGTGTGAAAGTGAGAAGGCACCTCACGTACGCAACACCAGGGAGGCTACCAGCCGGTTCTCGCCAGTATGCCCACGTCTATCATCATTGGTTGCCCACTCACAGAAATCAAGAAAATAGTGTCCAGTGAAAAGAAAAAGAAACAGATAAGAGAAAAAGGAAGTTTTACTGTCCCCAAAAATGAAAGACCCCGTGTATTGAACGGAAACAGGTGTTCCAAGCAATATTATAAAATTGAGTTAAGACTCACTTTAGGTCACCCTCTTTATTCACACTTGTGAGCTTACTCAAATTAAAAGCACTGCATGTTGCTAACCTTTACCAAGAAGGCCAACATGTTTCATTGCCATTTACTATTGTTGTGGCAAATTCATCAGGGCATGGGGTTTCAATCACTCGCCTCACTGGACAAATGCTTTTATGTTGCGGAAGGGCTGTTAAAAAAAGAAAGGAATAGCAGTTTTCTATTTTATTATCAATAAAAACTGACCAACCACTTGTATTTATTGTCAAATCTTTTACATGACAATCACCCATACTAATTGAGTGTATTTACCAAGTGAAGGCTGAGGGCACTCATACCAGCCTCCACCAAGCCAAACGGGGTTGTGTTGAACCCTCTTTCCCCTATTTTTGGAATTGCACTGTCGTTACCTCGTGTTCCACCTGTGGAAAAAAAAATTGGACTTCAAATCATACTCTTTCATAAACAGTGTCCTTCATTTCCTATCTCAATCCATTTAGTGTTCATAATAACCCTATTCTGTCCACAGTCGTGCTTTCGCCTTTTGTTGTTAAGTCTCACTGCACACATTTCAGAAATTATCTGCCGCTTTCAGGCTGCACCAACATTACGGTATTCATATGTCCATGCCATTGAACATAGCTCGAGAGACAACCACCCAACAACCTTACTTTGTTGATCCGGCAGCACTTTCACTCGCCCTGATTGCTCCTTAGGCGTAGAATTCCCCGGGCCCAGAACGGAAAAATACCACCGACACTCATCCAGCATATGCATGTTCTCACCGCGACCGGTATCAGCCTCGCTCCTTAGGCATAGTATTACCCTGAGCCCGGAACGGCAAAATGCCCCAGCAGTATCAACAACACTCATCCAGCATTTACATATTCTCACCGCAACCGGTATCAAAATGAGCCATGTCTCGTCCCCGCTTCACATCGTGTCTACAATTGCAAACTCAAATACTCTTCACCCGGTACACGCCCCCTACGTCCTCCTCACGTGATCCAGACCCAGAACTCGGATTACTTTAATCTTTACCCGCCAACGGCAGACATCTTGGAATGTCAATCAAAACACATAAAATCACTCCGGTCAGATACTTAACCTGTAACAATTACAAATCTGCATAATTAAGTGCAAAAATAGCAAAAAATTGGCGAAATACCTATCAAGTATACGTACTCGGATTGCTTTAGTCTTAATCCGCCACTGGCGGCCATCTTGAAGTGTCAATCAGAACTGCATAATTACATGCCAAAAATGCAACAACAAAAAAGTACCTATCAAGTGTATATCCCACTTAGTATTTTGAAGTAAAATCAGGAGTTCCTAGTCTTGACTGGTCCTTGCACAAGTGTAGATTACTCTCAATGCAAATATTCCCTTTCTGAGAAAATTCTCAACAGTTACTCCTCATGCAGTAGCACACTTCTCATGATCATTTCTAAAGTAAAGTCTGGTAGACCCATAAATATACCTTGTGTTGTTATTTTCCAGGTTATTTCTAGGGCATTACTGTCTACTGACTTTATTCCACTCAATGTGGTCATTTAAACCTATTTGGTCCACTTTTTCAGAAAAAATCCAACAAGCTTCTCTGGTTGCCAACACTTTCTCTATACTGTCATTACTAGCTAACACCCTCTCCAACACAACCCTCTTCAAAGCCTGCGAGTCAGAAAAGTGTTGTACCAGACGTGTAGTGAGTTTACCAGTTTTAATGGTACTCAAGTGCTCTGTAGGAGAGTGGCATCGACTGCATAGGTGCCCCCAACTTTTTGCTGATGTTTTGACTCTTTTCTGACTCTAGCCAGGCGGTGGCCCTGCTATCCAGGACCCCAGCCTATCTGCTTCCTCTCTAAACTAATGTGAGTACCCTAGGCACAAACCAATTGGATACTGAGGACACCCTATTAGCCCCTTGTAGATGGTACCCTAGGTACCCAGGGCATGGGTCCCTCAGAGGCCTACCAGGGGCTGCAGCACTTATTGTGCCACCCCTGGGACAGCCATACAAACTGACACCACCAGACCACTACTGTAGTCTGGGTAAGGTGGTGCTTGCACCCCTTACAGTGATATAGGTATCCTGTATCCCACTTAAATACAACACATATATCCTCACAGGTCACCCCTAAGGCAGGCCTTGCTAATCCTACAAGGCAGGGTGCTGAGATATGTGTGAGGGAGAACCCCTACCTGAGTAGGGCCCCTCTGCAACCTTCGTTAAAACTATTGCTGGGTTGTTTGTAGTGTAGCCATACCATATACTCTTAACCGCATTATAAGTAATCGCGATAGCGTGATAACTTGAGAGTGGCTGCACAGAACCATGTCATGTTTGGTGTCAAACATCGAGGAATCATACCCCCAATCCAGCCATGGGAGTGAGGGCTTGATTCCCCCCTGCTGGAGGGGTGATATGGTAAAAGCAGCAGATTTTAGACACCAATTTAAAAGTGCACACGTAGTACAAAATGGATGCTACCCGCCACCCACACGACTCTGGCTGCCTGTTGCTGGGCAGAACTCCAGCCACGGCAGCTGGACAATAGGGATCTTGTTGCAGGGAGGTGTTCCCACCTCCCCAGACAGACTATGTGGATTGGAACTGGGTGGGTGCACCATAGGATGTCTTTCATACTTGCACGTAGGCTTCTCCAGTGCCTACTTCTGCATACACTGCCTCAAACCGGTTCAGGGGCATACTGTCCCCTGCCCTGGTGGGAAAACACACAAAGGGGAGTGGGTGTAGCCACCCTTTCCCGCCTGAACTCTCATTGGTGGGCTGTGATTCAGACACTCCCCTAATCTCTGGATAAAGGTGGGTTCCGGGGCCCCAGAGCCTCAGATTAATCTTGGACTTCAAAGACTTGAACCTTCGATGAGCTGCCGCACAGCTGAATGAAGAAATCTCCCTTGGGGTAAAGGAGTTACCCCCCTGCTTGGCAGGCACCTGAAACACTGCAAGTGACCCAGTTGGAACTCCACTGCTCCTACGGACATCGAAGACTTCTGCCTACCCTGAGGTGGGTTTCCAAGCATCCCAGAGGCCAGTGAGTGTGCACAGCAAAGCTCAGCACCGTGGACCCCGTGGGTGCCGAGATCCCCAATACCCCAGGACACCAGCCACCTCTTGCACATCACACGACCCCGACCAGTGGGGGAGTTGTGCTTTGGCCCATCATTGAGCCAACCTCTCCGCATTACTTGTGCCAAAGGACGACACTCCAGCCTGCTCCGGCGACCCGTGGGCTCATCTTTACGCACTCCAAATTGCTGCCTCCTGTGGTCCCTTGTCTCTCGACTGGTGGGCCCTAGCAGAGGTCAATCTTTACTTTAAAGGGCTCCCCTGGTTGCTCCAGGCCTGCTCTACAGTCTCCTTGCTGGAGACCTCGCTCAGACCTCGTGGGTCTGCCCCGTAGCTGTTTTGTGATCCTTCCATGGGTTGCGGTTGCCAATGCTAGGTGGATCCAATCCGGACACTAACACCACCGCGGCCTTCATCTTTTGTGGGACAGTCGCCCTCCAGAAGCTGGCCTTCCTTGAAGCCTCCTGGACCCCGTGGCTGCTGATCCAAGCTACCCGTCTTCAACCTGGAAGCACCCGACATTGAAGGGCTCTTTCTCCTGAGCTCCCTGGTCACTGGCTAGTGACCCACACTCTGTCCCCTCTGCTTTCAGGTCCTTACCTTCAAGATCTACATCTTCAATCTGCACGACATCGACGACGCTTCACGCCAGCAGCAGTTCTTCACCTTTATCCATTGAAAACGAGATTGCGACCCGACATCGAAAACGACCTATGCACCCGGCTTCCCTGGGGCAGGTAACAGTGGTACCTCGGTACTGTCATGGGTGTGGGCCCTCCAAAAGCTTAACTCTAAGCTCCTGAACTTGAACTCCTGCTAGAAGTGTCCAGATTCTTGTAATTTCCAACCGCGACATTTCCCATAGGGTTTAATAGAGATCCCGACTGTAGTTTAAACACTGCACCTGTCTCCCGTGGGTCCCCTTCCTCACTACCTTGGGTGGTTTCGTAAGGGGCCAGCGACCCTATGTGCCCTAGGCACTGTCTGCAGAACTGTCGTGGTTCTTATACCACTTTTTTAATATATGGTTTGGTCCCCCCCGGGGCCCTGTGATTCCAGTGCTATTTATTGTTGTTTAAATGCTTTATTGAATTGTATATTTACCTCCAGCCTCACAAGAGACTAGTGGGATTTGTTCTTAGAATAAATACATATATTTTGAATATATACCTGTGTGGACTACTCTTTCATTTGGTCATTCAAGAGGTTATCCATGGTAAAACAATAAGCTTAACACTCCTTCAAGACTTAGCCTGAAGGCTGCTCTCCACAGCTACCACTAGGATAGCTTTCTTTAAAGGTTGTCTTTTAACCTATAACCTTAAGAGTCAAATTGGACTGGTGCAAGGTGTCCCCTATAACTAGTGGACAGCATATGCCAGGCCAACTTCTCACATTGGTGTGCAGCGGTTGGATTCAAGTTTGCCATTGTTTTACCAGATAACAAATTGAATTTCTAAAGTGAAAGCCACTTTGGTACTAAAGGTACATATAAATTCAGCCTAGAATACAATAAGTTCTACTGAACTTAGGAGTTGTGTGTAAAGGGCTTAGCACACCTTGACTACAACTCGAGAAAGGTTTCAGTAGGCCACACCTAGTGTAGGTAGATGCAACAATCCACTACACTAGTAATGTCTTCAGGATCAGGAGCCCATAAGGCCCTGGAAGGACCTTCAAAGGTCCCAGTCGACAGGTATGACAATCTCACTTTTGCTGAGCTTAGGGAGATGTGCACTGCTAGACATTTGAATACAACCAAAGGTGCCAACACACAACGTCTCAGAGAAATTCTGCTCATTGCAGACTTCAAGCAGACTATAGTGTCTGATGGGGTAGACAGGTTGGGTGGGCGTCCCACAGAAGAGGACACCCAGGTGGTGGTCTCTGATGAGGACCAGGAAGAGGATAATGAACTTGACATGGAAGAAACAGACCACTCTACACATGGAGGTGGAGGCCCAATGGGTACCCCCTCCATCCCTAATGGGAGAGTGGTGGATCCAAACAGAAGGAGCAGATCCCCCTCAGAGGAGTCTGCCCATTCTGAGAGATCCAAAAGGACCTCTGCCTCTTCTCAGAGAAGAGACTCCTCCCAAGAGAGGAAATGCAGACTGATCCAGTTTGAACAGGCTAAGCTTCAGCTCAGGAGAGAACAGTTAGCATTAGACAGGGAGTCCCTGGAGCTTCAGGAAGCTTCAAGAAAGTGGGGTATAGAGACCCCTGGTGGCAGTAATAATACCCCTAGAGTTAGAGAGAAAGCTCCTGACAATAGGAACCTGCATAAGGTTGTGGCCCCCTATCAGACAAGGGATGACATCCATAAATGGATCACTGCACTTGAAAGGGCCTGTAAAGTTCAAAGGGTCCCAGTAGATCAGTGGGCAGCAATCTTATGGCTCTCCTTTGCTGACAAAGGAAGAGACAAGCTCCTCTCTGTTAGGGAAGAGGATGCAGATGATTATTATATCTTGAAAAGTGCTTTGATAGATGGGTTTGGTCTAACCACTGATCAATACAGGTTAAAGTTCAGAGATACCCAGAAAGCACAAAATCAAGATTGGGTAGACTTTGTAGATTGTGCTACCAAGGCTCTGGAAGGTTGGTTAAATGGCAGTAAAGTAAATGATTATCAAGGATTGTACAATCTCATCATGAGGGAGCAGATTCTTAATAACTGTCAGAATCAACTATTACATCAGCACCTGGAGGACTCAGATCTGACCTCTCCCCAAGAATTGGGAAAGAGGGCAGACAAATGGGACAGAACCAGGATCAAGCAAAAGTCCAGCCCTTGGGGGGTGCAACTAAAAAGGAAGATGCCAAAAACTCTGAGAAGGGTGGGAAAAAGGGAAAAGACCAGCAGTCTTCAACAGGCCCCCAAAAAGCAGCATCTTAAAATTCCCAATCTAACAAAGCTAAACAGCCAAGGAAGCCATGGTGTAAAAACTGTAAGCAGAAAGCCCATTGGACTTCAGACTGTAACAAGGCCAAAGACTCCACCAGTACCACTACACCTGCCCCATGGCACCTGTTCCCCCTAGTCCAGCTATAGGTGGTGGTACACAGAACAAGGGTATAGTAGGGTTGACCCTGGGATCTGGAGAGGACTCTGGCCTAGTCAGAACACCTACTCAGGATGTGCTAGTTTGTGATGGGGACCTGTCCCTATTTGTGAGGCCCAGTGGTCTGGGCAAATACAAACAACAGCCTAGGATAAATGGAAGGGAGTCTCTAGCATACAGGGACACAGGGGCTGCCTCTTTCTGCAACCATCTTGCCTCTTTCTGCACCTCTTTCTGCAACTCTTGTGGTCAGTCTGAACTATGAAGTGAGTGCCAAACAAGTATGGCCTCAGCTTCTTCAGGGCCCACACCACAGCAAAGGCCTCCCTCTCTATAGCTGACCAACGTTTCTCTCTAGGGGTCAGCCTTCTGCTTATAAAAGCTACTGGCTGGTCTTGACCTTCATCATTCAGTTGAGACAGTACAGCTCCCACACCCAGCTCAGAAGCATCTGTTTGGACAATGAAATATTTTGTGTAGTTTGGACTCTGTAAGATGGGGGCAGTGCACATGACCTGCTTTAGGTCATCAAATGCCTTTTGACAGCTAGCTGTCCACTGAACCTTCTTTGGCATTTTCTTTGAGGTAAGATCATTTAAGGGGGTCACTATAGATCCATATCCCATAACAAACCTCCTATAGTACCCAGTCAGGCCTAAAAAGGCTCTCACCTGTGTCTGGGTGGTTGGAGCTACCCATTCCATTATGGTCTGGATTTTGCTCTTTAAAGGTTGAACCTGGCCTGCACCTACAAGGTGGCCCAGTTACACAACCTGACTCTGCCCTATCTGGCACTTAGTGGCCTTGATAGTGAGGTCTGCTTTTTGCAGGGCCTCCAAAACATTTCTGAGGTGGACCAGGTGATCCAGCCAGGTGGAACTAAAGACAGCAATATCATCTAGATAAGCTGAGCAATACGTTTCCATACCTGTCAGAACTTTGTTCACCAGCCTCTGAAAAGTGGCAGGTGCATTTTTCAAACCAAAGGGCATCACCAGGGGTTGAAAATGCTGATTTGGCCTTGGCATCATCAGCTAACTTGATTTGCCAGTAGCCAGCTGTTAGGTCAAATGTACTCAGATATTTGACTGAGGCCAAAGTATCAATGAGCTCATCTGCCCTGGGAATTGGATAGGCATCAGTCCTGGTGACTGCATTGAGGCCTCTGTAGTCTACACAAAACCTAATTTCTTCCTTACCACCCTGGGTATGAGGTTTAGGCACAAGGACTACTGGACTAGCCCAAGGGCTATCTGAAGGCTCAATCACACCTAGTTCCAACATTTTCTGGACTTCAGTCCTGATACAGTCCCTGACATGGTCAGGTTGCCTGTAGATTTTACTCTTGACAGGCAGACTGTCTCCAGTGTCCACCTCATGGGTGCACCAGGAAGTCTGACTAGGGGTCAGGCTAAACATATGTCTGAACTGCTGCAGAGCTTGTCTGCATTCAGTTTGCTGATGGTCAGTGAGGCTGCTTGCCAAAGCAACACCATCTACTGACCCATCATCAGGGTTCTGTGAGAGCAGGTCAGGGAGAGGGTCACTCTCCTCCTCCTGTTCCTCATCAGTTGCCATGAGCAAGCCCATGTCAGCCCTGTCAACATATGGTTTCAATCTGTTGACATGAAGCACCCTAAGGGGGCTCCTGGGAGTTCCAAGATTCACCAAGTAGGTGACTTCTCCCTTTTGCTCAACAATTGTGTGGGGGCCACTCCACTTATCTTGGAGAGCTGCTGGGGCCACAGGCTCCAACGCCCACACTTTCTGTCCTGGCTGCTATACAGTCAGCACAGCCTTTTGGTCATGCCAAGCTTTTTGTAGTTCTTGGCCTGTCTCCAGGTTTTTGGTTGCCTTCTTCATGTATTCAGCCATCCTGGAGCGGAGACCAAGTACATAGTCCATCATATCCTGTTTTGGAGGTTTGAGAGGTAACTCCCAGCCCTCTTTCACCAAACATAATGGACCTCTTACAGGGTGCCCAAACAGAAGTTCAAAAGGGCTGCAGCCAACCCCCTTCTGTGGGACCTCCCTGTATGCAAACAGAAGGCAGGGAAGTAAAAGGTCCCATTTTTGCCTAAGCTTTTCTGGGAGGCCTTTAATCATTCCCTTTAGGGTTTTGTTGAACCTTTCAACTAACCCATTGCATTGTGGGTGATAGGGAGTAGTGAACTTGTAGTTTACACCACACTACTTCCACATTGCTTTTAGATACCCTGATATGAAGTTTGTGCCTCTGTCAGATATAACATCCTTAGGGAAACCCACTCTGGAAAAAACTCCAATGAGGGCTCTTGCCACCACAGGGGCTGTGGTCGTCGTGAGGGGAATTGCTTCTGGGTACCTGGTGGCATGATCCACTACCACCAGGATAAAGCCGTGCCCAGATGCTGTTGGAGGGTCAAGGGGACCAACAATGTCAATCCCTACCCTTTCAAAGGGTACCCCCACCACAGGTAGTGGTATCAGGGGGGCCTTTATTGTGCCACCTGACTTGCCACTGGCTTGGCAAGTGACACAGTAGGAACAAAACTCCTTTGTGTCCTCTGACATGTGTGGCCAATGAAAATGTGGAACAAGCCTGTCCCAGGTCTTGTTTTGGCCCAAGTGTCCTACCAAAGGGAAATCATGTGCTAGGGTCAAGAGGAACCCCCTAAACTTCTGAGGTATTACCAACCTCCTGGTGGCTCCAGGGGTAGGATCTCTAGCCTCAGAATATAGGAGTCCCTCATCCCAATAAACTTTGTGGGACCCACTAGCACTCCCAGCAGCCTCCGCAGCAGCCTGCTGTCTGAGAGGTTCAAGAGAGGGGCAGCACTGTTGCTCCTTACTCAGATCTTCCCTGGAAGGTCCCCCTGCCCCCAAGAACTCAACCTGATCAGGCTCAAGTCCCTCTGGGGCAGTTCCTTCTTCAGGATCTGCTTCTCCTCCCTCAGGAGGGGAATCTGAGATCTGAGGCAGAGGGGAAGACACTGCCTTAACTCTACTGCTCCTCCTCTTGGGTAGTATCTGGTCCATATTTTCAGGATCCAGAGCTGGTTCAGCTTTATGCATTTTGGCCTGTGAACCGGTCGCAGAAAATACCTCTGCAGGTATGTCCAACATCTCAGCATGAGTCCATAACTTTACTTCAGACCAGGCTGAAGCCTCTAGATCATTGCCCAATAAACATTCGACAGGGAGGTCTGCACTGACTCCTACCTTCTTGAGGCCAGTTAACCCTCCCCAGGAGAAATTCACAACTGCCAGACTATGGTTGGTCCTGACATTGCTTGTATTGGTAACCTGGTGCATTTCCCCCAGGATGATCTGATTAGGGTCCACCAGATCCTCTGCCACCATGGTGACACTAGCACCTGTGTCCCTGAATGCCAAAGCCTGTTTGCCATTTATTACAGGCTGCTGTTTGTATTTGCCCAGATTACTGGGGCTCACTAGGAAGGACATATCAATGTCTCCCTCACAAACCAGCAATGCCTGAGTGGGTACTCTGACTAGGCCAGAGTCCACTTCAGGACCCAGGGTCAACCCTACTACACCCTTATTCTGATTACCACCTCCACCAGTAGCTGCATTAGGCGGAACAGTTGCCTTAGGGGCAGGAGTGGTGGTGGTTTGGTCTTTGGACTTGGTAAAATCAGAAGTCTGTTTACAGAATTTGCACCAGGGCTTCTTTTGGCCTTTTCCCTTTGTAGACTGTGAATCCCCACCAGATGCAGATTGTTGGGGCCCTTGTGAAGACTTCTGGTCTTTTGACTTATCCCCACCTTTCTCTGAGCCTTTAGGATCTTGCTTCTTGGTGTCACCCCCTTGGTTCTGGGTTTTCTGCCTCACCCTGGTTCTGACCCATTTGTCTGCCTTCTTTCCCAATTCTTGGGGAGAGGTCAGATCAGAGTCCACCAGGTACTGATGCAACCTCTGTTTTTGGCAATTATTAAGGATCTGTTCTCTCATCATAAGATTATATAATCCCTTAAGATCAGTTACTCTTCTACCAACCAGCCAACCCTCCAGAGCCTTGGTTGCACAATCAACAAAGTCAGTCCAGTCCTGAGTCTGTGCTTTCTGGGTGTCTCTGAACTTCAACCTGAACTGTTCAGTGGTTAAGCCAAACGCATCTATTAATGCACTCTTCAGGACTTCATAATCATCAGCATCCTCTTCTCTAACAGTGAGGAGCTTGTCTCTACCTTTATCAGAAAAGGAGAGCCACAAAATTGTTGCCCACTGCTTCTGGGGGACCTGTTGTACTCTACAGGCCCTCTCCATAGCAGTTATCCATTTGTGGATATTATCCCCACTCTGGTAGGGAGTAACAACCTTGGACAGGTTCCTATGGTCTGGAATATATTCTCTACCTCTAGGGACACTGTTGCTGCCACCAGGGAGTTCTAACCCCTCTCTTCTAGAAGCTCTCTGGAGCTCAAAGACTTCTTTGTCTAATGCCAACTGCTTGGCCTTGAGGGCTACTCTGGCTTCCTCATACTGCAGCAGTTTGTACATCCTGTCAGAGGAGGTCTCTCTTCTATTAAAGTATGAGTTCCTCTGCTGGACAGATTCTCTGCCAGAGTGATATGAGTGGTCAGATTCCCTTGAAAGTGACCTAGGCCTCTCCTCCACTCTGTCAGCTCCCTTATGGAGAATTCCTCTGTCCTCTTCAGATCCTTTTGGATCTGGCCCTTCAATCACAGACTCCAGGTCATCTTGATTTTCATCATCTGACCCAGAGACTATGGCTGACCCACCCCCTGATCCAGATCCACTAGCTCCTAGAGCTAGTCTAAGATCATCTGCTGTCAGCAAATCAATCAGGTGTAGTGTGGAGGGACTCCGTCCTAGCTTCAGGTGTCTTGCAACACAGATGGCTTTCAGGTCAAACAAAGTAATGTCCTTATAATGAGGCTGGGTGGACCCACTGGCTCCATCCCTTGAGGACATTCTAGTGTTGTGCAGTGTTGTACTACCTACACTGGGTTTGTGGCCTACTGATCCTAGCCTGAGCTGTAGCAAGGGTGTGCTATCCCTTCACAAACAGATCTAAGTTCAGTAGAACTTATTAATACTAAGCTTGACTTTATATGTACCTTGAGTACCTTTAGTGGTTTTCAGTTAGTAATTCAAGTAGAGATTTTCTGGTAAATCAATGACAAGCTGGAATCCCACACGCTGCCCACCAATGTGAGAAGTTGGCCTGGCATATGCTGGTCACTAGTTATAGTGGCCACCTCACACCAGTCCAATTTGACTCTTATGGTAGATAGGTTTAAGACAACCTTTTAAAGAAAGATATCCTAGTGGTAGCTGTAGAGAGCAGCCTTCAGGCTAAGTCTCAGAGGAATGTAAAGCAGCTTGTTTTACCTTATAATCTCTTGAATTACCAAATGAAAGGACACCACACAGGTATATATATCAAATATATATGTATTTATTTCTAGACACACTCTACTAATCTCTTTTTGAGATTAGAAGTCAGGAACATATGCAAATTTCAACGTTTCACAATAAGTTAAGCACAAATATGGCTGGGGCCCTAGGGGCGTACCAGACCATATACTAAAAAAGAGGTTTAGGAAAGTCGACTTGCAAGGGGACAAGGCCTAGGGCCTGTAGAATCGCTGGGGCTTCACTAATCCACCCAAAACAGGTAAGTAAAAGACCCACGAGACACGCGTGCAGTGTGAGAACACAGCCACGGGTTCCCTATTGGTTTCAATGGAGCAAGTCGCGGTTGGATTTTTAAAGTTTAAGGGTACTTCTAGGAAGTCTACAAGCAAGTCACTTACAAGGTAAGTAGTTCGAGGGCCAACACCCACAGGAGCACCGGAGTGCACGAGTTACCTCACCCAGGGAAGCCGGGTGCATAGGTGTCTTTTGCTGTCGGGTCGCTTCGTCGTTTTCTATGGAAGCCAAAGAAGTTTTGCTGCTTGTGAAGACTGAAGAAGTGTCCGGTGGAATCCAAGGCTGGATTCAAGATGAAGAAGACCTGAAAGCAGAAGGGACAGTGTTCACAGTCACTTGCTAGTGACCCGGGGCCAGGAAGATGGATGCCCACGGAAGTCGGGTGATTTCAGGTTATCAAGGGTGTTTTGACTCTTCAGCCACAAGGTCCAGGAGGCATCAACGATGGCCAGGAGCTGGATTTGGAGTGTCCCACAAAGTCTGCAGCTTACTGAGGTGTCGGCAACTGGATTGGAGCCAACAAGCCTTGGCAACAGCAAGTCTTGTGGAAATCGAAGAAAGTCAGCGGTGCAGACCATCAAGGTCTGAGGGACTCACCCAGCAAGGGTAAGTCAGGGCAGGCCTGGAGCAACCAGGGGAGCCCTTTGGTTTGATGAAGAAGTCTTCAGGTGACCCACAAGCCAGCCAGCAAGGGATCGCGAAGACGCCTTGTGAGGATTCGCTTCACAGAAGCCCACAGTCACTCGGGACGAGGTAGGCCTCTGATTTTCAAGGGAAATCCTGCTGGAGACTGGGACCACACGTGGTCCAATGCACAAGTTAGTAGAACATCGTGAAGGGGTTGCACTTGACAATAGTGCACTGTACCCGGGTATTGTGGTTCCTCGTCACTCATGGGGTCCACTCGCCTCAGCTCTGCTGGGGACTCACAATGGCTGTCAAGAAGTCAGGAAATCCACTTCCGGGCTGCAGGGACTTCAGACTCCGGTAGGAGCGGGAAAGTTTGCGACCGTTGATTCAAGTTTTTGGTGCCTACCAAGCAGGGGAGTCACTCCTTGACTCCAAGGGAGATTCTTCCGTATTCCAAAGGTAGTGGAACATCAAAGGGCCAGGATTCTTCTTGTAGAGCGTCGTCCAGGGATATCTGATTTGCAATGGCAAGGTTTCCCTATCTTATACTAAAAGAAAGGGAGGGACTAGCTCTATGACCACTCCTCTAGGAGGGTCAGGGGGGTGGGTGGCTACACCCACTTCCCTTCGTCCAGTTTCGTGCCAGAGCAGGGGCTGGTAGCCCCAGAACCGGTTTGAGCTGGCATATGCACAGAGGAGCCTACTGCTCCCCCAGTGCAGGACTTCAAAGCACTCTAAGAGTGCACCCACCCAGCCCCAATACACTAAATTCTGTCTGGAAGGTGGTGGTGTTGGGCCTCCTCCACTGCGAGTTTCAGTCAGCAGCAGGAGGGCAGCCCAGTGTCTGTGCTGGTGGTATCCATTTTGTGATGCCAGGGCTCTTTCAGATTTCTACCGTGTTTCCACAGTGGGTACATGTCGTCCCCTCTAGAAGGGTGGGATCATACTCCCACACCAGTTACTTGTGTGGGGTATGATTCTAAGTTGTTTGACAAAAAACATGACATGTTTTGATGGATTCATTCCAAAGTTAGCATTAACCGGGAGGTTATAATGCACTTAAGAGTATATGGTTTAACCGCATCCACAAACAGCCACAGGGAATAGACCCTGCCAGCTACAGAGGGGCCCTGCTCCGGCAGAGGCACCCCCTCACATTGTAAACCAAGCACGCTGCCCTCAGGATTGATAGGGCCTGCCATAGGGGTGGCTGATAGGTTTATATGTGTGTGTATGGTGAGATATAGGAACCTATACCTCTGTGAGGAGTGCTAACACTACCTCACCCAGGCTGCAGTAGAAGGCCTGAGGTGTCAGATTTAGTCTGCTTCCCAGGGGTGGCATAATACATGCTTCAGCCCCTGGTAGGCCTGTAAAGTACCTATGCCCTTGGTACCTAAGGTACCATATACTAGGGGCTCATAAGGCGCCACAGTATCCAATCACTAGTGCATCTAATATGCACTCCAAGTTGTTTAAAGAGAACAGAGAGACTGGGGCCCTGATTAGCAGGGACCCAGCCAGACTATAGCCAGAAACCAGTGTTAACATCAGAAAAAAAGTGGGGGCAACATAAGTGCAGATCCTACTCTCCTACAATTAGTTATTACTGTATGCAGGACATTTTTTGCATATTCAATTAGCCTCATGGTATCGGGTACTTAATGAGATAGATACTCTAGTACTTCTATACAGATCAGGCTTTCAGCCATTACAATTGACAATTGAAATATGTATTTGAGGTCAACTGTTTCTGTGTGGCTAATGCGGGATTAGTCCTTTATATTTGTTTATGGTTTTTTTAATTGGCAGCTTTTTTATTCTCTTTGGACATTTGAGGCTTCACTACCAGATGACCTAAGTGACTTGACTTGACTTGCGCAATTGGTGGGTTCTTATGTTTGTTTATATAGTGTATTATCTCTTTTCTAAAAACAGAGGATTTATCCATGTATTGGTCTCCATATAGGGAACCATAGGTTTTAATATAAAGTGATAGATGGTTATCTTGGGCTTCTTTCTTTTCACATGGTTTAGTCACAGGTTTTGCTCTCTTTACATGCCTTGCTATTTCTAGTGACGTCACAATGATGGATGCTTTGCATTGATCTATTTTTACTGCGGCACGGGGTCTTTTTGGTTAATCGCCTTCCCTTCCTTTCTTTCCCTATTTTTCTTGTTAAGAAAAATATGGTTAGGATTAAAAGTGATACCGGATAAACATTATAATATGTTAATCTGTGTTGGTAAATTTATATATTGTACTTATCTCCGTCTTTTGTAGCCTTGAAAAAGTCTGAATACGCACTATGGTACAGATGAAACACGTGTTGGCTTGGTTTATATCTATTGCTGTGAAACTTGCTGTACAGAAATAAAGAAGACGAATTGACGTCGAGTGTGAAGAATACATTGACAGAAAATAAGGCCATATTAATCTGGATCTGTTTAAATTGTGTCATCAAGATATTTACACTCATTTACTATCTGTTTTTTGGGTGAAAAGCGCCAAATGTGACTGGATCAGGGAGTGCTATTACTGAGTATTCTTCAGGAATACAGCTTCTATTTGACTCATGAAACACATTATTTCCAATTTTCCACATTATTAATAAACAAATCCTACTATGTTATCATTACATGAGTAGAATTAAAACTATTCCATAACACATTGGGGCAGATTATACATGGGTGTCAATATGAGACGCGGAATGTCAGTTACATTCTTAATACACATTATATACATATTAGAACAGAAAAGGTCATTGACATACTGAACACAACTCTTTTAGTCCTAAATTAGTCACTCAAAATAGACGTGAGTGCGGCCTACTCATGATTATAATGTACTCCTACTGGGAACCTTTAGGAGAAGATGGAAGCAAACATAAAGCGCAAACCACGCTTCTCCACCGACGTGCTCAACTTGTTCCACAGTATCCTAATGAGCAACTAGATTGCTAACATTCTATATTTATTACAAAAGTGTGGCACGCCTGGCATCATCCTGATGTAATCAAAACTGTAATGCCTAGAGCATTTCCTTTAGAAATTATAAAAATGAGGGGATCTTAATCCCATAGAAATTATGGTTAGTTCCCTACAAAACTATAATGAGGACATATTTTCTGAGTTCTCAAATAACGACAAATCACTTTTAAATTACTTGCTATCTTGATGTTTTTTTTATCAAGTTGATCACTTGATTATATGTTACAATTAGGGGAGAGAATGTGGCATTACGACCAGATCTGCTGACTTTGCAACTGGGGAACAAGGTTTGATTTTCAGCATTAGCACAACCTCCTGTGATTCTGGGCAAATCACTTAATCTCACCATGCCAAAAGCCCAAAAGCAATGTGTACTTGTGTAATGTACCTGATGCTAATGTAAAGCAATCCAATACTTTCGTGTCAATCCGCGCTATATAAAACTGCAAAAAATGTAACATATGATGGGGCATATTACCAAGCCCCTATCATCACCACAACATCACTTTTTGTGACGTTGTGATGGCGATAGGGTCAGCGCCCTATTACCAAGGCAGTGTTTAAACCAAATAACGTGGCTAAAAGCCACGTTACGTGTCTTAACGCTGCCTTGGTAATAGGGCCCCTTTCATGCTAAAATTAGTGTGAAAGGGGCGTGCAGTGGGTGTTGCGGTGGGCGTTCCACCGCCACACCCATTCACTTCGACCCTGCCACCTATTATCAAGAGAGGCGATAATAGGTGGCAGTGCCAAACTTCAGACCAGGAAAATCCTGGTCTTAAGGTGGGCAAAACGAGGAGAAATGCTTCATTTCTCCTCGTTTTTGCTTTTTCCATGTGTGCTCCCTAATGCAGCACACATGGAAAAAGCAAAATGCCAAGGTTTGTTTATGTACAGGAAGGTGTCCCTTCCTGTACATACACAAACCTCCCTGCTCAAGACACCCTTGCACTCTTGTGCAAGGGTGCCTGCGTTGGCGTTTAGTCGTGAGACTTAGCGCCATCACAGGGGGAAACGCCAGGCTGCACCATATCCTTGGTAATATGGTGCAGCCTGGCGCTTCCGAATTGGCGATGAGAGGCGTTAAGCCAAGGAGGCTAACGCCTCTCACCGCCACTTCCTAGATAATATGCCCCTAAGTGTTTTGCACATTTCTGTCATTGAGCTATACTTATAGTATATATACTTTATTTGGATATAAAAATATCCTTAAAAGAACACCTCAAAGTTACAACAGCAATACACATTATTAAAAAAAGACAAAAAACCATAGCATAAGAGCAGTGGTTGTTAAAAACTTCAAATTGCATTAAAAGCTTCACTGGTGTGTAAATGGTAAAGGAACTTAGTATGCAAAATGGCAATGACAACATGAAGTTTAAAATGCATTCGATTTCAGGTGTTTAACAGTCAGCCATAAATGCAATCCAATATTTCGTAAAATAACAGCAGATTGTACAAAGCTGCAGTCAAGTAAGAGCAATTTTAGCAGCACTAAATAGATTGCAGAATGGAATGGAATAGCTCTTAAAAAAGGGCACGATGACATACCATTCCCGTTACTGCCTAAAAGTGCGGTATGCATGTGGTATAAAGGTTGTAAAAGCAATATTTAGAGCTGTGTTTTCTGGCATTAAAGCTGCAATAATTGCTTGTCTACACGTCCGGATTCCCAGCCTATTCCACTCAATTTTCAGTTTACGTCTACGTTGTGACATAAAAGAGGGACAAAGGCATACTATGTGCTCCAGGGTTTCAGGAGTCATGCCGCACCCTCTGCACGTTACATCCTCTGACAGACGGCGCCATACGGGCAGTTCTTTTAGGAATTGCCAATCGCCCAGTCTGACAGCCATAAAACTGAGTTTTAGGTGCAAGGAGTAAGTACAGGATAGGTAGGATGCGGGGGATAACCGACCATACGAGATCATTGTTGCCCATGCATGTCTGCGTTGGGCAAAATGAGCTTTATCAATAATCAGGGACCTCATTCGAATGCATTTCTTAATGCTAGTTTTAAATACTGACTTACTAGGGTTGAGGTCCCATAATGCACCCGCAGACATTTCTTGGATCGAATCCTTAAAAAAACGACTATAAGAGCCGCATGGGTTTTTCTGGGAGATATCCAGCCAAATTAAAGACTCCAATGAGCCTGTGTTTGCTTGTCTCAGTTTATGGCACAGATTTAAATACATTCCAGTGCCAGAAATTTCATAATTTAATAAGCCCAATTCAAGTCTAATCTGAGCAGCAGAGGCAGTTTTGGGCAAATGGAGAATTTTTTTGTAGAGTTTGGTCACATGTTGGTTAAAGATGGAGTTTAGTTTCCCCCTAAAAATCTCAGCACCGTATGTCAATGTCGGCCCAATTTTTGCTCTCATAACTTCCAATAATGGGGATAGACTTGGGCCAGACAGATTTCTTGAAAGCTTGCAGAGGTTCACCTGGAGATTCATAGCTTTTACTGAAATGTCCTTACGCTGTTTATTGAAGTTGCCCCTGGAGTCAAAATTGACCCCTAGATATTTATATGCATTTCCTATTGTGAGACTCATGTTGTTATACAGCCATCCTCCACCACGGTAACGTTTTCTACCGAAAATAACCACTTGGGTTTTCTTTAAATTAACCTCTAATCTATTCATGGTGGTGTAAATTTCTAGTTTATTTAGTAGCCTTTGCAGCCCTACCCGTGTCAGACTAAAAAGGACCAGGTCATCGGCATATAAAAGATTACTTATTGATACACATCCAATCTTGGGCGGGTGGCTATTTATTTCTTCAAGGGAGGATGGCAGGTCCGCTATGAACAAATTAAAAAGGAGGGGGGCCAGCACACATCCCTGTTTGACCCCTCTGGTTGTCATGATTTTCCGAGAGAGATGTGTGCCAGTCCCCAACTTCACTTGTACCCATGTGCCCGAGTGCAGTTGGATGATCGCATCAAGGAGTTTGGCTGGGATCCCCCATTTTTTTAACTTCTCCCATAGAGCAGCCCTTGGTACCCGATCGAATGCGGCTTTAAAATCTACAAAACAGCAAAAAAACACCCTGGATGTAACTAATGCTTTATCGACAATTATAGACAATGTCAGTAAGTTGGTCACAGTGCCGGAATTAGCGGTGAAGCCAGTTTGATTCATTGGAATCAAGTTGTTCTGCTCGGCCCAGGATCTCAGCTCCTCCAGTAGGGTTCCTGCGTAAAACTTGGCCTCAATGTCTAATAGGGCAATTAATCTATAGTTGTTTGGCGAGGCCTGAGAGCCTGACTTGTAGATTGGGTGGATTATTGCCCCTCGCCATGAATCCGGTATAGTTGAGCTTGTCAATGCGAAGTTAAAGAAATTGGTTAGGTATCTTGAGCATAGGTCAATATTTGTTTTAAACAAGGTCTGTGGTAGGCCATTTGGACCCGGAGCGCCATCTGGTCTTGCTTTTAATAATACTTTAGTGACCATTTCTTGGGTGACCTGTAGGTCTTCACTTCGTGGGTCTAAACAATCCATGGACCTGCTCCAGTTCAAATATGAATTTGTTGTCAATGGGTTAGAAGCACATGAAACTATAGACGCTGAGACCTCTGAGGCCCTAAAATGGTCTGTCAAATAGGCAGACCAGTCGGCTTCTGCAATGTTTGCTGTCCCAAATCTAGATGGGCTGGAGTTTTGGCGATTGATTAAGGCCCAGAATCTTCTAGAGTTGCAGTTTTTGCTCTCCCATAAAAGTTTACACCAAAATTGGCCTAGATGGCGCCGTTTGTCAATTTGTATAGCCTCCTTGAGTAATTTTTGGTTGGTTTTATACCCATTCAAGAACTCGTTGTTTCCTGGGGATGACTTGAGAATCCGCAGAGCTTTGTTTCTAGATTTCTTCAATACCCTTGTTTGACAGGAGATTGACAACTGGCGACTAAAATGAGCCTTGTGTACATGTTGTTTAGATGGAAAACGGCTTATCAATTGGGAGCAGAAGGGCGACCACGCGCCAGTGGAGAAAACCACTGCATCCGTGCTTTCTGTTATAAATACCAAGCATGCTTTCATGATGTTTGAGCTGATGTCGTCATTCCATCTTAACCGTTTTAGGTTTCCTGTGTAGATTCCTGGGCATGTTTTTGAAGCAAGTTTATGGTACTCTGGCTGTATATTGAGGGTAACCACTTGTGGACGATGATCACTTTCTGATCGAGGAAGAATGCTATAGTTACCCAAGTGGTGGAACAGCGCTGAATTACAGATGGTATAGTCTAAGTAGGAGCATTTACGGCCATTTGTCCAGGACCAGTTAGGAGGAGTATCATTCATAGATCTGCCGTTCATTACCAGAAAACCTATGCTGTAAAATTGCAGCACACACAGCTCGCCAAGGCCACAATACACTTGGTTTGGGGGTTTGGACTGTGCCTTGACTTCCGTGGTTGAGAATGCAAAAAGCCCTTCATAATCAATAGGATTACCCTGGAAGAGGTTAGTATTAAAGTCTCCGGTAATAATGTAATCTGAATGGGGATAATCCACCGCCAGGTCACACACGATTTTCATTAAACGTGTTAGATGGGCCTTTTTTGAGCGAGTGCTCGGATTAATGTACACATTCAGGAGTAAAAGAGATCGCTGTTTGTTCCATGCGCTAATTTTGACTCCGAGTAACCAGTCTTTGTCAAAGTTCAGTAACTCAATCGGGCCTTTTAAATTATTTCAAACATAGATCGACAGACCACCTTTGGGGTGGCCATAGAGACAGGTTCTGATTGCCGGTTTCCAGAATTTGATGAAACCAATGACTGGGCTGATTTGGGAGGCCCAGGTTTCCTGAAGGGCTATTAAATCATGACCAAAAATAAAGGAATGCATCTCCAAGTTGGTGATTTTCTGAGAGAGACCACTAATATTCCATGAACATAGGGTGAGCAAAGACTGTGACTGAGGGGTCGGGGTAGTTATGAGAGGAGATAGGTGGCATCTTGATTGGACCTGGACTTTGAGCTATACTTGGGCTACATTTGGGCGATATGTATGCTACATTTGGGCTCTTTTCTCTCTGGTAGCTATCTTTGGAGACTTATTTATTATGAAAATCCCTAATCTCCTCATTTAATGCAGTTTCCTCAGTAGAAAATGCTTTCAGTTTTCCACTTCAATTCCATCAGGATGGCGGTCAGATGTGCCACACTTTTGGCATAAATTCACTCCAGCCAAGATGGCGGGCGTATTTTAGCGAGGCTCCGTCGGACTACCCCGTTATCTGCCATTAATCCTGTGCTGGTAACTACATCGTCAGACCTCCCCAGCCGGTTTGGATCCCTACAGTGTACAGCTGTTTCCTTCCGTCACCATCATGCTGGCCCCCCTGGTGCGTGATCGGGAACTGGGGCATGGTGAGGCCTGGTCTGTCATGTGGTTTTCTAGCCTGAGACAGCGGGCCTGAGGCTCTTGCTCACCTCTAGGCTGGGAGGTGCCCCTCCTGCTGTTGTTGATGCACCGGGCCTGGAGCCCCCTGGCAAATGATTGTTGCAGTGGCTTTCCACCCCCTTTTGAGCGGGGCAGAGCTGCGGGTCGGCCTCTCCTTGGAGCTGGAACTAGTGCTTCTGTGGCCTGGCAGGGGTGGCTAGTGCCTGGCAGAGAGGTGAGGATGCGGCGTAGGGGGACCCTGCTTCTTTCCTAGATGGCCATTGCTATGGGAACCTGGAGGACGTTTTAGGCCTAGGTCTTTGCAGTGCAGGAGGCAGCTGCGAGGATGTGTGCTGCCCCGTGCAGCGTGGAGGCCTTCCTTTTCCCAAGACAGAGACTGGAGTTGAGGTGTGGCATTGTGGCCTGGCCCTGGTAAATTACTGCCCAGTAATTTAGCAGGGGCACAAGGGTGGGATTGGGCCCAGGCCCCTTGCTCACGACTGCAGGTACCACACACTGCACAGAGTTTGGGGTGCAAAGGGACTGTAGCATGGCAGGCGGCAGTGACTGGATCAACCTCACTGTTTGGATCTGATCCCCAACGGGCTGCGCAGCGTCTCGATCCATGTCACAACCCAGCTGGTCCAAGTGTGAGGGCACGGAGGTGGTGTCAAGCCCAGGCCCCCAAGCAGACATAAGCACCGTGATCCGTGGGGTGTGTTGCAGCATAATGGGCTGGCCTCTGAGGGTGCTACCTAGTGGATGAATGGTGGGTGGGATCGGTCCCAGGCCCCCTGCTCATGACCACTTCTTGAGACCCATGGGCCATGTCAGGCCCAGCTGGATGAATAGCGGGGGCAGCACCATTGGATCCTGTGCATGGAGGCTCCCTGCCTGGTGAGTGAACAGGGGCATGAGGGTGAAGTCGGGCCCGTCCCCCTGCTTGCTGCCTTGACTGGACCCCAGCACACACTGACAACTGAATTGGCCGCTCAGCCTGGGAGGGGTCTTGTTGGGTTTCTTCTGTGCTGCGGGACCCTCTGCTCCCGCCTTGTGACTGAGCAGGGGCACATGGGTGATCTCGGGCCCAGGCCCCCCTGCTTGATGAACATCCGGGCTGGGGACCGCACAGGCAGAGATGTGCGGTGATATAGTAGGGCCCATGCAACCAATGTTGGCCGTGCAGTTTGCACGGACAGAAGATGATCCTATCTGAGCGACATGGTTACTGCTGAGATGTGAGTTTTCCCGATCCAAAAGACGCTGTTACACTGGCTGATGTGGGGACCACGTTGCAGGTGGGCCCACACCTATGATTTCACCACGCACTAAGGATCTCGTCCACACAAATCTGCTGTGCTCTGACACCTCACCTTCGCTGTGGCGCTGCCTGGTGTGTTGGTGCCCACTCCCCCCTGTTTGCTCTCTTGCATGGAGTCACCAGCACTGGCTGTAGCCCCTGATACTATCCCCGCACAGGGCCTGTAAGTGTTTGTGACTTCTCCTGCTGGCCACGCTGCTGTGGTGGCTGAGGCACTGGGACGGTGCTGCCTCATTTACTTGTGCACGCATCTTCCTCCTTTCATTACAGCCCACTTGCCATCACTCCTTCTGATGCCAAGAGCCCAGCAGCTGGCGATGGGTTGACTCCGCTCCGTGGTGCCACTGGCTCCTGCCGGGACTGCCAACCAGTCTCCCCTTTCTGAAGTGTTGCTAGGCATGATAGTGGACCCGGTCTTGCAAGCAGTGGAGAAGATGACACGCTAATCCATGGAGGGGCAGATTGACAAGGTCAGGGTAGACTTCAATCTCCTTCATGCAGACCATTGCAAGCTCAAGGAGAAGGTGCAGGACACCAAAATTACACTCAACTCCAGCCCATCACCCGGGAACACACTTCCACATGTCCCGATCCTGTCCTGATGCTCTGCGATGTCCCCATTGCGTGGCAACCTAATACCTTCCTCTATCTTGGGATTAGAATCTATCACAAACCTGCTGATCTCCTTGCCGGTAATATTGGCATGACTACGTCGGCTATTCGGTCCCAGATGGTGTTCTGGTGCATGCTTCCTCTATCAGTCATGGGTCGAATAGCACTACTGAAAATGGTGGTCCTCCAGCGGATGTTATACTATTTCACCGATTTGCCATATTATCTTAAGCCTTTTTTTGCTCATTTGAGCGTACCATGAGAGAATTTATCTGGAATGGATCCTGCTGCCAGGTAGCGATTTTCAAATTATATTTGCCCACAGATCAGGGAGGACTGACTGTCCCTAATATGAAGCAATATTATCTAGCCTCCCAGTTACAATAGGTGGCCAGATGGCTGGTGGGGTTGCACCATGGTGATACAGCCACGCACTCACCGCCTTTATAGGGGTGACTGAGGGCTATTTACTATTGTGAGTGATTTGTAATATAGGCATAGCAAGTCATTCATAGTGCTCTACCAGTGTTGTATATCCTTCACAGTTCAAACTGTCTGCTGTAATAACTGCCATTTGTATTATTAAAGTGATGTAAGCACAAAAGTAAAAACTTTAATAAGCAGATTCAAACAGAAAAGAAATTCAGAATATTAGCACTTTAGTTGCTCATCAGAACACTGTAGTAAACTGTTGATTACTAGGGAATTAACTGGCAGTCTGCTGCTGGTGTTGAAAGTGCATTTTTCAGTCTACATGTCAAAATGTTTTAAATAAAAGAGGACGAATTTGAGATCGCACTTATAACATGTCCAACATTTTCTTTCTACAGCACTAATAAGAATTTCTATGACAAAATGAACCCTCTCATTTTGTTCCTTTCTAAATTAAATATTTTAGGTATTATCAGTTTGATTCAATCAAGATAGCTTCAGGTGTGCCACACTTTTTTCATAAGTAAGACTGTTAGAGCTCTAGCTGTTCTTTAGAACACTCTGGGAGGATGCAGTAGAACACAAGGAAATCAACAGACAGGCTCCTGTTGCAAGTACATGTTTTAGTGAGAATGTCACACTTCATTCTATTATCGCTGAGAAACATAGTGTGAATTTACTGAAAATATGCTCTCTTTTAAGCTTCTGGAGCCCCTTCTATAACCTATATGGGAAAATCATGAGAAAACTGTTTTCTCTCAAACATGATTCTTGAAATCCCAGTAGAAGCCTTTTTCTCAGGGTAAAATCACCTTAGCAACTAATGATTTATATTGTAACTAAAATCTGTTATCACCCTTTATACATTCTCCTTTTTTTGACCCTCAAAACCTGCTATTACTACAATGCATTTCAGTGGGGTGCGATTATGTATATTGGTCCCAAGATGTTTGCCATCACTTTCTGGTTAAAGTGCTGACAGCCAATAAGGTCTCACCACGAGATCTGTGCTTAGGCTCCACCCAATTATAGAACTTTGGATTACCTTTTATTTCTCAAAAACTAGTGAATGAATTAACACCAAATAAAAAGTGTGATCTGATGATCAAAATCTACTGTTCTGCCAAATTTGGTGTTTGGGCTGCAGCTCTGGTTAGGCTCTATGGGAATTAACATGGGAAACACACTTTTATTGTATCCCCCCTTTTTCTCGGTCCCCCGCTTGACAGATCAGCTTGAAACTTTCCATGCACAACTAGAATTACCCAGACTTGGGTCCCAGGCTGACCGTGCCACTGGATTCAAGCTAGTCTGGCTGATGAGGGGTGATGCCCCGAAACCAGTCCCAGGATGCCTATTTCCAGTCCAAGGAGCACTTGGCTTGGCCGTTCGGGCTGGACTGTTCCCATGAGGCACAGGGTCAAGAAAGATTTGCATATGGCTGAGTATAAACAGGGGTGGCATGGTGAGGAAAAGAACGATGGATTGAACCCAGATATCTTGACTGGGGTGAATGTTTGATTTGCTCTGCAGTTCGTCCATCATCTGTGTGTCTTCAAATAGAATTACCAGCGCACTTTTTCTGGATAATCCAGTGACAATTTATCAAACGGCGCCAAGGATATAGGCAAGTCAAAAAATGATTTTCCTATGGAAACATAGTCAGGCATAGGTAGTAAGTAAAATATGTATATATACACACACACACACACACACACACACCCACACACACATATATATATATATATATTCACTGAAAAAACCATAGGTTTCAGGGACGTTATAGTTAGCTGGTCACTCATACAAAACCAGAGAGATTCCACCGTTATAGTTAGTTCAGCTAAATATAACTCGCGCCCCTGCAATGCACTGCTGATGACATCAAATATTTAATCATTCATGACATGGTCAGTGACATCACTGATGACATCTCAAATGACATCACTGATGATATCATCCAGTGATTGTGTGTTTCTGTAAAGTTTAAATATGTTTTATATATATGCAAGGTGTATTGAAGAATGAGTGGCTGTATAAGTGTCTGGATGGAGGATTTCGTAGGTGCGTGACTGACTGTATAAGTGAGTGATTACATGTGTCTTACTGAATGCATGGGTTAGTGACTAAACTGTCTGAATATGAGTATCAGTGTGTCTGTTGTTGTGTAAACTGCTACATGTGTTGGTCAGTAGCTACATGTGTGTCTATATGGGTTATTGATTGGTTGCCTAAGTATTTGTATGGGAGACTGAGTGTGTATGTGGGTGGGTGGGAGGTGTGTGACTGTGCATAGATGTGTGAGTGGTTGATTCACAGGGTGTATGGGTTCAAGAGTGCATGTGGAAACAGCTGTATGGGCGGGTGAGTGTATGTATGGGTGTGTTGGTGAGAGATTGGATGTCTCAGTGGTACATGTCCAAGTAACAACATATGTTAAAGGCAGTGTATGTGAGAGTTGGAGTATATAAATGACTATACGTGAGTGTCAGTGGATGTGAGAGTGTCTGTATGGATGAGTGAGTACTTGTATCAGTGATTGTATAAGAGAATAAGTATGTGTTAGTATATGTTTGAATAAGTGAGGTGGTGTGTGTATAACTGTATTGGTGAAGAAATGGGAGTGTGATTGATTCTTTGCATGACTGACTAGGTGTGTGAGTAACTCCATGGATGAGTGGCGGTGTGTGACTGCCTGTATAGGTGTATGAGTGCATATGATAGTGTTGTATTGATGAGTGACTGTATGTATGAGTGATTGTATGGGTGAATGAGTGGATGTGTGTGTAGACCTAGGAATCAGTGAGTGCATATGTAGTAACTGGTATTGGTGTGTCGATGATTTGGAAAATGGTAGTCTGTATTTTAGAGTGGGTGTCTCAAAGGTTATACTAGGGTATGAGGAGGTGCATCAGATTAGCACGTGGATGATGTCATCAGTGATGTCATTTGAGATGTCATCAGTGATGTCATCAGTGATGTCACTGACCATGTAATAAATGATGCAATATGTGACGTCATCAGCAGTGCATTGCGGGGGCGCGAGTTATAGTTAGCTGAACTAACTGTAACGGTGGAATTTCTCTGGTTTTGTATGAGTGAAATGTCCAGCTAACTATAATGTCCCTGAAACCTATGTTTTTTTCAGTGAATTTCAAAGGTTTTTTAAACATGAAACTACTATTCTGCTATTTGTCTTTATTACTCTTTTTTTCTAACTTTTCCACAACATAAAAGAAAATAAACTGTAAAACTGTTGTCAATCAATCAATCAGTTATTTGTAAAGCGCACTACATACCTGCGAGGGTCTCAAGGCACTGGGTGGGCCTCTACTGATCGAACAGCCAGGTCTTGAGCATCCTCCTGAAGGTCAGCAGGTCTTGGGTCTGTCATAGGCTCAGTGGGAGGGTGTTCCATGTCTTGGCGGTGAGGTGGGAGAAGGATCTCCCGCCGGTGGTTGTTCTACGGATTTGCGGGACGGTGGCGAGTGAGTGGTCGGCGGAGCGTAGCTGGTGGTTGGGGATGTAGAAGGAGAGCCGTCTGTTGAGGTAGGCTGGGCCGGTCTTGTGGAGTGCCTTGTGTGCGTGGATGAGGAGCTTGAAGGATATCCTCTTGCTGACAGGAAGCCAGTGCAGGTCCCTCAGGTGGGGGGTGATGTGGCCGTGGCATGGTACGTCATCGTGATCAGTCGTGCCGAGGCGTTTTGGATGCGTTGTAGTCGTTTGATGAGCTTGGTCGGGGCTCCCGCGTAGAGGGAGTTTCCGTAGTCGAGTCTGCTGCTGACGAGGGCCTGGGTGACTGTTTTTCTTGTATCTGTCGGGATCCATCTGTAGATCTTGAGAAGCATGCGGAGGGTGTTGAAGCAGGAGGAGGAGACGGCGTTGACCTGCTTGGTCATTGAGAGCGTTGAGTCGAGGATGATTCCCAGTTTGCGTGTGTGGTCGGTGGGTGTCGGGGCTGCTCCCAGTGTCGTCGGCCACCAGGAGTCGTCCCAGGCTGAAGGGTTGGAGCTGAGGATGAGGAACTCCGTCTTGTCCGAGTTCAGCTTCAGACGGCTGGTCTTCATCCAGTCGGCGACGGCCTTCATTCCTTCGTGGAGGTTGGCTTTGGTGGTGATGGGGTCCTTGGTGAGGGAGAGGATCAGTTGAGTGTCGTCGGTGTAGGAGATTATGTTGAGATCGTGCTGTCGGGCGATGTGTGTGAGCGGGGCCATGTAAATGTTGAACAGTGTCGGGCTGAGGGAGGATCCCTGGGGTATGCCGCAGATGATCTCGGAGGCTTCGGACCGGAATGAGGGGAGGCGGACGCTCTGGGTTCTGCCAGAGAGGAAGGAGGTGGTCCATTCCAGCGCCTTATCTTGGATACCTGCGGCGTGGAGGCATACACGTAGTGTGCGGTGGCAGACGGTGTCGAAGGCGGCAGAGAGGTCCAGGAGGATTAGTGCTGCGGTCTATGTCGTTGTCCAGCAGGGTCCTGATGTCATCGGTGGCGGCGATGAGGGCGGTCTCAGTGCTGTGGTTGCTGCGGAACCCTGACTGGGAAGGGTATAGGATTCTGTTTTCTTCGAGGTATCGGGTTAGTTGTCTGTTGACGATTTTCTCGATGACCTTGGCCGGGAAGGGGAGCAGAGAGATGGGCCGGAAGTTCTTGAGGTCTCTTGGGTCAGTCTTGGGTTTTTTCAGTAGGGCGTTGATCTCGGCGTGTTTCCAGCTCTCTGGGAAGGTCGCGGTCTCGAGGGAGAGATTGATGATGTTGCGCAGGTGGGGTGCGATGGAGCTGCTTGCTTTGTTGAAGACGTGGTGCGGGAAGGGATCTGACGGAGAGCCCGAGTGGATTGTGCTCATGGTCTTGATGGTGTCATCGATGCACACGTTGGCCCAGGCTAGCAGGGGGTCGTGGTCGATGGTGTGCAGAGGGTCTGTTGTGTTGCTGTCTGTTGGGTCTGTCTGGGTGTTGAAGCTGTCATTGATGTCTGCTATCTTGCGGTGGCAGAAGGTGGTGAGGGAGTTGCAAAGGGCTTGTGACAGCGGAATGTCAGTGTAAAATGTAAATTGTAAATTGATACTTGTATAGCGCACTACTCACCCGAAAGGGTCTCAAGGCGCTTGTACGAATACCGCTGTGGAACCCATCCTGGCTTTCCCTGTGAGGCGTCCACTCCTGGGCACCCCCAAGGTGGAGGCCAGGCATCCTTAGCATTGTGGGGGCCGTTGTGGATATTAAGCAAGCTATTGCCCAGAGTTGCAGAGTGGGACTCCATGATTGGAATAGGCACCGAGGCGAGAATTATCAGGTCCGTGGAAATTTTGAGCCCAAGACCCACCGAGGCGGGGAATTGAACCCTGGTCCCGGGCTAGACCTCTGCATCAGGGTCTGCCGCTCTAATCATTGAGCCACACTTCTCCACTCTGCTGCTCTAATCATTGAGCCACACTTCTCCACAAGGTGTTGGAGCTGGGGTTGGAGAGTTCCTTCACGATGTTGAAGAGCTCCTTGCTATTGTGTGTGTTGTTGTCGAGGCGGTCTTTGAACAAGGTTCTCTTGGCGGCCCTGATGAGGTGGTGGTAGTTGCGGATGGCATCCTTGTGTGCTGTGCGGTTGTCTGGAGTTTGTTCACTGCCATTTCTTCTCTAGTTTCCGGCAGGCTTGCTTGGAGGCTAGGAGTTCAAGGGTGAACCAGCTGGCCCTCTTGCTGGTGTCTCTGTTGGGGGGTTTCTTCAGCGGGGTGAGGGTGTAGGCGTAGTCTTTGATCCAGCATCTAAGGCTGTGGGCAGCGTCGTCGTGTTGGAGGGTTCGGTGGGTGGGCTGAGAGCGAGGTTTGCATGTAGTTGGTCTTCAGTGATTTTGCTCCAGCAGCGGCGGGGGATCTGTTGGGTGCGGTGGTTTGTGGTGGGTTTCTGGAAGGTGAAGTGGATGCAGCGGTGTTCGGTCCAGAGGAGTTCGGTAGTGTGGCTGACGGAGACGTGCGGGCTTGAGGAGAAGACGGGGTCGAACGTTCGGCCGGCGGAGTGGGTGGGCATTGTGACGAGTTGCTTTAGTCCGAGGTTGGCGAGGTTATCGTTCAGGGTTGTGGAGTTGTTGTCGTTGTTGTTCTCAAGGTGAAAGTTCAGGTCTCCGAGGAGGTTGTAGTCGGTGGAGGGCAGGGCGTGCGTGCTGATGAAGTTGGCGATGGAGTCGCTGAACTGGGGGCGATGTCCGGGGGGACGGTAGACAAGGGTGCCTCTGAGGGTGGAGTTGGGGTCTGTATAGATCTGGAAGTGCATGTGTTCGGCGGTGCTAAGCGCGGCGGCGGTACTAGTCGTGACCCTGATGCTGTTCTTGTGGACGATGGCGATTCCTCCTCCGACTCCGTTGGTGCGGTCTCTGCAGGTGATCTTGTAGCCGTCTGGGATGGCTATGGTGATGTCGGGTGCGGAGGAGTCGTTCAACCAGCTCTCTATCAGGAAGGCGACGTCTGGGGATGTTGTGTTGAGCAGGTCCCAGAGCTCGACGGCGTGTTTGCGCGCGGAGCGGGAGTTCAGTAGTATGCATCGCAGGTGGGTGCGGTCATTCTTGGCGGGTGGTTCGTCGGTTCTGAGGCTGGTTTAGCTGCAGTTCCGGCAGGTGAAGGGACCGTGTGTGCGTTTCGGGGCGGCCTTGAAGCAGGTGTGGGTCCGTCCGGGGTTGAGGGCGTGGAGTGTGCTGGCATCGTAGCGGCGGTGGTCGTCATGGCAGGAGCGGGGGCCAAGGGTTCTGGCACTGGGTGCGGTCCAGGCACGGACGGGTGCAGACGGGCTTGCCTTAGGCGTGCCTTTGGCACGCCAGCGGCCCGGCCGCACAGCGGCCGGCATATATGGGGAGGTGGGAGGGAGGAGCAGCTGGAAGGTGGGAGGCGGAGGCAGCAAACGGGCAGGGCTGCAGGTGACACAGCGGCGGGGGCGGTGAGGGACAGAGGAGGGAACAGAAGGAAAAAGGGCACAGAATAGGGCAAAAGGGCACAAAAATCTATTAAAAAAACGAGTGGCATAAAAGGCAAAAGGGGCACAAAAACGAGGGGGAAACGAGTGGCACGGGAGGCAAAGGGCACAGAAATTAATAAAAAAAATGTGTTGCACAGAAGGCAAAAGGGGCACAAAAACGAGGGGGAAACGAGTGGCACAGAAGGCAAAAGGGACACAGAAATACGGGGCAGCTGGGAAACAGAAGGCAAAAGCGGGCAGAGAGGCATGGGGACAGCGAGGGGCACAGAAAGGAAAAACCGGGCAGTGGGTCACGGGGCTGCGAGGGGTACAGAAAGGAAAACCGGGCAGAGATACGGGGGCAGCGAGGGGTACAGAAGGAAGAAAACGGGCAAGTACCACGTGCAGGCAGCGGGGGAAGAGAGAAACAGCGGTCACAGACACAACAAAGAAAATACAGGCAATACAGTAAAACAGTAGGCGGAAGATGAACAAACTTACGATTCCTCAGCAGCGGCAGCTGGGGCAGGGACACACAAAGGCGGAGCTGTGCGGAGGGGGAGCGACCTACCTGTAATGTAATATATTTCAGAAATTACAGTGTTACTTATCAAATAATACAACATAATTTAACATTTTGAAAACATATTTTTCTCCCTTATTCTGCTGTTATCAGATTCTACTTAACTTCACTATTCACAGTGATGTCAGTGTAGTATCATCATAAGCAGCTGGGGAAAAAAAACAATTAACTAGATTGTGAAAAAAACCAAATGGCTAATTCTTGAAACCACAATACGAAATCAACACAAATAACACATCCTAGCCTCTTTCCAATTTTTAAATCTTACCTTTACTCTGTAGTTTCCGTTCACACATTTCCTCAAGGCCAAATAATGTGTCAATTTATTTTTTTTGTTAAATTATCCAGTACGAATTCCTTAAAGCATCTTCCCATTTTTCCTCTAGGCCGAATAATGTATCTAAAATTTTTGTTTGAGAAATATTAAATAAGAGTTATGTAATTCATAAGGCAATCTCGGTTTTATTTCCAAGTGTGTATCGTTACAGTGACTCCAACCATTATTGTATTTTAAATATACAGTACAATGTCCACATGTGATAGTAACTCCAGCATGGAAAACAATAGCCAGTGTTGCGAAAGTTCTTCCAGAAATAGATACTTGACTAGCAACAAAAAAAAATATTTTAGTTTCCACTTTTCTTCCATTTGGTCTACTGCGTTGTAGCATTAAAATGAGATATTTCCCATATCTTTGTAGGCATAATGTGAATACCATTTCTGATTGACAACGAGAACATTTCATATCATGATTTGCTTCTTTTACTAATTTCAGAAAAGGTACAGATTTGCAGTCAGGTATTGTTAAATATAGAAATCGTTCTCTGTCAACTATAGTGCTGGAAGTTAATGAACACTGTTCACATTTGTGATCCCATTTGTAACTGAGTCCAAATAAACTCTCAATCTGGATTCCTTCATCTTCTAATACTCCAAGCATAACCATCAGAAACTCTTGTGCATCTTGTTGAATATTAGGGCTGAACGTTAAAGATCCAGTACATGTATCCAAGAGTTGGCGAATACCAGAAGCAGTATGGATCTTACTTCTGTCAGTTCTCAATTTTTCAACCACACTGGATTCATCAACATGTTTCTGTTTTGAACACGCAACACGTTTTTCATAAATAGGATATTCACCTAAAGTTGGTGCATAAAGTCTTCTTAAACAATTATATTCTCTTACACAATTTACATCAGCACTAACCTTGTCTTCATCGAAATCAATTAAATACAAACCAGACAATGTTCTAACTCGAGATAATGCAACATATGCCATTCCCTCTTTAAATACAGTTCTTCCAACATTTACTAAAGCATTATCTACACTTAAACCTTGAGATTTATGAATGGTTATTGCATATGCTAAACAGAAAGGAAACTGCTTCCTCTGTACATACAAGTCTTTTACCATCAAAAAACGTACAGCACAAAGCCCAATATGTCTTACCTCTGTAATCTGATCAAATTCAATTTTCACGAATTCAATTGCATTTCTGTTTTGATATTTTACAAATTCAACAACTTTCCCCATTGCTCCATTCACTAAACCTACTTCTATATTCAAATGTTGCCTCAAAATGACTGACAGTTTCTACATACATCTAAAAAAAATTCTAAGCCAGCATTTTTTGATACAGACTTTTCCAAAGAATCCAATTTAGTCTGTAGTTTATTTGAATGAAAAATTGTTATTCCTTGATGCTCGATTTTATCAATAGCTTCAATGTGAACTATTTCTTGATTTTCCAATTTCAGAAGCTCTTGATTAAATGTATAACACTCTTCCACTGTAGGCATTAAGCAAACTATAGACTTTTTTTCTGCAATGTTCTTGTACAGTACTGCTGCTGGTGTGTTTTCAGTTGTAAACAAGTTCTTTAGTAGACGACTTTGTAAAGCTTGTTTACCATGTTTGCTTAGAACACCAATTCTTACATCTGTCAGAATATTTCCATACTCTTCATCACTTGCTTGTCGCATATTCTGAGTGAGGTCTTTATATTCAAAATGTAACCAGAGATTCACATTTCCAATACTTCCCAAAGATTTCCTAGTGTCTTCATGTAGAGGAGTTTTAAAGACTGGTTCTCCTTTTACAGGAGTTAGTTGTAGCAGACCTCCAAATACAATTAAATGTTTTCCTCCAAAGAGAATGTCGTAATCTGTTTTTAATACCTGTTGCATTCTTAAATGCACGAAAGCGAGCATTAAGTTTGAGACCATGCTCACCTCATCAATAATTAAAAGTTTCATCTTCTTCAGCACTCTTGACACTTCATAAGAAGCTTCTCAAGACAACTTCTGATATTCTAATTTGTTATCATGCTCAACTGGTAACATCAGTGATCTATGCAAGGTTATTCCTTTAACATTGTGCGCAGCTAATCCAGTTGGAGCAGTTACCACACAAGATAAATGTGAACCAGTAGTTTTTTGCAGATAACTGGTTAATTTTTAATTAAAAACATTTACCCGTTTCAGCTTTGGTTTAAATGATGAACATACACGTTCTTTCTTTTCATGTAACAAACCATGTTCTACCTGTTCTCTCACTTGTACATATATTTCTTTATGTTCAATATTTACTTGTTCTTCTGACTTTTCCAATGTAATATTCTCCTCTTGTGCTTGTTGCATTGCAATTTCGACTTCATGCATAGCAATCGCTGCTTCATTTTCCACTATTGGTTGCCCAAATGGATCTTGACTACATGGACCAGAACTTTGACTATCTTGAGAACTTTCAATAGCAACTTCAGCTGTAATAGTCTTTTCCTGTTCAACTTCATCATTCAACATTTTTAAATATGTAGGAAAAATTGAAAATGCAATGCTATATTTACATGCATTAAAAGAATCTTCATAGCAGTCAAAAACTCCAAGTAATTCCCTTTCGTGATGCCATGGTTTGAACAATTGGAGAAGTGCTAAATAGTAAAATTATCACTTATCTGGAGTTTCACAGCTGAGTTTCTTGTGGTTGGTAAGGTTTCCTTTTGTGTGTTTTACTAAACATCCATGACATCCAACTACTGCATATTTTCCTTCTTTTAAATTCTGTTTAACATTTCTTTTGAAGCTGTAATGTTGAAGTACTTCATACAGACATAGCTGTTCCAGATGTCGACTCCTTTTCGAATAGTATGTATCCAACATATTAGTTTTAAGAATGTCTGTACTGTCTGGTTCATTTGCTGCTAAGTATTCAATTTCTTCTAATGATTTCAACACTCTATTCCGTGAGCAAGCAAGACCTAAACTTACCCAAATGATCCCTCGTGATTTTGAATATAAACTTGAAGAGGACAAGCGGTCTGAACATTCATCCAATTTCTCTGTGGGAAAGCATTTTTGAAGTAAAGCTGTACAATTTTTTGCTAAGGCGCTTCTCTTGTGCAATTTCCACCCACATTTGTTTCATCCCGGTTTTTTGTGCTTTCGTTATTTATAATGTTAATTAGCATGCAACAGCAATTGAGTTGTCTGCAACATATTGGATGTTCATGGTTGCATTCCACATTTTTAAAATAACTGGATTGTAGTCATTAATATAATTTGACAGTTCTGTTCTTTTTAAGTTGTAGGTATTCTTTGGAGATTTGTTAGTTATTACGTGCCTTACAGAAGAAAAAAAAGTATGTACTCTTCCTTTAGTGATTACTGGACGTGGAAATCCAAACCGACACTTGGTATAAAATTTTCCTTTAGACTTGTATTTTCGTCGGCAGTACTTTCCACAACGGTGACTATAGAAACGTAAAACTTGCTGTCTCAAGCTTCTATCTCCTCCTTCTCTTGAAACCTCTTATGTCACATACTGTTCAATGAAAGACAATACTATTTCATCTGAATCACTTCCAAATTTAGGTGCATCCTTGATCCACAATTACATATGTATATGAGGAGCACCTCTTGCTTGGTACTCCTTTCTCCAAAAGAAATCGGTAACTTCTCCAAGAGGTGGATTCTTTTTATTGCAGATGAAAGACATCATAGCTTGAAACCTATGATTAAAATATCTTCACACATTTACAGGATCCAAAGAACACATTTCTCCAGGTGTCTTCATTTCAACATTCTTTATTTTGGAATTTGCTTCTCATAGAAATGCAAGCAAATCTTCCCATGCATACTCTGCACAGCTAAGTGTCACACACCATGTTGGTGTACCTAAGTTCTGTAACATACACTTCAGTTTTCCATGACGACGATACCAATACTCATTTGTTCCTCGTTGACATGCCATCAAATTAATTAACTGTGCCTCTAAATTTTCATCTGTTTCTTGAACTTTCTCCACAAAGTCTTTTGCTGAAAGAAATGATTGATGAACTCCAGTTTTCAGTATGTGGTTCACTGCATGGGACAGAGAAGACAGATCACTTTCAAACAAAAGGTGAAATGTATATATGGAATACACTGCCGGAATCTAGCATCTTCAGAGTATAATCTTGTTTAGTGATATTCTGAAGCTGGAATCCGTACAGGTCGGTCATCATATCGTCCACCTTCTCCAGTGGGAAACAGCTGTGGAAACAACAAGCTTCTAAGCTTTTCTCCCATACACTCATTGGAGTTCCCTTTGCTTTTTTCATTTGAAATAACTCAATGCTGTTCCTATTACTTCTTTTGAATGTCGAGGACATGTTGTGTAATATTCATAAACTTCTTCACTCCTTGACTTGTCCACTTTCTCTATTCGACCACTTGAAATTTCAGATTAATCTTCCAAACTTATTACCTGTTCTTCCACATTTACATTTTTATAAAAAATATTATTCACCACAAGATATAAAGTAGCCTTTTGAAGTTTTTTCATCAACAAATTCTTGCCATATTTTCCGACTCTTTGTTGGTACTCCATTAACTAGAATGACTACTGCTTCATTTTCATCTTTGTCTCCACCAACAATTTCAATATTTTTCTTAAAATCCAAAGGTAAGTACACTACTCTTCCTTTCAGCCCTCTTTGTAAGTCTGTTGGTGACAGTTTACCTGATTTTGGCTCCATGCAAATTATAGTTTGAAATGGATGAACAGATTGAATTAGAACTGACTCATATATATTCAAATCTGCCAGTTCCTCTGGAATAGCTACTAATTCTAACTTATTATGTACTGCTCTTGTAGGCATTTTGTTCTCTCCTAATTTGTTATCACAATATTTACAAACACGCTGATCACTGCCTAATTCAAATTGACCTTCCACTGACAAGTAAGTTGCAAATTCCTTCCATTTATCATTATTCTTCTTTTCAGATTTGAAATACAAATCAACATTCCGCGTTTTAATTTTATAATTAGTACATCGACAACAAACACAAACATAGTTTGGAATTTCAGAGCACACTATGTTAAATTTTCCAATTTTTCCTTCAAACCGATCAATGCTAATCACTTTCCCTTCTTCTTCAACATCTGTAATTGTCAAGCTTTAACTTTCTATGCACTGCTCTTCTGAACCAAAATATCAGAACTGAATATCATCACACTTTTTTTGCACATCTGATAAAGAACTGTATAAAAGAGCTGTATTTAGTTCACTTAAACATAATGCAGGACTTTTTACATAGGACACTTTCCTTACAAAATTCCGCATTTCTGAATGGTGTACTGCTAACATCCTCAAGTGATGAAAAACACTTTTACACACTTTTCTTGCAAGACAAGCCAGAGAATGCCCATGTTTCTCAGTATATTTTCTTACATTAAATGGATCTAATTCTTGTAACAACCTAATCTTCTGTTTTACACTTTTCTGTGCATATTCTCGAAACAAATTTGGCATTATATCAATAGATTCCTTTCGAATACTACAAATACTGCTACAACCCCACTTATACACAGGAGCTTGTGTGCGTTTCTCTTGCACGTCTTCAGCTATTAACTGTTCTGCACTAATAGTAACCATTTCCTCTTTTGGAACAGGACAACCATTCTGAACTTTGTAGCAACGACTCCAGTATCAACTGCAAATGGTAAATTATTTTCTTGGAAGTAACTCTCTTCATTAAAAAAAGGTTCACTATTAGATGTATGTTTCCATTGTCCACTGAAGATTTTACAAAAGTTGCTTCTGTTTACTTTTTTTTTACTTTTGTCTTTCAGAACCTTCATTGTTTTATCCAACACTTTCATCCTCTTCAAAATCACAATGAATATTTTTTGTTTTAACTTAAAAGCAGTCTCCACTATGTTTTCAACACGCTGTTTCTCTTTCAATTGCAGCACTTTCTTTTTATATTTGCAGCATAATTTTATTAAATTCTGAATTACTCTATTTCGAAAAAGTCTTTGACGAATTTCTTGAAATTGTTTTTGTCTACGGGTAACAAATACTCTTTCCTTATCATGATTTTTTTCTTGCAATTTGAAGTCGAAGTTTGCTTCTCCTTACTTGACAAATCCTTCTTTTTCCTTTTTGTGATGTTATTTTCATTAAATGTTCGTAATACTTTTTAAAAAAAATTGTCTAGTGTTTTTACCAGAAGAAACTCTTTTTGTAGAACTCTCATTTACTTCTAATCCACATTTTTCACTTTTCTTTAAGTAGATTGCCTTTTGTTTTATTCTTTTCTTCCCAGTTCTTCTAAGCATTTTTAATTTTGAAGCCAATCACAATAATTTTCTGAGAAAGAAAAAAAAGTTTCAATTGTTTGTTATATCTGTTCAATATGTCAAAATAATCACATACAATTACATAAGTTCCACTGGCGGCTTGCAGAGGAAATGCTACATGGTACTAGAGCAGAATAAGGGAACAGTAGGGTGGCAGGTAGTGTCACCAGACATACAGCACGTATTTATGGAATTATTTAGATTCACCTTCCCATTTTATATGTGACTCCACTACCTCCTACTTTTCCCCTCGCCCCCCGCGCCACCCGACCGTCCCACGCACCCCACCGTCCCACAGCACTTCCTCTGCAACCCACTACAGATGACTTTGTAGATACTATTTTTGTAAAATTGTGATCAGTATGCTTAGAGTCATATTTTTAACTAAATGGCACATGTAAACGTTACCCTTATTAGTTTAAGACTTCTATCAGCAACTTAGCAAGCATAACACTGCACCATATTAGCAAAGATATCGTACAGACTTATATTTCATTGTGGATGTAAATAAACAAATACAGATCAACTTTTAGAGAGCAACAAAAACGACCGACATGGAGATGGAGAGGGGGGAAACATTAAGTAAGGTGTTATTCCCATGTTGGTAATGTGCCAGCCCAGTCGTGTACGGAGCTGTAACACCAGCAGAAAACCTCGTAAGTACGTTCATTTACATTTACGTGTGCTTTACCACTGCAACCAACACTTTGTACCCCTGAGACTACTGTCTTGAGAAATAAACAAACAGAGCTTTATCTAGTATAAAAATAGCACACAGTGGAGTGAGACGTCCCCTCCCCCCCACACGACCTGGCTTGTAGAGGGAGCGCTGCGGACCACCGGCTCCTAGAGGGACAGCTGCCTTCCCGCTCGCAGATGGAGAGCTGAGGGCCGCCTTGCAGAGGGACAGCTACAGACCGAGTCGCATAGGGCGAGCTGCGGGCCATCGGCTTGCAAAAGAATACATGCGATCGCTAATTTGGGGTGAGGGATGGTAAAGGGAGTATCTGGCAGAGGGAAAGCTGCGGTATATTTCCATTATTGGCTTGCAGAGATAGACCTGCGGGACCCACGGCTACTAGAGGGAGAACTGGGAGTCGTTGGCTTGCAGAAGAACAGTAGCGTGCCAATTCACAGAGGGAGAGCTGCGGGCCGGCTCGCACAGCAGCAGCTGCAGGCCGCTACAGGCCGGTAATGTGGGGCGAACAAGGGTGATGGGGTATCTGGCAGAGGTACAGCTGCGGTATATTTTCAGTGTTGGCTTGTAGAGTTACAGCCTGGCTCGCAGAGGGACAGATGCGGGCCTGACCGCTCGCAGATGAACACCTGTGAGCCGATGGGCTGGCTGGCAGAGGGACAGCTACGGTATATTTTCAGTGTTGCCTTACAGAGGTAGAGCTGCGGGCCCGAGGACTCGCAGAGGAAGAACTCCGAGCCAACAGGCAGGATCGCAGAGGGACAGCTACTGTATATTTTCAGTGTGGACTTACAGAGATAGAGCTGCGTGTCCGAGGACTCGCAGAGGAAGAGCTCCGAGCTGACGGACTGGCTCGCAGAGAGATAGCTGTGGGCCGGCTTGCATATGGACAGCTGCGGACCGACTCGCATACGGAGAGCTGAGAGGCCTCTGCTTGCAAAGGGATACCTGCGACTGCTGATGTGGGGCGAGGAAGAGTGAAGGGAGTATCTGGCAGAGGGAAAATTGCGGTATATTTTCAGTGTTGGCTTGGAGAGTTACAGCTGTGGGCCCGACGACTCACAGTGGGTGAGCTGCGAGCCGACAGACTGCCTCGCAGAGGGAAAGCTGTGAGCCAACCGGCTGGCTCATAGAGGGAGACCTGCAGTATATTTCCAGTGTTGGCTTGCAGAAGCAGCCCTCCCTCTACGAGCCAGCCAGTCAGCTCACAGCTCCTCCTCTGCGAACCACCGGTCGGCTTGCGGCTCTTCGTCTGTGAGTCATCGGGCCCACAAGTTTATCTGTAGAATCTGTTGGGTCCATAACTCTACCTCTACTAGCCAACACTGCAAATATAACGCAGCTCTCCCTCTACCAGATACCCCCTTCACCCTCCATCGGCCCGCATCAACAGCCCGCAGCTATCGCTCTGCAAACTAATACTGAGAATATACCACAGCTGTCTCTCTCGGAAATACCTCCTTCACCCTCTCTTGTCCCGCATCACCGGGCATTCCATATTATATTTAACACTATGATCACATTTTTCAAACCAAAATGGGGGTGACAGATGAGGAGAGTAAACGGAGATGTAATATCTAAACTTTTATTCTACCGTTCCTTTAATATACGTATATTGAGTGTTTTAAGTGGGATGAAAAAAATTGTGTGTGTCTAAAAGGGATACCAGTGTTTAGCACCGGTAAGACCCGGCCCACTTAAAGTTCTGTGTACATTCAGCACAGAGACACTGATAATCACAGTTAGTTTACTAGTGTGAAAAAATCATACAGAAAATTTACTAAAACATTTTTATTTCTTTTTTATCTCTCAAACATTTATAAAATATCTCTTGTAAAGAAACGCCCCTCTCCACCTTTATTTCGTAAGAACGAGCAATAAATAACCCCTTTACCAGCATTTAGTCACTAACTACTAACACTGTGCACTGTACCCAATTGTAAAGCAGAAAAGTGTTTAGATTATATCTTAAAGTATCATCAAATGATTCAAACCATGTATACATACACAAAGCAACGTGCACGTTTACTTTGTCCATTTACTGTCCATATAATCTGTGCACATTCTGAACGGGTTTGCAGTATATCACCTGTCTTCACTTATACTCAAATGTACCTCACAATGAAAAAAATGACATCTCAACCTATGCATATGTAATATTTCCAATACAGTGAAGTTTTATCCCATTAAACTGATTGCAACATTCTTTATATAGTACAAATCCTACGAATATGCCAATAAATCTATAAATTCTATTTTTATAATACCAAAAGCTGTATTAGATTATTTTTATAAACAGTACTGCTCGGGGCACAAAATGGTGGTGGAAGGTGGACACAGTAAATGAAGGTATAAGTCCAAACTTTTTATGTATCGTCCCTTTACTATACGTATATTAACAGCTTTAAGTGGGATGAAAAAATTGACGGTTCTCTTAAAGGGGTGGCGGAGCTCAGTACTGATAACACCAGCACCACTTAAAGGCCTGCGTATATTCAACAGAGGAACACACCCTGACAATTACTATCACTAATAATCACATTTACTTTAGCACTGTGAACAAAATGGTACAGAAAATATACAAAGAACATTTTCATTACTTTTTATCTATAATATATATAAAAAAGAAAATCTTCTGAAGAAACGCTCCCCAACAACTTAGATTTCTTAAGAACACCCAAACCAAAGCCTCGCAGTACCACACCAGCCTTGACTAATATTGAAATCTACCTCTCGGTGTAAAAAATGAGACCACAAACTGTGCACATAACATTTCTGGTATTTGATCCATCTCTGTTAAGTTAATAACACGTAATTGTCTACTCTCACCCCTTCACCACTATTTCCAGACTAAGCATAATTTGCAAACATACGACATTCTGTTTATCTCGCCGGAATAGATATACAAATCCAAATTAACGCTACAGCAAATTTTCAAAACCATACAGTCTTTTACAGATGACAACTTACACCTTTCCGTTGTGAAAAACTCCTAAACATTTATAAAGTACTTGTTTAACAACTAGTCACACCTTTCACATATTTTAGAACTAATAAAACACCAGACTTTACTAACACTATGTTATTTAGAAATAAAAAATACTTTAAAAGTTAAAAATATCTCCTCAAATACTTAACCACTACTACAGAACACATAACACACCTTCTTAGTTTCTAACTTACCTTCGTAGTTGGTACGCAGATTTCAAATGTCACAAACAGATGCAATTCTTTCTTTGTAACACAGTACATGCACTGCACCGCTTTCATCAAGGATGTAACCAGTAATGGCACAATTTCCCTGTTGCTCCACACATAAATACATGTAAAGAACAAATCAGAATGGTCCCTTGATTTTTTCTCTATTGGTTATTTTCAAACTTTCCATATAAACAGTTTTTTTAAGGACACATACAGGTGAAAAGTTCAACGTATTGTATCAACACTTTCTAGTACATTCTACGACACGTGCAGGTTAAAAGTTCATCATTTTTTTAAACCTAACGATATTGTTTTTGCAACATTTTCTCTAACATTTAACGCCACATGCAGGTCAAAAGTTCACCATTCTTTCAAATTCGAACTGCACCTTCCAAATACAATTAGCAGGTGTGGTTGAGCTGAGCAAATTTTATCCTATAATATGTACACCACGTATAAACTGCTTTTTCATTAACCAATGACAAAGATGCTCTTCCTCAAAACTAATATGCACCCTACTTTTTAGGAAACAAAGCATTTCATCTCCCAATCGGTTAACGTTTTGAATGTAAAAAAAAAGTAGTTCCCCATCTTTAAACATATCTCTCATTCTACGAACGGACTGCATGAGCTACAGACATCTATCCATATCTTCCAGCCATACCTTCAAAATGCTAGTGTGGATTGTAGGACATAGCTATGTTTTCTGGTGCAAGAGGTATGCAGAACAGAGACGTATTGACTTAGACCTAGGTTTGCAAAATGTGCACATTAAATGGTTTGCACAGAGAGGATTGAAGTGGCACCAATTGCTGCCTTTGGTTAAAACCTGTTTGCATCTCCAACACCCTGACCTCATGATTGTGCACTGTGGTGGTAACGACCTAGGCACATTGACTGGGGTAGGTTTGGAAATTCTTATGAAGGACACCTTTGGACAATTGATGTTGCTTTTGCCTCAAACTGTCTTTGTAAAATTCCAATATATGCCAAAGACAGAAGTGGAAATGGTGAAACCAATTTTGTCATGATTGAAAAATCTAGGAAGAATGTCTACAAAGCTGTGTCTGCATATCTCACAGACCATAGAATGGGGTCGCTCTACAACAACAATTTACATTTTGAAATGGCTGATATCTACAGAAGTGATGGAGTACACTTCACAGATGAGGGAAACCGAGTTTTTCTGAATAACTCGAAGCTGTGCAGCCGCACTTACATGTAGTTCCAACTAATAAACAGAAGGGCTCTTTTTAGAGCTGCCTTATATTCCCAAAATCGGCTCGCAGAGTGACAGCTGCGGTCCGGCTAGCAGAGAGAGACCTACGGCCCGTCGGGCAGGCTCGCAGAGAAAGAGCTGCAGCTCATGGGCTCGGCTCACAGAGGGAGAGCTACGGGCCGTCGGCTCGCAAAAGCACAGTAGCGTACTGGCTCGCAGAGGGACACCTGTGGTCTCACTCGCACAGGGAGACCAACGGGCCAACAGGCCTTCTAGCACAGACACAGTTCCGAGCTAACGGGCTGGATCGCAGATGTACTGCTGTGGGCCCGACGGCTCGCAGACGCAGACCTGCAAGCCGACGCACTGGCTTCTAAAGGCATAGCTGCGAGCCGGTGATGTGGGGAGCGAGCCGCGAGCCTGTGATGTGGGAGAAGGACCGTAAAAGGGGTATCTCGCACAGACAGAGCTGCGGTATATTTTCAGTGTTGCCTCGCAGAAGTAGAACTATGGACCCAATGGCTTGTAGAGGGTAAGATGCGAGCTGGCGCACTGAGGCACAAAATGTCTGACAGCTCGCAGACCCAGACCTGTGAGCCAACGGACTGACTTTTAAAAGCATAACCGCGAGCTGGTAATGTGGGGAGAAGGACCGTGAAAGGGGTATCTTGCGCAGACAGAGCTGCGGTATATTTTCAGTGTGGCCTCGCAGAGGTAGAACTATGGACCCGATTGCTTGTAGATGGAGAGATGTGACGGACTGAATCACAAAATGGCTACCAACACTTCCTAGTTCAACCATTCACAGCCAATCAGCCGCAAGCTCGTGCTCGTAACCCCTCAGTTAATCAGATGTCATAATTCCCAAATATCGATATCTGTAAAATTTGATAATTCTCAAAAACTACTGGATGGGTTTACACCATTTCAACAAAAGCATACTTTCTGGACCAATACATTTCTCCCTGCCAAATTTGGCATAAATCCGTTTGGCAGTTTGACCTGTAGCCTTGTCTAAAGTTTCCTATGGAAAATGCATTGAGAAAACACGTTTTGGGCCCCCCCATTTTGTCTCAGCGCCCCTTGACCAATCACCCCCAAACTTTCAAGATAGGAGCTGATCAAAAAAGAGAAACGTTTTGGAACATTTCATAAAGATTCGTCAAACGACGCCAAAGTTATAAGCACATGAAAAAATGCTTTTCCTATGGAAACGTGGTCCTAACTATAACTATCTACTGGCAACCGCCAGTAGATTATACATATATATATTACCTACTGGCGGTCGCCAGTAGGTAGTTATAGTTAGGACCACGTTTCCATAGGAATTCCGCAACATTCTATTTTGAATAACTTTGGCGCCGGTTTACGAATCCTCGTGAATTTTTCAAAATAGGTGGGGCGCTACGCTCCGCTCCTACCCTGAAAGTCTCGGGGGGATTCGTCAAGCGGGGGCTGAGATAAAAGGGGGGTCCCAAAACACGTTTTTCCCATGCATTTTTCCATAGGACCTTTAGACACAGCTACAGCCCGAACGGCTGAACAGAATTACTAGAAATTTGGCAGAGAGGTAGTCCTCAGGTCAAGGAAGTGCCTTTTGTAGGTTTGGTGTAAATCTGTTCAGTAGATTCTGAGAAAATAGCCTTTAAATCAATATTTATATCTGAGCCAGCTTACGGTGCGCTTACGGTGCGCTTACCGTACGCGTACGGTGACGTGCGCGAGCGCGATTCTGATTGGCTGTTAGATCTTAGTAAACATTCGAATCGGTCGAAACCAGGAAGCGGCGGCCGCCATTTTCTCTCTCGCACTCAGAGTGTGGATTACAAAACAAAGGGCAAAAACATGTAAAGGAGCTGTTTAGCCAGCTCAAAAGCACCTAGCCATGTAGAGGGAGTCCCCAAAGATCCCCCAAGGCCAAAAACGCAATTTTAATTTTTTCATTAATTTCGCCGATTACGCTTACCGTACGCGTACAGGAAAAAATTATTGAAAAAAAAAAATATCCACACCCTCCCCACCCCGTGTGCAAATGGTGCCCGAAGGGCACCATTTGGGCATGGCTTATCAACACTTAAAAAAAATAAAATGTAACCTTTCACAACGAAGCGCATCATATGTCCTCCATGTGCGCACGGTGCGCGAAGCGCATCGTGCGTACATGGCCCATCTAGCGTAACGTGGGCACGCGGTGCGCGTAGCGCACCGCGTGCCCACCGTGCGTGCACGGCACTAACTGCGTAAAGTGGGCGCGCGGTGCGTGAAGCGCACCGCGTGCTCACTGTGCGCGCACGGTGCGCGTAGCGCACCGTGCGCGCACGGAACGAATTGCGTTAAGTGGGCGCGCACGCCACGAATGCCGTAAAGTAACTTAGCATTTAAAAAACCGTACAAATTCACTGAAAAAACCATAGGTTTCACACACGTTATAGTTAGGAATTAGCATTTAAAAAACCTTGCAAATTCACTGAAAAAACCATAGGTTTCACACATGTTATAGTTAGCGGAAATTTTACTGATAAAAAACCAATGAAATTCCCCCGTTATAGTTAGTGCAGGAAACTATAACTCACGCGACCGCAATATTCTGCTGATGACATATGTGTCTTTATGAAAAAAAAATATTTGTAATATATGTATAGCTAAAAATTTATGGAAGAAGACATGGGCAAATAAGTGTCTAAATACAGTATTAGCATCAGCAGAGGATTGCGGTCGCATGAGTTATAGTTTCCTGCACTAACTATAACGGGGGAATTTCATTGGTTTTTTATCAGTAAAATTTCCGCTAACTATAACATGTGTGAAACCTATGGTTTTTTCAGTGAATATATATATATATATGCACTCCACAGCTTCCCGCAATCCTCGAGAATCACTCGGACACCCAGGATGAATGCAGCCAAATTAATTTATTTAGCAAGTAACAAAACGACGCGTTTCACCTTTACGGCTTGCTCACGCTCGTGCTCTTAGAGATCCACCATGTTTAAATATTCTATACAGCATATTCAAAGACGGACTCATCACATAAATACGTAAAATGTTATTGCAACTATCGCGGCCATCTTGTAATGTTAAACTTTCATTAAATGTTCTGCATATTTTCACAACTGAACCAACGAAAAATTGTCGTAGCTGTCCATAACAATGTTACAATAATGTATTCATCTAATGTGGTTCAACATTACGATTGTGCCAAGGTAAACGAGTCTATGATAGTTCATACGAATGTTAGCCCTAAATACGGCTCTCATGTGACTTCGTTAAAATTAGTTCATATTCTATTAGAACATTCACCTCTCATGGCTTGTTAATCATATGCTCTCCACTACGTCTAATTACGTAATATTAAGAAGTCAAAAAGTGAAAACAACCTCATTGGTTATCGATGACTATGTTATGTCAGTATGATTAATAAAGATATCATAATCAAACTACCTCGTTCTGCCCCAGTGGGCATAATCACGACATAAAAAAACGTAGAATAGACATGTGAACTCGGAAATACGAAACTCGAAACCATGTATTGTTGCATCTGGGCCTTAATGTTCAGCAATTCAACCCAAATGGGTGATGAAAATCATCAATAAAGATAAGATTGTCACATGTCTATATATTCTTTTCTCTCAATAAATTGACTCCATAACATTTTATGAATACCAAAAATTGTAGTCCAGTAAATATTCTTTACATTACAGATTTCCATGTTGCAAAACAAGGTGACCCCATCTGAAAATAAAACAAAATTAAAATCTTAAAACAGACTGCTATGCATTGCTCCTATTCGAATTCATTATTCATATAGATGAATTGCTAATTCTTCGCTCAAATTCAACCCTTTCGGTGACAAACTTTCCAAATCCATAATATAACGGGATTCCAACTTTCTTAATAACAATTCTCTATTGCCCCCTCTCACCCCCAAATTCACAGAATCAATCCCCACCATACGGGCTTGTGCCTCATCCTGTAAGTGCTTCTCATGAAAATGGCGGGCTATAGGGTATAGCTTGTTGTTGTTACGTATGGCACGAAGATGTTCTAGCACTCGTTTCTTCCCCAATATCTTCGTACGGAAATGCCCCTTCTCCAGTTCAGAAAGCTGATGAAAACGCATCTTTTCTAGTGTTGAGATAGTCTTCTGTTGAAAGCGCAGAGATACCCCTTGGGGTGATTCAGCGCTATATAAAATCATAAAAATAAATAAATAAATAAATGGTCAGTGACATCACTCATGACATCACTGATGAAATCTCAAATGACATCACTGATGACATCACTGATGACATCATCCATTGAGTATGTGTTTCTTAACAATTTTAATATGTTTAATATATATAGGGAAAGGCCTGTTGAAGAATGAGTGAGTGTACAAGTGTGTATATGGATGATTTTCTGTGGTGTATAACTGAGTCTATAAGTGAGTCATTAAATGTATCTTACTGCAGACTAGTGACTTAACTGTGTAAATGTCTGTATGTGTCTGTGTGTTGGTGTCTAAGTTGCTCCATGGTTTTGTGATTAGCTATATGAGTATATATATGAGTTATTGATTGGTTGTCTGAGTATCTGTATGGGTGCCTGTGTGTTTGTGTGGGTAGGGTGTGTGTTACTCTGTGCATAGATGTGTTTCAGTGGGTGATTCTATGGGTGCATGGTTTTAAGAGTGCATCTGTGATGGACTGTATGGTTGAGTGAGTGTATGTATGGGGGTGTTAGGGATTGAATGTATATCTCAGTGGTACATTTGTGACTAACTACATATGTGAAAGGCAGTATATATGCGTGTAAGAGTATATAAGTGGGTATATGTGAGAGTGTGTGATTGTGAGAGTGGTTGTATGGATGAGTGTGTGCTTGTATCAGTAATTGTATAAGAGCGTAAGAATGTGGTACTATTTTTATGAGTAAGTGAACTTGTGTGTGTATAACTGCATAGGTGAGTAAATGGGAGTGTGATTAATTATTTGCATGACTGACTAGGTGTGTGAGTACCTCTATGGATGATTAGCGGTGTGTGAGTGTCTATATAGGTGTCTAAATGCATATGATAGTCTTGTATGGATTCACTGTAAGTATGAGTGACTGTACAGGTGAATGAGTGGAGTTGTATGTAGACCTAAGAGTTAATAAGTGAGTATCTAGTTATTGGTATTTGAGTACGTATGGTTTTGAGAATGTAACTCTGAAATTTTCAGTCGGTGTTTGAAAGGTTATGTTACAGTGTGAGAAAATGTGGTAATTTATCACATGGATGACGTCATCAGTGATGTCATTTGAGATGTCATGAGTGATGTCATGAGTGATGTCACTGACCATGTCATGAGTGATGTAATATGTGACGTCATCAGCAGTGGATTGCGGGCGCGCGAGTTATAGTTAGCTGAACTAACTATAACGGGGGAATTTCATTGTTTTTTTACGAACGAAATGTCCAGCTAACTATAACATGTCTGAAACCTATGGTTTTTTCAGTGAATTTGCAAGGTTTTTTAAATGCTAATTCCTAATTATAACGTGTGTGAAACCTATGGTTTTTTCAGTGAATTTCAAAGGTTTTTTAAATGCTAATTCCTAACTATAACGTGTGTATAACCTATGATTTTTTCAGTGAATTTGCAAGGTTTTTTAAATGCTATTTTTTGAATTTTTTTTTTTTATATTTGTTTTTTTAACAATATGCTACCTATGTATATAATTATAGATTTAATGTATCCTGCAATATGGAATGGCTCACCTTTTTTAAAAAAATGTTTAGATATAGTTGAACAGCATAGTTAATATCTTCTACAAACCTCTAAACATCTATTTATTTATTTTTTGTAAGGGATTTTTATCGTGCGCTTACGGTGCGCGCACGGTACGGTACAAGTACGGTGCACGCACGTAGTTTGCATGGCTACGTGCTCCGTGTGCGCATGCGTACGTGATTTACGTACACTCGCGGACTCCGTACGCGCATGCGCGCGTGGTCTTTACATGGGTCCGCCGTACGCGCATGCGCGCGTGCCCCTAATGCGCATGCGCGCATGCGTCGTACGCGTGTGCTCCGTACGAGCATGCACGCGCCTTACGTACGCGCGAATGCGTTCTTGTCCCGTGCGCGCACCGTAAGCGTACGTTGCGCGCACAGTAAGTCATGTGATCAAGAAACAACACTTTTCATTGGTTTAAAGTAGTTTCATTTCCAGAAACTTCCAACACCACACCCATTTCCCTCATTATTACTTCTGATTCCCTGGGAGAAGGAGCTGAACTGTTTTTGTGATACAATGGCAGAGCAGCAGTCATCTTCTGGGAGTGAGCAGGAGAGCCTTATCAGACAGAGACAGAGGAAACAGAATGATTCTTTTGTCTGGCAATATTTTACATTTCCAGAGGGGCAGAAGAAAGTCAATGCTCCCAAAGTCACCTGCAAACTTTGTGGGCGTGTCTTATCTAGAGGAGATCCTAAGAAGAAGTACTCTTTTAGTATCTTCACTATGTTCAGGCACATTAGGGATGTACATCCTGTGACTTTTGCTCGAGCTACTAGAGAAACCCCTCCAGCAGCTCTGCCGAGCACATCCGCAGAAGCTCAGCCGAGTACATCATCGGCAGCTCAGCCAAGCACTTCCTCTGCAGTGGGAGCGTCACCTTCTTCTGCTCCTCTGGACATTCACCCTATGTCTGAGAGGGTGCATATACAGTGCAATACTTGTTATGCACTTATTGCTTTTGGGGAGTCCAGCATTCCCCTAATAGATAATAAGATACAGCAGCACAAGTGCGGCACCATATAATTTTGCCATTCTTTCCTTCCTCTGTCACTCTATTAACACAACGGCTCTTTTTAGAGCCACCTTACATTTTAAATTTTTAAAATTTTTATAATCATTTTTTTTTCCCCGCCGTGCGCGCACGGTGCGCGCACCCCTTGTGTTTTTAAATATAATAAAATATTTATTCACCCTTCATGGTCCTTCAGGGACCTCATTTCAAAAGGTAGGGGGTTAGGAACTCAGTACCCTGCCCCCTTTTCACGTTCTGCACCTTTTTTTTAAATTGAAACACCCTTTTTTGTTTTCTTTTTTTGCATATTTTAACCCATTCTAAATGATTTCTACCCCCAACACGACTTCTGCCTGCTAGCATAGCATTAGATCATGTAACAGTTGTGTGTGTAAAGACGTCAGAACTTCAGCACATGATGCTTCTAATCCAAAGAGCAACAGTACATTTCACAGATGAAGGGAACAGAGTCTTCCTCTTGATCTTTAGACACTGGATCGATACTTACTTATAGGTTTTAAAAAAAAATCAATTAACACAATGTCTCTTATTAGAGCCAACCAACACCCAAACACTTAATCTTTTTTTTTAATTAAATTTTTTATACGATTATTTTGTCGCATCTCTATGCTTCCCCAGCGCAGGCCTACAAACTGCAGCCATGTGCCAGCGCAGGCTCCCTTGCACCATGGTACAAGGATGCCTGCATGGTGGGGAGATTGTTCTTGTGCAGGAAGGGACACCTTCCTGCACAAAAACAATCACAAAAGGCTTTTTCCTCTTTCAATGCGTGCTGTAGAATGGAGGACACACTTAAATTGGAAAAAACGAGAAGAAATAAAAACATTTCTTCTCGTTGTGCCTCGCAACACCACCTCTAGAGTTGCTTAGCATTCACACACATCTCTACAGTTACGATTTCTCGTAAACCTGGAGATGTGTCTAGTTCTTTGTGTGTTGCGTGGGAACACCCAAAACAACACCCATGGAACGCCCCTTCAACGCACAGTGCTGCGTGTGAAGTGGCTGTATTTATGTGGAGAGGAAAAGTCACGCAGGGTGGCTTTTCCTCTCCTTGTAAATATGAAGGAGCTCCCTGCGCCACCAGTACGTTATGAAAAGTGACGTAGTGGTGGCGCAGAGGCCTTGTTAATCTGCCCCAGAGATGTAATGGAAATTAAGGGTAAGACAGACAAAGGGAGAGAGACAGAATCAGACACAGAGAGCAAAGGAACTGTGAAGGAGTAAGGCAGTTAGAATGACTGAGACACATGGAGACAGGGAGAGATACATGTTTGAAAAAGTAGTGATGGAGGCAGTAAACCTAGGGGAGTAGTAGAGAAGGAGTGAGGGAGTTACGAAACAGCAGTAAATGAAGAAGACAGAGAGAAGGGGAATGAGAAAAGCAGTGTGAGGAGAAGTGAAAAAAAGGGAGCATGAAAGTGAAGGGGTAAGAAATACAGATATTTCAAACTTACCTGACCAACAAAATAACTTAATTATAAATAAATGGGTTTTTTTAATTGCTAGAAAAAAGGATTAATTTTCCTAAATTTTCTTTCTCGATCTGAAAAAAAAGAAAAAAGTATTAATATTTAACAATACATTTTAGAATACAGTACACATATTTTCATATTTAACAAAGTAATTTTTTGCCCTTTTTTTGCTGTTTTCAGAATATATTGAATTTCACTGCAAATTGTGAAACCAATTGCATTCATCACTTAACAGCGGGCAAAAAAATTAACAATCTGAAAGATTGTTTAAAAAAAGCCCTGAATCTCTTCTCAGTAAAACATACCTTGATAGAAATGTAATATATATAATAAAAATATCATCTAACAACAATAACTATTTGCAATAAATATCATCTGTAAATCGTGTTGCTTAAGCACATACACCAAAATAATATCTGTCAAAGAACTCCACAAGAGAAATTTTTACCTTTCCATGAGGCCAAATGATAATTTTTAAATTCTTTTTGGGTGAAATATCCAATGGTAATCCAATAAAATCAAAATAATAGTTTGTTCAGATGCTGCAATTTGTATCTAAAATTTTGGTTTTAGAAAAATTAAGTAAGAATTTGGTAATTCTGCAGGCAAACGTTGCTTGAAAATCAATTGTGAATCATTACACAGTATCCAGCCTTTTTCACATTTTAGATAAACTGTGTATGACCAGAAGTTATAGAAGGTCCATCATGGAAAATTATTGCAACTGCAACAAAAGTTTTTCCATATATTGATAATTGATGTCCTGTAAACTTCTTTATTAAAGTGTCCAATTTTGTACCATCAGCTCTACAACGTTGCATCATTAAAATTACATACTGTCCATATTTATTTAAAAATAACATTGATAACATGTCTGATTTACATTGAGAACATTCCATGTTGTTATTGGCATCTTTAACTAATTTACTAAAAGTCACTGATTTACTCTCTGGTAACGTTAAATATATGAACCTTTCAGAATCAACATTAGAGCTGCATGTGTTCAAACAGTTTTCACAACTATGTTCCCATTTATAAGAGAGACCAAACATATTTTCTATTTCTACCCCTTCATCTTCCAGTACCATAAGCATATACATCAAGAATTCCTGTGCATCTTGCTGGACATTTTGAGTAAACTGTGTACATCCTGAACATACATCTAAAAGTTTTCTAACATCAGAAGCACTTTCTATTTTAGTTTTATCATTACTCAGCTTCTCAAAAAGAAAACTCAGCAGAGAACAGAATCTTTTTACATGATTTAGTATTATCTGCTCTTGCAAACTTTCAAGATAAAATACAACATTCAGCACTACATTAGCGTAGCAGTTGACACCAGAGCTATTTTCAAAATGACAACCAACAACCTCTTCAACATTGTCCTTTTTCTTTTTGCTTGCAATCACATCACTCTCCTTTTGTTTTCTCTTCTGTACATCCTCATTACAGATATTCTCAATTCTCCTTTCCTGACAAACAACACGTTTTTCAAACACAGGATACTGACCTAAATGAGGAGCATAGCTTCTTCTTAATCTATTATATTCCTTTACACAGTTTGCATCAGCACTAACTTTTGAGTCATCCAAGTCTATCATGAATAAACCAGATAATGTTTTCACTCGTGACAAAGCAACATATGCCATACCTTCTTTAAACACACTAGATCCAATGTTTACACAAGCACTATCTACAGTTAATCCTTGAGATTTGTGAATAGTTACAGCATATGCTAGAGAAAATGGAAACTGCTTCCTACGTACATATAAGTCTTTCACAAGCAAGAAACGAACTTAACAACGACAAATGTCTTTAACCTCTTCAATCTGATCAAATTTTATTTGTAAAAATTCAATTCCAACTTTTTTCTGGTAATTAACAAAACCAACAACTTTACCCATAGCTCCATTCACTAAACCTTTCTCTACATCCAAATTACGTCTTAAAATTACTCGACAGTTCATACATACATAAAAATTCTTTTCTAAACCGGCTGTTTTCGAGATGTTTTTCTCTAGAGAATCCAATTTAGTTGTCAATTTGCTTGTCAATATAATAGTTATTCCTTCATGTTGTATTTTATCCACAGCTTCCAGTTTGACAATCTCTTCATTTTCCAATTTCAAAAGTTCTTGATTGAATATAGAGCACTCATGTATTGTTGGCATTAAGCAGATTACAGTATTTTTTCCAGCAATTTTCTTGTATATTTTCTCTGGAACAATTTGTTCTGTTGGGAACAAATTACATAGCAATCGACTCTGTAAAGCTTTTCTGCCATGTTCTGTGAGTAGTCCAATTCTGATATCTTTGAGAATACTTGCATAATCATCATCATTTGCCTGCCGCATATTGGTAATGAGTTCTTTATACTCAAAGTATGTCCAAATATTCACATTACCTATACTTCCTAACGACTTTTTCGTGTCTTCATGTGTAAGAGTTTGAAATACTGGTTGTCCTTTAACTGGAGTGAGCTGCAGAAGATACCCAAAAACTATAACATGTTTTCCTCCAAATAGCACGTCATAGTTTGTCTTTAGAATTTGCTGCATTCTTAAATGCACAAAGGCAAGCATTAAGTTTGATACCATGCTTACCTCCATCAATGATGAGAACTTTCATTTTTTTCAATACTCTTGCAACTTCAAAACATGCTTCTCCTGTTTGCTTGTGGTATTGTATTTTGTTCTCGTGCTCTACTGGTAACATTAGCAAACGATGGAGGGTAATTCCTTTTATGTTATATGCAGCTAACCCAGTTGGAGCAGTAACAACACAAGACAAAGTTGAATCTGTTTTTCGCTGTAGGTAGCTTCTAATTACTTTAATCAAGAAACTTTTTCCAGTTCCGGCTTGTCCACTCACATACATTCTGATTGGTTCAAACGATGTGCATGAGCACTCTTTATTTTCATGTAGTAATCCATGATCAATTTGTTTTGTGACTTCCTCATAAATTTGTTTTTGTTCATCATTCAGTTGCTGTTCCAAACTTGGTAAGTTTATTAAATCTTCCTGAGCTTGATTCATAGTTTTTTCCACTTCAGCCATGGCTATTGCAGCTTCATTTTCTAAGATTGGTTGTCCTAGGGGATCTTGACTGAGCGTCCCAGAACTTTGACTGTCTTGAGAACTGTCTCTAGCTACTTCAGCTGCAATTGTTGCTTCTTGTTTGTTTTACCAAACATCCTTCCTCACCAATGACTTTATATTTTCCATTGTTGATGTCTTCTGTGGCATTCCGTTTATAAATGTAGTTCTGCAGCACTTCATAGAGACACATGTTCTCAAGATGATGACTTCTCTTTGGGTAATATGTGTCCAACATGTTTGTTCTTAAAATGTCTGTACTTTCAGGTTCGTACTCTGCTAAATATTCTATTTCTCGAATAGATTTCAGTACCCGATTTCTCATTCCTGCAAGGCCTAAACTTACCCAAATTATTCTTCTGGATTTGGAGTACAGACTTGCAGATGATAACCTATCTGAGCATTCGTAGGATCCAATATCTCGATGCGATAACATCTTTAAACTGAAACTGTATAGCTTTTTACTGACAGTCTTCTCGTGAGAAATCTCTTCCCACATTTCTTTCAATTCCGTTCTCAGATTTAGTGATGTAAGATGTGACATACCAAGCAACAGCAATAGAATTGTCAGCTACGTACTGTATATCCATGTTAGCATTCCACATGGATAAAATGACTGGGTTGTAGTCATTTATATATTTTGACTCTTCTTTTCTTCTTAGGTTATAGGTATTCTTAGGCGATTTTCTTGTAATAGTATGTCACACAGCTGAGATAAAACTGTTTACTCTTCCTTTTAAAAGAACAGGTCGTGGAAATCCAATTCGACATTTTGTGTAGAATTTTTCTTTACTCTTGTACTTTCTTCGACAGTATTTTCCACACCGATGACTTTGGAAACGTAAAACTTGCTCTTTTAAGTTTTTTTCTTCTGTGCTTTTAGGTATAGCACATGTTGCATATCCTTCAATGAAAGATAAAACTGCATCATCAGAATCTGTTCCAAATTTTGGAGCATCCTTGATCCACAACAGCATATGAATATGAGGAGCACCTCTTGCTTGGTACTCTTTTCTCCAAAAGAAATCCACAACTTCTCCAAGAGGTGGATTTTTTTTATTGCAGAGGAAGGACATCATAGCCTCAAATCTGTGATTGAAATATCTGCAAACATTAACCGGATCCAATGAGCACAATTCTCCTGCTGTCTTGTATTGGATGTTTTCAATATTTGAATTTGCCTCTCGAAGAAAATCCAGTAAATCATCCCAAGCGTACTCTGCACAGCTTAGGGTAAGGAACCATGTAGGAGTTCCTAAATTCCGTAACATACATTTCAATTCTCCATGGCGTCGGTACCAATATTCATTAGTCCCACGCTGACAAGCCATCAGATTTATTAATTGTGATTCCAAATGATCATCTCGCTGTTGCACTTGGTTCAGAAAATCCTTTGCGGACACATTATGTAGATGTACTCCAGTTTTCAAAATGTGATTTACGGCATAAGATAGTGCTGATAAGTCACTTTCAAATAAAAGATGGAACAAATAAGGAATACTTTGACAAAATATTGGATCTTCTGCATATAACCTTGTAGTCCGATACTCAGAAGCAGGAATCTGTACTGGACGTTCATCATATCGTCCACCTTTTCCTGTAGGAAACAGCTGGGGAAAACAACGAGCTTCCAAGCTCTCCTCCCATACACTCACGGGAGTTCCTTTTGCTTTTTTCATCTGAAAGAGATCAATAGTGTTTCCCATAACTTCTTTAGAATGAAGAGGATGTATGCTGAAATGTTCATAAATTTCTTCTTCTTTTGACTTATCCACTTTTTCAATTTGCCCAGTTGGTATTCCTGAGTCTCCTAGTAAAACTTCTTCATCTTCTTCCATATAAATTGATTCATACCATTTATTATTTCTTTTCAAATATAAATTTGCTCTTTGTACTTTTCATACATCCACCAGCTCCTGCCAAATTTTCTTGTTCTTTGTAGGTACACCATTAACCAGAATAACTAATGGTTCAGTTTCCAAACTATCTGCATCAATTGTTTCAATATTGTTTTTCAAATCTAATGGCAAATAGACAACTCTTCTTTTTAAACCTCTTTGTAAATCTGTAGGAGGTAATTTGCCTGTTTTGGGCTCCATACGAACTATAGTCTGAAAAGGATGGACACATTGAATGAGTATAGACTCATACGTATTTAAATCACTAAGTTCTGCAGGAATTTCAACCAATTCTAAATTATTATGTACAGCTCTTGCTGGCATTTTATGTTCTTCTAACTTGTTATAACAGTATTTACAAATACGGTGATATTCACCCAAATCAAAACAATTTTCCAGAAATAAATATGTAGCAAAATCCATCCACTTAGTATTATTTTCTTTTTCACTTTTTTTTATAGAGATCAACATACCTTGTTTGATTTTTATAATGGCTTCTCCGGCAACAAATACAAGTAATATTTGGTCTTCCATTAGAGATGATAGTACATTTTGTCATTTGATCTTCAAATGTTTTACTAACAGTGAATTCTACATTTTCTTCCACATTTTCTTCAATAACTATGTCATTTCCTGCACTTTCTTGCTCTGGACCAAAGTAACAAAACTCAATATCCTCACAAACCTTCTTCACATCTGTTACAGATCCACGGTACAGAGCATTATTCAACTCATTTAACTTTAAAGCTGGACTTTTAGCAAAATACAATCTTCTCACAAACTTTCTCATTTCAGTATGATGAACAGCCAGCATCCTAAAATGGTGAAAAACACTTTGACAAACTTTCCTAGAAAGACAAGCCAGAGAATGTCCTTGCAAACCAATATTCTCTCTCACTCTGCATGGATCTAGTCTTTGAAGCACCTTAATCTTTTGTATAACATTTTTTTTACTATATTCTCTTAGAAAATCACGAAATTTATCAATTGATTCCTGTCGTACAGTACAAATACTACTACAATTCCAAGTGTACACTGGGGCTTTAGGACGTCTCCCCATAACCTCATCAGCTGACACGTCTTCCTCATTTCTTGGAACCATTTTCTCCTTTTCCATTACACAACCATCCTTAACTTCATAAGCTCGACCACTGGTGTCAACTGCATACAGCAAACTATTACTTTGAAGATAACTCTCTTCATTAAAAAATGGTTCAGTACTTGAACTATGCTTCCATTCTCCTAAGAACACTTTACAAAAGTATTTTTTTTTCACTTCTCTTTTTCTTTTTCTTTTTGACTTAATTACATTCACTAATTTATCTAATGTACGGATCCTGTTCAAAATTAAAATGAATAGTTTTCTTTTTAATTCCAAAGCCTTGGCAACAATTGATTCAATATGTTTCCTTTTCTTATAAAATTTGGCTTTCTTCCTATATTTTTTCACATCCTTCAACAAATTGAACATCACTCTTCTCTCAAACATTTTTCTACGAATGTTTTTAAAATCTATTTTTCTTTTTAAATCATTCTTTCTTACTTTTGTTTGTACATTAGCATTTAGTATATTCTGTCAATTGTCTGGTTGTTTTGTACTTGAAACACAATTTCCAGTGGATATTTTTGTTACATTTTTTCTTTGCTTGAAGATATTTAAAAAAAAATCCTTAGTCTGCTTACCAGAAGACTTTTTCTTTTTTCCAACATGAGGTTCTCCAACTAATTTTTGTTGTCCAGTTGTCTTCAAATATAGATGTTGTTGCTGTTCTTTTCTCTTTCTTGATTTTATAGGCATCTTTAATTTATTTCAGTCTTGTTCAGCAATACCTGAAAGAAACTAAAAAAAAAATACCTTTATGTAATTTATATACATTACTATATTTTTTATGAGCTTTTCAAAACATATCATATGAGCTATCCCTTTCCTACGACTGCAAGTCTTACACATTAAAAGCTACACAAATTAAATCTCTTTCAACAAATTCCTGTGTGCACACAGACTCATGGTGTGATTCTAGGCAGAAATCGATTTTTCATTGGCAATTTCAAAGCACATTTTCTGCTGTGGTTTTGCATGTGATAATTACTGTAAGAGTCTGACACATTTTCCTTATAGTTTAGAGAGGCAGAAAATAGGACATGTCCTAACAGCTACTTGAGAGCATGAGCATGTGGTACCTGGGTGAGTGATTAGACTAGAGCAAAGGAAATGAGCCTTGGTGACATTGAATGTGTTAGCGTTACACACTACTATCTAAAATACCACACAGTAGTGAATACTTAGCATGGGAGTGCAGGAGAAGCAACTGCCTGTGTACTAAGAGCGTGCTTCTGGAGACTGTGTATTATCAGGTGAAAGAGAGATCTGCATGGACGCTTGCAGAACTGCATGAAGACTGCACAGATGTATGTAAGAGTACATGTGGGGTAAGGGTTAATTGCAGTTTGGAACATGTAGGATCTACCTCACCCATGGCAGGTGAGGTACTATCATCTCTAATGAAAGACCAAATATTACTTGCAATTGTTGCGGGAGAAGCCATTATAAAACTCAAACAAGGAATGTTGATCTCTATAAAAAAAGTGAAAAAGAAAATAATTATGAGTGGAAGGATTTTGCTACATATTTGTTTCTGGAAAATTGTTTTGAATTGGGTGAAGATCAGCGTATTTGTAAATACTGTTATAACAAGTTAGAAGAAAATAAAATGCCAGCTAGAGCTGTACATAATAATTTAGAATTGGTTGATATTCCTGCAGAACTTAGTCATTTAAATACGTATGAGTCTATACTCATTCAATGTGTCCATCCGTTTCAGACTATAGTTCGTATGGAGCCCAAAACAGGCAAATTACCTCCTTCAGATTTATAAAGAGGTTTAAAAGGAAGAGTTGTCTATTTGCCATTAGATTTGAAAAAAATATTGAAACAATTGATGCAGATAGTTTGGAAACTGAACCATTAGTTATTCTGGTTAATGGTGTACCTACAAAGAATAACAAAATTTGGCAGGAGCTGGTTGATGTACGAAAAGTACAAAGAGCAAATTTATATTTGAAAAGAAATAATAAATGGTATGAATCAATTTATATGGATGAAGATGAAGAAGTTTTACTAGCAGAAATTTATGAACATTTCAGCATACATCCTCTTCATTCTAAAGAAGTTATGGGAAACACTAGTGATCTGTTTCAGATGAAAAAAGCAAAAGGAACTCCTGTGAGTGTATGGGAGTAGAGCTTGGAAGCTCGTTGTTTTCCCCAGCTGTTTCCTACAGAAAAAGGTGGACGATATGATGAACGTCCAGTACAGATTCCTGCTTCTGAGTATCGGACTACAAGATTATATGCAGAAGATCCAAGATTTCGTCAAAGTATTCCTTATTTGTTCCATCTTTTATTTGAAAGTGACTTATCTGCACTATCTTATGCCGTAAATCACATTTTAAAAACTGGAGTACATCTACATAATGTGTCTGCAAAGGATTTTCAGAACAAAGTGCAACAGCGAGATGATCATTTGGAATCACAATTAATAAATCTGATGGCTTGTCAGCGTGGGACTAATGAATATTGGTACCGACGCCATGGAGAATTGAAATGTATGTTACGGAATTTAGGAACTCCTACATGGTTCCTTACCTTAAGCTGTGCTGAGTACGCTTGGGATGATTTACTTGATTTTCTTCGAGAGGCAAATTCAAATATTGAAAACATCCAATACAAGACAGCAGGAGAATTGTGCTCATTGGATCCGGTTAATGTTTGCAGATATTTCAATCATAGATTTGAGGCTATGATGTCCTTCATCTGCAATAAAAAAAATCCACCTCTTGGAGAAGTTGTGGATTTCTTTTGGAGAAAAGAGTACCAAGCAAGAGGTGCTCCTCATATTCATATGCTGTTGTGGATCAAGGATGCCCCAAAATTTGAAACAGATTCTGATGATGCAGTTTTATCTTTCATTGAAGGATATGCAACATGTGCTATACCTAAAAGCACAGAAGAAAAAAACTTAAAAGAGCAAGTTTTACGTTTCCAAAGTCATCGGTGTGGAAAATACTGTCGACGAAAGTACAAGAGTAAAGATAAATTCTACACAAAATGTTGATTTGGATTTCCACGACCTGTTCTTTCAAAAGGAAGAGTAAACAGTTTTATGTCAGCTGTGCGACATACTATTACAAGAAAATTGCCTAAAAATACCTACAACCTATGAAGAAAAGAAGAGTCAAAATATATAAATGACTACAACCCAGTCATTTTATCCATGTGGAATGCTAACATGGATATTCAGTATGTAGCTGACAATTCTATTGCTGTTGCTCGGTATGTCACATCTTACATCACTAAATCTGAGAAAACGGAATTAAAAGAAATGTGGGAAGAGATTTCTCACGAGAAGACTGTCAGTAAAAAGCTATACAGTTTCAGTTTAAAGATGTTATTGCATCAAGAAATTGGGTCATACGAATGCTCAGATAGGTTATCATCTGCAAGTCTGTACTCCAAATCCAGAAGAATAATTTGGGTAAGTTTAGGCCTTGCAGGAATCCGAAATCGGGTATTGAAATCTATTCGAGAAATTGAATATTTAACAGAGTACGAACCAGAAAGTACAGACATTTTAAGTACAAACATGTTGGACACATATTACCCAAAGAGAAGTCATCATCTTGAGAACATGTGTCTCTATGAAGTGCTGCAGAACTACATTTTTAAACGGAATACCACAGAAGACATCAACAATGGTAAATATAAAGTCATTGGTGAGGAAGGATGTTTGGTAAAACAAACAAAAGGAAGTTTGATTAATCACAGAAAGCTGAGTTGCGACACTACTGACAAGAAGGAATTTTACCACTTAGCACTTTTACAGTTGTTTAAACCCTGGCGTTCAGAGGATGAATTACTTGGACATTTTCAGAGCTATGAAGATTCCTTTAATGCATGCAAAGATACCATAGAATGCAGTACTTTCACAACTTATGTACAAATGTTAAATGAAGAAATTGGACAAGAAGCAACAATTGCAGCTAAAGTAGCTAGAGACAGTTCTCAAGACAGTCAAAGTTCTGGGATGCTCAGTCAAGATCCCCTAGGACAACCAATCGTAGAAAATGAAGTTGCAATAGCCATGACTGAAGTGGAAACAGCTATGAATCAAGCTCAGGAAGATTTATTAAACTTACCAAATTTGGAACAGCAACTGAATGATGAACAAAAACAAATTTATGAGGAAGTCACAAAACAAATTGATCATGGATTACTACATGAAAATAAAGAGTGCTCATGCACATCATTTGAACCAATCAGAATGTATGTGAGTGGACAAGCTGGAACCGGAAAAAGTGTCTTAATTAAAGTAATTAGAAGCTACCTACAGAAAAAAACTGATTCAACTTTGTCTTGTGTTGTTACTGCTCCAACTGGGTTAGCAGCATATAACATAAAAGGAATTACCCTCCATCGTTTGCTAATGTTACCAGTAGAGCATGAGAACAAAATACAATACCACAAGCTAACAGGAGAAGCATGCTTTGAAGTTTCAAGAGTATTGAAAAAAATGAAAGTTCTCATTATTGATGAGGTAAGCATGGTATCAAACTTAATGCTTGCCTTTGTGCATTTAAGAATGCAGCAAATTCTAAAGACAAACTATGACGTGCTATTTGGAGGAAAACATGTTATAGTTTTTGGGGATCTACTGCAGCTCACTCCAGTTAAAGGACAACCAGTATTTCATACTCTTACACATGAAGACATGAAAAAGTCATTAGGAAGTATAGGTAATGTGAATATTTGGACATACTTTGAGTACAAAGAACTCATTACCAATATGCGGCAAGCAAATGATGATGATTATGCAAGTATTCTCAAAGATATCAGAATTGGACTACTCACAGAACATGGCAGAAAAGTTTTACAGAGTCGATTGCTATGTAATTTGTTTCCAAAAGAACAAATAGTTCCAGAGGAAATATACAAGAAAATTGCTGGAAAAAATACTGTAATCTGCTTAATGCCAACACTTCATGAATGCTCTATATTCAATCAAGAACTTTTGAAATTGGAAAATTAAGAGATTATAAAACTGGAAGCTGTGGATAAAATACAGCATGAAGGAATAACTATTATATTGACAAGCAAATTGAGAACTAAATTGGATTCTCTAGAGAAAAACATATCAAAAACAGCTGGTTAAGAAAAGAATCTTTATGTATGTATGAACTGTCGAGTAATTTTAAGACGTAATTTGGATGTAGAAAAAGGTTTAGTGAATGGAGCTATGGGTAAAGTTGTGGGTTTTGTTAATTACCAGAAAAAAGATGGAATTGAATTTTTAAAAATAAAATTTGATCAGATTGAAGAGGTTAAAGACATTACTCGTTGTTCAGTTCGTTTCTTGCTTGTGAAAGACTTATATGTACGTAGGAAGCAGTTTCCGTTTTCTCTAGCATATGCTGTAACTATTCACAAATCTCAAGGATTAACTGTAGATAGTGCTTTTGTAAACATTGGATCTACTGTGTTTAAAGAAGGTATGGCATATGTTGCTTTGTCACACGTGAAAAAAATATCTGGTTTATTCATGATAGACTTTGATGAGTCAAAAGTTAGTGCTGATGCAAACTGTATAAAGGAATATAATAGATTAAGAAAAAGCTATACTCCTCATTTAGGTCAGTATCCTGTGTTTGAAAAACGTGTAGTTTGTCGGAAAAGGAGAATTGAGAATATCTGTAATGAGGATGTACAGAAGAGTAAACAAATAGAGACTGATGTGATTGCAAGCAAAAGACAATGCTGAAGAGGTTGTTGGTTGTCATTTTGAAAATAGCTCTGGTGTCAACTGCTACGCTAATGTAGTGCTGAATGTTGTATTTTATCTTGAAAGTTTGAAAGAGCAGATAATACTAAATCATGAAAAAAGATTCTGTTCTCTGCTGAGTTTCCTTTATGAGAAGCTGAGTAATGATAAAACTAAAATAGAAAGTGCTTCTGATGTTAGAAATCTTTTAGATGTATATTCAGGATGTACACAGTTTACTCAAAATGTCCAGCAAGATGCACAGGAATTCTTAATGTATATGCTTATGGTACTGGAAGATGAAGGGGTAGAAATAGAAAATATGTTTGGTCTCTCTTATAAATGGGAACATAGTTGTGAAAACTGTTTGAACACATGCAGCTCTAATGTTGATTCTGAAAGGTTCATATATTTAACATTACCAGAGAGTAAATCAGTGACTTTTAGTAAATTAGTTAAAGATGCAAATCACAACATGGAATGTTCTCAATGTAAATCAGAAATGTCATCAACGTTATTTTTAAAGAAATATGGACAGTATGTAATTTTAATGATGCAACGTTGTAGAGCTGATGGAACAAAATTGGACACTTTAATAAAGAAGTTTACAGGAAATCAATTATCAATATCAGAAAAAACTTTTGTTGCAGTTGCAATAATTTTCCATGATGGACCTTCTATAACGTCTGGTCATTACACAGTTTATCTAAAATGTGAAAAAGGCTGGATACTGTGTAATGATTCACAATTGATTTTCAAGCAATGTTTGCCTACAGAATTACCAAATTCCTACTTAATTTTTCTAAAACCAAAATTTTAGATACAAATTGCAGCATCTGAAGAAACCAATATTTCGATTTTATAGGATTACCATTGGATATTTCACCAAAAAAGAATTTAAAAATTACCATTTGGCCTCATGGAAAGGTAACTGTTTCTATTGTGGACTTCTTTGACAGATATTGTTTTGGTGTATGAGCTTAAGCAACAAGATTTACAGACGTTATTTATTGCAAATAGTTATTGTTCTTAGATGATATTTTTAATATATATTTTACATTTCTATCAAGGTATGTTTTACTGAGTAGAGATTCAGGGCTTTTTTTAAACAATCTTTAAGATTGTTAATTTTTTTGCCCGCTGTTAAGTGATGAATGCAATTGATTTCACAATTTGCAGTGAAATTCAATATATTCTGAAAACAGCAAAAAAAGGGCAAAAATTTACTTTGTTAAATATGAAAATATGTGTACTGTATTCTAAAATGTATTGTTAAATATTACTACTTTTTTTTCTTTTTTTTCAGATCGAGAAAGAAAATTTAGGAAATGTAATCCTTTTTTCTAGCAATGAAAAAAACCCATTTATTTATTATTAAGTTATTTTGTTGGTCGGGTAAGTTTGAAATATCTGTATTTCTCACCCCTTCACTTTCATGCTCCCTTTTCTTCACTTCTCCTCACTCTGCTTTTCTCATTCCCCTTCTCTCTCTCTTCTTCCTTTACTGCTCTTTCGTAACTCCCTCACAACTTCTATACTACTCCCCTAGGTTTACTGCCTCCATCACTACTTTTTCAAACATGTATCTCTCCCTGTCTCCATGTGTCTCAGTCATTCTAACTGCCTTACTCCTTCTCAGTTCCTTGCTCTCTGTGTCTGATTTTGTCTCTCTCCCTTTGTCAGTCTTACCCTTAATTTCCATTACATCTCTGGGGCAGATTAACAAGGCCTCTGCGCCACCACTACGTCACTTTTCATAACGTACTGGTGGCGCAGGGAGCTCCTCCATATTTACAAGGAGAGGAAAAGCTACCCTGCGTGACTTTTCCTCTCCACATAAATACAGCCACTTCACACGCAGCACTGTGCGTTGAAGGGGCGTTCCATGGGTGTTGTTTTGGGTGTTCCCACGCAACACACAAAGAACTAGACACATCTCCAGGTTTACGAGAAATCGTAACTGTAGAGATGTGTGTGAATGCTAAGCAACTCTAGAGGTGGTGTTGCGAGGCACAACAAGAAGAAATGTTTTTATTTCTTCTCGTTTTTTCCAATTTAAGTGTGTCCTCCATTCTACAGCACGCATTGAAAGAGGAAAAAGCCTTTTGTGATTGTTTTTGTGCAGGAAGGTGTCCCTTCCTGCACAAGAACAATCTCCCCACCATGCAGGCATCCTTGTACCATGGTGCAAGGGAGCCTGCGCTGGCGCATGGCTGCAGTTTGTAGGCCTGCGCTGGGGAAGCATAGAGATGCGACAAACTAATTGTATAAAAAATAGAATTAAAAAAAAAGATAAAGGTGCTGATCACGATCCGGTAAAAAATGTCCCCGTACGACTCGTATCGGGTCTTTTTACCGTACGAATCGTACAAGTGCCGTACGAACTGGCAATCACGATTCGCATGGTAAAAAGTCCATACGAACCGAACTGGGAATCATTCCCCACACGTCCTCGGGTCGGAAAATGTGTCCGACGCGTCCTCGGACGATTTACCTTACAAACGTGAAAAGCCAAGTCCGACCGAGGAATCACGATCCATCCCGTGCGTCCGAGCGTACAACCGTATGGAATAACACCATCCGCACCGAACTCCTATAGCAACCATGGAGACATGTGCCCGCATACGCGCCCAACACTCCCCCCAGCCCCCGTACGTCCGACACGTACCCCCGTGTATGTATACCCCCACCCGTCTAGGTACACCCCAGTACGTTCAAGTCGTACCCCCACCCCAGTACGTGTCGTACCACCGTCTATGTACACCCCAGTACGTTCGAGCCCCACCCCCACCCCAGTACGTGTCATACCCCCCGTGTACCTACACCCCAGTACGTTCCAGTCGTACCCCCACCCCAGTACGTGTCGTACCACCGTGTACCTACACCCCAGTACGTTCGAGCCCCACCCCCACCCCAGTACGTGTCATACCCCCGTGTACCTACACCCCAGTACGTTCCAGTCGTACCCCCACCCCAGTACGTGTCGTACCACCGTCTATGTACACCCCAGTACGTTCGAGCCCCACCCCCACCCCAGTACGTGTCATACCCCCCGTGTACCTACACCCCAGTACGTTCCAGTCGTATCCCCACCCCAGTACGTGTCGTACCACCGTCTATGTACACCCCAGTACGTTCGAGCCCCACCCCCACCCCAGTACGTGTCATACCCCCGTGTACCTACACCCCAGTACGTTCCAGTCGTACCCCCACCCCAGTACGTGTCGTACCACCGTCTATGTACACCCCAGTACGTTCGAGCCCCACCCCCACCCCAGTACGTGTCATACCCCCCGTGTACCTACACCCCAGTACGTTCCAGTCGTACCCCCACCCCAGTACGTGTCATACCCCCGTGTACCTACACCCCAGTACGTTCCAGTCGTACCCCCACCCCAGTACGTGTCGTACCCCCGTGTACCTACACCCCAGTACGTTCCAGCCGTACCCCCACCCCAGTACGTGTCGTACCACCGTCTATGTACACCCCAGTACGTTCGAGCCCCACCCCCACCCCAGTACGTGTCATAGCCCCCGTGTACCTACACCCCAGTACGTTCCAGTCGTACCCCCACCCCAGTACGTGTCATACCCCCGTGTACCTACACCCCAGTACGTTCCAGTCGTACCCCCACCCCAGTACGTGTCATACCCCCGTGTACCTACACCCCAGTATGTTCCAGTCGTACCCCCACCCCAGTACGTGTCGTACCACCGTCTATGTACACCCCAGTACGTTCGAGCCCCACCCCCACCCCAGTACATGTCATACCCCCCGTGTACCTACACCCCAGTACGTTCCAGTCGTACCCCCACCCCAGTACGTGTCATACCCCCGTGTACCTACACCCCAGTACGTTCCAGTCGTACCCCCCACCCCAGTACGTGTCGTACCCCCGTGTACCTACACCCCAGTACGTTCCAGTCGTACCCCCACCCCAGTACGTGTCGTACCACCGTCTATGTACACCCCAGTACGTTCGAGCCCCACTCCCACCCCAGTACGTGTCATACCCCCGTGTACCTACACCCCAGTACGTTCCAGTCGTACCCCCACCCCAGTACGTGTCATACCCCCGTGTACCTACACCCCAGTACGTTCCAGTCGTACCCCCACCCCAGTACGTGTCGTACCCCCGTGTACCTACACCCCAGTACGTTCCAGTCATACCCCCACCCCAGTACGTGTCGTACCACCGTCTATGTACACCCCAGTACGTTCGAGCCCCACCCCCACCCCAGTACGTGTCATACCCCCCGTGTACCTACACCCCAGTACGTTCCAGTCGTACCCCCACCCCAGTACGTGTCATACCCCCGTGTACCTACACCCCAGTACGTTCCAGTCGTACCCCCACCCCAGTACGTGTTGTACCCCCGTGTACCTACACCCCAGTACGTTCCAGTCGTACCCCCACCCCAGTACGTGTCGTACCACCGTCTATGTACACCCCAGTACGTTCGAGCCCCACCCCCACCCCAGTACGTGTCATACCCCCGTGTACCTACACCCCAGTACGTTCCAGTCGTACCCCCACCCCAGTACGTGTCATACCCCCGTGTACCTACACCCCAGTACGTTCCAGTCGTACCCCCACCCCAGTACGTGTCATACCCCCGTGTACCTACACCCCAGTACGTTCCAGTCGTACCCCCAACACAACCTCCTAAGTACGGTGCGCACCCCAGGCCCCAACATCACATCCGCATGTACGAGTCGTACCAACCCACACACAAGGACAGCACCGTACAACCAAATGGCCCATCTACACACCGTACACACGCTCAAAACGCACGTACACAACCAGGACAAAACAAAACAACACAAGAAGACACTATTCGAATGGCACAAAGCCACTAAACATGGCCAACAAACACTACAAATACACCTTCACTGACCTGCAACTGCCAAAGACAAACAGAGGGCCAAAACACCACCACTACTTATAACACACCCACCCAAAATTCAAACACTGCCACACCCACCCATGGACCAATAAAAAGGGCCCACACACACAAACCATGAGCCTTTGCAACAGACTCACTGCTGCCAGACACCACAGAACCATACAACAAGCTACACCACACCTTACACTTGCACACCTTCACACAACCACCCTCACAAACACCCCCTCATCACATTCACACACACACACACACACAACCATCCACACCCCCCCCCAATATCCACCCCCCCCCACCATCCCCACCCACACCCCTCACCATGCCCACTACCAAGAATCCAAAGTTCAGTAACCGAGAGTTGGAGGTCCTTGTTGATCAAATCCTCAGAGTCGAGCCACAGATCTTTGGAACATTGGTCAGAAATACCAGCCTGGCAGCAAAAACAGCCATGTGGCAGACCATCGTCGATGCTGTGAATGCTGTTGCGGACACCAGGAGGACCAGGCAGGAATGCCAGAACAGGTGGTACGATCTGCGGAGGAGGGTCAGAGCCAAGAGGCAGGAGGAACACGACCAGGCCAACGCCACCGGAGGAGGGCCCTCCCGCAGACCCGTACAGTACCATCCCTGGGAGGAGAGGGTGATGGCCATACTGCCGGTGGAGGCAGTCGAAGGATTAGAAGGACTCCGAGACCCGGGTGAGTACACAAACAACGCACATCACATGGGGGGAACGGCATCCACAACCAAAATCACTAACAGGCACGCAACCACCACAAGCCATCGCATTACTCAACCACACTCCATGAGCACGCACATGCCACTGCTGCCACCATGCCCCATGCACCCAGCTGGACAATGGCAAGTCACAGAAGACAACAACACATGACACGGTAACCCGGATGGCGGGAGGCTGGGCCCCAAAAATCACATAGTGCGACTCCGAAGCAGACAACAATGCACTCTGCCCATATGGCCTAGGTCACAGCCAGACAAACAGTGTGTCCCAACACAGGAATGACTTGCCAGCAAATGGCGGACGCCTTGCATCAACACATGGGGGTGAAGGCACTGTTTTGCACATGACAGCAGCTAATGAACAGCCAACATTGTGAAAGAGTGGCAGCACACACCACCACAGCAGCAGCGCACAGACACACATCACACCCAATGGGTGCCTGGAGATCAGAAACAAACTCACATCAACAAGCCAAGGGCCACTCAAAGATCTGCTAACAGTGTGTGCCCAGGAAGCTGGGCTGAGGTGACAGAGGGTGACACACAGAGGGAGGGAGAGGGTGACAGAGAGGGAGGGAGAGGGGGACAGAGAGGGAGGGAGAGGGGGACAGAGAGGGAGGGAGACACAGGGAGAGCAAATCAGCCGTGTGGTGTATGGGAATGTCTGCTTGTCAGCAGGTAGACTGCGTGCATGTAGCCAAGGGTGGCCCGTGCCAGAACCCCCCCTCTTCACTATGGCAAAACACAGGGCCATGTCACAACCTGTGCACGAGCACAATGACAGCTACCTGCATCACATAAGGGTGTGGAACAACTCCATGTGCACATGTACAGTGCTACACGGAAGGCGCCAATGCATGGCTCGCAACACCGGCCCACTCCACTGCTGACTGCAGTCACACTTGACGCAGCAAGTAAGACTGTGCCACACATAGTTAAAGGTGCCAAAGTGGTGCCCAAGGGACACACCCATGCACAAGTGCACTGTGAGTGGAATGCAAGACAGATCCAAATTCCAAGAGGAAATGTGCCAACTTATGAAATGATGAAACATGGATGTTGCATGGACAAAAATTAACGTTGTCTTTCTCACACACAGGTCAACGTCGTGGTGCACCCCCCAACACTGGGGGGGAACACTCACAGGACCCGGATCTGCAGGAGCCCGATCCCACCGGCAGCGACCACTCTCACCACTCTGTGGATGACCCCGACCGACCTGGCCCCTCTGGTGTCCAACCGCCTGCAGCACCTGCGTCAGGTACAACTGTGCCAACCACCCCCCCCACTCCTGCCACATCCCAGGAGACACCCAGGATCCCTGCCCCAACACCACAATGCAGCCAGGCTGGCCAGGAGGGACACGGTGTCCCGGGCACCCAGGAGGAGGCAGGCGACAACGCCAATGCCACCCCTCAGGGGTCCCGGAGACCCGATGTGCCCGCAAGGGCAGGCAAGGCGCAAGTGGGCAGGGGTGGTGGGAGTGGAGGACGGCGGAGGCACGAGCCTGACCAGTTGGCTGGGGATCCGGTATTTTCCCATGTCCGTAACATCCTGGACTCATACCGGCAGGACACCACGGGCATGGCCCAGGTTGTGTCCGTCCTCTAGGGGATCAAGGCCCAGCAGGCCCAGCAACATGCGGAGCTACATGCCTGTCTACTGGTACACCAACGGAGGATGGAGGACAGACAGGCTGAGCAAGTGACGGCATTCCAGGGGATTCACGCTACACTCCGTCGGATGGCCGACAACATGGCCGACCCTCCCTGTGCCAGAAGGCGGAGAACATCACCACCCACAGGGAGGGATCAGGAGGAGGAGGAAACATCCGACGGAGCATCCCAGATGTCGTCACGGCCTCCTGGTGAGGTTCCCCGCAGGAGGCCGGGTCGTCCACGGAAAGGACCGTGAGGGTCGGCGCTACATCACCATCTCCCAGGACACCTGGCCTGGCACCTGGCCCACTGGAGCAACAGCATCACAGCATCAAGAGACATTCTCTGCCACATGGCCCTGCTGGTCACTGGCTGACCAATGTTGACAAAGACTGTGGCATGGACTCTGAGGACATCCAATGGCAAGGACACCAACTCCCCTACTGGACTTTGGATTCAAACTTCCCGGAAAGACACTCACTTTGTTTCCCCCCCCCCCCCCAATAATAAATCACACTATGAAGAGTAGATGCCTGCTGGTAGCATTATTACCTAACATGTGTCTTGTAAAGTCAAAACATGCCTGAGTCATCTTTTGTCTTCAACCACCCACACCCTGGGGCCTGAGTCTGGCACAGGACACATGGGTCACAGTGTATTAGGCAAGACAGACATGGAGCACCATACACACCCGTGATGGGCCCAACCAGCTGAGGGGGTTACCGAACAACCGTGCTGACAGACACATTGAGTACAGCAACAGTCATGCGCAGAGGTCAGGGATCCAGTCCAGTGTCCTGGGGGGCACCCAGGTATGTGTAGACAGGTGGCAGAAACATGTCCTGCAAGCTTGAGTCCGGTGGATGCAGAGAATGGGGGCCTGGCCAACGTTGGATGCATGGGGATGGCACATGTCACAATACCCACACAGTCATGGACATCATGCCCAATACACAGTCTCAGCCCACACACACAGCTTGCATCTTGCCACTCGACACATTGACACATAGCCACAATCAGGGAATACCATGCCAGACAAGCAGGATGCACCATGGCAACACACCAGCATTGACTGAGAAGAGGCACCTTGGAGGCATAGGGACACCTTTATTAGTCATGTTTTCGGGATTGCAGAGGCAACTCGAAGTACACATGAACACATCATGTGGAGTAACATGTGGGTCCAACACTGGCACCCCCCTTCAGCAGCACACATGCGTGTTCGCCATGGAACTGGCACACAAGCGTCGGCTAACAGCTAAATACCCACAGCTGCACACGGAGAGCCTGCCATACACCATAGATCCGCGGATGTCGAAGTCCCACACCATGTCAAGCCAATGCTAACCGAATGTGTCCGAGGGCAGTGTCACACACATTGATGCCATCATCACAATCCACTATCCCATCACTGATGACTGTCAACCAGGCAGACCATCTATTCAGGTGTACACAGCTGCATGTCGTGTCCCATGGGGATGCGACATGGCTGCAGAGGAACCAAACACCGACAGGGGCAGTGTGCACACATCGTGAACAACTGCCACACCCAATACACCCCAGATGCATCCCTTACCCCATGGAGACTTCCAAACGTGTCCGTGCCTGTAACGCTGAGTCAGCCCACGATGTCATGTCCATGAGGAATAGCAGTGCCACAACAATGCAACCAGCAGACGGCATGCGCAGGTACCTGGGGAAGAGAAACACACAAGAAGTCAGCCACAAAAAGCACAGCCACTTGCATGTGCATTTACTCGACACATGTATGGATGACAACATGCTAGGTCACAATTATGACTGCGGAAGTACAACCATCACTGGCACCATCACTCCAGTGACACACCCACACACACCTCTGACTCACGTGCCATACATGCAGGTGGAGACACACATCACAACGCATGCCACACGGGGACCAATGCGTGCACACTCAGACACTGGTACTCACCACTATGCAAAGAAGTCGCGTATGAGCCGAGTCCGGATGTCCTCTTGCGGCTCCACATCCTCCACATCACTAGCCCCATTGCCAAGCCCTTCGTCCTCCACGGGTGGATGGTCCTCGTCATGTTGATTCAGGATGAGTGGCACTGCTCTTTCAACTGCCATGTTGTGCAGCATGCAGCAGACCATGAAGATCTTGCAGACCTTCGCCGGGGCATATGGGAGTGCGCCGCCGGTCTTGTGGAGGCACCTGAATCGGCTCTTCAGCATGCCAAACGTCCTCTCTATCACTCGCCTTGTCCGGCCATGGGCGGTGTTGTATCGGAGCTGGGCCGGCGTGATGGGGTTGCGGAGAGGTGTGAGCAGCCAAGGCATGTTGGGATAGCCAGCGTCCCCTACATGGAAAGCACATGGTCATCGTTAGAAGTGGTGAAGCGGTCGTGCTGGTAGGCTATACTGAATACAGGACAGACAGACTGTACCCACCAACAGCACATGCCCGTTCGTTGCGCAGCTGCATCATCATGTCAGGCATCCCGCTACGCCTCATGATGTAGGCATCGTGTGCTGATCCTGGAAAACGAGCACAGACATGTGAAATCACCATGTTGGACAGACACACCACAAGGGCATTGATGGAGTGGTAGTGCTTCCGATTGCGGTACGCCACCTCCCGTGCGTGTGGTGGTACCAAAGCTACATGTGTCCCATCTATGGACCCAATGACATGGGGCATCCCTCCCAGGGCATAGAATCCACGCTTGACCTCAGTCATCTGTTCAGGGGTTGGGAACTTGATGAAGTCATCCAGGTGAATCAACATGGCCTCTAAGAAATCATGCAGCACACCACTGAACGTGCTCTGGGACATGCCACCAACATGAGCTATGGTATTTTGAAAGGTACCCGTGGCAAGAAAATGTAGGGCAGCCATTACCTTCAGCTGGGGTGTCAGTGCCGTGGGATACCTGTGCTGCGGTTGCAGGTGTGGTGCCAGTCTCGCCGTCAACTCCAGAATCAACGGTTGGGTGAAGCGGTAGAGCCGGATGCTGTCATTATCCTGCATGGCAGCCAAGTCTGGAATTCTTCGGGCAAGAGGCGGCGCTCTGCAGTAATTTTGAAGTGACAAGGAAGAGTGAGTGCACTACGACAACAACTCATGTGTACTGAGCACATGTTAATCTGGCAATACACACATGCTACATAGGGAGTCAGGTATGTGCTACATGGCCAGGACACGTATGGATGCAAGGTGACACTCCTTCAAAGACCCAGCTACACACGGAGATTGAGAACCTCCCCATGCCACGCCATGGGAATAGCTGTGTCCCAGTGCAAGTGAACAGCCAGACGCAACACAGGAGTGACATACGCCCACACATCAACAGCAGTAGGATGCCGATTGCAGAGATTGGTAGCGGAACACTGGAGCCACAGGTCACATGACATTACACTAGGCCAGCCCACACACCTTGCCATGAAGGTGCACATGTCATGACTCACCACACATACCTTGTGAGGATGCTGACATGTCCTTGTCACGCTACTCCGTGTCCCATGCATACATGTGCACCTCACATCCGATACCACATGTGGCATGGTGTGCGGAACAGTGTGCAATGACAATCTACACACAGACACATGTTTGTTGCTGCAACGGCTGCAGCTTTTGAGGGTGCTCCAACATCAACCTGATGTGAAGCCCCCACACATACATGACATAGTCACATTGTGCACCGTGGGTAGTGACAAGTCAGGTGTCATAACCCCTGTACCGGGCATCAGGGGACACTTCCGTGTGTTGGTGTCCGTGCCATGCCAGTGACGCTCACCCCAAGTGCGCAGTACGACATGCACACATGTCAAAGGAGTCAAGGGCATGCCTGGCACACATCGCACCATCACACAGTACATCTGTACACATCTCATCATACATCTGGTGCCTTCTCGACTCAGGAGTAATGTTCCACATCACAGGCCTTTCACACCTGTGCCCCACACATGTAGTGATGCACAGACGATGCCTCAATGTCAATTAATGGACAAGTATGTCCATCCATGGACAAGTATGTCCTCCATATCCCTACCTGTGTGCCGCCTGTCACCACTGTGATGTGTGAATCCCGCTGTACTGCTGCAAAGAGGGCCTGTGTACGTTCCCATATCACTATGGGAGTGCAGCCGTATGTGTACCCATCGTGATGGCGAGCGTACAGGCATGTGTACGGCCCGTACCACTACGAGTACGCATACGCGAGGCCACACATACTGATAGGGAGCGTACACACGCCTGTATGCTCCCTATCACTACGAGTACGCATACGCGAGGCCACACATACTGATAGGGAGCGTACAGGCGTGTGTACGCTCCCTATCAGTATGTGTGGTTCGCGTATGCGTACTCGTAGTGGTACGGGCCGTACACACGCCTGTACGCTCCCTATCACTACGAGTACGCATACGCGAGACCACCCATACTGATAGGGAGCGTACAGGCGTGTGTACGGCCCGTACCACTACGAGTACGCATACGCGAGGCCACACATACTGATAGGGAGCGTACACACGCCTGTATGCTCCCTATCACTACGAGTACGCATACGCGAGGCCACACATACTGATAGGGAGCGTACAGGCGTATATACGCTCCCTATCAGTATGTGTGGTTCGCGTATGCATACTCGTAGTGGTACGGGCCGTACACACGCCTGTACGCTCCCTATCACTACGAGTACGCATACGCGAGACCACCCATACTGATAGGGAGCGTACAGGCGTGTGTACGGCCCGTACCACTACGAGTACGCATACGCGAGGCCACACATACTGATAGGGAGCGTACACACGCCTGTATGCTCCCTATCACTACGAGTACGCATACGCGAGGCCACACATACTGATAGGGAGCGTACAGGCGTGTGTACGCTCCCTATCAGTATGTGTGGTTCGCGTATGCGTACTCGTAGTGGTACGGGCCGTACACACGCCTGTACGCTCCCTATCACTACGAGTACGCATACGCGAGACCACCCATACTGATGGGGAGCGTACAGGCGTGTGTACGGCCCGTACCACTACGAGTACGCATACGCGAGGCCACACATACTGATAGGGAGCGTACACACGCCTGTATGCTCCCTATCACTACGAGTACGCATACGCAAGGCCACACATACTGATAGGGAGCGTACAGGCATGTGTACGCTCCCTATCAGTAAGTGTGGTTCGCGTATGCGTACTCGTAGTGGTACGGGCCGTACACACGCCTGTACGCTCCCTATCACTACGAGTACGCATACGCGAGACCACCCATACTGATAGGGAGCGTACAGGCGTGTGTACGGCCCGTACCACTACGAGTACGCATACGCGAGGCCACACATACTGATAGTGAACGTAGTCACGCGTGTACGGGCCGTTGCAATGCATTTGGGGTGCCCTAGGGCCCCGGAACGCACCGTACCTGTGTGTGGAGCTCAGAATCACATAGGGGACACATGAGGGACAAGTATTAAGGCCTACATGCATGCTGGTTGTCATGGAGACCAAGTTCTAAATTCGAATTTCTTCTGGAAGGTGAACAGCAGAAGTCAGTTGGAATAAAAATACTTTGTTGCAATGTGTTTGTGGAGCTGACATCATGCAGGAGAATGAAACCGATAGAGTACACACAGACTGCTAGGTTTGAAGGGATTGGTGGAAACATAGGATGCAAATGTGAGTGACCAATCACTCTGTACTCCTGTGCAGAAAGGCACATATAAGGCAGCCAGGTCCCATGAGGGAGTACTTGCCTGCACATCTTTGAATTCGTCGACCCAGCTGCTGCTACTGATTCCCTGGAACCATGTCAAGGGCTGTGGAGAGGTCACAGCCATTCACCCTGGAGGAGAACATGGCATTGCTGGATGTGATCCTCCCACAGTACCCCATGCTGTATGGGCGACCAGGGTATCAGGTGAGTGCATAGGCCACTGGCACAGACTGTCCCTATGTTGTGACTGTGACTTCTGCCATTGTGTCCTGGTGTGACACACATGCCATGTACTGTTGGGGGGGTCCCGGGGGGGGGATGCCTGATGTCTGATGTCTCCCAGCAGTGCCCTGAGACAGGAGGGGTGTGTGCCTATCACTAACAGCAGTGCCCTGAGATAGGAGGGGCGTGTGCCTATCACTAACAGCAGTGCCCTGAGACAGGAGGGGTGGGTACAGAGTGCTCCCAGCAGTGCCCTGAGACAGGAGGGGTGGGTACAGAGTGCTCCCAGCAGTGCCCTGAGACAGGAGGGGTGGGTACAGAGTGCTCCCAGCAGTGCCCTGAGACAGGAGGGGTGTGTGCCTATCACTAACAGCAGTGCCCTGAGACAGGAGGGGTGTGTGCCTATCACTAACAGCAGTGCCCTGAGACAGGAGGGGTGTGTGCCTATCACTAACAGCAGTGCCCTGAGACAGGAGGGGTGGGTACAGAGTGCTCCCAGCAGTGCCCTGAGACAGGAGGGGTGTGTGCCTATCACTAACAGCAGTGCCCTGAGACAGGAGGGGTGGGTGTGATGCACAGTCTGAGCCTTGATCATTGATTGTGACATTGCCATCATTCCACCTGTGTACCCACTATGGCACGTACTGCTTTTTCCCTCACCAGAGGATCATGTCCCTATGACAAAGGTGCAATGCGTTGGCTGCATGACATGCCTTGTTGTTACCAGCTAATTTGTTATCAAATGTCTCTCTGTGACATGTGGCTGGTGTATTGATGTGGTGTCACTTGTTCTTCCTCACAGGTAGGCGCCACTGCCAAGGAGCAGATCTGGCTGACCGCCGTCAGTGCCGTGAGGGGTGTGGATGGTCGGAGGCGGAGCCTGTCCCAGGTGAGGAAACGCTGGCAGGATATCCGGTGCTGGACGCGGAGGATTGCACGGGTCCGCTGGAGGACTCACCTGAGAGCCACAAGAACCGCGGGCGCCGCCGTCTGAGCCACCTCCACAGGCGTGTGCTGCCGGTGGTCTTTCCAGACTTGGATCGGCGCTTACAGGCGAAGCAGCAGCCGGAAGGGGGTAGGTACATGTGTGTGTTGTGTGTCACCGGCATTTGTAAGGGCACAGTAGCATGAATTCACTGCCAGGGTTTAAAGGTGCTGTGCAGATCCATTTTGCCCCAGTATAGCGCTGCGCCCCTGCCACCCTTCCCCTCCTTGCAATGTGTTCCCTGGTCTGTGTGTAGCCACTCCTTCACAAGGTAATGTAGGCTGGCGCTTTGTCCACGAGAACTATGCCTGTAGCATCATGTGTGGGGGTGGTGGGTAACAGGTTTTGGGACCTTGGCTGTGCCCTGTCAAGTTCACTGCATGTGGGTTCCATGTCAGTTGGCACTGATGCTGACTCCAGACATGGGAGTTGGTCTCTCATGTGTCATGCCTTACAGTGCGCATGTCCTATGTAGTGGCCTGTGACATGATGTGCATGAGTGTGCGATACGCATACTGCAGGGATGGTGGCGTGGGTTGCAGTCATTACCATTCAGGAGCATGGAGTTGCGTGGCCACTACTGTCCCCTGGGGCACCTTTTCATCGGTGTTGTATGTGTCATCATAAACGTGGACACTCTCAGTGTCTACAGCGTAGGTTGTGCTCTGTGCCATTGTCCCCTGGCACCATGTATATAGACGTGCTATATTGTACAGGTGTCCACTGTGCAGCCTGACCTGAATGTCCTTCTTCATACTCACAGTTGCTAGTGCCTGTGTGTCTTGTTATACTCATCTGAGGATGGGCACTGGTGCCTCATTATTTGTACAGGCGCACCTTCGCTGTTTGGCGTCCAATCTTGCATTTTGCCTGCCCCGGTGTTTATCACCCAGACTATGAGATGTTGGTGCCACCTGTGTCTCAACTATTTGCCTCGTGTAGGGGGTGGTTGGGGCGGGCAAAGCCTATATGTCAAATCCAGATTTCTACTTGCTGGGTCTGGGCAGTGTGTGATGTTTGTCTGGACACACACGCAAGGTGCAGTGACCGAGTCATGTTGTGCATGTTTTCTGCATTACCTATGCAGCATGTGTCTCAAGTTCATGGATATGGGCCCTGGTCATCGGTATTTTCGCCAACGCTGTGTGGTGCAGATGCAGTGCTGGATTGTCCCCAGGACATGGGTGCTATGTCAGACTCCGTTTCCTGTCTTTAGCTATTGTCTCATGCTCTCCATGGTATTTCAGTGGCATGGTGGCTCAACCAACTGTGTGTTTCATGCCATACATCGGTACCTTGTTTCGTAGATGTTAGGGATCTTCCTTTTCAGGCTATGCAATGTTACCTATGTAGATTGGACTCATGTGACAGATGTGTACAGGTGTCTGATTAATTTCTGTCTCTCCACCCTGCCCACAGCATCGTCGGGGGACACAGAGGGAGACATGGACACAGACCAGGCGGAGGGACCGAGCACCAGTGCAAGCGGTGACATCGGGGCTGGCACATCGAGTGGGACAGAGGCGGAGGAGAGTGTGGCCGAGGACCTGTCGACTGGCACATCAGAATACGAAGCTGACAGGTCCGAGGAGGATGTCTCCGAGTGGGCGGAGGCTGCACCAGCAGCTGACAGCAGAACAACACCTCGCACCGCCCCCTCAGTTCCCATCAGCCGCCTCCCACTTGCTCGTGTCCCTTCCCAGCGTGCCCGGTCACCGCATGTCTCCTTCATGCCAGGCACCGCACCCCCTGCCCCTGTCTCTACTGCTGCCGCCAATGCTGAGTCTGTGGACATCCAGCAGCAACTGCAGGTTGGTCAGGCTGCGATCCTTAATGTCCTCCATGCCCACGGGCAAACACTCAACAACATCGAGGCATACTTGGAGGGCATTCATTCATCGCAGGCTGACCAACGCAACTTGCTGAGGTCCATAGACTCGACACTGACTGCAGCAGTGGGTCTCCTGCAGCGCGACCTCCCCCCACCTACCCCTGCCCCATCCACACTTCCCACTCCCATGCCTGTCCCATGTACACCCAGACGTCGGCATGCACCCACATCAACAGACACAGGCACCACACCAGCAGGGAAGGTCCACCGCACTCCTCCTGACACGCACACACAGGGTGAGGTAGGCACACCCACTGGGTGGGGGGGCAAACGTGTGACACGCAGCCATAGTGGGAGTCCGCATTCCACCCAGTCCACTCCCTCCAAATCCCCTCCCCTCAGCTCTCCTGGCCACATCTCCCCCAAGGACTCCTTCATGGCCGCTCTGTCCCTGAGCCCCACAGTGACACCACCCCGCAAGCGGTCAAGGAAGTCCTCGGTCACGGTGGTTGATTCTCCCCCCCTGTCTACGCCCTCCCCCGGTGGCGCTGCGACCCATCCCTCTGACCCCCCCCCCTCCTTGGGACCTGTGGATCCTTCGGGTGCAGGGGACTCCCTGGAGGACCTTGCAAAGGTGTGTAGTGCCATCCTGGCCTCCGCCTTTGGCCCTGCCCCACCCCCTGTGGTGGAGTCCTCCATCCCTGCACCCACAACGCCTCCCCTTTGCCCTGATGTCCCTGCGGTGCCTGGTGCTTCCCCCCCCCTGATGGCCTCACCCCTGTGGAAGACGACGGCATGTGACTGTGCAGGCAAGCTAGGGGACACGCATCCCACTGTGTCCCCCATCCAGCTGAGACTTATTGACTGCCCTATGGGCTTTGTCAATATTTAACTGCCTGCAATCCACGGACACTGTGATCATGCTGAATAAAGCTTTATTTTTGTTTTCATTCTGACACTACTGCTATGCTGGTATTGGTGTTGGTTGCGCTGCTACATGGTTTTGGGTGGTGTTTATATGTTGGGTGTGTGGGAAATGTAGTAGTGGGCTGCTCATTGGGGGGACCCTGGGATCTGTGTGCCATCACAAGGTGTTAGCTAACTTTCTTTGTTCATGTAAGCAGTTACTGCATGGTGCAATTGTCCCAGGGTGTATTCCTCCCTCTGTGTACCCTGATATCTTCCCTGCAGGGTGTTCCCAATCTTTAGCGCAGAGCTGTGTCTACATGAGCTGTGTGTGTGACGGAGCCCTTCTACTTTGGCCATGCATGCAGGGCCATGTCTCCACCTGCAACATTCGTGGCATCCTTGGTGATCACTGTACTTGTGTGTGGAGTCTGTTGACATGAGTTCATGGGGACATGTTCCCTTGTAGGCAGTATGCATGTGGGTACTTCCAGCCTCACACACATGTGTTGCACACCTCCTGTCTCTGGGCACTGCTGGGAGTGATAGGCACCCACCCCTCCTGTCTCTGGACACTGCTGGGAGGACTCTGCACCCACCCCTCCTGTCTCAGGGCACTGCTGGGAGTGTTGGGCACCCACCCCTCCTGTCTCAGGGCACTGCTGGGAGGACTCTGCACCCACCCCTCCTGTCTCAGGGCACTGCTGGGAGTGTTGGGCACCCACCCCTCCTGTCTCAGGGCACTGCTGGGAGGACTCTGCACCCACCCCTCCTGTCTCAGGGCACTGCTGGGAGTGTTAGGCACCCACCCCTCCTGTCTCAGGGCACTGCTGGGAGGACTCTGTACCCACCCCTCCTGTCTCAGGGCACTGCTGGGAGTGTTAGGCACCCACCCCTCCTGTCTCAGGGCACTGCTGGGAGGACTCTGCACCCACCCCTCCTGTCTCAGGGCACTGCTGGGAGTGTTAGGCACCCACCCCTCCTGTGTCTGGGCACTGCTGGGAGGACTCTGCACCCACCCCTCCTGTCTCTGGACACTGCTGGGAGGACTCTGCACCCACCCCTCCTGTCTCAGGGCACTGCTGGGAGGACTCCACACCCACCCCTCCTGTCTCTGGACACTGCTGGGAGGACTCTGCACCCACCCCTCCTGTCCCAGGGCACTGCTGGGAGTGTTGGGCACCCACCCCTCCTGTCTCAGGGCACTGCTGGGAGGACTCTGCACCCACCCCTCCTGTCTCAGGGCACTGCTGGGAGTGTTAGGCACCCACCCCTCCTGTCTCAGGGCACTGCTGGGAGGACTCTGCACCCACCCCTCCTGTCTCTGGACACTGCTGGGAGGACTCTGCACCCACCCCTCCTGTCTCAGGGCACTGCTGGGAGTGTTGGGCACCCACCCCTCCTGTCTCTGGACACTGCTGGGAGGACTCTGCACCCACCCCTCCTGTCTCAGGGCACTGCTGGGAGTGTTGGGCACCCACCCCTCCTGTCTCAGGGCACTGCTGGGAGGACTCTGCACCCACCCCTCCTGTCTCAGGGCACTGCTGGGAGTGTTAGGCACCCACCCCTCCTGTCTCAGGGCACTGCTGGGAGGACTCTGCACCCACCCCTCCTGTCTCTGGACACTGCTGGGAGGACTCTGCACCCACCCCTCCTGTCTCAGGGCACTGCTGGGAGTGTTGGGCACCCACCCCTCCTGTCTCAGGGCACTGCTGGGAGGACTCTGCACCCACCCCTCCTGTCTCAGGGCACTGCTGGGAGTGTTGGGCACCCACCCCTCCTGTCTCAGGGCACTGCTGGGAGGACTCTGCACCCACCCCTCCTGTCTCAGGGCACTGCTGGGAGTGTTAGGCACCCACCCCTCCTGTCTCAGGGCACTGCTGGGAGGACTCTGCAACCACCCCTCCTGTCTCAGGGCACTGCTGGGAGTGTTAGGCACCCACCCCTCCTGTCTCAGGGCACTGCTGGGAGTGTTGGGCACCCACCCCTCCTGTCTCAGGGCACTGCTGGGAGGACTCTGCACCCACCCCTCCTGTCTCAGGGCACTGCTGGGAGTGTTAGGCACCCACCCCTCCTGTCTCAGGGCACTGCTGGGAGGACTCTGCACCCACCCCTCCTGTGTCTGGGCACTGCTGGGAGGACTCTGCACCCACCCCTCCTGTGTCTGGGCACTGCTGGGAGTGTTAGGCACCCACCCCTCCTGTCTCAGGGCACTGCTGGGAGGACTCTGCACACACACCTCCTATTTCTGGATATGTACGCTTGGAACATACACGGTGGGGGTACGCTCCATGCATACGAGGGTGATGGTACGGGTCGTACTTACACTGTTGGGGTGGGTGTACGGTACGTACATACGCGGTTGGGGGTACGCTCCATGCATACGCGGGTGAGGGTACGGGTCGTACTTACACTGTTGGGGTGGGGGTATGCTCCATGCATACGCGGGTGGGGGTACGGTATGTACATACGAGGTTGGGGTGGGGGTATGCTCCATGCATACGCGGGTGAGGGTACGGGTCGTACTTACACTGTTGGGGTGGGGGTACGGTACATACATACGCGGTTGGGGGTACGCTCCATGCATACGCGGGTGAGGGTACGGTTCGTACTTACACTGTTGGGGTAGGGGTACGGTACGTACATACGCGGTTGGGGGTATGCTCCATGCATACGCGGGTGAGGGTACGGGTCGTACTTACACTGTTGGGGTGGGGGTACGCTCCATGCATACGCGGGTGAGGGTACGGGTCATACTTACACTGTTGGGGTGGGGGTACGGTACGTACATACGCGGTTGGGGTGGGGGTACGCTCCATGCATACGCGGGTGAGGGTACGGGTCGTACTTACACTGTTGGGGTGGGGGTACGGTACGTACATACGCGGTTGGGGATACGCTCCATGCATACGCGGGTGAGGGTACGGGTCGTACTTACACTGTTGGGGTGGGGGTACGCTCCATGCATACGAGGGTGAGGGTACGGGTCTTACTTACACTGTTGGGGTGGGGGTACGGTACGTACATACGCGGTTGGGGTGGGGGTACGCTCCATGCATACGCGGGTGAGGGTACGGGTCGTACTTACACTGTTGGGGTGGGGGTACGGTACGTACATACGCGGTTGGGGTGGGGGTACGCTCCATGCATATGCGGGTGAGGGTACGGGTCATACTTACACTGTTGGGGTGGGGGTACGTTCCATGCATAGGGGGGGTGGGGGTAGGGTCCGTACATCTCTATCCCCACGCTATGTGATGCTTGTGCGGGCCGTACCCAGGCCTTTGCCACGTGGGTACGATCCATCCCGCCATTGTTGGGGTGACGTGGGTGTGGGCGTGGTACGTCTCGTACCCACGCTCTTGAGGCGTGGGTACGGGACGTACCGGTCTGGTTGTGTTGCCGGTTCGCGTGGTGACGGACTTCCGTTGTGGCGGTCGCTGGCTTAGCTGGACACGCCCCCACCCCCTCGTAGTGACCAGGGCATGGGTGTCAGGTATGTCCTGGGCATGTGTGGTGTGTGACTTTGGTGGGGGTTTTGTGGCCTGCCCTGGTCCTGCCACCCCCACCCCCCCCTTTCCCCCCTCCCTTAGTTGTTCTGACCTTCTGCGGCGTCTGCGTCGTAACCTGTAGAGGAGGTGGACTGCTATGAGGGCCGGGATGACCCGTAGGTTCGGGTCCATGTCTGTCCGTCGCGTACGGGTCCTCCTTGTTCGCGTCGTCCTGTGTGTCCGTCGCGTACTGGTGGTCCTTGTTCGCGTCGTCCTGATTTCCCTGCAGTTTTTGGCAGCCGGAAAATATTCACCGTGCGGGATGACGTCGGTGCGAATCGTGATTCCTGGTTCGTGAATGGCAGGCTGCGCGCGTCCCGACGTCAGGTCGGCCCTTTCCCGGATCGCATTGGTAGGTTTATTTTGTTCGGTCGGGCTTTTTTACGAATCGTACGGAAATGGTGTTCCGTGCGAATCGTAATTCCTTGTTTGTAAATTTTGACGACCGGGTACGCGTCGGACGGAGAATATGCTCCGTCCGACGGTTCGTACCCGGTTTTTACCGGATCGTGATCGGCACCTAAGTGTTCGGGTGTTGGTTGGCTCTAATAAGAGACATTGTGTTAATTGATGTTTTTTTTAAAACCTATAAGTAAGTATCGATCCGGTGTCTAAAGATCAAGAGGAAGACTCTGTTCCCTTCATCTGTGAAATGTACTGTTGCTCTTTGGATTAGAAGCATCATGTGCTGAAGCTCTGACGTCTCTACACACACAACTGTTACATGATCTAACGCTATGCTAGCAGGCAGAAGTCATGTTGGTAGAAATCATTTAGAATGGGTTAAAATATGCAAAAAAAGAAAAAAAAAGTGTGTTTCAATTTAAAAAAAAGGTGCAGAACGTGAAAAGGAGGCAGGGTACTGAGTTCCTAACCCCCTGCCTTTTGAAATGAGGTCTCTGAAGGACCATGAAGGGTGAATAAATATTTTATTATATTTAAAAACACAAGGGGTGCGCGCACCATGCGCGCACGGCGGGGAATTTTTTTTTTTTTAAATGATTATAAAAATAAAAAAAATTAAAATGTAAGGTGGCTCTAAAAAGAGCCGTTGTGTTAATAGAGGGACAGAGGAAGGAAAGAATGTCAAAATTATATGGTGCCGCACTTGTGCTCCTGTATCTTATTATCTATTAGGGGAATGCTGGACTACCTAAAAGCAATAAGTGCATAACAAGTATTGCACCGTATATGCACCCTCTCAAACATAGGGTGAATGTCCAGAGGAGCAGAAGAAGGTGACGCTCCCACCGCAGAGGAAGTGCCTGGCTGAGCTGCCGATGATGTACTCGGCTGAGCTTCTGCGGATGTGCTCGGCAGAGCTGCTGGAGGGGTTTCTCTAGTAGCTCGAGCAAAAGTCACAGGATGTACATCCCTAATGTGCCTGAACATAGTGAAGATACTAAAAGAGTACTTCTTCTTAGGATCTCCTCTAGATAAGACACGCCCACAAAGTTTGCAGGTGACTTTGGGAGCATTGACTTTCTTCTGCCCCTCTGGAAATGTAAAATATTGCCAGACAAAAGAATCTTTCTGTTTCCTCTGTCTCTGTCTGATAAGGCTCTCCTGCTCAGTCCCAGAAGATGACTGCTGCTCTGCCATTGTATCACAAAAACAGTTCAGCTCCTTCTCCCAGGGAATCAGAAGTAATATTGAGGGGAATGGGTGTGGTGTTGGAAGTTTCTGGAAATGAAACTATTTTAAACCAATGAAAAGTGTTGTTTCTTGATCACATGACTTACCGTGCGCGCAACGTACGCTTACGGTGCGCGCATGGTAAAAGAACACATTCGCGTACGTAAGACGCGCGCATGCGCGTACGGAGCATGCGCGCATGCGCATTAGGGGCACGCGCACATGCGTGTACGGCAGACCCGTGTAATGAGCACGCGCGCATGCGCGTACGGAGTCCACGCGTACTCATCGCAGACGAAGTACGCATGCGTACGTAAATCACGTACGCATGCGCACACGGAGCACGTAGCCATGCAAACTACGTGCGTGCACCATAAGCTTACGGTGCGCGCACGGTAAAAATCCCTTAAAAAAAATGTTTAGAGGTTTGTAGAAGATATTAACCATGCTGTTCAACTATATCTCAACATTTTTTTAAAAAAGGTGAGCCATTCCATATTGCAGGATACATTAAATCTATAATTATATACATAGGTAGCATATTGTTAAAAAAACAAATATAAAAAAAAAAATCAAAAAATAGCATTTAAAAAACCTTGCAAATTCACTGAAAAGATCATAGGTTTCACACACGTTATAGTTAGGAATTAGCATTTAAAAAGCCTTTGAAATTCACTGAAAAAACCATAGGTTTCACACACGTTATAGTTAGGAATTAGCATTTAAAAAACCTTGCAAATTCACTGAAAAAACCATAGGTTTCACACATGTTATAGTTAGCCGGACTTTTCATTCCTAAAAAAACAATGAAATTCCCCCGTTATAGTTCATCATCCTTGTGATAGAGTGGCGGTCGCGCGAGTTATAGTTATCTGAACTAACTATAACGGGGTAATTTCATTGGTTTTTTTACGAGTGAAATATCCACCTAACTATAACATGTGTGAAACCTATGGTTTTTTAAGTGAATTTGCAAGGTTTTTTAAATGCTAATTCCTAACTATAATGTGTATGAAACCTATGGTTTTTTCAGTGAATTTGTACGGTTTCTTAAATGCTAAGTTATGTATGTATTATTATTTTTTTTATATATTTATTTTACAATAAACTACGTATGAAATTTTTTTTGGTTTTTCACTGTGCGCGCACCCCCGCGATTTTTAAAAAAATATATATATTTTTTTTCTGCCTTCGGGGTCCTTCAGGGACCCCCTGACAAAGGCTAGGGGGTCAGGAACTCTCTACCTTGCCCCCTTTTCACGTTCGCCACCTTCCTTTTTCACTCTCGCACTGAAAACAAACAAAATGGCAGCCGACACTTCCTGATTTCGACCGATTCGAACGTTGACTAACATGTAACCACCAATCAGAATTACGCTCGCGCACATTAGGGTGCTGCCACGGTGCTCACACGGTACGCGCATGGTGCTCGCACGGTGCGCGCATGGTACGCACTTATAGATATTTATATGCTTTTAAATGCTATTTTCTCAGGAACTACTGAACAGATTGACACCAGACCTGCAAAAGGCACTTCCCTGACCTGAGGACTACCTCTCTGCCAAATTTCAAGTAATTCTGTTCAGCCGTTCGGGCTGTACCTTCGACTAAAGGTCCTATGGGAAAATGCATGGGGAAAACGCGTTTTGGGACCCCCCTTTTTTCTTGGCACCCACTTGACGAATCGCCCCGAGACTTTCAGGGTAGGAGCTGAGTGGAGCGCCCCATTAGTTTTGAAAATTTCGCGAGGATTCGTCAACAAAGTTATTCAAAAAAAGTATGGAAACACGGTCCTAACTATAACTATCTACTGGCGACCGCCAGTAGATAATATATATATATATATATATATATATATATATATATATATATTTATATATTTATATATATATATATATTCACAGAAAAAACCATAGGTTTCAGGGGTGTTATAGTTAGCTGTCCATTTCACTCATACAAAACCATAGAAATTCCTCCGTTATAGTTAGTTCTGCTAACTATAACTCACGCGCCTGCAGTGATGTCATCAGTGATGTCACTGACCATGTCATGAATGATGCAATATGTGACATCATCAGCAGTGCATTGCGGGCGCGTGAGTTATAGTTAGCAGAACTAACTATAACGGAGGACTTTCTATGGTTTTGTATGAGTGAAATGGGCACTCAAAGTGTACACATCACGGTGGGTGCGCGCATTCTAGCCACCATTTTAAAAAAGTCATGAAGGATCCGCGTATGGTGTGCGACGGCTGCGTGTTTTTCAGTTACATCATATGCATTTAATATCACGTGATATGCGCGATTGGTATGCGACCAGTCTGCGACTCCTGCTCCCGTGCATTCGCAACACATGCGCATTACGGTATGAGATGTTTGCGCGGTTGCGGGTCCCGCGGGACATCATATATGTGCTGGGGCGCGCTGGGTGCGCAACTCCCGCCAAAAAAATGTATGTTCCAAAATGATATGTATGTGTCTTTAATATACATATTAAGGCAAGAGATTATGTAAGATATTCACCAAAATAATATATTTGTACTTAAAATACAGTTATATTATTTTTAAATATATTTTCGCGAAGTCGGGTGCGTGCAACGTGAGTGCAGAAAACCAGGTCAGCAGACCTGCTGTAGAGCCAGAGAACCAGGTCAGCAGAGCTGCTCTAGAGCCAGAGAACCAGGTCATCAGAGCTGCTGTAGAGCCAGAGAAACCCGGTCAGAAGAGCTGCTTTAGAGGGAGAGAACCAGGTCAGCAGAGCTGCTTTAGAGCCAGAGAACCAGGCCAGCAGAGCTGCTTTAGAGCCAGAGAACCAGGTTAGAGCTGCTTTAGAGCCAGAGAACCAGGTCAGCAGAGCTACTCTAGAGCCAGAGAACCAAATCAGCAGAGCTGCTTTAGAGCCATAGAACCAGGTCAGCAGAGCTGCTTTAGAACCAGAGAACCAGGTCAGTAGAGCTGCTCTAGAGCCTAAGAACCAGGTCAACAGAGCTGCTCTAGAGCCAGAGAACCAGGTCTGCAGAGCTGCTGCAGAGCCAGAGAAACCAGGTCAGTAGAGCTGCTTTAGAGGGAGAGAACCAGGTCAGCAGAGCTGCTCTAGAGCCAGAGAACCATGTCAGCAGAACTGCTTCAGAGCCATAGAACTGGGTCAGCGGAGCTGCTTTAGAGCCAGAGAACCAGGCCAGCAGAGCTGTTGTAGAGCCAGAGAACTAGATCAGCAGAGCTGCTCTGTAGCATAAGAACAAGGTCAGCAGAGCTGCTCTGGAGCCAGAGAACCAGGTCAGCAGACCTGCTGTAGAGCCAGAGAAACCAGGTCAGCAGAGCTGCTTTAGAGAGAGAGAACCAGGTCAGCAGAGCTGCTTTAGAGCCAGAGAACCAGGTCAGCAGAGCTGCTCTAGCTGACACTGACTGACTGACACTGACTGACTGACACTGACTGACACAGATTGACTGACACTGACTGACTGACACTGACTGACTGACACTGATTGACACTGACTGACACTGATTGACACTGACTGACACTGATTGACTGACACTGACTGACACTGATTGACTGACACTGACTGACTGACTGACACAGACTGACTACTCTACTACTCACTCTCTACTACTCACTCTCTACTACTCACTCTCAACTACTCACTCTCAACTACTCAATACCCCAGTTTTTTTTTTCAAAATCTCCCTCTTACCAAGTTCAAAATGTTCGCAAGTATGGTACATTGGATCATGGTAGGCAGGAGGAATTGGGGTAGGGACATGGACTTGGATAACAGAGGACAGGAGGGACATGGAGAGGTGCACCAAACTGACCCTACAGGGCAGGCATCAGGGTTTTTGATGCAGCACAATACACCACACAGGGCATGCGGGACGGATGTGCAGCACAACAATCCAAAGAAAGCAATAGGGAGGGGACAGGACCATGCGCATGGACAACAGAGAACAGAGGGGAAAGAGGCAATGGTAGCTAGCTGACCATAATGGACAGACAGGAGAGAAAACTGCAGCATAACAGACCATAAAGGGCAGGAGGGACGGATCAGGGGCATTACAATGAAACAGACAAGCCAGGAGGGAGGGAATAGGGGTCTGCACATGGAAACAGAGGGCTGGGGGCAAGGGGGCAGGGCAGGAGCAGCAAGATGACCATGGAGGTCAGGCAGGATGGGCACTAGAAACAAGACACACCATGGAGAGCAACAGTGAGACTATGATGGCATACACACAGACCATGGAGGGAAGGTCGGAGGGGGTCAGGGGCAGCTAGCTGACCACACAGGGAAGGCGGGAGGGGCCATGGCAGCACAGAAGACCATGCATGGCAAGCGGGAGTGTTAGTGGCATCACAATGGCTATGATGGGCAAGAAGGAGGGTGCAGGGGCATGCACAAAGGACCATGGAGGATAGAAGGGAGGGTCAGGACCTGGCACAGACAAGAGAGTTCAGGGGAAGGGGCCTCACAACAGACCGCGCGGGGCAGGCAGGAGGAGCAGTTGTAGCACAACAGGGAGGGCAGAAGGGTGTGGCAGTTAAATGGACCATGGAAGGGGATAGGGGCATGGCATGTGGACAGGCAGGGTGGAGGTGGCAGGGACAGGTTACAGTAATCTGACAATGCTAGGCAGGTGGGAGGGGAGTGACAGCTCAACAGAACACTCAGAGTAGATAGGAGTGGCAGGTCCATGGAACATGGTGGGCAAAAAGGATGGAGCAGGGGCATGCACAAAGACATCGGAGGGCAGGGGGAAGGAGAATAGGGGCAGCAAGCTAAGCACAGAGGCTAAGCAGGAGGTCAATGATGGGCCATAGAATTGGGCAATGGAGGGCAGGAGGAGTGGACTGGTACATCATGCTAAATGGAGGGCAGTGGCAGCACATCAGACCATGCATGGCAGGAGGGAGGAGGCTAGTTCATGGATTCAGACAACAGAGGAAAGGGAGGAGGTGGATTGGGCAGCAAGCTAACTGTTCAGAAAAGGTGGGTATTAGGAACGTTATTGTTTTTAAAATGTGTGTCTGTGCGGACTACTTAAAATATGAACAAGTATGCAGCATAATCTCACTTTTATTCAGGAAGAAGAGGATGTTTGTGACTGTGACTCCGGGCTCACTTGGCAGAAACACCCCCTGACCCTCCACCCCCCATCACAAAATGTAATGCCCGTGAAAAGGGTAGGTGGACGCAGTGTTATATAGAACATAGTCCTGAGAGCACGATTGAGAATGAAAACTAGATATAGCATATGGGAGAAACTATGCACCAAAAAGTGTGATATAAGATGAACCGGGGTGTGAAATATAATATGCAATACATTGTGCGCAATGACAAATTCATTGGAGAGCGCGAGATAGCACAGGCACAAGTGCGTGCTATGCGATATGCGCCTTGGAGTGTTATATGCACAGGGCAGTGTTGAGTAACCTAACTAGTCTCTAAAGTTGTAATATAAAATATGTGCTGGGGAGTGTAACATTGCATATGCACTGTGACAAAGATATGGATCCCAGATTGTAAAATGTATGGCATAGCGCTGTGCGTTATAACATAGGCATCGAGGAAGGCACGTTAGATGGGGCAACATAACCCGTGCGAAGGCAAGTGTGGTGTGACATATTCACGAGGTGGTGTTACAGTGCACATGGGCTAGAGAGTGTCATAGCATACGCACTAGCTGGTGGAATACAACACAGAGGTGTGTGGCACTCGGCGGGCACTGGTGGGTGTAACACAGCATTGGGCTCAGCCACGAGCACGCTGTGACTCTCAAGTGAGGTTCGTCTCCTTTCCAGAGAGTAAAATAAAAAGTATTACACATCCGGCGGTGGATGTGTGTTTTATTAACCGTGAGGGGGGTTTCTTGCATAGTTGGGTCGAATTTTTGTTGAATCCCCTTTGAATGGCTTGGTGTGCGTGTGTATTAAAAGTGCCCGTCAATAGCTACCCATGTTTGTATAAATAAACGACAAGGGTGTCTACTTGGAGAGTACCCACCGGCGGGGGCGCCAGGATTAGGCACGGTAGGGCGCCGGGATTAGGCACGGTAGAGCGTCAGACATGTCAGAGCTTCACTAGCGGTGTAAATACATTCCACGTGGATTCATTATATGCATAGTCGCCTTTTAATGAATATCACGCAAATCGTCATGGTGATAGGTACATACGGTTTGTCCAGCATGTCCTAGGTGTTTCTATGAATATATTTTTTTTAAATAAAATAAAAAACAAAGGCCGGCCCCGGGGGATGGGGTCCCCGGGGCCATAAGTGGCCTGAGGAGGGGGGCAACGCAGCCTCCCTCCTAAAGAATAAAATTTTTTAAAAAAGGCCATGACCCGGGGGTTGTGGTCCCCGGGGCCGATTAAGGCCTTGGGAGGGCCAAATTTATTTTTTTCAACAACAAAAATTAGGGTGCAGGCCCTGGGGGATGGGGTCCTCAGGGCCAATAAATTAGAAAAAGAAGGGGGGCCACACAGCCCTCCTTCTTAATAAAATAAAATAAATAAAAGACCAGCATCGCGCCGGAGGCCAGGCCCCTTCCTTGCAGCACTCTGCAAACGCAGCCAGTTGTAAGTTGGGGAATTAATTCCCCTTCAATACTGAGGGTCCGTGAGGGCCAACTAGCCCAACAGGTATCTCCAATATGCGCCAGGGAGCTGCGTTGCAGACAGGTGTTCTGAGGCCACGCCCCTTTTTACACCTCTATGCAACGCAGCTCTGTGGCGCTTACTGGAGGTACCTAGTGGGCTAGTTTGACCCTAGGGACCCTTAGGATTCAAGGGGACTTAATCTCTCAACTTAGAACGGCCACAGGGCGCGTTTACACAGTGGTGAAGGGAGGGGGCGGGGCCTGAGGTGATGTGTGCAAACACGCCCTGTGGCGCGTTTTAAGTTGGGGAAATAATTCCCTTTCAATCCTGATGTACCCTGGGGGCCAACTAGCCCACCAGGTGCTTCCAGTAAGCGCCACTGCGCTGCGTTGCAGAGAGGTGGTCTAGGCCGTGCCCCTTTTTACATCTCTCTGCAACGCAGCTCTGTGGCGCTTACTGGAGGAACCTAGTGGGCTTGTTGGACCCTAGGGACCCTCAGGAGTCAAGGAGACTTAATCTCCCAACTTAAAACGGCCACAGGGCGTGTTTACACAGTGGGGAAGGGAGGGGACGGGGCCTGAGGTGACGTGTGCAAACACGCCCTGTGGCGCGTTTGAAGAGGTAGTTTTAATCCCCTGCTCTATTATATACTAGGGGCTTACAGAGGAGGTCATGCTAATCACAGGGGGACCCCAACGCATAGTGTTCCCTAGTGTATGTAGGTGTTTTCACTGTATTCTGAGTGTCTTTTAACATAGCTCTGGCTCTAGGACTGGTTAGTCAGACTCAGTTACCACCAGTATTCGTCTGAAAAAGTTGAGGGTACAGGATGATTTTGCAACAAGGCTTCTTTCTGCTCTTCTGTTTGTTCTTTCTGCACGTTAACCTTCTTCCTGCACTTTGCTTCGTCTTTCTGCATTTCTTTTTTTTCTTTCTGTGCGTTTTTTCTTCTTTCTTCATATGTCCGATCTCTGTAGGCATAGTTAGAAATTAGCATTTAAAAAACCTTTGAAATTCACTGAAAAAAACATAGGTTTCAGGCACGTTATAGTTAGGAATTAGCATTTAAAAAACCTTAGAAATTCACTGAAAAAACCATAGGTTTCAGGGGCGTTATAGTTAGCTGGACTTTTCACTCGCACAAAACCATTGACATTCCCCCGTTATAGTTAGTTCAGCTAACTATAACTCGCACGCCCACAATGCACTGCTGATGACGTCACATATTACATCACTCATGACATGGTCAGTGACATCACTCATGACATCACTGATGACATCTCAAATGACATCACTGATGACATCACTGATGACATCATCCTTGTGATAGAGTGGCAGACCTCCTCTCCCCCTAATATAACCTTTGATACACACATTCAAAAATAGAAACTAAAATTTTCAAAACAATGGACATACCAATACCAGTTACAACAACCTATTCAGTAATTCTAATATCCACATACACATCCACTCATTCAGCAACAGTCCTATACAGTCACTCATACATGTACTCACTCATCATATGTACTCATACACCTATACATCCTGTTACACAACGCCACTCATCCATAGAGTTACTCACACACATAGTCACTCATGCTAATAAAGAATCAAACATCCATTTACTTGCATATACAGTTATACACACACCACCACACTTACTTCTACAGAAACTTACACATACTTAGTCTTTTAAACAATCACTTATAGAAACACATACTTATTCATACAGGAACTCTTCCAATCTCTCACTCTCACATATACTCACTTATCCAAATCCAAATCCAAAAACAGCTTTATTCGACAAAAGTCATAAAAGCAATACAAAACAAGTACAGGCACACAATACATAAATAGTTTGGGAAAAGACCCAATATAAAATCGAATACCATTTTAAATATTTACAAGATTTAAAAATACATATAATTCAAAAAAGATCATTGGAGGAGTCATCTAAGGCAGCTGACACTTTACAGACCATTACTCTTAATTCTTATAATCCATGCCCACCCCAGGAATATAGCAACAGCCACAACAATTACCGGGTCAGTGCTGGTACGAAGGAGTCTTCCTGCTTCAGCACTCCGTCTAGTACCCAATAATTGTCAGACAGGTCTCAGCCAAACACGCCTCGGAGCCAAATAGGCGGGGCATACAAAAAACATATGTGCTAGTGTTTCCGCCTGGGATTTACACAAAAGGCATGAATTACTACTCTTGGTGTCCCACCGGGCAGCAAATGAGTTTAAGGGCAGCGCTCCCACCCGCATCTGGAAATATAGTTTCCTATCTAGCACTTTAGTAACAAGATCCCAGAAATGTTCTAGCCTTGGGGCAGTTTTAATGCTCAGAAATTCATCAGATAGCGAAAGGTGTTTGGTGTCAAAAAATACCTTGGCATTTACCAACTCCCCGTATTTCTCTTTCAAGAGTGCTTTAGATGGAAAAATAGCACCCGAAGGATTCTCCCAAAGGTCGCTCATCCCCAGAGCCTCAAGGGATTTTCTGAGTTCTTTGAGCCAAACAATATTCCGAGAGCCCACCAAAGACATTATATCAAGGAAACCCTCCGCATACTGAGCTAAAGCCGGAGTGGTCCATAGGCGACGCCAATAAAGAATAGGTCGAAGCCTAGCTACATCGGCAATGGAATTCTTGCCGAGATCATATCTTAAGGGAACTATAGGTGTGCTCTGCGGGAGAGAAGTAATGCTACGCAGAAACTTGTTTTCCGAGATGGTTAAGGAAGACAGGTTCTCGTATCCCCACAGTTCAGCACCGTAAAGAGCAGAACTCACAGCTTTAGCACTATAAACCTGAAGCACAGGTTTAACAGGCTTCGAAAGAGACTTTTTAAATTCACCATATATTACTCCTGCAAGCTGCCTATGTTTTAAAGTAGACAGTTCTCTCTGTAATTTCCACGCGAAGTTATTTTGGATATTGACTCCTAAATAATTAAAAGCCTGTACTTGTTCTAGTGGATTTTTAAACAAAACAAATTGGTTTTTAAAAGATCTATGTGGCCTGAATGCCATAAGCTTAGTTTTTTCAATATTTACTTCAAGGCCACGTTCCAGACAAAAGGTCTCAAAAATATCTAATATTTTATCTAATATCTAATATACTCACTTATATACACCAATAGTCACATATACTAGTTTAAAACATATGTAGTTACTCATAAAGACACTATTGAGACAGTCATTCACTCACTAACACACCCATGCACATACTCATCCACCCATACAGTCCTACGCACATGCTGTCTTTAACACATACAAACAGTGAGTCACTCATTCATGCACCTATGCACTACGTAATACCCCCACCGAACCATACAGACACTCAGACACTCATACTGATACTCAAAAAACCAACTAATAACCTATATAGACAATCATGTAGCTACTCACCAACCCATGCAGCCACTTATACACAAAGTGAGAGACTGATACAGATAGTTACATATTTAAACATTACTCACTAAGCCATGTATTCACTAAGATACACTTAATCAGTCAGTTATACAATCAATTTTTCAAAAACAAATCATCCATTTAGACACTTATATACCCATTTATTCTTCAATCAACCTTGAGATATACATATATAAAACATATGTAATTTTCAGAAAAACACACATTCACTGGATGATGTCATCAGTGATGTCATTTGAGATGTCATCAGTGATGTCATGAGTGATGTCACTGACCATGTCATGAGTGATGTAATATGTGACGTCATCAGCAGTGCATTGCGGGCGCGCGAGTTATAGTTAGCTGAACTAACTATAACGGGGGAATTTCAATGGTTAACTATAACGCCCCTGAAACCTATGGTTTTTTCAGTGAATTTCTAAGGTTTTTTAAATGCTAATTCCTAACTATAACGTGCCTGAAACCTATGGTTTTTTCAGTGAATATATATATATATATATATATATATATATATATATATATATATATATATATATACATATATACATATATTATCTACTGGCGGTCGCCAGTAGATAGTTGTAGTTAGGACCTATTTTCCATAGGAAATCTGCAACATTCTATTTGGAATAACGTTGGTGCCGGTTGACAAATCCTTGCAAAATTTTCCAAACTTTTGGCCATCTCCGCTCCGCTCCTACCCTGAAAGTTTTGCGGTGATCCATCAAGCGGGGACCGAGAAAAGAGGGGGGGCCCAAAACGCGTTTTCCCCATGCAATTTCCCATAGGATCTGTTGTCGCAGCTACAGCCCGAACCGCTGAACGGAATGACACCAAATTTGGCACCTTCCCGATCGCGCGCTGAATGCTAATTGGCTGTCGAGTGTCTCTCTACATTCGAAACCAAGAACTGTTGGCGGCAATTTTCTGCCTTGGTAGAAGCGAGGCTGAAGATGCAAGGGGAATAAGTGTGTAAAACATATAAAGGGGCAGAGTGGAAATACTCTGACCCTCTAGAGGTGCTTAGGGGGTCCCAGAAGGACCCCCTGGGGCCCCCTTTTTAAAAGAAAAAACACGGGGAAATGCGCGCATGGTGCGTGCATCCTATCGTGTTGGATGCACGGATTCTCTCGCGGTGGGTGTGCGGATCCACGGCAACGTTTTTTGAAAAACGACAAGAAATCATTGGTTGTATGACAACTTTCTACACTGAAAGGTAGGGTGTATATTTCTGTTTTTAAAGGTATGATTGTTATTGGTTAACAAAAACAGATTGTAAGGAACATTATATATGATAAGCTGATATGTTGAAAAGTCAAGCACACTTGCTGTCTTGTGTAGGAACATTGTGTGCTGAACTTGTGACCTGTGAGCTCAGTACAGTGTTCCATGACCTGTTTCTATGGTAACAGGTAGAAGGCAGATTGGGGGAAGGGTTGAAATGTATTTCAGTTGGAAAGGGTTGAAATGTTTAACCAATAGAAATGTGTGTTTGCTTTTGAGTTTATGTGCGAAGGATTGTGATTTGATGTTTACATGTATATGTGTGGAAAATGAAAGGGAAACTTTTTCATTCTTTGCTTTTGCTGAGAGGTGCACAGTGCAGAGATTCTGTAAAAGAAAATATGGTGAGTGATTGATATACTTCTTAATCTACAAAAGAACTTGAAAGATGAGTTATTTAATTGTGAGGGGATGTATGTAGACTATTTTGATTTTAATCAGACTAATGTATTTTTCCTGCTAAAGTGTAGGGAGTACTTTTTTTCTCTACAATGTGTGTGCATGTAGAAACCATTCTGTGATAGGCATTTGTGTTTTTCATGTGTTTGTAAACAGATAACTGTGCTGTTTTTATATTTTGGTAGAATTAGAAACCAGTCATTGTTTATGAATTTGTGAAATGAGTTATGTTATGTTTCTATACTAAAATGTAGTACTACTTCTAGATGAAGAAATGTGTTTAGTGCAAGGGATAGTGTTGTTTGTCTAGAATCACACAGTGAGTCTGTGTGCATTTGGGAACCACTGTGAGAGAAGCATTTGGTAACATCGTGTATTTGCTGACAGATAACTGTTTTAACTTCTCATGTTGTGAAGTTTTAGTAGCATTAGAAGACAGTTATGGCTTATGATTTGATTAAATGAGTCAGGCTTTGACAGAAAAGTGCAGTCCTGAAATATGTAGATTGTGTGCAGTTCCCTTACCAGTTGCACTGTAGTGAATGAGTTTTGGTAAACTCCTAGGGATAGTGGTGCATGTCTAGAATCACAGTGTGAGTTAGTGTGTATTTGGGATCAGTGTGAGAGAAGTATTTGGTGATATCATGTATTTGCTTACAGATAACTTTTTTAAAACCTGTCATGTTGTGAAGTTTTAGTAGCATTAGAATCCAGTCTTTGCTTATGCGTTGATTAAATGAGTCATGCTTTGACACTGATGTGCTGTACTTAAATATGTAGATTGTGTTCAGTACCATTAACTCTTCCAGACTAGTGAATGAGTTTTGGTAAACTCCTAGGACAGTGTTGATTGTCTAAAATCACACTGTGAGTCTGTGTGCATTTGGGTAAGGATTGTGAGAGAAGCATTTGGTAACATCGTGTATTTGCTGACAGATAACTGTTTTAAAACCAGTCAGGTTGTCAAGTTTTAGTAGCATTAGAAGACAGTTATGGCTTATGCTTTCATTAAATGAGTCAGGCATTGACAGTAAATTGCAGTCGTGAAATATGTAGATTGTGTGCAGTTCCCTTACCACTTGCACTGTAGTGAATGAGTTTTGGTAATCTCATATGGATAGTGGTGCTTGTCTAGAATCACACTGTGAGTTAGTGTGTATTTGAGATCAGCGTGAGAGAATCATTTGGTAACATCATGTATTTGCTGACAGATAACTGTTTTAAAATCTGTCAGACTGTTGCTTGTCTAAAATCACACTGTGAGTCTGTGTGCATTTGGGTAAAGATTGTGAGAGAAGCATTTGGTAACATTGTGTATTTGCTGACATATACCTGTTTTAAAACCAGTCATGTTGTGAAGTTTTAGTAGCATTAGAAGCCAGTCTTTGCTTATGCATTGATTATATGAGTCAGGCTTTGACATAAAAGTGCAGTCCTGAAATATGAAGATTGTGTGCAGTTCACTTACCACTTCCACAGTAGTGAATGATTTTTGGTAAACTCCTAGGTATAGTGGTTGTTGTCTAGAATCACACTGTGAGTCTGTTTGCATTTGAGAACCACTGTGAGAGAAGCATTTGGTAACATCGTGTATTTGCTGACAGATAACTCATGTTGTCAAGTTTTAGTAGCATTAGAAGCTAGTCTTTGCTTATGCATTGATAAAATGAGTCAGGGTTTGACACTAAGGTGCAGTACCATGTACTATTCTGTTCACTGTGGCAGAACTGAAAATGTAAAAGTTTTACCTAAGCACTGTCCTAGAAGTAGTCTGATTATTTAGTCAGTTTCTAAGTACCGAATAGACTGCTTCAAATGTCTAAGCAGTATGCATGTAGTGTTCTAACATACTATACACTTGTCTTTTACACCTTCAATTCCCTAGTCAGTATCCACACACTTCCAGGAAACATCCTGTCACTTCCTTTGCAGTCCTCTAGAGACCCATTCAACAGCATGTACTAATCCATTCACTGTGCCAAAACCCACACAGTTATAAATTCACCAAGACACTCTCTTTCCAGTACTCTAATGATTCAGTCACTGCCTAAGTATTCATGCACTGAGCCAGGTCTTAGCACATGGACTTCTTCAAACCCCTATCCACTATTCATGCAGTCCTCTAAGCACCTACACACTTGTCTTTCACACCTTTAATTCCCCAGTCAGTATCCATTCACTTCCAGCAAACACCCTGTCACTCCCTTTGCACTCCTCTAGTGACCCATTCAGCATCATGTACTAATCCATTCACTGCGCCAAACCCTAATAAATTCACCCAGGCACTCTCCTTGCAGTACTCTAATCATTCAGTCAGTACCCAAGTACTCATCCAGTGACCCAGGCCTTAGTATATGGACTGCTTCAAACCCTTATCCACTATGCATACAGTCCTCTAACCACCTACACAATTGTCTTTCTCACCTTCAATTCCCTAGTCAGTATCCATACACTTCCAGGAAATACCCTGTCACTCCCTTTGCAGTCCTCTAGTTACCCATTCAGCACCACGTACTAATCCATTCACTGTGCTAAAACCCAAACACTTATAAATTCACCAAGATACTATCTTTGCAGTACTCTAATCATTCAGTCAGTGCCTAAGTATTCATACACTGAGCCAGGCCTTAGCACATGGACTGCTTCAAACCCCTATGCACTATGCATGCAGTCTTCTAACCACCTAGACACTTGTCTTTCACACTTTCAATTTCCTAGTCAGTATCCATACAGTCCAGCACTTGTGACTGCCTTTGCACTCCTCTAGTGACCCATTCAGTACCAAGTACAAATCCATTCCCTGTGCGAAAAGTCTAGCACTTATAAATTCACCTAGGCACTCTCCTTGCTGTACTGTATTCATTCAGTCAGTACCCAAGTAGTCATGCAGTGAGCCAGGCCTTAGCACATGGACTGCTTTAAATGCCTATGCAGTATGGATGCAGTCCTATAATCACCTACACAGTTGTGTTTCACACCTTCAATTCCCTAGTTAGTATTCATACTCTTCTAGCAAACACCCTGTCACTCACCCAGTGTGTCTCCTTATAGTACTGTAATCATTTAGTCAGTTAGCATGTAGTCTTTTAGTGAGGTAGGCTTTAGGGCATGAACTGCTTCAAAGTAGTATGCACTATGCATGTAGTGTTTTAACGATCGTCACACTTGTGGTTGAGGGCTATAGTTTCTTAGTCAGTTTTTATATAAAATGTGTTTTTACAGTAATGGAATAGTATAAATTTGAAAGTTATTAATATACATTTATTTGTGATTCTTTTTTACAGATACAGAACAGGAGTGTTTCTCATCTGTTTGCACTCTTCTCGTGCAAGATTGTTTGGATGAAGGGTCCTTAGGTGTTTCATCATACTTGCTGTGCCGCACGAGTATTTTTTGTTAGGATCCCCTCGTAACAGAACTCTTTGGCAAATCTTGTGAATGAAGAAGGTGGCATTGGTCTTTGTTTGCCCCTTGGAAAAAGTAAAACATTTCTTCACCACTGAATAAAAACGTTGTGGGCGTGGTGCCTTCTGCAAAAAAATTTCCTCAGATTCGGTAAATATTTACAGTTTTTGTAAATTAAACTTATAAAATGTTGTTAGCTGTATACATTTTATATATCTGTGATTTGTTTCTTGTGGTATTTTGTTGAGAATACCATGTTGTTTTTTTTTTAACAATCTTTCTGATTTTCCAGGTTTGTCATCGACATCCGTGGTTCCCACAGGAGTGTTCCGCCTTGTTGTTTTGTATTATTGTTGTTACATTTTGTTTATTAGTTTATTGTTTATATTTATGTTAACAAAAAAATAAAGTTTGAAAATAGTTTATCGTTTATATATTTATTATTATAAAAAATAAAGTTTGAAAAAAAAATTAATAATGTTTTTGGTTTTCTCTTAACTGCTGTGTGACTCTTTCTTGTTCTTATTACTGTTATTTGATGGAGTCCACCATGGTGTTAAATTTTGGGGCACTTATCGCTGGAATACTGGTGATATCTGCAGTTTGCACCAACTTCTGAATAGTGTGTTAGATTTATCTCAACTTTACTTCCGTTAAAGTGCTGATAATGAAATGGAGAGTAGCCGTTCCCGTGCAAAAAGACACAAGGTGTACCTTTCCGATTTATTCTAAATACTAAAATCCTGTATTGAATTGCACTGAGGTATTGGCTGCACTTACAGTGTACACACAAAATCTATTAAGAAATCTCATTGTATTTATATTGATTGGGAATAGTGCGTCAGGTGCTGGATCTTGACGAGATACACTGCTCAGTTCGTATATTGTTCTGCACACAAAAAAATCACATCGCAACTTTCACACCAATTGCAATGCGAAACTAATTCCGGCGATAAGACACGTTAGCACCAGGGATTTTACACCTGCTTTCTGCTGGTGTTAAGCAGGACAACTACCTGCACCATGAAAGGGAACACAGCCAAGAGCCACACCAGAACACCCACAGGTGCCATAGAGTCAATGAGCATGATACAGGGATACCCATGAGGGCCAGAAGACTCATCTCAACAACTCCAGGACCGCCAATGCCCCCCAAACCCACATCTTAGTAAGTGTGTCCCTGTGGTCCTTGTCTTAGCATGATAGGCATGAGCCCTGCAACATCACAGTGTGCTGTCACCTCAGCGTTGGCAGTGAGCCTGGATGTGTAGCTACGTACGCATCCTCCTGCATGCACAACTGGCGTGTGCTGGTCTGTTGTTCACAGGTCAGTGCAGGGGTGTGCCTATCCGGCAAGGGGAACGGGGTGTCTCGGACATGTCCGTGTACAGGAAGTGCGGTAGGTGTGTCTCTGTTCTGGTGTGGCCTGTTACAAGAGCCGCAGCAGTCGATGTTGTAAAGTGGCATGCACCACCTCCAAACGGCACTGTGATGTTGTAGTTGGAATGTAGCAGGACATGCGCAAATAGGCATTACAATGGCGTGCCGTACGAGTGCACGAGATACAACAGCTCACCGTACAAAAGTGTGTGGCTCGTGGGAGGGAGGAGCAGCCGTTTGGCAACATAACACACAGTGAACTCGACCATGTGCCACATGCTGGGCATCTCATCCATTATGACCACTGTCGCAGACATCCCACAACACCAACGACTGGCCTTTGTACACATCCTGTATGAATGCAGCGTGGTTTTCACTTCTATGCTCGTTCAGTGGTGTGATGTTGGCAGGTTGTGTGACTTGTGCTCCTTGTTGGTGTGTTTCATTTTGGCCATTGTTAGTCTATATGTGTGTTGTACTTAAATGTGCATGTGTGCCATTCTGCCCATCTCCCACCCTCCCCCCACTCCCTGCTTCTTCCTCTTCCTAGTGCTGTTGTGTCTATAATTTTGTTGCTGCACACATAAATACATGTAAAGAATAAATTAGAATAGTTCCTTGATTTTTTAGGTTTCAAAACTTCTCTATTGGTTTCTTTTTAATGTTCCATATGAACCGTTTTTTTTAATATTCAACAACACATAGAAGTCAGAAGTACAACGTATTCTATCAACACACTTTCTAGAACATTCTACAATACGTGCAGGTTAAAAGTTCATCAATTTTTTAAAACTTTACGATATTTTTTTGTAACATTTTCTTGAACATTTAACGACACGTGCAGGTTAAAAGTTGACGATTGTTTTAAGTTCGAACAGTGCCTTCCAAATGCAAGTAGCAGGTGTGGTTGAGCTGAGCAAATTTTATCCTATGATATGTACTCCACGTTGAAACTGCTTTTTCTTAACCAATCACAAAGATGCTTTTCCACAAAACTAATGTGCACCCTACTTTTAAAAAAGAATGCTTTTCATGATATCTTCAGAGATAAGTTATAGATAGGAATTAGCATTTAAAAAACCTTTGAAATTCACTGAAAAAACAATAGGTTTAATGCACGTTATAGTTAGGAATTGGCATTTAAAAAACCTTTGAAATTCACTGAAAAAACCAAAGGTTTCAGGGGCGTTATAGTTAGGAATTGGTATTTAAAAAACCTTACAAATTCACTGAAAAAACCATAGGTTTCAGGGGTGTTATAGTTAGCTGGAAATTTCCCGCGTACAAAACCCTAGAAATTCCCCTGTTATAGTTAGTTCAGCTAACTATAACTCGCGCCCCCGCAATGCACTGCTGATGACGTCACATATTACATCACTCATGACATGGTCAGTGACATCACTGAGGACATCACTGATGACATCTCAAATGACATCACTGATGACATCACTGATGACGTCATCCATGTGATAAATTAGTGCATCTTCTCACACCCTAATATAACCTTTGATACACCGACTCAAAATTTCAGGCGGCCATTTTGACAACCATAGATACTCCAATACCAATAACTACTCACCCACTCATTGACTTTTAGGTCTACATACATCTCCACTCACTCACCTGTACAGTCACTCATACTTACAGTCACTCTGTGCATTTATACACCTATATAGACACTCACACACCGCGAATCATCCATTGAGGTACTGACACATCTAGTCAGTCATGCAAATAATTAATCACAGTAAAATTTACTCACCTGTACAGTTAAAAACACTCAAGTTCACTTACTCATAAAAATACTAATAAATTGTGTGTCTTCCTGCAGAAAAACAAACAGCACATGACACAGATATCCTTGCACTATGGCGCATACAGCCACTCCCAAAATCACACACTCTCACATATAGATAGTTATATACTCTTACACACATATACACTGCGTTTCACATATGTAGTTACTGACACATGTACAACTGAGATATACATTCAATCACTAACACACCCATGCATACACTCACCCAACCATACAGTCCATCACAGATGCACTCTTAAAAACATGCACCCACTGAATCACCCACTCACACATCTAGTCACAGAGTCACACACCCTACCCACACAAACACTCAGGCACCCATACAGATACTCAGACAACCAATCAATAACCCATATAGACACTCATATAGCTATTCACAAAATCATGCAGCCACTTATACACCAACACACAGACACATACAGACATTCACACAGTTTAGTCACTAGTCTGCAGTAAGATACATTTAATGACTCACTTATAGACTCAGTTACGCACCTAGAAAATCATCCATTCACACACTTGTACACCCACTTATTTTTCAACAGGCCTTTCCCTATATATATTAAACATAATAAAACTGTTCAGAAACACATACTCAATGGATGATGTCATCAGTGATGTCATCAGTGATGTCATCAGTGATGTCACTGACCATGTCATGAGTGATGTAATATGTGACGTCATCAGCAGTGCATTGCGGGGGCGCGAGTTAAAGTTAGCTGAACTAACTATAAAAGGGGAATTTCTAGGGTTTTGTACGAGGGAAATGTCCAGCTAACTATAACACCCCTGAAACCTATGGTTTTTTCAGTGAATATATATATATATAACTTTTCCTTCTATATAATATTTATATTTAAATTATTTGCCAAATTATTCCTTATAATCATCTATCTATAACTAAAAAACCTCAACATAATATTTTATTACATGAACAAATATATATATATTTATTTAAATAACTATTTATGTGTTATTTTTTATTTTTGATATACATACAGAAGCTATATAAAAGCTAGCAAATATTTACTATCAATGAGTCTCTCTTGCTCTCTCTCTGTATATTACCTACTGTCGGTCGCCAGTAGGTAGTTATAGTTAGGACCTAGTTTCCATAGGAAAAGCGTTTTTTGATTTGCCAATATCTTTGGTGCAGTTTGACGAATCTTTGCGAAATTGTCAAAACTAATGGCCTGCTCCGGTCAGCTCAGATCTTGAAAGATTTGGGGTACTTCGTCAAGCGAGGGCCGAGAAAATAGGGGGGGGTCCCAAAATGCATTTTCTCCATGTTCATTTCCATAGGAACTTTTGTTGCGGCTACAGCCCGAACTGCTGAAGGGAATTACACCAAAGAGCCACAGGGACCGATACCTCCCCAGGGTTGTCTTTCCTTGAAATGCGTGAGGAGGTTCCTGCCCCCCACGCTGCCCCGGGGACTGCCACCTCCCTGAGGCTTTGTAGAATAAAGAAAGAAAGAAAGTGTGGGCAGGGGTTCCTGCCCCCCCCCCACACTGCCCTGGGGACCACCACCTTCCCGGGGCCTATAGTAATTTAAATTTAGTGGTCAGTTGCGGACCCCCAGCCCCAGGGACCACCACCTCTCCAGGGCTTTGAAAATATGTTGGAGGGGGCCATCTGGCCCCCTTCCTGGAGTCCTCTATGGCCCTGGGGACCGCCACCCACCAGGGCCAGCTCCAGCAATGTCCCGGGGTGCCCACCCCCGGGACATTGCAGTTTGCAATTTGCTCCTGACCTGTCATTGCAAACTTCTGCTTTGCTTAATGGAAGAAATAGCAGAAAACCTGCTCTCGCTTCCATGAAGCAAAGTGCATGTTAGCAGCTCCCCTTGTCCAAAAACAATGCAGACTCCCGCAGGAGGCGCCCACGGTCCCCAACGTTGAGGGCTGGGATGGGGTCCCTGGGGCCAGAAGTGGCCCATGGCAGGGGGGCCACGTGGCCCCCTCCCAGTAAATTATAAAAATAATGTTTTTAAAATGAGGCCAGGCTCTGGGGGATGAGGTCTCCGGGGCCAATAGTGGCCCAGGAAAGGGGGGCCACGCGGCCCCCTTCCTGTTAAGAAAAGAAATGCCCAGGCCCCTGGGGGTTGGGATCCCCAGGGCCCAAAAATAATTAATGGAAAGGGGGGCCCCCTTTCTAAAAACCAAGTAAGAAAAAGCCGGCATCTCACTGGAGGCCCCACCCCCTCCCTGCACCACTGTACAAATGCACCTCCTGGTGCGTTCTGAATTGGGGGATTAAGTCCCCTGCAATCCTAAGTGTCCTTAGAGGCCAACTAGACCACCAGGTACCTCCAATAATTCCCACACAGTGGGATTGCTGAGAGGTGGTCCGAGGCCATGCCCCTTTTTACACCACTCTGCAAACGTGCCTCTTAGTGCACTGCTGGTGGGGCAATGAGGTCCTCTTGTGTCCTAAGGACCCCAGGACTCAAGTGGACTTCATCCCCCAAGCAGCAGTGCACCAGGAGGCGCGTTTGCAGAGTGGTGTAAAAAGGGGGCGTGTCTTCGGACCACTCTCAGCAATCCAGCTGTGTGGGCTTACTAGAGATAACAGGAGGGCTAGTTGACCCCCAGGGACCCTCAGGAGGCAAGGGGTCTTCATCTCTCAACTAAGAGTGCACCAGGAGGTGCGTTTGCAGAGTGGTGGAGAAAGGGGGCATGGCCTGTGTCCGGCTCTTAGTACTCCTACTGTGTGGGGCTTACTGGAGGTAACAAGTGGGCTAGTTGGCCCCTAAGGACCCCCACAAGCGAAGGGGACTTCATCCCCCAACCAAGAGCGTGCCAGGAGGCACGTTTGCAGAGTGGTGGGCAAAGGGGGCGTGGCTTGCTATGAGAACTTAGCAATCCTGTTGTGTCGGACTTACTGGAGCTAATAGGAGGGGTAGTTGGACCCCAAAGATGTCCTTGGGGGCCGACGACCCCTCCTGTTACCTCCAGTAAGTCCTACACAGTGGCATTGCTAAGAGGTCTTTGGAGGCCACGGCCCCCTTTCTCCACCACCCAGCAAACGCACCTCCTTGCACACTACGGGTTGGGGGATGAAGTCTACTTTACTCCTGAGGGACTTTGGGGGCCAAGAAGCCCTCCTGGTACCTCCTGTAACTCCTACGCAGTGGAATTCCTCAGCGCTGGTCGGAGGCCCAGCACCCTTTCTCCACCACTCTGCAAATGCGACTACTAGTTAAAGAAGCATTTGCAATGTAATAGGTCTCGCATTCGCAAGGGTTAGAGCTATTGGCATTGTAAATGTAAAAAATATTTACTGATGTTTTTGGGAGTGGAGTAGATATATGTTGAGCGTAGTGGAATTATGTGGTATGCTGTGCAGTGAAATTATGTGGATAGAAAGTATGTGGTATTTAGAGTATAGGAATTATGTAGAGTGGGATTATGTGTTATGGAAAGTAATTATGTGGTATGGTAGTCTGTGTTGTGGAGTGGTAACCTTAGGTTTAGTCTTCCTTGTTTCCATGGAAGCTAAACTATGAACTCAATGAGACAAAAAAAAGAAGGAATCACTGAGGAGCACTTCTTGACACAGTCAGAGGTATCAGCAGGGCCTCTGGAATTATGCGACTGTTTGGCTGCTCCGACTTTCGCACAATTCTACATTTTAAGCATTAGCCACATAATCCATCATCTGCTGCCCAATCTGCAGATTTGAACAAAAAAAGCCTTGGTTCTAGCTCAAACAGCTCAAACATTACCAAAAATACAGCGACAAGTGTTACAGCATGGTGGAAGGTCCTTTGTAAACCTAGAATGGTCACCTGTTACTTATTGCTAAATATGGGTGTTAAATTAGTACTAATGGTGTGCAAGCCACTCTTGCTTCTTTCTGCGCCTCTCTTGCCTCTTTCTGCATCTCACTTGCTTCTTTGTGCACCTCTCTTGCCTCTTTCTGCACCTCTCTTGCCTCTTTCTCCATCCCTGTTCCCTCTTTCTGCACCCCTCCTGCCTCTTTCTGCACCTCTGTTCCTTCTTTCTGCACTTTTTGTTTCTTTCGGCACCTCTTTTGCTTCTTTCTGCACCCCTCTTGCCTCTTTCTCCACCCCTCTTCCCCCTTTCTGCATCTGTTGCTTATTTCTGCATTTCTCTTGTCTCTTTCTCCACCCTCTTCCCTCTTTCTGCACCTCTGTTGCTTCTTCTGCACCTCTCTTGCTTCTTTCTGCACCCCTCATGCCTCTTGCACGCCCCACTTCCTGCACCCTCTTGCCTCTTTCTGCACCTTTATTCCTTCTTTCTGCACTTCTTTTGGTCCTTTCTGCACCTCTCACTTCTTTCTGCACCCATTTTGCCTCATTCTGCACCCCTTTTCCTGCACCCCTTGTGCCTCTTTCTGCACCTCTGTTCCTTCTTTCTGCACTTCTTCTGTTTCTTTTTGCAGGTCTCTTCCTTCTTTATGCACCCCCTTGCCTCTTTCTCTACCCATCCACACTCTTTCTGCACCCCGTTGCCTCTTTCTGCACCTCTGTCCTTTCTTTAAGCTCTTCTTTTGTTTCTTTCTGCACATTTCTTGCTTCTTTCTGCACCCCACATGCCTCTTTCTGCACCCCTCTACCCTCTTTTTGCACCCTTCATGCCTCTTTCTGTACCTTTGTTGCTCCCCGGACATAGCCTTCATTACGGAAACATGGACCAGCACGGCCTCTTGCCCAGACTGGAACATTGCCATGCCACCTGGGTATGCACTACACTGTCTTGATAGACAGGAGGGTAAAGGGGGAGGCCTAGCGATTATTTACAAAGATCACTTAAAGGTCCAGGTTGTGGCTATCGAAAGCATGCATGCAGAAGCAATGCAATTCAGGGTACACACAAAAGATTTAAACATCGCCCATGGGCGATTGGTGTACAGACCTCCCAGACCCAGGGCAGCGTTCCTAGAGGCTCTTCAAGTTCATCTTAAGTCCTGTATAGAGTTCGAGGCATACACGATCCTTGGGGATTTTAATTTCCATTTGGAGGCCGAGAATAACTCGGATACTACTAGCCTTCTGGATAGCTTGGATGCCTATGGGCTTCATCAACTTGTTGCTGAACCAACTCATCAGGGGGGTCATACACTGGATGGCCTTTTTTCCAACCACCCAGACCTGTTATATCTTAGGGTCAAATCTCTCCCATGGACCGATCACAGGGCAGTATTTTTTAAGATTGGGTTAAAATTGAGGGCAAGAAGCGACCCCCACAAACCCACCAAGATCCGGTTTAGGAGATGGAATAAGGTTACCCAATTAGCCCTGACTGAGGTGTTGGGCAACTCCCCTCCTACTCTGGCGGCTAATAATGATACTGCCGTTTCCCAGTTCACCAATTGGATTACGGATGCTATCAATCAGGTTGCCCCCTTCCAATCGGCCACCCGGAACAGGCGCCCCGAGGTGCCCCATGGTATGGCCCGGAGCTGAAGCGACTGAAGGTGGAGTGCAGACGGTGGGAACAGGTCTGGAGAACGGACTATAGTAAGGACCATAAGCAAGCCTATAATCAGGCTTTGGGCAATTACAAGCAGGCCATTCGGAAAGCCAAGCAGGACTACTTTTCCAAGAAAATCTTGGAGGCTGGGAACTCCGCCAAAGAACTTTTTAAAACTGTGTCCTTCCTGGCAAATCCCCAGCAGACCAATCAGTTTAGCCCAGATCAGTCTCTGTGCGACCAATTGGCCAGTTTCTTTCAGAACAAGGTGGCCACTATTTATGGCGACCTATTAAACTTACCGGGACTTCATATTGTGTACCCACAGCAGGAGCCGCCCACATGCAGCCTGACCACAATTGATCCTCTAACTAGTGGGGAGGTCATGACACTGTTAGGATCTATAAAGTCAGGAGCTGCCTCCGACCCATGCCCCCCTCATATTCTCTACCTGGTGGCGGATAAGATAGCTCCTAGCTTGACGATCCTAATTAATCAGGTACTGGCAGCTGGTCCTTATCCAGCCACCTGGAAATCAGCGTGTGTCACACCTCTTCTCAAAAAAGCCTCTCTGGATCCCGCTGATCTTAAAAATGATCGTCCCATCTCCGGCCTTCCTCTGATGGCCAAGGTCGCTGAGAATGCCATTAATCAATGCGTAATGGGGTATTTGGATAGGAATGCCCTGCTGGATAGGTCCCAGCATGGCTTCCGGCCTAGGCACTCCACAGAATCTGCTCTCATAGCGGCAGCTGAGGGGATTCAGGCGACAGTGGATGAAGGGGGGCGAGCGATTCTCGTCCTCCTGGATTTGTCTACTGCGTTCGATACCGTTAATCATGGGGTGCTGACTCAGCGCTTGAGGGAAGTTGGGATTAGGGACAGAGCCTTGGCCCTTCTTTCCTCCTTTCTAGACAACCGAAGACAAAGTTTAAGGTGGGCCGGCCTACACTCGGCTAACTTTGCACTTCCTTGCTGCGTCCCACAATGCTCGGCTCTCTCCCCGACCCTTTTTAACATTTATGTTAGACCTTTGGCTAGTCTGGTCAGGAAACACGGTTTTACGCTGATATCCTATGCGGATGACTCGCAACTCGTGATATCAGCTGCTAAGCACCCTGACCAAATAGCGGCCAAATTCCACGCCTGTCTTTCTGATGTGATGCACTGGATGCACTCAAGCTTTTTAAAAATCAATACAGAGAAGACAGAAGTAATGGAGTTTGGGAAAGGCCCCTCAGTTTGGAACTCCCTCTGGTGGCCATCTGCGGCAGGGCAATGTCCCCTCCCGGTCACTAAGGTGAGGAATCTGGGGGTGATCTTTGACGAGAAACTGAACATGGCCGCTCAGGTCAATAGCCTAACGTCTTCCTGCTGCTTTCTGCTAAAGACTCTGCGCAAGATCCTCCCTTACATCCCCACATTGCTACAAAAAACGGTGATGGCCGCATTATTTATGTCCAGACTGGACTACTGTAATGCCCTGTTTCTGGGCATTGATAAGTTTCAGGTCAGAAAGCTGCAATCTTTGCAGAACGCTGCAGTTCGTGTAATTCTGAACTTGCCCAGGGTGTGTCCCACCTCTGTGGGCAGGAACTCCCTCCACTGGCTTCCAGTTGAACAAAGGATTGAGTTCAAAGCACTCTGCTTGGTCCATCGGGCTCGCTTTGGTGGAGGCGCCAATGATGGAAGCGACAGGTTCATACCTTACATCCCGCCTCGTGCTTTGCGGTCAGCCAATCTTGGCTTCATCTGTATCTCTAGATTTAAACTTTCCAGATGGGGTGGTCGTTCCTTCGCCACTTGTGCAGCCAGGCTGTGGAACAACTTGCTGCTGGAAATGCGGCTTCAACCTAGTTACCCCCGTTTCAGAAAAATGCTCAAACATCGGCTATTTCAGGTCCAACTCTAATCTGCTTTCTTGCTGATCACACACACCATAGCGCCAAGACACCGTCTGGTACTCGAGCGCTCTATAAGCTTTTTTTATACTTATACTTTTATACTTCTTTCTGCACTCCTCTTGCTTCTTTCTGCACTCCTCGTGCCTCATTCACAACCCTCTTCCCTCTTTTTGCACCCCCTTGTCTCTTTCTGCACATCTTTTCCTTCTTTCTGCACTTCTTTTGTTTTTTCTGTACTTCTTTTATTTTTTTCTGCACATCTTGCTTCTTTCTGTACCCCTTTTGCTATTTCTGCACCCCTCTTGCCTCTTCCTGCACCTCTGTTCCTTCTTTCTGTACTTCTATTGTTTTTTTCTGTAGCTCTCATGCTTCTTTATGCACCCCCTAGCCTCTTTCACCACCCCTCTTACCTCTTTCTACATCCCTGTTGCCCCTTTCTGCACTTCTGTTACTTCTTTCTGCACCTCTTGTTTCTTTCTGCATGTTTCTTGCTTCTTTCTACACCCCTCGTGCCTCTTTCTGTATCCCTCTTCCCTCTTTTTGCACCTCTCTTGCCTCTTTCTGCACCCCTGTTGCTTCTTTCTGCACTCCTCTTGCTTCTTTTTACACATCTCTTGCTTCTTTCTGCACCACTCTTGCTTTTTTCTGCAACCCTCATCCCTCTTTCTGCACCCTTCTTGCCTCCTTCTACACCTCTCTTTCTTCTTTCTGCACTTCTTTTGTTTCTTTCTGCACCTCTCTTGCTTCTTTCTTCGTCCCTTTTGTCACTTTCTACACCCATGTTCCCCACTTTTGCACCTCCCTTGCCTCTTTCTGCACCCCTCTTCTCTCTTTCTGCACTTCTCTTCCCTCTTTCTGCACCCCTCTTGCCTCTGTCTGCACCTCACTTGCCACTTTCTGCACCTCTCCTGCCTCTTTCTGCACCTGTCGTGCCTCTCTCTGCACTTCTCTTCCTTTTTTCGGCACCTTTCTTGTTTCTTTCTGCAACTCTCTTGTCTGTTTCATCACTTCTCTTGCTTCTTTCTGCACCTCTGTTGCTTCTTTCAGCACTTCTTTTGCCTCTTTCTGCACTTATTTTGCCTGTTTCTGCAAATCTCGTGTCTCTTTCATCACTTCTCTTGCTTCTTTCTGCACCTCTGTTGCTTCTTTTTGCATTCCTCTTACCTTTTTGAACACCCCCTTTGTTCTTTCTGCACCTCTATTGCCTCTTTCTGCATCACTTTTCTCTCTTTCTGCACCTCTTTTGTCTGTTTCTGTACCTCTCTTGCCTCTTTCTGCACCTCCCTTGCCTCTTCCTGTGCCTCTGTTGGTTCTTCCTGTACTTCTCTTGCTTCTTTCTGCACCTCTGTTGCTTCTTTCTGTATCCCTCTTGCCTCTTTCTGTACCCCCTTCCCTCTCTCTGCACGTCTCTTTCCTCTTTCTGTACTTCTCTTCCCTCTTTCTGTACTTCTCTTCCCTCTTTCTGCACCCCTTTTGCCTCTGCCTGTACCTCACTTGCCTCTTTCTGCACCTCTCCTGCCTCTTTCTGCACCTGTCGTGCCTCTCTCTGCGCTTCTCTTCCTTTTTTCTGCACCTTTCTTGTTTCTCTCTCCAACTCTCTTGTCTGTTTCATCACTTCTCTTGCTTCTTTCTGCACCTCTGTTGCTTCTTTCAGCACTTCTTTTGCCTCTTTCTGCACTTATTTTGCCTGTTTCTGCAACTCTCCCATCTCTTTCATCACTTCTCTTGCTTCTTTCTGCATCCCTCTTACCTCTTTCTACACCCCCTCTTTGTACTTTCTTGTCTATTTCATTACTTTTCTTGCTTCTTTCTGCACCTCTCTTGCCTCTTTCTGCACCACCTTTCCCTCTTTCTGCACCTCTCTTGCCTGTTTCTGTACCTCTCTTGCCTCTTGCTGCACCTCTCTTGCCTCTTTCTGTACCTCTGTTGGTTCTTTTTGTACTCCCCTTGCGTCTTTCTGTATCCCTCTTGCCTCTTTGTGCACCTCTGTTGATTCTTTCTGCACTTCTCTTGCTTCTTTCTACACCTCTTGTGCTTCTTTCTGCTCCCCTTTACCTCTTTCTGCACCCCTCTTCCCTCTTGCTGCACCTCTCTTTCTTCTTTCTGCACCCCTGTTACAGCTTTCTACAGTTCACTTGCCTCTTTCTGCACCTCTGTTGCTTCTTTCTGCACTTCTCTTGCCTTTTCCGCACTACTCTTGCTTCTTTCTGCACCTCTGTTGGTTCTTTCTGCACTCCTCCTGCTTCTTTCCGCACCTCTCTTGCAAATTTCTGCACCCTCTTGCAACTTTATGTACCTTTCTTGACTTTTTTTGTACCTCTCTTGCCTCTGTCTGCACGGTGTTCCATCTTGCCGCGCCTTGTTTGCCTTGCCTCTTTCTACAGTTCTCTTGCCTCCTTGTGCACCTCTGTTGCTTTTTTGTGCACTCCTCTTGCCTCTTTCTTTACCCCTCTTGCCTCTTTCTGTGCCCATTTTGCTTCTTTCTGTACTTCTCTTGCTTCTTTCTGCACCTCTCTTGCTTCTTTCTGCACCCCTGTTGCCTCTTTCTTCACCCCTCTTCCCTCTTTCTATACCTCTCCTTTTACTTTCTGCACTCTTCTTCCCTCTTTCTGCACCTCTCTTGCCTCCTTCTGCACCTCTCTTGCCTCTTTCTATAGTTCTCTTGCTTCTTTCTGCTCACTGTTGCCTCTGTCGGCACCAATGCTGGTTCTTTCTATAGTTCAACTCTGGCCTCTATCTGCTCTTCTCCTGCTTCTTTCTGCACTTCTCTTGCTTCTTTCTGCGTTTCTCTTGCTTCTTTCTGCAGTTCTCGGCCTCTTTCTGCACTTCTATCGCCTCTTTCTGCACCTGTTGGTTCTTTCTGCACTTCTCTTCCCTCTTTCTGCACCCCTCTTGCCTCTTTCTGCAATTCTCTTGCTTGTTTCTGCATTTCTCTTGCTTCTTTCTGCACCCCCATGCGTCTTTCTGCACCCCTCTTCCTTCTTTCTGTACCTCTCTTGCCTCCTCTGCACCTCTCTTCCCTGTTTCCACAGTTCTCTTGCCTCTTTATGTATCTCTCTTTCTTCTTTCTGCACTTCTCTTGCCTATTCCAGCATCCCTCTTGCCTCTGTCTGCTCCTCTGTTGGTTCTTTCTACAGTTCTCTTGCCTCTTTCTGCACCTGTCTTGTCTTTTTTCTGTGCATCTCTTACCACTTTCTGCACTTCTCATGCCTCTTTCTGCACTTCTCTTACCCCTTTCTGTGCTTCTGTTGCTTCTTTCTGCATTTCTCTTGCCTTTTTCTGTACTTCTCTTGCCTCTTTCTATATTTCTCTTGCTTCTTTCTGGACTTCCCTTGCCTCTTTCTCCAACCATATTGCCTCTTTCTGCTCTTCTCTAGCTTCTTTCAGTACCCCTGTTGCCTCTTTCTGCACTCCTCTTCTCTCTTTCTGTACCTCTGTTGTCTCTTTGTGCACCTCTGTTGTCTCTTTCTATACCTCTTTGCCTCTCTCTGCACTTCTCTTGCCTATTTCTGTACCTCTGTTGCTTCTTTCTGCACTTCTTTTCCCTCTTTCTGCATTTGTGTTACTTCTTTCAGCACGTCTCTTGCCTCTTTCTGCACCTCTTGCTTCTTTCTGGACTTCTCTTGCCTCTTTCTGCAACCATCTTGCCTCTTTCTGCACCTCTCTTGCCTGTTTCTGCAACTCTCTTGCCTCTTTCTGCAGTTCTCTTTCCTGTTTCTGCACCTCTGCTGCTTCTTTCTGCACCTCTCTTGCTTCTTTCTGTACCCCTCATGCCTCTTTCATACCCCTCTTCCTGCACGCCTCTTACCTCTTTCTGCACCTTTGTTCCTTCTTTCTGCACTTCTTTTGTTTCTTTCTGCACCTCTCACTTCTTTCCGCACCCCTTTTGCCTCATTCTGCACCCCTCTTCCCTCTTTCTGCACCCCTTATGCCTCTTTCTGCACCTCTGTTCCTTCTTTCTGCACTTCTTCTGTTTCTTTTTGCAGGTCTCTTCCTTCTTTATGCACCCCCTTGCCTCTTTCTCTACCCATCCACACTCTTGCTGCACCCCTATTCCCTCTTTCTGCACCTCTGTCCTTTCTTTATGCTCTTCTTTTCTTTCTTTCTGCACATCTCTTGCTTATTTCTGCACCCCATGTGCCTCTTTCTGCACCCCTCTACCCTCTTTTTGCACCCCTCATGCCTCTTTCTGTACCTTTGTTGCTTCTTTCTGCACTCCTCTTGCTTCTTTCTGCACTCCACGTGCCTCGTTCACAGCCCTCTTCCCTCTTTGTGCACCCACTTGTCTCTTTCTGCACCTCGTTTCCTTCTTTCTGCACTTCTTTGGTTTTTTCTGCACCTCTCGCTTCTTTCTGTACCCCTTTTGCTATATCTGCACCCCTCTTGCCTCTTCCTGCACCTCTGTTCCTTCTTTCTGTACTTCTTTTGTTTTTTCTGTAGCTCTCATGCTTCTTTCTACACCCCCTTGCCTCTTTCTCCACCCCTCTTCCCTCTTTCTCCACCCCTGTTGCCCCTTTCTGCACTTCTGTTCCTTCTTTCTGCACTTCTTGTTTCTTTCTGCATGTTTTTTGCTTCTTTCTGCACCACTTGCGCCTCTTTCTGCACCGCTGTTGCTTCATTCTGCACTCCTCTTGCTTCTTTCCACACCTCTCTTGCTTCTTTCTGCACCACTTGTTCTTTTTTCTGAAACCCTCATCCCTCTTTCTGCACCCTTCCTGCCTCTTTCTACACCTCTGTTCCTTCTTTCTGCACATATTTTGTTTCTTTCTGCACCTCTATTGCTTCTTTCTTTGCCCTTTTGTCACTTTCTACACCCCTGTTACCCCCTTTTGCACCTCCCTTGAATCTTTCTGCACCCCTCTTCTCTCTTTCTGTACCCCTCTTCCCTCTCTCAGCACCTCTCTTGTCTCTTTCTGGACTTTTCTTGCCTCTTTCTGCACCCCTGTTGCTTCTTTCTGTATCCCTCTTGCCTCTTTCTGTACCATCCTTCCCTCTCTCTGCACATCTCTTCCCTCTTTCTGTACTTCTCTTGTCTCTTTCTGCACTTCTCTTCCCTCTTTCTGCACCCCTCTTGCCTCTGTCTTTACCTCACTTGCCTCTTTCTGCACCTCTCCTGCCTCTTTCTGCACCTGTCGTGCCTCTCTCTGCACTTCTTGTCCTTTTTTCGACACCTTTCTTGCTTCTTTCTGCAACTCTCTTGTTTGTTTCATCACATCTCTTGCTTCTTTCTGCACCTCTGTTGCTTCTTTCAGCACTTCTTTTGCCTCTTTCTGCACTTATTTTGCCTGTTTCTGCAACTCTGTCTCTTTCATCACTTCTCTTGCTTCTTTCTGCATCCCTCTTGCCTCTTTCTACACCCCTCTTTGTTCTTTCTTTTCTATTTCATCACTTCTCTTGCTTCTTTCTGCACCTCTGTTGCTTCTTTCTACATCCCTCTTACCTCTTTCAACACCCCCTTTGTTCTTTCTGCACCCCTCTTGCCTCTTTCTGCACCTCTGTTGGTTCTTTCTGTACTTCTCTTGCCTCTTTCTGTACCCCTCTTGCCTCTTTCTTCACCTTGGTTGCTTCTTTCTGCACTTTTATTGCTTCCTTCTACACCTCTTGTGCTTCTTTCTGCTCCCCTCTTGCCTCTTTCTGCACCCCTCTTCCCTTTTTCTGCACCTCTCTTTCTTCTTTCTGCACTCCTGTTACCTCTTTCTGCAGTTCACTTGTCTATTTCTGCATCTCTGTTGCTTTTTTCTGCACTTCTCTTGCCTTTTCCGCACTCCTCTTGCCTCTTTCTGCACCTCTGTTGCTTCTTTCTGTACTCCTCCTGCTTCTTTCGGCACCTCTCTTGCAAATTTCCTCTTGCCTCTTTCTGTACCTCTCTTGACTCTGTGTGTACCTCTCTTGCCTCTCTCTGCACGGTGTTCCATCGTGATGCACCGTGTTTGCCTTGCCTCTTTCTGCAATTCTTTTTCCTCCTTCTGCACCTCTGTCGCTTCTTTGTGCATTTCTCTTGCCTCTTTCTGCACCCCTCTTGCCTCTTTCTGTACCCATTTTGCTTATTTCTGCACTTCTCTTGCTTCTTTCTCCACCTCTCTTGCTTCTTTCTGCACCCCTGTTGCCTCTTTCTTCACCCCTCTTCCCTCTATCTGTACCTCTCCTTCTACTTTCTGCACTCCTTTTCCCTCTTTCTGCACCTCTCTTGCCATATCTGCACCTCTCTTGCCTCTTTCTATAGTTCTCTCGCCTCTTTCTGCTCACTGTTGCCTCTGTCTGCACCAATGCTGGTTCTTACTGTAGTTCTCTTGCCTTTTTCTACACCTCTCTTGCCTTTTTCTGTGCATCTCTTGCCTCTATCTTCTCTTCTCTTGCCTCTTTCTGCACTTCTCTTGCTTCTTTCTGCGCTTCTCTTGCTTCTTACTGCAGTTCTCCGGCCTCTTTCTGCACTTCTATTGCCTCTTTCTGCACCTGTTGGTTCTTTCTGCACTTCTATACCCTCTTTCTAGACCCCTCTTGCCTCTTTCTGCACCTCTGTTGCTTCTTTCTGCAATTCTCTTGCTTGTTTCTGCATTTCTCTTCTTTCTGCACCCCTCGTGCGTCTTTCTGCACCCCTCTTCCTTCTTTCTGCACTTCTCTTGCCTCCTCTGCACCTCTCTTCCCTGTTTCTACAGTTCTCTTGCCTCTTTATGTATCTCTCTTCCCTCTTTCTGCACTTCTCTTGCCTATTCTAGCATCCCTCTTGCCTCTGTCTGCTCCTCTGTTGGTTCTTTCTGCAGTTCTCTTGCCTCTTTCTGCACCTGTCTTTTCTTTTTTTCTGTGCATCTCTTACCACTTTATGCACTTCGCGTGCCTCTTTCTGCCCTTCTCTTGCCCCTTTCTGTGCTTCTGTTGCTTCTTTCTGCACTTCTCTTGCCTTTTTCTGTACTCCTCTTGCCTCTTTCTACATTTCTCTTGCTTCTTTCTGGAGTTCTCTTCCTTCTTTCTGCAACCATCTTGCCTCTTTCTGCTCCTCTCTTGCTTCTTTCAGTACCTCTGTTGCCTCTTTCTGTACTTCTTTTCCCTCTTTCTGCATTTCTGTGACTTCTTTCAGCACGTCTCTTGCCTCTTTCGGCACCTCTTGCTTCTTTCTGGACTTCTCTTGCCTCTTTCTGAAACCATCTTGCCTCTTTCTGCACCTCTCTTGCCTGTTTCTGCAACTCTCTTGCCTCTTTCTGCAGTTCTCTTTCCTGTTTCTGCACTTCTGTTGCTTATTTCTGCACCTTTCTTGCTTCTTTCGGCATCCCTCATGCCTCTTTCACACCCCTCTTCCTGCACCCCTCTTGCCTCTTTCTGCACCTTTGTTCCTTCTGCACCTCTGTTGCTTCTTTGTGCATTTCTCTTGCCTCTTTCTGCACCCCTCTTGTCCCTTTCTGTACCCATTTTGCTTCTTTCTGCACTTCTCTTGCTTCTTTCTCCACCTCTCTTGCTTCTTTATGCACCCCTGTTGCCTCTTCACCCCTCTTCCCTCTTTCTGTACCTCTCCTTCTACTTTCTGCATTCCTTTTCCCTCTTTCTGTACCTCTCTTGCCACCTTCTGCACCCCTCTTGCCTCTTTCTATACTTCTCTTGCCTCTTTCTGCTCACTGTTGCCTCTGTCTGCACCAATGCTGGTTCTTTCTGTAGTTCTCTTGCCTTTTTCTACACCTCTCTTGCCTTTTTCTGTGCATCTCTTGCCTCTATCTTCTCTTCTCTTGCCTCTTTCTGCACTTCTCTTGCTTCTTTCTGCGCTTCTCTTGCTTCTTACTGCAGTTCTCCGGCCTCTTTCTGCACTTCTATTGCCTCTTTCTGCACCTGTTGGTTCTTTCTGCACTTCTCTACCCTCTTTCTGCACCCCTCTTGCCTCTTTCTGCACCTCTGTTGCTTCTATCTGCAATTCTCTTGCTTGTTTCTGCATTTATCTTCTTTCTGCACCCCTCATGTGTCTTTCTGCACCCTCTTCCTTCTTTCTGCACTTCTCTTGCCTCCTCTGCACCTCTCTTTCCTGTTTCTACAGTTCTCTTGCCTCTTTATGTATCTTTCTTCCCTCTTTCTGCACTTCTCTTGCCTATTCCAGCATCCCTCTTGCCTCTGTCTGCTCCTCTGTTGGTTCTTTCTGCAGTTCTCTTGCCTCTTTCTGCACCTGTCTTGTCTTTTTTTCTGTGCATCTCTTACCACTTTATGCACCTCCGTACCTCTTTCTGCACTTCTCTTGCCCCTTTTGTGCTTCTGTTGCTTCTTTCTGCACTTCTCTTGCCTTTTCTTGTACTTCTCTTGCCTCTTTCTACATTTCTCTTGCTTCTTTCTGGACTTCTCTTCCATCTTTCTGCAACCATCTTGCCTCTTTCTGCTCCTCTCTTGCTTCTTTCAGTACCTCTGTTGCCTCTTTCTGTACTTCTTTTCCCTCTTTCTGCATTTCTGTTACTTCTTTCAGCACGTCTCTTGCCTCTTTCGGCACCTCTTGCTTCTTTCTGGACTTCTCTTGCCTCTTTCTGAAACCATCTTGCCTCTTTCTGCACCTCTCTTGCCTGTTTCTGCAACTCTCTTGCCTCTTTCTGCAGTTCTCTTTCCTGTTTCTGCACCTCTGTTGCTTATTTCTGTACCTTTCTTGCTTCTTTCGGCATCCCTCATGCCTCTTTAACAGCCCTCTTCCTGCACCCCTCTTGCCTCTTTCTGCACCTTTGTTCCTTCTTTCTGCACTTCTTTTGTTTCTTTCTGCCCCGTTCACTTCTTTCTGCACCCCTTTTGCCTCATTCTGCACCCCTTTTCCTGTACCCCTTGTGCCTCTTTCTGCACCTCTGTTCCTTCTTTCTGCACTTCTTCTGTTTCTTTTTGCAGGTGTCTTCCTCCTTTATGTACCCCCTTGCCTCTTTCTCTACCCATCCACACTCTTTCTGCACCCCTGTTGCCTCTTTCTGCACCTCTGTCCTTTCTTTATGCTCTTCTTTTGTTTCTTTCTGCACATCTCTTGCTTCTTTCTGCACCCCACATGCCTCTTTCTGTACCCCTCTACCCTCTTTTTGTACCCCTCTGCCTCTTTCTGTACATTTGTTGCTTCTTTCTGTACTCCTCTTGCTTCTTTCCGAACTCCTCGTGCCTCGTACACAACCCTCTTCCCTCTTTGTGCACCCATTTGTCTCTTTCTGCACCTCTTTCCTTCTTTCTGCACTTCTTTTGTTTTTCGTGCACTTCTTTTGTTTTTTCTGTACCTATCGCTTCTTTCTGTCCCCCTTTTGCTATTTCTGCACCCCTCTTGCCTCTTCCTGCACCTCTGTTCCTTCTTTCTGTACTTCTTTTGTTTTTTTCTATAGCTCTCATGCTTCTTTCTGTACCCTCTGGCCTCTTTCTCGGCCCCTCTTACCTCTTTCTACACCCCTGTTGCCCCTTTCTGCCCTTCTGTTCCTTCTTTCTGCACTTCTTGTTTCTTTCTGCATGTCTCTTGCTTCTTTCTGCACCCCTCGTGCCTCTTTCTGTATCCCTCTTCCCTCTTTTTGCACCTCTCTTGCCTCATTCTGCACCGCTGTTGCTTCTTTCTGCACTCCTCTTGTTTCTTTCCATACCTCTCTTGCTTCTTTCTGCACCACTTGTGCTTTTTTCTGAAACCCTCATCCCTCTTTCTGCACCCTACTTGCCTCTTTCTACACCTCTGTTCCTTCTTTCTGCACTTCTTTTGTTTCTTTCTGCACCTCTCTTGCTTCTTTCTTTGCCCTTTTTGTCACTTTCTACACCCCTGTTCCCCCTTTTGCACCTCCCTTGCCTCTTTCTGCACCCCTCTTCCCTCTCTCAGCACTTCTCTTGTCTCTTTCTGCACTTCTCTTGCCTCTTTCTGCACCCCTGTTACTTATTTCTGTACCCTTCTTCCCTCTTCCTGTACTTCTCTTCTCTCTTTCTGCACTTCTCTTCCCTCTTTCTGCACCCGTCTTGCCTCTGCCTGCACCTCACTTGCCTCTTTCTGCACCTCTCCTGCCTCTTTCTGCACCTGTCGTACCTCTCTCTGCACTTCTCTTCCTTTTTCGGCACCTTTCTTGTTTCTTTCTGCAACTCTCTTGTCTCTTTCTACACCCCTCTTTGTTCTTTCTTGTCTATTTCATCACTTCTCTTGCTTCTTTCTGTACCTCTGTCGCTTCTTTCTACATCCCTCTTACCTCTTTCAACACCCCCTTTGTTCTTTCTGCACCTCTCTTGTCTCTTTCCGCACCACGTTTCCCTCTTTCTGCACCTCTCTTGTCTGTTTCTGTACCTCTCTTGCCTCTTTGTGCACCCCCTTGCCTCTTTCTGCACCTCTGTTGCTTCTTTCTGTACTTCTCTTGCTTCTTTCTGCACCTCTGTTAGTTCTTTCTGTACCCCTCTTGCCTCTTTCTGTACCCCCTTCACTCTCTCTGCACATCTCTTTCCTCTTTCTGTACTTCTCTTCTTTCTTTCTGTACTTCTCTTCCCTCTTTCTGTACCTCTTTTGCCTTTGTCTGCACTCCACTTGCCTCTTTCTGCACCTCTCCTGCCTCTTTCTACACCTGTCATGCCTCTCTCTGCACTTCTCTTCCTTTTTGCGGCATCTTTCTTGTATCTCTCCAACTCTCTTGTCTGTTTCATCACTTCTCTTGCTTCTTTCTGCACGTCTGTTGCTTCTTTCAGCACTTCTTTTGCCTCTTTCTGCACTTATTTTGACTGTTTCTGCAACTCTCTCGTCTCTTTCATCACTTCTCTTGCTTCTTTCTGCATCCTTCTTACCTCTTTCTACACCCCTCTTTGTTATTTCTTGTCTATTTCATCACTTCTCTTGCTTCTTACTGCACTTCTCGTGCCTCTTTCTGCACTACTTTTCCCTCTTTCTGCACCTCTCTTGCCTGATTATGTACCTCTCTTGTCTCTTTCTGCATCTCTCTTGCCTCTTTCTGTACCTCTGTTTGTTCTTTCTGTACTTCTCTTGCCTCTTTCTGTACCCCTCTTGCCTCTTTCTGCACCTCTGTTGCTTCTTTCTGCACTTCTCTTGCTTCTTTCTACACCTCTTGTGCTTCTTTCTGCTCCCCTCTTACCTCTTTCTGCACCCCTCTTCCCTCTTCCTGCACCACTCTTTCTACCTCTTTCTACAGGTCACTTGCCTCTCTCTGCACCTCTGTTGCTTCTTTCTGCACTTCTCTTGCCCTTTCCGTAATCCTCTTGCCTCTTTCTTCACCTCTGTTGGTACTTTCTGCACTCCTCCTGCTTTTTCTGCACCTCTCTTATAAATTTCTTCACCCTCTTGCCTCTTTCTGTACCTTTCTTGACTCTGTTTGTACCTCTTGCCTCTGTATGCACGGTGTTCCATCGTTCTGCACCGTGTTTGCCTTGCCTCTTTCTGCAGTTCTCTTTCCTTCTTCTACACCTCTGTTGCTTCTTTGTGCATTTCTCTTGCCTCTTTCTGCACCCCTCTTGCCTCTGCCTGCACCTCACTTGCCTCTTTCTGTACCTCTCTTGCCTCTTTCTGCACCTGTCGTACCTCTCTCTGCACTTCTCTTCCTGTTTTTAGGCACCTTTCTTGTTTCTTTCTGCAACTCTCTTGTCTGTTTCATCACTTCTCTTGCTTCTTTCTGCACCTCTGTTACTTCTTTCAGCACTTCTTTTGCCTCTTTCTGCACCTATTTTGCCTGTTTCTGCAACTCTATTGTCTCTTTCATCACTTCTCTTGCTTCTTTCTGCATCCCTCTTGCCTCTTTCTACACCCCTCTTTGTTCTTTCTTGTCTATTTCATCACCTCTCTTGCCCCTTTTTGCACCATGTTTCCCTCTTTCTGTACCTCTCTTGTCTGTTTCTGTACCTCTCTTGCCTCTTTGTGCACCCCCTTGCCTCTTTCTGCACCTCTGTTGCTTCTTTCTGTACTTCTCTTGCTTCTTTCTGCACCTCTGTTAGTTCTTTCTGTACCCCTCTTGTCTCTTTCTGTACCCCCTTCCCTCTTTCTGCACATCTCTTTCCTCTTTCTGTACTTCTCTTCTTTCGTTCTGTACTTCTCTTCCCTCTTTCTGCACCTCTTTTGCCTCTGTCTGCACCTCATTTGCCTCTTTCTGCACCTCTCCTGCCTCTTTCTACACCTGTCATGCCTCTCTCTGCACTTCTCTTCTTTTTTTCGGCATCTTTCTTGTATCTCTCCAACTCTCTTGTCTGTTTCATCACTTCTCTTGCTTCTTTCTGCACTTCTGTTGCTTCTTTCAGCACTTCTTTTGCCTCTTTCTGCACTTATTTTGACTGTTTCTGCAACTCGCTCGTCTCTTTCATCACTTCTCTTGCTTCTTTCTGCATCCTTCTTACCTCTTTCTACACCCCTCTTTGTTATTTCTTGTCTATTTCATCACTTCTCTTGCTTCTTTCTGCACCTCTCGTGCCTCTTTCTGCACTACTTTTCCCTCTTTCTGCACCTCTCTTGCCTGATTATGTACCTCTATTGTCTCTTTCTGCATCTCTCTTGCCTCTTTCTGTACCTCTGTTGGTTCTTTCTGTACTTCTCTTGCCTCTTTCTGTACCCCTCTTGCCTCTTTCTGCACCTCTGTTGCTTCTTTCTGCACTTCTCTGGCTTCTTTCTACACCTATTGTGCTTCTTTCTGCTCCCCTCTTACTTCTTTCTCCACCCCTCTTCCCTCTTCCTGCACCACTCTTTCTTCTTTCTGCACCCTGTTACCTCTTTCTACAGGTCACTTGCCTCTCTCTACACCTCTGTTGCTTCTTTCTGCACTTCTCTTGCCCTTTCCGTAATCCTCTTGCCTCTTTCTTCACCTCTGTTGGTACTTTCTGCACTCCTCCTGCTTTTTCCGCACCTCTCTTATACATTTCTTCACCCTTTTGCCTCTTTCTGTACCTTTCTTGACTCTGTACCTCTTGCCTCTGTATGCATGGTGTTCCATTGTTCTGCACCGTGTTTGCCTTGCCTCTTTCTGCAGTTCTCTTTCCTCCTTCTGCACCTCTGTTGCTTCTTTGTGCATTTCTCTTGCCTCTTTCTGCACCCCTCTTGCCTCTTTCTGTACCCATTTTGCTTCTTTCTGCACTTCTCTTGCTTCCTTCTGCACCTCTCTTGCTTCTTTCTGCACCCCCGTTGCTTCTTTCTTCACACCTATTCCCTCTTTCTGTACCTCTCCTTTCTGCACCCCTCTTCCCTCTTTCTGCACCTCTTTTGCCTCCTTCTGCACCTCTCTTGCCTCTTTCTATAGTTCTCTTGCCTCTTTCTGCACCACTGTTGCCTCTGTCTGTCACCAATGTTGGTTCTTTCTGTAGTTCTCTTGCCTTTTTCTATACCTCTCTTGCCTTTATCTGCGTATCTCTTGCCTCTTGCTGTACTTCTCTTGCCTCTTTCTGCACTTCTCTTGCCTCTTTCTGCACCCCTCATGCCTCTGTCTGCACCTCACTTGCCTCTTTCTGCACCTCTCCTGCCTCTTTCTGCACCTCTCCTGCCTCTCTCTGCACTTCTCTTCCATTTTTCGGCACCTTTCTTGTTTCTCTCTGCAACTCTTGTCTGTTTCATCACTTCCATTGCTTCTTTCTGCACCTCTGTTGCTTCTTTCAGCACTTCTTTTGCCTATTTCTGCACTTATTTTGCCTGTTTCTGCAACTCTCTTGTCTCTTTCATCACTTCTCTTGCTTCTTTCTGCACCTCTGTTGCTTCTTTGTGCATCCCTCTTACCTCTTTCTACATCCCTCATTGTTCTTTCTGCACCTCTCTTCCCTGTTTCTGTACGTCTCTTGCCTCTTTCTGCACCTCTCTTGCCTCTTTCTGTACCTCTGTTGGTTTTTTATGTACTTTTCTTGCCTCTTTCTGCACCCCTCTTGCCTCTTTCTGCACCACTGTTGCTTCTTTCTGTACTTCTCTTGCTTCTTTCTGCACCTCTGTGTCCCCTTTCTGTACCCCTCTTGCCTCTTTCTGTACCCCGTTCCCCCTCTCTGCACGACTCTTTCCTCTTTCTGTACTTCTCTTCTCTCTTTCTGCACTTCTCTTCCCTCTTTCTGCACCCCTTTTGCCTCTGTCTGCACCTCACTTGCCTCTTTCTGCACCTCTCCTGCCTCTTTCTGCACCTGTCATGCCTCTCTCTGCACTTCTCTTCCATTTTTCGGCACCTTTCTTGTTCCAACTCTCTTGTCTGTTTCATCACTTCTCTTGCGCTTCTTTCTGCACCTCTGTTGCTTCTTTCAGCACTTCTTTTGCCACTTTCTGCACTTATTTTGCCTGTTTCTCAAACTCTCTTGTCTCTTTCATCACTTCTCTTGCTTCTTTCTGCACCTCTGTTGCTTCTTTTGTACATTCCTCTTACCTCATTCAACACCCCCTTTGTTCTTTCTGCACCTCTCTTGCCTCTTTCTGCACCACTTTTCCCTCTTTCTGCACCTCTCTTGTCTGTTTCTGTACCTCTCTTGCCTCTTTCTGCACCTCCCTTGCCTCTTTCTGTACCTCTGTTGGTTCTTTCTGTACTTCTCTTGCCTCTTTCTGCACCCCTCTTCCCTCTTTCTGCACCTCTATTTCTTCTTTCTGCACTCCTGTTACCTCTTTCTGCAGTTCACTTGTTTATTTCTGCATCTCTGTTGCTTTTTTCTGCACTCCTCCTGCCTTTTCCGCACTCCTCTTGCCTCTTTCTGCACCTCTGTTGGTTCTTTCTGCACTCCTCCTGCTTCTTTCGGCACCTCTCTTGCAAATTTCTGCACCCTCTTGCCTCTTTCTGTACCTCTCTTGACTCTGTGTGCACCTCTCTTGCCTCTCTCTGCACGGTGTTCCATCGTGCTGCACCGTGTTTGCCTTGCCTCTTTCTGCAGTTCTCTTTCCTCCTTCGGCACCTCTGTTGCTTCTTTGTGCATTTCTCTTGCCTCTTTCTGCACCCCTCTTGACTCTTTCTGTACCCATTTTGCTTCTTTCTGAACTTCTCTTGCTTCTTTCTGCACCTCTCTTGCTTCTTTCTGCACTCCTCGTGCCTCGTACACAACCCTCTTCCCTCTTTGTGCACCCACTTGTCTCTTTCTGCACCTCTTTTCCTTCTTCCTGCACTTCTTTTGTTTTTTCTGCACTTCTTTTGTTTTTTCTGTACCTCTCGCTTCTTTCTGTACCCCTTTTGCTATTTCTGCACCCCTCTTGCCTCTTCCTGCACCTCTGTTCCTTCTTTCTGTACTTCTTTTGTTTTTTTCTATAGCTCTCATGCTTCTTTCTGCACCCTCTTGCCTCTTTCTCGGCCCCTCTTTCCTCTTTCTACACCCCTGTTGCCCCTTTCTGCACTTCTGTTCCTTCTTTCTGCACTTCTTGTTTCTTTCTGCATGTCTCTTGCTTCTTTCTGCGCCCCTCGTGCCTCTTTCTGTACCCCTCTTCCCTCTTTTTGCACCTCTCCTCCCTCTTTCTGCACCGCTGTTGCTACTTTCTGCACTCCTCTTGTTTCTTTCCATACCTCTCTTGCTTCTTTCTGCACCACTTGTGCTTTTTTCTGAAACCCTCATCCCTCTTTCTGCACCCTTCTTGCCTATTTCTGCACCTCTGTTCCTTCTTTCTGCACTTCTTTTGTTTCTTTCTGCACCTCTCTTGCTTCTTTCTTTGCCCTTTTGGTCACTTTCTACACCCCTGTTCCCCCCTTTTGCACCCCCCTTGCCTCTTACTGCACCCCTCTTCTCTCTCTCTGCACCCCTCTTCCCTCTCTCAGCACTTCTCTTGTCTCTTTCTGCACTTCTCTTGCCTCTTTCTGCACCCCTGTTACTTATTTCTGTACCCCTCTTCCCTCTTCCTGTACTTCTCTTCTCTCTTTCTGCACTTCTCTTCCCTCTTTCTGCACCCCTCTTGCCTCTGCCTGCACCTCACTTGCCTCTTTCTGCACCTCTCCTGCCTCTTTCTGCACCTGTCGTACCTCTCTCTGCACTTCTCTTCCTTTTTACAGCACCTTTCTTGTTTCTTTTTGCAACTCTCTTGTCTGTTTCATCACTTCTCTTGCTTCTTTCTGCACCACTGTTGCTTCTTTCAGCACTTCTTTTGCCTCTTTCTGCACTTATTTTGCCTGTTTCTGCAACTCTCTTGTCTCTTTCTTCACTTCTCTTGCTTCTTTCTGCATCCCTCTTGCCTCTTTCTACACCCCTCTTTGTTATTTCTTGTCTATTTCATCACTTCTCTTGCTTCTTTCTGCACCTCTCGTGCCTCTTTCTGCACTACTTTTCCTTCTTTCTGCACCTCTCTTGCCTGATTATGTACCTCTCTTGTCTCTTTCTGCACCACGTTTCCCTCTTTCTGCACCTCTCTTGTCTGTTTCTGTACCTCTCTTGCCTCTTTGTGCACCCCCTTGCCTCTTTCTGCACCTCTGTTGCTTCTTTCTGTACTTCTCTTGCTTCTTTCTGCACATCTGTTAGTTCTTTCTGTACCCCTCTTGCCTCTTTCTGTACCCCCCTTCCCTCTCTCTGCACATCTCGTTCCTCTTTCTGTACTTCTCTTCTTTCTTTCTGTACTTCTCTTCCCTCTTTCTGTACCTCTTTTGCCTCTGTCTGCACCTCACTTGCCTCTTTCTGCACCTCTCCTGCCTCTTTCTACACCTGTCATGCCTCTCTCTGCACTTCTCTTCCTTTTTTCGGCATCTTTCTTGTATCTCTCCAACTCCCTTGTCTGTTTCATCACTTCTCTTGCTTCTTTCTGCACTTCTGTTGCTTCTTTCAGCACTTCTTTTGCCTCTTTCTGCACTTATTTTGACTGTTTCTGCAACTCTCTCGTCTCTTTCATCACTTCTCTTGCTTCTTTCTGCATCCTTCTTACCTCTTTCTACACCCCTCTTTGTTATTTCTTGTCTATTTCATCACTTCTCTTGCTTCTTTCTGCACCTCTCGTGCCTCTTTCTGCACTACTTTTCCTTCTTTCTGCACCTCTCTTGCCTGATTATGTACCTCTCTTGTCTCTTTCTGCATCTCTCTTGCCTCTTTCTGTACCTCTGTTTGTTCTTTCTGTACTTCTCTTGCCTCTTTCTGCACCTCTGTGGCTTCTTTCTGCACTTCTCTTGCTTCTTTCTACACCTCTTGTGCTTCTTTCTGCTCCCCTCTTACCTCTTTCTGCACCCCTCTTCCCTCTTCCTGCACCACTCTTTCTTCTTTCTGCACCCCGTTACCTCTTTCTACAGGTCACTTGCCTCTCTCTGCACCTCTGTTGCTTCTTTCCGCACTTCTCTTGCCCTTTCCGTAATACTCTTGCCTCTTTCTTCACCTCTGTTGGTACTTTCTGCACTCCTCCTGCTTTTTCCGCACCTCTCTTATAAATTTCTTCACCCTCTTGCCTCTTTCTGTAGCTGTCATGACTCTGTTTGTACCTCTTGCCTCTGTATGCACGGTGTTCCATCTTGCTGCTCCTTGTTTGCCTTGCCTCTTTCTGCAGTTCTCTTGCCTCCTTCTGCACCTCTGTTGCTTCTTTGTGCACTTCTCTTGCCTCTTTCTGCACCCCCTTACCTCTTTCTGCACCCATTTTGCTTCTTTCTGCACTTCTCTTGCTTCTTTCTGCACCTCTCTTGCTTCTTTCTGCAACCCCGTTGCCTCTTTATTCAGCCCTCTTCCCTGTTTCTGCACCTCTCCTTCTACTTTCTGCACCCCTCTTCCCTCTTTCTGCACCTCTCTTGCCTCCTTCTGCACCTCTCTTGCCTCTTTTTATAGTTCTCTTGCCTCTTTCTGCACCACTGTCGCCTCTGTCTGCGCCAATGTTGGTTCTTTCTGCAGTTCTCTTGCCTTTTCCTGCTCCTCTCTTGCCTTTATCTGCACATCTCTTGCCTCTTTCTGTACTTCTCATACCTCTTTCTGCACTTCTCTTCCCTCTTTCTGCACCCCTCTTGCCTCTGTCTGCACCTCACTTGCCTCTTTCTGCACCTCTCCTGCCTCTTTCTGCACCTGTCGGGCCTCTCTCTGCACTTCTCTTCCATTTTTCTGCACCTTTCTTGGTTCTTTCTGCAACTCTCTTGTCTGTTTCATCACTTCTCATGCTTCTTTCTGCACCTCTGTTGCTTTTTTCAGCACTTAGTTTGCCTATTTCTGCACTTATTTTGCCTGTTTCTGCAACTCTCTTGTCTCTTTCATCACTTCTCTTGCTTCTTTCTGCACCTCTGTTGCCTCTTTCTGCATCCCTCTTACCTCTTTCTACACCCCTCTTTGTTCTTTCTTATCTATTTCATCACTTATCTTGCCTCTTTCTGCACCTCTCTTGCCCCTTTATGTACCTCTGTTGGTTCTTTCTGTACTTCTCTTGCCTCTTTCTGTACCCCTCTTCCTGCACCTCTCTTTCTTTTTTCTGCTCCCCTGTTACCTCGTTCTACAGTTCACTTGCCTCTTTCTGCACTTCTCTTGCCTTTTCCCCACTCCTCTTGCCTCTTTCCGCACCACTGTTGGTTCTTTCTGTACTCCTCCTGCTTCGTTCCGTACCTCTCTTGCAAATTTCTGCACCCTTTTGCTTCTTTCTGTACCTTTCTTGACTCTGTTTGTACCTCTCTTGCCTCTGTCTGCACAGTGTTCCATCTTGCTACACCTTGTTTGCCTTGCCTCTTTCTGCAGTTCTCTTGCCTGCTTCTGCACCTCTGTTGCTTCTTTGTGCACTTCTACTGCCTCTTTCTGCACCCCTCTTGCCTCTTTCTTCACCCATTTTGCTTCTTTCTGCACTTCTATTGCTTCTTTCTGCACCTCTCTTGCTTCTTTCTGCACCCCTGTTGCCTCTTTCTTCACCCCTCTTCCCTCTTTCTGCACATCTCCTTCTACTTTATGCACTCCTCTTCCCTCTTTCTGCACCTCTCTTTCCTCCTTCTGCACCTCTCTTGCCTCTTTCTATAGTTCTCTTGTCTCTTTCTGCTCACTGCTGCCTCTGTCTGCACCAATGCTGGTTCTTTCTGTAGTTCTCTTGCCTTTTTCTACACCTCTCATGCCTTTTTCTGGTCATCTCTTGCCTCTATCTGCTCTTCTCTTGCCTCTTTCTGCACTTCTCTTGCTTCTTTCGGCACTTCTCTTGCTTCTTTCTGCGCTTCTCTTGCTTATTTCTGCAGTTCTCCGGCCTCTTTCTGCACTTCTATTGCCTCTTTCTGTACATGTTGGTTCTTTCCGCACTTCTCTTCCCTCTTTCTGCACCCCTCTTGCCTCTTTCTGCACCTCTGTTGCTACTTTCTGCAATTCTCTTGCTTGTTTCTGCATCTCTCTTGCTTCTTTCTGCACCCCTAATGTGTCTTTCTGCACCCCTCTTCCCTCTTTCTGCACCTCTCTTGCCTCCTCTGCAACTCTCTTCCCTGTTTCTACAGTTCTCTTGCCTCTTTATGTATCTCTCTTCCTTCTTTCTGTACTTCTCTTGTGTAGGATAGTAGGATCTGCACTTATGTTGCCCCCACTTTTTTCTGATGTATACACTGGTTTCTGGCTATAGTCTGGCTGGGTCCCTTCTAATCAGGGCCCCAGCCTCTCTGTTCTCTCTAAACAACTTGGAGTGCATATTAGATGCACTAGTGATTGGATACTGTGGTACCTTATGAGCCCCTAGTATATGGTACCTTAGGTACCAAGGGCATGGGTACTTCACAGGCCTACCAGGGGCTGAAGCATGTATTATGCCACCCCTGGGAAGCAGACTAAATCTGACCCCACAGGTCTGCTACTGCAGCCCGGGTGAGGTAGTGTTAGCACTCCTCACTGAGGTATAGGTTCCTATTTCTCACCTTATACTCACATATAAACCTACCAGTCACCCCTAAGGCAGGCCCTATCAATCCTGAGGGCAGGGTGCTTGGTTTACATCTGAGGGGGTGCCTCTGCATGAGAAGGGCCCCTCTGCAGCCCTCAGAGTCTATTCTCAGTGGCTGTTTGTGGATGCGGTTAAACCATATTCTCTTAAGTGCATTATAACCTCGCGGTAAATGCTAACTCTGGGATGGCTGCATCAAAACATGTCATGTTTGGTGTCAAATGCTTTGGAATCATACCCCCACACCAGTAACTGGTGTGGGAGTATGATCCCACCCTTCTAGAGGGGAAGACATGTACCTACTGTGGAAGCATGGTAGAATCCTGAGAAAATAGATGCCACCAGCACAGACAGTGGGCTGCCCTCCTGCTGCTGACCGAAACTCACAGTGGAGGAGGCCCAACAATAGGCATCCTGTCACAGGGATGTGTAACCACCTTCCAGACAGGATTTAGTGTATTGGGGTTGGGTGGGTGCACTCCTAGACTGCTTTGAAGTCCTGCACTGGGGGAGCAGTAGGCTCCTCTGTGCAAATCTCTTCACAACACGGAGCTATAGAGGGTGAATGCCAAGCCGCCCTCCTCTCAACATTCATCAAAACAATAAAGGCTTGGCACAGAGAGGGTTCACAATTTTGCTTAGGACCTACACCTCTAGTGGGGATACCTATCTCCACACAATCTCTGGCATCATGCCCAATGTAATGTGGTCCTAGACCTCTTGAATTTAAGAATGAAAAACTGCAAGCTGACACTCTGCAACCCAACAATACCTCCCTCACAATAGGTGAGTGAAGAGTACTCAACAAAATAAGTGTGAAAGTGAGAGGGCACCTCACGTATGCAACACCAGGGAGGCTACCAGCCGGTTCTCGCCAGTATGCCCACATCTATCATCATTGGTTGCCCACTCACAGAAATCAAGAAAAAATGGTGTCCAGTGAAGAGAAAAGGAAACAGATAAGAGAAAAAGGAAGTTTTACTGTCCCCAAAAATGAAAGACCCCGTGTATTGAACGGAAACAGGTGTTCCAAGCAATATTATAAAATTGAGTTAAGACGCACTTTAGGTCACCCTCTTTATTCACACTTGTGAGCTTACTCAAATTAAAAGCACTGCATGTTGTTAACCTTTACCAAGAAGGCCAACATGTTTCATTGCCATTTACTATTGTTGTGGCAAATTCATCAGGGCATGGGGTTTCAATCACTCGCCTCACTGGACAAATGCTTTTATGTTGCGGAAGGGCTGTTAAAAAAAGGAAGGAATAGCAGTTTTCTATTTTATTATCAATAAAAACTGACCAAACACTTCTATTTATAGTCAAATCTTTTACATGACATTCACCCATACTAATTGAGTGTATTTACCAAGTGAAGGCTGAGGGCACTCATACCAGCCTCCACCAAGCCAAACGGGGTTGTGTTGAACACTCTTTCCCCTATTTTTGGAATTGCACTGTCGTTACCTCGTGTTCCACCTGTGGAGAAAAAAAATTTGGACTTCAAATCATACTCTTTCATAAACAGAGTGTCCTTCATTTCCGATCTCAATCCATTTAGTGTTCATAATAACCCTATTCTGTCCACAGTCGTGCTTTCGCCTTTTGTTGTTAATTCTCACTGCACACATTTCTGAAATTATCTGCCGCTTTCAGGCTGCACCAACATTACGGTATTCATATGTCCATGCCATTGAACATATCTCGAGAGACAACCACCCAACAACCATACTTTGTTGATCTGGCAGCACTTTCACTTGCCCTGATTGCTCCTTAGGCGTAGAATTCCCCGGGCCCAGAACTGAAAAATACCACCGACACTCATCCAGCATATGCATTTTCTCACCGCGACCGGTATCGGCCTCGCTCCTTAGGCATAGTATTACCCCGAGCCCGGAACGGCAAAATGCCCCAGCAGTATCAACAACACTCATCCAGCATTTACATATTCTCACCGCAACCGGTATCAAAATGAGCCATGTCTAGTCCCCGCTTCACATCGTGTCTGCAATTGCAAACTCAAATACTCTTCACCCGGTACACTCCCCCTATGTCCGCCTCACGTGATCCGGAACCAGAACTCGGATTACTTTAATCTTTACCCGCCAACGGCGGCCATCTTGGAATGTCAATCAAAACACATAAAATCACTCCGGTCGGATACTTCAACCGTAACAATTACAAATCTGCATAATTAAGTGCAAAAATTGCAAAAAATTGGCGAAATACCTATCAAGCATATGTACTCAGATTGCTTTAGTCTTAATCCGCCACTGGCGGCCATCTTGAAGTGTCAATCAGAACTGCATAATTACATGCCAAAAATGCAACAACAAAAAAGTACCTATCAAGTGTATATCCCACTTAGTATTTTGAAGTAAAATCAGGAGTTCCTAGTCTTGACTGGTCCTTGCACAAATGTAGATTACTCTCAATGCAAATATTCCCCTTCTGAGAAAATTCTCAACAGTTACTCCTCATGCAGTAGCACACTTCTCATGATCATTTCTAAAGTAAAGTCTGATAGACCCATAAATATACCTCGTGTTGTTATTTTCCAGGTTATTTCTAGGGCATTACTGTCTACTGACTTTATTCCACTCAATGTGGTCATTTAAACCTATTTGGTCCCCTTTTTCAGAAAAAATTCAACGAGCTTCTCTGGTTGCCAACACTTTCTCTATACTGTCATTACTAGGTAACACCCTCTCCAACACAACCCTCTTTAAAGCCTGCGAGTCATGTTTGGATTCACAAAAGTGTTGTACCAGACGTGTAGTGAGTTTACCAGTTTTAATGGTACTCAAGTGCTCTTGAATCCGTACCTTTATTTTCCTTGTTGTGAGGCCGATATACTGTAACCCACACTGACAAGTGAGTCTATATATTACATTTATTGTATTGCAATTTGAAAATTTGTTTAGGTACCATATTTTGCCACTACTTAGGCTTACACAATTAGTCTTCTCCGTCAAATTACAGACAGAGCAACCACCACAAGGAAAGTGTCCAGCCGGCATTGTTGAAATTCTTTGTTTCACTTGTGGTCGTATATGCACTAACTTGTCCTTTAAGTTAGTTGCACGCCTAAACGTGAATCTGGGTTGTGGCATTTTAAAATCTGCAGTGGACAGCAAGGACCAATGTTTCCTCACTGTTTGCCTTATCTTAGAGGCCAAGGGGTCATATGTCATCACGACAGTCAGACAATCACCTGCTTCTCTTGTATTTCTTTCTAGGAGCGCCTCCCGTGGTGTATTAAGGGCTCTTTTACATGCTCTATTGATTATATTTTTAGGTTATGCTCTTTGTGTCAATTTACTTGAAAGATCATCTGCTTGCTGTGAAAAAGTCTCCAAAGTGGAACTGTTACGTCGGTACCTGAAAAACTTTCCTACCGGTAAATTGTCCCGCAGAGCTCTAGGATGATACGACTGAAAATGTAATACTGAATTCCTATCAGACCCTTTTTGATGAACCATTGTATTCAGTTTGTTCCCCCGTACAATAATATCAAGATCTAGATACACCGTATGCTCATTACTTAATGTCCAGGTGAATTTTAAACAGGGGTCAAGACCATTCAACCAATTCAGAAATTCTAGAAGGGTGTTCTCATTCCCTCTCCAAATGCACAGGACGTCGTCAATATACCTCTTCCAGAGGCAAATATGTCTCTGGAAGGGGTTTGACGAATGGTACAAGAAGTGTTCCTCAAACTGGCCTACATAAATGCAGGCCAGGCTCGGCGCAAAGGTTGCGCCCATTGATGTTCCGGACACTTGCAAGTACAGGTCATCTTTATAGCAGAAATAATTGCGTGTAAGTGCAAGCTCAATACACTGGAGCACAAATGACTGGGGCGTGTCATAAAACCATTCCTGTTCCCCCAGGGCCCTCGCTGCTGCCACCAGCGTAGCTTCCTTGGGGATACTGGTATAAAGTGACTCGATGTCAATTGTAAGCAAGAACTGTTGTGAAGAATCAAATTCCAGATCATTCAAAATATTAAGGATATCTGTCGTGTCCTGGACATATGATCGTTGCCTCAGGACTGATTACCTTAAAAAGAAATCCGCGAATTGAGAAAGTGGCTCGAGGATAGAAGAAATTCCCGAAACTATTGGGCGTTGTACTTTATGTACCTTCGGAAGTATATAAAAGGCCGGTGTTCTGGGCTTATTGTTAACTAAAAACTCTGCTTCTTTACTCGTGATCCAGTTCCTGCTCCTTGCTTCCGCCACCATTTTGGTAATCAGATCCTGTAGTTCATGTACAGGATCTCTAAGGAGGGGATAATAGTTTTTCCGTTCACCTAACAATCTCAAGACTTCAAGATCATAATCTGAAGTATTCATAACCACTATGGCCCCGCCTTTATCAGCGCTCTTTATAGATATCTCAGCATTATTCTGGAGGGTCTTCACCGCCTCCCAGTCCTCCTGACTCATATTATTAAACCGCCCCTGTTGGTCAAGTTGTTCCAGTTTAGAAATCTCTTCTAATACCTTTTGTTCAAACACTAGAACTTCTGGACCCACTGTAGAGCTAGGTGGGCAGAACTGGGAAATACGTCGTAGATTGGTTGAGAATAGAGACTGTGGTTCTAATTCTCTATTAGCAAAAAACTTTTTTAGTTTAATTTTTCTCATAGTCTCAAAGAATTCAGTCCTGCATTTAAAGGCATCATGTCGTGGAGTGGGGACATATCCTAACCCTTTATTGAGGACTCGCAATTCACTAGATCTTAATGCATAGTCAGATAAATTCATAACTATGCTGTTTAAGACGGGGTCCTGCCCCGACTGCGAGTTATCCGTGGGGAGAACATGGGCCATTGCTGTCCCTGGTTGTGAATCTGTTGTGCACGGCCTCTGCGCCTCTGTCCGCCCCCTCGGTTGCCCCTGTTGGTATGTCCTAAAAAAGAGCGTAACAAAGCCCCCAGATCTTCATTGGATTTATACTGTGGATCAAACCTTACTCTCCCCTGATTGGATGGTTGTGCACTCTATTCCTCTTCACTAGAGGTGTTCTCAAAAGTCCAGTTCTGAGGAGTCCTTCTCTGTTGTTGTCTACCCCCCTCTGGTGACTAAACTGTGGTGCTGGCTCACTTCCCTGTTGGTAATATTTATCATCCACATAGGGGAAGGCCCATTCATGAGTGTACCTCTCAAGATGTAACCACCCACTCCCCTGACCCTCCCAGAGGAGTGGTCATAGAGCTAGTTCCTCCCTTTCTTTTAGTATAAGATAGGGAACCATGGCCATTGCAAACTAGATATCCCTGGATGACACTCTACAAGAAGAATCCTGGACCTTCGACGTTCTACTACCTTTGGAAGACTGCATGATCTCCCTTGGAGTCAAGGAGTGACTCCCCTGCTTAGCAGGCACTAATACTTTGAATCAACGGTCGCAAACTTTCCCGCTCCCGCCAGAGTCTGTAGTCCCTGCAGCCCCAGAAGTGGATTTCCTGACTTCTCAATGGCCATTGTGAGTCTCCAGCAAACCTGAGGCGAGTGGACCCCACGAGTGACGAGGAACAGCAATAACCAGGTACTGTTCACTATTGTTGAATGCAACCCCTTCACGACGTTCTACAAACTTGTGCATTGGACCATGTGTGGGCCAAGCCTCCAGCAGGATTTCCACCAAGAATCAGTGGCCTACCTTGTCCTGAGTGACTGTGGGATCCCGTGAAGTGAATCCTCTCAAGGCGTCTTTGCGATCCCTTGCCGGTTGGCTTTTGGGTCCCCTGAAGACTTTTTCATCAAACCAAAGGGCTCCCCTGGTTGCTCCAGGCCTGCCCTGACTTACCTTTGCTGGGTGAGTCCCTCAGACCTTGCTGGTCTGCACCGCTGACTTTCTTCACATTCCATGAGACTTGCTGTTGCCAAGGCTTGTTGGCTCCAATCCGGATGCTGACACCTCAGTAAGCTGCAGACTTCATGGGACACTCTGAATCCAGCTCCTGGTTGTCGTCGACACCTCCTGGATCTCGTGGCTGAAGAGTCAAGACACCTGTGATCACCTGAAATCACCCGACGACTGTGAGCATCCATCTTCCTGGGCCCGGGTCACTGGCAAGTGACTTTGAACACTGTCTCCTCTGCTTTCAAGTCTTCTTTCTTCAGAATCCAGCCTTGGATTCCACCGGACACTTCTCCTGTCTTCACAAGCAGCAAGTCTTCTTTGGCTCCCATTGAAAACGACGCCGCGACCCGACACCAAAAGACACCTATGCACCCAGCTTCCCTGGGTGAGGTAACTCGAGTACTCCGGTGCTCCTATGTGTGTTGGCTCTAGAACTACTTACCCTGTAAGTGACTTGCTTGTAGACTCTCCCGAAGTATCCTAAAACTTTAAAATTCCAACCGCGACTTGCTCCATTGAAGTCTATTGGGATCCGCGGCTGTGTTCTCACACTGCATGCGTATCCTGTTGGTCCTTTATTTACCTGCCTTGGGTGGATTAGTGAGGCCCCAGCGCTTCTGAAGACCTTAGTCCTTCTCCCTTCTCAAGTCGTTCGTCTTATACCTCTTTTTTAGTATATGGTCTGGTACGCCCCTAGGGCCCCAGCCATATAAGTGCTTAATTTGTTGTGAAACATTGATATTTGCATATGTTCCTGACTTCTAATCTCATAAAGAGATTAGTAGAGTGTGTCTAGAAATAAATACATAGATATTTGATATATATACCTGTGTGGTGTCCTTTCATTTGGTAATTCAAGAGATTATAAGGTAAAACAAGCTGCTTTACATTCCTCTGAGACTTAGCCTGAAGGCTGCTTTCCACAGCTACCACTAGGATAGCTTTCTTTAAAAGGTTGTCTTAAACCCATCTACCATAAGAGTCGAATTGGACTGGTGTAAGGTGGCCACTATAACTAGTGACCAGCATATGCCAGGCCAACTTCTCACATTGGTGGGCAGCGTGTGGGATTCCAGCTTGCCATTGTTTTACCAGAACATCTCTATTTGAATTACTAACTGAAAACCACTAAAGGTACTCAAGGTACATATAAAGTCAAGCTTGTATCAATAAGTTCTGCTGAACTTAGATCTGTTTGTGAAGGGATAGCACACCCTTGCTACAGCTCAAGCTAGGATCAGTAGGCCACAAAATAGTGTAGGTAGTACAACACAGCACAACAATAGAATATCCTCAAGGGATGGAGCCTGTGGGCCAACCCAGCCTCAGTATAAGGACATGACTTTCTTTGACCTGAAAGCCATGTGTGTTGCAAGACACCTGAAGCTAGGACAGCGTCCCTCCACACTACACCTGATAGATCTGCTGACAGCAGATGATCTTAGACTAGCTCTAGGAGCTAGTGGATCTGGATCAGGGGGTGGGTCAGCCATAGTCTCTGGGTCACATGATGAAAATCAAGATGACCTGGAGTCTGTGATTGAAGGGCCAGATCCAAAAGGATCTGAAAAGGACAGAGGAATTCTCCATAAGAGACTTGACAGAGTGGAAGAGAGGCCTAGGTCACTTTCAGGGGAATCTGACCACTCATATCACTCTGGCAGAGAATCTGTCCAGCAGAGGAACTCATACTTTAATAGAAGAGAGACCTCCTCTGACAGGATGTACAAACTGCTGCAGTATGAGGAAGCCAGAATAGCGCTCAAGGCCAAGCAGTTGGCATTAGACAAAGAAGCCTTTGAGCTCCAGAGAGCTTCTAAAAGAGAGGGGTTAGAACTCCCTGGTGGCAGCAACAGTGTCCCTAGAGGTAGAGAATATATTCCAGACCATAGGAACCTGTCCAAGGATGTTCCTCCCTACCAGAGTGGGGATGATATCCACAAATGGATAACTGCTATGGAGAGGGCCTGTACAGCAGGTCCCCCAGAAACAGCGGGCAGCAATTGTGTGGCTCTCCTTTTCAGATAAAAGCAGAGACAAGCTCCTCACTGCTAGAGAAGAGGATGCTGATGATTATGAAGTCCTGAAGAGGGCATTAATAGATGGGTTTGGCTTAACCTCTGAACAGTACAGGTTGAAGTTTAGAGACACCCAGAAAGCACAGACTCAGGACTGGACTGACTTTGTAGATTGTGCAACCAAGGCTCTAGAGGGTTGGCTGGTTGGTAGTAGAGTTACTGATTTTAAGGGGTTATGTAATCTTATGATGAGAGAACAGATCCTTAATAATTGCCAAAACCAGTTGTTGCATCAGTACCTGGTGGACTCTGATATAACCTCTCCCAAAGAATTGGGAAAGAAGGCAGACAAATTGGTCAGAACCAGGGTGAGACAGAAAACACAGAACCAAGGGGGTGACACTAAGAAGCAAGATCCTAAAGGCTCTGAGAAAGGTGGGGATAAGTCAAAAGACCAGAAGTCTTCACAAGGGCCCCAAAAATCTGCATCTGGTGGGGATTCACAGTCTAACAAAGGGAAAGGCCAAAAGAAGCCCTGGTGCAAATTCTGTAAACAGAAAGGGCGCTGGACTTCTGACTGTAACAAGTCCAAAGACCAAACCACCACCACTCCTGCCACTAAGGCAACTGTTCCCCCTAGTACAGCTACTGGTGGAGGTGGCAATCAGAATACCAGGTGTAGTAGGGTTGACCCTGGGTTCTGAAGTGGACTCGGGCCTAGTCAGAGTACCCACTCAGGCATTGTTGATTTGTGATGGAGACATTGATATATCCTTCCTAGTGAGCCCCAGTAATCTGGGCAAATACAAACAGCAGCCTGTCATAAATGGCAAACAGGCTTTGGCATTCAGGGACACAGGTGCTAGTGTCACCATAGTGGCAGAGGATCTTGTGGACCCTGGGCAGATCATCCTGGGTGAAATGTACCAGGTTACCAATGCAAGTAATGTCAGGACCAACCATAGCCTGGCAGTTGTGAATTTCTCCTGGGGAGGGGTAACTGACCTCAAGAAGGTAGTAGCCAGTGCAGTCCTCCCTGTTGAATGTCTATTGGGCAATGATCTAGAGACTTCAGCCTGGTCTGAAGTAGAGTTATGGACTCATGCTGAGATGTTGGGCATACCTGCAGAGGTATTTGCTGTGAGCAGGTCACAGGCCAAAATGCATAAAGCTGAACCAGCTCTGGATCCTGAAACTATGGACCAGATGCTACCCAAGAGGAGGAGCAGTAGGGTTAAGGCAGTGCCTTCCCCTTTGTCTCAGATCACAGATTCCCCTCCTGAGGGTGGAGAAGTATACCCTGAAGAAGGAACTGCCCCAGAGCGACTTGAGCCTGATCAGGTTGAGTTCTTGGGGGCAGGGGGCCCTTCTAGGGAAGATCTGAGCAAGGAATAGCAGTGCTGCCCCTCTCTTGAACCCCTCAGACAGCAGGCTGCTGCTGAGGCTGCTGGGAGTGCTAGTGGGTCCCATAAAGTTTATTGGGATGAGGGACTCCTATATTCTGAGGCTAGAGATCCAACCCCTGGAGCCACCAGGAGGTTGGTAATACCTCAGAAGTTTAGGGGGTTCCTCTTGACCCTAGCACATGAAATCCCTTTAGCAGGACACTTGGGCCAAAACAAGACCTGGGATAGGCTTGTTCCACATTTTCATTGGCCACATATGTCAGAGGACACCAAGGAGTGTTGTCGCTCCTGTGTCACTTGCCAAGCAAGTGGCAAGTCAGATGGCACAACAAAGTCCCCCTGATACCACTACCCGTGGTGGGGGTTACCTTTGAAAGGGTAGGGATTGACATTGTTGGTCCCCTTGACCCCCCAACAGCATCTGGGCACAGGTTTATCCTGGTGGTAGTGGATCATGCCACCAGGTACCCAGAAGCAATTCCCCTGAGGACCACCACAGCCCCTGTGGTGGCAAGAGCCCTCATTGGAGTTTTCTCCAGAGTGGGTTTCCCAAAGGAGGTCATATGTGACAGAGAAACCAACTTCATATCAGGATATCTAAAAGCAATGTGGAAGGAGTGTGGTGTAACTTATAAATTCCCTACTCCCTATCACCCACAATGCAATGGGTTAGATGAACGCTTCAACAAGACCCTAAAGGGAATGATTAAAGGCCTCCCAGAGAAGCTTAGGCGAAAATGGGACCTTTTACTTCCCTGCCTTCTGTTTGCATACAGAGAGGTTCCACAGAAGGGGGTTGGTTACAGCCCATTTGAACTTCTGTTTGGGCATCCTGTAAGAGGTCCATTATGGTTGGTGAAGGAGGGCTGGGAGTTACCTCTCAAACCTCCCAAACAGGATGTGATGGACTATGTACTTGGTCTCCGCTCCAGGATGGCCGAATACATGAAGAAGGCCACCAGAAACCTTGAGGCTAGCCAAGAATTGCAAAAAGCTTGGCATGACCAAAAGGCTGTCCTGACTGTTTACCAGCCAGGTCAGAAGGTATGGGTGTTGGAGCCTGTGGCCCCAGCAGCTCTCCAGGACAAATGGAGTGGCCCCCATACAATTGTTGAGAAAAAGGGAGAAGTCACCTACTTGGTGGATCTTGGAACTCCCAGGAGCCCCCTTAGGGTGCTCCATGTCAACAGATTAAAGCCATATGTGGAAAGGGCTGACATGGGCTTGCTCATGGCAACTGATGAAGACCAGGAGGAGGAGAGTGACCCTCTCCCTGACCTGTTCTCACAGAACCCTGATGATGGGTCAGTTGATGGTGTTGCTTTGGCAAGCAGCCTCACTGAGCATCAGCAAACTGAATGCAGACAAGCTCTGCAACAGTTCAGACATATGTTTAGCCTGACCCCAAGTCAGACTTCCTGGTGCACCCATGAGGTAGACACTGGAGACAGTCTGCCTGTCAAGAGTAAAATCTACAGGCAACCTGACCATGTCAGGGACTGTATCAGGACTGAAGTCCAGAAAATGTTGGAATTAGGAGTGATTGAGCCTTCAGATAGCCCTTGGGCTAGTCCAATAGTCCTAGTGGCAAAACCTCACACCCAGGGTGGTAAGAAAGAGATGAGGTTTTGTGTAGACTACAGAGGCCTCAATGCAGTCACCAGGACTGACGCCTACCCAATTCCAAGGGCAGATGAGCTCATTGATACTTTGGCCTCAGCCAAATATCTGAGTACATTTGACCTAACAGCTGGCTACTGGTAAATCAAGTTAGATGATGATGCCAAGGCCAAAACAGCATTTTCAACCCCTGGTGGGCACTATCACTTTGTGGTAATGCCCTTTGGTCTGAAAAATGCACCTGCCACTTTTCAGAGGTTGGTGAATAAAGATCTGACTGGTATGGAAACTTATTGCTCAGCTTATCTAGATGATATTGCTGTCTTTAGTTCCACCTGGCAGGATCACCTGGTCCACCTCAGAAATGTTTTGGAGGCCCTGCAGAAAGTAGGCCTCACTATCAAGGCCACCAAGTGCCAGATAGGGCAGAGTCAGGTTGTGTACCTGGGCCACCTTGTAGGTGGAGGCCAGGTTCAACCATTGCAGAGCAAAATCCAGACCATAATGGAATGGGTAGCTCCAACCACCAAGACACAAGTTAGAGCCTTTTTAGGCCTGACTGGGTACTATAGGAGGTTTGTTAAGGGATATGGATCTATAGTGACCCCCTTAAATGATCTTACCTCTAAGAAAATGCCAAAAAAGATTCAGTGGAGAGCTAGCTGTCAAAAGGCATTTGATGACCTAAAGCAGGCAATGTGCACTGCCCCCATCTTGCAGAGTCCAGACTACCAAAAGAAGTTCATTGTCCAAACAGATGCTTCAGAGCTGGGTGTGGGAGCTGTACTGTCTCAACTTAATGATGAAGGTCAAGACCAGCCAGTAGCTTTCATAAGCAGAAAGCTGACCCCTAGAGAGAAACGTTGGTCAGCTATAGAGAGGGAGGCCTTTGCTGTGGTGTGGGCCCTGAAGAAGCTGAGGCCATACTTGTTTGGCACTCACTTCATAGTTCAGACTGACCACAAGCCCCTCCTATGGCTCAAACAGAGGAAAGGTGAAAATCATAAACTGCTCAAGTGGTCCATTTCCCTACAGGGAATGGATTATACAGTGACACATAGACCTGGGACCCAACATGCCAATGCAGATGGACTCTCAAAATATTTCCACTTAGAACATGAAGACTCAACTGGTCAAGGTTAGTTTAATGTTCCTGCGTTGGGGGGGGGTTGTGTAGGAGAGTAGGATCTGCACTTATGTTGCCCCCACTTTTTTGCTGATGTATACACTGGTTTCTGGCTATAGTCAGGCTGTGTCCCAGCTAATCAGGGCCCCAGTCTCTCTGTTCTCTCTAAACGACTTGGAGTGCATATTAGATGCACTAGTGATTGGTTACTGTGGTGCCTTATGGCCCCTAGTATATGGTACCTTAGGTACCAAGGGCATAGGTACTTTCCAGGCCTACCAGGGGCTGAAGCATGTATTATGCCACCCCTGGGAAGCAGACTAAATCTGACACCTCAGACCTGCTACTGCAGCCTGGGTGAGATAGTGTTAGCACTCCTCACAGAAGTATAGGTACCTATATCTCACCATACACACACATATAATCAGCCACACCTATGGCAGGCCCTATCAATCCTGAGGGCAGGGTGCTTGGTTTACAATGTGAGGGGGTGCCTCTGCCTGAGCAGGGCCCCTCTGCAGCTGGCAGGGTCTATTCCCTGTGGCTGTTTGTGGATGTGGTTAAACCATATACTCTTAAGTGCATTATAACCTCCCGGTTAATGCTAACTTTGGAATGACTGCATCAAAACATGTCGTGTTTGGTGTCAAACATCTTGCAATCATACCCCTCACACCAGTAACTGGTGTGGGAGTATGTTCCCACCCTTCTAGAGGGGATGACATGTACCCACTGTGGAAACACAGTAGAAATCTGAAAGAGCCCTGGCATCACAAAATGGATGCCACCAGCACAGACAATGGGCTGCCCTCCTGCTGCTGACTGAAACTCGCAGAGGAAGAGGCCCAACAATAGGCATACTGTCACAGGGAGGTCTCACCACCTTCCAGACAGGATTTAGTGTATTGGAGCTGGGTGGGTGCACTCTTAGAGTGATTTGAAGTCCTGCACTGGGGGAGCAGTAGGCTCCTCTGTGCATATGCCAGCTCAAACCGGTTCAGGGGCTACCAGCCCCTGCTCTGGTGCGAAACTGGACAAAGGGAAGTGGGTGTAACCACCCACCCCCGACCCTCCTAAAGGAGTGGTCATAGAGTTAATCCCTCCCTGTCTTTTACTATAAGATAGGTACACCTTGCCATTGTAAGTTAGATATCCCTGGACAACGTTTTACAAGAAGAATCCTTTGGAAGATGGAAGAATCTCCCTTGGAGTCAAGGAGTGACTCCCCTGCTTGGCAGGCACCTGAAACTCTAATCAACGGTCGCAAACTTTCCCGCTCCCGCCGGAGTCCGAAGTCCCTGCAGCCCCAGAAGTGGATTGACTGACTTCTCAATGGCCATTGTGAGTCCCCAGCAGACCTGAGGCGAGTGGACCCCACGAGTGATGAGGAACCGCAATACCTGGGAACCATGCACTATTGTCGAGTGCAACCCCTTCACAACGTTCTATGAACTTGTACTTTGGATCATTTGTGGCCCAAGCCTCTAGCAGGTTTTGCAGCAAACATCAGTGGCCTTCCCTGTCCCGAGTGACCGTGGGCTCCTGTGAAGCATTTCCTCAAGAGGCATCTTCGCGATCCTTTGCCCGTTGGCTTGTGGGTCCCCTGAAGACCTTCTTATCGACTCAAAGGGCTCCCCTGGTTGCTCCAGGCCTGCCCTCACTCACCCATGCTGGGTGAGTCCCTCAGACCATGCTGGTCTGCCTCATTGACTTTCTTCACTCCACACGTGACTTGGTGTTGCCAAGGCTTGTTGGCTCCAATCCGGTTGCCGACACCGCAGTCAGCTGCATACGTTGTGGTACACTCCGAATCCAGCTTCTGGTCATCATTGATCCCTCCTGGACCTCGTGAGCGAAGAGTCAAAACACCCTTGATCACCTGAAATCACCCGACATCCGTGGGCATCCATCTTCCTGGCCCCGAGTCACTGGCAAGTGACTGTGAACACTGTCCCTTCAATTTTCACATCTTCTACATCTTGAATCTAGCCTTGGATTCCACCGGACACTTCTTCAGTCGCCGCAAGCAGCAAGTCTTCTTTGGTCTCCATAGAAAACAGTGACGCGACCCGACACCAAAAGACACCTATGCACTCGGCTTCTCTGGGTGAGGTAACTCGTGCACTCCAGTGCCCTAGTGTGTGTTGGCCCTCGAATTACTTACCTTGTAAGTGGCTTGCTTGTAGACTTCCTCGAAGTACCCTAAAACTTTAAAAATCAAACCGCGACTTACTCCATTATAATCAGTTGGGAACCCGCGGCTGTGTTCTCACACTGCATGCGTCTCCCGTGGGTCTGTTACTTACCTGCTATCACTGCAGTCGTGAAGCCCCAGCGATTCTACAGGCCCTAGGCCTTGTCATTCTGCAAGTCGACTTTCCTAAACCTCTTTTTTAGTATATGGTCTGCTACGCCCCTAGGGCCCCAGCCATATTTGTGCTTAACTTATTGTGAAAAGTTGATATTTGAATGTGTTCCTGGCTTCTAATCTCATAAAGAGATTAGTAGAGTGAGTCTAGAAATAAATACATATATATTTGATATATATATACCTGTGTGGTGTCCTTTCATTTGGTAATTCAAGAGATTATAAGGTAAAACAAACTGCTTTACATTCCTCTGAGACTTAGCCTGAAGGCTGCTCTCTACAGCTACCACTAGGATAGCTTTCTTTAAAAGGTTGTCTTAAACCTATCTACCATAAGAGTCGAATTGGACTGGTGCAAGGTGGCCACTATAACTAGTGACCAGCATATGCCTGACCAACTTCTCACAGTTATCTTAAACCTATCCACCATAAGAGTCGAATTGTACTGGCGCAAGGTGTCCACTTTAACTAGTGAACAGCATATACCAGGCCAACTTCTCACAACCCCCCTTGCCTCTTTCTGCACCTTTATTCCTTCTTTCTTCACTTCTTTTGTTTCTTTCTGCACCTCTCACTTCTTTCTGCATCCCTTTTGCCTCCTTTTGCAACCCTCTTCCCTATTTCTTCACCCTTTTTGCCTCTTTCTGCACCTCTGTTCCTTCTTTCTGAACTTCTTCTGTTTCTTTTTGCAGGTCTCTTCCTTCTTTATGCACCGCCTTGCCTCTTTCTCTACCCATCCACACTCTTTCTGCACCCCTGTTGCCTCTTTCTGCACCTCTGTCCTTTCTTTATGCTCTTCTTTTGTTTCTTTCTGCACATCTCTTGCTTCTTTCTGCACCCCACGTGGATCTTTCTATACCCCTCTGCCCTCTTTTTGTACCCCTCATGCCTCTTTCTGTACCTTTGTTGCTTCTTTCTGCACTCCTCTTGCTTCTTTCTGCACTCCTCGTGCCTCGTTCACAAACCTCTTCCCTCTTAGTGCACCCCCTTGTCTCTTTCTACACCTCTTTTCCTTCTTTCTGCACTTCTTTTGTTTTTTTCTGCACCTCTCGCTTCTTTCTGTACCCCTTTTGCTATTTCTGCACCCCTCTTGCCTCTTCCTGCACCTCTGTTCCTTCTTTCTGTACTTCTTTTGTTTGTTTGTTTTTCTGTAGCTCTCATGCTTCTTTCTGTACCCCTTGCCTCTTTCTCCACCCCTCTTCCCTCTTTCTACACCCCTGTTGCCCCTTTCTGCACTTCTGTTCCTTCTTTCTGCACTTCTTGTTTCTTTCTGCATGTTTCTTGCGTCTTTCTGCACCCCTCGTCCCTCTTTCTGTACCCCTCTTCCCTCTTTTTGCACCTCTCTTGCCTCTTTCTGCACCACTGTTGCTTCTTTCTGCACTCCTCTTGCTTCTTTCTACAACTCTCTTGCTTCTTTCTGCACCACTCATGCTTTTTTTCTGAAACCCTCATCCTTCTTTCTGCACCCTTCTTGCCTCTTTCTACACCTCTGTTCCTTCTTTCTGCACTTCCTTTGTTTCTTTCTGCACCTCTCTTGCTTCTTTCTTTGCCACTTTTATCACTTTCTACACACCTGTTCCCCCATTTGCACCTCCCTTGCCTCTTTCTGCACCACTCTTCTCTCTTTCTGCACCCCTCTTCCCTCTTTCAGCACCTGTCTTGTCTCTTTCTGCACTTCTCTTGCCTCTTTCTGCACCACTGTTGCTTCTTTCTGTATCCCTTGTGCCTCTTTCTGTACCACCCTTCCCTCTCTCTACATGTCTCTTCCCTCTTTCTGTACTTCTCTTCTCTCTTTCTGCACCCCTCTTGCCTCTGTCTGCACCTCACTTGCTTTTTTATGCACCTCTCCTGCCTCTTTCTGCACCTGTCGTGCCTCTCTCTGCACTTCTCTTCCTTTTGTCGGCACCTTTCTTATGTCTTTCTGCAACTCTCTTGTCTGTTTCATCACTTCTCTTGCTTCTTTCTGCACTTCTGTTGCTTCTTTCTGCATCCCTCTTACCTCTTTCTACATCCCTCTTTGTTCTTTCTGCACCTCTCTTGCCTCTTTCTGCACCACTTTTCCCTCTTTCTGCACCTCTCTTGTCTGTTTCTGTCCCTCTCTTGCCTCTTTCTGTACCTCTCATGCCTCATTCTGTACCTCTGTTGGTTCTTTCTGTCCTTCTCTTGCCTCTTTCTGCACCCCTGTTGCCTCTTTCTGCACCTCTGTTGCTTCTTTCTGCACGTTTCTTGCTTCCTTCTACACCTCTTGTGCTTCTTTCTGCTCCCCTTTTGCCTCTTTCTGCACCCCTCTTACCTCTCTCTGCACCTCTCTTTCTTCTTTCTGCACCCCTGTTACCTCTTTCTGCAGTTCACTTGCCTCTTTCTGCAACTCTGTTGCTTCTTTCTGCACTTCTATTGCCTTTTCTGCACTCCTCTTGCCTCTTTCTGCACCTCTGTTGGTTCTTTCTGCACTCCTCCTGCTTCTTTCGGCACCTCTCTTGCACATTTCTGCACCCTCTTGCCTCTTCCTGTACCTCTCTTGACTCTGTCTGCAAATCTCTTGCCTCTGTCTGCATGGTGTTCCATCGTACTGCACCTTGTTTTCCTCGCCTCTTTCTGCAGTTCACTTGCCTCCTTCTGCACCTCTGTTGCTTCTTTGTGCACCCCTCTTACCTCTTTCTACACCCCTCTTTGTTCTTTCTGCACCTCTCTTGCCTCTTTCTGCACCACTTTTCACTCTTCCTGCACCTCTCTTGCCTGTGTCTGTACGTCTCTTGCCTCTTTCTGCACCTCTCTTGCCTCTTTCTGTACCTCTGTTGGTTCTTTCTGCACTTCTATTGCTTCTTTCTGCACCTCAGCTGCTTCTTTCTGTACCCCTCTTGCCTCTTTCTGTACCCACTTCCCTCTCCCTGCATGTCTCTTTCTTCTTTCTGTACTTCTCTTCTCTCTTTCTGCACTTCTCTCCCCTTTCTGCACCCCTCTTGCCTTTGTCTGCACCTCACTTGCCTCTTTCTGCACCTCTCCTGCCTCTTTCTGAACCTGTCGTGCCTCTCTCTGCACTTCTCTTCCTTTTCTCGGCACCTTTCTTGTTTCACTCTGCAACTCACTTGTCTGTTTCATCACTTCTCTTGCTTCTTTCTGCACCTCTGTTGCTTCTTTCAGCACTTCTTTTGCCTCTTTCTGCACTTATTTTGCCTGTTTCTGCAACTCTCTCTTCTCTTTCATCACTTCTCTTGCTTCTTTCTGCATCCCTCTTGCCTCTTTCTACACCCCTCTTTGTTCATTCTTGTCTATTTTATCACTTCTCTTGCTTCTTTCTGCACCTCTCTTGCCTCTTTCTGTATCACATTTCCCTCTTTCTGCACCTCTATTGCCTGTTTCTGTATGTCTCTTGCCCCTTTCTGCACCTTGCTTGCCTCTAAATGCACCTCTGTTGGTTCTTTCTGTACTTCTCTTGCCTCTTTCTGTACCCCTCTTGCCTCTTTCTGCACCTCTGTTGCTTCTTTCTGCACTTCTCTTGCTTCTTTCTACACCTCTTGTCCTTCTTTCTGCTCCCTTCTTACCTCTTTCTGCACCCCTCTTCCTGCACCTCTCTTTCTTCTTTCTGTACCCCTGTTACCCCTTTGTACAGTTCACTTGCCTTTCTGCACCTGTGATGCTCGTTTCTGCACTTCTCTTTCCTTTTCCGCACGCCTCTTGCCTCTTTCTGCACCTCTGTTGGTTCTTTCTGCACTCCTCCTGCTTCTTTCCGCACCTCTCTTGCAAATTTCTGTACCCTCTTGCCTTTTTCTGTACCTTTCTGGACTCTGTTTGTACCTCTCTTGCCTCTGTCTGCACGGTGTTCCATCTTGCTGCACCTTGTTTGCCTTGACTCTTCTGCAGTTCTCTTGCCTCCTTCTCCACCTCTGTTGCTTCTTTGTGCACTTCTCTTGACTCTTTCTGCACCCCTCTTGCCTCTTTCTGCACCCATTTTGCTTCTTCCTGCACTTCTCTTGCTTCTTTCTGCACGTCTCTTGCTTCTTTCTGCACCCCTGTTGCCTCTTTCTTCACCCCTCTTCCCTCTTTCTGCACTCCTCTTCCCTCTTTCTGCACCTCTCTTGCCTCCTTCTGCACCTCTCTTGCCTCTTTCTATAGTTCTCTTCCCTTTTTCTGCTCACTGTTGCCTCTGTCTGCACCAATGCTGGTTCTTTATGTAGTTCTCTTGCCTTTTTCTACACCTCTCTTGCCTCTTTCTGCACATCTCTTGCATCTATTTGCTCTTCTCTTGCCTCTTTCTGCATTTCTCTTGCTTCTTTCTGCACTTCTCTTGCTTCTTTCTGCGCTTCTCTTGCTTCTTTCTGTAGTTCTCTGGCCTCTTTCTGCACTTCTATTGCCTCTTTCTGCACCTGTTGGTTCTTTCTGCACTTCTTTCTTTCTGCACCCCTCTTGCCTCTTTTTGCACCTTTGTTGCTTCTTTCTGCAATTCTCTTGCTTGTTTCTGCATCTCTCTTGCTTCTTTTTGCACCCCTCGTGCGTCTTTCTGCACCCCTCTTCCTTCTTTCTGCACCTCTCTTGCCTCCTCTGCCCCTCTCTTTCCTGTTTCTACAGTTCTCTTGCCTCTTTATGTATCTCTCTTCCTTCTCTCTGCACTTCTCTTGCCTATTTCAGCATCCCTCTTGCCTCTGTCTGCTCCTCTGTTGGTTCTTTCTGCAGTTCTCTTTCCTCTTTCTGCACCTGTCTTGTCTTTTTTTCTGTGCATCTCTTACCACTTTATGCACTTCTCATGCCCCTTTCTGCACTTCTCTTGTCCCTTTCTGTGCTTCTGTTGGTTCTTTCTGCACTCCTCCTGCTTCTTTCGGCACCTCTTGTAAATTTCTGCACCTTCTTGCCTCTTTCTGTACCTCTCTTGACTCTGTCTGCACCTCTCTTGCCTCTGTCTGCACGGTGTTCCATCGTGCTGCACCTTGTTTCCCTTGCCTCTTTCTGTAGTTCTCTTGCATCCTTCTGCACCTCTGTTGCTTCGTTGTGCACCCCTCTTACCTCTTTCTATACCCCTCTTTGTTCTTTCTGCACCTCTCTTGCCTCTTTCTGCACCACTTTTCCCTCTTTCTGCACCTCTCTTGCCTGTTTCTGCATCTCTCTTGCCTCTTTCTGTACCTCTGTCGGTTCTTTCTGTACTTCTCTTGCTTCTTTCTGCACCTCTGTTGCTTCTTTCTGTACCCCTCTTGCCTCTTTCTGTATCCACTTCCCTCTTTCTGCATGTCTCTTTCTTCTTTCTGCACTACTCTTCTCTCTTTCTGCACTTCTCTTCCCTCTTTCTGCACCCCTCTTGCCTCTGTCTGCACCTCACTTGCCTCTTTCTGCACCTCTCCTGCCTCTTTCTGAACCTGTTGTGCCTCTCTCTGCACTTCTCTTCCTTTTTTCGGCACCTTTCCTGTTTCTCTATGCAACTCACTTGTCTGTTTCATCACTTCTCTTGCTTCTTTCTGCACCTCTGTTGCTTCTTTCAGCACTTCTTTTGCCTCTTTCTGCACTTATTTTGCCTGTTTCTGCAACTCTCTCTTCTCTTTCATCACTTCGCTTGCTTCTTTCTGCACCTCTCTTGCCTCCTCTGCCCCTCTCTTCCCTGTTTCTACAGTTCTCTTGCCTCTTTATGTATCTCTCTTCCTTCTTTCTGCACTTCTCTTGCCTATTCCAGCATCCCTCTTGCCTCTGTCTGCTCCTCTGTTGGTTCTTTCTGCAGTTCTCTTTCCTCTTTCTGCACCTGTCTTGTCTTTTTTCTGTGCATCTCTTACCACTTTATGCACTTCTCATGCCTCTTTCTGCACTTCTCTTGCCCCTTTCTGTGCTTCTGTTGCTTCTTTCTGCACTTCTCTTGCCTTTTTCTTTACTTCTCTTGCCTCTTTCTACATTCCTCCTGCTTCTTTCTGGACTTCTCTTGCTTCTTTCTGCAACCATCTTGCCTCTTTCTGCTCCTCTCTTGCCTCTTTGTGCACTCCTCTTCTCTCTTTCTGTACCTCTGTTGTCTCTTTGTGCACCTCTGTTGTCTCTTTCTATACCTCTTTTTGTACTTCCCTTGCCTCTTTCTGTATCCCTCTTGCCTCTTTCTGTACCTCAGTTGCTTCTTTCTGCACTTCTTTTCCCTCTTTCTGCATTTCTGTTACTTCTTTCAGGACGTTTCTTGCCTCTTTCTGCACCTCTTGCTTCTTTCTGGACTTCTCTTGCCTCTTTCTGCAACCATCTTGCCTCTTTCTGCACCTCTCTTGCGTGTTTCTGCTACTCTCTTGCCTCTTTCTGCAGTTCTCTTTCCTCTTTCTGCACCCCTATTGCCTCTTTCTGCACCTATTTTGCTTCTTACTGCACTTTTTTGCTTCTTTCTGCACCTCTCTTGCTTCTTTCTTGTGAGAAGTTGGCGTGGCATATGCTGGTCACTAATTATAGTGGCCACCTTGCACCAGTCCAATTCGACTCTTATGGTAGATAGGTTTAAGACAACCTTTTAAAGAAAGCTATCCTAGTGGTAGCTGTGGAGAGCAGCCTCCAGTCTAAGCCTCAGAGGAATGTAAAGCAGCTTGTTTTACCTTATAATCTCTTGAATTACCAAATGAAAGGACACCACACAGGTATATATATCAAATATATATGTATTTATTACTAGACACACTCTACTAATCTCTTTATGAGATTAGAAGTCAGGAACATATGCAAATATCAACGTTTCACAATACGTTAAGCACAAATATGGCTGGGGCCCTAGGGGCGTACCAGACCATATACTAAAAAAGAGGTTTAGGAATGTCGACTTGCAAGGGGACAAGGCATAGGGCGTGTAGAATCACTGGAGCCTCACTAATCCACCCAAGGCAGGTAATTAAAGGACCCACGGGAGACGCGTGCAGTGTGAGAACACAGCCGCGGGTTCCCTATTGATTTCAATGGAGCAAGTCGCGGTTGGAATTTTAAAGTTTTAGGGTACTTCTAGAGAGTCTACAAGCAAGCCACTTACAAGGTAAGTAGTTCGAGGGCCGACACCCACAGGAGCACCGGAGTGCACGAGTTACCTCACCCAGGGAAGCCGGGTGCATAGGTGTCTTTTGGTGTCGAGTCGCGTCATCGTTTTCAATGGAAGCCGAAGAAATGTTGCTGCTTGTTAAGACTGGAGAAGTGTCCGGAGGAATCCAAGGCTGGATTCAGGATGAAGAAGACCTGAAAGCAGAAGGGACAGTGTTCGCAGTCACTTGCCAGTGACTCGGGCCAGGAAGATGTATGCCCACGGAAGTCGGGTGATTTCAGGTGATCAAGGGTGTTTTGTCTCTTCAGCCAAATGGTCCAGGAGGCATCGACGATGACCAGGACCTGGATTCAGAGTGCCCCACGAAGTCTGCAGCTTACTGAGGTGTCGGCAACCGGATTGGAGCCAACAAGCCTTGACAACACCAAGTCTCGTGGAAAGTGAAGAAAGTCAGCGGTGCAGACCAGCAAGGTCTGAGGGACTCACACAGCGAGGGTAAGTCAGGGCAGGTCTGGAGCAACCAGGGGTGCCCTTTGGTTTGATGAGAAAGTCTTCAGGGGACCCACAAGCCAACCAGCAAGGGATCGCGAAGATACCTCGTGAGGATTCGCTTCACAGGAGCCCATGGTCACTCGGGATGAGGTAGGCCTCTGATTTTCGAGGGAAATCCTGCTGGAGGCGTGGACCATACGTGGTCCAATGCACAAGTTCATAGAATGTCGTGAAAAGGGTTGCACGGTACCCGGGTATTGCTGATCCTCGTCACTCGTGGGGTCCACTCGCCTCAGCTCTGCTGGGGACTCACAATGGCCGTCGAGAAGTCAGGAAATCCGCTTCCGGGGCTGCAGAGACTCCGCACTCCAGGGGGAGTGGGAAAGTTTGCAACCGCTGATTCAAGTTTTTGGTGCCTGCCAAGCAGGGGAGTCACTCCTTGACTCCAAGGGAGATTCTTCCGTCTTCCAAAGGTAGTGGAACGTCGAAGGGCAGGATTCTTCTTGTAGGGTGTCGTCCAGGGATATCTGATTTGCAATGGCAAGGTTTCCCTATCTTATACTGAAGGAAAGGGAGGGACTAGCTCTATGACCACTCCTCTGGGAGGGTCAAGGGAGTGGGTGGTTACACCCACTTCCCTTTGTCCAGTTTCACGCCAGAGCAGGGGCAGGTAGCCCCTGAACCGGTTTGAGGTGGCATATGCACAGAGGAGCCTAATGCTCCCCCAGTGCAGGACTTCAAAGCACTCTAAGAGTGCACCCACCCAGCCCAATACACTAAATACTGTCTGGGAGGTGGTGACACCTCCCTGTGACAGGATGCCTATTGCTGGGCCTCCTCTACTGCAAGTTTCAGTCAGCAGCAGGAGGGAAGCCCAGTGTCTGTGCTGGTGGCATCCATTTTGTGATGCCAGGGCTCTTTCAGATATCTACCGTGTTTCCAAAGTGGGTACATGTCGTCCCCTCTAGAAGGGTGAGATCATACTCCCACACCAGTTACTGGTGTGGGGGTATGATTCCAAGTTGTTTGACACCAAACACAACATGTTTTGATGTAGTCATTCCAAAGTTAGCATTTACCGCTAGGTTATAATGCACTTAAGAGTATATGGTTTAACTGCATCCACAAACAGCCACAGAGAATAGACTGTGCCAGCTGATGAGGGGCCCTGTTCAGGCAGAGGCACCCCCTCAGATTGTAAACCAAGCACCCTGCCCTCAGGATTGATAGGGCCTGCCTTAGGGGTGACTGATAGGTTTATATGTGTGTGTATGGTGAGATATAGGAACCTATACCTCAGTGAGGAGTGCTAACACTACCTCACCCAGGCTGCAGTAGCAGGCCTGTAGTGTCAGATTTAGTCTGCTTCCCAGGGGTGGCATAATACATGCTTCAGCCCCTGGTAGGCCTGTAAAGTACCTATGCCCTTGGTACCTAAGGTACCATATACTAGGGGCTCATAAGGTACGCAGTATCCAATCACTAGTGCATCTAATATGCACTCCTAGTTGTTTAGAGAGAACAGAGAGACTGGGGCCCCGATTAGCAGGGACCCAGCCAGACTATAGCCAGAAACCAGTGTTAACATCTGAAAAAAAGTGGGTGCAACATAAGTGCAGATCCTACTCTCCTACAGATACCCTGACATGAAGTTGGTACCTCTGTCAGATATAACCTCCTTAGGGAAACCCACTCTGGAGAAAACTCCAATGAGGGCTCTTGCCACCACAGGGGCTGTGGTGGTCCTGAGGGGAATTGCGTCTGGGTACCTGGTGGCATGATCCACTACCACCTGGATAAACCTTTGCCCAGGTGCTGTTGGAGGGTCAAGGGGACCAACAATGTCAATCCCTACCATTTCAAAGGGTACCCCCACCACAGGTAATGGTATCAGGGGGGCCTTTGTTGTGCCACCTGACTTTCCACTGGCTTGGCAAGTGACACAGGATCGACAAAACTCCTTGGTGTCCTCTGACATGTGTGGCCAATGAAAATATGGATCAAGCCTGTCCCAGGTCTTGTTTTGGCCCTAGTGTCCTGCTAAAGGGATGTCATGTTCTAGGGTCAATAAGGAACGCCCTAAACGTCTGAGGTATTACCAACCTCCTGGTGGCTCCAGGGTTAGGATCTCTAGCCTCAGAAAATAGGAGTCCTTCATCCCAATAAACTTTATGGCACCCGCTAGCACTCCCAGCAGCCTCAGCAGCAGCCTGCTGTCTGAGGGGTTCAAGAGAGGGGCAGCACTGTTGCTTCTTACTCAGATCTTCCCTGGAAGGTCCCCCTGTCCCCAATAACTCAACCTCATCAGGCTCCAGTCCCTCTGGGGCAGTTCCTTCTTCAGGATCTGCTTCTCCTCCCTCAGGAGGGGAATCTGAGACAGAGGGGAAGGCACTGCCTTAACCCTACTGCTCCTCCTCTTGGGTAGCACCTGGTCCATACTTTCAGGAACCGGAGCTGGTTCAGTTTGATGCATTTTGGCTTGTGACCTGGTCACAGCAAATACCTCTGCAGGTATGCCCAACATCTCAGCATGAGTCCATAACTTTACTTCAGACCATGCTGAAGTCTCTAGATCATTGCCCAATAGACATTCGACAGGGAGGTCTGCACTCACTACTACCTTCTTGAGACCAGTTACCCCTCCCCAGGAGAAATTCACAACTGCCAGACTATGGTTGGTCCTGACATTGCTTGCATTGGTAACCTGGTACATTTCACCCAGGATTATCTACCCAGGGTCCACAAGATCCTCTGCCACCATGGTGACACTAGCACCTGTGTCCCTGAATGCCAAAGCCTGTTTGCCATTTATTACAGGCTGCTGTTTGTATTTGCCCAGGTTACTGGGTCTCACTAGGAATGACATATCAATGTCTCCATCACAAATCAGCAATGCCTGAGTGGGTACTCTGACTAGGCCAGAGTCCACTTCAGAACCCAGGGTCAACCCTACTACACCCTTATTCTGATTACCACCTCCACCAGTAGCTGCACTAGGGCGAACAGTTGCCTTAGGGGCCAGAGTGGTGGTGGTTTAGTCTTTGGACTTGGTACAATCAGAATTTCAGTGCCCTTTCTGTTTACAGAATTTGCACCAGGGCTTCTTTTGGTCTTTTCCCTTTGTAGACTGTGAATCCCCACCAGATGCAGATTTTTGGGGCCCTTGTGAAGACTTCTGGTCATTTGACTTATCCCCACCTTTCTCAGAGTCTTTAGTATCCTGCTTCTTAGTGTCACCCCCTTGGTTCTGGGTTTTCTGCCTCACCCATGTTCTGACCCATTTGTCTGTCTTCTTTCCCAATTCTTGGGGAGAGGTCAGATCAGAGTCCACCAGGTATTGATGCAACAACTGGTTTTGGCAATTATTAAGGATCTGTTCTGTCATCATAAGATTATACAATCCCTTAAAATCAGTAACTCTACTACCAACCAGCCAACCCTCCAGAGCCTTGGTTGCACAATCTACAAAGTCTGTCCAGTCCTGATTCTGTGCTTTCTGGGTTTGTGAACTTCAACCTGTACTGCTCAGTGGTTAAGCCAATACCATCTATTAATGCACTTTTCAGGACTTCATAGTCATCAGCATCCTCTTCTCTAATAGTGAGGAGCTTGTCTCTACCTATATCGGAAAAGGAGAGCCACAAGATTGCTGCCCACTGTTTCTGGGGGACCTGTTGTACTCTACAGGCCCTCTCCATAGCAGTTATCCATTTGTGGATATCATCCCCACTCTGGTAGGGAGGAACAACCTTGGACAGGTTCCTATTTTCTGGAATGTAATCTCTGACTCTAGGGACACTGTTGCTGCCACCAGGGGGTTCTCACCCCTCTTTTCTAGAAGCTCTCTGGGGCTCAAAGGCTTCTTTATCTAATGCCAACTGCTTGGCCTTAAGGGCAAACCTTGCTTCCTCATACTGCAGCAGTTTGTACATTCTTTCAGTGGAGGTCTCTCTTCTATTAAAGTATGAGCTTCTCTGATGGACAGATTCTCTGCCAGAGTGATATGAGTGGTCAGAGTCCCTAGAAAGGGATCTAGGCCTCTCCTCCACTATGTCAGTTATCTTAGGGGGAATTCCTCTGCCCTGTTCAGACCCATGTGGGTCTGGCCCTTCAACCACAGAGTCCTGTCATCTTGATTTTTATCATCTGACCCAGACACTGTAATTGACCCACTCCCGGATTCAGATCTGTTAGCTCCTAGTGCCAACCTCAGATCATCTGCTGTCAGCAGATCTCTCAGGCCTAGTGTGGAGGGACTCTGTCCTAGCTTCAGGTGTCTTGCAACACACATGGACTTCAAGTCAAAGAAGGTCATGTCCTTATACTGAGGCTGGGTGGACCCACTGGCTCCATCCGTTGAGGACATTCTAGTGTTGTGCAGTGTTGTACTACCTACACTAGTTTGTGTCCTACTGATCCTAGCTTGAGCTGTAGCAAGGGTGTGCTATCCCTTCACTCACAGCTCTATGTTCAGTGGACCTTATTGATACTACGCTTGACGTTTATATGTACCTTGAGTACCTTTAGTGCTTTTCAGTTAGTAATTCAAATAGAGGTTTTCTGGTAAAACAATGGCATCCCACACGCTTCCCACCAATGTGAGAAGTTGGCCTGGCATATGCTGGTCACTAGTTATAGTGGCCACCTTGCACCAGTCCAATTCGACTCTTATGGTAGATAGGTTTAAGACAACCTTTTAAAGAAAGCTATCCTAGTGGTAGCTGTGGAGAGCAGCCTTCAGGCTAAGTCTCAGAGGAATGTAAAGCAGCTTATTTTACCTTATAATCTCTTGAATTACCATCTAATATGCACTCCAAGTTGTTTAGAGAGAACAGAGAGACTGGGGCCCTGATTAGCAGGGACCCAGCCAGACTATAGCCAGAAACCAGTGTTAACATCAGAAAAAAAGTGGGGGCAACATAAGTGCAGATCCTACTCTCCTACATTTCTGAACCCCTATTGCCTTTCTTCGCCCCTCTTCTCTCTTTCTGCACCTCTCCTTCTACTTTCTGCACTCCTCTTCCCTCTTTCTGCAACTCTCTTGCCTCCTTCTGCACCTCTTGTGCCTCTGTCTATAGTTCTCTTGCCTCTTTCTGCACCACTGTTGTCTCTGTCTGCACCAATGTTGTTTTTTTCTGCAGTTCTCTTGTCTTTTTCTGCACCTCTCTTGCCTTTTTCCGTGCATCTCTTGCCTCTTTCTGCTCTTCTCTTTCCTCTTTCTGTACTTCTCTTGCTTCTTTCTGGACTTCTCTTGCTTCTTTCTGCAACCATCTTGCCTCTTTCTGCTCCTCTCGTGCTTCTTTCTGTACCTCTGTTGCCTATTTGTGTACTCTCTTCTCTCTTTCTGTACCTCTGTTGTCTCTTTGTGCACCTCTGTTGTCTCTTTCTGTACCTCTTTGCCTCTCTCTGCACTTCTCTTGCCTCTTTCTGTACCTCTGCATTTCTTTTCCCTCTTGCTGCATTTCTGTTACTTCTTTCAGCACGTCTCTTGCCTCTTTCTGTACCTCTTGCTTCTTTCTGAACTTCTCTTGCCTCTTGTTGCAACCATCTTGCTTCTTTCTGCACCTCTCTTGCCTGTTTCTGCAACTTTCTTACCTCTTTCTGCAGTTCTATTTCCTCTTTCTGCACCCCTCTTGCCTCTTTCTGCACCCATTTTGCTTCTTTCTGCACTTCTCTTGCTTCTTTCTGCACCTCTCTTGCTTCTTTCTGTACCCCTTTTGCCTTTCTTCACCACTCTTCCCTCTTTCTGCACCTCTCCTTCTACTTTCTGCACTCCTATTCCCTCTTTCTGCACCTCTCTTGCCTCCTTCTGCACCTCTCTTGCCTCTGTCTATAGTTCTCTTGCCTCTTTCTGCACCACTGTTGCCTCTGTCTTCACCAAAGTTGGTTGTTTTCTGCACTTCTCTTGTCTTTTTCTGCACCTCTCTTGCCTTTTTCTGTGCATCTCTTGCCTCTTTCTGCTCTTCTCTTTCCTCTTTCTGTACTTCTCTTGCTTCTTTCTGCGATTCTCTTGCTTCTTTCAGCGCTTCTCTTGCTTCTTTCTGCACTTCTCTTGCTTCTTTCTGCAGTTCTATGGCCTCTTTCTGCACTTCTATTGCCTCTTTCTGCACCTGTTGGTTCTTTCTGCACTTCTCTTCCCTCTTTCTACACCCCTCTTGCCTATTTCTGCACCTCTGTTGCTTCTTTCTGCCCTTCTATTACTTGTTTCTACATCTCTCTTCCTTCTTTCGGCACCCCTCATGTGTCTTTCTGTACCCCTCTTCCTTCTTTCTGCACCGCTCTTGCCTCCTCTGCACCTCTCTTCCCTGTTTCTACAGTTCTCCTGCCTCTTCATGTATCTCCCTTGCTTCTTTCTGCACTTCTCTTGCCTATTTCAGCATCCCTCTAGCCTCTGTCTGCACCTCTGTTGGTCCTTTCTGCAGCTCTCTTGCCTCTTTCTGCACCTGTCTTGTCTTTTTCTGTGCATCTCTTACCACTTTATGAACTTCTCATGCCTCTTTCTGTACTTCTCTTGCCCCTTTCTGTGCTTCTGTCACTTCTTTCAGCACCTCTTTTGCCTTTTTTCTGCACTTATCTTGCCTCTTTCTACATTTCTCTTGCTTCTTTCTGGACTTCTCTTGCCTCTTTCTGCAACCAAAAAAACAGACTTTTATTAATTTTCATGTAAATACACACTCAACCCCGCCGCCCAGTGACTGGGCAACAGCGAAAACCAGAAGGAAATACCACCGACAGCGCGCCAATCTCAATCTAGACCCACATCCAATGTCCCATAAAGTGTCCACAATACCCTGCAGTCCATCTTGCATGGACGATCCAGTTCAATGATGTGGAGCAAAAAAAACAAAAAAACACCCTCCCCCCTCCCACTCAAAAACATCCCCAACAAAGCCCTCCCCTCTTTCTGCTTCTCTCTTGCTTCTTTCTGTACCTTTGTTGCCTCTTTCTGCACTCCTGTTCTCTCTTTCTGCACCTCTTTTGTCTCTTTCTATAATTCTGTTGCTTCTTTCTGCACTTCTTTTCCCTCTTTTTGCATTTCTGTTACTTCTTTCAGCACGTCTCTTGCCTCTTTCTGCAACTCTTGCTTCTTTCTGGACTTCTCTTGCCTCTTTCTGCAACCATCTTGCCTCTTTCTGCACCTCGCTTGCCTGTTTCTGCAACTCTCTTGCCTGTTTCTGCAGTTCTCTTTCCTCTTTCTGCACCTCTCTTGTCTCTTTCTGCTCCTCTCTTGCCTCTTTCTGCACTTCTCTTGTCTCTTTCTACACTTCTCTTGTCTCTTTCTACACTTCTCTTGTCTCTTTCTGCACATTTTTTACTCTTTCTGCATCTCTCTTGATTTTTTCTTCACTTCTCTTGCTTCTTCTGTACTTCTCTCGCCTGTTTCTTTATTGAAATGGGAAGTGCAAGCTGTGAGAAGTTGGCCTGATATATGCTGTCCACTAATTATAGTGGGCACCTTGTATCAGTCCATACAACCCCTTATGGTGAATAGGTTTAAGACAACCTTTATTGAAAGCTATCCTAGTGATAGCTATGGAGAGCAGCCTGCAGGCTAAGTCTTGAAGGAATGTAAAGCAGCTTGTTTTACCAGTCTATAATCTCTTGAGTGAAATGAAAGGACAACCACACCAGGTATATATTTAAAATATATGTATTTAAGATAAAACACACCCCTCTAGTCTCTTTATGAGACTGGAGTTCGAAGTACTTAATTTACAAGTTAGCAATCAACAGTAATAGCACAAATACACGTTTGGGCCCTAGGGGCGTACCAAACCATAAACCAATAAAGTGGTATGAGAACCACGACTGAACTAGACACAAGGCCTAGAGCCTGTAGAATCGCTGGGACCTCAAGGAACCACCCAAGGTAGTGACACAGGGGACCCACGGGGGCCACGGGGGCCGTGTGCAGTGTGTAAACACAACCGCGGGTTCCCGTTAGCTTCTATGGGCAATGTCGCGGTTGGAAATTTAAAGATTAGGGACACTTAGAATCGAGTTAGGACCAAACCCTTTTGGACTTAGGAAGTTCTAGGGCTAGTACCCACGGGAGCACCGGAGTACTCATGTTCCCTCTCCCAGGGAAGCCAAGTACATAGGTGTCTTTTGGTGTTGGGTCGTCTCGTCGATTTCAATGGAAACTGGCGAAGAAGTGCTGCTGCCATGAAGAGGAGAAGTGTCCGAAGCGATCCAAGCCTGGATCTAGGATGGAAGGAACCTGAAAGCAGAGGGGACGGATTCTGGGTCACTTACTAGTGACCAAGGGGAGATGGACCACTGCCCACAGATGTCGGGTGCTTCAGGTGAGTTGACAGGTGTCTTGATTCTTCAGCCACGAGGTCCAGGAGGTGCTGATGATGACCAGGAGCTGGATTCGAGCTGTCCCACGAAGTCTGTCGAGTGCTGAGGTGTCGGCGACCATATTGGACCCAACAAGCCTTGGCAACGGCAAGTTACTTGAAAGCAGAGAAAGGATGTTGGTGCAGACCAGCAAGGTCTCGGGGACTCACCCAGTGAGGGTAAGTCGGGGCACGTCTAGAGCAACCAGGAAAGCTCAATCAGAAGAGGAGTTGCCTTCATGGGGACCTACTAGCCAACAGGCTAGCGATCGCGAAGGAGCCTCGAGAGGTCACACTGAAAACTGGCCTAGGGTCACTCGTGGAGTGGAGGCCAGAAATCTTCAGTGCAGGAGATGCTCAAGACTGGGGCTACTCTGAGCCCAAAGCACAACTTCGAGGAAGACCAGGAAGATGATGGTGCTGCAAAAGTTCACGGTGTCCAGAGGTCACGGTTCCACGTCACCCACAATAGCAACGGGCCTCAGCTTTGCTGTGGACTCAGGGTAACCTCGGGGAAGTCTGGAAATTCACCTCTGGTGATGCAAAGACTTCGGCGTCCGGCAGGAGCTTCAGCGATGCAGACCGGTCAGTTGCTTCTTTGGTGCCTGCCAAGCAGGGGAGTCACTCCTTGACCCCAAGGGAGATTTCTTCAGTCTTCAAAGCAAAGTAGAACATCGAAGGTCCAGGATATATGTTGCAGAGTTTCGTCCAGGGTAATCTAAAGTCTCAAGAACTGGGTTCCCATACTTATACAAAGTTTGGGGGTTGGACATACTCTAGGGACCCACCTATGGGAGGGTTTGGAAAGAGGGGTGGTTACAACATTTCCTTTGTCCAGTTTCACGCCAGAGCAGGGGCAGGTAGCCCCTGCAACTGGTTTGAACTGGACTATGCACAGGGACACCAAGTGGGCCCCCCATGCAGGACTTCAAAGCACCAGAGAGTGCTCCCGCCTAGCCCCAACACACATCTGCCTGTCTGGGGAGGTGGTTACACCTCCCTGGGACAGGAAACCTATTGTCCAGGCCTCCTCTGCCAGAGTGTCGGTCAGAAGCAGGAGGCCATACCCGTGTTTGTGGCAGAGGCATCCATTTTGTGATGCCAGTACTGTAGAAAGTCCTACCCGGTTAGACCAGTGTGAACATGTCTCTCCCTCTAGAAGGGTGGAATGCTACCCCCGCTGCCAGAACTGGTGGGGGGGTAGTATTCCAAAGCGTTTGACACCAAACACGACATGTTTCCGTGCAGCCATCCCAAAGTTAGCATTTACCGCGATGTTATAATGCACTTAAGAGTATATGGTCAGGCTGCACCACTAACAGCATCAGAAGAGGTACTCTGAATGCTGCAAAGGGGCTCTGCTCAAGCAGGGGCACCCTCTCACATAAAAAACAAGCACTCTGCCTTCAGGATTGTTAAGGCCTGCCATAGGAGTGACTTATAGGTTTTATATGTGTGTGCAATGGTAGTGATATATGTAGCCTATACCACTGTAAGGGGTGTAAGCCCCACCTTACCCAGGCTGCAGTAGCAGACCTCTGGTGTCATTTTGGAGTGCTTCCCAGGGGTGGCATAATACATACTTCAGCCCTTGGTGGGCCTCTGAGGTACCTATGCCCTAGGTACATAGTATACCAGATACTAAGGGCTTATAAGGCCCTCCAGAATCCAATTAGAAATGTACCTAATGTACATGGAAACCATTTTAGAGAGGAAGCAGCTAGGCTGGGATCCTGAATTAGCAGGGCCACAGCCAGACTAAGGTCGAAAAACAGTGAAACACCAGCAAAATGTGGGGGTACCCATGTGAAGCAGATCCTACTCTCCTACACAACCCCCCTCCCCCCCAACGCAGGGACATTAAACTAACCTTGACCAGTTGAGTCTTCATGTTCTAAGTGGAAATACCTAGAGAGTCCCTCTGCATTAGCATGGTTGCTCCCAGGTCTATGTTCCACTGTAAAGTCCATCCCCTTTAGGGAAATGGACCATATAAGCAGTTTGGGGTTTTCACCCTTCATTTGTTTTAGCCATAAGAGGGGCTTACGGTCTGTCTGAACTAGAAAGTGAGTACCAAACAAGCATGGCCTCAACTTCTTCAGAGCCCAAACCACATCAAAGGCCTCCTTCTCAATGGTTGACCAACGTTTCTCTCTAGGGGTCAGCCTTCTGCTTATGAAAGCTACTGACTGATCCTGACCTTCATCATTCAATTGTGACAGTACAGCCCCTACCCGCAATTCAGATGCATCCGTTTGGACAATGAACTTCTTGGAGTAGTCAGGACTCTGCAGAATGGGAGCAGTGCACATGGCCTGCTTCAGGTCATCAAATGCCTTTTGACAGCTAGCTGTCCACTGAACCTTTTTGGGCATCTTTTTAGAAGTTAATTCATTCAGGAGTGTCACTATTGATCCATACCCCTTGACGAATCTGCTATAGTGCCCAGTCAGGCCTAAGAAGGCTCTCACCTGAGTCTGGGTAGTTGCAGCAACCCAGTCCATTATGGTCTTGATTTTGCTCTGTAATGGTTGAACCTGGCCTCCACCTACAAGGTGGCACAGGTACACAACCTGACTCTGCCCTATCTGGCACTTAGTAGCCTTGGTAGTTAGGCCTGCTTTTTGCAGGGCCTCTAAAACATTCCTCAGGTGGACCAGGTGATCCTCCCAGGTGGAGCTAAAGACAGCATTATCATCTAGATATGCTGCACTAAAGTCTTCCAGGCCTGTAAGGACTTGATTCACCAACCTTTGGAAAGTTGCAGGTGCATTCTTCAAACCAAAGTGCATTACCACAAACTGATTGTGCCCACTAGGGATCAGCTAGTCTGATCTGCCAGTAGCCAGCTGTCAGGTCAAATGTGCTTAGAAACTTCGCTTAGGCCAAAGTATCTATTAGCTCATCTGCCCTGGGGATGGGATGGGCATCAGTCCTAGTGACTGCATTGAGACACCTGTAGTCTACACAAAACCTCTTTTCTCTCTTGCCATCTGTGGTGTGAGGTTTAGGTACCAGGACTACTGGACTAGCCCAAGGGCTAACTGAGGGTTCAATCACTCCCAAATCCAACATCTTTTGAACTTCTGTCCTTATGCAGTCCCTGACATGGTCAGGTTGCCTGTAGATCTTATTCTTCACAGGTAGACTGTCCCCAGTGTCCGCTTCATGAGTGCACCAGGTGGTCTGACTTGGAGTCAGAGAAAACATATGTCAGCTGCCTTTTTTCATATACTCAGCCATCCTGGAGCGGAGACCAAGTACATAGTCCACTATGTCCTGTTTGGGGGGCTTTAGAGGTAACTCCCATCCTTCCTTAACCCCTTCCCTGCTCATGACGGAACCGTTCCGTCATGAGCCACGGTTGCCGTGTGCTCATGACGGAACGGTTCCGTCATGACAATCCTGTCGGCGGCCGCTCCGCCTGCGCGGCGCTGTTTCCCCGCCTGTGCGGGGCGACAACGCAAATGGGCGGAGTCATGACGGAACCGTTCCGTCATGAGCACAGCTCAACTGTGGCTCATGACGGAGCGGCTCCGTCATGAGCACAGGCCCGCCGCGCTGCCCCCCTGCCCCCCCCAGCGCTGCAGCGGAATGTCCGCAGCAGCGAAGGGGTTAACCAGACACAATGGACCCCTGACAGGGTGACCAAACAAAAGTTCAAAAGGGCTGTAGCCAACCCCCTTTTGAGGCACCTCCCTGTATGCAAATAAAAGGCATGGCAAGAGTCTGTCCCATCTTCGCCTAAGCTTTTCTGGGAGTCCTTTAATCATGCCCTTTAAGGTTTTGTTGAACCTTTCAACTAAACCATTGCATTGTGGGTGATAGGCTGTGGTGAACTTGTAGTTCACTACACACTCCTTCCACATAGCAGTCAAGTAACTAGACATGAAGTTTGCTCCCCTGTCAGATACTACCTCCTTAGGAAAGCCTACTCTTGAGAATACACTCAGGAGAGCTCTTGCCACCACAGGTGCTGTAGTGGTCCTTAGGAGAATTGCCTCTGGGTACCTGGTGGCATGATCCACCACCACCAGTATAAATCTGTGCCCAGATGCTGTTTGGGGATCCATGGGCCCAACAATGTCAATCCCAACCCTCTCAAACGGAACCCCCACCACAGGTAGTGGTATCAGGGGGGCCTTTGTAGTGCCACCTGCTTTGCCACTGGCTTGGCAGGTCACACAGGAGCGACAAAACTCCTTAGTGTCTTCAGACATGTGGGGCCAGTGAAAGTGAGGGACTATTCTGTCCCAAGTTTTGTTCTGGCCCAGGTGTCCTGCTAAGGGAATGTCATGGGCTAGTGTCAATAGGAAGCCCCTAAACTTCAGAGGTATAACCGACCTCCTGGATGCACCAGGCTTGGGGTCTCTACTCTCTGAGTAAAGGAGTCCATCATCCCGAAAAAACTTGATGGATGCCACTAGCATTCCCAGCAGCCTCATCAGCAGCTTGCTTTCTGAGGGGTTCAAGAGAGGAGCAGGTTTTCTGCTCCTGACTCAGATCAGACCTGGAAGGGCCCCCTGTCCCCAAGAACTCAACCTGGTCAGGTTCAAGCTCCTCTGGGACAGTTCCTTCTTCAGGCTCAAGATCATCTCCCTATGGAGACTAATCAGCATTCTGAGTCAGGTGAGAAGGCTCTGCCTTAACCCTACTGCTCCTCCTCTTGTGAGGCACCTGGTCCATTTTTCCAGAATCCAGGGCCTGTCCAGCTTTAGATATTTTGGCCTGTGACCTAGTCACAGCAAAGATATGAGCAGGGATCCCTAAAATTTCTGCATGTGTTCTGAGCTCCACTTCAGCCCAAGCTGAAGTCTCTAGATCATTGCCAAGCAACCACTGTATTGGTAGGTCTGCACTTACCACAACTTTCTTAAGTCCCGTTACCCCTCCCCACGAGAAGTTAACAACTGCCAGATAATGGTCTGTTCTGACATTGCTAGCATTGGTCACTTGGTACATTTCACCAAGTATAATCTGCCCAGGCTCCACAAGATCTTTTGTCACCATTGTGACACTTGCTCCTGTGTCCCTGAATGCCCAAGCCTCTACTCCATTTATTAAAGGCTGTTGTCTGTATTTGCCCAGGTTACTGGGACTCACAAAGGGGGACATATCCATGCCCCCATCACAGACTAGCACAGCCTGAGCTGGAACTCTGACTAGGCCAGAATCCATCTCACAACCCAGGGTCAAACCTACTACACCCTTATTCTGGACATTGCCACCACCTATTGTAGCTGTACTAGGGGGAATAGTTGCCTTAGGGGCAATGGTGGGTAGAGTAGATTCTTTGGACTTGGTGCAGTCACTGGTCCAGTGAGTTTTCTGTTTATAGATTTTGCACCAAGGTTTTTTGGCCTTTTCCCTTGTTTGATTGTGACTCCCCATTAGAAGAAGATTTGTGGGGCCCTTGAGAAGACTTCTGGTCTTTACCCTTGTCCCCACCCTTGTCAGAGTTCTTAGAATGCTGCTTCTTTGGGTCACCACCTTGGTTCTGTACCTTCTGCCTCACAATGGTTCTGACACATTTGTCTGCCTTCTTTCCCAATTCTTGGGGAGAGGTCAGATCAGACTCTACCAGGTACTGGTGCAACAGCTGATTTTGACATGTATTAAGAATCTGCTCCCTTATTATCAGATTGTACAATCCTATGAAGTCACACACTTTACAGCCCAATAACCAACCTTCCAGAGCCTTAGCAGCACAGTCAACAAAGTCAACCCAGTCTTGATTTTGTGCTTTTTGGGTATCTCTGAACTTTAACCTGTATTGTTCAGTGGTTAGGCCAAACCCATCAATCAGTGCACTTTTCAAAACCTGGTAATCATCAGCATCCTCTTCTCTTACAGTGAGGAGCTTATCTCAACCTTTGTTTGCAAAGGAGAGCCATAAGATTGCTGCCCACTGACCTTGAGGGACCTTCTGTACTTTACAGGCCCTCTCCAAGGCAGTTATCCATTCGTGGATGCCATCCCCACTCTGGTAGGGAGGAACAATCTTACTTAGGTTTCTATGGTCATAAGACCTCTCCCTTTCTCTAGGGAAATTGCTGCCACCAAGGGACTCTAGTCCCTCCTTTTTACTAGCTCTGTAGAGCTCTAGGGCTTCCCTATCTAGGGCCATCTGCTGCTTTCTGAGGTTGAACTTGTCTTGCTCATACTTCAGCAGTCTCTCTCTCCTCTTCTGGGAGGTTTCCCTCCCTCTATGAGAAGAAACAGAAGAAACAGAGGTCCCTACAGATGAGGTAGACTGGAGGACAGATCCCCTTGAGAGAGATCTATCCCTTCTAGCCCTACTTTCAACTCTTTCTGGAGGAACAAAGTGGGGAGCATTGTTGTCATCTTCATCATCCTCATCCAGGGGAGCTGGGTTCACCAGATCCTGATCATTGTCATCAGTCTGGTCAGCAGGAGAGGTGGGGTCAGGCGAGTTTCCACCCCTAGGCCCACTCTCAGCTGCTGCCTCACCCACTCTGCCTAGCCCCCAAGCCCACTAGGCCCTGGTAGATCATCCAGCTTGAGTATCTTTATGAGATGCTGGGTGGTTGGGCTTTTGCCTGTCTTCAGCTTCCTAATGGAATGTAAGGCCTAAAACTGTGCAAAGGAGAGATCCTCATATTTATAGGGGAGAAGCTCACTGCCTTCTGGCAGGGACCCACTGGTTCCTGGCTGATTAGACATTACTAATGTGGTGTGGTGTATTGCACTACCTACACTAGTGTGGCCTACTAAACTCTCTTTAGTTGTAGAAAGGGTGTGCTATCCCTTAACACACAACTCTAAGTTGAGTAGAACTTACTGTATACTAAACTTGATATTATATGTACCTAAGGTACCTTTAGTGGTTTTCAGTTGATCAATTCAATTGAGATTATCTGGTAAAATAATAGCAAGCTGGAATCCCACACGCTGCACACCAATGTGAGAAGTTGGCCTGATATATGCTGTCCACTAATTATAGTGGGCACCCTGTATTAGTCCAAACAACCCCTTATGGTGAATAGGTTTAAGACAACCTTTATTGAAAGCTATCCTAGTGTTAGCTATGGAGAGCAGCCTTCAGGCTAAGTCTTGAAGGAATGTAAAGCAGCTTGTTTTACCAGTCTATAATCTCTTGAGTGATCAAATCAAAGGACAACCACACGAGGTATATATTTAAAATATATGTATTTAAGATAAAACACACCACTCTAGTCTCTTTATGAGACTGGAGTTCGAAGTACTTAATTTACAAGTTAGCAATCAACAGTAATAGCACAAATACACATTTGGGCCCTAGGGGCGTACCAAACCATAAACCAATAAAGTGGTATAAGAACCACGACTGAACTAGACACAAGGCCTAGAGCCTGTAGAATCGCTGGGACCCCAAGGAACCACCCAAGGTCGTGACACAGGGGACCCACGGGGACCGTGTGCAGTGTGTAAACACAACCGCGGGTTCCCGTTAGCTTCTATGGGCAATGTCGCGGTTGGAAATTTAAAGATTAGGGACACTTAGAATCGAGTTAGGACCAAACCCTTTTAGACTTAGGAATTTCTAGGGCTAGCACCCACGGGAGCACCGGAGTACTCATGTTCCCTCTCCCAGGGAAGCCAAGTGCATAGGTGTCTTTTGGTGTCGGGTCGTCTCGTCGATTTCAATGGAAACTGGCGAAGAAGTGCTGCTGCCATGAAGAGGAGAAGTGTCCGAAGCGATCCAAGCCTGGATCTAGGATGGAAGGAACCTGAAAGCAGAGGGGACGGAGTCTGGGTCACTTACTAGTGACCAAGGGGAGATGGACCACTGCCCACAGATGTCGGGTGCTTCAGGTGAGTGGACAGGTGTCTTGATTCTTCAGCCACGAGGTCCAGGAGGTGCTGATGATGACCAGGAGCTGGATTCGAGCTGTCCCACGAAGTCTGTCGAGTGCTGCGGTGTCGGCGACCATATTGGACCCAACAAGCCTTGGCAACGGCAAGTTACTTGAAAGCAGAGAAAGGATGTTGGTGCAGACCAGCAAGGTCTGGGTGACTCACCCAGTGAGGGTAAGTCGGGGCACGTCTAGAGCAACCAGGAAAGCCCAATCAGAAGAGGAGTTGCCTTCATGGGGACCTACTAGCCAACAGGCTAGCGATCGCGAAGGAGCCTCGAGAGGTCACACTGAAAACTGGCCTAGGGTCACTCGTGGAGTGGAGGCCAGAAATCTTCAGTGCAGGGGATGCTCAAGACTGGGGCTACTCTGAGCCCAAAGCACAACTTCGAGGAAGACCAGGAAGATGATGGTGCTGCAAAAGTTCACGGTGTCCAGAGGTCACGGTTCCACGTCACCCACAATAGCAACGGGCCTCAGCTTTGCTGTGGACTCAGGGTAACCTCGGGGAAGTCTGGAAATTCACCTCTGGTGATGCAAAGACTTCGGCGTCCGGCAGGAGCTTCAGCGATGCAGACCGGTCAGTTGCTTCTTTGGTACCTGCCAAGCAGGTGAGTCACTCCTTGACCCCAAGGGAGATTTCTTCAGTCTTCAAAGCAAAGTAGAACGTCGAAGGTCCAGGATATATTTTGCAGGGTTTCATCCAGGGTAATCTAAAGTCTCAAGGACTGGGTTCCCATACTTATACAAAGTTTGGGGGTTGGACATACTCTAGGGACCCACCTATGGGAGGGTTTGGAAAGAGGGGTGGTTACAACATTTCCTTTGTCCAGTTTCACGCCAGAGTAGGGGCAGGTAGCCCCTGCAACTGGTTTGAACTGGACTATGCACAGGGACACCAAGTGGGCCCCCCATGCAGGACTTCAAAGCACCAGAGAGTGCTCCTGCCTAGCCCCAATACACATCTGCCTGTCTGGGGAGGTGGTTACACCTCCCTGGGACAGGAAACCTATTGTCCAGGCCTCCTCTGCCAGAGTGTCGGTCAGCAGCAGGAGGCCATACCCGTGTTTGTGGCAGAGGCATCCATTTTGTGATGCCAGGACTGTAGAAAGTCCTACCCGGTTAGACCAGTGTGAACATGTCTCTCCCTCTAGAAGGGTGGAATGCTACCCCCGCTGCCAGAACTGGTGGGGGGGGTAGTATTCCAAAGCGTTTGACACCAAACACGACATGTTTCCGTGCAGTCATCCCAAAGTTAGCATTTACCGCGATGTTATAATGCACTTAAGAGTATATGGTCAGGCTGCACCACTAACAGCATCAGAGGAGGTACTCTGAATGCTGCAAAGGGGCTCTGCTCATGCAGGGGCACCCTCTCACATAAAAAACAAGCACTCTGCCTTCAGGATTGTTAAGGCCTGCCATAGGAGTGACTTATAGGTTTTATATGTGTGTGCAATGGTAATGATATATGTAGCCTATACCACTGTAAGGGGTGCAATCCCCACCTTACCCAGGCTGCAGTAGCAGACCTCTGGTGTCATTTTGGAGTGCTTCCCAGGGGTGGCATAATACATACTTCAGCCCTTGGTGGGCCTCTGAGGTACCTATGCCCTAGGTACATAGTATACCAGATACTAAGGGCTTATAAGGCCCTCCAGAATCCAATTAGAAATATACCTAATGTACATGGAAACCATTTTAGAGAGGAAGCAGCTAGGCTGGGATCCTGATTAGCAGGGCCACAGCCAGACTAAGGTCAAAAAACAGTGAAACACCAGCAAAAAGTGGGAGTATCCATGTGAAGCAGATCCTACTCTCCTACACAACCCCCACCCAACGCAGGGACATTAAACTAACCTTGACCAGTTGAGTCTTCATGTTCTAAGTGGAAATACCTAGAGAGTCCCTCTGCATTAGCATGGTTGCTCCCAGGTCTATGTTCCACTGTAAAGTCCATCCCCTTTAGGGAAATGGACCATATAAGCAGTTTGGGGGTTTCACCCTTCATTTGTTTTAGCCATAAGAGGGGCTTACGGTCTGTCTGAACTAGAAAGTGAGTACCAAACAAGCATGGCTTCAACTTCTTCAGAGCCCAAACCACATCAAAGGCCTCCTTCTCAATGGCTGACCAACGTTTCTCTCTAGGGGTCAGCCCTCTGCTTATGAAAGCTACTGACTGATCCTGACCTTCATCATTCAATTGTGACAGTACAGCCCCTACCCCCAATTCAGATGCATCCGTTTGGACAATGAACTTCTTGGAGTAGTCAGGACTCTGCAGAATGGGAGCAGTGCACATGGCCTGCTTCAGGTCATCAAATGCCTTTTGACAGCTAGCTGTCCACTGAACCTTTTTGGGCATCTTTTTAGAAGTTAATTCATTCAGGAGTGTCACTATTGATCCATACCCCTTGACAAATCTCCTATAGTGCCCAGTCAGGCCTAAGAAGGCTCTCACCTGAGTCTGGGTGGTTGCAGCAACCCAGTCCATTATGGTCTTGATTTTGCTCTGTAATGGTTGAACCTGGCCTCCACCTACAAGGTGGCACAGGTACAAAACCTGACTCTGCCCTATCTGGCACTTAGTAGCCTTGGTAGTTAGGCCTGCTTTTTGCAGGGCCTCTAAAACATTCCTCAGGTGGACCAGGTGATCCTCCCAGGTGGAGCTAAAGACAGCAATATCATCTAGATATGCTGCACTAAAGTCTTCCAGGCCTGTAAGGACTTGATTCACCAACCTTTGGAAAGTTGCAGGTGCATTCTTCAAACCAAAGTGCATTACCACAAACTGATTGTGCCCACTAGGGGTAGAAAATGCTGTCTTTGGCTTTGCATCATCAGCTAGTCTGATCTGCCAGTAGCCAGCTGTCAGGTCAAATGTGCTTAGAAACTTCGCTTAGGCCAAAGTATCTATTAGCTCATCTGCCCTGGGGATGGGATGGGCATCAGTCCTAGTGACTGCATTGAGACACCTGTAGTCTACACAAAACCTCATTTCTCTCTTGCCATCTGTGGCGTGAGGTTTAGGTACCAGGACTACTGGACTAGCCCAAGGGCTAACTGAGGGTTCAATCACTCCCAAATCCAACATCTTTTGAACTTCTGTCCTTATGCAGTCCCTGACATGGTCAGGTTGCCTGTAGATCTTATTCTTCACAGGTAGACTGTCCCCAGTGTCCGCTTCATGAGTGCACCAGGTGGTCTGACTTGGAGTCAGAGAAAACATATGTCAGCTGCCTTTTTTCATATACTCAGCCATCCTGGAGCGGAGACCAAGTACATAGTCCACTATGTCCTGTTTGGGGGGCTTTAGAGGTAACTCCCATCCTTCCTTAACCAGACACAATGGACCCCTGACAGGATGACCAAACAAAAGTTCAAAAGGGCTGTAGCCAACCCCCTTTTGAGGCACCTCCCTGTATGCAAATAAAAGGCATGGCAAGAGTCTGTCCCATCTTCGCCTAAGCTTTTCTGGGAGTCCTTTAATCATGCCCTTTAAGGTTTTGTTGAACCTTGCGAACTAAACCATTGCATTGTGGGTGATAGGCTGTGGTGAACTTGTAGTTCACTACACACTCCTTCCACATAGCAGTCAAGTAACTAGACATGAAGTTTGCTCCCCTGTCAGATACTACCTCCTTAGGAAAGCCTACTCTTGAGAATACACTCAGTAGAGCTCTTGCCACCACAGGTGCTGTAGTGGTCCTTAGGAGAATTGCCTCTGGGTACCTGGTGGCATGATCCACCACCACCAGTATAAATCTGTGCCCAGATGCTGTTTGGGGATCCATGGGCCCAACAATGTCAATCCCAAACCTCTCAAACTGTCAGGGTTTGAGGGCCAGGGCGCCTACGTAGTTGCGCGGAGAAATCCAGCGGAACTACATGTCCCAGCAACCCCAGACCAGGGGGAGGGGCGAAAGACTTTATTAACACGAACAACGCGTTAGGACGTTGTTCGTGATTCTGAAACCTGTGCGCAGCCGTAGGCTTCCGAGCGGCGGTGCATCGTGCTGCTCTTCCGGGTTTGGAAGAGAGCTCCGTGAGCTGAGGATCTTTCCTGGGACGGCCGTGGTCGAACGGCAGGAGTCAGAGGAGGGCGCTGCAGGGCAGGTCTTGGCGGCGTCTCGAACCGCAGGGCAGAGCAAGCGAGGTGATTCCGGTGATTCCTCTCGTTCACCATAACCCCGCTGCTCGCGCAGCCTGGTGCGGACACCAGCAACTATCGGCAGGTAAACCGTGTAGGATTACACGGCGGCCCAGACAGTAGCAGGTGCATGTGTTTACTTTTGGTATTGCGTTTTTCTTATTTCGCTGAAGTACTGTTTACGGCCATCTGGCAGCCATGTGGGTGGAGCCGGCCACGTACTTTGTTTTTGGAATTTGATTCATCGGCCCTCTGGCAGCCAATGAGGTGGAGCCGGGCCCGACGTTAGTGGAGTACGAGACTTTTCCAAGAGGGAGGCGAACATTACTCACTAAACTGTGAGAGATGCTAAATGATTCCTCCACTGCCAAGCAGAAGAACCTTGACTGAAAGGGTTCTCTCGATTTCTTTTTTGTTGGAAACTTTCCTTCCTTCTTCAGTTTCTGGTTACATGCGAGTGGGGGATAGGAGTGGGTACGTATGTGGACATGGGAGAGTGGAGCTCGGTTTTGACATGACTGGTTAAGTTGGCCCGTGTTAACAATCTTGTACTTGTTGGTTTTGGCATAGGTCCAGGCGCAGCAGTCTCCGAGAGACGACTTGTGTATACTAGAGGAACGAGTGGCAGGGATACGCCTTGGCAGGTAGGAGGAGGAACTAGTGAGACCACCTGAGAGTAGACAGCATCTGAGAGGTTACTAATTGCATGTGTTTTGTTTTCCAGGTGTCCCTTCCCACGCTGCCCCTACCCTATCCTTCCCTCGGCTGATCGCCTCAACACTCTGGGGAATTAGAATCAGAGTTTGGGGATGTCAGGAGGGGGACCCCTTTGAGCATCACCCTGATCATGAGGAGAACCGGAAGACCGTGACAAAAACAGAGCCCCCACCACAGGTAGTGGTATCAGGGGGGCCTTTGTAGTGCCACCTGCTTTGCCACTGGCTTGGCAGGTCGCACAGGAGCGACAAAACTCCTTAGTGTCTTCAGACATGTGGGGCCAGTGAAAGTGAGGGACTATTCTGTCCGAAGTTTTGTTCTGGCCCAGGTGTCCTGCTAAGGGAATGTCATGGGCTAGTGTCAATAGGAAGCCCCTAAACTTCAGAGGTATAACCGACCTCCTGGATGCACCAGGCTTGGGGTCTCTACTCTCTGAGTAAAGGAGTCCATCATCCCAAAAAAACTTTATGGGTGCCACTAGCATTCCCAGCAGCCTCATCAGCAGCTTGCTTTCTGAGGGGTTCAAGAGAGGAGCAGGTTTTCTGCTCCTGACTCAGATCAGACCTGGAAGGGCCCCCTGTCCCCAAGAACTCAACCTGGTCAGGTTCAAGCTCCTCTGGGACAGTTCCTTCTTCAGGCTCAAGATCATCTCCCTGAGGAGACTGATCAGCATTCTGAGTCAGGTGAGACGGCTCTGCCTTAACCCTACTGCTCCTCCTCTTGTGAGGCACCTGGTCCATTTTTCCAGAATCCAGGGCCTGTCCAGCTTTAGATATTTTGGCCTGTGACCTAGTCACAGCAAAGATATGAGCAGGGATCCCTAACATTTCTGCATGTGTTCTGAGCTCCACTTCAGCCCAAGCTGCAGTCTCTAGATCATTGCCAAGCAACCACTGTACTGGTAGGTCTGCACTTACCACAACTTTCTTAAGTCCAGTTACCCCTCCCCACGAGAAGTTAACAACTGCCAGATAATGTCTGTTCTGACATTGCTAGCATTGGTCACTTGGTACATTTCACCAAGTATAATCTGCCCAGGCTCCACAAGATCTTTTGTCACCATTGTGACACTTGCTCCTGTGTCCCTGAATGCCCAAGCCTCTACTCCATTTATTAAAGGCTGTTGTCTGTATTTGCCCAGGTTACTGGGACTCACAAAGGGGGACATATCCATGCCCCCATCACAGATTAGCACAGCCTGAGTTGGAACTCTGACTAGGCCAGAATCCATCTCAGAACCCAGGGTCAAACCTACTACACCCTTATTCTGGACATTGCCACCACCTATTGTAGCTGTACTAGGGGGAACAGTTGCCTTAGGGGCAATGGTGGGTAGAGTAGATTCTTTGGACTTGGTGCAGTCACTGGTCCAGTGAGTTTTCTGTTTATAGATTTTGCACCAAGGTTTTTTGGCCTTTTCGCTTGTTTGATTGTGACTCCCCATTAGAAGAAGATTTGTGGGGCCCTTGAGAAGACTTCTGGTCTTTACCCTTGTCCCCACCCTTGTCAGAGTTCTTAGAATCCTGCTTCTTTGGGTCACCACCTTGGTTCTGTACCTTCTGCCTCACAATGGTTCTGACACATTTGTCTGCCTTCTTTCCCAATTCTTGGGGAGAGGTCAGATCAGACTCTACCAGGTACTGGTGCAACAGCTGATTTTGACATGTATTAAGAATCTGCTCCCTTATTATCAGATTGTACAATCCTATGAAGTCACACACTTTACTGCCCAATAACCAACCTTCCAGAGCCTTAGCAGCACAGTCAACAAAGTCAACCCAGTCTTGATTTTGTGCTTTTTGGGTATCTCTGAACTTTAACCTGTATTGTTCAGTGGTTAGGCCAAACCCATCAATCAGTGCACTTTTCAAAACCTGGTAATCATCAGCATCCTCTTCTCTTACAGTGAGGAGCTTATCTCAACCTTTGTTTGCAAAGGAGAGCCATAAGATTGCTGCCCACTGACCTTTAGGGACCTTCTGCACTTTACAGGCCCTCTCCAAGGCAGTTATCCATTCGTGGATGCCATCCCCACTCTGGTAGGGAGGAACAATCTTACTTAGGTTTCTATGGTCATAAGACCTCTCCCTTTCTCTAGGGAAATTGCTGCCACCAAGGGACTCTAGTCCCTCCTTTTTACTAGCTCTGTAGAGCTCTAGGGCTTCCCTATCTAGGGCCATCTGCTGCTTTCTGAGGTTGAACTTGTCTTGCTCATACTTCAGCAGTCTCTCTCTCCTCTTCTGGGAGGTTTCCCTCCCTCTATGAGAAGAAACAGAAGAAACAGAGGTCCCTACAGATGAGGTAGACTGGAGGACAGATCCCCTTGAGAGAGATCTATCCCTTCTAGCCCTACTTTCAACTCTTCCTGGAGGAACAAAGAGGGGAGCATTGTTGTCATCTTCATCATCCTCATCCAGGGGAGCTGGGTTCACCAGATCCTGATCATTGTCATCAGTCTGGTCAGCAGGAGAGGTGGGGTCTGGCGAGTTTCTACCCATAGGCCCACCCTCAGCTGCTGCCTCACCCACTCTGCCTAGCCCCCAAGCCCACTAGGCCCTGGTAGATCATCCAGCTTGAGTATCTTTATGAGATGCTGGGTGGTTAGGCTTTTGCCTGTCTTCAGCTTCCTAATGGAATGTAAGGCCCTAAACTGTGCAAAGGAGAGATCCTCATATTTATAGGGGAGAAGCTCACTGCCTTCTGGCAGGGACCCACTGGTTCCTGGCTGATTAGACATTACTAATGTGGTGTGGTGTATTGCACTACCTACACTAGTGTGGCCTACTAAACTCTCTTTAGTTGTAGAAAGGGTGTGCTATCCCTTAACACACAACTCTAAGTTGAGTAGAACTTACTGTATACTAAACTTGATATTATATGTACCTAAGGTACCTTTAGTGGTTTTCAGTTGATCAATTCAATTGAGATTATCTGGTAAAATAATAGCAAGCTGGAATCCCACACGCTGCACACCAATGTGAGAAGTTGGCCTGATATATGCTGTCCACTAATTATAGTGGGCACCCTGTATCAGTCCAAACAACCCCTTATGGTGAATAGGTTTAAGACAACCTTTATTGAAAGCTATCCTAGTGTTAGCTATGGAGAGCAGCCTTCAGGCTAAGTCTTAAGGAATGTAAAGCAGCTTGTTTTACCAGTCTATAATCTCTTGAGTGATCAAATCAAAGGACAACCACACCAGGTATATATTTAAAATATATGTATTTAAGATAAAACACACCCCTCTAGTCTCTTTATGAGACTGGAGTTCGAAGTACTTAATTTACAAGTTAGCAATCAACAGTAATAGCACAAATACACGTTTGGGCCCTAGGGGCGTACCAAACCATACATCAATAAAGTGGTAGAAGAACCACGACTGAACTAGACACAAGGCCTAGAGCCTGTAGAATCGCTGGGACCCCAAGGAACCACCCAAGGTAGTGACACAGGGGACCCACGGGGCCGTGTGCAGTGTGTAAACACAACCGCGGGTTCCTGTTAGCTTCTATGGGCAATGTCGCGGTTGGAAATTTAAAGATTAGGGACACTTAGAATCGAGTTAGGACCAAACCCTTTTGGACTTAGGAAGTTCTAGGGCTAGCACCCATGGGAGCACCGGAGTACTCGTGTTACCTCACCCAGGGAAGCCGGGTGCATAGGTGTCTTTTGGTGTTGAGTCGCGTCGTCGATTTCAGTGGTAGCTGGCGAAGAAGTGTTGCTTCCCTGAAGAGGAGAAGTGTCCGAAGCGATCCAAACCTGGATCTAGGATGGAAGGAACCTGAAAGCAGAGGGGACAGAGTCTGGGTCACTTACCAGTGACCAAGGGCAGGATGGACCACTGCCCACAGATGTCGGGTGCTTCAGGTGAGTTGACGGGTGTCTTGACTCTTCAGCCTTGGGGTCCAGAAGGTGCCGATGATGACCAGGAGCTGGATTCGAGCTGTCCCATGAAGTCTGTCGAGTGCTGCGGTGTCGGCGACCAGATTGGACCCAACAAGCCTTGGCAACGGCAAGTTACTTGAAAGCAGAGAAAGAATGTCGGTGCAGACCAGCAAGGTCTGGGAGACTCACCCAGTGAGGGTAAGTTAGGGCACGTCTAGAGCAACCAGGAAAGCCCAATCAGAAGAGGAGTTGCCTTCGTGGGGACCTACTAGCCAACGGGCTAGCGATCGCGAAGGAGCCTCGAGAGGTCGCACTGGAAACTGGCCTAGGGTCACTCGTGGAGTGGAGGCCAGAAATCTTTGCTGCAGGAGATGCTCAAAGCTGGGGCTACTTGGAGCCCAAAGCTCAATTTCGAGGAAGACCAGGAAGATGATGGTGCTGCAAAATTTCACGGTCCTCAGCTTTGCTGTGGATTCAGGGTAGCTTCGGGGAAGTCTGGAAATTCACCTCTGGTGATGCAAAAGCTTTGGCGTCCAGCGGGAGCTTCAGCGATGCAGACCGGTCAGTTGCTTCTTTGGTGCCTGCCAAGCAGGGGAGTCACTCCTTGACCCCAAGTGAGATTTTTTCAGTCTTCAAAGCAAAGTAGAACGTCGAAGGTCCAGGATATATGTTGCAGAGTTTCGTCCAGGGTAATCTAAAGTCTCAAGGACTGGGTTCCCATACTTATACAAAGTTTGGGGGTTGGACATACTCTAGGGACCCACCTATGGGAGGGTTTGGAAAGAGGGGTGGTTACACTCATTTCCTTTGTCCAGTTTCGCACCAGAGCAGCGGCAGGTAGCCCCTTCAACCGGTTTGAACTGGACTTTGCACAGGGACACCAAGAAGGCCCCCAGTGCAGGACTTCAAAGCACCAGAGAGTGCTCCCTCCCAGCCCCAATACACATCTGCCTGTCTGGGGAGGTGGTTACACCTCCCTGGGGCAGGAAACCTATTGTCCAGGCCTCCCCTGCCGGAGTTTTGGTCAGCAGCAGGAGGCCAGACCCGTGTCTGTGGCAGAGGCATCCATTTTGTGATGCCAGGGCTGTAGAAAGTCTTACCGGGTTAGACCAGTGTGAACATGTCTCTCCCTCTAGAAGGGTGGAATGCTACCCCCGCTGCCAGAACTGGCAGGGGGGGGGTAGGATTCCAAAGCGTTTGACATCAAACACAACATGTTTCCATGCAGCCATCCCAAAGCTGGCATTTACCGCGAGGTTATAATGCACTTAAGAGTATATGGTCAGGCTGTACCACAAACAGCATCAGAGGAAGTACTCCGAACGCTGAAGAGGGGCTCTGCTCATGCAGGGGCACCCTCTCACATAAAAGCCAAGCACTCTGCCTTCAGGATTGTTAAGGCCTGCCATAGGAGTTACTTATAGATTTTATATGTGTGTGCAATGGTAGTGATATAGGTAGCCTATACCACTGTAAGGGGTGCAAGCACAACCTTACCCAGGCTGCAGTAGCAGACCTGTGGTGTCATTTTGGAGTGCTTCCCAGGGGTGGCATAATACATGCTTCTGCCCCTGGTAGGCCTCTGAGGTACCTATGCCCTAGGTACATAGTATACCATATACTAGGGGCTTATAAGGCACTCCAGAATCCAATTAGAAATGTACCTAATGTACATGGAAACCCTTTTAGAGAGGAAGCAGCTAGGCTGGGTTCCTGATTAGCAGGGCCACAGCCAGACTAAGGTCGAAAAACAGTGAAACACCAGCAAAAAGTGAGGGTACCCATGTGAAGCAGATCCTACTCTCCTACACAAGCTTAAAGGTCTTTGTGCTCTGGTGACTGAGGTATATGTCTACTTGTACATGTATTCTCACATGTGTTATGGATTTGAAGATGGTACCTTAAAAAGCGGGTAGCTTCTCTTATAGGTGGTCAAATCTTGTTAGTTCTGCTCTGTCATTCAATTGCATAGACAGACATGTGTATATGGGTGTTATAGAGTCCCTCAAATATACTATTGAATATGCATGTATTAGGAGCAGAAAGAAATACATGCACTTTCTTGTACACAAATTTACAGAGTATGCAGTTTGAAATACGGATATTCAAGTTTTTGTATGTTTATTTTCATGGAACATGTCACCAGGTAAAAGAAGAGACACACACATGCATACTTCACAAACTTGGTCAGACTTACTACAGTGATATGGTTAGGATTGCTGTTTTACATTTAGTAGGCCTAACATTCTGAACAGTCGATGAATAGTGAACCTTCAAAAGAAAAGTGAGGTTTAAGATATCTTGGGAGAAGGAATAGTGATTAGGCTACTTTGTATGAGTCTGTGGAAAGGTACAGTCGAAGTAGCCCTCTTTCTGCCCCTCTGTTGCTTCTTTCTGCACTTCTCTTGCTTCTTTTTGCACATTTCTTCCTCTTTCTAAATCTTCAGTTGCCTCTTTCTGCACTTCTCTTTGCTTCTTTATGTGCCTTTCTTCCTCTTTCTGCACATGTCCTACCTTTCTTGGCATATTTAGAAATTAGCATTGAAAAAACCTTGGAAATTCACTGTAAAAACAGAGGTTTCAAGAACGTTATAGTTAGGAATTAGCAGTTAAAAAACCTTTGAAATTCACTGACAAAAACCATAGGTTTCAGGAATGTTATAGTTAGAAATGAGCATTTAAAAAAACTTAGAAATTCACTGAATAAACCACGGGTTTCAGGGACGTTAGTTGGACATTTCACTCGTACAAAACCAGAGAAATTCGGCCGTTATAGTTAGTTGAGCTAAGTATAACTCGCGCCCACACAATGCACTGCTGATGATGTCACATATTACATCACTCATGACATGGTCAGTGACATCACTGATGACATCTCAAATGACATCACTGATGACATCATTCACGTGATCATCTGATGCACCTCCTCACACCCTAATATAACCTTTGATACACCCACTCTAAAATACAAACTACCATTCTCAAAACCATAGACAATACCAGTTAGTACATACACATTCACTAATTCCTAGGTCTACACACACATCCACTCACTCACCCATGCAGTCACTCATACATGAAATCACTCATCAATACAGCCATCAGACACTCACACACTACCACGCACCCATAGAGTTATTCACACACCTAGTCAGTCATGCAAAGAATCAATCACACTCCCATTTACTTACCTATACAGTTATACACACACTACCTCACTTATTCATACAGATACTTACACATACTTACTCTCTTATACAATCACTGACACAAGCATACACTCATCCATACAGCCACTCTCACAATCACTCACTCTCACATATAGTCACTCATATACTCCAACACTCACATATACTGCCTTTCACATATGTAGTTACTCACACATGTACCACTGAGACATCCATTCACTCACCAACACAGCCATACACACACCTACCCACCCATACAGCCCCTCGAAGTTGCATTCTTGAACCCATACACCCAGTGAATCACCCACTCACACATCCATGCAGGGAGTCACACACCCCCATCCACCCACACAGACACTCAGGCACCCATACAGATACTCAGACAACCAATCAATAACCCATATAGACACTCATGTAGCTACTCACCAACATATGCAGCCGTTTACACACCAACTGACACACTGATACAGACATTCACACAGATTAGTCACTAACCTATACATTCAGTAAAACATCACTCACTTATACAGTCAGTCACGTACCTACTAAATCATCCATTCAGCCACTCATACACCCACTCATTCGTCAATACACTTTGGCGTATATATATATTTCTAAAACATACTTAAACTTTTCAGAAACACACAGTCACTGGATGATGTCATCAGTGATGTCATTTGAGATGTCATCAGTGATGTCACTGACCATGTTATGAGTGATGTAATATGTGACGTCATCAGCAGTGTGGGAAGAGGTGTGGCACCGCGGCCAGGGCGACTGACTCCGGAATCTGGGGATCACGGTTCGATCCCCGGTGCCAGTGGCAGATTAGCCCAGCACCATGTGAATCTGGGCAATAGTTTGCTTAATCTTCCCAACGGCCCCCAGTGCCTAGAGAACATTACGGGTGATTGTACGCGCTTTACAAATGTGGATATTATTGCAGGGACGTGTGCAGTGACCACATCGAGGCGCTCCCCTATTGGGCTGTGTTGCGGATTGGTGAAACTGCGTGGTCGGAGCACATCTGTCCAGAGCAGTTAATGGATTGGCTCTCCCTCGTGTTCCTTGAATTCAAGAACGACGTACTTCTGGAACTGATTGCCTATGAAGCAGCGCTCATATTCATAGACGAGTAACTACCTTCCTGCAGCCACAACTGATTGATACCCAGAGCACAGGTCCCAACACCGTGTTGCATCGTGGAGGAATGGTCCCATAAGCCAGAACAACAGTGGACATGTCTGCATTCGCTCGGACTCAGAATACATGTGCGTGCACCTACACGTGTTGTCACACACGTATGCAAGGTGCTCAGCCCCATGGGCAGAGCTGCATAGCGTCGTTTGGCAAAGTTCATAAATCTGACATACTGCTGGAGGGAGACTACACACATGGCAATGTAGCACGACATGTGACCTTGTTGGTCCCTTTTACCTGCTCACTGTCAGCAGAGCACACAGTTGGTGCAGTCCGGTGGTACAGGTCCATGCAGATCCTATGGACTGTGAGTCATGTTTCCTGACACGGGGCAATGAGCAGACGCCAAACATCACATGACTCGACCAGCAAGGCAAGGTGGGCTGAGACCGTTGCCAACCGTAACGACATGTGTTCATTTTTGCCACCCCATTCCTTGCACCACGACACGATCCATTTCGGCCTGTAAGTGTCTTCAGCATTTGTCTGCCTGTTGTGGCCCATCACTTGCCCGTACTGACACGCACATGCTAATAACGTCTACGCAACTTCACCACTGTACAACTGTGATGAGTGTTGATTAGTATGACAAATCGTGTGCCTCAATGAGCATTGTACATACACAGGGAGGGACAGACTGCCTTTGGTACATAGGTGGTGAATCCCTATTGGCAGCTCCACCTATGTGAGCCACACATTGTGTTTGGGATAGTTGCTGGTAGACCTGTGCTCTTACGTGTCTTCAGCAATGTGAGTATAGTGTCCAACTTCTTGCCATGTGGATCAATATGATCCATTAAAACAGACTGTGTCCACACTCATGTGTGTGAGGACGTCATGCGAAGAGATGTTCTGTAGCCACATGCGATGGGGAACACTACTTCAGGCAAGCTACCGGTTCTGACATTTACACACACAGCCCTATTTTACATGGGCGTGGGGCTACATTGGGGGATGCGAGATTATCGTTCATGTGCAATGAGGCCACAGCTAGTTCACACCTTCACATTCATCTAAGTGGCCATGTGGGTCATGCTCATACATGCGCATTGATGACATTTACCAGGGTGTACCTTTTAGTGCAATCAACGTCCCTATATTCATCCATACTTTTACACGTGAGTGAACATAGACATGCAAACATCTGTGTGATTTGAAATGTTTTATTCACATTCTGGGTAGTCTTGGAGCTGGAGGGGTACATGGCCAGTTCAAACCCACATTAATTGGTTGCCCAGTGGTGGGCCAACCAGAGTCCTTGGGGGAATGCAAAGTTAATCTGAAGAGGAAGAGTACAGTCCTCAGCCGGATTGCTGTGTCATTAGTACAAGAGCAGATATGGCAGTCCATGTCGTGGTCCAGGTGAATGTCGCAGAGTGTTCCGGGGGACAGTGGGAGGTGTTGTTCCAGGGCATGATGCATAGGACTGAAACATGCCGGGACAGGCCATGTGGCGGGTACGGATGCTACTGTCTCCTTCCTCACACAGTCGTTACCCTCCACACCTTACTTCTCTGAGACGTCTTCTGTGTCCGGTGTGTCAGGTGTGTGTGGGGGTGTTATGGCTGCATCACTGTGGGCCACTGACACATCAGGGTGCGAAGGTGATAGGGCTGCATCATTGTGGGCCACTGACATATCAGGGTGCGAAGGTGATAGGGCTGAATCACTGTGTGCCAATGACACATCAGGGGGCGGAGATGTGTGTGTCGAAGTTCCAGCAGCAGTTATCTGGGACAGGTTCTGTGGCAGCAATGGCAAGATGAGGATCTGTAAGGCCTGGAAGATCCCAGCTACATGTCGCTGGTGTTCAGCCGTGGCAGCCCTACTTTCAGCCTGCATCCGTTCCATGGTCTCCATTGTCCTCCCCATCTGTGCCAACTCCATGCTGTGATCGCTGGAGACTGTCTGACTAGACAGTTCTTGTATCCGAGTAATGGCCCCAGCGAGGTCAGCCAAGGATTGTCGATGAGCATGGTGCGGACAGGGGGTGTCCATTAGGGACTGTGTGTGGTCCGTTATGGGACTCAGACACCCACATATGGCATTGAGTTTGGCTGCCACGAGGTTGAAACCCACCCGCAGCTGATCAGCCAACTCCTCCTGGCACACTAACACACGGCGTTGGAATTCCATGTGTTGGTCGTGGGGGTCCTGTGGGCCAGCCGTGGTGGTATGTGTTTCCTGCTGTGTGGTCTCTGCAGGGTGTGGGGTCACCACAATGCAGCTGGGCTGCCCTGCTCCTGGGGATGGGTTGCGGAGGCTGTCCACGAGCCGTTGGAGGGTGTCTGGGCAAATGTGCAGGGTGTCCTCTTCATCATCACAGTAGAGATGTGTGGTATGCTCTGCAGGAGGTGTTGATTGTCCCTCTGCGATTTAATGGAGAGATGCAGGTTAACAGTGTGTCCCGTGTATGTTCACACATTGTATATGTTTACATACAGACAGCATGACAATGTACATTGTGACTGTTTTGGAGGAGCTGGCTATTTGATGGGAGACAGTGGACATTTCGACTACATGACGGATGTGAGGTTGTACTCGTACATTACCATCTCACAGTGTCATGCAATGCCAGATGTGATTGGCCAGTTCCTACGCACGAGCAGCACCAGTTGTGTCCTCTGTCCTGTGGTGTAAGTGTTGCACTTTGTACCACATTGTCGTCAATGTTGATGTGCTGTGATTGCTATGTGTGTGTGCTGCATTGTTTGCGAGTCAGCCCTGCAGCTCTGATTTGGCAGCCTCTTATCCCTTTGAGTCGGTGTGCCTTTGACTTGTGTGCTTTTCGGGTGCTGTCATGTTTGCGACTTGGCTTATTTGTGCTCTTGGACATATTTTGTACTCTTGTGCATTGCTTGTCTGCAGATGTGTTTTTGACGTCATGGGTTGTAGGTGCACGTGGATGTGTCAGAGTGTGAGCTGCTCCTTTACGGATGTGGTCCACACTCAGCCACCTCAAAGTCATCTTGTTCAGCATGTCATGTATTGTGACTGCAGCCATGCTATTTGTCATGCAGTGTCACTTGCATAGTCCGTGTGGCTCACAGAGCCGCTGCTTTTCTGGATTCAGCACGTGCATTGGTAGGTTGTGGCATTGGTGATATGGAGGGGGGCCCATATGTGCACATTTTGAAAGTGGGCCTACTTGCTGTTTCTATGTGTGCTGCAGTGTGCCAGGGGTATCAGGGACATGTTCCACACTCATTGTGGGTGTGCAGTATGCTGCACATAATTGTGCATGTGGGCCATTATGCCCATCTCCCTCCGTCCCCCCAGGCCCTGGTCGGTATTCACCCTGTTGCTGTTGGGTCAGGTCATAACGAGCTATGTCCACACCACCAACTCCTTGCACCATCTCCGCACTGATGACTGTGGCCACCATTTCCTCCAGCTCATCCAGCTCCTCCTGTGGCGCAGGAGTCCCACCTCCAGTCAACTTTGCTGCCTTCCTGTTGGCAGCGAGTTTCTCCTTGGTTTGGCTGTGCACTTCATGCCAGCGTCTCTTGACCTCCTCCATTGACCTCCTCGACACTCCAACTGCATTCACGTTGTTGACGATGGACTGACATATTTCCGTTTGTATTGCCAGTGACGCAGTGGAGGTGACGAACAGTTGTTGGTAGTGTTCTATCACCTCTGTGACGATAATCCGGTCTTCCTGCGGACTGAACCCCGTCTTCCTCTTCCTCTTCTCCTTGCCCTTCCCTGAGCACGGGGTTCCTGGTTGGTCCTCTGTGGGGCTTGTGGGGTTCGGGTTGTCCTCTGCACTCGGTCCGGGTGCATCCATGTTGCTACGCAGTTTGATTTGGTTTTGGTGTGTTTTCTTTTTTGCTTTTATAGTGCATTTTCCCGCATGACGCGTGGGAATTGCAGGCCCATGGCTGGTTTTTGCTGATTTTTGTATCACGCTTGGCCTCATCGCAGCTTTTTTTGCGTTCGTGTTTTGCATTTTTGCGGAGTTGCGTTGACTTTGTCACGGACTTTTGACGCGTTATCGTGAGCCTATCACATGGTGCCGCCGGCTTGGGAATGCCGCGTTACCACGGTGTTATTTTCCCACGATAGACTGCGATGTGGAGAGCTGCGTTAAGCTACTTTTGAGGTAGTTGTCACATGTTCTTGAGAATATCCTCCTCCATTTTCTCTGGGTTGACGTTTGGGGCCCTGTCTCCACTATGCCCACTAAGGTAGCTCACAGCTTTTGCAGAGAAGGATTGTAGGACGAGGTTTGTACTCTACCATGGTTAGGAGGCAAGTGAGAAAATGTTACAGAAACGTATGTCACTGTGACTTACACATTTGTGAGCAGATGCCTACACCAGACATTGTATTTTTCTCTTATCCATCACACCATGTTAACCTATGGGAGTGTACATCGTTGATGAATGGAACACCCAGTGAACATACAACGTCCATCTGTCATGACAAGTTAGGCAGCCAGCATTCTAGGATGAACCCTATGTAGCTTGCTAGAAAGGTCACAGGAGAAACCTAAAATGGTGGTTTATGTGTCAAAAAATGCTACATAATTCATAAGCGCATCACATATATTATTAAAATCTGTACATGGAATAGCAGTACTCTACATTATGCCTACATTGTACACAATTTACCATAAAAATCTCAGTTGACATATTTTTGATTTTAAATAAAAAATTATAATATTGTTTTAAAAAAAAATAATCTTTTTTTTGTCCTCATTCACATCTGACCGCAATAGCCAATCCAAGACGTCTGTACCAAAAGAGACCTGGCAGGAGCGGCCGTGGAGACTTTCCACCTGAGCGTACACCTACGCTCAGGAGGGTACTGTCCCAAATGGGTATGGTCACTCTCAATTTGGTCAGATAGAAATCGGCAGCTGATACTGAGGCTTGAGGAAACGAGGGAGGGAAAAAGGCCCATCCCAGCAAAGAGAGATCCAGAGAGGTATAATCATAGGATAAGATTATTCTGCGTCTTTTTCCAGCCATCTTAATAAGAAGTTCCAGAGGGCCTTCTTCCTCTTGGATGGGTTTCCTCTTAGATCTCACTTAGATATTGACAATACAGATTCTAACCAGACCGAATGCTGAGGAGGCAAACTCTCCACCCACCTACAACAGATTTCCCTTCTTGCTAAAAGTATGGCGTAGAATAAGAAAGATCTGGGAGGGCCTGTGACTTCATCCAAAATTCCAAAGATAATCAGAGAGAGGCTTACCCTGACTAGCAACCGCAGCATGTTTGAGATAGTCTTACATACCTTCACCCAAAAATCAAAGATAACCGGACATTGCTGGAACATGTGAATATCCGATGCTCTCCCTAGACCACATTTCATACATTTAACAGGAGGCCCTTCTGACATCTTTCACAGCCATTGTGTTAAGTAGACCCATTGAATTGAAAAGAGCTAGTTTCTCCTTAACCAGACCGGCTTGACAGTAAGAAACAAAGTACTCATTGATACTTGCCAGAATTGCTCCCACTGCACTCCCGGCAGACAAACGCCCCACAGGTCTTCTGGAAATCTGAAGTCCCCATCTATGGCTTATTGAATTTCCCAGTACCAGGTAGATACCTATTTCCTACCCGGGGGTTTCACCATCAAGTGTTCTTCTAAAAAGTTATGCTATGCCAAATGGAGACTTCAGATTTTAGGCCCAACTTCTCAATTAGATATACTTAAAATTGGAGAATCCCCCACGACCCCCCCAGAGTGCTACATAGCATTGACCAAGGTAGTAACGAGCCATCCTGGACAAGGTCGCCCCATACGCTGAGTCCTGCATGTCTTAATGGCTGAGTTAATGTATCCTTTAGGCATTCCGGTGTTCCAGGAGAGTCCCAGAGGGAGGTTAAACTAGAGAAATAGCTTAGACCCGTCAGCCGCCTGATGCTGGCCCATATTCTGCCCATGGTCTGTAACACCTTGAGCCTTATCTTCTTAAAGTACTTGGGGTCTCCGAACTTAAACATGAAGCCATCCTTGCCTATATTGGCCCCCTTCAACATGGCTGAAAACATGGACCCCACACCAGAAGAGTCGGGGATTTTAGGAACATTCTAGAGTTGGTCAGTTGAAAGGTCCATGCATAGTACTGCAAGTCCGGGAGAGATAATCCCCTTTTCCCTTCTACGTTGCAGCTTATTCCAAGAGATCCTGGTTCCTTTGTAGGCCCAGATGAAAGAGTTTATGGCCTGCTGAGTTTGTCGATGTAGGGCTTGCCAAAATGTAAAGCAATTGTGTTAAACAAAAAAGTAATCTTTGGTAATATTATAATTTTTACCAAATTCACCCTCCCAAAGATTGACGGAGGGAGGCGGGCCCAACTTTTCATAAGCCACGAGCATTCCCTTATAGCATTTAACATATTGACTTCAGTGATTTTATCTATCTCCTGTACTATATTCAGCCCCAAATATCTCATCACTTTTTTGGTATGATAATGACCCTCCTCTAAGTTCCATGTCATAATCTCTGTTTTTTCTGAGTTTACCTAATACCCTGAGACCTTCCCAAACTCCTCTGCAAGTTGGTAGATGGCCGGCAAAGCAGCAGAGAGGTCCAAGGAGTACACCATTATGTCAACAGCGTAAAGGGCTACTTTTCTCTCCCACCTCTCATGCCTAAAGCATGGAATGCTCCCCTCATCTCTCAGCTTCTGAGCAAATGGCTCGATGTAGAGGTTAAAAAGGAGGGGGAACAGTGGACAGCCCTGTCTGGTGCCCCTAGTTATTTTAAAAGATTTGGTTAAGTTGACATTAACCAGCATTCTAGCTGATGGATCTTGATAGATCAAGCCTATGTTGTACTTTTCTAACACAACCGTCAGGTACACCCAGTTGACTCTTTTGAATGCCTTAGTAACGTCTAAGGCCATCACTGCCAAAGGGAGCAAATACGTTGAGGCCAGGTCTATCGCACCAATGAGGTAAAATGTGAGTTTGTGCAGGTGTTTGCCCTTAACAAACCCCTTCTGATTGCAAAGCAAGATATCCCCTACCACTGTGCCCAGCCTATCTGCTAGACTTAAGCAAAGATCTTATAGTCCGCGTTGAGCAGCGATATAGGTCTGTACGACTCACAGTTGGCAGGATTTTTCCCTGATTTTAATAGTATAGTGATAGTTCCCTCACCCCAGGAGCCAGGTAGTTTACGCCGGAACTTAAGATCTCATTAAACAGCAGGGTCATAGCCGGAATTAGGGCATTGCCCAAGTTCTTATAGAACTCTGTTGGTAGCCCATTCGACCCTGCAGCTTTTCCCTTTTTGCTCGACTGTAGAACTCGCTAACCTCCTCCTGAGTGATTTACTGCTCCAAGAGGTTCTGTACTGTAGTGATGCGTCTAGAGGTTTGATTTTATTCTAGCCCAGACACTCCTCTACTTTGTCCTTGTTGACTTCCCTATCTTCAGTATACAGATTCTGAAAGAAGTCGTAAAAGGCTCCCACTATTTCAGTAGTTAATTTGACCCTGCTCTCTGTGTCCTCTATTTCCCTTATCAAATTTCTTGTTTTTACTTTCCAGGCCAGCAATCTCCCTGCCCCTTCTCCATACTCGAAATGAGCCAGCTTACTGCCTCCAACCTCTTTGAAATCCTCATCTGCAAGATATTGTCTAACTGCTCCTTCAATTTCTTCAATTTATTTACATCTCCCTACCTCGTCCCCAGTTCGCCACATGCCGCTATGCTGGCCTCTAAAATCTTCATGTCCGTTTCTATTTGGCTGACCTCCTCTCTACAGCGCCTGTTTCTGAAGCATAGTCTGCTTGTAATTTTCCCCATTAGATAAACCTTCAGGGTGTCCCAAACTATCAGTGTGGATGGAGGCTGTCCCGATGTTATGATTTAAGTAACCCTCTGTCTCAAAACTCATATAATTAATTTCGTCTGAATCATACAGTAACGTCCGGTCCAACATCCAGACTCTCTCAACCTTTCACTTTTTCAGCTCCAGATCCATATACACCCCCGAGTGGTCAGACAAGTGGGCCGTCAAGTACCCAATGTCCTGGATTCCTTATCTCAAACTTAGACTGACCAAGAAATAATCTATTCTAGATCTATGGCCATATTTCCTATTATGATAGGAGGCACCAAGCTGGAGACCAGCTCTCGCCCTCCAGATATCACAAAGCCCCGACTGCTTCATCATTGATTGTAAATATACGCACGATTTAGGAGCAGCTGTCGCTCTGCTACTTATCGATTTATCCAACATGGGGCCTAGTATAATGTTAAAATCACCGGCCTTAATTACAGGACCTGGAAAAGCTAACAGATTGGTGAAGATTATCTTTAACGGCTCTGGGACATCACAATTCGGGCCATAATAACCTACTAGTGTTACCAAGTTACCCAGCAGTATCATCTTGAGGATGACCCAACTGCCACATGTGCTGACTTAAGAGTCAATAATATGTGCCTGAACTTGCTTCTTGATTATTATCGCCACTCCTCTTATATTGGTGTTGTGATCGGTGCAGATCATGTGACCTACCCATTTTAAGTTCTTAAAAATCACCATACATTTCCTCTTGATCAGATGAGTCGCTTGTAAAATAATTATCTGTACTGGAGAATCCCTAATATTGAAGAATTTTTGTCCTTCTCCCTTTGACACGTACACCGTTAACATTCCAAGATAGAAGCTGAATCATGAAACCATACAGGCCAGACCACTGCGTGTTTTTATGAGATAGCCAATCTAACTGAGGCGAATGAGGATTTTTTTGGAATTTTTTCCCCTATACGCTCCCCACCATGTGCACCTCTCCCAGTCCCCCACCCTGCTTTCCTCCCTCGAGAACCCAACCCAATATATCCCTGGACTTGATGTTAGTCCTAGTTGCTATGCCCGAAGGCGCCCCACCACCATATAACTTTCATGGGTGATCACTGTAGCTGCATACATTTTACAGGTAACTACCCTAGTTACCCCTCTACACTCCCTACACTCCCCTACATTTGCTGTCATTTTTGCAAGATGGAGGGAGGCTAGAAAGTAAGAGGAGGAGAAAAAAGGAAAATCTTCAAAGAAATTCGAGCAGACCCCGAAAATAGCTAACTGTCCCCTTTTTTTATGATCTCCAGAAGCTCATTGGCATCTATCTTGCTTGTTACATTGTACATTTTTTTTTGTGCATGACTTAAGAGGGCCGGAAATTTGAGTCGAGCCACAGACCCTAACTTTTTAAACTCGTTGAGTTTTTTTCCCCAGCTCCAATTGCCTATCTAATGTAGCGCGGGAGAGGTCAGATCTAATTTCAAAAGGAATGTCTTTCCCTTTTAATGACTTTGTTTTCAGAGCCTTGGCCAGAATTTTCTCTTTTAATGAATATGTGTGGAAGTTCAGTAAGATCTTTCAGGGCTTGACTTTATTAGGGTTCCTTCTCAAGGGATCCCTTTGCACCCTTTGGATGTCTTTACTTAGCTCCTCCTCGGTCTCGTCCATCTGTACTGCATCTTTAAGTAGTGCAACGATGAAGGTCCTAAGATACTCTCCTTCTTTCCCTTCTGTAACATTTAGGATACGCAGGTTGTTTCTCCTTGAGTTGTTCTACAGCAGCTCCAGTTTATCCAGAACTCCAGTTCTTCCTTTTTAAGAACTACTATATCTGCTTTTGCGGCACTCAGTTCATCTTTTAACTCCCCTATAGAGTTCTCCAAAGTCTGAGTCCTGGTGTTTAAAAGATCTATTTTCTTTTCCAGGCACTCACAGAAACTCCTTCTCTCTCCCTGGTTTGATTCTGAATCTGCGAACCCCTTCTTAATTTCTTCTGACAGGGTATTAAACATAGCTTCCATAAGCACTGGTGATTTTTCCAAAGTACCATCATTTTCTGTAACAAATGTGCTGGGCCCAGTCCGAACCCCCTGGGAAATTGTCGTTAAGACCTTTGGTGATGCTTTTTCGCCACTCCAATAATGAGCGCCTGCTCCTAACTGCTCACAAGGTTTGACCCCTTCGATGCTCATGAAGGAGCTGTTCCGTCATGAGCATCGGTTGGGCTGTGCTTATGACGGAACCACTCCGTCATGAGCACAGCCCCTGGGGGAAGCGCTGGCGCTCCCCCCCTGGGGCATCAATGTTGGCACCTTAGCGGGGGATGGCAGCGGGAGAGTTTCCGCTGCCACCCCCGACCCCCACCACACTTCCCGATCACGTCAGCGTGCACTGCGCACGCCGACGTCATCAGGAAGCGCTGGACGCGCTGGAAACCATTTGTTTCCAGCGCGTCCACGGAGGAGCAGGTAGGTTTTGGTCTCCGGTGGGGCGGGGGGGGGCCAAATGTAGATGCCCTTGAGGCATTGGAGGAGAGGAAACAGTGTTTCCTCTCCCCTGATGTCTCAATGCAGGGTATTCCTGGTGCACGATCGCGCACAGCGTCGTGATCGTGCACCAGGAATGCCCCCACTAGACACCAGGGATGTCTTTTTGTGTGCAAAGGAAGCGACCCCTCGGGCAAGGGTCGCTTCCTAGTGGGAATATTTAAATTCAGACTTTTCTGCCCCCCGGGGACAGATCGGCCGTTCTTTGGCCGATTCTGGACCCGGGGGGGGGGGGCATAAAAGCCCACTAGAGCCACGGAATTGTTTTTTCAAAAATCGGAAGCGACCCCTTGGGCAAGGGTCGCTTCAAGGGGCCCTAATTTTTTTTAAAGTATATTCTGCCCCCTCTGGCAGATCAGTTTTTTTATTTGGCCTTTCTGCCCCCAGGGGGGCAGAAAACCCCACTAGACACCAGGGAATGTATCTATTTTTTAAATGGAAGCGACCTCTTGGGCAAGGGCCGCTTCCTGAGGTCAAATTTATTTAAAAATTAAATTCTGCCCTCCCTGGAGAAGGATAGTCTGATTTTTTGGGCGTTTCTGGCCCCAGGGGGGGCAGAAAAGCCCACTAGAGCCAGGGAATTCGTTTTTTTAAAATTGGAAGCGACCCCTTGGGCAAGGGTCGCTTCCAGGGGCCCTATTTTTTCTTTTTTTAAGTATATTCGGTTTGTTTAATTGGCCTTTCTGCTCCCAGGGGGCAGAAAACCCCACTAGACACCAGGGAGTGTTTTAAATGGAAACGACCCCTTGGGCAAGGGTCGCTTCCTTATGGGCCTAAATAATTTTTAAGACTTTTCTGCCCCACCCGGGGACAGATCACCTATATTTTTTGACGTTTCTGGCCGGGGGGGGGGGGGGCAGAAAAGCCCACAAGAGCCAGTGGCATCACCGGGCTCACACAAATTTCCCAGCACCCAGCGTTCCCCCAGGTATCCCGAAAGAAATGGTGCCTCACTTGTGTGTGAGGCCCAGTGAGGCGACATCAAAATTGCCTATCTCCAAACCACCTGGTTTTGCAAGGGGGGTCACCTGGGTTTTTGGCCCCGTGCTCGGCGGCCATCTAGGGAAACCTACCAAACTGAAAACTAGACACCCGGGGGCTTCCAGGAAGGTATGGCTTGTGTGGATTCCCCAACGTTTCCTTACCCAGAATCCCCTGCAAACCTCAATTTTAGCTGAAAAAAACACTTTTTTCACACATTTTTGTGTGGGAAAGTTGTGGCATAACCGGCCTCCCACAATTTGCCCACCACCCAGCGTTCCCCCAGGTCTCCCGATAAAAATGGTGTCTCACTTGTGTGGGAGGCCCAAGTACCCGCGACAGGCAAGGGCCCAAAACATAGTAAGGCAACATCAAAATTGCCAATCTCAAAACCACCTGGTTTTGCAAGGGGGGTCACCTGGGTTTTTGGCACCATGCTCGGCGGCCATGTAGGGAAACCTACCCAACCCACACATTTCTGAAAACTAGACACCCGGGGGCCTCCCACACAAGTGAGGCACCATTTTTATCGGGAGACCGGGGGAACGCTGGGTGGTGGGAAATTTGTGGGAGCCCGGTGATGCCACAACTTTCCCACACAAAAATATGGGAAAAAAGTGATTTTTTCGGCTAATATTAAGGTTTGCAGGGTATTCTGGGTAAGGAAACATTGGGGGATCCACGCAAGCCATACCTCCCTGGAAGCCCCCGGGTGTCTAGTTTTCAGAAATGTGTGCGTTGGGTAGCTTTCCCTAGATGGCCGCCGAGCACGGGGCCAAAAACCCAGGTGACCCCCCTTGCAAAACCAGGTGGTTTTGAGATAGGCAATTTTGATGTTGCCTCACTACGTTTTGAGCCCTTGCCTGTCACGGGTACTTGGACCTCCCACACAAGTGAGGCACCATTTTTATCGGGAGACCTGGGGGAACGCTGGGTGGTGCGAAATTTGTGGGAGCCCGGTGATGCCACAACTTTCCCACTCAAAAATGTGTGAAAAAGTGATTTTTTCTGCTAATATTGAGGTTTGCAGGGGATTCTGGGTAAGGAAACATTGGGGGATGCACGCAAGCCATACCTCCCTGGAAGCCCCCAGGTGTCTAGTTTTCAGAAATGTGTGGGTTTGGTAGGTTTCCCTAGATGGCCGCCGAGCACGGGGCCAAAAACCCAGGTGACCCCCCCCTTGCAAAACCAGGTGGTTTTGAGATAGGCAATTTTGATGTCGCCTCACTATGTTTTGGGCCCTTACCTGTCGCGGGTACTTGGGCCTCCCACACAAGTGAGGCACCAATTTTATCGGGAGACCTGGGGGAACGCTGGGTGGGGGGAAATTTGTGGGAGCCCAGTGATGCCATAACTTTCAGACACACCAAAATGAGTGAAAAAAGTGATTTTTTCAGCTAAAATTGAGGTTTGCAGGGGATTCTGGGTAAGGAAACGTTGGGGAATCCACACAAGCCATACCTTCCTGGAAGCCCCCGGGTGTCTAGTTTTCAGTTTGGTAGGTTTCCCTAGATGGCCGCCGAGCACTGGGCCAAAAACCCAGGTGACCCCCCCCCTTGCAAAACCAGGTGGTTTTGAGATAGGCAATTTTGATGTCGCCTCACTATGTTTTGGGCCCTTGCCTGTCGCGGGTACTTGGGCATCCCACAGTTGTGAGGCACCATTTTTATCGGGAGACCTGGGGGAACGCTGGGTGGTGGGAAATTTGTGTGAGCCCAGTGATGCCACACTTTCCCACACAAAAATGTGTGAAAAAAGTGTTTTTTTCAGCTACAATTGATGTTTGCAGGGAATTCTGGGGAAGGAAACTTTGGGGGATCCACGCAAGCCATACCTCCCTGGAAGCCCCCGAGTGTCTAGTTTTCAGAAATGTGTGGGTTTGGTAGGTTTCCCTAGGTGCCAGCAGAGCTAGGGATCACAAACTACAGCTAGGCGCTTTGCAAAAAAAGGGTCATTTTTCACTGCGAAATTGAGGTGTAACCACGTTGCATTTTGCGCCGTTTCCTGTCGCGGGCACTAGGCCAACCCACACAAGTGAGGTGCCATTTTTCTCGTAAGACTTTGGGGAACGCGGGGTGGGTGGAAACTTGTGGATCCACGCAGATTCCAGAACTTTCCACCACAGAAATGTGGGGAAAATGTGTTTTTTTTGACAATTTTTAGGTTTGCAAGGGATTCTGGGTAACAGAACCTGGTGGGAGGCAGTCAAGTCTCCCCATCCTGGATTCCCCTGGGTGTCTAGTATTAAAAAATGTATAGGTTTGCTAGGTTTCCCTAGGTGCCGGCAGAACTAAGGTCCAAAAACTACAGCTAGGCACTTTGCCAAAAAAGGGTCATTTTCCCTGCGAAATTGAGGTGTGACCACGTTGCGTTTTCCGCCGTTTCCTGTCGCGGGCACTAGGCCGACCCACACAAGAGATTTACCATTTTTCTCATAAGACTTTTGGGAACGCGGGGTGGGTAGAAATTTGTGGATCCCCCAGATTCCAGAACTTTCCACCACAGAAATGTGGGGAAAATGTGGGTTTGTTTCACAATTTTTTAGGTCTGCAAGGGATTCTGGGAAACAGAACCTGGTGGGAGGCAGCTAAGTCACCCCATCCTGGATTCCCCTGGGTATCTAGTTTTAAAAAATGTATAGGTTTGCTAGGTTTCCCTAGGTCCCGGCAGACCTATGGTTAAAAAATGACAGCTATCACTTTGCCAAAAAAGGGTCATTTTTCACTGCGAAATTGAGGTGTGACCATGTTGCGTTCTGCGCCGTTTCCTGTTGTGGACACACAAGTGAGGTATAATTTTTCTCGTAAGACTTTGGGGGAACATGTGGTGGGTGGGAATTTGTGGATCCACGCAGATTCCAGAACTTTCAACCACAGAAATGTGGGGAAAATGTGTTTTTTTTGACAATTTTTGAGGTTTGCAAGGGATTCTGGGGAACAGAACCTGGTGGGAGGCAGTCAAGTCACCACATCCTGGATTCCCCTGGGTGTCTAGTTTTAAAAAATGATTAGGTTTGCTAGGTTTCCCTAGGTGCCGGCAGAGCTAGGGTTCAAAAACTACAGCTAAGCACTTTGCCAAAAAAGGGTCATTTTTCACTGCGAAATTGAGGTGTGTCCACGTTGCATTTTGCGCCGTTTCCTGTCGCGGGCACTAGGCGGACCCACACAAGTGAGGCACCATTTTTTTCGTAAGACTTTGGGGAACGCGGGATGGGAAGAAATTTGTGGATCCACGCAGATTCCAGAACTTTCCACCACAGAAATGTGGGGAAAATGTTTTTTTTTGGACAATTTTTTAGGTTTGCAAGGGATTTTGGGTAACAGAACCTGGTGCGAGGCAGTCAAGTCACCCCATCTTGGATTCCCCTGGGTGTCTAGTTTTTAAAAATGTATAGGTTTGCTAGGTTTCCCTTGGAGCCGGCAGAGCTAGTGTTCAAATACTACAGCTAGACACTTTGCAAAAAAAGAGTACATTTTCATTGTGAAAATGTGGAGTGTTCACGTTGGGTTTTGAGCCATTTCCTGTCGTGGGCACTATGCCTACCCACACAAGTGAGGTACCATTTGTATCGGGAGACTTAAGGTAATTCAGATTTGTAAGGCAACTGTTATTACCTATTGATTTTTTATGCATGTCTGCCTTCCAAATGAAAGACATTGTGTATAAAAGAAGTAATTTTGAAAAATAACTGATAATTCTCATGCTAGTATGAGTATTCCCTATTTCGAAAATGTGCAAATATGTACTGTTTCTAAACTCTATAATTTGTTCCCATTTTAGAAATACATAGGTGTCTTTCATACCGATTTTTCCATGTATACATTTTCCCACAATAATTGCTATATACCCGGAACATAATAAAAAAATATTTCAAATTGCTGCTCAGTTTTTGACTCTGGGTTCGTCGGGTTCTTGGTGAACCTACAAGTCCTGTATATGCCCACATCCAGGAAGGTCCAGCGGATGTAACGGTATATTGCTTTCAAAGAGCTGTCATAATTAGAAGAAGTTACAGCTGAAAATGTTGACACAAAAAGCTGTTTTTTTCAACTAATTTTCAATATTTCCTATATTTAACTGTTAGTTTCTATCAAGAAACCTTGATGGATCTACACAAATGACCCCTTGCTGAATTCAGATTTTTGTCTACTTTTCCAAAATGTATAGCTTTCCAGGACCCATTATTACTTTCACACCCATTTCTACCATTAACTGGAAGGAGGTTGAAAGCACAAAAAATTGCAAAAATAGGCTATGTCCCAGAAAAATGCCAAAACTGTGTACAAAATGTTGGTTTTCTGACAAAAGTCTGCCATTCTCTAAAAGCTGGAAAAATGGTGATTTCAGCCACATAAACTATTTTTTGATAACATTTGCAGGGAAAAACCCAGACGCTTTCATTTGCAGCCCGTTTTTCCCATTTTTCCCAAAAAATAAATACATTTTGCTGTATTTTGGCTAATTTCTGGGACCCCTCCAGGGGAATCCACAAATCCTGGGCATCTTTAGAATCCCCATGATGTTGGAAGACAAGCATTGGAAATGCAATAGGTCTCGCATTTGTTGGAGCTGGAGCTATTGGTATTGTAAATGGCAATGTTTTGTACTTTGAAAAAGGTCTTGTGTTTGTTGGAGCTATTCACATTGTAAATGGCAATGTTTTTTATTTATCCTTAGGGTTTTATATAGCACGAACTTAACAGCCTCAGTTGTGAATTTCGATTCATTAAAGTTTTGTGAGCCCTGAAATTTGCACAAGTAAAGTGCTAACAGTAAAAATATGGGCACTGTTTAATAAACGAAGCCACTGCAATACAAGAGCAAAGGTGACCGAGTGACTGCTTCTGGGTTGACGGAGTTGCTTACACTCACTGGCCGTTAAAGCTAGCTAGCCCGCTACTATGAGTTTATCTAACTTAATGCTATGTTTTCTTATGTTATGTTATGCTATGCAATGCTATGTTTTGTTATGCTATGCTATGTTTTGTGTATGCTATGCTATGTTTTGTTATGCTATGTTTTGTTTTGTTATGCTATGCTATGTTTTCTTTTGTTATGCTACGCTATGTTTTGTTGTGTTTTGCTATGCTGTTTTGTTTTGTTATGCTATGCTATGCTTTGTTTTGTTGTGTTTTGTTATGCTATGCTATGTTTTGTTGTGTGTTGCTATGCTATGTTTTGTTATATTATGCTATGATATGTTTTGTTATGCTATGTTTTCTTGTGTTTTGTTATGCTATGCTTTGTTATGCTATGTTTGTTTTGTTATGCTATGCTATATTTTGTTTAGTTATGCTATGCTATGTTTTCTTGTGTTTTGTTATGTTATGCTATGTTTTGTTAAGCTATGCTACGTTGTGTTTTGTTATGCTATGCTATATTTTGTTTAGTTATGCTATGCTATGTTTTCTTGTGTTTTGTTATGTTATGCTATGTTTTGTTAAGCTATGCTACGTTGTGTTTTGTTATGCTATACTATGTTTTGTTATGCTATGTTTTGTTTTGTTATGCTATGCTATGTTTTGTGTTTTGTCATGTTATGCTACGTTTTGTTATGCTATGCTATGTTTTGCTATGCTAGGCTTTGTTTTGTTATGCTATGCTATGTTTTGTTATGCTATGCTATGTTTTGTTGTGTTTTGTTATGCTATGCTATGTTTTGTTATGCTCTGCTATGTTTTGTTGTGTTTTGCTATGCTATGTTTTGTTATGATGTTTTGTTTTGTTGTGTTTTGTTATGCTATGCTTTGTTATGCTATGCTATGTTTTGTTGTGTTTTGTTATGCTATGCTATGTTTTGTTATGCTATGCTGTGTTGTGTTTTGTTATGCTATGCTATATTTTCTTATGCTATGCTGTTTTGTTGTGTTTTGCTATGCTGTGCTTTGTTTTGCCATGTTTTGTTGTGTTTTGTTATGCTATGCTATGTTTTGTTTTGTTATGCTATGCTATGTTTTGTTTTGTTATGCTATGCTATGTTTTGTTGTGTTTTGGTATTCTATGTTTTGTTATGCTATGTTTTGTTTTGCTATGCTATGCTTTGTTATGCTATGGTATGTTTTGTTGTTGTTTGTTATGCTATACTATGTTTTTTCATGCTATGTTTTGTGTTTTCTTATGCTATGCTATGTTTTATTTTGTTATGCTATGCTATGTTATGCTTTGTTTTGATATGCTATGCTTTGTTTTGTTAGGCTATGTTTTGTTATGCTATGTGTTGTTGAGTTTTGTTATGCTATTTTTTGTTATGCTATGCTATGTTTTGTTATGCTATGCTATGTTTTGTTTTGTTGTGCTTTATTATGCTATGCTATGTTTTGTTTTGATATTTTTTGTTGCTATGCTATTTTTTGTTGTGTTTTGTTATGCTATACTATGTTTTGTTATGCTATGCTTTGTTGTGTTTTGCTATGCTATGCTTTGTTTTGTTATGCTATGCTATGTTTTGTGATGCTATGCTATGTTTTGTTGTGTTTTGTTATGCTATGCTTTGTTTTGTTATGCTATGCTTTGTTTTGTTATGCTATACTATGTTATGTTATGCTATACTATGTTATGTTTTGTTATGCTATGTTATGATTTGTTATGTTATGTTAGGCTAGGCTATGTTTTGTTATGTTATGTTATGTTTTGTTAAGTTATGGTATGCTATGCAATGGTATGCAACGCTAGGCTATGTTTTATTATGTTATGTAATGGTATGTTTTGTTATGTTAGGCTATGTTCTGTTATGTTATGCTGTTATTTTATGTTAGGCTAGGCTATGTTTTGTTATGTTATGCTATGTTATGGTGTATTAAACTACTGTGGATTTTAACACATCCAAAAGCTGATGAATGGAGCGGGCTTGCACGTCTTTGGGCTTGTGCGCGCTCCCCTCCCTCCCCCACCACAGTACTTTGCATTTTGCCCTGTGTTTGTAAGTGTGTTTTCATGTGGAATTAAGGTGCCTGGTGACGGGGCACTATCCGGCGCAGCAGTGGGATTAGTGTCTTAATACTGAAAAGTAGCTGTGAATTGTGGAAACCCCAGATTTTTGTGCGTGAAGTAAATAGCTTGCAGGAAGCACTCCAATACATTCGGGGACACAAATGAGGGCGCAGGAGGTGGCTGAAGAAGTGGTGTGGGTTAATCAGCAGAGAGCGGGAGGAGGAGGTGGTGGTTTAAAAGCAGGATGAGTTGTTAAAAACAATGGCGGGGGCTGGGAGGGTGAGTTAACACAACCAATGCATGTCAAAGGCAAAGCTGGCTGACGGCAAGTTGTGTATCCTCTTGAGTGCATACGTGAATGAGAACGAGTCAGGAGAGAAAACAGAGGAAATAAGATGCAGTTTTCAGAGAATGAGATTTGAGAGGAAAAGGGAGGCATTCGGCGTCGAGGGAACGGGATCAGAACGCTGTGCAAAAGTGCCATGTGTAAGGATTAGGCTATGCTATGTAATATGTAACTTCGGTCACTAGAGTGTTGCTGCAACTGAAAGAGAAAGGAGTGACGGGAGAGGAACAGAGCAGCAAGCGACGAACATAGGGGGTGACAGATCATAGGGGAAAGGTAAAAGAATAGAGACAAGAAGGGACTAGGCAATCGTCAGGAACTGTACAGAAGACACTACACAGGAGAGTATGAAAGCGTAGACAGTAGGACAGCGGGGAAGGAGAAACAGCAGGAAAGGGAGGAGAGAAGGACCAAAGGACATACAAGAGGGAGAACGAGCAGGAAAGGGAGGAGAGAATGGCTAGAGGACATAGGGGGGGGGGGGAGAAATGCAGTTGTGTAAACACGGAAGTATTCCACACATTAACCCCTTCAGTGCCCATGACGAGATAGTCTCGTCATGGAGCGCGGTTGCGCTGTGCCCATGACGAGACTATCTCGTCATGAACCCCGCCCGCTAATTCAACGCCCGGCACAGGGCGGGGAAAGGGCGGGGCACTGAAGAGGTTAATGTCGGTATGTTTAACGCATATCAAAGAACTCGGCTGGTAGAGGGCCCGGTGCTGACAGACCTGTTACCCGCTTTTACATAACACAAAATTAGAACATTTTCTGCAAGTGAAGTAAACTAAAGTAATTAAAAACAAGCGGAAGTGATCGCGTTTGCGATCAAACATCAAAGCGGCGAAAGTGAAAGTAATGGAGCAGAGCATCAAAGGGCTGGGTGAGAAGGGAGGGGGGAATGCAAGGGTCAAAGCGGCTAAAGTGAAAGTAATCGAGCAGAGCATCAAAGGGCTGGGTGAGAAGGGAGGGGGGAATGCAATGAGCAGAGGAGCAGCTGTGCGCGTGCATGTGATCGTGCACTCAAGGTTTAGGCCAGCCAAAAGACTGTGGGTAGCACTTTGAAAATCCCACATATAAAATGTCTCTTTGAGCCTTTGGCTCGCGAGACCTAAAAAGGACGCAAGCTTGGCGTGGATACCTTATGTGGTCAAAAAGTTACAGGGGCCTAAGCGCGCACTACCCCAAATAGCCAAAAAAAGGCTTAGCACAGGGGGGGGGAAAGGTCTAGCAGCGAAGGGTTTAATAGAGGGGGAGGCCTTCCCTTGGTGGCCATTTGCTCTATTGCAGGCGTGCCCACTGAGAACCTCTGCCTGTTTTGTAATGTCTACCACAGTGGGCTGCACCTTAAATAAGGACCTTAGAGAGGGGGTGATTTTTAGATTGTAGTCTTCAATTTTCTTTCTCTCTCTTCCTGATTTGATCCCTCGACCTTTCACCTCGGTCTGTAGAAAAGTATGTGCAGCGACAGCTACCTCTAAATCCTGTAGAGACCCTTGAGAGGGGAGAGGATAAGCCTTTCCTCCACCACTATTGGCCACCTTCCCCCTTGTGAGCCTTTGTTTTTACCCTTGGGGTAGAGACTTGTGTGGTTTCAAAAAGCCCACCTTGTCCCGTACCTTCATTCACTGGCTCCAACTTTGAAGGATCTTCATGCTCCAACTGCAATGTAGACAGGAGCTGCCTCTGTGGCTCCTCCGTCTTCCTGTGCTGACCGCTCTGTCTCCCTACGTCCAGGGCTGAAAGAACAGGACTTGTGCTGCCGCTTCCCACGGTGCCCCGGAGGAGACCGAGCTCAGCTGCTCTGCGGCTCCTCCTCAACTCCAGGGCAGCCGCCTCCAGCGAGTACTCGCGGCAAGAGCAGCCAATGCCTGCACCAGCACGACCCATCACATAATAGGCAGAAAGGTACCACGGTAGGACAAGCATTTACAATGCAACGGTCTCGGCATTGTTAAAGTTAGAGCTATTAACATTGCTCATGACAATGCTGTTTCTTTAAATGTTTTAAAAACAAAAACATAAACAAAAATAATGTCATGAGCAATGCCAATAGCTCTAACTTTACCAATGCCGAGACCATTGCATTGTAAATGCTTGTTTTCTTCTCCTTTGGTGCTATCAATATTTTCAACAGCTTGGTACCTCCTGAACACGCTTTATTATTGAATCCTAATTACAATTGACACATGTACGATTTTAATCTGCGTGCTCTGCACAGAGGCCACGAATTGGATGGGCATGTAGTCCAAACATATTCATGAGCCACTGACGAGAACTCTGAGAAACTCGCACAGCCTTGAGCTTCAACTCCAAATCTGTCAATCATACCCCATTGGGAGCAGCTACCCCTAACTGGTGCACGCCCAAGCGCCTAAGGGCACTGCGCTCACTGTAGGCGCTTCACAAGAGCCACACGAGGCCAGAAAAAAGAACTACAGAAAGATCTGGTAAAAGAAAATGCTCTTGGGAGACAGGGACACATACACCATGCAGTAGGAAGTAATCCCTGTGGAATCTAACTAGGAATGCATCACTGAATTAGATTCAGAAGGAATTCTGCACACATTGTCTAGAAAGAGTCACTCTTTCAGTTAAGAATATAAATCCAGGGCCCAATCGGGTCCGGTTTCAATGTCCGTGTCTAGTTATTGTCGGTGCTGAGCACTGGCAGGACCCGCCCCAATTAAAGCCCCAGGCCATACCTTCCTATTTTTGAAAGAAGCGGTGTATGAACTGAACGGGGTTTAACCCCACGTGAACACTCTCTTTCAGCCGTTTAAAGAAATATATACCGCAGGAACACGAAGACAGAAACGTCACTCACACTAACTCTCTACCAGAGAACTGAAAAATCCCATTTTGGGCAAGCAAGTTTTCTGTCTCCGAGTGAGGTATGCAGAATTTGTTGACATCCATCACCACTGACTGACCCTAGGCGCAGGTCTTCCGAGATTGTTGTAACATTCGGTGGGGGGGTGGGGGGGGGTTGCTTATTCGGTCTTCAACTGACAAAGACACATTAAAAAAAGACACTGTTTTTATTTTGGGCTTTTCGAGGCAATATCTCTAGGTCCCCGACGACAATGTGCGTCTCTCACTGGCTAGAACATTGAAAGTGCACGTGTCCACCCATCTCATTACTGCCCTACAGACCGGCCCACGTCTGGACACAACGGCCCCATTGAGGTCCAAGCCCAGGCCCTTAGATTTGCAGAAGGAGGGACGTGCCCTGTGGGGCAGCATAGAAACTGGAAACTGAACTCTGCAACATCAATTTACAAAGACTCTGATTCCCGCAACACCCCCTCCCCCCCCCCGTGACCCGACATTAAAAGAGTCACGGAATCACGCGCCATGTCCTGCTCTAAGAGAGTCCAGCACAGGGCCGGCGTTGTACACAGCACAGACCTGCAAATCACTCTAGTTTCACATCCCTAGCTGCAGGGGGAGGGGCGAGGGTGGGGGGGAGAAGATGCATTGTGCTAGAATGGCAACTTTACAAACACGAAATGTGAAGAGACAGCCCAGGAGCAGGGGCGTGTAATACAAGCATTTACAATGCAATGGTCTCGGCATTGGTAAAGTTAGAGCTATTGGCATTGCTCATGACATTATTTTTGTTTATGTTTTTGTTTTTAAAACATTTAAAGAAACGGCATTGTTATTTACAATGTCAATAGCTTAATCACTCTCAAATGCGAGACCTATTGCATTTGCACCCACACACAGATTAAGCTATTGACATTGTAAATAACAATGCCGTTTCTTTAAATGTTTTAAAAACAAAAACATAAACAAAAATAATGTCATGAGCAATGCCAATAGCTCTAACTTTACCAATGCCGAGACCATTGCATTGTAAATGCTTGTTATTCTTTACTTTTTGGCCATCATTCACTGCCTGAACAACAAGTATTGGAAAGGCATTAATTAATATGACAGGATATGTTGAAGCGGAAGACCCCAGGTCCCCTCTGCAGCTCACCGACAGGCTCCTGCCGTCAGCGGCGTGTCATCTCGCAGGCTTCACTCTTTGATTAATGCTCTTCAAAACTTTGCCTGGCCTTGCTCCGGCTCACGCGCACCCTCTGTCACACTTCTTATTACTTATGTATCTTTGCATCAGGGGAAAAAGCGGGGAACCGGAGGATGAAAAAAATGCTCCTTTCTCGGGTGACAGCCGCACGCCAGGGCTATTTTATTAAAGGTAGTAATCATAGGTGCCCCGGCTATCACTGCAGGATGAATGGTCTTGTCAGGAGCTCTACCGAGGCCGCGCGCGGAGGTGAAAAAGAAACTCTACCTTTTTTTTTCCATTTTATTTTTTTTGTTCCTCTCCTCTTTTTAATGCTGGCCACCTCTGCGTGCCTGAACTTGGACCCTCGACGTCGACAATTTCTCTGGCCCCCGACAGCACAATTAATTTCTCTCGCCCTCTTCGGGTGCCTCGGCGAGCCGCGCCAGTCCAGCTGGCCCACTGCTGATAAGATGTACCTTTTGATTTGTTTTGTCTTGTGATTGCCTTTTCTGTCACCTACAATGCCTGGCCCTGCCTGGAGACCTCCACTCTTGCTATGACTGACGGATCTATTTATCCACAGGCCGCTCCGGCCCCCCGCTCGCACCTCCTCCCCCTAGGCTCACTTGCCAAGGGAATAATAATAACACCAAAAGATTCACACACCCCGATGTGGGGGTCTAGATGTCAGTAAAGGGGGTCTCCGCCTAAAGCTTAGCTGGGGTGTGTGTATGTTTCTCTGCTTGTCCCCGTTCTTACAGCCGCCATTTTGTGCCAGACTCTGACAGAAGGGGGCCCACAGGGGACCAGGTTGCGTATTTTGTGTGTGTGTGTCTGTGTGCGCAGAGAGAGAGAAAATCCGCAGCCACAATAAAATACATCTGCCCGGGCCGCCTCCCCCTCTCTCCAGATAAAAGCCTGTCAGCGTTATTTTCCAATTCCGAGGCAGTTTGATTAATGGTGAAAAGCCACTGCGAGATGGACTTCTGGGTTTTACAAGTGCCGTCAGATGGCCCAGGGTTATACGAAATACACTCATACAAAAAAAGACACAATGAGGAAAGGTTGGGCAAAGAGAGGGGGCGAGAAACCGCGAGAGGAGGGAGGGAGCTGTGTGTATTTTGATCTCACGAGGCTCATGACTAAAAGCACACCACCGCCTTTCTCCGAGGCAGAGCAGAAATGCCTCGGAGAAACGCAGCGTCCTTTTCGGATTCGGGGGCGTGTTTTGCTGTTATCTTCTCCTTGAGACTTCTTGCAAAAAACACGCCCCCCGATCCGAAAAGGACGGGGCCTAATCTGAATGACTGACCTCTTCTCCAGTGGCTGGCCAGCATTCAAGAGGCCAGCCAATGGAGAACAGGGGAGAAGAGGGGCTGGTTCAAGCCCCTCTTCTCCAAGTCATTAAATCTCTCGACTTCCGGTTCTGCCTACGGCAGACCGGATGGTCCCGAGACCTAAAAAAAGAGGATTGGGGAGGTAAAATAAGCAGTATGGAATTTTAAACAATATAAAAGATTGTTGCGGGTTAGGCTGCTACTTCATGCTGGTTTCGGTGGTGGGCACGCAGACCTCCGGTGTGCAAGCTGGGCGCCATGTCCTCCCAGAAGTGCCCTGTAGTCGAAAAGAATATATATATTATGTTATACTTAGCTGTCAAGTTTACCTGGTCCATGTGTGATGTTTTTTTCCCAATGCATGTTTGTTTATTGCGTTCTGAGAGCTGCAGTTTTATTACTCTATTGTATAACTACACTACAAGTAATAGATTTTAATATATGAAAGCTGAACTTGAAAAGGAAATCATGGGGGCGTGGCCTAGCTTCGACGAAGATGGCCGCGTAAATCCTCAGCTCCGCCACAACCTCTTCCCCAGCATTAATCCTGTGACTTATCCTGGCCTCTGACACCTGATATGGCGTGCTGAGGGTGAACGGTGCCTGTCTGTGCTCTCCTGAGCTCCAACGCTGCCTCCAAACATAAGAAACAGGTCCCGTCTTTTGAGGCCTGTCCGCATCCCTGATGCCTCGGGCTAAAGTATCTCCTCGTGCTGGCGCTGTGAGCAGTGAGGGCGGCCACCTCGGACCGGAAGTCGCCGGTCGGCGGAGCGCACCGAGGTGGGCGAGCGCTGTGACGACTGTGCGCGGCGGCTCCCGGTCGCAGAGAGAATTGTGCTGCAGTCATCCTTGAAACCCCGCCTGGGCGCTTTTATATCGGCAGCCCGGCGCGGACTTCGCCAGGACTCTCCCGAGAGCCGCGCTGCCACCTGAGTGGTGAGTGACCCGTCGAGCCCCCCCCCCCCCTGCTGCTCTGCGGGTGGTCAGCGGGACTTCTTTTACAGCCCGTGGGACTCCTTTTACAACACATGGGTTTTGGGAGCGGACCCCTTGGAAATGGGCATTTATATCAGCCTACTGCCTGGAACCTACGAGGGGGAAAGTGTGCACCTGTGACCATCGTGGCGCTTTGTGCCTTCCACCATCGCAGAGCGAACCTGAGGCTACAGTATATTCTGCAGCTAGAGCCCTGTTGGTGTCTAGGGGGGTGTGAAGAGCGCCACTGATCTTGCACGTCTTACTGGACCCTATTCCGGCCGCGCTGCCTGATGTGAGGTTGTGATCGGGTGAGGGGATCTGCGCAGCACTAACAGTAAGCAGCTTGCCACGCTGTGAGCTGTCCTGGCCTTCAGATTTACGGACACACTCTACCACAGAGTCACCATGACTGCTGCTCTTCGATACTTCCCCGCCCCCCCCCCGGGACTGGAATAAATCGCAGCAAGTGAGAGATTGTCAGGGAAAGTAACGTGCACCACCACTTGCACACATCTCAAAGGTCACACAGGGCGGGCCCTACTATCCTCCTTGCAGGCCTTTCAGATCAGCGGGGACCGTCTAGACAGCTGCTGGTGTGCTCCCCCCCCCCCTCCCTTCCTGCCTCTCGCCCGAGAAGTGGCGGCAGGACCGGCCACAGTTGGTGAGCCTTGCTGATTAAATACACAATGGCGGGGAGAAACGACTCGGAGAAGAACGCAGCCCGGGGTCCCAGAACTACAAAACAGGTCCAATCTAACAAGCTCGATCGCTACACCCTCCCTAAGGGTTCACCTGCAGACTCACGCAACACATCTAAGGGGGCAGAAGACCTTGAGAGCACCGCCCCGGAGCTGACACTACTGGATGTCATGACAGCCATCAATGGAGTTAAGGATTCCCTAGAACACAAAATGGACACCATTTCCATAGACGTGAACCTAATCCGCGCCGACCTTACGAAAATGAACGAAAAAGTCAAGAATTTAGACATTAAAACCGCCAGTTTAACAGAAGATGTCACCCTACTCCAAAGAGCAGTGCAGGACTTTAAATCCTTCCGTGACATGGCCGCGCGCAAGCTGGATGATTGCGAGGGCCGCACAAGGCAGAATAACAATCGCATTCTTGGTGTGCCTGAAAAGGCGGAAGGGCCAGCTCCGGATCTATTTGTAGAGGAACTCTATACTTAATCCCCTTCGACCTAAAGGCCTGGGAAAATTCTTTACCATTGAGAGAGCGCATAGAGTTCTGGGCGGGCGGCCCTAACCTGGTGCACCTCCACGCCCATTGATTGCACGGGTTCTCAACTTTCGAGATAGAGATGCGATCCTCCAACATGCTCGGACTGTAACCCCCCTCCGCTATGAAAATGCGGACCTCTCGTTCTTTCCTGACTTTACCCAACTGGTCCATCGACAACGTCGAACATTTATGACCATTAAGAGGAGGCTTAGGGAAAGAGGACTCATATACGCCATGATATTCCCGGCCTGTCTTCGCGTGGAGGCGGAGGGACGAGCTTGGTTTTTTGATAATCCTGAGGTAGCCTCAGACTGGCTCGACAACCGAGTGGACAACGGAGCTAGAGACAGAGATGGAGATGATGATCCAGATTCGCAGGGCCGGGGGTGAGACCTGGGGGAGGCAGTTGGCCCTCTCACAGTTTGACCGGGTAGCGGGATGCGGTGGATCATATTGTCAGATTCAGATTATTGTAGTAGCCTAGTGCCTGGGATGTTATCCTGGTAGAGACTTACAATTTATAGGATTGCCGGGGGACAGGAGGACGGAGCGTTGATATTTTTTCCCCCTTCTTTTTCTATGTTTAGTTAACTCACTGGGGCGACAGGCACTCTGCAAGTTCAGACTGGGCAATTTTACGCCTAGGGGGCAGGGTAGCAGGGTGGGGGGTGTTGGGAGTTGGGTGTGGGTGGGAAGTAAGCATAGGGATAGGTGTGAAGGATATGTATGATTGGTTTGTGTTAGAGTTGTTATTTCGGCAAAACTTATAAGTTACATGACCAAAGCAATGAACGACGTTTGTGGTAATGATGCATATGCAATGGGGTAATAGTGCCAGGATCCTGAGCTGGAATGTCAGCGGGCTTGGAGGCAAGGTTAAATGAAGCATAGTTCTCCAATATCTTAGGAAGCAATCCCCAGACATCGTCCTGCTACAGGAAACGCACTTAATGGGCAGCTCATGTAAAGCATTGTGTAGATCTGGGTACAAATTGGTGGCGCATGCAGGATTTACCACAAGTTCCAGAGATGTGGGCATAATGTTGAAAAACACCTTCCCGCTCAATGTAGACCGTACTTGGACGGATGACAGGGGCCGCTACGTAGGTATCACTGGGTCCTGGGAGGGACGAACTATCACACTAGTCTCCGTCTATGTTCCGCCTGGCCTCCAGACCACCACATTTCAGGACCTGCGTGCCACTCTCCTCTCATTGCCCGAGGGGGTGTTACTACTGGGAGGGGACTTCAAATCCGTGGGGTCGGGTGTACTAGATCGCCACCCACCACATGAGCTAGGGCCTTCACATAGATGGCTGCCAGACTTTCTCGATACTGTGGGACTGGTGGATGGCTGGCGCACCTATAACTCTGACAGTATACAGTACACTTTTCAATTCAATTCAAAAACTTTATTTCGACAATTAAGTCATAAAAGTGTCATACATCAGCCATTTACATCATATAAGTTAAAACAAAACAAAACCTATTTACCAGCATGGTTAATTTACTTAAACGCCATGTGTTGCACTAATCTTCATTTTTAATAAACAGTGTTACAACCTGTACCTCCAGGTGATTAAAGACCTTTCATATTTAAACGAGAATGTTTGATCCTCCTCTACACTAGTCTACCAAGGCAACAAAATATCCTGGTCTGGGGATGGGTAGATAAATAAATAGTTAAATACATGACTACAATTGGGTGCCTATTTATTGTGTACTTTCATAACGAGCTGTCTGGACCGTATTATCCAAGCCCACTTGATATATTTTGCCATTGCAATTGCAAATATCTGGCTCGAATCTGTACACAAAATTCTTAATGCCTCCTCGTGCTTTCTGGTGCCTATGAGCCGACAGACGGGTAATACCCATTTTTTACGTGGAAGCACATAAAGGGGACAAAAGAACACAAAATGGCTCAAGGATTCGGACGTATCCCTACATTTAGGACATTTGTCCACGGACCCTTTGGCCCATTTAGAAGTAAATGTACAGATAGGGAGGGTACCTATCCTAAACTGAAAGTAGAGTTTACGATCAGTTGGTGTTTCGATCAACCCCCAAAATAATTCCTGTCTAAGATAGGCCTTTATTTCTAAGAATCTAGCTGTTAATTGGGATGTGCTCCCCTTGGAAGCTGATTCCGTAGCGATCAATTCCCAATACTTAGCTTTCACAGTTTCTTTTGAAGGGAAGACCGCTTTTTGGGGGTCATCCCATAAATTGCTCCATCCTAGTCTATGAAGTAATGATTTGATAGACCTCAGCCAATCTATTTTACGGAAGATGTCTTTCTCCATTATTTCTTTTAGGCCCAAGGCGTAATGTTTGAGCTCCTCGGTTGACCAAACCCTACGCCAATACAGCAATGGCCGCAAGTTAGCAGTGTCTTGTACACTTTTCACTCGGGGGCTCATGGTAGCCTATCTAGATTAGATATTATTTTGATTCCCGCCTCTCAAATTTCACTTATCCATGAAATCAGGCACCTAGCTAGGGACATTTCTGATCATTCACACTTTGGGTCCATATACTCCTTGATCAAGCTCAGGTGGGTAGGGTAGTCCCTATTAACTCCTGGCATCTCCGCAACCCCAAAACCCGTCAAGAACTCACAAAGACAATAGATACATACTTTACCGAAAACCTGGGTATGGTGGACTCATCCCAGACAATATGGAAGCATTTAAGACAGTGGTAAGGGGAGAGGCCTTGTCGCTGATATCCGGACAAAAGAAGGAAAGATATAAAGAAACTACGAGTGTAGAAGACGAGATTTATCGCTTAGAGCAGTAGTTCCCAAAGTGTGCGCCGCGGCACCCCGGTGCGCCGCGATTAGAAGCCAGGGGCGCCGCGCAGGATGTGGGAGATTGCAGCCGCAGCGCAACACTCGTTGTAAAAGACTCCGATGCAGCACCAAAGCTCCGATCCCCAGCAGCATTGGAGAGGCACAGCGGGATGGCAACACTCACACCTTCAGCCCCGTCATGAGCTGTTAAGTCGTGTTTGAAGGTGACTGAAAGGGAGGGGCTGCAGCTTCGGTCGCAGGGGCATCTTTTCAGATGCAAACAACCCTGAATGCGTCGTGTCATGTCTCTGCAATTTAGAGGGGCCTCACACATTCCCTTCCTGCCCAGGGCCATAAAAATCGTAGAACAGGCCCTGATTACACCGAGGCAGCACGTGGTTCTCTCCACAGAGTTTAATTCATGTTACTAAATTGTAAGAAAACCTCGGTTCTTCAAACATCAGTCTAAAATGTAATAAAATAAAGACATGGCACAATCGCACCCACACTGATTAACAGTATGGAGGACAATCCGTTAAATCAGTTCTCTTGGAGTATCTCCTTTAAGTACTGTACATCACAGTGGGGGATGGCAAAACGAACATTTTTGACAGAGACCCTGTCGTCTCGTTGTCTTGTCCAGGAGGGGGTGAGGAGCCCTACCCCACCCTGGAAGAGACACAGATGATACTAGAATACTGCATGCCCACCCTGGTGGATCCTGTTCCCCCTCATGTGATGGCTCCTGCCCCCCCCCAAAACCTGTGATGGCTCCTGTCCCCCCCACCTCCCCCCCTATGGTGGATCCTGTCTCCGCCCTGGGTGGTTTCTGTCCCAGTCCTGGAATGGCTCCTGCAGCGAGGGTGAAGTTCTTGATGGGCCTCTTCTCAAAAAGGCTCAGCTCAAAATTAATATGAAAAGGTGAGCGAGTGAGTAAGTGAAGGGATGGGTGGATGGCTGGATGAATTAGTGAAAGGGTGAATGGATGAATGAAAGATTGAATAGATGAGAATGAGAGAGGATGGATGGATTGATGAGTGAGTGGAAGGATGGATGAGAGAAAAGGTAAATAGCTGGATGTATGGGTCGAAGGGTTGCTGGATGGGTAAAAGGGTGGATGGATGAGTGAAAGGATGGATGTGTGAAAAGGTGGATGATGAGTGAGTAAGTGGGAGGATGGGGGTGTGAAATTATGGATGGCTTGATGAATTGATAAGTGCAAGAGTGGATGGATGGATGAGTGAAAGGGTGGATGTAAGGATGGATGGATGGGTGAGTGAAAGGGAGGGTAGGCGGACAAAAGGATGAATAGATGAGTGAAAGGATAAATGGATGAGAGAAAGGATGGATGAGTGATCGGGTCAATGGATGGATTAATGAGTGGATGAGTAGATGGGTGGGTGGGTGGATGGATGGAAGGATGGCTAAGTGAAAGGGTCGATGGAGAGAGAAAGGGAGGATGGATGGATGACTGAAAGGGTGGATGGGTGGAAGGAGGAGTGACTGGGTGGATGGATGAGTAAGTGAAAGGATGGCTGGATGGGTGAAAGGGTAAATGGCTGGATGGATGAGTGAATGGATGGATGGATGGATGGGTAAATGGATGGATGGATGGGTAGAAGAGTGGATGGATGCGTGTACATACTACTGCGCGACCTCCTCTGATGTGTCTGTAAAACTTACTTATTGTCCTGACACCTGCCTTTTAGAACTGCACCAGCAGGACCCAGCACACTTAAAACACTGGGTAGAGGGGATCTGGTGAGCCATCTTGGGTTCATCAGAGCCCACCCCATGTAAACTTCTTGTAACGCCACAGAGCTCCTTGAGCCTTTCTCTAGCAATTGAGATGTACTTTATAAGATCTTTGTGATTGCAAATAAAGTTTTATGATGGTGATGGCTACTCTCTGAATCCTTCATCACGTATAGGCTTGATTCTTCATGTAGACCAGTGGTTCCCAAACTGTGCGCCGCGGCACCCCGGTGCGCCGGTAAAAAAATGGTGGGGCGCAACGGCCCACTGCCAAGTGGGTCAAGGGAGCCATGGGTCAAAAAGTTTGGGAACCACTGGCTTAGAGAGAAAAATGGAAATGGCAATCACACTTGACTTAACTCACTTTGCGATTTAAACAAGATGAATATAAGGCACTAATGACAGAAAGAGCGAAGATGTTGGGGAGAGAGAAACTCGGTAGGATCTATGATCTCGGAGATAAGACCGGGAAACTAATAGCCTGGCTTGATAAACGCGAATTGGCAAATAGATTGGTCCCAGTCCTATAAGATGTTAATGACGTTAGCCTGACTGACATCCAAGTTGTAGCAAACTGCTTTGCCAGGCACTTTGACTTAATTTACCCCGCAGAGGCGTCCTACACCAAACACAAATCTTCCGAACTACTACAGGACATCAAACTCCCCACTCTTTAGTCAGAAGATCAGTGTCTTTTAGACAGCCCCCTAACAACAGATGAGATAGCGCAAGCAATTAGGTCACTGAACTCGGGGAAAAGCTCTTTGCCCGAACGGTATCCCAATAGAATTATACAAGCTCAGCCCTGACAGGCTGTCCACTCATCTTAAAAGCATGTTTGAGGAAAGTAGAGAATTAGGTATGTTACCATTTGATCAACGTATGGCTACCATAGTAACCATACACAATGAAGGTAAGCCCAAAACATACTGTGCCTCCTACAGGCCGATTTCCCTCCTCAATGCGGAACCCAAGATCCTCGCTAAAGTTCTAGCCAACCGTCTCATTAATGTAATTTCAGGACTGATACACCCGGACCAGTCCGGCTTTATTCCACATAGGAACACTGCATTAAATCTGCGCCGTGTCTACGGTGTCTTAGACACAGCGGGCACAATACTTGAACCGGCAGTCTTCGTGTCTCTAGATGCCACTATGGCATTTGACACTATTGAATGGCCTTACCTCATTGCAGCCCTCCGAAAGTTAGGATTCGGCAAGGAATTCATACGGTGGGTCCGTCTCTTGTATTCGAAATCCATGGCTCAGGTCGTGGTACTTTGTTCTGAACCGGGGCACCCGCCAAGGATGTCCACTCTCTCCCCTACTTTTTGCGTTAGCGCTGGAACCACTAGCCGCATGTATCCGACAAGACCCGGTTGTCCGTGGTATGTGATGGTCACCTGACTGGGAGGACCGCATCTCGCTTTATGCAGATGATATACTACTTTACTTAACGGAGCCCAAAAAGTCCCTTATAGCAGTTCTTGACATCTTAGCCGTGTTCAGTAAATATTCTGATTTCAGGATTAACTGGTCTAAATCCCACCATTATGTTCTTCGGGGAGGCCCTCCTGCTCTACCCCACATTGTCCCATCCAAATTAGTACTACTGGGTTGAAATACCTGTGTATATTTCTCTCCCTAGATCCTATACTCCGCTACGAAAATAATCTTCTCCCACCATTGTTCCGCCTTAGGCGAGACATTGCCAGCTGGAAGTCCCTTCCCCTCTCCCTATTGGGCAAGGCAGCTCTTTTTAAAATGATGTCCCTACCCCGTTTTCTCTATGTTTTGCAGAATACACTTGATCCAGTCCCCTCGAAATACTTCAAAGAAATCGAAAGCCTCCAGAGAGACCTGTTATGGAACGGGTCATGACGTATAGCCGAGTAAACTCACATTAAAATGGTACGATGGTGGGATCAGCCTACCTGACATTAAAAAATACTACTGGGCTGCTCATCTGGCAGCCATTAACCATAGTACTTACGGTGATCTCACCAATTCGGGCTATCAGATGGTTAAGTGGCTCCTCCCCGGAGGGAACTATAATCGTTCTCTCTACTCAACACCAAATAGATCCAGACTTACGTGACCCACTGGACACTCTGTTAAAGTATGGCATGCAGCGAATAAATCCCTGGGGTGGGATGTTAAATTGACGATGGCTACCCCCTTATGGGACTCAGCAAAACTTGGCAATCTGTGGTCCTCGAAAGGATTTGATAAATGGGATCTAATTGGCATATCGCAAGTCAAGGATCTGTGGGTACAGGGTGGAGTGAAACCCTTCGCTGCCCTTCAGACTCAATACGAACTTGCTGATGCCGAACTCTTTCGATATAATCAGGTTAGCCATGCATTATGTTCTCTCATCCCTAGAGGCACATCCCTTCCCGACTCATCCCCGTTAGAGGACAGAATATTAGATGGCCATGTTCCAGACAAGACCATTTCGCTAATTTACAATAAACTAATAAACCACATGGACGACCCTCTTTTAGCTCTGAGGGAGAAATGGGTAGCTGATGGGATAGAATTGGACGATGAGGATTGGCAGGAAGCGGTCTCTTCGCCCCGGGTGGTGGCCATTCCGGCTCGATTACGGCTCGTCCAGCTTAAAATCCTGCACAGAGTATATATGACTGGCCCTCGGCTGGTGATGATGGGAAGAGCCGAAACAGGGGAATGCCGTAGGAAATGTGGCCTCACCGGCACGTTTATACACATTATGTGGGAATGCACCCAAATCCAAAGGTACTGGAAGGAGGTTCACAAAGTGATGAGCGCAGTATTGACTGTCCCTATTCATCCGGAGGCACGCAGGTGCCTACTAAACATTTGGGAACCGACTGATCTGAACATTCACCAAACACAATGGGCAACTTTGGGTTTCATGCTGGCAAAAAGAAATATTGCACAGGCTTGGGGAGCGACAGCCCCTCCTAAACTAGACGGGTGGGAGAATGATATGGACTGGTGTATGTTTAGAGAGAAGACAGTGTTTACAGCCCGAGGTTGCCCCAAAAAATGGGCCTGCATTTGGTCACAGTGGAACTCCTATCGTGGAGATATTTGTACCCCCCCCCACAAAGTATGGAGCTTGACGATTTACTTCCCCCCTGAAAGTCCTCTGTTGGACTTGGCCCTTCTGGCCAGTTCACCCCTAGAACTTTTTGCATTATCTTAGCCTTTTTCCTATGTTGTACTAGTGGTTTTAGGCCTCTAGGCGCTTTCACACTGTGTCCCAGTGGAAAGTGCGTGCGCTCTGTGTATGTTTAGTGAGACTGACCTGCCCTCCCAAATAAATGCATGGGGGATCTGAGTGACCGTGTTAAGTCCTGATGTGAGAGGAGTGCAGGGTCTAGTTTGGTATGTGCAAACTCGTGAGAGTGTATGCTGCGTAATGATGTGTGCGGCATTACGGTGTCTCGTGTAGAAGTGCCACTTCTAGAAGCTGGCCTGTCTGTATAATAAATGTGCAGTGACTGTCTGGCTTGCATTTGGTTGGTGTGTCTGTCTCCAGGAGTCAGGATGGGTCTGCCCCGGTGGTGAGTGGAGAGAGCTGCATGTTGATGGCAGGGAGGCGTACACCTGGGACCTGAATAGGTCGGGGCTTTCCCTACACAATGCTGGCTCCACCCCCTGTGGTGCATCTGATGTCCCTGGCCTGTCCTGTGAATAGGGAGAGGGGCTGAGCAAAAAAAAGTGCCCAGGAACCAGTTGCATCTGGTTCGCCCCTTCCCTGCATCTTTGGAGACAAAGGATTCTGTGTATAAAAGAGGGGCTGTGACCCCATGAAAATGTTCTTGTTCTTGGACTAGAAACGACCAGGGGCGTGCTGCTGCTGGGGCCCAGGGGAAGGCTTGCCTCCCTGGGCCCTGCCCAGCCCCTGGATGCCTGATGGACTTCTGGGACCTTTGGGGATTCATTTTTCCTTGCCCCAGGACCTTTGCCTTCTTCTAGCGCCTGGGAGCGCTTTTACTTATTTGGCCCTTTATTTGAGGAAGAGCGCGGAGGCCTTGCTGTGCTGTTTCCCAGGAGAGAGAGGGAATCCCCAGCTGAGGGATTCCCCCGTGATGCTGGCCTTGCGGGTGCCCACCCCACTTATCTTTTGCTTTTGGTGCGCAGGTGCCCACCCCGCTGGTGTGAGCCCTTGAGGGTGCCCACCCCGCTGGTTTCATTGTTTCATGCGGGTGCCCACCCCACGTTGTGTGCCTTAGCGGGTGCCCACCACGCTGTACATTTTGCATTACGGAGGGATCCTACCCCTCATTGCTGCTGAGATCGCCGCTGGCGCCCGCGGCCCGCCTGGTTGTGGGCGGGGCCGCCGGACGGAAGCAGAAGTGCCGGCATACGTGTTGACGCGGGGCTCCCAGGCTCGAGGGAGAGCCCTGCGGTGATGGCCGGATTGAGGAAAAGCCCTGGGTCCCTGGAGGGGGGCCGGGTGAAGAATCCAATGGATCCAGGCAGGAGCCCACCCCGCGCTGGACCTTGAGGGAGAAGTGGCGCCGCCAGAGACCCGGAAGAGAGAAGTCCTCCCCCCGTCCAGAGCCGGTGAGTTGAGACGGCTACGGGGGGAGGCTAGGCGCATTGGTGGTGCCGACTGCGGCCCTGTGGTGGCATTAGCGCTGAGTGGTCCCGCAAGAGAGCGGGCCACTCCGACAAAGGGGGCATGTTTATCTTAAGAGCCCCGTGTGGCTCCAACGCTATGGGGGCATGTTTATCTTAAGAGCCCCGTGTGGCTCCAACGCTATGAGGGCATGTTTTGTTTTTAAGAGCCTACGCGCTCCAACGAGGATGCAAAGCTTCTGTAGAAGTTCCATGTGGGGCCAGTGAGGGCCCCGTTGCAGTCAGAGCGGCCCCGTCTAGCAGCGGGCCGCTCCAACGAGGAGTATAATTATCTTAGAGCCTGATGGCTCCACCGAGGGGGCAAGTGCTTTCTCTTTCTTAGGGCAGGATAATTCCAGGAGCCAGTGCGCTCCACAGTACTGGGGGACATGTTTTTAGAGCCTAGGTGGCTCCCACGTTTGACATTATTTCCAGGGCCATTTAGAGCCCATGCCTCATTTGACTTCCCCAGCTGCGCAGCGCTTAGTGCCAGCTGCAGCGTTTAGGCCCTGTTCTTGTCCCCAGCTGCCCAGCAAGTAGTGGGCAGCTGCTACGTTTAGGTTCTGGCGCAACCTGGACCGTAATGTGTTATTTAGGTGTTTTTTGTGATTGATATACTAATGCGTTGGGTGTTAGGAAATGTACTGTGTGTAGTATGTTTTGCGCACCCTGTGTCATATGCCTCTAGATATGATTTCTGCATAGGAGATTGTTTTACCTGTTGAGGTTGATGTTAGGGAGATTATACTTCCCTGTGTGATGTACGCCCCTAGTGTAGTTATACTTAGGAGGTTAGGTCTAATGCGTTAGACTTGTTAGAGATTGCATAATGTGTTTATGCCCCTGTGATGTATACAGGATAGGTTTGATACCTGATTCTATTGTGATAATGCTGAGGTCATTATTGCGCCAGTAGTTACTGGTTGTGCTCTACAGTGATAATTTGTGTTCCAGTTGGTATATGTTCTACATTTACAATTGGTGATTTGTGCTAATTCTGACAGTGGTCCATGTGGCCCTGTCTTGTGTAAATAGTCCCCTGTAAAATTCTGCCCAGTGCCAGTTGGCACAGTGTAAATTATGTGATTATCATCTAATGTGTTCATTGTAATACAAAGGCTATTTTTTATATATAACCTTGTGTGGAGTTTCTTCTGTGGTGGGCCTAGGGTGCTGTTGCTGTGTGCACGCGCAAACGCTTTACACATTGCCTCCGGGAAAAGCCTGACTGCTCGTGCCAAGCTACCAAGGGGGTGAGCAGGGGTTATCTTTGGCGTGTAACTCCCCAGCCCTGACTTAGAGTGGTGGTTTCTGCCTGGCTTTGGCGCAAGCCCTAGCCAACCAGAAATCCCATTTCTAACATCCTCACTACATGTAATCTGCTTTTGTAATGCCTTGTTGTCATGCATATTTATGTATCGTACTGATTTCATTGATCATATGCCGATGATTGTTTAATAAAGTTTTTTTTTTAAAGAAATGAAATCATGCATAGAGCTGTAAAAGTTCGCACTTGGCATCTATGTATTTTAACAAATGTTAGGTCCTCATTACGATGTCGGTCGGAAAGCATTCCGACTGACTCCTTGACGGAATCAGTTGTGACCGACTCGGGTTCTGCGAGTCCGACCGACCTATTACGATATTTCCGAACACTGTTAGGTCGGACTCCCATTGACCCGAATGGGAGCTTGTGTTCCGACTGACAACACAGGCTCCCATTGAAAAAAGGGGTGGTTCTGGAAAACCTTGCAACCTGTCGCAGGCACCCCATGGTGCCTGCCACACTGTGCATGGTTGTAAAAAGGGGTTTAATGGGTAGCCCCGCAGGCCCCAGCCGGAGGCCTCTGGGTGAAGGGGGGCCTGGTACGGGCCCCCAAAGTCAGTTTCCGACAGCTGTTTTGTGTCGGACAGACCGATTTGGAAAGGCAGTCCGAATCCAAAATCGTAAGATGTCGGTCAGAAACACGGTCCATAGACCTGTATGATTTGGCTCCGACCGACGCGGATTCTCCAAATGCCGGTTGGAACCGAGTCGAAAAGACCAAAAGGTTACCTTCTGTTAGACCTGGTACCATTAGCGTGAGTCTCCCTTCCATTTTTTCTGATTGCCTCCTCTGTTTTTGATATGTTTGGCTGGTTTAGATGCTTTGGGCACTGTGCCACTGCCATTCAGTGCCACAGTGCAAGTGCAAGTAGAGTGCACCATGTGTACCCAGGGCTGGTAAATCAAATGCTGCTGGTGGGCTTGCAGCACTGGTTGTGCCACCCACAGAAGCAGCTTGTAAAGTGTGTCTCAGGTCTGCCATTGTAGAGCCTATGTGCAGTCTGGTACTGCCATGCTGACTGACCATGCCATGCTGACTGACCAAGTGCACCCACTTGCCAGTCCCTAAACCTTCCCTTTTCTTCATATCAGACACCCCTGTAGAGGTGGACCTCAGCAAGGCCTACCAGTGCTAGGGGTTTGCCCTTCTCTGCACAAAAGTCCTCAGACTAGAAAATAGAAGTTGGCACAGAAGCTGAAATAGTAAAAAGATATTTTATTAACCTCATGAGGTGGAACTACATTCACACAACACCCTTCGGTAGTGTATGAAGTAGCACAAGGAGTAGAAGAACCATGGGTCTTTTATACCCACACAGGAGCTCAAAAGAAGGCGGTACAAGCACACATAGGAGAGTTACATACATAAATGGTCATACAAAGAATGCACAGTCAACAGTAAAGGAGGAGCTAGCAATTGCTGACTTTGGTAAAAACAATCTGACAGTTACAGACTAGAGCAGGTGCATGGACAGCTACAGACTCTTCTGCACATGTGCAGAGTAGCACAGGCTAAGTATAGCCAGTTCTTTGAGCAAAGCACAAGGGCAAGCAACAGTGAAGAAGGAAAAAGCACATGATTGAAAAAATGGCTGCTGTAAACAAGATGGCTTCAGCGAAATGCTAACAGCAATCTCTGCCAAATTTCCACACCCCTATGGTAGACTCAAGGGCAGGGTGCATTGTAAGTATAAGGTAGGACATGCCCTGGTGTGCGCGGCATGTCCTAATAGTGAATTACAGCCATTTTTGTTTTTCACTATTGCAAGGCTACCTGTTCCCCATAGGCCAGAATGGGCAGTTTGATTATTACATCTTATAATCCTAACTGACTCAGGGAACTAGGTAGAAATTCGAGTTTAGTATGCCTGAACTCAGAATGATAAAATACATCTTTTAGTGAAGTTGGTTTTAACATTCTGTGGTTGAAAATACCACTTTTAGAAAGTAGGTATTTTCTTGCTTAACTGTCCAAGCCTACCTCTGCTAGGTTGTGTATTGTGTGAGTGACAGGGGCTGGGGGATTCCGGGAGAGAGGGTGAGTCAGCACAGGGCTGAATAGGAGGATCTGCATGTAGATGGGTGGGAGGAGTTGCACTTGGGACCTGAATAGGGCTGTGCCTTCCCTCCACAATGCTGGGTCCACTTCCTGTGGTGCGTCTGATGTCTCTGCCCTGCACTGTGAAAGGAAAGAAGGAGTTTTGTCAACAAAGTGCTCCAGGACTGACCAGAATTGGTTTGGACTAGTCAAAGGCCTCTCTGCCTTCAGAGAACAAAGAGAAAAGTAGTATAAATATGGGGACCCAGACCCCAAGACTTTAGATCACTTCTGGAACAACAAGAAGAAACCTCTGCCAAGGAGAAGAACCAAAGGAAGCTGTAGGAGTGGACTGCCACCCTGCCAGTGTGCTGTGTTGCTGTGTTGGCCTACAGTGGCGTCTTCAGTGCCAAGGAAAGGAGAAGGAACTTTTGTGTGTACTTCCTCATCTTGCAGAATATTTCTCCTAGGTCTTGAACTTGTGCTTGCCTCCTTCTGAAGTCTCAGGGACAACAGACTTCACCAACAGCTCCCCTCTGAATTTCCTTGCTGGGAATTCTATCTGCAAAAGCATGCGTGTCGCTGGGAGCGCGACGCAAAAAGAAGCGCGTCGCCGCCGCAGCTGTAGTCATCGCATCGTCGGAGAAGCGTGCCGCGCCGCATCTCCCAGAAGCGTGCCTTCGTCGCAGCTGTCTGCTGACGCATCACCGGAGAAGCGCATCGCAACCGTGAGGGTCGCATCACCGGAGAAGCGTGTCGCACGGCCTGTTGCGGCTCCAAAGTACAGAGTCGCCGCAAGGCTGCCAGGGCGTGCCCGCATCGTCTCAACATCGTCGCATCAAGGGCGCCATCTTATCGCATCGCACCGAATTGTCGCATCACATCGAGGCGCCATCTTGTCGCATCGCAACCGGGCTGCAGCACGAGAATCTACGCATCACCTCCTCTCCGGTAAGGATCAAGACGCGTCCCCTACTCTGCGCAAGCATTGAGGCGCGACGCATCGTCTCCCCCGAAGCAAGGAACCGACGCATCTCCAACGCTGCGAGCCTTTTGTTTATTTTGCATTACGCATCCAGGTACTTTTGTGAGAACTGTGTCGCATTTACCATCAACTTGAACTAAGTTAATCCTACCATCTTTAAGTCAATTTTGAGTACAGTATTGTGGATTTTGGTCGTTTGTGGTCTTGTGTTCAGTCTATATAAAAATACTTATTTTTATAAAACCTGTGTGGTGTTCATCTGTAGTGTTTTCACTGTATTACTGTATGTGTTCACAAATGCTTAACACACTGCCTCTGAGATAAGCCTGTCTGCTCGTGCCAAGCTACCAATGGGGTGAGCAGGGGTTATCCAGTAGTTTAATCCCCTTTCCCTGACTTAGAAGCAAGAGTCCCTATTTGGTCAAAGGTACCTACCTCTGCCAACTAGAGACCTCCAGTTCTAACATTGGTGGTCAGCGGTGAGGATTTGAACCTGCATTTGTGACTCATATACAGTGATTGGTGTACACTACTAGTGAGTGCAGACCAAACGCGACCACATACTTTTTTTGGTAGAATTTTTTTCCTTGGACTGTTATTTTTCCTGAGAACTGCCAATTCTTACTGCCATGAGTAGACCAGCATCTGTTGCATCTATGGATCCTGATGTTGAGGAAGAGAGGTTGGAAACCTACACTTTGAAACAGCTCAAGCATCTCTGCAAGAAATTGAAAGTTGCTACACCAGGCATTTCTAAAAAGGATGACTACCAAAAGGCGCTGAGGGCCTGGGTAGAAGCAAGAAATGCCCCCGAGTCAGTGGTGGAGCCACTGACTCAGATGGGCAACTGGATAGGCCAGTGTTTCCAGCCAGGGAAGGGGTACCGTCCCCACCTGGCAGTAGTGTTTCTTCCAAAGACCTGTCCCCCAGAGAGTTGGAAGACAGGGAGAGAAATTGGGCACACAAGCTGGAGATGGCTAAGCTTAAGATGGAGGGTCAGAGGGAAATAGAGAATAACAAGTTGTCCTTGGAGAGAGAGAGAGAGAAAGAATGAGAATGGAGCATGAGCGGATGTTGAGGGAGTTAGAGATCAAGGAAAAGAGCTTAGAGATCAGTCCCTCTGGTGGCAGTGACCATCTGTGCCTTCAGAAAGCAGAGTGTACATTCCCAAGGATGTCATCAAAGATTTCCACAAGCATGAGGATATTGGGCAGTGGTTTGCAGCCTATGAGATAGCAATGTTGGCCCATCGGGTCCCTGAGAAGGATTGGGGAGCTGGGTTGTGGGGCTGCTTTGTGAGTGAGGGGAGGGATACTTTGTTAGACCTGCCCAGTGAGAATAGGATGTCTTATGACCACATGAAGGAAGCCCTGATGACAAGGTATGGTTTGACTCCAGAGCTCTATAGACAGAGGTTTAGGAATTGCAAGAAGATGGAAGGAACCACTTGGGTAGAATATGTGTCTTTCTTTTGCAGAGCTATGGATGGTTGGGTGACGGGTAGCAAAGTGGATACTTTTGAAGCGCTCTATGATTTGTTTGCAAGGGAGCACTTGTCTGCTAATTGTTTTCCAGAGCTACGCCAGCACCTTATTGATAGCAAGTTAACTAATCCTAGGAAGCTTGCTGAAGAGGCGGACCGCTGGGTCAGGACCAGGATCCACAAGGGTCATGTGGGAGATTCCGCCAAAGGTGGGCAGGGTCCCCAATAGAAGAGTGGGGGGGACAAGGGTAAACAGGGGAAGTTCCAGAAAGGGCCCCAAAGTAATTCCCAAGGGAACCAAGGGAAGGGTTCCCAGCCTCCCCCTGAGAAGAAGCAAGAGGCCCTGGCAGGTAAACCTGTTCAGAGGGGCCCCTACAAGTGCTTTACGTGTTGTCAAGGGGGCCACCGTTGGTTTGATGCACAGTGTCCCATGAGGGATTCCAGAGTGCCACCACGTGCACCACCCCGTCAGTTGGCAAGGGTAGCCCTGGGAGGGGAGGAGAAGGGTGCCCAAGGTGGGTGGGGTCCAGCAGAAATGTCCCTTGTCTCATTAGGAGACTTGGAGATGGTCCCTCAAGCTCAGCTGCCTGATAACACTGAGAAATACAGGCAGTGGGTGACCATCAATGGCCATAGAGTGGAGGCTCTTAGAGACACAGGAGCCAGTGTGGCAGCTGTCAAGTGTCACCTGGTGTCTCAAGAGCAGGGTGTCCCCAATGCCTTTTACCCAGTTGTTGCTGCTGACAACACAGAGAGCCACTGCAAGGTGGCTCAGGTTCCCTTTGAGTGGGGGGGTCTCTGGTACTCTTCAAGTAGCTGTGAGGCCAGCCATGCCTGTGGATTGTCTGTTGGGCAATGATTTGGAAAACACCCCTTGGGCTAAGGTGGAGAAGAACGCTCATTTGGAGATGTTGGGTCTGCCTGAGTGGGCGTGTGTTACCACTCGGTCTATGGCAGCCAGTAATGGTGTTGAAGAGGTCCTGGAGCCTGAAAGTATGGCCCAGGGACCTGCCTTAACGAGAAGAGGTAGGGGGTGTGGCAAACCAGCCCCCATTGTTCCCACGGTCCAGGCGGAGGCAGACCTTGAGGGGGATGCCCTGGAACCTACAGGGGAACAGGTTGTTGAACTGGGGGGTCTGCCTGAACTGACCCATTAGCAGCAAGAAGGAGGACCCTCCAGGGAGGAATTTTGTGCAGAACAGAAGTGCCCTTCTCTTGTGGGTTTGCGGCAATAGGCCACAAACGAGGCAGCAGGTGATCAGTCTGGATCACATTGGATCTACTGGGAGAACAACCTCCTGTATACAGAGCCTAAGGTTGCTGAGCCTGGGTCAGCCTGTGTGCTGGTGGTACCCCAGCACTTCAGAGCCTTCCTACTGGGGTTGGCTCTTGATGTACCTTTAGCTGGACATCTGGGGCAGTACAAGACCTTTGAAAGGCTTGTCACCCACTTTTATTGGCCCCAGATACGGAATAGTTCAGATACTCATTGTAGGACCTGTCAAACTTGCCAGGCAAGGGGGAAAAGTGGAAGGAAGCAAAAGGCTCCTCTCCAACCTTTCCCGGTAGTCAGTATCCCCTTTGAATGGGTGGGCATTGACATTGTGGGGCCACTGGACCACAAGACAGTCATGGGCAACAGGCTTATCCTGGTCTTGGTGGACCATGCCACCCGGTACCCGGAAGCCATCCCGCTTAGGACAGTGACGGCCCCCGTGGTGGGACGTGCACTGATGGGGATTTTCTCCCATGTGGGGTTCCCCAGAGAGGTGGTGTCAGACCGTGATACCAATATCATATCCAGTTATATGAAGTCCCTGTGGAAGGAGTGTGGTGTTACCCACAAGTTCACCACTCCTTACCACCCCCAAGGTAATGGGCTGGTTGAAAGATTCAACCGGACCCTTTAAAGGCATGATCATGGGTCTTGAGGAACCAATGAGGCGTAAGTGGGACGTCCTCTTGCCATGCCTTCTGTTTGCTTACCGTGAGATGCCACAAAAGTCCATAGGGTTCAGTCCCTTTGAACTCTTATATGGACTCACGGTAAGATGACCTTTGAGTCTGGTCAAGGAAGGCTGGGAGCAATCTCCCAGGAAACCTCCCCAGGATCTATACAGTTACATGCTGGCCTTCAGGAACCAGACTCGGCGATTCAGAGAGCTCGCTCAGGCGAACCTGAAAGCCAGCCAGGAAGAGATGAAGCGGTGGTACGATCAGAATGCCATTCTGATTGAGCTTCAACCTGGACAGAAATTTTGGGTCATGGCCCCTGTAGAGCCTTGTGCGCTCCAGGACAGGTGGACCGGTCCATTTGAGGTGGTGGAGCGCAAAGGTGATGTCACCTACTTGGTGAATTTGCGGTCTCCAAGGAACCCTTTGCGGGTCCTACATGTTAACCGCCTGAAGCTCCACTTAGAAAGGTCCAGAGTGGGCATGCTCCTAGCGACGGATGATGGAATGGAGGAGGAGACCGAGCCTCTTCCTGACCTCCTGTCTGCAACAGAGCAAGATGGGTCAGTGGATGGTGTCAGCCTCTCTGCCACACTGACCCCTGATCAGCAGCAAGATTGTCGCCAACTGTTGGGACAATTCTCTGATTTGTTTTCCTTGGTTCCTGGTGTCACTGAGTGGTGCGTCCATGATGTGGACACTGGGGACAGTTCTCCTGTGAAGCACAAGGCTTACAGAGTGACTGACAAACTCAGGACTTATATCAAGGAGGAAGTCTCCAAGATGTTTGTCTTAGGGGTGATTGAGTCCTCCAATAGTCCAGGACGCCAGGACTCTCCCGAGAGCCGCGCTGCCACCTGAGTGGTGAGTGACCCGTCAAGCCCCCCCGGTGCTGCTCTGCGGGTGGCCAGCGGGACTCCTTTTACAGCCCATGGGTTTTGGGAGCGACCCCTTGGAAATGGGCATTTATATCAGCCTACTGCCTGGAACCTACGAGGGGGAAAGTGTGCACCTGTGACCATCGTGGCGCTTTGTGCCTTCCACCATCGCAGAGCGAACCTGTGGCGACAGTATATTCTGCAGCTAGAGCCCTGTTGGTGTCTGGGGGGGGTGTGAAGAGCGCCACTGAGCTTGCACGTCTTACTGGACCCTATTCCGGCCGCGCTGCATGATGTGAGGATGTGATCGGGTAAGGGGATCTTCGCAGCACTAACAGTAAGCAGCTTGCCACGCTGTGAGCTGTCCTGGCCTTCAGATTTACGGACACACTCTACCACAGAGTCACCATGACTGCTGCTCTTCGAGACTCCCCCCATCCCTTTGGGACTAGAATAACTCGCAGCAAGTGAGAGATTGTCAGGGGAAGTAACGTGTGCCACCACTTGCACACATCTCAACGGTCCCACAGGGCGGGCCCTACTACCCTCTTTGCAGCCCTTTCAGATCAGCGGGGACCGTCTAGACAGCTGCTGGTGTGCTCCCCCCCCCCCCTCCCTTCCTGCCTCTCGCCTGAGAAGTGGCGGCAGGACCGGCCACAGTTGGTGAGCCTTGCTGATTAAATACACAATGGCGGGGAGAAACGACTCGGAGAAGAACGCAGCCCGGGGTCCCAGAACTACAAAACAGGTCCAATCTAACAAGCTCGATCGCTACACCCTCCCTAAGGGTTCACCTGAAGACTCACGCAACACATCTAAGGGGGCAGAAGACCTTGAGAGCACCGCCCCGGAGCTGACACTACTGGATGTCATGACAGCCATCAACGGAGTTAAGGATTCCCTAGAACCAAAATGGACACCATTTCCATAGACGTGAACCTAATCCGCGCCGACCTTACGAAAATGAACGAAAAAGTCAAGAATTTAGACATTAAAACCGCCAGCTTAACAGAAGATGTCTCCCAACTCCAAAGAGCAGTGCAGGACCTTAAATCCTTCCGTGACATGGCCGAGCGCAAGCTGGATGATTGCGAGGGCCGCACAAGGCGGAATAACAATCGCATCCTTGGTGTGCCTGAAAAGGCGGAAGGGCCAGCTCCGGATCTATTTGTAGAGGAACTCATACTTAATCCCCTTCGACCTAAAGGCCTGGGAAAATTCTTTACCATTGAGAGAGCGCATAGAGTTCCGGGCGGGCGGCCCAAACCTGGTGCACCTCCACGCCCATTGATTGCATGGGTTCTCAACTTTCGAGATGGAGATGCGATCCTCCAACATGCTCGGACTGTAACCCACCTCCGCTATGAAAATGCGGACCTCTCGTTCTTTCCTGACTTTACCCAACTGGTCCATCGAAAACGTCGAACATTTATGACCATTAAGAGGAGGCTTAGGGAAAGAGGACTCGTATACGCCATGATGTTCCCGGCCTGTCTTCGCGTGGAGGCGGAGCGACAAGCTTGTTTTTTTTATAATCCTGAGGTAGCCTCAGACTGGCTCAACAACCGAGTGGACAACGGAGCTAGAGACAGAGATGGAGATGATTATCCAGATTCGCAGGGCCGGGGGTGAGACCTGGGGGAGGCGGTTGGCCCTCTCACAGTTTGACCAGGTAGCGGGATGCGGTGGATCCTATTGTCAGATTCAGATTAGTGTAGTAGCCTAGTGCCTGGGATGTTATCCTGTTAGAGACTTACAATTTATAGGATTGCCGGGGGACAGGAGGACGGAGCGTTGATATTTTTTCCCCCTTCTTTTTCTACGTTTAGTTAACTCACTGGGGCGACAGGCACTCTGCAAGTTCAGACTGGGCAGTTTTGCGCCTAGGGGGCAGGGTAGCAGGGTGGGGGGTGTTGGGAGTTGGGTGTGGGTGGGAAGTAAGCATAGGGATAGGTGTGAAGGATATGTATGTTTGGTTTGTGTTAGAGTTGTTATTTCGGCAAAACTTATAAGTTACATGACCAAAGCAATGAACGACGTTTGTGGTAATGATGCATACGCAGTGGGGTAATAGTGCCAGGATCATGAGCTGGAATGTCAATGGGCTTGGAGACAAGGTTAAATGAAGCATAGTTCTCCAATATCTTAGGAAGCAAGCCCCAGACATCGTCCTGCTACAGGAAACGCACTTAATGGGCAGCTCATGTAAAGCATTGTGTAGATCTGGGTACAAATTGGTGGCGCATGCAGGATTTACCACAAGTTTCAGAGGTGTGGGCATAATGTTGAAAAACACCTTCCCGCTCAATGTAGACCGTACTTGGACGGATGACCGGGGCTGCTACGTAGGTATCACTGGGTCCTGGGAGGGACGAACTATCACACTAGTCTCTGTCTATGTTCCGCCTGGCCTCCAGACCACCACATTTCAGGACCTGCGTGCCACTCTCCTCTCATTGCCCGAGGGGGTGTTACTACTGGGAGGGGACTTCAACTCCGTGGGGTCGGGTGTACTAGATCGCCACCCACCACAAGAGCTTGGGCCTTCACATAGATGACTGCCAGACTTTCTCGATACTGTGGGACTGGTGGATGGCTGGCGCACCTATAACTCTGACAGTATACAGTACACTTTTCACTTGGGGGCTCATGGTAGCCTATCTAGATTAGATATTATTTTGATTCCAGCCCCTCAAATTTCACTCATCCATGAAATCAGGCACCTAGCTAGAGGCATTTCTGATCATTCACCACTTTGGGTCCATATACTCCTTGATCAAGCTAAGGTGGGTAGGGCAGTCCCTATTAACTCCTGGCATCTCCGCAACCCCAAAATCCGTCCAGAACTCACAAAGACAATAGATACATACTTTACCGAAAACCTGGGTACGGTGGACTCCTCCCAGACAATATGGGAAGCATTTAAGACAGTGGTAAGGGGAGAGGCCTTGTCGTTGATATCCGGACAAAAGAAGGAAGGATATAAAGAAATTACGAGTGTAGAAGACGAGATTTATCGCTTAGAGAGAGAAATGGAAATGACTATCACAACTGACTTAACTCACTTTTTGCGATTTAAACAAGATGAATATAAGGCATTATTGACAGAAAGAGCGAAGATGTTTGGAATATCGAAACTCGGTAGGATCTATGATCTCGGAGATAAGACCGGGAAACTAATAGCCTGGCTTGATAAACGTGAATGGGCAAATAGATTGGTCCCAGTCCTACAAGATGTTAATGACGTTAGCCTGACTGACCCCCAAGTTATAGCGGACTGCTTTGCCAGGCACTTTGACTTAATTTACACCGCAGAGGCGTCCTACACCGAAGACAAATCTTCCGAACTACTACAGGACATCAAACTCCCCACTCTTTAGTCAGAAGATCAGCATCTTTTAGACAGCCCCCTAACAACAGCAAACAATTAGGTCACTGAACTCAGGAAAAGCTCTTGGCCCGAACGGTATCCCAATAGAATTATACAAGCTCAGCCCTGACAGGCTGTCCACTCATCTTAAAAGCATTTTTGAGGAAAGTAGAGAATTAGGTACGTTACCATTTGATCAACGTATGGCTACCATAGTAACCATACACAAGGAAGGTAAGCCCAAAACATACTGTGCCTCCTACAGGCCGATTTCCCTCCTCAATGCGGAACCCAAGATCCTCGCTAAAGTTCTAGCCAACCGTCTCATTAATGTAATTTCAGGACTGATACACCCAGACCAGGCCGTCTTTATTCCATATAGGAACACTGCATTAAATCTGCGCCGTGTCCACGGTGTCTGAGACAGAGCGGGCACGATACTTGAACCGGCGGTCCTCGTGTCTCTAGATGCCACTATGGCATTTGACACTATTGAATGGCCTTACCTCATTGCAGCCCTCCGAAAGTTAGGATTCGGCAAGGAATTCATACGGTGGGTCCGTCTCTTGTATTCGAAACCCATGGCGCAGGTCGTGGTACTTTGTTCTGAACCGGAGCACCCGCCAAGGATGTCCATTTTCTCCCCTCCTTTTTGCGTTAGCACTGGAACCACTAGCCGCATGGATCCGACAAGACCCGGTTGTCCGTGGTATGTGATGGTCACCTGACTGGGAGGACCGCATCTCGCTTTATGCAGATGATATACTACTTTACTTAACGGAGCCCAAAAAGTCCCTTATAGCAGTTCTTGACATCTTAGCCATGTTCAGTAAATATTCTGATTTCAGGATTAACTGGTCTAAATCCCACCTTTATGTTCTTCGGGGAGGCCCTCCTGCTCTTCCCCACATTGTCCCATCCAAATTAGTACTACTGGGTTGAAATACCTGTGTATATTTCTCTCCCTAGATCCTATACTCCGCTACGAAAAGAATCTTCTCCCACCATTGCTCTGCCTTAGGGGAGACATTGCCAGCTGGAAGTCCCTTCCCCTCTCCCTATTGGGCAGGGCAGCTCTTTTTAAAATGATGTCCCTACCCCGTTTTCTCTATGTTTTGCAGAATACACTTGATCCAGTCCCCTCGAAATACGTCAAAGAAATCGAAAGCCTCCAGAGAGACCTGTTATGGAATGGGTCATCACGTATAGCCGAGTAAACTCACATTAAAATGGTACGATGGTGGCATCAGCCTACCTGACATTAAAAAATACTACTGGGCTGCTCATCTGGCAGCCATTAACCGTAGTACTTACGGTGATCTCACCAACCCAGGCTATCAGATGGCTAAGTGGCTCCTCCCCAGAGGGAACCATAATCGTTCTCTCTACTCAACCCCAAATAGATCCAGACTTACAGGACCCACTGGACACTCTGTTAAAGTATGGCATGCAGCGAATAAATCCCTGGGGGGGATGGTAAATTGACGATGGCTACCCCCTTATGGGACTCTGCAAAACTTGGCAATCTGTGGTCCTCGAAAGGATTTGATAAATGGGATCTAATTGGCATATCGCAAGTCAAGGATCTGTGGGTACAGGGTGGAGTGAAACCCTTCGCTGCCCTTCAGACTCAATACAAACTTGCTGATGCCGATCTCTTTCGATATAATCAGGTTAGCCAAGCATTATATTCTCTCATCCCTAGAGGCACATCCCTTCCCGACTCATCCCCGTTAGAGGACAGAATATTAGATGGCCATGTTCCAGACAAGACCATTTCGCTAATTTACAGTAAACTAATAAACCACATGGACGACCCTCTTTTAGCTCTGAGGGGGAAATGGGTAGCTGATGGGATAGAATTGGATGATGAGGATTGTCAGGAAGCGGTCTCTTCGCCCCGGGTGGTGGCCATTCCGGCTCGATTACGGCTCGTCCAGCTTAAAATCCTGCACAGAGTATATATGACTGGCCCTCGGCTGGTGATAATGGGAAGAGCCGAAACAGGGGAATGCCGTAGGAAATGTGGCCTCACCGGCACGTTTATACACATTATGTGGGAATGCACCCAAATCCAAAGGTACTGGAAGGAGGTTCACGAAGTGATGAGCGCAGTATTGACTGTCCCTATTCATCCGGAGGCACGCAGGTGCCTACTAAACATTTGGGAACCGACTGATCTGAACATTCACCAAACACAATGGGCAACTTTGGGTTTCATGCTGGCAAAAAGAAATATTGCACAGGCTTGGGGAGCGACAGCCCCTCCTAAACTAGACGGGTGGGAGAATGATCTGGACTGGTGTATGTTTTGAGAGAAGACAGTGTTTACAGCCCGAGGTTGCCCCAAAAAATGGGCCCGCATTTGGTCACAGTGAAACTCCTATCGTGGAGATATTTGTACCCCCCCCCACAAAGTATCGAGCTTGACGATTTACTTACCCCCTGAAAGTCCGCACTACATGTAATCTGCTTTTGTAATGACTTGTTGTCATGCATATTTCTGTATCGTATTGATTTCATTGATCATATGCCGATGATTGTTTAATAAAAAGTTTTTTTTAAAAGAAAAGGAAATCATGCATAGAGCTGTAAAAGTTCGTACTTGGCATCTGTGTATTTTAACAAATGTTAGGTCCTCATTACGATGCCGATCGGAAAGCATTCTGACTGACTCCTTGACGGAATCAGTTGTGACCGACTCGGGTTCTGCGAGTCCGACCGACCTATTACGATATTTCCGAACACTGTTAGGTCGGACTCCCATTGACCTCAATGGGAGCTTGTGTTCCGACTGACAACACAGGCTCCCATTGAAAAAAGGGGTGGTTCTGGAAAACCTTGCAACCTGTCACAGGCACCCCGTGGTGCCTGCCACACAGTGCATGGTTGTAAAGAGGGGTTTAATGGGTACCCCTGCAGGCCCCAGCCGGAGGCCTCTGGGTGAAGGGGGGCCTGCTACGGGCCCCCAAAGTCAGTTTCCGACAGCTGTTTTGTGTCGGACAGACCGATTCGGAAAGGCAGTCCGAATCCAAAATCATAAGATGTCGGTCAGAAACACGGTCCATAGACCTGTATGATTTAGCTCCGACCGACTCGGATTCTCCAAATGCCTGTTGGAACCGAGTCGGAAAGACCAAAAGGTTACCTTCTGTTAGACCTGGTACCATTAGCGTGAGTCTCCCTTCCATTTTTTCTGATTGCCTCCTCTGTTTTTGATATGTTTTGCTGGTTTAGATGCGTTGGGCACTGTGCCACTGCTATTCAGTGCCACAGTACAAGTGCTCCAGATGTTAAATTGATGTATTGATTAGTGACTCCATGATTGGGTTATTTGATTTACCTGTCAGACCCTAGTAGAGTGCACCATGTGTGCCCAGGGCTGGTAAATCAAATGCTGCTGGTGGGCTTGCAGCACTGGTTGTGCCACCCACAGAAGCAGCTTGTAAAGTGTGTCTCAGGTCTGCCATTGCAGAGCCTATGTGCAGTCTGGTACTGCCATGCTGACTGACCATGCCTTGCTGACTGACCAAGTGCACCCACTTGCCAGTCCCTAAACCTTCCCTTTTCTTCATATCAGACACCCCTGTAGAGGTGGACCTCAGCAAGGCCCACCAGTGCTAGGGGTTTGCCCTTCTCTGCACAAAAGTCCTCAGACTAGAAAATAGAAGTTGGCACAGAAGCTGAAATAGTAAAAAGATATTTTATTAACCTCATGAGCTGGAACTACATTCACACAACACCCTTCGGTAGTGTATGAAGTAGCACAAGGAGTAGAAGAACCATGGGTCTTTTATACCCACACAGGAGCTCAAAAGAAGGCGGTACAAGCACACATATTAGAGTTACATATATAAATGGTCATACAAAGAATGCACAGTCAACAGTAAAGGAGGAGCTAGCAGTTGCTGACTTTGGTAAAAACAACCTGACAGTTACAGACTAGAGCACGTGCATGGACAGCTACAGACTCTACTGCACATGTGCAGAGTAGCAGAGGCTAAGTATAGCCAGTTCTTTGAGCAAAGCACAAGGGCAAGCAACAGTGAAGAAGGAAAAAGCACATGATTGAAAAAATGGCTGCTGGAAACAAGATGGCTTCAGCTAAATGCTAACAGCGATCTCTGCCAAATGTCCACACTCCTATGGTAGACTCAAGGCCAGGGTGCATTGTAAGTATAAGGTAGGACATGCCCTGGTGTGTGTGGCATGTCCTAATAGTGAATTACAGCCATTTTTGTTTTTCACAATTGCAAGGCTACCTGTTCCCCATAGGCCAGAATGGGCAGTTTGATTATTACATCTTATAATCCTAACTGACTCAGGGAACTAGGTGGAAATTCGAGTTTAGTATGCCTGAACTCAGAATGATAAAATACATCTTTTAGTGAAGTTGGTTTTAACATTCTGTGGTTGAAAATACCACTTTTAGAAAGTAGGTATTTTCTTGCTTAACTGTCCAAGCCTGCCTCTGCTAGGTTGTGTATTGTGTGTCTGGTTCTGTGAGTGACAGGGGCTGGGGGATTCCGGAAGAGAGGGTGAGTCAGCACAGGGCTGAATAGGAAGATCTGCATTTAGATGGGTGGGAGGAGTTGCACTTGGGACCTGAATAGGGCTGTGCCTTCCCTCCACAATACTGGCTCCACTTCCTGTGGTGCGTCTGATGTCTCTGCCCTGCACTGTGAAAGGAAAGAAGGAGTTTTGTCAACAAAGTGCTCCAGGACTGACCAGAATTGGTTTGGACTAGGCAAAGGCCTCTCTGTCTTCAGAGAACAAAGAGAAAAGTAGTATAAATACGGGGACCCAGACCCCAAGACTTTAGATCACTTCTGGAACAACAAGAAGAAACCTCTGCCAAGGAGAAGAACCAAAGGAAGCTGTAGGAGTGGACTGCCCCCCTGCCAGTGTGCTGTGTTGCTGGGTTGGCCTACAGTGGCGTCTTCAGTACCAAGGAGAGGAGAAGGAACTTTTGTGTGTACTTCATCATCTTGCAGAATATTTCTCCAAGGGCTTGAACTTGTGCTTGCCTCCTGCTGAAGTCTCAGGGACAACAGACTTCACCAACAGCTCCCCTCTGAATTTCCTTGCTGGGAATTCTATCTACAAAAGCCTGCGTGTCGCTGGGATCGAGACGCAACAAGAAGAAGCGCATCGCCGCCGCAGCTGTAGTCATCGCATCGTCGGAGAAGCGTGCCGCGCCGCATCTCCCAGAAGCGTGCCTTCGTCGCAGCTGTCTGCTGACGCATCACCGGAGAAGTGCATCGCAACCGTGAGGGTCGCCGTCGTATCACTGGAGAAGCGTGTCGCAGGGCCTGTTGCGGCTCCAAAGTACAGAGTCGACGCAAGGCTGCCAGGGCGTGCCCGCATCGTCTCAACATCGTCGCATCAAGGGCGCCATCTTATCGCATCGCACCGAATTGTCGCATCGCATCGAGGCGCCATCTTGTCGCATCGCAACTGGGCTGCAGCACGAGAATCTACGCATCACCTCCTCTCTGGTAAGGATCATGACGCATCCCCTACTCTGCGCAAGCATTGAGGCGCGACGCATCGTCTCCCCTGAAGGAAGGAACCGACGCATCTCCAACGCTGAGAGCCTTTTGTTTATTCTGCATTACGCATCCATGTACTTTTGTGAGAACTGTGTCGCATTTACCATCAACTTGAACTAAGTTAATCCTACCATCTTTAAGTCAATTTTGAGTACAGTATTGTGGATTTTGGTCGTTTGTGGTCTTGTGTTAAGTCTATATAAAGAATACTTATTTTTATAAAACCTGTGTGGTGTCCATCTGTAGTGTTTTCACTGTATTACTGTATGTATTCACAAATGCTTAACACACTGCCTCTGAGATAAGCCTGTCTGCTCGTGCCAAGCTACCAAGGGGGTGAGCAGGGGTTATCCAGTAGTTTAATCCCCTTTCCCTGACTTAGATGCAAGGGTCCCTATTTGGTCAAAGGTACCTACCTCTGCCAACTAGAGACAGCCAGTTCTAACATTGGTGGTCAGCGGGGAGGATTTGAACTTGCATTTGTGACTCATATACAGTGATTGGTGTACACTACTAGCGAGTGCAGACCAAACGCGACCACATACTTTTTTGGTAGAATTATTTTCCTTGGACTGTTATTTTTCCTGAGAACTGCCAATTCTTACTGCCATGAGTAGACCAGTATGTGTTGCATCTATGGATCCTGATTTTGAGGAAGAGAGGTTGGAAACCTACACTTTGAAACAGCTCAAGCATCTCTGCAAGAAATTGAAAGTTGCTACACCGGGCATTTCTAAAAAGGATGACTACCAAAAGGCGGTGAGGGCCTGGGTAGAAGCAAGAAATGCTCCTGAGTCAGTGGTGGAGCCAGCTGGGGATGCAGATGGGCAACTGGATAGGCCAGTGTTTCCAGCCAGGGAAGGGGTAGCGTCCCCACCTGGCAGTAGTGTCTCTTCCAAAGACCTGTCCCCCAGAGAGTTGGAAGACAGGGAGAGAAATTGGGCACACAAGCTGGAGATGGCTAAGCTTAAGATGGAGGGTCAGAGGGAAATAGAGAATAACAAGTTGTCCTTGGAGAGAGAGAGAGAGAAAGAATGAGAATGGAGCATGAGCGGATGTTGAGGGAGTTAGAGATCAAGGAAAAGAGCTTAGAGATCAGTCCCTCTGGTGGCAGTGACCATCTGTGCCTTCAGAAACCAGAGTGTACATTCCCAAGGATGTCATCAAAGATTTCCACAAGCATGAGGATATTGGGCAGTGGTTTGCAGCCTATGAGATAGCAATGTTGGCCCATCGGGTCCCTGAGAAGGATTGGGGAGCTGGGTTGTGGGGCTGCTTTGTGAGTGAGGGGAGGGATACTTTGTTAGACCTGCCCAGTGAGAATAGGATGTCTTATGACCACATGAAGGAAGCCCTGATGACAAGGTATGGTTTTACCCCAGAGCTCTATAGACAGAGGTTTAGGAATTGCAAGAAGCTGAAAGGAACCACTTGGGTAGAATATGTGTCTTTCTTTTGCAGAGCTATGGATGCTTGGGTGAAGGGTAGCAAAGTGGATACTTTTGAAGCGCTCTATGATTTGTTTGCAAGGGAGCACTTGTCTGCTAATTGTTTTCCAGAGCTATGCCAGCACCTTATTGATTGCAAGTTAACTAATCCTAGGAAGCTTGCTGAGGAGGCGGACCGCTGGGTCAGTACCAGTATCAGTGACTCCATGATTGGGTTATTTGATTTACCTGTCAGACCCTAGTAGAGTGCACCATGTGTGCCCAGGGCTTGTAAATCAAATGCTGCTGGTGGGATTGCAGCACTGGTTGTGCCACCCACAGGAGCAGCTTGTAAAGTGTGTGTCAGGTCTGCCATTGCAGAGCCTATGCGCAGTCTGGTACTGCCATGCTGGCTGACCAAGTGCACCCACTTGCCAGACCGTAAACCTTCCCTTTTCTTCATATCAGACACCCCTATGGTAGGCCCAAGGTCAGGGTGCATTGTAAGTACATGCCCTGGTGTGTGTGGCATGTCCTAAAAGTGAATTACAGCCATTTTCGTGTTTCACTATTGCAAGGCTATCCGTTCCCCATAGGCCAGAATGGGCAGTTTGATTATTACATCTTATAATCCTAACTGACTCAGGGAACTAGGTAGAAATTCGAGTTTAGTATGCCTGAACTCAGAATTATAAAATACATCTTTTAGTGAAGTTGGTTTTAACATTCTGTGGTTGAAAATACCACTTTTAGAAAGTAGGTATTTACTTGCTTAGCTGTCCAAGTCTACCTCTGCTAGGCTGTGTATTTTGTGTCTGGTTCTGTGAGTGACAGGGGCAGGGGGATTCCAGTGCCCCTCTCGGCTGTCCAAATCTCCCCTAATCCAGAAAGAATTCAAATCGACAAGGACACTGTTTATCAAGACATCCCAGAAACAGTAAAGGATCAAGATCAAAGTCAGGCAAGTTATCAAAATCAAGAACCTAGTACATCACTGGCAGCCGCAAATTCCCCGGAGTCAGAGCTGCAGAATGCAATCTTGCCTAAGCACCAGCGAGAAGCCTCAACTGGGGGGAGACAACCACTGTTACTGCCGAAAGGCAGAGTTATCCTGATCAGATTATCGATACTGCAAGTACACATCAATTGGATGTCAGGGACATGCTGAATTTAATATTAGATGAAGTTCGCGAGATTAAAAGGACCCAGAAAATGGAAATTGCGGCTTTACATGCACGTTTGGGGAAGATTGAGGAGGTGATTTCTGGATTCCCCGTCAAACTCCAGGAGGCAGAAGCTCGGATCTCCGCGCTGGAGGACCAAGTTAACATGGTTATGTGTGAAGTGAAGGAAGCGACAAAAAAGAGGAAATATCTGGAAAATAGACTTGAGGACATTGAGGGTCACTCACGGAGGTCAAATCTCAGAATAGTGGGGGTTCCGGAAGGCATTGAGGATTCGCAGACGCTACAATGGGTAAATACATTCATCAAAAGGACAGTGCTACCAAAATTTGAAGGGGACCTTACAATCACCAGGGCCCATCGGGTCCCTGCACATCCCTTCCCGAATTCTACAATACCGCAAACTATCCTGTTGAATTTCGCAGATTTTCGAATCAAGGAGAGAATATTGATGAAAGCTATTCAGCAGAGACAGTTTTCTGTCAACGCTACTTCAAAGTGTCGTATATTTGCTGATATGACGGCCTCCGCAGCGCGAAGAAGGAAGGAATTTGTAAAACTCCTCCAGCTATTTAAAACCCACGGAGCCCAAGCCTCAATAGCACAGCAATCCAAACTAAGAGTGCTAGTTAAGGGCAAGTTCTTGATTTTCTCAGATCTGGAGGAGGCCCAGGCATTATTAAAGGAGATTTCACAGGGTTAATTGGAAGAGAAACCTCCCGTTATGAAGGAAGGAGAGAAGTAGAGATGGGATAGGAATAGGGAGGGGGAGGCGAGAAAAGAGGGAAATAAGAAAGGCACAATGGCACTTTATAAATCAGAAAAAAAATGTTGGGCTTTGAGGTCCTGAGGCTTTTGGGGGGGTCATAGGGGTAGCAGGGTCACTAGGGTGTAGCATCATGACACCCATGAAGAAAGAAGGGAGGGGGGAATATGGTTGGCGTGGCAGGGGAGGGTGCTTCCACATCTCAAGGGGTGGATGGGAGGGAGGGGGGGAGGTGAAATTGGAGTAAAAAAGAAAAGGAGCAGGAGTAAACGACAAAGAAATTATATTATTAGAAACTTAAGGTTATCTGTAATTGGAAATCTAAATGAATTTTAGCAATTGCAAAATCCTATCAGTTAATGCCAATGGTATGTTAAATAAGCAAAAGTATGGCGCTCTCATAAAATGGTTAATAGCATCTGACCCTCAAATGGTATATTTTCAAGAGACTCACCTAAAATCAAATTTTCCCAAACTTTTTATACCTAGATTTTTCTCCCACGCTTTTTTTGCATCAGCTGGTTTGGCTCAGAGGGGGGTTGCAATTTATTTTTCCAGAAAAATACCTTGGGAAATCCTACAAGTTCAGAGAGACATACAGGGGAGATGGATATGGGTTATGGTTAAGTTGCAGGGGAAAATCATTAACTTGGTCAATTATTATGGTCCAGTCACGGATGAGATTGAAAGCCTGGTCAAAATCAACGAGCTTCTGAGGGGAGTACCAGGGCAGATTATAGTAGGAGGGGATTTTAATTTTATACAAGATCTGAAGAAAGACACATCAAATAAAAACAAAAAACAACTAAAACCAAATACTTTAAGAATTGTGGAGGCCCTCAAAAAAGAATATCAATTGGTAGATCCTTGGAGGCTTAGGAATCCCGAAGAAACAAAGTTTACTTGTTATTCATATCGTTTTTCAACTGCATCTCAAATTGATTTCTATCTTATATCAAGATCCCTTCTATTCTAAAAATCGATAGTGGGTGTAATCCTTTTTCTGATCACGCCAGAATTGAACTTACGATTGTATTAGATGGTGGGAAAGGGGAGCGGTCGAGGTGGGAGCTCGACCGCACTCTCCTCCAAAATCAGGACTGGGTAAAGGATTTTAGGGAATGGATCTTGGAGTTTTTTAAGATAAATGAAAACACCGCTGATGTGTTTTCGGTTTGGGGTGGGTTTAAAGCAGCTGCCCGTGGTCAGATTATCTCCTACACAGCGGCCTAGGCAAGAGCAAGATCGCTTAAAATAACTCAACTCCATGCTGCAGTCGAAAAAGAATATGTTCTCCGGGACCGGCCTTGCAGGATTTTTTCGTCTTAGAAGAGATTTGTAGTTCTAAAATGTACCAGCAAAAAGTTTACGAAGAAAACCAGTTGATAGGTAAAATGCTGGCAAATACAACAAGGAAAAAACAGGAGTCAGCATTCATTTTAAATATACAAGACCCTCAGTATGGCCGAAATGAAGTTGATAGGGAAAGGATCTCACAGATTTTTGTCGAACATTATCACAGTATTTACTCAACGGAGTATTTAACAGGCGACGATATGATTTCTCACTATTTTTCCAACGTGGCAATCCCTAAACTTTCTGAGAGTCGGATTTCCCAATTAGAATTAGAAATTGAAACAGTAGAAATATCAACCTCGGTAAAAGAAACAGCTGGGGGGAAAGCATGTGGGCAAGATGGATTTCCCATCGAATTTTATAAATTATTTTTAAAAGAATTGTTGACCCCTTTGAAACGATTATTCAATAACATCAAAGAGGGAGGTCATATACCGGTAACATTTAAAGAGGCGATAATTGTGTCATTCGTAAAGAAAGACAAAAATCCCGAAGATATCAATTCCTATCGGCCCATAAGTCTTTTAAACTCCGACTATAAAATCTTAATGAAAATATGGGCCAAGCGTTTTACTTTCGCGGCCCAAGAAGTGATTAATTAGTGACCAGACCGGATTCATAGCCGGTAGATTCATGGCAGCAAACACCGAGTTTTTAATACAAGCTTTAGATTATTTTAATATCAACTCAATCCCGGCATGTATTGTTATGGTAGATGCCGAAAAAGCTTTTGATTTAGTTAATTGGAATACCCTGTTTTTTACTTTAGGACAATTCGGATTCTCCGCCCAGATTGTTGATATGATACGTAACATATATCACGGTGCCTCGGCCCAGGTTTTTATTAATATGAAAACAGCTGGCTCAATAAAAATAAATAGAGGGACTAGGCAGGGATGTCCTCTTTCGCCGTTGCTTTTTACCTTTTTTTATTGAACCTTTAGTAATTAAGATAAGAAACAATGCTGCTATTCGATCCCCGGTCCCCCGAATGTCCAAAATAAAATTGTTTGCCGATGACATTATTTTATATTTGATGCCTAATAAAGAAAATATAGAGAGAGTGTTGAGAGAATTTAGAGAATTTGAGCAAATTGGTGGCTACAAAATAAATTCTAATAAAACAGAAATACTTGCATTAAATATTGATGTAAATTGTTTTCCATCTGGCTTGAGGATACAAGCAGCCAATAAAGATCCGATTAGGTATTTAGAAATCTACATCAATTCTCAATACCATCAGTTGTATGAACTAAATTATATCAGAATGAAAGATAAAATCAAGAAACTTCTTGATCAATGGCTTTTATTACCCCTCTCAATTGTGGGTAGGGTATCCCTAATCAAAATGTCGATACTACCGTTGCTCATATTTCTATTTAGTAATATTCCTATAAAAATCAAGTTCTCCTTTTTTAAAGAAATTGAGACGATGTTTAGGAGTTTTATATGGGGGAGAAAATTTTCTAGGGTTAAATTGCCAATAGTACAACTATGTACTGCTCAGGGAGGCTTAGCCCTACCAGATGTGAAAATATACTATGAGGCCGCCTTTCTGGACATAGTGGCGGGACTGATGGGTTCGACACATAAGCGAGTTAGTTTTGTTTTTGGATAGAATGCTACAGGAAATTGGTTCCAACTTACAAGTGTTTCTAAAAACTTCCAAATGTCCAAAAAAAAACCGATATAAGACCTTAAGGGAATATTCTTTTAGACTCCAGTTTAAAAAAAAAAAAACAGACTCTTCCGGCATGCAATTTTTGAGTTTGAGGGAATGCCTTGATCTCGGTCTCCAATTGAATAAAAATCATCTAATTAAGTGGGAAAAGTGTGGGTTAAAAGAATTAAGACATTTTTTTATTCTGAATAGAATGATTTCGTGACAGGAGGTGATGACTAGGGCGAACAGCCCGAACAGACCTTTGTTTTTTGAATATATACAAATTGTATATTTGATAAGGAAAATGCATGGCCTTTTCAATTCCCCATCTGATCTAGCGGTAGCCCTATATGGGGTCAAAATAAAGGGCGTAGGGAATTGGTATAGGCTGCTACATCGACAGAAACAAATGCCATTGGTCGAAAGCCACCTAAGAAAAATAGACCATGTGACACAATGCAGTCTTTTATACAAGGATTGGAAAATGATTTGTCATCTAGGTAATAAAGCATTGCGAGCGGCTAACTTTAAAAGGATGGCCTTTTTATCACGATGGCTAGCCTATCTGACTCCGGAGGCCCTGGGGAAAAGACACCCGGAAGTTGAAAATAAATGTTTTAGATGTCTTGCTAATGGTCAGGGTGGCTGGTATCATATTTTTTTAACTATTCTGGAATGCAATTTTTGCGGATTTAGGAAAGGCATTGGGCAAGAATTTGCAGCCCGAGACCGAATTGGCTTTGTTCGGCATTTCTAAAAATAGAACAATATTCAGCAGGGCCGAAGAGACTTTTCTATTTATCTCTTGTACGGTGGCCCGCTCCTTAATCCTACAGAATTGGAAGTCTACTGATGCTCCCTCGCATTTGAAATGGTGGAGGAAAATGAGAAGAACTTGTAATTTTGAAAAAGCATATGCAAGCCGGGTGGGGGCCATTAAGAAATTTGAAAAAAACTGGAAGTATTTTAGAGATTTGGAAAAACCTAAAGGGAATTGAACAATGTTTTTGGTTGGGTTGTTGAAATTGTAGTAGCTTTTACAATTAAGAGCACTAGCACTTTTTTTTTTTTCTTTCTATTTAGATTGCTGTTGTATTTTAGGGTAAAATATAGGAAATTGAATCATATCTTGTTATAAATTACAGTAGTTTCTTTAAATAGATGCACTAGCACCTTTTTCTAGGGACTATACTTGAGAGCACTAGCACTTTTTTTGGGATTATATTTATGATATATTAACCCTTTTGTTTAGTTTTCCTGCGATTTTTGCACATTATTAATAGATTCTATATATATTGCCGTTGTATTTTAGGGTAAAACACAGGAAATTGAATCATATCTTGTTGTAAAATATAGTAGTTTCTGTAAATAGATGCACTAGCACTTTTATCTAAAATGATTATACTTGAGAAGCACTAGCACTTTCTTTTTTTGCAATTGCTGCACATTCTTACAGATATTGTATCTTTCCCTATAGCACTTTATTGCAGTTGTTTAGCATATCAGGTCCATTCTTAAATATGGTTTGAGTATTATTTTTAGTTGTTTGACGGAAGGAAGGAAGGAACATAGAAGGGAAGGTCACTTAACCCCTTGAGTGCCCGCCCCTTTCCCCGCCCTGTGCCGGGCGTTTCATTAGCGGGCGGGGTTTATGACAAGCTGGTCTCGTCATGGGCACAGCGCAACCGCGGCCCATGACGAGACCAGCTCGTCATGGGCACTCAAGAGGTTAAGGCTTTTTAGAGGTTTCAATAATTGTGTTTTTTGCAATTGTATTGCTATGTCAACATAAAATTGTATATTGTATATGGATGTTATGTCGTTGCCCTGCTCTATTCAATAAAAAAAAAGAAAAAAAAAGAAAAAAAGCATGTCGCCGCCTCAGCTGTAGTCAACGCATCGCCGGAGAAGCGTGCTGCCGCCGCATCTCCCAGAAGCGTACCTTCGTCGCAGCTGTCTGCTGTTGCATCACTGGAGAAGCACGTCCCAACCGTGAGGTTATCCAGTAGTGTAATCCCCGTTCCCTGACTTAGAAGCAAGGGTCCCTATTTGGTCAAAGGTACCTACCTCCGCCAACTAGAGACCCCCAGTTCTAACACCTTCTATCGTACATGGGTTAAAAAATCCAAATACCGTTCGGAGCCTTTCCAACCGACATCGTAATGAGGCCCTAAGTTGTACATTTTCTATAGTCAATATGAACAAGTTACTTACCTTCGGTAACGATGTATCTGTAAGAAACATTAGTTAGTTAGATTCCTCACCTTAGAATATCCCCAGGCGTCAGGCTGGATCCGGAAAGATTTTTCGTCAGCAATACCCCTTGCGCGTTGCTAGGCGTCGTCTGCGGCTCCGCGTCCGTCGTATGCATCGTGCGCCGGAATGACGTCGGAGTACTTAGACGCCGCCCTCGCGCGCTGACTTCAGTTCTTGTACATAGCTTTCCGCGCCAGGAACGCAGAGCCATGCAAGAGACCGACACTGGTGCCAAAAAATCTAGGGCCCTAGAAAGGATAGCCTTGACCCTAGATGTCGGTTCGCAGAACGGGGAGGATGGGTGGGTCGGTGAGGAATCTAACTAACTAATGTTTCTTACAGATAGATCGTTACCGAAGGTAAGTAACTTGTTCATCTGAAAGAAACACGTTAGTTAGATTCCTCACCATAGAATAGATACCCCAGCAATACCAACCCCGGTGGTGGGTCTGCGAACCAAGATCACACCAGAAAGTCCTGGAGAACAGAACGGCCAAAGAAGCCATCTCTCCGGACTTGGCTGTCCAGGCAATAATGCTTGGCAAACGTGTGCAGCGAGGCCCACGTTGCTGCCTGACAGATGTCCTGCAAAGGGACTCCCCGTCCCAGGGCAGTAGTAGCCGCTGTGGCCCGGGTGGAATGGGCTCTCAGCCATACAGGAGGTTCCTTTTTAGCGAAGGAGTAACAAGCCTTTATACACAATACGACCCACCGTGAGACTTGTGTACTACCCTTCCCTTCTTAGCACCCACGTATCCAACAAAAAGCTGGTCGTCCACCCGCAACTGTTTGGACCCAAAACGGGCGCTGTCCTTTTATTTGGACAGCACCAAACGGTGGAGCCTCTCTTCCTCTTTCGAAGGATGCAGAGGCGGAAAGAAGGTGGGCAAGGTGACAGATTGCCCGATGTGAAAGGGAGTTACCACTTTTGGAAGAAAGGAAGGACGAGTCCGGAGGACAACCTTGTCCGGATGAACAGAAAGAAAAGGAGGCTTAGACGATAACGCCTGGAGCTCACTCACCCGTTTAGCCGAGGTGATAGCTACCAGGAAAGCAGTCTTAAGAGTCAGAAGACGAATGGGACAATTGTGAAGAGGCTCAAAGGGAGCGCACATCAGAAAGGTCAAGACTAAATTCAAATCCCACTGAGGCATTACGAAGGGGACAGGAGGAAACATGTGAGTAATGCCCTTAAGGAAACGAGAAACAACAGGGGATTTGAAAAGAGAAGGCTGATCAGGAAGTCGTAAGAAAGCAGAGATAGCTGATAGATAACCTTTCAAGGTTCCCAGAGCAGAGACCTGCTGGGCTAGAGAGAGAAGAAAGAGGAGAACCTCAGAAAGAGGGGCGGAAAGGGGATCCACAGCCTTTGCTGTGCACCATGCCACAAATTTGTTCCACCTGCAGGCGTATACCGTTTTAGTGGAGGGACGCCTGGCTGCCAGAATAACGTCACAGACTTCAGGAGGCAAGTCAAATGGCATCAACTGTCGCCGCTCAATCTCCACGCATGGAGGTGGAGTCTGGACAGGTTCGGGTGGAGAACCGTCCCCTGCTGCTGCGACAGAAAGTCCTCCCGAAGAGGCAGTCGTGTCGGAGGTTCGATTGGCATACTGAGTAGCTCGGGATACCAGTACCTTCGTGCTCAATCCGGAGCCACTAAGATGACTTGGGCCCGGTCGCGCCTGATCTTCTTCAGCACTCTGGGCAGAAGTGGTATAGGCGGAAAGCCGTACAACAGACCGCAACTCCACTCGTGACGAAAGGAGTCCCCGAGCGAGTGCCGCCTTGAAAACTCCAACGCGCAGAACTGCGGACATTGCGCGTTCTCTTCGGTGGCTAATAGATCTAACCAAGGCTCTCCCCACTGCCGAAAGAGGCCTTGCGCCACATCCGAGTTTAGACGCCATTCGTGATCCATCATGCACCGGCGGCTGAGTTCGTCTGCTCTGGCGTTCAGAGAGCCCGCCAGATGTTGAACCACCAGGGTGATGCCCTGGTGCTCCAGCCATGTCCAGAGGCGCAGAGCCTCCTGACAAAGGGTCCACGACCCCACCCCGCCCTGTCTGTTGCAATACAACATGGCGGTGGTGTTGTCCGTGAACACCTGCACCACACTTCCCCGGACAACGTGAAGGAATGCCTTCAGTGCAAGTCGGATCGCTCTCAGCTCCAAAAGGTTGATATGGAGCCGAGTCTCCGCCGGAGACCAGAGTTCTCTGATCTCCGCCTCCCCCATGTGGCCCCCCCCATCCCTGGAGGGACGCATCCATCACTACTACGTGCTCCGGTTGGGGTAGGGAGAGGGATCTGCCGCTGACCCAATCGCGGTTCGTGAGCCACCACTGCAACTGCTTCGCAGTGCCCTCCGAGATCAAGACATGGTCGGACAGATTGCCACAATGCTGGGCCCACTGAAACTTCAGGTCCCACTGCAGAGCCCGCATTCGCCACCTGGCGTAATGCACCAACAGGATGCAGGAGGCCATCAGCCCCAGAAGCCGCAGCACCAACCTGACCGAAACCCAGGATAGAGGCAGAAAGATGGGAATCAGAGCCTGAATATCCCGGACACTCTGCTCCGGAGGATAGGCCCGGAACTAAGCCGAACCGCTCCGATGAAGAGGAGCTTCTGGGAGGGTCTCAGGTGTGACTTCGGCACATTGATGGAGAACCCCAGCAAATGCAGGAGGTCGGCCGTAGTCTGGAGGTGGGAGACGACTGCCTGTGGCGAGCCCGCCTTCAACAGCCAGTCGTCGAGATAGGGGAAGACTGGAACCCCTGATCTGCGCAGATGAGCTGCGACCGCCGCCATCACTTTCGTGAACACCCGAGGGGCACTGGTGAGGCCGAAGGGGAGCACGGTGAATTGAAAATGCTCCTGACCCACCGTGAACCGCAGGTAACGCCGGTGGGCCGGTAGGACGGGGATGTGAAAATAAGCGTCCTGCAAGTCCAACGCTACCATCCAGTCTCCTGGGTCTAGGGCAGCCAGAACCTGAGCTAAGGTGAGCATCTTGATCCGCTCCTTCCGGAGGAAGGCGTTGACGCTCCTGAGGTCCAAGATAGGGCGTAGGCTCCCTTTGCCCTTCTTGCGAACCAGAAAGTAGTGGGAATAGCAACCACGACCTACTTCTGGACCAGGAACGCGCTCGACGGCCTCTTTGGCCAAGAGGGCCGTAACTTCCTCCCAGAGAAGATTCAAGTGATCCCCCGACATGCGGTCGTACTGTGGTGGCATGGCTGGAGGGGTCGTCTCGAAGGGGAGGGAGTAGTCCCTTCGGACGATTTGCAGCACCCACCTGTCCGACGTGACGGAACGCCAGTGAAGCAGGTGATGGCGAACTCTGCCACCCACTGGCGTGGAATGGGCCTGAAAGCTCGGACTAGGAGGGCTTTGAGGTGGACGCTGCCGGGGTGGATGTGGACTGACCGGCACGTTGTCCTCCAGTTCCGCCTCGGCGTAATCCACTTCCGTGACCACGTGCAGGTTGGTTCTGCGGCCGGTGGCTAGGTGGACGTGAGGAGGCACCGCTTCCTTTGCCACGAAATGGACGAAAGGCGGAAGTTTGCGGCCGAGAGACCAAAGGACTTGGCCGTAGCCCGGGAGTCCTTGAAACGAGCCAGCGCACTATCCGCCTTCTCGCCAAAAAGGCGGGTGCCATCAAAGGGCATATCCATGAGGGTACTCTGGACATCCCCCGAGAAAGACGTGGACCGTAGCCAGGCGTGGCGACAAAGCGCCACCGTGGTCGAAATTGCCCGCCCCAGCGAGTCCGTGGTGTCTAGTCCACACCGTATGGCATGCCGTGCTGCATCTCGCCCATCAGCAAGCGCCTGGGTGAGCCGTGACCGGGCCTCCTCCGGACACCAGGGAAGCACGTCCTCCACCGTATCCCAAGGAGAGTGGGAATAACGGTCCAAGAGGCAAGCGGTATCCAAGGACCGCAGACCCAAACTCAGGGAAGAGAACAGCTTCTTTCCGAACTGTTCCAGCCTCTTGGATTCCCGATCCGGAGGAGCGGACGGGAAGGAGGATTGGGAAGTCGAGGCTTGGATAACCAGACTCTCGGGGTGGGGTGTTGGGACAGTAAACTGGGGTCGCCCGGAGCAGGGCGGTGGCGCCGGGCCACGTTCTGATCCACAGGCGGTACTGTGGAGGGCTTGGACCAGGTGCCCTGCAGAACGTCTATGAGTGCCTCATTGAACTGCAGCAGAGGCTCTGTGGAGCTTGCAGACGGTTGAAGCACTTCTGTGAGGACGTTAGTCCTCACGGCCACAGCAGGCAACTCCAGCCCAAGGGCATCGGCCGCCTTGCGCAGCACCACTGAAAAAGCTGCACCTTCCTCCGAGGCCACAGTCGGAGGAGAGATGAAACCAGCGTCCGGGGAGGTGTCCAGACCACTGGCATCCCCCAGTGCGTCTGCCCAGTCCTGTGAAAGGTCGGCCTGTCTGGCCATAGGGTCCTCAGACCCCTCCCAGTCGCCCCCGTCATCCGATTCCTGATACACAGGAGGAATAACCGGAGCCGGGCGGTAGATGAAATGCTCATGCATCGGCGTCTGATGCGGCGTCAAGCGGTGCCGCACCGGTGCCAGGCCCGGACCGGGGCTAAACCGGGGAACGGCGTCGTCCGGGGACCGCGCTGGGGGCGGAACCGGTGTCGGCGAAGGAGGCGTCGTGAGGTCGACCGGTGCCGGCAGAGATCCAGGCCTGGATCCCTCGGGGACCTGCGGCGTCGGGACCGAAGTCGTCGACCCCGCCTGGGCCGGAGCCGCCGGCTTGCGAGGTCGCCCAGTCGAGCCTGCGGGGCCCGAAGGCGCGCTGGCAGGCGTCTATGGCGGAGCCAGGCCCCTCATGGCCGAGAGGAAGGCGCTGATCTCCTCCGGAGTCACGTCAGTCCCAGGGACCGGCGGGTATGGAGACGGACACGGCTCCTGCGGCTCCAACGGAGCCGCGGGGGTGGGACCACACTGATCCTCGACCGAGACGGGCGAGGGGAGTCCGAAGAGCGGTGTCGCCTCTTGGACTGCTTCGAGCGCTTCAACTTACCCGAAGACTTCGAGCCCGACGAGCGATGATGGTGACTGCGGCTCCGCGACCGGTCCTTGGACCTCCTCCGGGACCGTGAACGGCGCGGAGCCGAGTGCCAAAGCTCGAGAAGCTTACGGCATCGTGGTCGGGCTCCAGGCAGTAAAGGCACCGGCGATGGTGGTCCGTCACTGACATCAGTCGATGACAGGAGTCACAGGCCTTAAAACCAGGCATCCTACCGGCACCAGAGTCGAGTCGACAGAAGACCAAAAAGAGTCAAAAAAGTTTAGTCAAAAAGTGACTAAGGGGTAAGCTCTTCCCGGATCGGCGCTGTCTGGCGCGGAAAAAAGAAGAACAAAAACTGACGTCAGCGCGCGAGGGCGGCGGCTAAGTACTCCGACATCATTCCAGCGCACGACGCCGACGACTGACGCGGAGCCGCAGACGACGCCTAGCGACGCGCAATTGGTATTGCTGACGAAAAATCTTTCCGGATCCAGCCTGACGCCTGGGGATATTCTAAGGTGAGGAATCTAACTAACGTGTTTCTTTCAGATATTGTGATATATGTGCATAAATATCTGAATACACATGATTTATTTATAATTTATATATTTTTTAAGAGTCAACCTCCATTCACCACAGATGGACCCTGGCAGAATGAGAAGAGGGCAGCCAATAGTGTTCCGTACATTTCCAAACCTTGCCACCATGCTTGGGCTCCTGAAAGCTAGATTTTGTAGTCTGGATAAGACTAGTGGAGCCCTGCTGTACTCCCCAGGTAAGGTGTGCCAAATAACAATGTTATGTTATATGCGGCACAGCATTGCTCGAACATCCCTTTCATCCCAGATGAGGAGGCCCAGAGTGATGTTGATGAATTTCAACATGAAGAGGACAGTTGTGAGGAAGAAACAATTGATATGAGACAAGATGTAATAGACACGTTCTTCTCATGAGGGTAAGTATTGAAGACAATTGTAGGAAATCGTTAAGGTGGCAGTTTTCTATTATGTACGCTGAAGATGTAAGATGTGATTATACATGTCGATGTGTAAGGGCCTTATTATGAGTTTGGTGGTGGTTCACCACCACCCCGTTCCTGCCCCTCCAAACCCAAATGCTGCCCGCCAGATTACAATACCAATTGTAGTCTGGCGGGCAGGCAATGAGCCTTTAATACTGCCCCGCTGTGGGACCACCACAGCACATTCCAGCACGGCATGGACTGTAAAGTCCATGCCGTGCTGGAACTGGGGGGGTGCTTGCACACAGGGGGGCACCTACCTGCATGGGGCGAGGGGGGCCCTGTAGGGCCCCTTTTGTTTCCCTACCACCAGCTTTGCATGGCAGTGCTGACTGCCATGTAAGGCTGGTGGTCAGGAAACTCAAAATATGCATGGTGGTGCTGCAGCAGCACCACCAGCATATTCTGAACCCCTTATCGCCGTGCAACCACCAGGGAATGAGGATCCATGCTAGTTGTGGTGGTCAAATGGTCTGACCACCAAATTTATAATACTGCGGTTGGACTGCTGGTGTGGCGGTGCGACTCATATTAAGGCCCGAAATGTTTCTTTATGTTTAATACATAGAAGAGTGTCATACCTTTCATATGCAAGATGTATCTTCTGTAAGTATTAGAAGAGAAGGGACCCTTTAAAAACATGAAAAGTGATGTCCTTTGATTTAAAAGATTTATTTATAACTGCATAAAATCAAATATTGAAATGGATCATACACATTTATATTATAGGTCAAATCATATTGCCATCTTCTCTAGCACAAAATAATAATTCCGGAATTTTGGATTGGGCAAGTAGAATAAACGCTTCTTGTGCCTTGTTGTGGTACTTTGTTTTCTTTTTCCATAAAATATTTACTGACTGGTGAACATTTTGCAATGTGTACTTCATTAATGGCTAGGAATAACAGCTGTGTATGTAATATTATGTGCATGGTATGTAGCTATATTTATTCTTCACAATTTTTAGTTGTCAAACATGATGAACACATGATTATGTGCTAGGTATATTTAAGTTAGAAAAAAGTTTTCCCTTTGGTCACAAACAATACACAATCATTCACACATCCGTAATACCCAGCCAACAAGGACTTCTAAATATTCACCATGAATGTATGAAAGCACTTATGAAACCAATTATTAAAAAATATACGTCTTTTTAATCATAAAACTCAGTCACGTCATACACTTAGTATCATAACAGGAAAATTTTAAAACTCTCTTTTTTTCTTAAAAACATGTGCTACAAACACCACAATTCATCAAACAAAATTATGATATCCCTAAAGGAGAACAGACATAGACAATACACTCTGTCATTTATATGTTAATCCGGATGCCTAATATACAGCCGATAGCATGGATCTTAATTTCCTGTCTTTTTGATACTGCTGAAAATCCGAATTTAACGAAAAGATTGGGCGTCGACGCGTTTCAGTGGTATATATTCATTAAAACCACCTTCATCAGGACAAATAAAAATGTTTTCTCCTTATATTTGGCTGTACTTTTGCCGGTGCAACAGCACTTTAGTGAGTTATCCTCCCATTGTTTGGTGGAGCATATGCATCCACGCCACAACTAGATCACGTATCGGGTAAAATAAGACGTCGGACTTGAAAGCCGCGAACAATATTCCCGCAATTGAAAGGACGTGAATGCCGAAATCTCGTGACTAATACTCAATCGAACTTAACATAAGAGAATATAATGTTCTTGGAGTCTAATTGATAAAAGACTACAGAATGTAAAAATTCCTTATCAATTTCAAGAGTGAAAACGTCATTCAATTGAGACTGAATAAACTAGCTGGATTTTGGGAACAGTTGGATTTTTAATTTAACAGATCATATTAGCTGGTTTACCTTTACTCCACCAAACAACGGGAGGATAACTCACTAAAGTGCTGTTGCACCGGCAAAAGTACAGCCAAATATAAGGAGAAAATATCTTTATTTGTCCTGATGAAGGTGGTTTTAATGAATATATACCACTGAAATTCGGATTATTCAGCAGTATCAAAAAGACAGGAAATTAAGATCCATGCTATCTGCTGTATATTAGGCATCAGGATTAACATAAATGACAGAGTGTATTGTCTATGTCTGTTCTCCTTTAGGGATATCATAATTTTGTTTGATGAATTGTGGTGTTTGTAGCACATGTTTTTAAGAGAGTTTTTAAATTTTCCTGCTATGATATGAAGTGTATGACGTGACTGAGTTTTATGATTAAAAAGACGTATATTTTTTAATAATTGGTTTCATAAGTGCTTCCATACATTCATGGTGAATATTTAGAAGTCCTTGTTGGCTGGGTATTACGGATGTGTGAATGATTGTGTATTGTTTGTGACCAAAGGGAAAACTTTTTTCTAACTTGATGGTTATTGGGAGCTCTATCCCTTTGGTGTAGAGAGCCCCCTCTCTTTTATTTCTAGGTATATTTAATAAATCTATATATCAACTAAGTAACATCAATGGTTTTTTGTTAGGTTAACCTTCAATATAGAGGGAAATATTTGTGAAAAAATAGAAGTATAATTATTATGTTGACTAATGGATTCCAAACCAAAGGAGAAAGCAAGATTTCCAATTACATACACATTGCCTTTTTAGGTCTCGGGACCATCCGGTCTGCCGAAGGCAGAACCGGAAGTCGAGAGATTTAATGACTTGGAGAAGAGGGGCTTGAAACCGCCCCTCTTCTCCCCTGTTCTCCATTGGCTGGCCTCTTCAATGCTGGCCAGCCATTGGAGAAGAGGTCCCGTCACTCCGATCAGGCCCCGTCCTTTTCGGATCGGGGGGCGTGTTTTTGCAAGAAGTCTCATTCTCTCCTCCAACCAATGGCTGGAGGAGAGAAAAGACAAACACGCCCCCGAATCCGAAAAGGACGCTGCGTTTCTCCGAGGCATTTCTGCTCTGTCTCGGAGAAAGGCGGTGGTGTGTCCTGCAGCGGCCCTCACCCCCACACACAACCGAGCCACATTCACATCAGGTATATAACTGAATGCAGTCTGAACTATTTTGCGAAAAAACACAACCACATCCGTGTCAGACTGTCTTACGAGAGAATACCGCCCCCACGCAAAACGACACTGCTGCATTCATTACAGGGACCCGGCACTTGGACCGTCTTTCACAGATACACCGAAGCCCCTTTGATCTCTTTCTCACTCGCCCTGTCTCCTAGACCCCCCCCCCAATTCGGGCACATACCTGCAGATCCATGAAATTCCCGAAACACACCACAGATAAACATAGGAGGGGGCGCTCAGCAGCTCGCAAACACGCCAACACGTGCACAACTTATTTGGGCGCGTGAATACGGGTATTCCCGATAACGCACCTTAATTTTCAATTGTTTTTCATTTCAGTTTTTGTGTTGGAATCTTTCAAAGAATACGATTGGTTGACGTTGTCGGAGGAACGTGTGTCAGCGTCTTCACACTGGTTGACACGGTGGCAGGCTGGGGTGCACTGAGTAGATGTAGGGTGAGCATTAGGAACAGCCATGTCAACATTGCAGTGCATTGTGTCACTGCATTTCCCACTGCATATCATATCATGAAGCGGTCGTTTAATAGCACTGAATGTTCCACTGCTGTTAATATATCACAGTTCCTGCACATCCAACAACAAGTTGTACAATCTGTGCACAGCGCTCTGGATTTTGAACTGCATAATGAACATTATCATATAATGTAAATTGCTCTTAGTAGGCTGTAGGTTGCGCTGCACGGTGCATTGTACCACGTACTGCATTTCAATCGCACTGCCAGTCGCGCTGCGTATTGTCTATCACACTACACTGTAAATGGCGCTGCATGTGACAGGCATGACGCACACCAAAGTGTCAAACTGTGATACCGAGTATTGCACTGCAGTTAACACTCTGCATCGCACTGCGTCGGACACTGCACGCTGCACTGCATAAACTGTCGGCAGAACCGGGCTGCACAGAGGTCGCATTGAATATTGCATAAAATATCGCATAGCCAATCGCAGTTAACTTCCTTGTGCATTCACTCCTATGAGTCGCACTGCTTGTCATAGTGTATAAAGTACTCCCCTCACGAAGCTATGTTTCAAACTACACTGTGCTGAAAGTCAACTTGCATAAATCAGTGTATCTATCCTTGTATGTCGCACTGTAGAGACAACCCTGAACCCCCCCCCCCCCCCCTCACCCCAAAAGAAAATATGTATTCTACACGGTAGTGTATGCTGAATGTTTGCGGCTACTTTCTGCACTTCGTCTTGTTGTGGGGGGAGGGAGGTGGCCCAACTATCCGCACCGCTTTACTGCTCGTGCCCCCCTGGGTGGGCGGCAGCCAAGTCTTCAATCCACATTACCTGTCATAGCTTCCTGTCGCTCTCCATTTCATCTCCGTGTACTGCACAAGCGCCTAGATAACCCCCATCCCGGCGCAATACCCACATCTGAAACATTACTTGCTGCTCCTTGTTCTGTGTATGGGGAAACGTTCCTGCTTCCACCCCAAACAGCGCCCAAAGCCATAAGTAACTACTTCTAATGTCCTCCCCTTTCGAGAATTTAGCGCCTAGGGTCCTGAGAGTTGTGCGATTAAACTATAAGTCACCACGCTCGGTGTCAGCACTGTATAAGGCTCTGCCCCCTCTATTAATTGACTAACACACAAAATGTTCCTCCACCCACATTTTAAACGCTGGGACTCACGCGCATCTCTCCCTCGTGTGAATCACACTTTACAGGAAATCAGTTGTATTGTCAATGGATGAGTGACAAAAACCTGAGACTGTTTTACTCTGCATTTGCCTCGCGTCTCTGTGACTCACTTCAGCTGCAGCAGCTTTGTGTGAAGTTTCCTTTGCTCGGCCTGCCCCAAGCAAGCAGGAGGGGGTGGAGGCTTTTGTTCGTTGTCACGTCTGTGCCCTTTCATGTCGGGCTGTAAAAGCTTCTCGTTGAACTGCATGGCAAAGCATTCCCCCACACAGAGGACAGCAACGCCACTGCCAGGGAGACAAGCACCCAGCTCTCACCGAGGCGCTCGGTCAGTTATACCCTGACATTTAGGAGCAAGCGTCTATTTTATTATTACACAGTTGCGGCCAGCATGGCTTTTACACACAAAACCATGAAAACATTCCAACTGTCTGGCAGTGAATGCCAGGACTTATAGTTTCCTACCTACTAGAGTTTTATAGTTTTTATGATTAAATGGCTAAAATTACTTCCAGGCATTTTTAAGCAAAAACGTTTTATTTCTAGAAACTCAAGTGAAACACGTCCCCAGTCCTACATATGGGCCTGTGTAGGAGTTTTCGTAGTTTAGGCCAGGGTACCCTAACAAAAAGTGGCCCACATTTGCGGATTGCTCCTTTTCACAAACACTGCTTCAATGTTTTTAGTATTATAACAAGCATTTACAATGCAACGGTCTCGGCATTGTTAAAGTTAGAGCTATTGGCATTGCTCATGACAATGCCGTTTCTTTAAATGTTTTAAAAACAAAAACATTAACAAAAATAATGTCATGAGCAATGCCAATAGCTCTAACTTTACCAATGCCGAGACCATTGCATTGTAAATGCTTGTTGAAATGTTACCTGTGGGAGAAGATTATAAGGCAGTGTATGTAACATTGTCTATTAGCTAAGATATAGTGTTGTAGTACAAAATGTATGTGCTGTCTTACAGTGTTGCTAATGGGTAGATTACTTTAGAAGATTTATCACAATTAATTTTTTATTTCAACCTATTATTACCAATCCAGCATAAAAATACTAAAATATATTTTTAATGTTTTGGCCAATTGATTTCTTTCCAAAATAATGCAAGTGACGTGTTATAATGACTTTTACAGAAGAACAAAAGATAATGACGTAAACAATTTAATTACAGACACAGCATTAACATGTATAATGGACATGAATTATGAGGGTAAACGCATAGGGGCAGATTTACAAGCCCCTTGCGCCACTGGTGCGTTACGTTGCATGACGTACCGGCGGCGCAACCTGCTGAGTGATATTTACAGCAAAAGACACACTATTGATGGACGGAATGCAGAACCAATCAAAACATTCATCCCCAGTAAAGAGATCTGGGTCAAATCCAGGGTTATATCCATCATTATTTTGCTCACCATGCCACCCCAGTTTAGACCTGGTCATATTCAAATCAGTCTTGACCCTGTGCCTCATGGAAACAGTCCAGCCCGTACTGCCAAGCCAGGTCGTCTCTGGACCGGAAACAAGCATCCTAGGACCGTTTTTGGGGTTTCACTCCTCATCAGCCAGGATAGGTTGAATCCAGTGGCACAGTGACCCCGGGACCCACATCGTGGCATACCCGGTACCCTTAGGGCGAGAAAGCAAAAGACACACAATTGATGGATGAAATGAAGAAACAATCAAAACATTCACCCCCAGTCAAGAGATCTGGGTTAAATCCATCATTCTTTTGCTCACCATGCCACCCCAGTTTAGACCTGGCCATATGCAAATCAGTCTTGACCCTGTGCCTCATGGGAACAGTCCAGCCCGAACTGCCAAGCCAGGTCCTCCATGGACCGTAAATAAGCATCCTAGGACCGGTTTCAAGGTTTTACCCCTCATCGGCGAAGATAGCTTGAATCCAGTGGCACAGTGAACCCGGGACCCACGTCTGGGCATACCCGGCACACTTAGGGCGAGAAAGCAAAAGACACACAGGTGATGGACGGAATACAGAACCAATAAAAACATTCACCCCCAGGCAAGAGATTTGAGTTAAATCTATCATTATTTTGCTCACCATGCCACTCCAGTTTAGACCTGGCCATATGCAAATCATTCTTGAATCTGTGCCTCAGGGGGACAGTCCAGCCCGAACTGCCAAGCCAGGTCCTCCCTGGACCAGAAACCAGCATCCTAGGACCGGTTTCTGGGTTTCACCCCTCATCAGCCAGGATAGCCTGAATCCAGTGGCACAGTGAGCCCGGGACCCACCTCTGGGCATACCCGGCGACCCTGCGTGACTTTACCTGTGCTTGTAAATATCACCCCTTTTCACGCAACACTTTGCGTGTTAGGGGCATGACATGGGTGTTGCTCTGGGTGTTCCCACGCAACACCCATGTCCACTGATGCTTTTCCAGATTTACGAGCAATCGTAAATCTGGAAATGCATCAGAAAGCTACGCCACCCTAGGGGTGGCTTAGCCAGGTGCAAAGAGGAGAAATATTTGTATTTCTCCTCGTTTTTTTTCCTCTTTCAATGTGTGCTGCATTCTACAGCACACATTGGAAGAGGAAATCACCTCAATTGATTGAGTTTGTGAAGGAAGGTGCCCCTTCTTGCACAAAAACAATCTCCCCACGACGCAGGCATCCATGCACCATGGTGCAAGGGTGCCTGCGCCGGTGCATTGCAGCAGATTGTGTGCCAGCACTGGGGAAAGCACAGAGATGCTACATATTGTTGTAAATTCGTCGCATCCCTGTGCTTCGAAAGTAACGAAGCATGACACAGCAAAATTACTTGTGGCACTGTGCTGTGTTAGTTTCTTGTAAATCTGCTCCACAGTTATTTGGAGTTCATGTCCACAATACATATTTTCATCCCAAGGCAAATGTATAAAAACATTGTCCCAAAAATAAATGATAGTGCCTCACAGAAGGAAACTAGGTATTGTGCCTCTTGGAGAATTTCTTGCTGGAATCCTCTCCTACTTGTCTAGCCAAACAACCCCTCCTGAGGGGGACTGATGTAGCCACAGTTGCAGAGTCTAAGATGTTGACAGGTGATCCCAGGGTGGTTTCAGGGCCTCCTTTTCTGTTGAGGAGACTGTGCGAGTGCTGATGTACAAGGTCCACAAAAAGGGGTAGGTGACTCTCTAATTGCCCTACATATAGCTTTAAACCCATCCTGCACCTTCCCTGAAACGGAGCACAAGATAGATATCTGTCTCTCCGTGTCAGTTGTTGGTAGTCCAGGAGCTAGGACTGGGGTGCACACTACAGGGGTAGTGATAGATGTTGGGCCACAGGAAGCAGTGACAACCTTAGGCTGTTGAAGAAGGGCAGGTACTACATTACTAGTTCTACGACTATGAGGCTGAGTGAAGATTACCCTAACAGGCTGTCGAGAGACACCTCATGGACCAGGCTGTTCCTCTCCTGTATCTGGAATAGCAGGAGTTGTATCTCCACTGAAGCCTTCTGCAGAAGGTATTTGGTGATGATTCCAGAACTTCAGCTCTGGATGATCTTCCTACAATGTAAAAGACAATAATGATTAGTAACATCTGTTTATGAATTGTTTATATTACATTTCTTTATTGGCCTTTTGGCTTTAAATGCTTCATCCAAAGCTTAACCTCTTATTTTTAGTGTTAATAAAATGCTGTTTTCTATGTTCCTACGGAAGAGTTAACAACCTAATATTTTAGCCATTGCATTTACACGTCAGAAGTGTGATTGAGATGAGGACCAAAAAGACAAACATGACATACATACCATCAAGTTAGATGCAAAATATTCATATGATGACACACTTTAAAGTAATTACACAAAAGTGGCAGTGCTTTGCTTTAGCTTGTTAAGGTTTCTTAGACATCCACCTTTCGCATTACAATTTTGGCAAGGACAAAACACCATATTGATTTACCATATGATACTAAGCATGACTTCAAAAGGGTATAGACAACAGGAGAATGCAGCAGTAAGTTTCTGAATCTATATCACCTAAGGAGGAAAAAGTAGAAATCTTTACAATGGAAGGTGTGAGATAACAGGCAAATGTAACACTGCATTCTGTATGAAGACTTTGTGAAATTGGTACATAGATTTTTAGATGACTATTACAATTGCCTAGATGTGTTATCAATGGACCACATAGTATGATGAAAATGTAACATAACATATGTTAACATTATCCATAATGATGCATTATAAGAGATGTAGTCACTGACCACTAACACTGTTGGTTGTGGACTCTACTTAGGTTTGACTCAAGATAGAAAATGAACTTTTTGAGCAAACACTTAATAGATAATAACATATTAGGACAAACAACTGCTCACGTTTTTCACAAGAACCATACAACGACACTGACAACATGGGAATATGAAGTATAATGTAGATGCTGCAAAACAACACACAAATAATGGTTACTTGTTTGCAGAGTAGAACACATATAAATATAAACCTATATATGGGTGTGCAAATTACATTCTGAGAAGAAAAAAATGATTATAAGAATGAAGATACTTAATTGTGAATAAAGGTACTTTCCACAAAAAAGGAAAAATGTGTTCTTAATTTTAGGTCTAAAAAGACGTTAAAAAACTGATAAAATAGAAAAAACATTAACATCTATTAGGATAATAATAATCAAGACATGTATGCTGCATGACATAATTTGATTGGACTTACCATTCTCCTTCCCCCCAGGGAATCTTGTAAAGCCTTCAGTGTGAAGGATCCCATACAACTCCCATCCCAGGGCAGGCAAGTGGTTCATGGGCCTGGAAGAGCTACCACCAGTCTGCTGGGCCACTATGTTGCTATTAGAGGCCAGGGAGCGTACTCTTCCCCAAAAATCATTACAGCACTTACTAATTTCCTCTAGTAAGCACCTGTTGTTAGATAAAGCAGTCACTCTTGTGACAATTCTCTTAAACATTTGCCTTTTCTGGGTTATAGTGTTAGTTTGAACGAGAGATCCAAACAAGTGTGTCTCTACCCTAATGATCTCATCCGCCATGACTGTTAATTCTGTGTCTGAATATCTGGGGTTCCTTTTTACAGCCATGGTGCAGATAACAAAATAAAATTACAAAAGAACAAGAAAAGAAGTTGATACACATATAAAAAAAAATCACAGATGTGGTACAAGGCAGTCAAAAAAACACCCTGTGTCTTGCAGGTTCAAAATGAGAAAGGCAAAGGATAATGGTATAGAATGCGGTTTGTTTTACAAGTGTGCTGTGCAGGTGTGATTTCTTTGCTCAATTATCTCAGGTATGTGACGTACACATCAGTCTTTAAGACGCATAGCTACATCTAGCCACAACATGTCAGAAACATAACTCTGTCAGTACACAGCTGCAAGACCGCCAACATGACAGACATACGTACATTGAGGGGGCGGTATACCGCCACTACAGCACAAAGGGAATATTGTCCAACTGTAGATTATTGTGTGCCGTTGAGCGAAGAGAATCAATGGTCAGACAGAAATACCTTTGTTAAAGCTGACAGCTGTTCCCCTCTCCAACATATAAATGGGGTGGGAGAAGCTCCGCTGACTCGATGGACGGATTGAAACCTCTCTTGCAGAGGATGGACAGCCCGCATACAAATTGTGCCCATAGTGTAAACACAAAGATGACAAAAAAAATAAAAAGGATAATGACTAAAAATAATTAAATCTTTGTCAATGTAATGTTGCCCCATGTGCACTGGCACTAAAGTGCACTTGTTCTTAGATGGATAAATATATATGATCAGGAAACATGTAATCGCTCACAGTGTTAGGGAGCTCATCTCTGAAGTGGACTGTATGCTGTTGTGGGTGGAAGTAAAATGCGAAATGACAGCTGAAAAGACTAGTGGATGAAGAGGTCTGATCCAAAGTCCCTTCATGTATGTACATATAGATATATCATTTAGTTTTGTATTTTTGATTGCATGACACTGCAAGACAGCTAAAACTAGGTTTGAGTCTTACCTCTCACTAAATCCCTATGAAGGGTGTATCAGCTGCTAGTATTTCTACCAGCCAGCTATATGTTTTAAAGCCCATCATGCATCTGTACATATGGCTTTACTGTTGGGGGCAGCTGTGAACCTTCACTGATGCAATTCACTCTAAGCTGCTCTTCTTGCATTGTAAGTTAAATATTTAGTGTACCCCAAATGCTGTCCCCCAGTTAGTTTCCGCGCCCGACATGAAAATCCATGTTACCCAGGAGAAACATGCCTTCACTTGCTTCCTGCGTGGGGTTGCTTTCTCTTTAAGATTATATACCTGGTCCTTAGTTTTATTCATGTTGCTCCACGCTGTCACAGAGTATATCTATTGCTCAGAACTGTCCTGAAGAATAAGGACAAATGTATATATACCACCCCTGGGTATAACCTAAGTTACAGGGCAGAATGAACTTCTTTGTAGGCCCATCTTTCTGGAACTCTTTGCCTGGCAATATCAGAGAAAGAGTGACGTTAAGAAATTGTAGGGGGCACCCATCCCAAGCCCTCAACCTGTTCAATTTTACCACCTTCCATCTCCAAAAGAACCAGAAGTATAATACAGTTAGTGAGCCTCACTGTCTCTGATATTAAACAGCAGAACTAGCCATCAGGAGACAGGTGCAAAACAACAAATTCATAGATAAAGCATATTCAGAGCTGAGCCAGGGTTCTGTCTTAGCCCTAAGAGCCAAGCAGGGGACGAGCCACTAAAAGGCATGGCTTGTAAATCACCTAAAAATAGTACATAACCATATGATCAGCACACTTGAACATTTAAAAATAGTTATTTGACATTAATAAGCGATTTGGTTTAGGGCATTCGATTATGTTTGAGATGTATTCGAAAGTAATAGTTTGCAGACATGAATTAGAAACTGTAAAGAATTTTCCCCAAGACCTGACAACGATGCCAGGGGTCAACCAAGGTACAAGTCAGTCATCTGCATTTTATATATAACCAACATTGTTGTTAAATAGGGAGAAGCAATAACGTTTTTGAAACCATATCTGAATGAGGTATTGCTTTAGGAGATATCCTGGACTGAATTATGCAATTGTGCTCTCAAATTTGACAGTCAAGTACAGTGCTGCAAACTAAAGTAAATGTATCTGTGTATGATTTGAGACCAGGTTTCCTGATTACATATTGTGTAATAAAGCAGCTAGATGTATAGCTTCTCCCTCCAGTTTTAAGTCCAAAGCTTTGATTCCTCTTGCTAAATCAGTACACTGTGCTTAATAAAAGGCAAACGTTTTCAGGCTTTGGATAAAACTTGTGTAATAAATAAACTTCAATCAAAGTGAACTTAATTCAACGCACCAGCTCTGAATGTGAAAGATAGATTATTGTAGTCCTGCAGAACCCTTTCCAAACATTGTTGAAATAAAGTCATTGCTTTTTGGTTACTAACAATCCTTATAAAGGGATCAGGAGCGCTGTGGTAACAAAAATCACAATGTCACACACACACTGCACTTATAGAATAGACATTTTAAATAAAAGCGTTTATTATGACAGGAGTAATCTGTTTCTCAGTACATCTAAAACAACTACACAGGATATCACAAAAACACCAAGGCGGCACGCTATGAGTAACATAAATAAAATGAGCATTTCTAGCATGGTTAAAATGTAATCTCAAACTTAATATCCTAAAACTTACTTCTATGCACTACACTGAGAGAGCATGGAAAGCAGAGCAATTTGCAGTCTAGAGTTTCTTAGGGAGAAGTGACACACTGCATACCTTGTTAACAGCTAAAGCTGTCATTATCCGCGGAGGTGATGAAGGCAGTGTTCCCTGTGATGCGCTCACACATGCTGTGGTAGCAGCCTTCCTCCGGGACTTGGCTGTATCAGTGAGTGAGATGTTGCATCTCTGGCAGAATCTTGGGCGATTAGCTGGGTGAAGGACCTCCCAACTAAATGGTCAAATGGCGGTTCTTATAAATTAAATCTTATCAGAGATTGGAATCTCTGACATAAGATGACATCAATTCAGACTTCATTATTTTCACTATTTGTCTAGACTTAGAGTCTGATTACGAGTTTAGCGATCTTGGAGCATGGCAGCCACGCCAGCGCCCCATTCCAAGACCACCAAATCCGTAGTCAGTATGCCCTCCGGATTACAAGTTGTAATGCTGAAGGCCGGTCCTGCGGCGGTGGTCCCATGGTCATGCTTTTCTAAGGCTTATAGGAGAGCCTTAGAAAGGAACCGCCGTAGGAGCGCCGCAGCCTGTTCCTGCACAGACAGAAATGCACAATGTTGTGCATTTCTGTCCATGCAGGAACAGAGGGTGCAGAAATACAGGGGGCACAGCATGTGCCCCCCTGCATGAACCCCTGTGCACAGAGATAACTGGGGGACTTGTAGGGTCCCCTTAGTTTCCTCACCATCACCTTTTTTCATGGCGGGCTCACTGCAATGAAAAGGGTAGCAGTGAGGAAACTTGTAATATGCTTGGTGGGGCCACAGTGGCACTGGCAGCATATTACAGCCTCACACCACTGCGCCTCCTCTGCAGGCTCACAGATCCCCGGCGGTTGCGGCAGTCCCACCGCTGTAGTTGTAATACAGCAGGTGGTTCGCCACCATGGTATCAGCGGTCCCATGGACTGCCAAACTCATAATGAGGCCCTTAGTGATTTTAAGTGACCGAGACATGGCAACATGTAGACACTTGACCGAAACTTATATTGCATCAGGTATTATATCTAGGTCATCAGTTGGATACCCTGGCACTTTCACAGTTCTTAGAAAGATTAAGGTCAGATGACCTCTGCATCAAATGGCAGACATGACAAGATTCAGATTCAGAAAAACTTTATTCGATTGTAAAAGAACAATCATAAAAGTATACATATAAAAAAGTCATTACAATTCATTAAATAATATCATATCATATAACAAATCATTTCCAAAGGTTGGTAAAAAGAGATGCATTTATACAGTTATCCTATTTCTAATAAGTATCACTTTCTTCAAATACAGTGTAATTGTTGCAACACAGAGGTGATTGTCCAAGCGTTGGATATCATACATAGCCGGGCGGCATTGCCGATGCCCGATCTCCCTTAAAAACGGCAATAAAAGAACACGCCTGATTTGGTGGTAAAATTTACAAAATAGAACATGCATTGTACTTTGGGGGGAAATTTCATCACAGGGACAGGGAGACAGTACATGAGACCAAACATTAACTGTTGGAAAGCTGACCAATCTATGAAACAGTCCAAACCTAAAACGGGTTAATAAAAATCTGTCATAGTTACCCGGAACATGAAGCAAATAGGGTTGAATATTAAAAGATGTTAAGATTAATTGATGTTTTAAAACAGTGGGTTTTGAGGCCTCAGCAGCATTTCTTAATGATTCTAAAAAGACCAGACACTCTTTTTTGAGCTCTTTCCGTGAAATTGCTGAAATAGTGAGAGGATTTAAAAAATAATCCAATTTACCAATATCAGTTAAAAACCTTCGTACATAGTTCAGCCACGGGTCCTCATGTGTCCATCCAGTTTTAAAACTTCTAGCAATATATCTCTATTAAGTTTGGGTTCTTCTTTTGTCCATACCCTATGCCATAATAGTACAGGTTCCAACTTAATGAGATCTGATATAAAAGAGAGTCCCAATTCTGCATGGCAATTATAGTTAGAGGAACTCTTAGGGACTGCGAGGATACATTTCAGGAAAGAGTTCTCAAGTACCCGGAGCTGGGTAGTATCAGCAAAACCCCAAATCCCACTACCATACATTGCACCAGAAACGCATTTGGCCTTATAGATCTTAATTAGTTCCGTAGGCGGTCTGGTGCCTAATTTCCTCGTGAAGGATCTGAGGGCAGCAATCGAACGGTTCATTACTAGTTTTTTTGCTAATATTGCCTCACCCCATACATCCTTCCAGGTAAACAAGATACCCAGGTGGGAGAATTGCTAGGTATGAGTTAACTGCTGACCCTCAATAAAGATAGCCTTCTTAGTTTTAACCCTTCTACCACAGTGCATGATGAAAGTGTTTGCAATATTAACTCGTAAGCCCAGGTCTTTCATAAAGAGGGCGAAACAATCCACCACGCGCTGTAGACCCACTTGGGTACGGGACATTAGTACGGTATCATCCGCGTACATTAAAAGCGGAATTGGACGACCAGCTACATGTGGGGGATCAAAACTCTTATTGCACAGGGCTTTCTCCAACCCGTTTATATACAAATTAAAAAGGAGTGGGGCCAGGACACAACCCTGCCTGACCCCACTCCTGATTGGAATTTTGCCCGTGCATTCTCCCTTGCATCCATAACGAACGCGAGCAGATGCATCACTATAAAAACATTTAAGAAAATAAATAATGTTTTCTTCAACCTCAATTTGTTCCAATAATATCCATAGTTTAGAGTGAATCACACAGTCGAAAGCGGCTGAGAGGTCAACAAAAGCCACAAACAAGTTCTCCCTCTTAGCCCTGGTGTACTTCCCGGTCAACATCAGAAAATTTAGGCCCTGCTCCACTGTTCCTAATCCAGAGCGGAAACCATATTGCAGGTCGGATAAAATGGAATTATTCTCAGCCCACGAGAGTAGACGATCCAGAATAACTCGTCCAACTATTTTAGTATAAGAATCTAAAAGGGAAATGGGTCTGTAACAACCCGGGTCATGTCTATCCCCCTTTTTATAAATTGGAACTATTATGGACTCCACCCAAGTGGGCAATAAGTCCGTCCTGCAGCTGGCATTTAGCACCTGGACCAGAAGGGGGGCCCACAGAGGCATGATTGTCTTAAATACATCTATAGGCACACCATCTGGGCCAGGGGCCTTCCCGCCCTTACTTGCAAGTATAGCTTTTTCAACCTCTTTCAAGGAAAACTGCATATTTCCTAAGGAAGAGTAATCCATAGGATTACAAGAGGAATAAAACATACTATCTCCCTCATACACTTTAGAAAAGTGATCAATCCATTTATCCTCAGGAATAGCTATCTCTATGGAGGGGAAAACCTCTTCACTAAGAAGAGGATTTCTGATGATCTTCCAGAAGCTTGCACAATCATTATTAACCGATGCCTGATGCAACGCTTCCCAGGATTCTTTCCTTAGCTCATCTTTTCTATCTTTTACAGCTAATTTATATTCTTTCCTAGCTCTACATACGTCTTCCGCACACCTAGGATGATTATGCAATATTTTCTTTAAATAGGAATATGCTCTGGTGCACCTAGAGTTAAACCAGCCACCCCTCGGTGCAGTGTTATTCTTGCATTTTCTCGTTAAGGAGGTTCTAATTTCATTACAGATTATCAAAAATGATGCGAGTATTTTTTCTGGAATTGCGTCCTCCGATAGACAAGTTAAAAACTCCGAAGCACATTTATTAATTACGGTATTTAGTACGTTAATTTTATCCACCCTATCCCATTTGAGCGTATAGCCATTGGTTCTTCCAATGGCCAGATTTTCCCACAGTTTGTCTCTGTCTATACTATTTTTGGGGGTAGACTTCTTTGAGATTAAAATAGCTAAACATAATGGAAAGTGATCACTTAAAGCAATATCAGATACATTAAATTTAACAATGCTTTCGGCATGTCTAATTGTAATTAATGCAAAATCAATGGTCGAAGAACAACCTCGACCGTTAAATGTTGGAGGAAGAGAAAAGGGATTTGTACAGATTTCATTTAAAAAACCCAGATCTAGTTGTTCCAATAATTCATTAAAATGTTCTCCCAAGGGAGAGTGATTAAAATGTAACCGACTCACTCCGTCTTCTCGCCCTATAATACATCTTTTGTCAATCGTCATATTGCACAAAGTACAATTAAAGTCTCCCAAAAGAAGAGTCATCATATTATACCCAAAAGATTTTTCTTGTAGGGACACTGATTTAACCAATTTATTGAGCGTAATAGAAGCTTCCCCTAGGGGAAAATTATTATATAGATTGAGCAAAGCAATCGGGGTAGCTGAATTTAAAACCAGTATCAAAAGTTGAAAGTAAGAGTCCTTAACTGGCTCCATTATCTTTAATAAATGCAATTTATTTGATACATACATTGTCAGGCCTCCTTTGGCTCTTCCATGTATAGTGTCCACTGCTGGGGTATGAAATGTTTTAAACCCATTTATATGGACTGGATCCCTAGTCCATGTTTCTTGTAGGCAGATGAGATCTTGCTGGTAGATAAAATCTTGCCAAAAAGGGTTACCAATTTTGGATTTAATTCCAGCAATATTCCATGAGCATATATTACATGCCAGAGTACCAAACGGAGGACAAGTAAAGGGAACCAAAGTAGGATCTACTTTCAGAGGCAATAATCCACTCTCACTCATCTCCTCTATTCCATCAGCCACCACCACATGCCCCCCCGTGTAACCATCAATTTCAGATCGAGAACTAACTACACTTGTTCCACCACTGATATTATCCAGTGGGTGAAAAGGCAACATAGCATCCATAACAATAGTCAAAGTGCTTTGGAGAGGATAGATTTGCTGTCAATCATTGTTGTCTAGCCCACTGAGAGTGTCAAATCGGTTAGATGTTGGAATACCGAAACTCCCACCCTCAAAACGCCCCCAGGTGGGTAATTGAGGACAATAACCCCGCATCCTTTCCTGCCATGGGGACGAATAAAAGGAATCAAGAGGAACAATGTTAACATGGTCTGTAAGAAGTTGGCCAGAATAACATCTCTCAAGAATATCGTTAACCAAAGGAGTGGACCTGAATGAAAGAATCACGCAGTCCCCTCTCAGTGATTTAGGAGATGGACCAATCCAACCGACTCTTCTTGCCATCTTAAAATTCGAAAATAAAGCACTATTTGACCCATATTTAACGGATAGGAAATAAAGGGATTTATTCCTTAAAGTTGACCAGTGTTCATGAACATTTGGAGGAAGGGGTGGAACGTTAGCTAACACCACAGTATATGGTAAGGCCTCCGGGGGCAAATTTATGGTAGGTAAACTGGGTGTGATAATAACCTCCCTAGCGTCAACAGCTGTTCTTATAACGGTTGGAGAGTTATTTTGGACAGCTTTAGAAGGTCCTGGTACCTCTAAACCAACCAAATTGGTACCTTTTAACCTGGTGGATTTCTCCTGCACACTACTTTCAGTCACCTGATGAACTTTTTTAAGATTGCCTTTCGTCACAGGCGGCGGTTTTTGTGGTGGTACAAAACCATTTCCCTGCGTAATCTGTAATTTACCCATGACTTGTGCTTCCATATTGGTGACCCTAGCTTCGATATTTGATAGTTTTACCATGATGGGTTCCACGAGAGCCATTAACAGGTTCTCCATTTTCCCCCAGAAACCCTCCCCTATTAACGGGTCACTCATACTAGTATTAGGAGGGGCAACTGATAAATTATTATTAACCTTTTTCCCTTCTTCCACAGTAGGTTTACTGGTAGTTTTACGTGATTTAGAAGGTTCCTTTCCCTTAGCATTTATCAAGTGTGACCCTTCCTTATTACAATGGTTTTGCTTACACTTCGCCTTCTGGCCTCTAGTTGTCATTCGTGGAGTGTCATTATTAGTATTTTGTACAGATCCAGAAATTGTAATTGGACTTGAAAGTGGAGCTGCTCCCACCTCAACTATAGGACTCTCATGCAGAGAGTGCTCAGGTAGTTGGTTACTAGAAAAGATAACAGGGGACAAGGATAACCTAGATTCTATAGGCATATGATCTAATTGTGCCTGTTGGAGAGGATTTATGTTGTCCCCAATTGCTTGTAATGATCGAACTTCAGGGAGGCCAATAAAAGATGGAACTATTAGTGACTCCTGTAAGTTGGTTGTAAGAATCGATGCATTAGTGGCAGAAAGAGGGGGAAGCATACCTACTGGAAGTGAGAGGCGCCTTTCAGTACTTTCGATAGCTGATGAAACCACCCCGATTGTTTTTTGTAGCATACGATCGATTGCTGTCAGACTAGGAATAGGAGTATTGACAGTAGTTTTAGATTTGGAGTCATTATGAATTTGAACAAACGTATGCTTTCCCATATCTTAGGACAATAATACGTAAAGAAACAGAACTATACAAAGTAAAATAAAAACAAGTGAACCAATTCCTGGAAATCACTCTGCATAAGAATTTTGCTTATGTTCAATGCTACAGCCAAAAGTTATAGCCCTGCCCTGCCTCAACCTGCCCCGGACGGCCACAGACGGCCCGCCCTTTGTCTGGGCTTAGCCCGGCGGTGCCCACGCGCGTGCCCGCGACGCGGGGACTCCTCAATTTCAAGTGCCGCCTGGCGCGAAAATCCCGATGTCGGCTTTGCGCCGCAAAGTCTCCTGGGGCCTGTGGTCCCCCCCTCTCGTCAGCCGCGTTGGTGTCAATGGAGCAGCAGCGGCGAGGGGAGACCAGCGAGAGGAGCAGCAGCAGCAAACAGAATCAGGGGTAAGTGGCAGGGCGTTTCCCCGAGCAATGACAAGAGCACCCGCTCTGCCGGGACTCTCCTCAATTTCAAGCGCCGCCTGGCGCGAAAATCCCGATGTCGGCTTTGCGCCGCAAAGACTCCTGGGGCCTGTGGTTCCCCCATCTCGTCAGCCGCGTTGGTGTCAATGGAGCAGCAGCGGCGAGGGGAGACCAGCGAGAGGAGCAGCAGCAGCAAACAGAATCGGGGGTAAGTGGCAGGGCGTTTCCCCAAGCAATGACAAGAGCACCCGCTCTGCCGGGACTCTCCTCAACTTCAAGCGCCGCCTGGCGCGAAAATCCAGATGTCGGCTTTGCGCTGCAAAGACTCCTGGGGCCTGTGGTCCCCCCCTCTCGTCAGCCGCGTTGGTGTCAATGGAGCAGCAGCGGCGAGAGGAGCAGCAGCAGCAAACAGAATCAGGGGTAAGTGGCAGGGCATTTCCCCGAGCAATGACAAGAGCACCCGCTCTGCCGGGACTCTCCTCAATTTCAAGCGCCGCCTGGCACGAAAATCCCGATGTCGGCTTTGCGCCGCAAAGACTCCTGGGGCCTGTGGTCCCCCCCTCTCGTCAGCCGCGTTGGTGTCAATGGAGCAGCAGCGGCGAGGGGAGACCAGCGAGAGGAGCAGCAGCAGCAAACAGAATCAGGGGTAAGTGGCAGGGCGTTTCCCCGAGCAATGACAAGAGCACCCGCTCTTCCGGGACTCTCCTCAATTTCAAGCGCCGCCTGGCGCGAAAATCCAGATGTCGGCTTTGCGCCGCAAAGACTCCTGGGGCCTGTGGTCCCCCCCTCTCGTCAGCCGCGTTGGTGTCAATGGAGCAGCAGCGGCGAGGGGAGACCAGCGAGAGGAGCAGCAGCAGCAAACAGAATCGGGGGTAAGTGGCAGGGCGTTTCCCCAAGCAATGACAAGAGCACCCGCTCTGCCGGGACTCTCCTCAACTTCAAGCGCCGCCTGGCGCGAAAATCCAGATGTCGGCTTTGCGCCGCAAAGACTCCTGGGGCCTGTGGTCCCCCCCTCTCGTCAGCCGCGTTGGTGTCAATGGAGCAGCAGCGGCGAGAGGAGCAGCAGCAGCAAACAGAATCAGGGGTAAGTGGCAGGGCATTTCCCCGAGCAATGACAAGAGCACCCGCTCTGCCGGGACTCTCCTCAATTTCAAGCGCCGCCTGGCACGAAAATCCCGATGTCGGCTTTGCGCCGCAAAGACTCCTGGGGCCTGTGGTCCCCCCCTCTCGTCAGCCGCGTTGGTGTCAATGGAGCAGCAGCGGCGAGGGGAGACCAGCGAGAGGAGCAGCAGCAGCAAACAGAATCAGGGGTAAGTGGCAGGGCGTTTCCCCGAGCAATGACAAGAGCACCCGCTCTTCCGGGACTCTCCTCAATTTCAAGCGCCGCCTGGCGCGAAAATCCAGATGTCGGCTTTGCGCCGCAAAGACTCCTGGGGCCTGTGGTCCCCCCCTCTCGTCAGCTGCGTTGGTGTCAATGGAGCAGCAGCGGCGAGGGGAGACCAGCGAGAGGAGCAGCAGCAGCAAACAGAATCAGGGGTAAGTGGCAGGGCGTTTCCCCGAGCAATGACAAGAGCACCCTTAGTTTCCTCACCATCACCTTTTTTCATGGGGGGCTCACTGCAATGAAAAGGGTAGCAGTGAGGAAACTTGTAATATGCTTGGTGGGGCCACAGTGGCACTGGCAGCATATTACAGCCTCACACCACTGCGCCTCCTCCGCAGGCTCACAGATCCCCGGCGTTTGCGGCGGTCCCACCGCTGTAGTTGTAATACAGCAGGTGGTTCGCCACCATGGTTTCAGCGGTCCCATGGACTGCCAAACTCATAATGAGGCCCTTAGTGATTTTATGTGATCGAGACATGGCAACATGTAGACACTTGACCGAAACTTATATTGCATCAGGTATTATATCTAGGTCATCAGTAGGATACCCTGGCGCTTTCACAGTTCTTAGAAAGATTAAGGTCAGATGACATCTGCATCAAATGGCAGACATGACAATGATTCTGAATAAATTGAGAAAGATGGAGACCGCCAAGATATAAAATGGCAATCGCCGTTATCTAAAATTGCCACGGGGCCTATCTAGAATAAAGTCAGATGAGTCGGACCTTAGGGGCTCTACTTCACACCATGATCCATGAAACCTAGGGTATACACAATTTGTTTATGGTCTAAGAAAAATGAATTTCATATTACAGAGCTTTCACACTGATGCAAAACATAGGACAAACACATTTTGAGGTTTGTCTAATACCTCAGATGAGATAATGTATATAAATGAACTGGAATTTAAGTTCAAATACTTCGATTCAAAGTTAATTCTGGGCAGCTATTTAATTTCATAAGAAATAAATTAAAATCGCTCATTAATGGCTTAGTGAGGTTGTGCCAGGATCAAATGTGTGCAAACACATAGCATCAGTGGTTGAGGTCCTTGGTCAATGTAAGAAATTGGGTAATTGATTGAGGGAGGTGAAAACCCTACTCAAGCAATAACCCCAAACCTTGTCAGGGTGAGTCACACAAATCACTTAATTAATCTATGCTTAACCCTCGGATAGCTAGGCCCAAAAGCAGTCAGGCTTAACTTAGAAGCAATGTGCAAAGTATTTATGTAGCACACAAACAATAATAAAGCAAAAATATGAATAAATAACCAGAACTTCAAAAATCCAATGAGTAGACCAAGAAATATGCCATTTCAAAAATGTAATTAAAAATAATGCTAAGAAGCAGAAAGTGCCAACTGAGGGTATCTTGTGGTGCTGGACCGGGACTAAGGCACAAATGTAGGTTGATCGCAAAAGAGCGCTGGCCGACACAGTACCATGTCAGGCCCACTGGGAGTCGTACCTAGTGTCCTTCGTGCGAGGTCTGCAAGTGTTGCTTTGTGAGGCTTCGCTTCACTCAGCACAGCGTCCGATGACGCTTTCAGCTGTTCAGGGAGGCTTTGCAGGGCTTTGCATAGGTCTGCATTGGTTCAGATGAAGCTTTCAGCTCTGCAGCGAGGGTTTGCAGTGCTTTGCGTCGCTTGGCGTTGGTTATGCTGTAGCTCTCAGCTATGCGCTGGGGCTTTGCTTTCCTTCATTTCATGACCGATGTCATGGAACCTTCAGTTAGAGCACGAGGCGTTCTCTCTGATGCCAGCCAAGGGTTCAGGCCCTGAGGAGGTACCTCTTAGGAAGCAAGGACTCACTGTTGTAGAGGCCAGCAGGACTCAGGCAGGTCCAGTGAAGCAGGTTAGCTGGGCAGTTGCAGGAAGGCCTCTGGAGCTTGTTGTGTCCCTGCCAACTGACACTTGGAGTCACTCAGGTAGCCTGGAATGAAAGGAGCGGGTCCAGTCTTCCCTCTCAGAGATCGGGCAAGCAGCAGGACAGTTCTCTGGGGAACAAGTCAGGTCTCAAGCAGCAGGGCAGTCCTCTAGGGAACAAGATAGTCCTTCCTCTTCTCTTACAATGTGACAGTCCTTCCTCTTGTAATGTCCAAAAGTCCCAGAGTGTACTGAAGAGTTGCTCTAAGGGTCCTCTATTTATACCTGGCAATAGCTTTTGAAGTGGGGGGGACATCCTGGGCTATCCCCAATTGGTTCTGGAGAGTTCTTCCCTGTTTCTGCCAAGGCTATAAAATGTTTGGAGTGACAAAACACAAGAGTCAGGCTCCTTTGTATTTGCTGGAGGCAAACCCTTTCACATTTAAGAGGGGCAGGCACAAGCCCTGCCCCAGCCATCCTTGCAGGATGGTCCATCCTGCCAACACCTAGTCCCTTTTTGTCTCACTGTCTGGGAGGAATACACAAAGCCAAACAGAAGAGCCATTCATACTCATGTGGCCCAGGGCGCTAGCAGAAGGCACATATGGTTAGGACAGGAAAATGCCAACTTTCGTGAAATTTTCAGAATTGTGACTTAAAGTCTGACTTTACTATTCAAGAGGACTTTAAATTAATTTGAGTCTCAACATGATATTCCTACCTGCTCCCAATCAAAAATTAGCACTTATTTAGTGTAATAAGGTAACCCAATGTTATCCAATAGGAGAGATAGATAGCACTACAGGCTGTAATGGCAGGCCTGTGACATGTTTTAAAGAGTTACTTCAGTGGGTGGCACAATGAGTGGTGCATGCCCACTAGTAGCATTTCATTTACAGGCACTGGGCAATGGTAGTACCCCGTAATAGGGACTTATAAGTAACTGAAATAAGCCAATCAAGTGTATGCCAATTATACCATGTTTTAGGCAGAGAGGACAAACACTTTAGCACTGGTTAGTGGTGGTAAAGTGCACAGAGTCTTAATGCCAACAAAAATAAATTCAGAAAACAGGAGGGGTGAAGGAAAAACAGTTTGGGGGTGACTCTGCAAAGAGGGCCAGGTCCAACAGTCAGATATTGTCAGTTTTCTGAATAAAGCTTTTCTGAATTAAAGCTGGTAGTTCGAGTATTTGCAAAAGTTCCATGTCATAAGATCAGACTAACAGTTACTCCTGACTGCGTATCGTTATCATAGCCATCATCCGGTTCTTATATTTAGACCTAGCAATAATGTTTCTATGATACAAATGTCATACGTTGTTCTATATGTGGGTAGATTTAATGGAGCTATTCATCTGTAGATCTTGTGCTATGATTTGTACAAGAAACCTCTGAACCATCTTAAAAGGCTTGATGGTGGGGTACTGGATACCTTGACTATGGAAGATCTAAACCTGCTGACAACATAGAGAAGTCTAAAACCTGAAATGCTACTTCGAAATTCACCCCATGCCTTGAGCTACTGTCCTTTTGCCTTCAATGAGTAGTAGCTATAGTCAGCAACCAAAAGCCTATAACTTGTCTTGGTGTATTTTTCTCACCACTTGGCATATCTAGCCTGGTGCACAAGATAATTCCATTTGCTTCTCCCTAAATGATAACCCAAGTAAGCCATCTGGAGCCAGGATGTGGATAAAACAAACATAATGAAATAACCTACTAGCCTTCACTAGAAACAGGTTGGTCTTACAGGAATCTTCTAGCCCAAACAAGGACTGTTAACAAGCTGCTGCTAGCAAGGTTGGACTCTTATTTCCTAAAGAGTGAAATTATTGGTCATTTATATCATTGAATGTATTTGACAATGGAGATATGCAGTCCTAAAGGGAACATACCAGAAATCACTCTAGCCAAGAGCAAACTATTTTAAGATGTGGCTGCCAAAACTTACTATGCAAAAAGTCCTCCCACTACATAAAGGTTTTGTAGCTTAGTTTATGATGTATTCGGGTGTTATTGCAGTGAAGTATTTGAGGGATAAAAGATGCCCATGTGTACCTAAAACACCAATGTCTTTTTAGAAAGCAACAGAAAAAAATCATCCCTTCAATTGTATTATAGTGTAAAATTAATTGAATGCCAATTGCTCACTATGGTTTGATACAGGATCATAGGCCTAAATCCTCAGCAATAATTTGTATGTAATTGAGAAAAAAGACAACAAAATTTGGATACAGGTGAAGTTCTTGGACAGTCTTCACATTCACTCAAATAGTAGTAAGTAAATACAACATATTGCTTCTGTTGTTTTCCAAAATTTAGTTTTATTGAAGATACTGTAGCACAGAGGATAAGAGCTTGAAAACCAATATAAGGTGATTAACAGTAACATTTAAAAAAAAAAAAAAAAAGTTCATTACTTTACAACATGGCATATCAATAAGCAATGACAAAAACATATTACATTCATTGAACAATGAAAAATGAAAATGAGGTATGTGTACACATGAGTGAACATTCGCTTGAAACCTTTAGTGGCACGGATGTGACGAGGAACATGATTGCTGTTCTCTTATGGATATTAAAGAAGATATCCTGATATTGAACACGATGATTAATGCTTTATGACTGAGGTGTTCCTTTGTGAAGACATGGGCCTTCTAATAAATAAGACCGTCACTAGACTATGTTTTTGACTTATCAAGCAATAACAGCATTATTAGACACCAATCTTCACACCATGTTTTAAGATCATTGTGATGCCTGAGTACAAGATCAGCAGCAAATGAGAAATAAGCAGGAACAAAGACAAATATAGACAGCTGTGTAAATTCTCTTCTTAAACTGATAACTTTCTCCATGTGTTCTTCTAATCCAAATATATAATTTATAAAATATATTATTTATGAAAGATAACTGTAAACAATAAGAGGAGCCTCCATATAAAACGGCAACATAGGTATAGGAATAAAGAATAAGTATGAGTTAAGCATGCAAATACACATTGGGTAGAGGGCAAGAAATAGAATTGCCCACAGATGGTAAAAATCACTAACAAAGCAGTGATAATATAAACGCTTAATATTTTTTTAAGACTCGCAACCTATTTTTCTATGTAAGACTAATAGTGAGGCTTACTGTTAGCAACTTCTTTGTTGAACATTATTATCCTTAAGTTGAGTTTCTGCAGGATACTGTACATGGAAGAAAATCAATTGGCACTCACTTATGCAGAAAGTATTGTCTTGCAACTAAGAAAATACTATTTCTAGAATAAATAACCTACTATTAGCTCAGACTCTGCAGGTCACACTTTAATCATTTAAAGGAAAGGTTTTGTTGAGAACAGAGCCAAAACTTTATTTTAAGATGAGCTAAAACTCATTGATGTGCGAGGCAGATCCCGTAGATAGTGGCAGTGTCAGGCAATTTGTGAGTAAAAAGGTCAGGAATGGAGATAGTGATTTAGAGTCAGGTGGTTAACCTATTTGCACATCTACAGGCATGTAGGTTAAAAGCTTCCAGTCTTGGGTCCAATGCATCCTGGGAGCTATCAGAAGATGCAGTGGTTCAAAATTTCCCGACACCGGTGGAATCTATGTAATCCAGATCCTGGCTAGCGTGTGGTAAACATTTGACAAATGCAGAAGTGAAAGAAAGACAGCATAATTACAGGCACATGCAACATTTGTGGCTTTACAGTTTCAATTTTTCTAATTTCTTTTACATTGAACTTGTGCCTATGAGCAGTTGGACACTGACCCCATTTTCATGTAAAAACTCTTTGTGGGAGTGAACTTATGTTTTTATTTGGCTTTTTTCTTTAGCATAGACTGGTTATCAAAGAGTTTTGGGAGTGTCTTAGGTCATTTATTTATTCAAATACTTATAAATCATGAACAGCTGCCTACTCGGGGATCCAGGCGCTTTCAGCAACATAAGAGTGTCACCTAACTCAAATGGAGTCAGAATAGCCACATTGTTAGTCGTATGCGGAAGAGCAGTGAGGTGCAGAATTTCAGAAGTTCCTGCAGAGCATTACAGAGCTTAGGGCCCAGGAACATGAGGGTGCGACCTCCCATACGGGTAAGATTGATCTTAGGGACAGTGCACAGAGAGAGATTGCTAGAGCGCAAATAACGAGTTGGCTGATACAATTTCATCAAGCCTTTGTGGTTAGGGGCAGTCCCAGCACTGGCTTTAAAGACATAGCACAAGGCCTTAAATTGGGCATGTTTTTCCATATCTACCTAATAAAGCTCACGGCAAAGATAAGTAGCCCAGGTATATTTTAGCAGTCTGTATACAAGCCTAGCGGCTGCATTCTGCACCACCTGCAGTTGTTTTATTGAGGCTTTATCAATCCAGAGGTAAAATGTTTTACCGTAATCCAGGCGGGGCAAAATAAGAGCCAGGATGAATGAATCTTTGGGCAGGAACAGGAAGCATCCAAATGAATTTCTGCAACCACTTCAAAGTCGCGAAGCAGGTCCCAGAGACAGTTGCCACCTGCGGCTTCATGGAGAGCTTAGAGTTTACCAAGAAGCCTAAGTTCTTAACTTTAAGAGCAGGAATGGGTCATGTTGTATAAACACTCTACTGATAGATGAGGAGTAAGCATTTCTCATTTACAGTGCATCTTTGCACAGTTGGGATCCTACTTAGGACCCTCTTGAATTACAAAAGTGAGGGGATCTCATGTTACCATGTTTAATATTCAATACACCTAGAACAAAAGATTTGGCATTCGAGAGTTAATCAGAAGGCAATTGTTTAGGGGAGAATATGGCTGGATACATGACTCGCTTGAAGGATGTTATCTTGAAATGCTGAGGTAGATGATGGTTTTCTGATAGAATATCAATATAAAAAATATTGTGTGGACAGAATATTACTATTCTTAACTCCACATCTAAGTACCTTGACATCCCAACCTGGATGAAGGAAAATTGTCCGAAGCTCAACACGTGCAAGATGGAAGTGCTGATCTTTGGCAACCATACCTCCCTCTGGAACAACACCTGGTGGCCTACTGGACTCGGAACTACCCGCACACACCAAAAGACCACGTCCACAACCTCGGCATCAACCTGGACTGCAAACTCACCATGAAACGACAGATCAACACTGTCTCCCCTGCCTGCTTTCACACACTCTGTATGCTCTGAAGAATGTTCAAATGGTTGCCCACAAGCATCAGAAAAGCAGTCACGCAAGCCCTTATCACCAGCCGTCTGGACTACGGCAACTCACTGTACACAGGAACCACCAGCAAACTATTAAGAAGGCTCCAGTCAAACTGCTGACACTCACCCTCAAAGACCTTCATGAACAAGGACCATCATACATGAACAACTGCCTGAACTTCCACCAACCATCCAGAAACATTCACTCTGCTTCCCTCGCCTTGGAACAGACACAGCTCATCTGCTGTAGCCACAGAGGAGGACGCTCCTTCTGCCACTTTACCACCAAGTCCTGAAACGCCCTCCCCGTCCACCTCTGAACATCACCCTCACTGACAGACTTGAGGAAGAGACTCAAGACCTGGGTCTTCGACTAAATCCAGCAACCCAGCGCCTGGATACCCTCCAGGGTGATAAGCTTACGCTCCACAAACTCCAATTGATTGACATATATAATCAAGGTACATATATGTGGAGTTAAGTACAGTGCTTGCCCAGAAAAACTTACCTGCGCAATATTTTTGACCTCAGTTTTCTTGGCATGATATCTTATCCACACAATGTTATGGGCTCAATATTTTGTCCAAGCACCGTAGATGATATTTCTGAATAATTGACAGAGTGAAAATGATAGCCTCCTTTCATCATCAGGAGTAATACAAAAAAAATCACATTTGCACCATTTATGTAGCATGCTCTAATATTTGTCTGGTTTTTAGGGGCTGATAACAGGTTATAATAATTACGCAACTCAATTTATTGACCTCAGAAGGATTCGAAACTATGAAATTTAGGTTACACACAGAGCTCTACAGTTAAAACACTATTCTACTGAGCTCTCTTCCCAGTAGCCACTTATGCTTATCTTGTAATTATGTTTGATTAGATCAGGAAGCAATAGCAAATAAAACAACAATGGTTTCTTTGATAACTTTGTCGGGCTGTAAAGTGTGGATTACACCAAATTATTAAAATCATACTGGCTCCTTGATGAAGTGCTATTGGGTGTACTATAGCCTTAGCAGTCTATGAGTCCTCCCCCCAAAGTTTTGAGCAGAGAATTTGTGGGGCTTAACTATGAAGCACCATTTTCTAATGGCTCTTCAATCTACTCTTCAAGAGCAGATATCTTGACAGTTATGGAGTACTCTATTATTAATATAAATTAAATATGAACAAGTAACATTAAGTTCAAATAAAAATCAATTGGAAGGTGCTGGGTTTTCTTTGATTGGCGACCAAAGTCTGCTGCTCTTCCCGGTTTATATGCAGAATTTTCTAAAGACCAGGTTTATTTTCTCCAGCACGCTAATATTTTGAGTCCAGCTTTCAATTAATTTCATACGATCCAAATATGTTTTACCACAGATATCAGACACACAAATTGACTAAGTAACTTCTACAAAGCACTATTACCTCATTATTTCAACCGATCATATTCAAACATCCGATGCCATCTATGGACCTTGGCTCCTGGTATTTCCTTCAGCTGTTAGTATCCTTCACTACCTCCGGTTTAATGTATCATTCATGCAATAAATAAAGCTACCCAAAGCCATCTAAGTAAATCAAGATAAGGAACACTTTAAACACTTAAATAAATAAATATTAAATAAATAGCAACACACCTGCGGTGTGCATAGCAGCTTTGTTACTCAACAGCATTGTGTCTTCCAGACTGTCAAATTTACACATTTTCTTTTCTTAATTTTTTGTTTACTATAGTGGCATAAGGATTGCATATTTTATAATTATACATATATTTCTTGTTCACCTACATCTAAACATAATTTAAACTTTTTACAAGACGTGCATACATTCACTATGAAAATTATAATTCTATATTGCAAAAAAGTTCAAGAAAAACAAATGAGGCACTATCCCATAAAACTTTGGTGTAATTAAATCGGCAAATTTTACAGTGTATGCCAGTTATCTTTAAGACATAATCACATTTAGAAACTATTGCAAAAAGTATCAAAAAAACACTTTACGTTTTTAGTATACATTGAGTTGTGCAACTTTTAAGTCATATGAAGTGTTGTAAGAAAAATATAGCCCAACATAACATCATGTATTTTTACAATATTTCAGATATTTGACATTGACTAGAAAATCTCAGTTTGATCTCTAAAATAAGAAACAGCACACATGTGTATCAAATAATTGGACTGAGTTCTTCAATCAGATGAAAAAATGCACACTTGTTAATGTTTGAGACAAATCTCAAGAACAAATCCGCAATTTCAGCTAAAACGTCTCTCTTTATTTTACACAACATGGTTGTATTCTGATATATGTAAAATGCCAAATACTCTTCTGATCTCCATCCTACTTGCACTCACTTCCCTACACAACCATGGACAAGACATTGGATCACTGCACTTGATGCGCTTCGTGAAAATAAGGACTTGTATCGTAAAGGATGACCAACATTACAAACCTTATTTCAAACAAATACATGTCATATGCACTTTGGAACACAGCCTTATGTTTTTAAGTTGTCTTGTAATTTGATATACTGTAAGTCAGATTTTTGTTTAAATGAGAGACCTGGCACTGCACACAAGCTGTGGAAGAGGGTGTTCATCTGCTTGAACTTTGTGAGTGGCCAAGGACTGACCATGTTTGGGGTTGGTTTCAAGTACTATTCGGTGGCACTGAGACGTTCATTGTTGCATAGGCTGAGATTTGTCTCAGCTCATTCTAAACAACGGACTCAATACTACCACTTGCTTTACCACAGCCGCTTCCAACACAAGCTCTATCTATAGACTCTGGATGCGTGTCTTCTACAGCTACACCTACACTATTCTTGCCATAGTTTTCATTCATTAGCATGGCGATCAGTCCTGTGAGCTCTGGTGACTTTTCATCTTTTGTAATTTCATTTCGGTCTTGTCTAAACATGTAGGAAGCAAGCTTTACAGAGCGTTGCAATAAATGGCTCCTAAATGCCCTTTGAATCTTTATGGCACAAACCTCCTCCTGTTTCCTTTTCAGTGTGGTGGTAATAGCCTCATAGGATACCTTAGAAGGATTGGCTGCCATGAATTTCTCTTCCATTGACTCTTTTAATGCATCCATTTCTCCAGAGTCTCCCAGCACCTCCTTTGTTAGAGCAAACAGAATGTCTAAGCAATGGATTTTATCTCCAGCGACCATTGGGAGATCCATTGTGATCAATTTTATTTTATTTGGTTTAGGTAGTCTTAAGGGGGGCTGCAAGCTATCCACAAAATTAGACATTTCATTATAAGCAACAAATTGAGTGGCATCAGGATCAAACTTTTCCCACGTTTCATAAAACATTTCAAAATCATCTTCACAAAGAGGCTCTCCACTCTCCTCTGTAGCCGCATTGAAGTTCTCCAGAATAATTGCGATGTACATGTTGACAACAACCAAAAATGAGATAATAATATAACTGCAGAAAAAGCATATGCCCATGGCTGGATTGCCACAGTCACCTTTGATATGTGTGCCAGGGTTTTCTAAATCTGGATCGCAGTCAGGGGGGGCACTGTTCATAATGGGATTCAAGAGACCGTCCCAACCAGCTGATGTGGTGATTTCAAACAAGCAAATGATGCTGTTCCCAAAGGTTTCAAAGTTGAACATGTCATCAATGCCAGACTCCTTTTTCACATATGCAAAGTTCGACATCCCAAAGATAGAGTAGATGAACATAACCAAGAAGAGCAAAAGTCCAATATTGAACAAGGCAGGTAGTGACATCATCAAGGCAAACAATAGTGTTCTGATCCCTTTTGCTGATTTGATGAGTCGAAGAACTCGCCCAATCCTCGCCAGCCTAATAACTCTGAAAAGGGTTGGTGATACAAAATACTTTTCTATAATGTCTGACAGCACAATACCTGAAATATAATGAAAGTGCTTGAGTTATTCGTAATTCAAAATGTTTGCAGTTAAACATAGTGCTAAGCATACATGTTAACTAAAAGATAAACCTGTGTTTTGTGAAATTCACAACAATTTTAGATGCGAGTACAATCCAAGTTTATAATGTTTACGTATCCCCACTCGGTTAATTTCCTATGGCACTCTGAAAAATGTATATAGATTCAGAAACCCAGTTGTCTGCCCTCACCATCATTTAATGCATATTAATTATTACTTCTAAACTTATTTTTAGCACACATTCATTACATGAACCAGGTGGTCTTCATTATGGTGTTAGTGAGCGAATGATAAGCAAATTGATTTCCAACGAATATAAAGATAGATGCTTACAGATTACACTGTGAATTCAAAATTTCTCAATGTCAGAAAACTCTTAGTTTCAATTCAGACCCTACTGCACTGCAGGTAATTTTGTTTTCATGTACCCTTTCTACTTTATTAGTTTCTGTTAAGTTTAAGGATTTTTAGCACAACGTCAAGTGATACATATTTGGACAACAATTAACACAGTATGGTGTTGCAATTGTGTAAAACCCACCTTTCTGACAGAGCCTAATGCATTAAGTTAATAAACACCTAATATATTTATACTTATGTTCCTTTTTGAGTACATCAAGGATCCAACTCACCCACCTCCACTATTCAAACTTTATGCCAAGCCATTACATGAGATCTTCTCTAAAACATATAGGGGCCGATTCACAGAAATAATTTGAGATAAAATCCTAAACTTACTACTTTTGGTATTCACAGAAGGCATTTAGTAGTAGTAAAGTTAGGACTCCTAACTTTACTACTACTAAATGCCTTTTGTGAATACCGAAAGTCGTAAAGTTAGGATTTTGTCTCAGATTGACACAGGGAGACTGGCACTGATTTATTCACAGTAAATTATGAGTCACAATTTTGATGGTTGTCAAGAATTACAGGAAGCAGTTGTAAATAGTAATTGAGTGATTATGCAGTTGATGACTGTTTTTATATATGTTTTTATACAGAATAACATTTTGTACTCTGTTTTAAATTTGCATTCTGGTTTTTAAGCTCTGTCATGGATGGATTTTTGTAGCTTTTATGTTTCACTTTGTGATTTCGAATAAAGCTTATTTTGATTTGAGTCACAATTATCTTACCATACTTGTGAAACTATGAGACTATTGCGATGTCTTCGTGAATATAGGTGGAAATATAAAACAAAAAGTATCTATATACACACCCTAGCAGGTCACAGTCAGACTCATGTACCTACTCACATATCCACTGAGACACTCATACACCCACTAACATACCCATTTGGACACAAATGCACACACTCACAGACTTACTCAGAGAAACATGTGTGTACTCACATAAGCAGTCAGAGGGTCATGCACCCAGTCACAGGTGCACTCAGAGACTCATGTGCCTACACACATAGATAGTCAAGAGACTTATACACCCACTCAGACATTCATGCACTCAGTCACAGACTCACTCAGACACTCTCGCACCAACTGACAGACCCACTGAAGACTTATGCTTCCACTCACTTACTCACTGATAGACAGACCCACTCAGACAAGTATTCACCCATTCATAGACCCAGTCACAGACTCATGTACCCATTCACATACCCACTCTGACACACGTACATCCATTTACATACCCAATCAGACACTCACACGCTAGACTTATGCATCCACTTATTGACTTAGTGAAGGACTCATGCAGCTAGTCACAGGCCCACTTGGAGACTTATGAACCCACTCACATAACCCAGTGAATCATTAATACACACTGTTATAGAGATATTGAAAGAATGATATATGTTTTTATAGAGTTATTTAGTTTGTGATTTATCTAGTGTGATTGTTAGAATGAATTATATAGTTATACATTTTGAATGTGGTGGTAGCTATTGCATTTTCGCAACGTATCCATGATCGTCGCGGTTACCAACGATATCACGACTCTCGGTGTTGCAGTGAAAACGGAAAATAGGTTCTAGAGATGGTTTTTATAGAAACTCACTAGAAAAACATTACTTTAGACAATACAGTAATAAACCTCTAGTGTGGAAAACGCTGCAATATGTGTACATCTATGTGTTTTTCACTTTATGAAAAAGGTGCGATCGGCGTGGTTAACGTCGTTGTGATGCCCCATATAACCAAAAAAACAGAAAATAGGTTTCAATGATGGTTTTTAAAGAAACGTAAAAACTTAGTACAATTAAACATGCTTTTTAAAGAAGCATGTATATAGTAATATGTGTCATGCAATGTTTAGAATGAGTTCTTTTTGTTATTAATTTTCATGTGCTGGTGGCCGGTAGGTGTCTGCTTTTGTTTTGCGATTTTGTGACTTATTCACGACCATCGTGATGTCACAAATATTCACAAAAGTGAAATAAAAAGGATTATTAAAAAAATTATATTTTGGGTACTAGGGTCTCTCTGACAAGAGCCTTTGTGTTGATTGTGTGTAAATGACAGCTACACATAAGACTGGATACAGAGTTTCAGGTAAAATATGTCTATATATGTTCTTTATTTGTCAAAAACATGCATTATTTTCTGTATGTCTTCAGCGATCACATCATCGCGAAAACCCAAAATATCTCGAAAAAAATTATTAATGTACTTTTGAAAAAAATAGATGACAAATACAACAATAAGTGGTGCACCATGCAGATGTAATGTTCAATATCTAGTTATAGAAAAAAATACAGGGACATTATAGTTATGAAATAGAATTCTAAAAAGTTAGGAATTCACTTAAAAAACAAAGGTTACAGAGACGTGATAGATAGATAAAAAATTATTTATTGTATAGTTAGTTAAAACCATTACAATATTCCAATGCATATAATCCATTTCCTCCACATGTTAAAACAAAGTAAGGAAGAATAAGTATAGACAGCACCACATTTGAAATTTGATTCATTATTTCAATTTACAACTATGTTACTCTTAAAAAGACGGACAGGAGCAGCTGGATAATGTTTGTAGCCTGTATCATTGTTTCGTTAAATTCTCAAAATAGGTTCGAAATTTTATCAGTTGACAAATTAATTGCGGGTCCTTTGAGTCCATACTATTTAGTATTTCAGATCTACAGGTGCGGATACCTCTTTCATTAAACTGCCTCCTCAACAAATGACGGCGGTAGTACCCTAACACCGGGCAGATGCATATTAGATGTATGAAGTCCTGTATTGGTGACCCACATAGGTTGCAAGCTTTTGAGCCATGGGACTTCCAATTAGGGCGATCAGCATTGGAAGGCAATTTTCCCATGCGCAGTTCCAAGAACTTGGTTTTTAGGGAAGGGGAGAAAGCAAGGCCCAGATATGTTGCTGGCCCAAGCTTCATGTAGGATTGTAATACCATCCATGCGTGCGCACGTCGACTTAACGCCGCTTTGTCTTCCATTAGTGAATGCGTTTTTTGCCGCTTTTTTCACAATCAGCTGAAATGAGGTCAGAGGCAGTTTCCGATGCCAGAGGTCAGCCATGCTGGTTATTTTCAAAGAGGCATTTAAGTACTTCGCGTAGTGTGATTTTGATCATTTTGCAAGGCTTCCCAGAGTGCTGAGTTGATTTCAAGGCCGCGATAAAGCCATATTTTGTACCAAATTGTAATTGTCTCGTACCTTTTATGTAGTGTTTGTTGCTGTAGTCCAAACTCTAGACGTACCTGAGCTGGTAGGTATCACGTGGCAGGCGAAATACTCTTTTGTACACTCGCGTTTGGATATTGTCTAGAATAGTTACGCTGTTTCTGTGATGTACCACGCTTCCGTAGGCAATGGTTGGAAGTAATTTTGCTTTGATGACTGCCAGAAGTGGAGTGAACAATGGGTCTTTTAACGATTTAGATATACTGCAGAATGCAAACATTAAAGCGTTTCCCTTTTTCTGTATGGTTTCGTAATGCGTGGTGAACGAAAACCTTCGGTCCAAGTATATCCCCAGGTATTTGTAGCTGGTAACTACTTTTAACTTAGTGTTTTCAAATGTAACTCTAGTCTGTTTTGGTAAGCTGTGGGTTATGGTAATGACCTTTGGTTTTTTTATGTTTATTTCCATCAGGTTTGTTTTGGCGAAGTCAACTAATTCGTGAATTGATCGTTGCAATCCGATTCTCGTCTGGCTTAGCTGGACAACTTCATCTGTGTAGGACAGGTGTGTTAATGGGAGTGTGCCCAGACGTGGTGGATGTGAATTGACCACGTCTAGCCTTGATGTTAGATCAGCCATGAATAGATTGAACAGGTGCAGGGCCAAGACACAGCCTTGCTTTAGTCCCTCGTTGGTGTGGATATTCCTTGTGAGCCTCTGGCCATCGTCGATTTTGACCTGCATCCAGGTGTCGGTGTAGAGACCCATAATTGGGATTCAAAATTGAGTCCAGTAGACCCTGGAGTGCTTGTCGCTGTCGTAGACTTTTGTCGGCTAGCCCTATTGCTAGTGCATTTGTAATTGTACCCGTGCCCCGTCAAAAGCCCGACTGGTTTAAAGGGATTTTTTTGTTCTCGTCGGGCCAATTTGTCAGATCAGTTGAGATCAGGGATGCATAATATTTGCCCTCTGCGTCTATTAACGCGATCAGACGATAGCTTGCCGGGTGTCTGCGCTCCCCTCCCTTGAATATAGGATTAATAATCGCGCCTCTCCAGCTTTCTGGGATACGACTGGTTGTGCCGATCATCAGGAACAGGCTATGGATCTTACTTGCCCAGTAGTTGGGATCTTGTTTGTAAATTGCCTGTGGTACACAGTTCGGGCCCGGTGCACTATCAAGCCGACTTTTTCTTATGATTTGTAAAATTTCTACTTCAGAATGGGGAAAGGTTGATTGTAATGTATCCTCTTTCTGCGATATGCGGATTCCTGCTACTATGGTGGTTATAATAGAATGATCTTTCTTGTTACTATGATTGGCTGAGGATATTACTGATTTTTGCTTTCCCTTTGTAGTAGTCGCAACAAAGTTCGACTGATCCAAATTGTTTATCGAAAATGTGGAGATTAAATGCTGTACCCAGGCAGGCTCGGCGACACAGGTCATGTTTATGATTTTGGAAGTTCTGTTCATAGAATTCACCTGTTCCCAGAAAGCTCTAGCGTCAGATTTCTTTGCATTATGTAATAACTTTGTTCAAAAGTTGTTTTCTTGAATTTTTTTGTCGATCCAAATTTGTTTTTTGTATTTTTTCTTTAATAGACGTACCTCCTCCCATGCTTTTGATAATGGACATTGATGTTGTGCCTTTCTCAGTTGCTTCCTTAAGCTTCGTGATGTTTGACTGAGATGACTGTTGTTATCTACGCACTTTTTGTTTGTCTGTTTAGTCGATGCTCCTGCTTGGGGTAAACTTGCCAAGAAGGCAGTCCATGTTTCTATTGTCATGTTGTTTTCTGACTCGAGGGTTGTCATTAGATTTTTAGCCTTTGAGGATATGTGCGGTAATGTGGTGCTTGTCCACCTCAGACGCTTCAGATTGATTGTTGATGTATTCCCCTCAACTACTGGAGCTTCTGTGTGTTTGTAAAATCTAATTTTCAATGTGCTGAGCGGAATGATCGCTATCGGTGGGACATTTGATTTGAAAACTATTTATTTGCCCTAGGAGAGGGAGGGTTACTATTGTGTAATCCAGAACTGAGCTTGAACGGGGCCATTATACGTACAAGTGGCAGGCCTATCCTGTTTTATTCTCCCATTTAATGTACGCATACCTAGGTGTTCGAGGTCCCTTATAAATCGCTGTCCTACTTTGTCATTACGTTTTAGGACAGGAAACAATTACGTTTCTACAGCCCAAATTGCATTTGCTGCGGTGATGTTATCTTCCTCTTCTTGGGTGTACAGTAGGTTTGCATTGAAGTCTCCCGTGAGAATTATCTCCCAAGTTGGCTGTTCAAAGCGGAATTCCGTAATGACATCAATAACTTTCTTTTTTTTTTAAAACCTTTATTTACACACCAAATAGTCACAGTCATGGGCCTACAACTGCCTGGGCCGGCCGCTAACGCAGAAAAAAGGAGGACAACAATCATACAGCAATCATGAGAGCAGGAGCGAACCGCACGCGTAACGGCTGCAGCCGCCCACAACTGAACCCAGCACTACAGAAAGGTTTCTTATTAACTGTTTTGTAAATAAAAACAACAAAAGGAAACTTAGACCAGGCAGAAGAACTCCATTAGCAGGGACTTGCTCTCTCAGGAGCGGGGGACAACAGCGACAATGCAGCCCATCACACAATAACTCGCGTTAAGAAGGGCAGGGGGGGTGGGGGGGGGGGGACAGGGAAAAGATCAGTCATCAATCCTGCAAAGCGGAAGGAAAAAAGACCAGGAACATCAAAGTCAAGGGGACATCGTTCCGTCTGGTGTGACCACCAAGGGGGGAGTGCATATATCCCCACGATAGGAATTCCAGGGACCCCACATCTTACTCCATTTCTTAGGTTTGCCTCTGGCCACGTAAACAGTCTTCTCTCGGAACATGCACCAATCCATATTCTCTTTCCACTTCGTAACTGTGGGAGGCCTACCGGAACCCCAGAGTTGTGCAATGTCTCTTTTAGCGATCATGTTGCCCAAAGTCACCCAGCGTTCTTGTGCCACATCGCAGTCAGTCGGTTCCCACACATTCAAGACACAGCGCCGAGCCTCAGGGAGCAGAGCCACACCCGTAACCTCCTCCATCACTGCATGCACACCAGTCCAGAAACGCAGCACCTTCGGACACTCCCACAGAATATGAAGAAAAGTACCAAGCAGGCCACAACCACGCCGACATAAACCATCACTTGTGTAACCCATGTGAAGCAAGCGGGGACCGGTGACATCGACCCTATGTAATATCTTTAACTGCACAAATCGGAGGCGAGCCGGTATGGCAACCTCCCTCGGTGAGGCTATGGCCGCGACCCAGTCCTCATCATCCAATTCGAGGCCATCGGCGACCCAGACCTCTCGCAAATGTGTGAGGAGGTCCGCTCGAGTATTGATCAGTTTTTTGTAGATCAGGGAAATAGTACTATCCGGCAGGTAACCATCAAGTAAACGATCTTATCAATAACTTTCTTGAAAAGTTCTTTTTTTATCTTAGTTTTCGGATGTTGATTAAGATGATGGTGCTTACCCCTAAATGTGGGCCCAGCTCCATTTTCATTATTTGCATAGCTGATGTTGTTATTGACAGTTGAATTGAGGAGATTATTAATGCTGTAGAGATGTAAACGGCGAGGCCCCCCTTAGCTCTTCCATATTGCTGTGTTCGTGTTACATTCACGTGGTGAGCTATCCTGCCTGGGACCTCTACCGGGGCTGTTAACCAGGTTTCTTGGAGTGCAATTATTTCATAGCTATCCCAGTTCTCTGTAATTCCTTTATCATGTAGGATTCCTTTCGCTCCTGCGATGTTCCAAGACAAGATTTTTATAGGGGAAGACTCTGTTGTGCCTGATGTACTGTTGCGTCATTATCCTTTCCAGCCGAGAGTTTGTAATCTTTGATTTTGTTTTTGTATTGACTCTGTTGATGTGAGTTTATAACATCTGCACCTTTGGCACCTCGCAATACCGAAGGGACTATGCTTTTTATTAAATTGTCTGGGGTGTGCTTAACGTTAGGAAAGGAGATGGATAACGTTTTATTGCTGAGATGGAAACTGATATTCCCCAGTCTTCAAATTTTGTAGTTTCTTTTAAGATGTCTGTTACTATTTCTTCGTTCTTCCAAGTTGCTAAGGTGCCTTCATTTCCTGTATTATTTCCAGGATTGATGAATTCTATTGCTATTAAATCTGCAGATGTTAAATATTGTAATGTTGGAATCACTGCCATGAGGCGCAAGATGTTTCCTCTAGTCAAATAATCTTGGGAGCCCTGTGAGTAGTAGTGTGGTGTGAAGAGAATCCTGTTTGTTGAGTTCAATTTACCCTCCTTTTTTGCGGGTAAGATGATGACGTCTGCTCGTTCGTTTGGTTTCTTCCTGGTTCTTCTATGTTGCCGCAATTCACTTCATCACTCTGCCTGTTTATATTAATCAGTCGCTGATCTTTCTTGCCGTTGGCTAATAGCTGATCTGTCTTCGAGATGACTTGCCTATCGCCTGTATTGTCACTGTTTTGGCCTTGCGGATAAGATGTTGTCGTCTGATGGGGCCTTGAATTTATTCCCAGTTCTACTATTTCATTCCTGTTCGCGTCATCACACTGCGTTTTTATGTCAATCAATAGCAGGTCTTCCTTAATGCTTCCCAATCGCTGATCTGTCCTCATGACGACTTGCCTATCTCGTTTGTTATCGCTGTTGTAAACTTGTAAATTGGAGCTAGTGTTCCTGTGGCGGCAGTCATTTTCTTGTGGACATATGGTCAATTTCCGTTCGAGGCTTGTTGATCCTCTAGCATTATTAGTTTTGTTTGTCGTGTCCTTGGAGATCTTAGTCTGCACACACCTGATTTGGATTCTTCTTTGGTTTTTCTGTTTGAATGATCGCCATTTACTTGTGCGATCAGGATCTGTCTCTGTTGGAGTCTTGCTGGCCTCACGAGATGTTTTATTTTGTTTCCAGTGACCTCTTGTTGTCCTATGCTGCTCCCCTCGGGTTTATTCTTTGTGGTTAAATCAAGGTCACCACTCTTGAGGCTCCGATTTGTCAAAGCTGGGCTGTTTACTGCCGGCAAAGACCTATTCGATCGGTATGATGTTTCAGTTGACACTGACTGGTCTGATCGAATTGCATCCTCTTCCTCATTTTGTTTTTGATGTTTCCCTGATGTTAATAATAATCTTTGTTTACCGTCATGTAAATTAAAGATCGGATAGTTATCCAAAACCAGTTTTTAAAATGTTTTACTGACGTGCACGATTTCTTGCTTTCCTAGCTTGTTTTTTTGTCTTTTCGTTAAAGCCGGAGGAGGGTTGTTTGTTGTATTCGTCTGCTTGTACATTTGTTGGCTTGCTTCAGTTCGTGGGGTGTGTGTGCTTATGACTAGTTCGGACGTGGGAGAGTCTGCCGCGGTTAAATCCTCACTTAATTCTCCTGCTTTTGGCTTTTTTCCAGTTTGCTGCAGGATAGTCTGTTCTGCGTTGCTCGGAGCAATGTTTTGGGAAGTTCTTTCTCTCGTCTTTTGCTCTTTGCCGTTTGCTATGTTATTTACGATGTTATTTGAGGCAACCTTTTGGTTTTTTTTTCCTCCGAACATGCAATTATTGCCATTTGCTACGTTATTTTTGAGCGGACAGTTTACACGTTTACATTCGTGTAGAATGCTTGTTAGTATAGTTGGTAGGTCCCTTAGTTTTTCCAGAATGGGACAACAAGGGCAGTTGGTAGCTTGTGCCCGCAATTCATTTACATCTTGGTTAACTACTAATAGGCTCATCATGGTGTCAAGTTTATTATTTATACCGAAGATGTATTCAGCAATTACATTCATTAGATTCATTTGGATATCAAGTTTATCTGACTGCATGTTGAGGGTTTTGATTGAGGTTTTTAGTGTTTTGACTAGAGCGACATGTAGATTTGAAAGGGCTTCCAAGTTGTATTCAGAATCCTGTTTCCGCTCTGTTAGGTGTTCAGTGATATTATTATCTACCAAGTGGCTCCACTCAGTGTTATTATTTTGCGGGTTAACTGTAATTTTTTTTTCTGCTGCGTTGTCCAAATCCGTATGGGTCTTCTGTTCAATGATTAATTTCTTTTTATCGTGTGTTTTGAATGATAGATTTCTTGTTCTGGCAGTTCAGAAGAACTTGATATCTTAATTATTGTTTGCTGTATGTCTTTTGATACCGACGTCAAATTTTTCCTTTGAGGACTCTCTGTTAAGTTTTTGTCTAACGATCCCCTTCCAGGTACTGTGCTGATGTGGATTAATTTTGTTTGCTGGGATTTTACTTCTCCTTTAAATTTTGTTACTTCATTACGGAGTATGTTGTTATTTATTTGTTCGACGTGGCTGCTTACTAAGTTTTTTTCGCTTGGTGTTACCTGTACTGCGGAGCATAATGTATCTTCTGTTATTTTTTGTGCTCCTGGTTGAACCGTTGATGTTGGTATGTTCACTGTTTGTTTTAGGAGTTTGGATGTTGTACTTATTGATTGTAATACCTCCTTATTGTTCAATATTGATTGTGACTCCATCCAGGAGTCACTAAAATCATCTGTGTTACAGATGTCTTCATTTTTATTGAGTTGCTTTGTCTGTTGTCTCGGCGTAGATTGATTTTTGGGTTTTTCTTTACAAGTAGCGTCTGTGTTACTATATGCTCTTGCACCTGTCTCACATATTAAGTCCTGGTTGTTATGAAAATGACAGTGTGCTAGCCCTGGTTGATTCATGCTGGACTTGCAAATTGATATTGATGTAGATGTTATTATAACTTGACTTGCGTTTACATTCTCCGGGATGTTGTCCGGTCTCTTACTCTGTACTCGGGCTTCCTCATTGTCATTGTCTTCTGGTTTTGTGTGTACTTGTGCTTGAATTGTTTGTTTATTATTGCTCCAACAGAGCTATTTTTTGACTTCTTGTACTGTTAGCTTACTCGTATTTGGCGCTTCTTTTTCTTCAGTGATGTATGGTGTAACATTCGTGAGTGGTACCGTTGTCATGTGCAACATATTGAGTTTTTTATCCTCCTTCTGAGTGGGGATTGATTTGTACGGCGTCAGTGGTTTTAGGAGTCCATTTACCTTTTCAGGCATTGAATAGATGGCTGCAACTGGATCCTTTAAAAATGTAAATTTGCCGGTTGAGTTCATGAAGTGTGCTCTCATCAATAAAGTTGAACAGGAATTCACATAGACCAGGAATCTTCACTCTTTGAGTAGATTTATTGTAGTCAACAGTATACACATGTATACAAGTGTAAAGGGCTCAAGGTGGTAGCTCCAACCGCCTGTGAAGCAATTTCAGTGTGTGGTCCACACATTCTAATCAAGTATTACATAGAATACATTGAGAAGTACAAAGTAACATTCCAACATTTTTATATAAAGAAAGTGCACTGAGAAACAATGCACAGACACCACATATCTCCCTCTTTTCAACAAAAATAGAAAATACAGCACTTCATAACACAGTGAACGAAATGCTTACTGAACATACCTACTAGGAATCCTCCTAACTCTTGAACTCCTTCTGACATCAGAGAAACTCTGACCAACATTTACACCAGAATTATGTGCACAGTTGGTTCTGGCCAAACGACCAAAATTCCACCACTGTCCATTCTCCAATTTTGCACTGTTTCCTTTTATTGTGACTATACGTGCAGGATCCCTGAATTGTGATTTACCTTTTTGTAGCATCAAAGGATCCTTGACACAAACCAGATCACCAACAACAAATGTGACTTCTTTTTCTGAAACGGGCATGGCAAGTTTATTACATCTGCTAACACTGGCTTCATCACTACGATTTTTAGCGATGAGAGAATTTTTTGCAACATCACATTTATTGTCCAAACAGTTCAACTTCCAGAATGGATTGAGAGTAGATACCACTTTCCTCCCTCTCATCAATTCATAAGGAACACAACCCGATACAGAGTGAGGAGTGGTTCTATATGCCCATACCACATCTCTGATGGCAGACTCCCAATCTACTTTGGCTTTGATAGCACTCTGAATACATTTGACTAGAACCCTGTTGAATCTTTCAACTTTTCCGTTCCCCTGAGGAAAATACAAGGGAGTGCGTAAATGTTTGATACCCATCTTTGTCAAAAAATCTTGCATGGGTTGAGAAGTAAACTGAACCCCATTATCTGTAAGTAATTCCTCAGGTGTGACTTCTCTGCTGAATACATCTTGAAGGAATCGAATGACAGATTTGGTATTTGGCTCAGAGACACCTCTGACCTCCACCCACCTGGATAAGCGATCATTTAAAACTACGAAATATTTCATGCAATTGGGAAGAACATGAAATGGCCCAAGAAAATCTATTGCTACCTTTTGCCAGACCTTGTTGGGAGAGATTGAGGGTTTGGGAGATGGTGAATTCGTAACCAAGTGTTTGTCACTCTATAAACATTGAGTACAGTTATTAACAAGTACTTCCACATCGCGATCTACAGAAGGCCACCAAAAATCATTACTTATCCTGCGCTTGGTAGCAGTCATACCTAAATGACCAGAGTGTGCAGTTTCTAATATTATTTGTCGAAAGCAAGGAGGAGGGATTAATTTGCCTTCTCTAACTAAAAGTTTACCTTCAAGAGATAGTTCTTACAGAATGGTTGTAGATCAAGCTCAATGGATCTTTCTTTAGGCCAACCTTTTACTACAAACTCCATAACCTGAGCAGTAAATCATTCTCTAAAGCTTTACACCATTCTGCCATGTCATGACAAATTAGTGTCATCAATCCTTGCACTAATGCATTCTTCAATATCATCTTCTAGCTCAGCAAACTTCTCCTCATGTACAGGATGTCTGGACAAAAAGTCAGCTTTGATATTTTTTCCTCCAGCTATGTATTGGACATTAAAATTGAATTCTAAAAGTTTGGTGGCTAATCTAGCTGTAGCTTTTTTTGTTTTGTTACCAGATAGTATGTCAACTAATGGTTTGTGATCAGTCCTCAAACAAAATTTTCTCCCCCACAAATATGGTCTGAATTTCTCAATACCCCAAACGCAAGCCAACATTTCTTTCTCAATAACTGAATATCTCAGTGCGACATCTTTCATGCGTCTCGAAGCAAACCCGATTGTACGTTCGTTGTTACCTGCCGTTTGTGAGAATACATCACCCATGCCATAAGAACTGGCATCTACAGTAATGAATGTATCTCTCCCCTCTGTATATGCTTGAAGACTGGGTGCAGAAAGAATACTTTCTTTGATGCGTTGAAAGTGATCTTGACAGGTAGCTGTCCAAATGAAATAAGAATTTTTTTTAAGAAGACTTCTGCAACATTCAGTGAGGCTTGCGATATTCTTTATGAACTTTGAATAAAATTCACAAAGTCCAATGAACGAACAAAGTTGGTCTTTATCAATTGGATGGGGAGCGTTGACAATGCCATCCACAATGCTAGGCTTAGGTTTGACACCATCTTTAGAAAGAACATGTCCTAAATATTCAATCTCATTAACAGAAAATATGCATTTGCCATCTCTCATTGTGACGTGATTGTCTTGTAGAATAGTGAGTACCTGTTCAAGTACAACATTATGTTCTTCTTTTGAAGCAGTGTGCACCAGAATATCATCTTGGAAAATGACTACATTGGAAATGTCCTTAAACATGTTGGTCATCACTTTCTGAAATACAGGCGCAGCTGAAGCCAAACCAAATGGCATCCTACGAAATTGGAATGTACCATCAGGTGTAACGAAGGCAGTCAGGTGTCTGGAAGACTCATCCAATTCCACCTGATGGTATGCCGAACGTAAATCCAGCTTAGAAAACCATTTGGATTGACCAACTGCAGTGATGAGATCCTCAATGCATAAATGCAATTCGCCATTTTTTTTTGGGGGGACAAAACAATGGGAGAAAGCCACAGAGTAGCATCAACCTTCTCTATGATGCCATTGTTTTGCATGTTGTTTAACATTATAGAAAATTCATTCCTAATACTATGAGGAACATTACGTAGTCTGTGTTTAATTGGTTGCACACCCTCTTTAATTTTAATAGTGTGAGAACATTTTTTCATCAATCCAATTTTGTCAGAAAATACCCTTTTGAATTTCTCTTTCCAAGATGTGTAATCAGATACAGTGTTGGTAAGAGAAACAGGATGTTTATAACTAGGCTTGATAATCATGCCAAACTCCGCCTGATGTCACCAACCTAGTATGTTGATGCCTTTATAGGCCACATAAACCTTACCATGGATAGTCTTAGTCTCAAAAGTAATGTTGCCACAAACATAACCAGCTAAATCAATTTTGCTGCTTTCCAAAGCTGTGGTGACGACATCTGGAGGTAAAAGCACTTTAGGTGCCCAATTTTGCTTATATTTGTCAATGGAAATAATTGTGATTCTTGCGCCAGAATCAATGAGTAGAGGAATGTTGACATTGTCAATAAAAATCTGAACCAGCGGATCTGAGATACTATCGTCAGAATGTACATTATTAATATCTATGGAATCTACAGCTAACACAAGTTCTTCCAATTTGTTTTCTATGGAAATTGTTCACTCTCACCTTGAATATCAGCATTTTGGACAAATCTAACAGGATGACGTTTGCCTCCTCTACAAACATTGCCAAAATGACCAATCTTTTTGCATTTCCAGCACTCTTGTGCTGTAGCGGGACAATTTTTAAAACTAGAAACATGAGAATTCGAACCACATCTGTAGCATTGTATTTTGCCACGACCCACAGATGTACTTCTAAATCCTCTGAAATTGGTGAAAGCACCTCTGGGCTTATTTGATGAACTGTCAGTAGTGTGTGGTGGTTTTGTTGTAGAAATACCTCCTAATGTGATTGAAGGTGAGGGTTGAATTTCTAAAATTTTTGAATCGTTCTGGGAAGTTTCAAAACTTTTCGCTATATCGATAGCTTCATCCAATGAAGGATTCCTACACAATAGTAGTCTTTGTTAAATGTTTTTTGAATAACATCTAGAAACTAATTGGTCTCTAGTTAACTGTGAAGTGAAATTATCAAAATCGCAATAGCTAGCTAGAACTTTTAGTGCAGTTATATAGGTATCAATGGACTCATTAGGGCCTTGAACACGAGTAAAAAATTTGTGGCGATGAACAACTAAATTAACTTTTCCCTCAAAATAAAGTTACATTTTTTAACTGCAAGTTGGTATTCATCCAGATCCCCTAAATCTTGACCCAAATATACAGGAAGGTGATTAAAAACATTTTGACCTTCAACACCTAAGTAGTAATATAATAAACTACGTTTTTTATCTGGTTTAAATTTTAAACCATCAATAGCACATAGATAAGCTTCAAAGGATCTGAGCCAGAAACGCCATTTTAAAGGTGGATCACCAGGATCCTGTAGAAACAAGGCAGGAAGAGTAACAGATTGCATAATGTCCAGTAAATATAATTTGAAAACTCAATAAAAGTGTATATGAAATGGAACACACGTGCCTGAAAAGGAAAAAAGAACAGTTCATTGAGCCAAAGATTGAATAAATAGGTGATATGAGTGCAGCTCCTTGGTTTTGTGGAGGTTTGGTTGTGCCACTCTGGGGGGAAGCTACCCCTTTAATGTTTGTTTTGGCCTTGCTATTCCGTTTTGTGGGTTATGGCAGGTTTTTTCTTGTCCTACCTGACCTCATTATAGTGCAAGGTGTCGTCTTCGTCTATATTGATAGCTGTGCAGTTCAGTGCAGTGCTTGCGTTATATCCTATATCTCCTATGGGATATTCGTTAAAAACTGGCACTGGGGCTCACTGCACCTGGCCCCGCTCTTGCGCTCTCACACCTTTGCCCCAGTTGCACCTGTTTTGCTCGGGTGTCCACAGGCGTGTAGGTGTCCTTTAGCCAGACTAAACAATCCTAGTCACTCAGATCTATTTGTACCACCTTGTCACCGTTTAAGTAAGGAGTGAGGGTAGGCTCTGATTGCCAGCTGATCGCCGACTAACCACCGGCTGATCGCCGGTGATATGCGGTTGACTGATGTGTGAGAGGGTGAGGAACTGGAGGAGCGGGAGCGAGGACAGGCACAGGAGCAGGAGCGGAGAGAGAGCTGCCACACTGCCCCGATCAACCTGCTTGGACTCTGCTCAAGGTGCAGAGCGGGAATAGGTCGGGTCTGTCTGGTATCCAAGACCCGTCCTTCTCCCAAGCGCTCCCAGCTCTCACCGTGGCTCCTGATGCTCGCAGCTCACAACTCACAATGTCCTGGCCCCCGGCAGCTCCTCGCGTGGCTCACCGGGGCTCACTTGGGCTTCCCAGCTCTTCCTGGTTCTTCGGAGCGCGGTTCTTGACCCCCACGGCTCTGCTGCCGCTGGTTCAGCTCCCACTGGGGCTCATTGGGACACACCGCGACTCGCCGGAGCTTCTTGCAGCCTCCTGCGGCTTCGCGGTTCAGCTTCCGATTCGCGGTTCTTGGCTGCCGCGGTTCTCGGCCCCCGCTCTGCTCCGCTCAGCTGCCGCTGCTGGTTGCTGCTGCTCTCCCGCTCTCACAGCGGGTTTCTCGCTAGACCAGGACTGGACCAAAGCACAACACCAAAACTTTGCGGTAACCAGTTTAGGATTGTTCACTCTGCCACGAGTTTCCAAGTTCGAGTCTCAGATTTGGCAGCGGTGTGCATTCAATCAGGGACGTTATAGTTAGGATTTAGCATTTTAAAAAACCTTAGAAATTCACTGAAATCCAAAAGTTAAATGGACGTTATATTTAGGAAATAGAATTTTAACGTTTTTTGAAATTCACTGAAAAAAACAAAGGTTACAGGGACGTTATAGTTAGGTTGACATTTCCCTCATACAAAACCAGAGAAATTCAGCAGTTATAGTTACCTGAGCTAACTATAACCCATGCCCCTGCAATGCACTGCTTATGACCTCATATATTACATCAGTTATGACATGGTCAGTGACATCACTCATGTCATTTGAAATTACATCACTCATGATATTACTGATGGCATTTGAAATGACATCACTGCTGACATCATTCAGAGAAACATTGACACACCCACTCACACCCCTAAAACATGTCATACACCCACGTTCACACAATCACTAATAAACTCATTCACAGAAGCTAACAAACACTCACATATCTCGTCCCTCATCCATACCACCAGTAACACATCAACTCACATATAGAGCCACTAACAGAACCACTAACTCAGATATAAAGCCACTCATGCACCTACTCACTTACCAATACAGCCAGTCACAGATTTAGTTATAGAAACATAGACACTCATAGATCCACTCACCCCCATACAGCTACTAACTCAGTAAATGAGTTAACCATACACCTATACACACACCTACTCACTCACCCATACAGTAACTCACACAGCCACTAACTCACCAATACAATTACTCACACAGCCAGCCACTCAGTTACTTACACATATGCTAATACATATATTCACTCACCTATACCGTGGCTGGGAGAATCACATACTAGCACAGCTGTCTAAAAACAGAACTATGGGTTGGAGAATTCCTTGACTATTTTGAAGAGTTATTTTGTGTGGTTGGCCATTGTGCCGATGCTTTCTTGGCTTCCTTGATGCGTAGGTGGTAGTTGCTGAGGGCTGCTTTATAAGTGGCTCTAACAGAGGGGTTCCTCATTACTGTAGTCTGTAGCAGTTGCACTTGATGGTTCTGAGCTCTGAGGTGTACCAACTGGCGTGTTTTGAGGTTTTGTTCATTTTGATGGTTTCAACTGAGAGACTCCATTAGCTTAGTTGGTGATCAATGTGAAGAAGGTCTGGACAGCCTGGACAAGGTCTGATGACTCTTCGGGTTGGGTGATGCTGAGGGCCTGTGTTTGCTGTTTCTCGGTTACCTTGCACCAACTGCGGTGAGTGAAGCTGTGATGCTTGAGGAGGTGTGCTGAGTGTCGGAGATGGAGAGGTTAATAATGGCATGGTCGTTCCAGGTGAGTTCTGGGACGAGGCTGAATTTGATTCCGTCGATGGCGGTGAAGATGGAGTCGTCTATGTGACCGGTTTTGTGACTGGGTTCAGTGACTAGTAGAGTGAGGCCAATGTTGTTCAGGTTCTCCAGGAGGGTGATGGAGTTGGTGTCGTTGAGGTCGTCAACATGGAAATTAAGGTCACTGAGTAGGACGATGTGGTAGGAGTCGATGGCTAGGGGTGCGATGAGGTTAGAGGTTCAGGTTCTCCAGGAGGGTGATGGAGTTGGTGTCGTTGAGGTCGTCAACATGGAAATTAAGATCACTGAGTAGGACGATGTGGTAGGAGTCGATGGCTAGGGGTGCGATGAGGTTAGAGGTGGCATCGCAGAAGGCCGGTCGGGGTCCCGGGCTCTGTATAGCAGGGTTCCTCTTATCATGGTATTGGCATCAGTCTGTAGTTGGAAGTTATGGTTTTCCATGAGAGGCATAGGATTGTTGTTGGTGAGGTGCATCGGATGGTTTCTTAGAAGATGATGGCGATGTCCCCACCGAGTTTGCTGAAGCGGTCTTGGTTTATCATGTTGTAGCAATCTAGAGTTGCAGTGGTGATGACGGGGTTTGAGGAGGGGTTAAGCCCTGTTTTGGTGATGAAGGAAGCATCAGGGTAGAGAGTGGAGATGGTGTCCCAGATTTCCGTGGTGTGTTTGCAGAGGGGTCGGGCATTGAGATTCAGCAGGATGCATTGGAGTGGTTCTGGCTGTTTGCGGCTTTATAGGCGGAAGCGGTGCGGGATCCACTGCAGGCTGGCGGGGCTGTGTTGCATGAGAAGTGGCAGCAGGTGAAGGGTCCTTTAGTTGATCTTCGGGAGGACATGTTGCCGAATCTTTTCTGGTGACCTAGTCCAGCGACTTGGCAGTGTAGCGGCAAATAGTGGGAGGGCCATGGGAAAAACCAATAGGGGTATGTACCATACCAAAATAGTGAGTCGCATTATATTTGGGTGTTCCCTTCCTAATGGGGAGTGCAACCCCATGTACAAATGTTTTGTGACCGCAATTGTGGTCGCAAAACACTCGCAAATTACCACCCTCTTCAAGAGGGTGGTAATGGGGTTGCAAAAGGGAAGGGGTCCCCAGGGGAGCCCCTTCTCCTTTGCAAATGCAGTGGAAAATATGTTTTAAGGGCAGGCATTGGTCCCAGGGACCACTGCCTGCCCTTAAAACATGAAACAAAAACTTTTTTTTTTTTTTAAATGCATGTCTAGCAGTCCTAGACATGGTGGTCTGCTGAGCCCAGCAGGCCACCATACCTGGGAGGGCCTGCCATTCCCAATGGGGTCGTAAATTGCGAGAGGCTCATTAATATTCATGAGCCTCTCAATTTGGGACCCCATTGGGAATTGCTAACAGTGTGTTACACACTGTTGTACATCCAAAATCTCGCCTCGCATATTGTGAGTCGCAAAAGACTCCCAATTTGCGAGGCGCTATTTTGAGCGTCGTACATCTGGCCCTCTGTCTCTTAAAAGCAATCAATTTATGAAGTATAAGCCAATGAAGCTTTCTCTTTGTCTAAGTATACACATATGTTTTCAGACAAGAAGCTATCCTGACAAATGTATTTACTAATTGTAGTTTCATTTTAAGATTCCTGGGCAATCTCAAGATACCATTTCAAAGAATAATCATTCAAAATTAGTCTTTAAGTTGGCAATAAAATCACAACGGATGCTTCTTAGCTGTGTTGGGGATGTTACTGAGCAGACTAATTCTAGAAACGCAAATTTAATCACAGATTCATCAATTACATGCCCACTCAATATTAATTAATGGAGTCAGTACACAAATCAACTCTACAAAATATTATCTGCATGTGTTTTCTGTTATTCCCTTTTAAAGAATTTAGATCATCTTGGTCTGATAAACCTTCATAAATCAACAATGTATGTGACTAAGGAAATGAATCACTACTTCCTGTGTTGCTGTCCAATGGCTATGCTCGAAAGATAATTTCATCTTGATAACAGAATCACATATTGCCCAGATGCATCAAAATACTGCCTTTATAGGGGTAAGATATGGGAATTATGTCATGGTGCTAATTATTTTTTTTTAAAGAATTCGGAAATGTTATTCTTTGTTATTGGCAGCAATGAAATATTCAAATCTGTATTTTAAGGTCTTTGTTTTCAAGAAAGCCATGTTTTTTAAAATGGCACTGTCACATCAATGATTTCAACAATCATGTAATTGAACATGTCATGAGTGATTTAATATGTGAAGTTACAAGGAGTGCATGGTGGGGCACAAGTTATAGTTACCTCAGTAAACTATAACTGGTGAATTTCATTGTTAGTTTTTGGTTTGAAATAGTATATATTAACTGACATTTCACCTAAATATAAACTAACATCATTTTAACCGTTATTTTTTTTTAGTGAATTGCTATGATTTTTTGAAACATAAAGTAAGATATTATTACCAGACCTAACTATAACATCAATATAAGCTTTTTTTTTTTCAGTGAATTTTTGTGTTATCTTTTTATAACATCTAATTACCTTATAAAGCTATAATGCCAGGAGATTGGCTTTGGCTACATACACATGTTGGTAGCCAAGAGTACTTGTTTTGATTTAGCAGAAGTAGTGTGTTTCCACAATGAAAGTGCACTTGTCCTCTAGGCAGCCGTGTTAATGTTGTTTATTTATCCAGTCGCTTGCGCTTTATCTTTCAGGAGCACATGCATGACACAGTAATGGTATTAAAGTGTCTTAGGTAACAAATAACTTACAGCATTTGTTTTTCTCTGGCAGCAGTACAGATGGGAAGAGGGCAGTCATTAACTTTAAAGTTCATAGCGCAGTTTTGTGTTTGAGAGACCAGGGCTACACTAATCTACATGGATATTTAGGTCTGGCTGGACAATGCAATTAAGGCTTGACCTTGTAACCAACTCTGTGCTTTCAGAGTCATACTGAGAGAGGGGTCTAGGATCCACCATGTTGGTTCCCATGTCTAGAGGATTTATTTGAGACAAATGTGCATGTTCCACTAAACAAACTACCTGCATAGCACTTTTTAGCTTGTGACAAATGTTATACTCGATACAACAGGACTGAGTTGGGTATAGTGACAACCCAATGATTATGGCTATAAGCCTGATATTTTTGTTGCGTTAAAGAAGCTAGGCCTTATGTGTTTATTGTGAAAAACATGTTCAAGTCGACAGGCATTTGATGTTGAATTGTCTTTACTCTATATTAAAGCCTACAGTATATTTTGTTACATGGGATCTCACCGATTACCATAGTAGCCAATAGTGTTGGTGCTGGTCACACAGTGACAAACTGTAGATATGGAAGGTTTGCTCTGTGAGAATCCATCAAGCCGTCTTATGAGAGACAGTATTTTGCTTAGACAACTGTAGTTTTGTATACATTTCTAATTTTATGACCGTGTTTCTGATGGTTGCCATGTGGAAAAGGTAATGCCCAAAACTGTTGGTGTGAGCTGGTTATGGTTAAAAGCAATATGCCTGTTTGTTATGTCTGATGCCATAGGTCTTGCCTGCTTTTTATGGAACATTATAACAAAGACAGTTAGTTTAGCTAATTAATTGTGAAAAACATATGTTAAAGCCAATAAGCCTTGCTATCTCATTGTGTTACAGGCTATATACAGGTATTTTAGTACATGTAATCTCAATGATTTTCGTAGTAGGCAAGGGTTTTGGTATTTGCCACTCACTTTGACAAACCCTAGTGGTTTTCCCTGTGAAAATTCTTGTGAGACCCTTTTAAGAGCGGTTGTATATTGTTTTGAAAGCTGAATTCTTCTAAATATTGGTAATTTTATAACTGTATACATCGTGGTTGCCAGTTTATGTGAACTTAAACAGGCTAATGGTGGGTAAAGTGTGAATCCAGTGTTAACGGCTTCATCGGTTTATTGTGAAAAGTCATGCCAGTTTTCACAGGTTTTATGTGTTTATTATGAAATGTTGGGACAAAGCCTGTAGGCCTCACCACCAGATTGTGAAAAGCATGCAATAATAGAATTTTAAGGGTGAATTGTTATTACACTTTACTAAAACCTGTACACAGGTAATTTGTTACATACAAGCTCACAGATTTCTGTAGTTGGCAAGGGTTTAGCATTGGTGATCCACTCGAACAAACTAGGGCTAGAGGATATGCACGGCAATAGTCCTTGTTAGGCTCTCTTAGGAGCGATACGGCTTTATGCCAGAGAAGTGCATTGCGGAAAGCTTATGCTCTGTCAGTGTCGCAGCTAGGCCGTTTGCCGCCCATGTCGCTCCTAGTCTTTGCCGCCTGATAGCGGAGGTAAGAGCGGGGAGGGGGCGTTGCTGGAAGAACAACTGGAGTCGAGCAGCATTAGAAGGCCATTACAGGCCATGTGTTCCTAAGAAACTCCTTACTAATTACTAAAATTGCTTTCATATTTTACTATACTAATTCACCACTAATCTTTTATGAGTTCCGGAATACTGTGCTACTCACCGAAAAAGCGCTTTAACGCCTCATCAGAGGTAGCAAGCGCTATATAAATGCAAACCTTTTCCCTCTTCAACCCCTCCACTAGACTTCTCAATCCAAATAATTGACTAACATATCCACCACTCAAATTACTTTCATATTTCACTATACTAATACACTACTGGTCCTTATGGGTTCCGGAGTAGCGTGCTACTTGTTGAAAAAGCACTTCAACACCTCATTGGGGTAGCAAGAACTATATAAATGCAAACCTTTTCCTGCTTCTATCCCTCCATTATCCTTTTCAATCCAAATAACTGACTAACATATACCACTCAAATTACTTCCATATTTCACTATACTAATTCACCACCTAATGGGTTACGGAGTAGCATGCTACTCGCCGAAAAAGCACTTTGGTGCCTTGTCAGAGGTATTAAACGCTATATAAATGCAATTACAAAACAATACAATGGGATAAACTGAAACTGTTGCAACTGTGTCCTTCCCAGCAAGCACAAGCTAAAACCTCTGCTGTTAAAACGTGCTAAAGCTGTTTTTATTTTCTCACGAAAAAACTCCTTCCTTTGCAATGTGATGACAGGGGCCGTAAGGGCAGTGCAAGGGGTGGCAAGGGGCAAGAAATGACATTCATGATTGCCATTTTTAAAAGTACCAATGAGAACTTCATTCTCAGCATTTTAAATTCCTGTACCAAAGGAGAATTTGTGTCTCTCCTGCTTCAAGACTCCAATGTATCCCTTTGGGCATGCCCTGGGTGTCAAACGTTGCAGGGTGCTATCTCGGCAAAGCCTCTTTGAGGAACTGTTAATTTTGATGATATTTACCACAGAGAGTAGCAGTATTCTATGTCTTATTATAGCCCATATTTACGTTTTAATGAAAGGGGGGTTATTTTAGATCACACCTCTCGCCCTCAGTGATCTATTAGAAAAGTAGCGTTAGAAGTCTTTTCATTTTCCTGAAACAGAAAGCCTTAATGCTTCGACCAGAGGTGAATCTTGGGAGCGTGGGTAGGGAGGAGAATTTGGGGTGTGATACCTCCCAAATAAATGCATTTTTGGCTTGGTAGTTGGTTCGGAGGCCCTGAGTCAGGGCTGTCATCTCTGTGCCGGTTTTGCTCTCATTGTGAGCCATGAATGAAAGAAAAAACAGTGACCTTTGATGTAAAACGAGAGAGAGAGGGGGGGACAGATTCCCACCTGGTGGTTGAATTTCAAATGTAATACCAGATAACGTTAAATCAAAACTGGCTTCACTATGTATCTAAATTGTGTGAACCTAGGCTCATATTTTATTTCACAGAGCCTCCTTTTTTTTATCATAACATATGGGAGCACCTTCTATATATTTGGTTTAGCAGACTGTCATGTTGCTCCACCTATAGAACAAGTTACTTACCTTCGGTAACGATGTATCTGTAAGAAACATTAGTTAGTTAGATTCCTCACCTTAGAATATCCCCAGGCGTCAGACTGGATCCGGAAGATTTTTCGTCAGCAATACCCCTTGCGCGTCGCTAGGCGTCGTCTGCGGCTCCGCGTCCGTCGTCGGCGTCGTGCGCCGGAATGACATCGTCGGAGTACTTAGACGCCACCCTCGCGCGCTGACGTCAGTTCTTGTACATAGCTTTCCGCGCCAGGAACGCAGAGCCATGCAAAGACCGACACTGGTGCCAAAAAGAAAATCTAGGGGCCTGAAAAGGATAACCTTAACCCTAGATGTCAGTTCGCAGAACGGGGAGGATGGGTGGGTCGGTGAGGAATCTAACTAACTAATGTTTCTTACAGATACATCGTTACCGAAGGTAAGTAACTTGTTCATCTGAAAAAAACACGTTAGTTAGATTCCTCACCTTAGAATAGATACCCAAGCAATACCATCCCCGGTGGTGGGTCTGCGAACCAAGATCACACCAGAAAGTCCTGGAGGACAGAACGGCCAAAGAAGCCATCCCTCCGGACTTGGCTGTCAAGGCAATAATGCCTGGCAAACGTGTGTAGCGAAGCCCACGTTGCCGCCTGACAGATGTCCTGCAAAGGGACACCCCGTCCCAAAGCAGTAGTAGCCGCCGTGGCCCGAGTAGAATGGGCGTGCAGCCCAACAAGAGGGTCCTTTTTTGCCAAGGAGTAACAAATTTTGATGCACAAAACGACCCACCGAGAGATGGTCCGTTTGTGCACAGCTTTCCCCTTCTTAGCACCCACGTATCCAACGAAAAGTTGGTCGTCCACCCGGAACTACTTTGTGCGGTCCAGATAAAAGGAGAGCGCACGTTTTGGGTCCAGACGGCGGAGCCTCTCTTCCTCTTTGGAAGGATGCGGAGGCGGAAAGAAGGTGGGCAAGGTGACAGACTGCCCAAGATGAAAGGGGGTCACCACTTTCGGAAGAAAGGAGGGACGAGGCCGAAGGACAACCTTGTCCGGATGAACAGAGAGAAAAGGAGGCTTTGATGATAAAGCCTGGAGCTCACTCACCCGTCTAGCCGAGGTGATGGCTACCAGAAAAGCAGTCTTAAGCGTCAGCAGACGAAGAGGACAATTATGAAGAGGCTCAAAGGGAGCGCACATTAGAAATGTGAGAACAAGATTCAAGTTCCACTGAGGCATTACAAAAGGGACAGGAGGGAATGTGTGAGTAATGCCTTTTAGAAAGCGTGTAACTACAGGGGACTTGAAAAGAGAAGGCTGATCAGGAAGCCGCAAGAAGGCAGAGATGGCAGCAAGATAACCTTTCAAGGTGCCCAGGGCAGAGCCCTGCCGGGCCAAAGAAAGAAGAAAGAAGGAGAACCTCAGAAAGAGGGGCGGAAAGGGGATCCACAGCCTTTGCTGTGCACCATGCCACAAATTTGTTCCACCGGCAGGCGTATACCGTCTTTGTGGAAGGACGCCTGGCTGCCAGAATGATATCACAGACTTCAGGAGGCAAGTCAAATGGCATCAACTGCCGCCGCTCAATCTCCACGCATGGAGGTGGAGGCTGGACAGATTCGGGTGGAGGACCGTCCCCTGCTGCTGCGACAGAAGATCCTCCCGAAGGGGCAGACGTATCGGAGGATCGGTCAACATACTGAGTAGCTCGGGATACCAGTACCTTTGTGCCCAATCCGGAGCCACCAAGATGACTTGAGCCCGGTCGTGCCTGATCTTCTTCAGCACTCTGGGCAGAAGTGGTATAGGCGGAAAGGCGTACAACAGACCGCAACTCCACTCGTGACGAAAAGCGTCGCCGAGCGAGTGCCGCCTTGGAAATTCCAACGCGCAGAACTGCTGATATTGCGCGTTCTCTTCGGTGGCGAATAGATCTAACCAAGGCTCTCCCCACTGCTGAAAGAGACCTTGCGCCACTTCGGAGTTCAGACGCCATTCGTGATCCATCATGCACCGGCGGCTGAGTTCGTCTGCTCTGGCGTTCAGAGAGCCCGCCAGATGTTGAACCACCAGGGTGATGCCCTGGTGCTCCAGCCATGTCCAGAGGCGCAGAGCCTCCTGACAAAGGGTCCACGACCCCACCCCGCCCTGTTTGTTGCAATACCACATGGCGGTGGTGTTGTCCGTGAACACCTGCACAACACTTCCCCGGACAGAGGGAAGGAAGGCTTTCAGTGCAAGCCGGATCGCTCTCAACTCCAACAGGTTGATGTGGAGACGAGATTCCGCCGGAGACCAGAGGCCTCTGATCTCCGCCTCTCCCATATGGCCACCCCATCCCAGGAGGGACGCATCCGTCACTACGACATGCTCCGGTTGGGGAAGGGAGAGGCTCTTGCCCTTGACCCAATCTCGGTCCGTGAGCCACCACTGCAACTGCTGTGCAGTGCCCTCCGAGATCAAGACATGGTCGGACAGGTTGCCGTGATGCTGGCCCACTGAAACTTCAGGTCCCACTGCAGAGCCCGCATGCGCCGCCTGGCGTGATGCACTAGTAGGATGCAGGAGGCCATCAGCCCCAGAAGCCGCAACACTAGCCTGACCGAAACCCAGGATAGAGGCCGAAAGATGGGAATCACGGCCTGAATATCCCGGACCCGCTGTTCCGGTGGATAGACCCGGAACTGCGCCGAATTGAGAACCGCTCCGATGAAGAGGAGCTTCTGAGAGGGACTCAGGTGTGACTTCGGCACGTTGATGGAAAACCCCAGCAAATGCAGCAGATCTGCCGTAGTCTGGAGGTGGGAGACGACTGCCTGGGGCGAGCCCGCCTTCAACAGCCAGTCGTCGAGATAGGGGAAGACTGGAACCCCTGATCTGTGCAGATGAGCTGCGACCACCGCCATCACTTTCGTGAACACCCGAGGGGCACTGGTGAGGCCGAAGGGGAGCACGGTAAACTGAAAGTGCTCTTGACCCACCGTGAACCGCAGGTAACGCCGGTGGGCCGGCAGGACGGGGATGTGGAAATAGGCGTCCTGCAAGTCCAACGCCACCATCCAGTCTCCAGGGTCTAGGGCAGCTAGAACCTGAGCCAAAGTTAACATCTTGAACCTCTCCTTCCGGAGGAAGGCATTGACGTTCCGGAGGTCCAAGATAGGGCGTAGGCCCCCTTTGCCCTTCTTGGGAACCAGAAAGTAGTGGGAATAACAACCACGACCTACTTCTGGGCCCGGAACGCGCTCGACGGCCCCCTTGGCCAAGAGGGCCGAAACTTCCTCGTGGAGAAGATTCAAATGATCCCCCGAGATACGGTGGTGCTGCGGTGGCATGGCTGGAGGGGTCGTCTCGAAGGGGAGGGAGTAGCCCCTTCGGACGATTAGGCGCACGTGAGGAGGCACCCCTTCCTTGGCCACGAAATGGGCGAAAGGCGGAAGTTTGCGACCGCGGGGCCGAGAGACCCAAGGACTTGGCCGTAGCCCGGGAGTCCTTAAAGCGATTCAGCGCACTGTCCGCTTTCTCGCCGAAAAGGCGAGTGCCATCAAAGGGCATGTCCATGAGGGTGCTCTGGACATCGCCCGAAAAGGACGTGGACCGCAGCCAGGCGTGACGTCTAAGCGCCACTGAGGTAGAAATCGCCCTACCCAGCGAGTCCGTAGTGTCAAGCCCACATCGGATAGCATGTCGCGCTGCATCCCTCCCATCGGCCAGAGCCTGGGTAAGTCGTGTCTGGACCTCCTCCGGACACAGGGGCAGCACGTCCTCCACCGTATCCCACAGAGAGTGGGAATAACGGTCCAAGAGACAGGCGGTGTTCAAAGACCGCAGACCCAAACTAAGGGAGGAGAACAGCTTTTTGCCGAACTGTTCCAGTCTCTTGGAATCCCGGTCCGGCGGAGCGGTCGGGAAGGAGGATTGGGAGGTAGAGGCCTGGATAACCAGGCTCTCGGGGGTAGGGTGTTGGGACAGAAAACTGGGGTCGCCCGGAGCAGGGCGGTGGCGCCTGGCAACGTTCCTGTCCACAGGAGGAACTGTGGAGGGCTTGGACCAGGTGCCCTGCAGAACGTTAGTGAGGGCCTCATTGAATGGCAGCAGAGGCTCAGTGGAGCTTGCTGCAGACTGAAGCACCTCAGTGAGGACGTTAGTCCTCACAGCCACGGCAGGTAGCTCGAGCCCAAGGGCTGCGGCCGCCTTGCGCAGCACCACAGAGAAAGCAGCACCCTCCTCCGAAGCCACAGTCGGAGGAGAGATGAATCCAGTGTCTGGAGAGGTATCCAGACCACTGGCCTCCCCCAGTTCATCTGCCCAGTCCTGTGACAGTTGAGCCTGAGCGGCCATAGGATCCTCGGATCCCTCCCATTCGCCCCCATCATCCGATTCCTGGTATGCAGGAGGAAGGATCGGAGCCGGGCGATAGACAAAATGTGTCTCCAGCGGCGCCGAACGCGGCGTCCATCGACGCCGTAACGGCGCCGGGCCCGGAGCGGGGCTGAACTGGGGCTCGACGTCGAGCGGAGTCGGCGTCGGAGGTGGTACCGGTGTCGACGCCGGCGGAGGAGGCGTGACGAGGTCGACCGGCGTCGGCGGGGACTCGGGAACGGGTCCCTCGGGCGCTTGCGGCATCGAGGCCGGAGCCGTCGACGGCGCCGGAGCCGCCGGCAGGCAAGGTTGCCCAGTCGGGTCCGCGGGGCCCGAAGGCGCGCCAGCGGGCGTCGACGGCGGAGCCAGGCTCCTCATGGCCGAGAGGAAGGCACTGACTTCCGCCGGCGTCGCGTCAGTCCCAGGGACCGGCGGGTATGGGGACTTGCGCGGCGCCTGCGGTTCCGCTGGAGCCGCGGGGGTGGAACCACCCTGACCCTCGGCCGAGTCGCGCGACCGGCGAGGGGAGTCCGAAGAGCGGTGTCGCCTCTTGGACTTCTTGGAGTGCTTCGACTTACCCGAAGACTTGGAGCCAGACGATCGATGATGACGTCGGCTGCGGCTCCGCGACCGATCCTTGGACCTCCTCCTGGACCGGGATCGGGAGGGGCGCGGAGCCGAGTGGCGAAGCTCGAGAAGCTTACGGGACCGCTCCCGTCTAGCCTTCGAGGTCAGGGCCTTGCAGTCCGCACACGACGCCGCGTCGTGGTCGAGGCCCAAGCAGTAAAGGCACCGGCGGTGATGGTCCGTAACCGACATCAAGCGGTTGCAGTCAGCACAGGCTTTAAAACCAGGCATCCTACCGGCACCGGAGTCGAGACAAGATCAAAAAGGATCAAAAAAAGTTAGTCAAAAAGTGACTAAAGGGGTAGCTCTCCCAGATCTGCGCTTACTGGCGCGGAAAAAAGAAGAACTGACGTCCGCGCGCGAGGGCGGCGTCTAAGTACTCCTACGACATCATTCCGGCGCACGACGCCGGCGACGGACGCGGAGCCGCAGACGACGCCTAGCGACGCGCAAGGGGTATTGCTGACGAAAAATCTTCCGGCTCCAGTCTGACGCCTGGGGATATTCTAAGGTGAGGAATCTAACTAACGTGTTTCTTTCAGATATAAGAATCTAGGCCACCTTTACGGTTTACATGACTACTGACTTGCTATTTAGTTCACTAATGGAATTGTCGTGGTGGGAGAACCATTAATGCTCCTAATTTCACGTTTAAAAGCAATTACTTTAATGAATGTTTTTCTCAGCATTGATCTAACCTGATGTACTTTTTTACCCTTACTAGTCCGTTAGCACCGGGACACTCTTTTTGAGTAGCTGCCCGCTCTATAAATCCCATATAACATAACATGTTAAATAAAAACACTTTTGAATTTTTGACTACTATATTTCAACATTGTGTTTTTGACCAGTATACATGTCAAACATTTTTGTGGCTAGACTCATGCACGGACTCTTAGAGCCAAGCCAGATCCATGGCATGGCTTGGCTTGCCCTATTAAATCCTGCACTCCCTCTTCTATATGCGACTAAGACTTAATACTTGGGACTGTCAGTAACTTGATAAAATGATTTGTAAAAGGTGAGAACTAGAAACCTGGAGCGCTGCACACATACTGATTTGACAACTCTACCATCAAGGCTTCTTGAAGCAAAGACGAAGAAGAGTATGTGAACTGAAAATTAATTTAAGTGCTCTCAGAACAGTGATTGCAGGCCATTGTGTTGTATGCGACTGCAGTTATGCGTTCAAAGGGAGAACTAGCTGACCCATGTGGGATGGGCAGCAGCTCAGCTTCAGCTGGGATGTTTGGGGTGTGACGCGCCTCAAATGCATTCCTGATTTGTAAGTTGTGTCTAGCAGACCTGAGTCAGGTGCACTATGATTGCATTGCTTTTGTTCTCATTTCACAAAGAGGTTTTAACTTGTTCATTTCCTGGACTGGGATTATACATATATATATATATATATATATATATATATATATTCACTTAAAAAAACATAGGTTTCACACAGGTTATAGTTAGGTGGACATTTCACTCGTAAAAAACCAATGAAATTCCCCCGTTATAGTTAGTTCAGATAACTATAACTTGCGCGCCCGCAATCCACTGCTCATGACGTCACATATTACATCACTCATGACATGGTCAGTGGCATCACTCATGACATCACTGATGACATCATCCTTGTGATAGAGTGGCGGTCGCGCGAGTTATAGTTATCTGAACTAACTATAACGGGGGAATTTCATTGGCTTTTTACGAGTGAAATGTCCACCTAACTATAACCTGTGTGAAACCTATGGTTTTTTAAGTGAATTTGCAAGGTTTTTTAAATGCAAATTCCTAATTATAACATGTGTGAAACCTATGGTTTTTTAAGTGAATTTGTACGGTTTTTTAAATGCTACGTTATGTATTTATTAATATATATATTATTTTTAAGGTTTTGCACCGTGCGCGCGCTTTGGGCGCAAGGTGCGCTTCGCGCACCGTGCGCGCACCCCGCGCTTTTTATTGAAAAAAAAAATGTTTAGTTTCACCCATGGGGTGCTTCTGTGACCCCCTGACAAAGGCTAGGTGGTCAGGAACTCTCTTCCCTGCCCCCTTTTCACGTTTTCCACCTTTTTTCCCCCTTTCCTTTTCAGTGCGAGAGACAAAATGGCGGCCGACACTTCCTGATTTCGACCGATTCGAATGTTGACTGACATCTAACAACCAATCAGAATTTCGCTTGCGCACGGCACGGTGCGCGCGTATAGATATATATATATTTTTTTTTTTGTTTAAAAAAAACCTTTATTCAGCATGATCACAGAATACACAGCCTCATGCCTACAACCATCTTGTGGCCGGCGGCTTAAAATGAAAATGAGAGTAAATGTTGAACACAGCTGCCTGCCTACAACCCACCAGGGGCCGGCTGCGGCGCAAGGGAGAGGGACGATCAGAAAGTCAACATGTACGAACACAACCCATCAATCACTGAACATTTTGCATGAAATGAGTTTTCCACAGTAGTATGCACCAGTTGTAGCGAGGAACCTCACAGTTGCGCGCATAGCCCGTTCCACCCCACATCCCAGTGCGTCGTCTAATCGAGGGACAGAGGGGGAGCCACCCACCGCACAGCCCTAATTACAGTAAGGGATGACATCCATCCCGGCCCATGACAAGCAGTCCCGGCCTCCGTATAGTCAGTGGGGTCTCTGGACGTAAAAATAGTGACGTGGAAGGGTAGGGGGCGAGTGGGCAGGAAAGCCCGTCACGTCTGTGGGTGCGACAGCAGGTACGTCCGTAGGGGATCCCAGACATCAGTTGGCCTAGATGCGGAAGGTAGTAATTCTGCATATCGAAGTAAAGTGTCTTGACAGTGTACCATGTCTCTGACCCATTCCTTAAATTTGGGAGCTCTGCCCCGTCCCCATCTACAGGCTATCAGTCGTTTTGCTATAAGGAGGGCAATAGTGGCAAATCGGCGTGACGGTTTTTTTATAGTTTGGGTGTAACCTAGAAGCGCCTGCACCGGAGAGGGTGCCAACTGGACATCCAGCATTTCTGAAATGCCGGAGTATACTTGTTGCCAGTAGTTAGCTATTTCCCGGCATTCCCACGCCATGTGGAGAAAGTCCGCCGCCGGAGCGCGGCACCGCCAGCAAAGATCGTCCTCCCGAAGGCCCACCCTACACATGGATCTTGGAGTACAATAAAGCCTATGTAGGAATCTGTAGTGAATCACCCTGAACCTGCTGCTGGAGGAGATTTGTTCCGTTTGTAAGCAACAATAGCTCCAGAGTTCGTCAGCTATGGGCAGTCCCAGTTCTTCCTCCCATTTGTTACGCGCCTTGCAAGGTAAGGGGTCTGGTGTAGAGCGCATAGTGTGGTATAGGGTGGAAACCGCGTGTGCCGGAGTGGGAGCTTTAAGTATCCGGTGCAAGGGTTCTAATGTGGGTGGTTCACTTGGAAATTCCTCCGTCAATGCACGAATACCACTACGAAGCCTAATGTAGAGGAATGTGTCCATGAAAGTGGGTGCAAGGCCAGCGAACATGTGCGATTGGGAGCGGAATTGGCCGTCATGATAAAGGTCCCCCCATGTCGTAATGTGGAATTTGGCCATAAAGTTTTTGAACAGTTGTTCCTGTAAAAGGGGCAACCGGGGATGGTATGCCAGGGGAAGCAAGGGAGAATAAAGTAGCGATGTGTGGGTTATCCGCGCAATATATCGCCACGCCAGAATGGAGCTCGAAATAGTGGTGCGGTACGTCGCGCGTGTCTCTGGTGTACTGAGTATCGCTCCCTCCAGTGGAATAGGTGCAACCAGCCGTCTGAGGCATGAAAGGAGTGGGGCGAATCCAGTGATGAACGTAGTGGGCCTGTGCACTATGAAAGTACATCTCAAAGTTCGGCAGGTCGAACCCTCCCTGCGCGAACGGACGAGTCAACACCTCCCAACGCAGACGCGGCCTCTTTCCACCCCACACCAGACGAATAAGCTCAGACCTCAGAAGTTGAAAGAAGGATTTGCCTGGATAATAGGGAATATTCATGAAGAGGTACAGGAGCTTCGGAAGAACCACCATCTTGATCAGGGATGCGCGGCCTGCAAAAGAGAGGGGCAGCGTGATCCATCTGGACACGCAAGCCTGGATATGTTCAAACGTACGGCCATAGTTCATCCGCATTAGCTCTTCACGGTCATGGTAGAGAAGTATGCCTAGGTAGCGAACCTCATCCATGTCCCATCTTAGGGGGTAGTCCAAAGGAAACGGCTGAGCGGCTGCAGTCAGCGGAAATATAGTGGATTTTCCCCAGTTGATATGGATACCCGACATACCCGCAAAGCGAATAAACTCCCGGAGGATAGGATTGAGGTTGGTAGCAGGATCACGGATGTATAGCGTGATGTCATCCGCGTATAAGGATATGAGGACCTCATGCTGAAGACAGCGCAGAGCCTTGTCCCGGTGATGCTGACGGAGCCGGGCCGCCAGGGGCTCCATCGCCACCGCAAACAGAAGTGGAGATAGGGGGCATCCCTGGCGAGTTCCCCGCGACACTACAAAGGGGTCCGATATCCGCCCATTCAACCCCACCCTAGCAAACGGCCGGTCATACAGGATATCAATCCAGCGCGTAAAACCCAGTGGCATTCCCATATTGCGTAAAATACAGTGAAGATAGTCCCATTCCAGAGAGTCAAAGGCCTTGGTGGCGTCTAAAAAAACCGCCACCAATGGCAAATCCGGGTCTACATTATGCATAACGGAAAAAAGCGTCCGAAGGTTGTTGGAGGTGGCCCTACCAGGAACAAACCCCGCTTGATCAGACAACACCAGGCCTCCCAGTAATAACTGCAAACGATTAGCTAGTATTTTAGTCAGGATTTTGGCGTCACAGTTAATTAACGAGAGAGGACGATAGGAGTCGCAGTATTGGGGTGGTTTTCCAGGCTTTAATAAGGAGGTAATCAGAGCCTCTTGCATAGATGAGGGAAGCGTGCCGGACTCATGTGCCTCCATGAATACCTCTCGGAGTACCGGAGCTAGGATGTCAATAAACGCCTTGTAGAAATCCATGGGCAGCCCGTCCAGCCCCGGAGCCTTCCCCGGTGCCATCTGATTGATCGCATCCCTAACCTCATCCAGGCCTATTGGCTCCGCAAGAAACTCCCGTTGGCGGTCGGAGAGCCAGCCCAGCGTGAGCTCCCTAAGGTAGTCGCCAATGTCCAGTGTGCCCACCCTAGTAGTAGAATATAGCGTAGAGTAGTGTGTAGTGAAGGCCGCTAAAAGCGAGTGTGTATCACGGATAGGGGTCCCATCCTCTCCCTCCAGCTCCAGTACAAAATTGGAGCCCCGCGGCGGGCGGATCGCTCCTGCCAGCGATTTACCGGGTCGCTCCCCCTCTCCGTACACTCGAGCCCTAAAGTACTTGCCCCGGAAATTCACCTCTCTTTCAGCGGTGGAAGTGTAGTCTGATAGTGTTTCGCGGTACTTCGCCTGTGCATCTGTGTTGTCAGCGTAGTCAGGGCTGGTTTCCAGGGTGTGGAGTGTGGACTCCAGTCTACGCAATGCATCTCGCAGGACCCTCAGCACCCCGGAGCTCTTGGAGATGCAGAACCCCCGTATTGTGACCTTCAGTGCTTCCCAAAAAGTGGCCGCCCGTTCCACCGATCCCTTGTTACGAGATATGAAATCTTCTAGTTCTTGACCCAGTTCGGTTCGAAACAGATCATCAAGTAAGATGTTGGGTTGGAGTCGCCATGTCGGGGGTCTACCCATTATATCCGGTAGACGAAACTTGGCTAGCACCGGGGAGTGGTCGGAGTATGTACGGCCTACATGACGCACCTCTACCAGGGAGGGAGCTAAGGCCCTATTCACCATGATGTAGTCTATTCTGGCCCATGTGGCATGTGCAGAATTCCAGTGCGTGCCTTCCAGAGAGGTCGGGTTTAAGTGGCGCCAGGCATCGACGACATCCTGAGTGTCACAAATGTCCCTCAGGTATCTATGTGTATTAGTGTAATGGTGTATAGATGGGTTTGACCTATCCAAAGCGGGGTCCAATACAGCGTTGAAGTCTCCCCCCCAGATGAGGTGTGTGGAACCCAAGTCTCTGATCTTGTTCCAGAGAGCCATGAAACTGCTCGGGTTATCGCAGTTGGGGCCATATGAGCAGGCTAGGGTGATAGTCTCGATGCCTATCCTTCCCCACGCTATACAATATCGGCCCTCGCGATCTGCGGTGGTGCCCAGAGGAACATAGGGAATACCTCTTTTGATTAGGATGGCAGTGCCTCTCGCATAAGACGAGTAAGGTGCATGAAGCGAGTGGGCCGCCCATCTGGTAGCAAAGGTAGCCGTGCGGAGGGGATCCATGTGGGTCTCCTGAAGAAAGACCACCTGAGCATGCAATCTGTCTAATGCACCCAAGACCTGCCGGCGCTTCCTCGGATTTCCCAGCCCCCTCACATTCCAGGTGATAGCAGTGAGCTGCCCCCCCCCCCCAGCTCAGTGCACGCGGTGCGGGTCATGTTCGCTAGTGGATATAGTATGGGTTGAAAGGCCTATCTGGCAGCAAGGCCATGGAAGTAGTTGTCTAGTGAAGGAGGCATGCTGTGCTACCCTGACAAGTATATACGTAGTGCTCATGCTGAAAAACAATAACAACTTCAAAACATTCCCTAGAAATCCCACCCACCCGCCCACTCCGACATCCCAATCATGTCGGGCATCTCCCCCACCCCATTCAACCCCAAAATGTCCTATCATGTACTAATTGGGGAACACCCAAGAGGGGGCCACTAGGGGTCCAGACCGGCCATTCCACTCCCCCGATATCTCACCCGCTATCCTCTGGGTTGAGGGCCCAGCGGAAAGTGCGGGAGGGGGGGGGGGTCAAAGCCAGGGCACAGGCAAAAATTGAACACATCGAGAGACCATTGAAATCATCAGAACCTACTAGGTAGTAGCTCAACCATCCAGGAGCAATGTTCAAAGATAGTTATGTAACCAGCAGTACCACTTGAATGAAGGACATAGGCGTAGCAAGCCAACCTACAACAATAGCAATATGGGACCATGGTAACAGCCAGACATCCCACATCAGTCAGGGGCAGAAGTAGGTGACCGGGACCCCGCCCTCTCCGAGTGGGATCGGGTGGATTCAGGAGACTTTTTGCAGTCCTTCAAAAATAGTTCCGCCTGAGCAGGGTCCTGAAATATATGGGGCTTACCATGATGGACCACCCGAAGCCGGGCTGGGGATAGCATGGAGTATTGAAGTCCGGTTTGAAGCAGACGTTTCTTGACCGGTCCAAACCTGCGACGGGCGTCTTGCACTGCTTGTGTAAAATCCGGGAAAAAGGAGAGCGTGGTATTTTCAAAGAGGACAGGTTGCTTCTCCCTGGCGAGGCGCAGCAGGGTGTCCCGATCTCTGTAGTTTAAGAAGCGGATGATCACAGGCCGCGGGGGTGCTCCGGGCACCGGACGGGGGCCCAAGGTGCGATGAGCCCGCTCCACCACTAGCTGCGTAGAGAAAGCACCCGCGCCAAAGAGGTCCGACAGAAGTTTTTCAATGAAAAGTTCCATTCGCCCCACCGAGGTAGACTCCGCCAGACCAATAAGGCGTACATTATTGCGGCGTGATCTCGCCTCCAAATCCTCGTTCTTTTCGGCGATGACTTTTAGTAGCCTTTCCATTTGCGAGACCTTGGTCTGGGTGGTCGAAGCCCCATCCTCTAGATCCGAGATCCGTTGTTCAGCCTCCTTAGACCGCTCTTCCTGTTGATCAAGTCTGTGTACTACGGAATCGAGGCGACGGGACATGCCGTCGATCTTGGAATCAATGGAAGTGAGGCTGGTCTGCATGTTCAGAAGGAGTGCCTTCCAATCTACTTCTTCGCTGTCGCCGCCATCAGCGTCGCCATCTCCCGGCAGCGGGGCCTGAGGTGTTTTGTCTTTTTTCTTGTGGGATTCGAATGGGAGCCGTGATTGCCTGGCGTCCGCCTTCCCCATGATGGCCGCCAAGGGCCCAGCCCGAGTACAAGCAGTCTCCTTTGGACAGGCACCCCCTAGGCGTATCGAACACTATGGACCTGGAGCAGTCCTTCAAACTCCTCTCGCCCAGGTACGCAGTCAAGGGCCGCAAAGCGATGTGTCCAGCGAGTTATGGAGCCAGGGAAAGCTCGCTAATTCAGTGCCTCGCAAGCGGGGGGCACCCTACAGCCGCTAAATGCACATTCCGGGGGGCCGCCCCCGCTATGCAGCGCCCATAAAGCTATTCAGCCAATTGTTCCGGTCGGGGCAGGCAAAGATTCGACCTCTCGGTCAGCCTTGTAGTGTGTCCTCCGTCAGGGGCACCAGGCCAGGGGGAGAGCCAAGAGCAGGCCTCGCTTCGATGCTCCCCCGCGAGGCGCCACCGGTAGCAAGTGACCACAGCACCCCCGTTAGGGCATCCCGCTCAGCCCCCCCCGTCCCGGGGACCAGATTTGAGTCAAGCAGCAGGGAAATCCCGCCAGCCAATGGGGGGGGGGGGTAGGGAGGGGGGCCCGCGTCACTCACCGCTCTCGAAGTTGGACCACGCCGCAAAGGATCTCTCCACAATGGCTCCCCCAGCAGAAGGCAGGCAGCAGGCGGCAGCTCCGTGTCCAGCAGCTCCCTGAAGAACTCCGGTCCACACGCGTTTACCGGCTCCTGATGGGCTCAGCCTGAGCGCCCGGCGCCGATCTCCCTTCCTCGCAGCGGTCTCGCCGCGCGGCCTGGTCCGCACGCCGGGTCCCCGTCGTGGCGTAGTTGATGTAGCCGGCCCCTGCGCTCCAGCTGCACAGCAGCCCCGGCCGCGGAAAGTTCCGGCCGCTGCCGCAGCCGAACCGCCGAATCAATCAGGCCACAAGTCGGTGGGGGTGTTCTCTGGCCTGAGCCCCACGGATCGAGCCGATTAGAATGGCGATCCCTCGATGGCGGATGGACTGTTGGAGCTTAAACGCGCCCGGCTGGCGAGAGCCTCACACAGGTGCGGCCATTACGGACTGGCGCTCTCTAGCGCCCCGCGTATAGATATTTATATGCTTTTAAATGCTATTTTCTCAGGAAATACTGAACAGATTGACACCAGACCTGCAAAGGGCTCTTCCCTGACCTGAGGACTACCTCTCTGCCAAATTTCAAGTAATTCTGTTCAGCCGTTCGGGCTGTACCTTCGACTAAAGGTCCTATGGAAAAATGCATGGGGAAAACGTGTTTTGGGACCCCCCTTTTTTCTCGGCCCCCGCTTGACGAATCACCCTGAGACTTTCAGGGTAGGAGCTGAGCGGAGCGCCCCATTAGTTTTGAACATTTCGCAAAGATTCGTCAACCGGTGCCAAAGTTATTCAAAATAGAATTTTGAGATTTCCTATGGAAACACGGTCCTAACTATAACTATCTACTGGCGACCGCCAGTAGATAATATATATATATATATTCACTGAAAAAACCATAGGTTTCACACACGTTATAGTTAGGAATTAGCATTTAAAAAACCTTGCAAATTCACTTAAAAAACCATAGGTGTCACACATGTTATAGTTAGCTGGACATTTCACTCGTGAAAAACCATTGAAATTCCCCCGTTATAGTTAGTGCAGGCAACTATAACTCACGCGACCGCAATCCTCTGCTGATGACGTCAGATATTACTGTATTTAGACACTTATTTACCCATGTCTTCTTCCATTAATTTTTAGCTATACATATATTACAAATATTTTTTTTCAGAAAGACACATATGTCATCAGTGATGTAATATCTGACGTCATCAGCAGAGGATTGCGGTCGCGTGAGTTATAGTTGCCTGCACTAACTATAACGGGGGAATTTCAATGGTTTTTCACGAGTGAAATGTCCAGCTAACTATAACATGTGTGAAACCTATGGTTTTTTAAGTGAATTTGCAAGGTTTTTTAAATGCTAATTCCTAACTATAACGTGTGTGAAACCTATGGTTTTTTCAGTGAATTTGTACGGTTTTTTAAATGCTAAGTTATGTATTTTTTTTTTTTTAAGGTTTTTCACCATGTGGTGCGCTTCGAGCACCGTGGGCGCGCGGTGCGCTTTGCGCACCGTGCGCCCACATTACGCGGTTCGCGGAATTTTTCCGTTTCTACCGTACGCGCACGGTACGCGTACTCCGCAATTTTTCGCAAAAAAATTAAAGGAAATTTTGGCCCTTGGGGGTCCTTCTGGGACCCCCTGAAAAAGGCTAGGGGGTCAGGAACTGTCCACCCTGCCCCCTTTTCACGTTCTCCACCTTTGTTTTTCACCCCCTCAGACTGCGATAGACAAAATGGCGGCCGACACTTTCTGGTTTCGACCGATTCGAATGTTTACTAAGATCTAACAACCAATCAGAATCGCGTACGCGCACGGTGCGCGCTTATAGATATATATATATATATGCTTTTAAATACTGAACAGATTTACACCAGACCTGCAAAAGGCACATCCCTGACCCGAGGACTACCTCTCTGCCAAATTTCAAGTAATTCTGTTCAGCCGTTCGGGCTGTACCTTCGACTAAAGGTCCTATGGGAAAATGCATGGGGAAAACGCGTTTTGAGACCCCCTTTTTTCTCGGCCCCCACTTGACGAATCGCCCCGAGACTTTCAGGGTAGGAGCTGAACGGAGCGCCCCATTAGTTTTGAAAATGTCGCGAGGATTCGTCAACCGGTGCCAAAGTTATTCAAAATAGAATTTTCAGATTTCCTATGGAAACACGGTCCTAACTATAACTATCTACTGGCGACCGCCAGTAGATAATATATATATATATATCATGTTTACTAAAGAAGTACTAAATCTATACCCTTAGAATTGCTCCTTGAATGAGTGCAAACTTACTACAGTTTGTTATTCACAAATATTGGCAGCAGTAGGCTTTAAAAGCTGTGCCGGTCTCCTGTTTACAGGCATGCTACTAGCAATCAAACACCCAAAAGGTGATAGGATGAATGCTTGCAAATAGACCAACCAGTGGCAATTGCTCGGGACAGCATTCCAACCCATTTTTTTTTTTACCACTGTGTGACTCTAGACAGAGGCCCATTTAATGAAAATCTGTACTGACCCTGTTCCTCATGGAAACAGTCCATCCTGAACCCCTACATTCTGGAGCCAAATGCTTTTCAAGTGGGGAAATTGTAGATTCTCCCCGAATCTCACTGACTACACTACACCCCAGGCTTAACTTTAAGCAGCCTAAAAACAATTCACGCTATACCATGTAGCAATAGTTTGTCTGATTAATCCTCAAACACGTTTTCTATTAGACACTGTAGATAAGTCTCGATCTTTTTATCAACGTTTACAAAGAGCTCTAAGTTGTTTTCTTTTGTACATATTCACGTCACCACTTGCCTCACAAGAAATATCACTGCACACCGAAGAATGATCATTTATTATTATGGGTTAAAAATGACAGTAATTGAAGAATTTAAAATGAGATTGAAGCATTGCTTTTTCTGTGATGATAATCAATATGTGAACAACATGTGCATCTGAATTACATGCGAGCAATGTAGTGAATAGACATCTATGCAAAAAATAAAAACAGCATTGTCAAAGCCAGTCAGCCTCACCTGTCATAGCGGTCGATTACGGTGGCGGGCGGATCGTCACCGCCCGCATGGCGGTGGCGATCCGCCCGCCAACATTCACCGCCCGCCTCCCATTTCCCCCGCCACATTACGATGCTGGGGGGACCCTGGCGGACGGAAAGACCATCCGCTGGTTTTCCGCCGGTCGACTCGTTGACCGGGCGGAAAAAGTGTTTAATATGGTGACGGTGTCTGCAAGACACCGCCATCCATATTGAGATGACTGCGGAGATCAGCCTTTCCATGGCGGCAACGCCGCCATGGAAAGGCATGCGGATCCTGCATTTGGGGGCCCTTTTGCGGGCCCCCAGGGAGTTGGGGGGGTGCACATGGGGGGTACCTTTGGTACCTCCCAGCATTTGCAGGCAACGCGCGGTGCCTGTCACGTTGTGCATTCAAATGCACAACATGCATTTTTTACCTTGCAGCGGGTGCTGCTTGCAGCACCGCCTGCCGCAATGTAAAAAATACGGGATGCGCCCGCCAGTGTGGCAGGAGCATCCTAATGCCAAAGGCGGGACCGCTGCACCTATGGCGGGAGGTCCCTTTAGCCGTTGCGGTGGCAGCAATAGACCCCCCCTAGTGCATAGCTGTTGGCTTTACCAATGCTTTTTCGCTTTTCAGTCTTGCAAAGTATATAAGATACAAAATGGCTGATAGAGCATAAGCACTCAAGTGCATGCATGCTTACACATGTTTTCTTTTTTTTTTACGTTCACAAAAATCTTTCCAATATGGCTACTGGTATGTCAGTGTGCATGCACACACCTGGGTCACCATCTTGGAATGTTTTTTGAATGAAGTATAAGCATTCAAACATGTACAGGAGTGCTGATGGATGCTAACCATCATTATTAATTTACAGTTCAAAGATGGTCGATGGCAGGATTTCCAAGGTAAATTAAAAAATTAAGTATTTGATGCCGTACAACTATAGAGAGTTGAGCAGCCTGGTAGAATAAGCTGTTGTTGGCCTCTTGCAAAAGCAATTAAAAAAATAGTAAAAAATAAATAAATGAAGGGGTGCGGGGCTTAATGGGATTAGGTGGGAGGAGATGGAGAGTGGGTATAGAAAGCGGGGTGAATAAGTACATTAAAATAATAAAGTAGTGGGTGGGAAGAGAAGAGTCAGGTGGGCAAAGGGCCAAGATGGGATGGAGACTGAGGAAAGCGGTGGGCTCACTTAGAATGATAAAGGAAAGAAATTCGATAAAAACTTTCCTCGATTCAGCAATAGATGGATACAACCCATTCAATCTGAAACAATGGCAAAGAAGAAATACTCCAGAAGTGGGACAGATGCAAGAATAGGAAGGTAAGACATTGAATAAAAGGCTGGGACCTGGGATAGACAAGAAAGTCATCAGACGTAAGAGGTAAAACAATCTACCAACACCCATAGGACCTACAACTAATCTTTAAAAAGATCATGGTGATTTATGCAACTTTCTTTGGAATGTGGACCCTGTCCTGTGCATTTTTCCTCACACTTTTCAAATACATGTATCTCTTAACTTCAAGCACTAAACACATTTATGTAAATAAACAAAATATGGCGCTGACACATACAAGAATAGAAAGTAATGTTGGTGCAGAACATCATCCTCATAGAACACCACCATACCAACAACATCTAAAGTAACCATTAGGCGACTATAAAAAAACAAATATATAAATACATAAATAAATCAGAATATCCAGACACAAGAGATACTTAAGCCTGAAATAAGACTGGATTGTAAGAAATAGAGAAAGAAGGACAAAGGACATCAAAGGAAGAGAAAAGTGCGTAGACAGTGAGAGAGAGAGTGAACGAGACAGAGATGGTTGCCTGAATGCAGCACTGTGAGCAATATTACATTTAGTGAAATATCAAGAGTTCTAATTTTACACTTTGTAAGATGTGAAATGAGTCAGTCCTAGGGTAACTAAAGAATGTGTTGGTGCTCCCTTGTAAGTAAAGAGATGCAATGCTTTGAGTGGTGAGAAGTCAAAATATCGAAAATAAAATATCTACCTACACTAATATCGAGTTGACAATATCGAAGGGACAGAATATCGAAGTCAATATTATCTTTGGACAGAATATCGACCCTAAGGTAAGTATTTTTATATCGATGTTAGTAATATCGAAGTTAGTAATATCGATATCAAATATATCGATGTTACTAATATTGATGTTACTAATATCGATATTTATATTATTGTTATGTATTTTATTATGTATTTAATATGCATGTGTTATATGTTTTTTGTGTTCTACTGGTTTTAAAATACATTTATACAATTTTTATATGTTAATAATGTTTTTTTAAGTCAATTTTGTATTTTAGTACCGTAGCGGGTTGTGGGTTTATAGGGGAATAGGGTGGGAAATAATTTAATTATATGAAATTTATTACAAATTTTTAGGAATTATAAATTAATTTTAATTAATTTTTGCGTTTAAGTTCTGTAGCGGGTTGTGGGTTTATAGGGGAATAGGGTGGGAAGTAATTTAATTGTAATTAAGGAATAATTTATTTGCATTTATTGGTATTGATAATTATATTATTGTTAATTAAGTATTAATTGGTAATTAATTTTTATTAATTGGTAATTAGTTTTTATTAATTGATAATTATGTTAAGTGTATTTTATTATTGGAGTGTGTCGTGCGTTTATAGGGGAATAGTGTTGGAAGTAATTGAAATCTAATTAAGTAATTATTAAATTTGTTGTTGGGTATTGATAATTAATTAATTGGACATTAATTATTAATTGGTAAATAGTTTACATTATTATATTTTGGTTGTGAACAATAATTTATTGTTGATGAATCATTAATTGTTAATTAAATATGATTAAATATTATGTATTGATATTTCTAATTAATATATTAAGTAATTATTAATTGGTAATTAATGTTTAATAATTATTATTGTGGGGTATAAACAATATTAATTGTTCAATATTTTTTAATTGGTAATTACTTTTTAATATTTCATATGTTTTTGGTTATGAAACATATTTTATTTAATATTTATTATTTGGTAATTAATATTTATTAATTATTATTTATTGGTATTTATTATTAATGTATTGTTAATTATTCATTGGTAGTTATGTTTGTAATAATTATTTATTGGTATTTGTAAATAATTGTGAGTTATTTAATAATTAAATCACTAATTTAAATAATTATTTTATTTTTAAGTATGTTATTTATAACTTCTACGCTATCCAGCACTTTCCCTACTGTTGCACTCTCTGGAGTTGGAATAGTAATTTTTATCCCTACGCTATGCAACACTTTCCGTACTGTTGCACTCTCTGGAGTTGGAATAGTAATTTTGACCCTTACGCTATCCAACACTTTCCCTACTGTTGCACTCTCTGGAGTTGGAATAGTAATTTTTACCCCCACGCTATCCAACACTTTCCCTACTGTTGCACTCTCTGGAGTGGGAATAGTAATTTTTACCCCTACGCTATCCAACACATTCGCTACTGTTGCACTCTCTGGAGTGGGAATAGTAATTTTTTTCCCTACGCAATCCAACACTTTCTCTACTGTTGCACTCTCTGGAGTTGGAATAGTAATTTTTACCCCTACGCTATCCAACACTTTCCCTATTGTTGCACTGTCTGGAGTGGGAATTGTAATTTTTACCCCTATGCTATTCAACACTTTCCCTACTGTTGCACTCTTTGGGTCTTTCTTGTGTACCTTCTCTCTCAAACCTTTTGTTAATTTTTTTTCCAAAAATGTGCCTCAGAATAGCTTAGAAACCCAGACCTTCAGTACCAAACTTCTTCAGAAAGGTCTGTCTATAAAAGAAAACAATGGTTTTCTCTACACAGTTATAAACCATTTAAAATGTGCTGCCCTCAAACCTGTTTAAATCATTATTTGTCAAAATTACGACTAGTCAGGACCCTGTAATAACTTACACTGGTCTAACTGCCCATCAGTTGTTTCCTGTGTAACTGTTTGGCTGTCTAGCCCACATTGTACACTTGGTTTGCTATGCCATACTTTTAAATTTCATAAATGCCAGAGAGGTGCGGTCCTAATTAAGTTTGTCTGAGAATATTTCTGGTGTTGTATTGCACACACACTTCCGAAATAAGGATGAGCAGAACTGAATGTATAAGCTATTGGGACAGCTAACTGAAACAAAGGGCCTGATTTTGATGTTAGTGGTCTTCCTGATGGATCGACACCATGGCGGTCCGAGGAAGACCGCCAAGCCATCTGCAGTCCCACCCGCTGGATTACAAAAGTAATCCAGGGAGGATGGAGCAGCGGCGGTGGTGTCAAGGCAGTGGGAATGTTTGCCTCATAGGAGAGCTTGAAAAGCATCCCACCGCCGTGACAGCGCCTCCAGCACCACCGTGGGTGGTGTGGCATGCACCATGTCATGCATGCCACACAGTGCACGCACGACTGTGCACTTTTGGGGGGCATCCCCATGGGCAGATGTGCCCGTAGGCCCTGGTGGGGGCCCCTTTATATGTCTTTCCTCCAAGCATTTAATGGTGCGGTCCCAGCCATAAAATGCTTGGAGGAAAGGCAGGTCGGAATCTGCTTGGCGGTGCCGGCATCAGCACCACCGCGATTCACGCCTGCATTCCCAACCAGTGAGATCTTGTGGCGGTCTCATCGCCACCATCATGATCGGACGGGTGCCCGATGCGATTGCGACGGTGGGACCGACATCCACTGATACGTCAGGCCCAGGACAACCAACATCGAAATCGGGTTAAAATTTCTCCTATTGAAGGCTTAGGAAATCGCATGAATGCTATTCTTCTGAAAAATTTGTCTCACTAAAATTGCAAACATTCAGCTCTTTTGGTGATCATTAGAAATAAGTATATTTGTGTTCTTTTATTATTTCTAAATGTCTACATAGTTTCAAATATGTACTTCTCTTGACTTGCTAGTTATTTTAATGGTAACATATAAGACATTTATTTACATACACAGTTGATTGGTCTATGAACCCCACGTCCACAATGTAAGATTTGGTGGTAGCCAGGATTATACAGAAGAACACTCTTTCTGTCACAGGTATTAAATCATGACATAACATTAAGGTGCCGATTCCGACCCTGTAAAACCCGGGTACAAATGGTCGTACGGAGCGTTTTCTCTGTACGACTCGTACCCGGGAATTCCACCATACAAACCAGCAAGTACGATTCGTACAGAAATACCATCTCCGTACGAATCGTAAAAAACACCATACGGCTAAAAAATACATACAATTCCGATCCTGGACAGCGCGTCCGCGACGTCCGCATGGAGTCAGGCAGCGTTTTACGGACCAGCAAGTACGATTCGTACCCACAGCACTCCGCACGGCTATATTTTTACGGGAGCCAAAAAGTGCCAGAAAAGGTAAGTACGCTGCGATGCACAAGGAAAAGGGGGCCCGCTACGCGACGTACACGCCATCACCCACATCGTACGTGTCATCATGTACGGTGCGTATCCCAACATTGCATATGTACGGACCGTACCCCCCACCCCACCCGCGTATGTATGCACCGTACCCCAGGCGTACCCCCATCTGCGTATGTACGCACCGTACCCCAGGCGTACCCCCCACCCGGGTATGTACGCACCGTACCCCCACCCCCGTATGTACGCACCGTACCCCAGGCGTACCCCCCACCCGCGTATGTACGCACCGTACCCCCACCCCAGCCCGTATGTATGCGCCGTACCCCCAGCCCCGTATGTACGTGCCGTACCCCCAGCCCCGTATGTACGTGCCGTACCCCCAGCCCCGTATGTACGTGCCGTAACCCCACCCCCGTATGTACGCGCCGTACCCCCAGCCCCGTATGTACGTGCCGTACCCCCACCCCAGCCCCGTATGTACGCGCCGTTCCCCGGGCGCTATGCGCTGGGGGTACAGCGCATACATACGGGGCTGGGGTGGGGGTACGGCATGTACATACGGGGCTTGGGTGGGGGTACGGCATGTACATATGGGGCTGGGGGTACGGCGCGTACATACGGGGTGGGGGTACGGCGCGTACATACGGGGCTGGGGTGGGGGTACGGCACGTACATAAGGGGCTGGGGGTACGGCGCGTACATACGGGGCTGGGGTGGGGGTACGGCACGTACATACGGGGCTGGGGTGGGGGTACGGCACATACATACGGGGCTGGGGTGGGGGTACGGCACGTACATATGGGGCTGGGGGTACGGCGCGTACATACGGGGCTGGGGTGAAGGTACGGCGCGTACATACGGGGCTGGGGTGGGGGTCGGCACGTACATACAGGGCTGGGGGTACAGCGCGTACATACGGGGCTGGGGTGGGGGTACGGCGCGTACATACGGGGCTGGGGTGGGGGTACGGCGCGTACATACGGGGCTGGGGTGGGGGTACGGCAAGTACATACGGGGCTGGTGGTACAGCACGTACATACGGGGCTGGGGTGGGGGTACGGCGCGTACATGTTGGGGTGGGGGGGCCGTACGACTTGTACCCCGGGCACAAGTGTACCCGGGGTAGGGGTCGTACACAGTTCGCTCCGTACGGGACGTTTTCCATACGACTCGTACGTAAAACTGTCCGGGGACGTCTCGAAGACTTTTCCCGAGGCGATTCGTATGTATTTTTCCCGTACGAATCGTAGTTCACCGTTTGTACGGTACTTATACGATTCGTACGTAAAAAAAATATGGATACGAGTCGTACCGGAAAAAAAAATACAGGATCGGAATCGGCCCCTATATGTCTCATACAATAGCCTGTGCAATTCCTGACATCTCAGAAGGCTTACATGCGTGACTTAAAAAAAAATCTCCCTTAAAGAACTTATTTAGATAAATGCTGCTCCTGTGACAGGGAAAACACATTCTTTCGTAAAAAGTGTAAAGTACATTGATTTTATGTGCCATGCTTTTCCCACACAGATTTGGAGCCATCCTTTAATTAGATGCATATTTTAGTTTAGGGATTTAGTGGTGTTCTTCATGAAATATTATTGTTTTGAATTGCCATCAATTTAGAACGACTATATTGTGAGCTGTTATGATCTTCCAAGTCACCTGAGGGCACTGTGGCTCTCTGTTCACTGATACACTCTTCTTTGATATCATACTGGTGAGTAACTTTCTATTTTTGTGCGCCCTTGAAATAGAAATGCAAGTGCCATAATATCCAGACTCTACGGTACCTTAAATGTTTATCTGGAACAGGTTATACCATTTTATGTCATGCCAATGATTTAGATGTTTGTATCCTGGCAGATAGCCCTGAATATGCATATAGCCTTGCCTTTCGTAGCAGTGTGCCCTTTATGTGTTTGGCTCCTGCATCATCTCTGGAAATATTTCTTGACATGTGTGATTAACTTTATGTCACATACTGATTATTCAGCTATTAAAGAGACTTTAAATAATAACTTGTCTGCAGTATCATTGCATTGAATCTATGTAATTTAGTACCAGGAGAACCATAAATTCACTCTTGTTGGGCATCATAAAAACAGTTGTCCATTGACCACGCGGCGATGCTGCGAGCGCAAGGTAAATAGTTTTATTTATTTATTTACTGTACTCCTGGCTGTCGTATGTCCGACTCCATTGCCCCTCCCACCCTGCCCCTCCCCCGTCCCGCAGCACTCCCTCTGCGAGCCCCCACTGGACCACAAGACCTTAAAAAGCCAAGATTATGAAAACAATGACTATCTTTTCATCAGATTCCGGCGAACTTCACATGGACAAGAACATGTCAAAATGATAGCAAGTAAAGAGTGTTGTAGAACAACAGATGATCACTAAATCACAAAAAGCAGTATCACATAGCGTAGAGTATTACTTTTAATAATCCAGCATACAGACATTGTTTTTGTTATCCTAGTCAAAACAACTAAAAAAGATAAACAAGTTTCTGCAAGAATAATTTTATTGAGTGAAAATACTGCAGAATGGTTAAACCCTGTACATTCAAATTTAGATGGCATTGGTACATGATTAAAAAAGCATTGAGGATACTTTACATCAGGTGAAATGCCAACAAGGAGTAACAACAGCATACTGTTATAGTACAACAACATTTACTGATTACTTATTATTTGTGAGAGCATTTTCACTTGAAACTGCAGTGCACGTGGCACCTGTGGTCCTCTCACTTCTAAAACACCAATATAAATGTGTGCGAAATGTCTTGGAGCATAATCATTGGAAATCACTGAACAGGTACAATGGCATTGACCATGGCACAGTCTTACCCTTATTTGTTGTTCTCATTCTTTTCCAAGACATGGAAATCAAATTGGAAAACTCAGTCAATGGTACATTGTAATATTCTTTCCAGAAGTCAGCTAGTTATTTGAATATATATGTATCTTGACTTCCAACATTTAGATTCCCTGACTTCCAAGGAATTAAGCTACAGAATCAGTAATAAACAACTCCGTAATGGCCACATTTTATAAAATGCTATACTTTTTCATTTTACAGATATCTTTCAATTCTAAAACATGATTTTGCAAATGGAGATGTTTGTAAATGACGAGAGTGAAATATCAACTGGAGATACTCATTTTTGGATTAGAATGATGAGAATTTGAATACATAATAAAGCCCAGGACACATGACTGCAGTGCGATTTAGTGAACACAAGAATGATTACTGTATAAGAAAGTATGCATTAATTTCATGCTAACTGATGTACAAATTCCAATGAACACCTTGAGATCTATTTTTCTAAAATGTATCACATCCAGAATTTAAGGATCCCAGCATTTCCAAAAACACAGTAGGAGCCAACAAACAAGGCAATAATATCTTTATTTTTCATAATTTCGTGCAAATTAGAAACAATATGTATACAATAAATATATCCTTTACTCACTCTAGCTTGGCATATTCGCATTTTAATCATTAATTAAAATAAGGTTTTGCTCCGCATACAGAGTCGGGCCAAGAGGTATGTGGAATTATTGCTAGTCCTCTAACCAGCATGTGCTCACCTGCTGAAAAATGTACAGTGACATGGGGAACAAAGGCAGCAAGTTAAAGGAGAACACTTTGTTCTGGTGACACGGTTCCTAGCAGGACAGTCATTAGAGTAACACAATATTTCCAATATAGGCATTGAGGAAGTAAGTACTTCTGAAATCCTGGCGGATGAGGAAAGACTTTCTCTGTTCGTTTGCACCAGTATACATATGGTAGATAACATCTAGCTGATCCGGGTGATTCACCTAGTAAAGTTTGTAACTGAATTATTGATGTAGGGAGGGTAGCTTACACTGGCTCATTAGCGCCTAGCACAACATACATTAGCACAAAATTGTGTCAATAATGTACGGGACAGAGCCCACTGACGTGCATAATCCTAGGCACATCAGACATTTACCGGAGGTGCTCAAGTTTGATCCACAATAGCAGCAAATGTGTGCTTTTCATTGTACCCACAATGAAGATTTTTTAAATAAATACCCAAATAACATGAATCTAAATAGAGTGATCTTGTTACTCATGATGACTATAGTCTCGGTTCATTCTCACCAACATGGTGTAGTCTGTAATGTGTAATTGAATTCTGAGTCTGACTTACAAGGCAACCTGGTTTTTATCAGCATTTGAATTGTATCTAATCAGAAAGTGGTCGCTCGTCTGATCATGAATACATAGCATGTGGGCAAATGTTGTGAGGTTGCAATCACAAAACTGTGGTAACTTTCCAAACGTAATCACATTGACAGGATTGAAAGGGTTACATCATTAAAAATATGTCCACTTTTCTAATGAGGCAAACTTGGTGTATCTTTGAAGTGCTCAACTTTGAGTAACCAAACTTTTTGTATCCTAATCGTACCATCTCTCTGTACTTTTGTCGTAAGAGCTTAAGTGTTGCTTACTGAAGACCACAAAACATAGTTTTGAACCCTTTAAATACAACATCAAACATGATTAGCAATAGGTTTCTTGTAGCCTATTACATTTTTTTCTGGGGGAGGATGTATTGAAGGAACCACAACTTCATTATTTTATGAGGGGTGACAAAAAGTGATGGATCATTCTGGGTGGAGATGCCAAGATGAAACAAATGATTGATCAAGCAATTATTTAAAAATAATGTTGTGCAAAATCTACGTGCACCGCTCCGTTCAAATACTCATAATTGTTTGGAACAGGTGCACACAATCATTTTTACAAATGGCAATTTTAGGTCATGAGAAAAACATAAAACAAACATTTACTAAAAGTTCTTGCCCCACAGGAGGGTATTTCCAATCACTATCTATTAAACCTTCTAAACACCCACACACGTAAGTTGCAAAATACATGCCAGTACTTAAGACATATTCACACATCTAGTTTATGTAAATACATTGGAAAAGCCTTATAAAATATTGTTGAAGAACATTTAAGACTTTTAGAGATGTTTAAAAAAATTTATCTTGTCATATCTGCATTTATTTTTACAGTATTTCATATTGTTTTGAACGGTTTAAAATCCTCAGATTTATTTGAACTTATTTCCCTAAACCAAAGGAGAGAAATACACACATTAATGGTCAGAAACATTACTAGGACCAACTCATATGCTTTATCCAAATCTCTGTTTCATTAGCTAACAGTGTGCTAAAAGCAGAAAGTGTAATTAGGTCTCGGAGCCAACAGGCTACTTCCAAAGTTTACTAAACTTTCCACAGGACCTTGAGCAATATGTTCACGTTTGAGCTCAAAAGGCCCCTTGAAATTGAGATCTGTGTATCACCACGTATCATATGCTGTTTAATAGAAACATACTAAGATGTGTGTTAGTCCTCTCTCAAAGTGATATAAAACGCACCCTTTTTGCTTAGATTTAGGACTAAAAGCTTGAACCCTGTAACAGAGTCTCTAGCAGCCTAAACGTAACCAATGGATCTGTTTCACAGATACATTTACAATTATTTCAGCAAGAAGATGTAAGCTATTGAATAGTCGGAGACGGAATACACTTTTTAAAACTGCTATACATAAGTCTCTCTGTGAAGACTTTGTAAATCATAGCCACTGCCATCACAGATCAAAGTATGTGTATATGGTTCAGTGGCTGATACTCCAGTTCCTAAGCCCAAAATGTCATAATATGAATTGGCCTGGTGAATCCCCAACCCTTCTTTCCTTGATGGATCCTCAGTAATTGTATTTTCCTTACGTTCATGTCTATTGACTGATGATGGGCACTTTATTGCCCCTCTTTCTAAATACCTCCTGAATGCCCTCTGGATCTTTGTGGCACAGACTTCTTCCCTTTTTCTCTTTAGTGTGGTAGTAATAGGCTCTCTGGAAACTTTGGAAGGATTACTTGCCATGAATTTTTCCTCCATTGACTCCTTTAGTGCATCCATTTCTCCAGAGTCTCCCAACACCTCTTTGGTCAGAGCAAACAGAATATCCAAGCAGTGAATTTTATCCCCAATAAGTAGTGGAAGGTCCAATATAACCAACTTAATGTTGTTTGGTTTAGGGATTTTAAGAGGTGCATCTAAGGCGTCCACAAAATCAGATAGTTCACTATAGGCAACACATTGCATAGCATCAGGATCAAACTTTTCCCAAGTTTCATAGAACATTTCAAAATCATCTTCACAAAGAGGTTCTGCACTCTCCTCAGTAGCCACATTGAAGTTCTCAAGAATAATTGCAATGTACATGTTAACCACAATCAAAAATGAGATGATGATATAACTGCAGAAAAAGCATATACCCATGGAGGGATTGCCACAGTCTCCACTAACAAAAGTGCCTGGATGCTCTGCAGTAGGGTCACAGTCAGGAGGACCAGTGTTCATGATTGGACTTAGGAGATCACTCCAACCAGCCGATGTTGTGCTTTGAAACAAACAAATTAAGCTGCTGCCAAAGGTTTCAAAGTTGAACATGTCATCAATACCACCCTCCTTTTTGACGTATGCAAAGTTTGACATCCCAAAGATGGAGTAGATGAACATTACCAAGAAGAGCAAAAGTCCAATATTGAACAAGGCAGGCAGGGACATCATCAAGGCAAACAATAGAGTTCTGATTCCTTTTGCCCCTCTGATGAGTCGTAGAACGCGCCCAATCCTTGCCAGCCTAATCACCCTGAAGAGGGTTGGTGACACAAAATATTTCTCTATAATATCTGACAATACGATACCTGAAACATAATGAAAGTATTTGAGATCTATGCTTTTCAAAACCACCTGCTTTAAAAAAAACACCATATAATTGTTTTAATTAGGAGAACTAGGGATTGGTAGATGCCTAATTTACTTTCAGAAAATCACTAGCTATTAATAAAGTCGAAAGTATTTGCACAATGCCAATTCAGTTTCGTATTCTCTAATTAGTAGCATCCCTTATAATTACAATAAATATATTCTTTACTAGTTCTAGCTTCGCATATTCACATTGTAATCATCAATTAAAAAAAGGATTTGACCAGCACCCATTTCATACATTTGAATATATATATTGGCATGAAATCAGCTACAAAATATTCAGTCATCTTTGCAAATCCTTTAGAAATTCATATAAATCCTTTACTTGTCCCAGATAATTGAATTTCTGCATTGTTGATGAGCATGATGGAAGACAGATAAAGAGGATGAAGTCCAGAAAGAGATGTAGAAAGAGAGAGAGGAGAGTGAAATAGGTAAAGGTAGGATAAAAACTCAGAGTTGAAGATAACGATATGGAGCGGGCAGCAGCTAGAGAGAGATGGAGGTGGGTGAAAAAGAGGAAATGTTAGATGAGAGAAAGAAAAAGTCAATGACAGTCAAGGAGTGAGAGAGGTAGAGAGGTAGAAAGTGAGAAACATAGAAAGTGAGTGACAGATGTATGGCAAAAGAGACAGAGAGAAAGAGAGACAGGCAAAAAGACAAATATAAACAGGAAAGCAAGAGAGAAGGATGAGAGATGGAGAGGGTGATGTGGGTGGTGGCATGTAGAAATAAAGAGATAGGGATGGACACAGACAAGGAGCAAGTCAAGCAAATGGACAAAAAGCAGTAGAGTACCTTTCAGAAACAAAGACAGAGAAAAATAGAGAGGAGGTAAAAAATAAAGGGACAGCATGACAAAACTCACACTACAGTCATTCAAAACATAACACACACACCAAATGCACTGCTTATCTCCTCACAATATTTACATCAATATGTAACAAAACCTAAAAGCACAACATAATTAAATAATAACACATACTTAAACTAATAAACTGTACTACTCTCATGGTTATCTCTTTTATAACGATAAAGGTAATGTAATCTCATCTTCCGATAATCTCATCTGTAAGAATATTTACAACATTTGTAATTGCAAATGTCACATCGAGTGAGGTCATAAACACTGCATTTGGTAATTGAGATGAGAGTTGCATGATTGTTTTGCAAGTTATGGTTTGTCAAGCTAACTATAACTTGCAAATGTTATTGTTTTTTTTGTTTTAATTCTTTGAAAAAACTGTCATTTAATTACACTTTTCATGTGCATCACTGAGGTTTTCTAAAGGTGCAATAAGGCGTTATAACCAAAGCTAACCATGACGTCATTTGAATTGTATTTTATTGTTAATGAAGATGTGTTAGGCCTGTAGCTGTATTCCTGCCATTGTGGGTGTATGCTATGTTATAGTGGGTGTGCAGATATATATTGTGGGTGTAGGTGTGCTGATATATGAAGGTGTTTGTATGAATATATGATGGAGTGTGCATTGGCGTATGATAGGAAGCATGTTTGCGTATAATGTTGGTTATGTGGATGTATGTTAGTAACTGTGTTGTGGTGTGATGGTAGGCATGTTATTGTATGATGTTGGCTAAGTGGAAGTATGAAGGTGGGTGAGCTGGTGTATGATGATAGTTGTTTATATATATGATAGTGGGTATGCGGATACATGTGTTGTCTTTTTTGACAAATGATTCCAGTAAGGTGGAGACGTCTGATAGTGGGGTGTTGCTGTATGATGTAGCGAATGGTGTCTTATGTTGTGTAGTGTGCTACTTTTCATATGAAAAGGTGTGTCACTTTGTGAAAACTATGTGCATATATTCAGATAGATGGATAGACATATATTGAGGGGCAGGGAGATAGGGAAGACAGAGATACAGTCATATGTAAAGAGAAAGATAGGGCATGGGCATTAGGGAAAGAGTGATAAAGGGAGTCAGAGAGACTGAAAAAATGAAAGACAAAGTAAAAGACTCAAGTGACAGAGCTACGGGGAGGAGTGGAGAAGGAAGGAGAATGGGGGAAATTGTGTAGGTGGGGAGATAAAGTAAGAGAGAGAGAGTCAGAAGAAGAAGGAAGGCAAAGTAACAGAAAGAAATGCAGATGGAGGAGTAGCAAACAGAGACAAAACAACATAATACTTTTCAGCATATGAGCCTTTAAATATGTTTAGATATGTCCATTTAAACGTTGGCTATGTTTGTCCTGTCAATATGGCATAATTTTACTGATCTCAACTCAACTAATGTTTGAGAAGTCGCGAGAAAAGGATGGAGAGAAAATGGTTGTGTAGGAGTAGAAAGAAATATTAGCCGGAATCAAATCTGCATGAACAGGATACAGACAGTGCGAAGAAAAGACATGGAGACTTCACCTACAAAGGTGACAGATAAACAAAGAATCTCAGAGACACAGAGAAAAAGATAGACCCATGAGTAAATGAACAAGGACAAGAGGAAAAGATGACGGCAGATTGAAATAAAGAGGTGAGAAAAAAGAGAGCAATATGGCAAATTAGTGCAAGAGAGGAAGGCCATTAGGTGAAAGGGATAGGCAGAGAAGTACACACAACTATGCAAGAAAACAATGCCTCTGACATAAGCACTACAAAAACAAAAAAATCAGCTATGACCACAAACCAATTTACCATGGAACGTCTACAATGAGGCAAAAGGATTGTGACTCCTGATTCTCAACAGTTTAACTAGAAGAGGCTAACTGGGACAATTGACATCGTTCCCCAATGTAGGCAATAGTGTCACAGACTATGGGCCATATTCAGAAGGGTAATTTTTACACATGCGTATTTACTCAGGAATACATTTACTACACTTTGTAAAAACTTTACACTTTTTTACTATTCACCTAAAAGTTACTCCAAAGCGTATAATTACATGTCGCCAACTAGGGAGTGGTGACCTCTAAGACAGGGTTTATGAGTGTAAAGTTACTACAGACGCAGGTAGAGATGTCCACCACTGGGACGGAGATCTCCCAATGGTAAAGTATAAGGAAAAATTATAAATGGTAAGTGTATTGTATTGTATCTAAATTTATATAGCGCGAAACTGTCACCCTGCGGGTATCCTGGCGCTGCAACTAGCCCTGTTGACACTAGGCAGAACAGATATCCTATCCGCTGTTTCCAGGAGCTCAGATTACTCAACCCTGGGGAAGAGCCATGTCTTTAGACTCTTTCTAAATGGGAGTAACAATTTAGTCTGCCTAATATGCAGGGGGAGAGTGTTCCAGATTCGTGAGACGGCTATCCCAAAAGCTCTACCACTCGTCCTAGATTTCTTGAATCTGGCGGTAGTTACCAAACATGCGTTGGAAGAACGGAGATTTCTCCCGGGCTTATACCAGGTGAATTTCTCCTGCATGGATATTGGACCTAACCCATGTACTGCTTTAAACACAGTGTAGAGATGTAAATAGAATTCTCTCCTTGACAGGCAACCAATGGAGGTCCTTTAATGCTGCCCTTGAGGAAGACCTACGCTGTCTATTTAATGACAGTTTGGCTGCTATAGACTGAATCCTCTGCAACTTCAATAGCACTAATTGTGGAGCTCCCAAAAATAACGTAACAGTAATCCAATTTATTTAGAATTATACTCCTCACTACTAAGGGTCTAGTATCACTTGGTAAAAGTGGGAGAATCTAACGCAGTGCTTTTAGCAGAAAGAAACAGGTGCTAACTATCTTGTTAGCTTTCCATATCCTATGTGGGAGGGGATCTAGAGGAGAGCCCGAGGATACACCATAGGCAAGGCTATTAAATGTGTCCTTAGTAAGAGTTTGGAAACACTCTAAGGCAGTCAACTGACAGCCAGACAGTATCTCTGTCTGTTGCTATGCAGCGGGTGTCTGAGATAGCTCATTTTCCTCCTCCAGACCACTGTTATTATTTACAGTTAGACCCCCAACAATCTTATTAATTTTATCCTCAAAATTAGCGGAGATATCATCACAGAGTTTCTGTGTTGCACTTACCTTGTTACCCATACAGACAGGATTGGCTAGGTCTTTTATAATACCAAATAGTGTTCTTGTACTATTAGGTGCTTGCACAATCATTTTTGCATAGTATTCCGCTTTGGACTTGGAAATGGCTTCCTTATACAAGGCCTGAGGCAGTTTCAGTTCCCTTTTATCTGATTCCGCATACGACCTCCTCTATTTCCTCTCTGCTTGTTTGCGATTTTTCCACATTAGTCTTAGCTCCTCGCTATACCAAGGGGCCGAGGGATTCTTTCTGTTCTTCAGCCTTTTTATGGGAATAATCTGATCTAGAGTACTACTTATGTAATTACAGTACATTTGGTAGTTTTTCTCTACCGAGTTGGTTGGGGCAAAAAGATTCTGTGCTGGGCAAATCGGGTGTGTTCTGTTTCTCAATAGCTTGGCCCATTCTCTACCCTTACGATAAGTTGTTGACTGATTTCTATTATTAACTAAGCTAGGCAGTGTAATCTTAAAATGGATTAAAAAGTGATCAGTCCAATGTTGAGGTAATACCTCAATCACCTCTGTCTCCCTACAGTTTGCGAACAGAAGGTCCAGGGTGTGTCCTCCTTGGTGGGTTGGCTGATGCACAAGCTGGCGCAAATTAATATTCTCGTAGATTTGTATTAGATCTCCGAGGTGGGACCCTGAGTTTCCATTATCCTTGAGGTTAAAGGCCCCCAATATGATCATTCTTGAGTGGGTTAGGGTCAAAGTTTTGAGGGTATCAAACAAAGCTTGGTATTGAGTATTTAAACTCGGGGGTCTATAACAGATTATCCCTGTTAGTATCTTTCCTCTTGCCTCTTATAATGAGAAGCCTAGTAGTTCAATGCCCTCAACATCATCAATGTGTAGTGGAGTGAAGTCTCAGATCTCTTTAAAGATCACCCCAAGCCCCCCTTCCCTCCCTGATATCCTGGGCTTATGGAAAATGTTATAGCCTTCTGGGCATGCAAACCCCAGTTCTACTGTGGTATCACTACTAGTCCACGTTTCGGTTAAGGACAGTACATCTAAGTTGGCATATTCTATCATGGTTGACACTTCTTCATGATGTTTCACTGAAGACCTGCTGTTAATCAATCCACATTTTAATCCACACAAGGACTGGCCATCTGCAGGAGTACTGTCATTTGCAAACATAATTTTATGAGCCCCCCCCTAGCATCCCTCTAACCAATATGAAGCAGTTGTTTCCTAGAGTAGCATAGTCTTCTATTTCCTGACGTAAAATTGGCAGCGTGGCAGGCACTGTGCGCGGACGGGCGCAGACGGACTTGCCTCTGGCACGCCTGCTGCGCGCTTGCATCCCCCTTCCTAAATAGGGAGATGTTTGCTAAGCGGCCAACAACTAGCGCGCTAACCCAAAATGGCACAGACTGAAGGGAGTGAGTGCCGGTAGGACTACTTCCCGCCCGGTATCAGTGTGCAAATGTTTGTTTTATGGTGCAAGTAATTGGGATAAAAGCTGTTTTTTTTAAAAATAGTATTCAATAGTAGCAGCAATGAAAAGATAAAAATTCCCTAATACCCGAATCCTCACGTAGCAGCAATACAATTATTTACCCCAATTTAAAAGAGCTGTCTAGCGTAAACAGGCAACAATAAACCTACAATTATTTTTTAAGTAAAATAATTGTAAATAAATATTAAAAACATAGAGCAAATAGAATAAAATGTCACAGCACATTAACTTAAATATATATTAAATAACGAATGTAATAAAAACGATAGAATTAATATTTAATTAATTAATATTTTTTTACAATGCAAAACTTCCTACCTGGAGTAAAATTGTTATTTTCATTTAATATGTTTTAAAATGTACCAAAAAGTTACATATATAGGATATATTACACATAGATTTTTTTTTTTAAGTTTAAGATTCATTCATTTCCAATTAAAATATTTTTAACATGTGTATGTCTACATCTATCTATATATAGATATATATATATATAGATGTACACACGTCAAAATTACTTTCTTTACATTTTTATTATTTATCTTTTTTAACTATGGGGTTTTATCTTAAGTCTCTGCCTCCATTATTTTGTCTGGGAATGTGAAGTAGTACCTATGAGTGGCTACAGTTTTGGGAGCTTTTTGGATGTAGTAACTTACAAGTGCAGTTTGTGACTGGCTGTGGGCTTACCGTTATGTGGGTGGATGTACATCCCTCTGTAAACCTCTCCTTACCCCTGTAAACCCTTCCTATTAGGGCATGAGTATTTTTCAGCCACTCTCAGCTTCCCACTCACATTTACTACTACAATGTATATTTAGGTGTGCAGAGATTTCTGCTACGAGTATGGAGATCTCCAGATAGTAAAGACTGGCGAGACGGAGGTGGTGATCTCCAGCCGTAGGCTTGGGCATGGCATTTTGTACTACAAAGTGTAGTTTGTGAATAGGCTCCGTTGTGGCTACTGATAAACCTATCAATGTTATTAAAGCATTACGTGTCAGCCCACAGACCGACTTGCTGACCACAATTAAGCCATTCTATAAATAGACATATCTGTAAAAAAGAACCAAGAAGTATACGATTCAGTACCAAAGGGGAAATCAAAGAGGAATTGGAAAAGCCCTAAAAAATGAATCAATTGACTGGAAACTGCAATTCTTCAACCTGACAGCATGCACTCAAAAGCAGCCGCGGTCCGTGGAGGGAGTTCCGTGGGGCGGTAAGGCGGGGCGGGGGAGGGGCAGGGTGGGGGGTTCTAAAAACCGGAATATGGAAAATTGAAGGTAAGTAAACAATTAAATAAATAAAACTAATTTCGTAGCGCGCGCTGCATCGCATTTTGCGATGCAGCACGCGCTACGAAATTCGTAGATTGGTATTAACCACAAAACAACTTTGATATAACACTTGAGTTGACACACAGGGGCAGATGTACGAGAAAGTGACTCAGTGCATTCCGCAAGCCATTTTGCTGCGCCGCACTGAGTCACTTTCAGAGCACAGGAATGCTACATATTCACAGTGATATGGCGTATTCCTGTGCTCTCCTCTGTGCTGGCGCACAAACAGCTGCCATGCGCCGGCACCCTTGCACCATGGTGCAAGGATGCCTGCGTCATGGGGAAACAATTACTACAGGCTTTTCCTCTTTCAATGCACGCTATAGAATGCAGCATGCATTGAAAGAGGAAAAAACAAGGAGAAATGAAAACATTTCTCCTTGTTGCGCCTCCCTACAGCTCCCCTGGGGAGGCATAGCATTCACACGCATTTCCAGATTTACGATTCCTCGTAAATCTGGAAAAGTGTCTGGTTCCATGGGTGTTGCGTGGGAACACCCACAGCAACACCCATGGAACGCCCCTTACACGCAAATTGCTGCGTGTAAAGGGGTCATATTTACAAGGCCAGGAAAAGCCACGCAGGGTGGGTTTTCCTGTCCTTGTAAATATGGAGCAGTGAAATACGACACCAGTATGTCACAAAAAGTGACGCACTGGTAGCGCAGGGGGCTTGTAAATCTGCCCCTCTATGTATACTAAACTATTAAAACTGTACAGTTAAAACACAGAGAATCAAGAAACCAGACACTACGCCACTTAACGAGATTAAAGACACTGATAAGGAACCAAAATAAACTCCAGATGGTACTTGTATCATGAAGCAGCTTCTAGAATAACTATAGGGATATCCACAAAAAAGAAGGAGATAAAAAGCCTCCCTACTAGTATAAAAACCCAGAAACAACACTGGCCTGATTCACAAAAGAAGTAGAAATCTGAACGTATAGTAGTACTCTTAAAAAAGGATGCAGGATTATTACTTTTTGGAATTCTCATACATTCCCAGTAGTATGCCTTGGAAGCTGTTCCATGGGCAAGTTTCTAGATGTACTAGAAGCAATGTCATATGACGTTTCTCAGTCCCCCTATTTCCCAGCGTAGACTGTGGAAATTTAGCAAGTTGTGCGTGTTAGACCTGTCAGCCCTTTGGGTGGTCCCTCCTCATCATTATTTATTTTGTCCCACTTTTGCCTCAAACCCTGTTTGAATTTTTCCTTTTTGGGAACCACCAGACTTTTTAGTGTTGCTGCAGATTCAGGGAGCCATTTTAGCTACCCCTGAAACTTCTGTCTGAGGGCCTGAAGCACAAAATGGTGGCCACCTGTGACATCACCAGCATCCACTGGAACCTACCAGCACCTTCCAGAACATTCCAGAACCCTGTGACAGTTGGAGGCGGTTTAGAATGTTGGGAGGTTAAGACAGAGTGTTGGCAGTTGGAGCTGGCAGTTGGCACCTGACTGGTGAAGAGAGAGCAGCACAACAGTGAAGGAGGAAGGAGTGAAGCAGCAGGGGTGGAAACTTGTGCCTGGAGTGGGGTCCATAAACCCACCCTTGATACTTGTCCCTACTGATGGATCCCAGCCTGTAGCCCTGTGTGGGAAGAAGCCAGAAAAACTCATCCTAAGGACCTGGACAGCAGGAACAGGCCTTAGAAGCAGAAAGCAGCAGGATCCTGACCTGGAAACTGGTTTCCCTGGAGTCCGGCGTCGAGTAGCCTAAGACCTGGAGCCCGAGGTGGAGAAGCGGCGCTGACTGAAGAAGCAGACGTCGTACCCGGAGCCGCCTGAGGTCGTGAGAGGGCGCCGACGGAGGTCGTGTGGAATACCAAAGGTCGAGGAGGAAGTTAACCGAGGTCGAGTGAGCGGCGTCATCGGAGGAGTGAAGTCCGCCCTCCGGAGTCGTCGGAGACCGAGGTGAAGTGTAACGGAGGTCGGGAGTGAGGATCGCACTCCGGAGTCGCCCGGAACCTGAGAGGAGGAGCACCGGAGGTCGGGGGTGAGGATCGCACCCCGGAGTCGCCGGAAGTCGACATCGAGGCCAGGCCGGCCGACGTCATCGAAGCCGAGAGCGCCATCGGACCGGAGCCGCCCGAAGTCGACATCGAGTAGAGACTGCCCGACGCCGTCGAATCGGAGGTCGAGATCGAACCGAGGCCGCCGACATCGGACCGGAACCGCCTACCGGCGTCGTCTAGAACTGACATTGTGCCGAGGCCGCCGAGACCGAACCGGAACCGCCTCACGGCATCGACACGACTCCAGCGGCGTCGGAACATCAGAAAAAGGGCAGTAAGTGGAGTAGAGGGCGCCTAAGGCCCTGTGGAGACCTGAGAGACTGCTCTAAGGGGCTAGGGAGGTGCTGGAACCCACCTGACTGTGCCAGGGGTGAATTGGGACTAACCTAGAGAGGTTGTGTGGAGAGAGAAAGCCAGGGCACTGGTATTCCCCCCTTGATCTACCTCAGTTTAGGCCTCAGCCTTGTCCCAGCCAGGGAGTAGAACCCCTCAAGCCTTCCACAACCCTACAAGCTGTGCCTGGGCCAAATCAGCCCTTAGGAATTGAAAAGTGATCTGATTACATGAGTGCTGCTGTATACTTTTAATTATTTATTGGGGGCACTGTATTTATTGAGTTTTTACATATTTATTGCTTCACTATTTATTGGTCTACAGGACTTGTTGGTGTACAATATTTATTGGTTCAGTATTTAATGCCTCAGAATATTTAATTGCCTGTATTACCTGCACTTATATTTATGTCCCTTGTATTTATGATCATCCCTATTTATTGAATCTCCAGACAGTATTTATTTGACCTGCACTACTTATATTTGTATATTGTGATTGTCTTATTTATTTTTCCAATCAGCAACCAAGAGAAAAAGATAAAGAAGATTATTTTCATAATTTTTACGGTGTAGAGTCGTTTTTGGAACGGATGCACGCATGGTTATTGTATGGGTATATTGTATGCTTAGCACGGTGCCTGTTTCCTGACCACTCGAGCCAAGCTACCACAGTGTGTTCGGGGAGTCCACCACCACCCTGCGGAGTGGGAGTGGGCTGTTTCCAACATAAATTGGTGTTCAGTGGTGGGATTGAGCTGTGCCTACGTATACTCAACAATAACTGTGGGTAGTCCATAGGCCTACACCGGGAGTTTTCTCAAGAGCGGCCTTCCTAATTGTGGGTTTTTGTTTTTTCCAAATTTACTCTGGTGGTGGGAGGAGGTATTAATAAAGGTACCCCCCTGCATAGTTACTGCACAAAAACCTGTCCTCTAACCTGAGTGGGCGAGATGGAGTTTGTACTAGAAAATCTAGAAACGTACACGGTGGCCCAACTCAGGGAGTTTTGCCAGCGGGAGGGGGTGTACTGTCCCCCAGGAGCAAAGAAGGGTGCACTCCAAACCAGCTTAAGGGCTTGGGGGGAGGCACGCCGAGAAAGCAAGGCTGAGGAGGAGGACAGGGATAGAGAGCCTGACACCGAGGGGGCTGAGATGTACCAACCTGAGGTGGGGAACCTGTCAGCAGGGCCCAGAACCCTTTCTAGGAAGGGCAGCAGTGCCTCTAGCGGTGGCTTGTCTGAAGTGGAGCTAACGGACCGGAGGGAGAAAAGACAGCTCACATGGGACTTAGCAAGGCTAGAAAAGGAGAAGGAGGAGCAGAGGATGGCCCATGAATTGCGACTGAAAGAGATAGATCTTCAGATCTTGAGAATCGGGGCACAACCTGTTCCTAATGGTGGCAGCCAAACCCAAGAGATCACCAGGAAACCATACCTGCCAAAGGACATAGTAGCTAGCTATGGGGTGGGTGATGATATCGCCAAGTGGCTAGCGGCCTATGAGGTCTCATTGAGGGCCCATGGGGTTCCAGAGAAGTACTGGGGAGGGGGATTGTACAAATACATGCCTCCAGCTGGTAGGGATGCTTTATTGGCCCTCGAGGAGGATGAGCAGACCCACTACCCCACCATGAAACTGGCGCTCATCAGAAAGTTTGGACTAACACCTGAAAAGTACAGACAGAAGTTCAGGGGTAGTCACAAGCTGGGCACGCAGAATTGGGTGGACTTCCTGGACTATGCGAAGAAGGCAATGGAAGGTTGGATTCAGGGCAGTGAAGTGAGGAACTACGAGGAGTTGTTTGACCTAGTACTGAAGGAACACCTGCTCGAGAAATGTTTCCCTGAACTGCGGCAACACCTGGTGGATAGCAAGCTGACCAGTCCCCGGAAGCTTGCTGAGGAGGCGGACATTTGGGCTAGTACCCGGGTGTCCACAAGGGGGACTGGAGGGGATACTCAAAAGGCCGGACAGGGCGCCCCCCAGAAGAAAGAGGGAGGGGAAAAGAAAAAGGAGTTCTCCAAAGGCCCCCAAAATAACTTCCAAGGGAAGGGAACAGGATTCACCCCTAAGGCTAACCCGCCCAGAAACCCTAATCCTGGCCAGAGTCAGCAGCCAAGGGTTGTCCATTGCTATGAGTGCGGTGGCCTTGGACACTATAAAGGAGATCCGAAGTGCCAGAAACGACCACCCCCTCCCACTGGAGGAAAGACCCCCGGAGTAGCTAGTGCAGTGCTCGGGGAGGAGATGCATTTAACTAAGGGAAGGGAGTGGGCGGGTGTCACTTTAGTGTCCCTGGGAGAACGGGAGATGGTTCCTAAGATCCAGGTGCCCGCAAATACCGCAAAGTATGGGCAGTGGGTCACCATCAACGGCCAAAGAGGGGAGGCTCTGAGAGACACAGGAGCCAGTATGACTATGGTGCGTAGCCAACTGGTGTCTCCAGAGCAGGTAATTCCCGATGTACTCCACCCAGCCGCGATGGCTGACGGCAGAACAGGTCACTATCCCGTGGCCGAGGTTCCCTTTGAATGGGGGGGGGTTGCAGGTTCACTTCGAGTTGCCGTAAGCCCTGCCGTGCCAGTCGATTGTCTGCTGGGGAATGATATGGAGCACAACGCTTGGAAGGAGGTGGAATACCGGACTCACACCGAGATGCTGGGTACACCTGACTGGGCCTGTGTTAGCACAAGGTCCGCGACTACCCGAAGAGGGAGTTCATTTCGGCTGGAGCCTGGAACAAAGGCCCAGCCAGCTGCCAGTCAAGGGAAGAACCGAGGACAGGAGGAGCCTGCCTCGGCGTCCCCACCCCGTAGGACGGATAGGCCACCGGAGGTGGTGGACCAGGAGTCTGCGGAGGGGGACGTTACCAACCTGGAGGACCTACCCATCCCGGCCGAGTGGCACGTGGAGGGAGGCCCGTCCAGGGAGGAATTCTGCCAGGGCCAGAGGGAGTGCCCTACCCTTGAGGGGCTGAGGCGACAGGCCGAAGCCCAGGCAGCAGGGAACGTTGAAGGGAACTACAGTGTTTACTGGGAGGATGGCCTCCTCTACAGTGAACCCAAGGCACCCCTACATGGATCGTCACGAGCCTTGGTAGTCCCTCAACGTTATCGAGCCTTCCTTCTGGAGTTGGCTCACGAGATACCATTGGCAGGACACTTGGGGCAAGACAAGACCTTCGCCCGTCTTGTCCCACACTTTTATTGGCCTCAGATGAAAGTGTCGTCCGATACCTACTGCCGGACATGTGTGTCTTGCCAAGCCAGTGGGAAAACAGGGGTGAAGCTGAAAGCTCCCCTGGAACCACTTCCTGTCGTTAGCACCCCCTTTGAAAGGGTGGGCATCGACATTGTGGGTCCGTTAGATCCGCCAACATCAGCTGGTCACAGGTTTATCCTGGTCCTGGTGGATCATGCCACACGGTACCCAGAGGCAATACCTCTGAGGACCATAACAGCACCTGTTGTGGCTAGGGCCCTGATGGGAATCTTTACCCGAGTGGGTTTTCCCAAGGAAGTTGTGTCCGACAGGGGGACCAACTTCATGTCAGCGTATATGCGGGCGATGTGGAAGGAGTGTGGAGTGACATACCGGTTCACCACTCCTTACCACCCCCAGACCAATGGTCTGGTGGAGAGGTTTAACAAAACCTTAAAGGGCATGATCAGAAGTCTGCCTGAAAGCCTGCGGAGGAAATGGGACGTCCTCCTACCCTGTTTACTTTTTTCCTACAGGGAAGTGCCACAGAAGGGAGTGGGCTTCAGCCCCTTCGAGCTTCTGTATGGGCACCCTGTACGTGGACCTCTCAACCTGGTGAGAGACGGATGGGAAAGAACTCCCAGAAAGCTTCCCCAGGATGTGGTGAGCTACATGCTGGCCTTCCGGAGCCAAATGGCTAAGTTGTGGAAGCAAGCTTCTGACAACTTGGAAGCCAGCCAAGCAGTGATGAAGGCGTGGTATGACCACAATGCTCACCCGGTGGAGTTGGAGCCTGGCCAGAAGGTGTGGGTGATCGAACCGGGAGAGCTTAGTGCCCTCCAGGATCGCTGGTCAGGACCCTTTGAGGTGTTGGAGAAGAAGGGTAAGGCTACCTACTTGGTGGACCTGAAGACCCCTCGTCAGCCCCTGCGGGTGCTGCATGCCAACCGCCTCAAACCCCACCACGAGAGGCCTGAAGTCATCTTGATGATGGTGACTGACGGAGGAGAGGACGTGGAAAGCGAGCCTCTCCCTGATCTGTTTGCGTCTCAAGAGAAGGATGGGTCGGTGGAGGGAGTGATTCTCTCCCCATCTCTAACTCCTGAACAGCAGGAGGACTGTCGCCAGGTCCTGGGGCAGTACTCCTCGTTGTTCTCCCTTGTCCCGGGTAGGACTCACCTGTGCGTCCATGACGTGGACACAGGAGACAGCCCACCTGTGAAGTCCAAGATCTACCGGATGTCAGACAAGGTGAAGGCCAGCATTCATAGTGAAGTCACTAAGATGCTGGAGCTAGGAGTGATCGAACCTTCTAGCAGCCCCTGGTCCAGTCCGGTGGTGTTAGTACCAAAAGCTGCACCACCGGGTGCCCAACCAGAACTGAGGTTCTGTGTGGACTATCGGGGACTGAATTCAGTGACCAAAACTGATGCTCATCCGATCCCTAGGGCGGATGAATTGATTGACCGGCTGGGAGCTGCCCAATATCTAAGTACCTTTGACCTTACTTCTGGGTACTGGCAGATCTCTTTGACTGATGGAGCAAGGGAAAGGTCAGCCTTCTCCACGCCCAATGGCCACTACCAGTTCTGTGTGATGCCCTTTGGGCTCAAGAACGCACCTGCCACGTTTCAGCGCCTGGTAAACCAGATCCTCACCGGAATGGAGAGTTTCTCTGCTGCTTATCTGGATGACATAGCCGTCTTCAGTAACAGCTGGGAGGATCACTTGCGTCACCTGCAAGCTGTTCTCCAGGCCCTGAGACAAGCTGGATTGACGATCAAGGCCAGCAAGTGCCAGATCGGGCAGGGGTCGGTAGTGTACCTTGGACACTTGGTGGGTAGGGGAGCGGTGCAACCCCTCCAGGCGAAGATCGAGGCCATCATGGCCTGGGAACCCCCCAAGACTCAGACTGAGGTCCGAGCATTTTTGGGCCTCACGGGATACTACCGCCGCTTCGTGAAGGGGTACGGTACCATCGTAGCCCCCCTCACGGAGCTCACGTCCAAGAAACAACCTCGACGGGTAGTCTGGACGGAGGCTTGTCAGCAAGCCTTTGAGAGATTGAAGAAAGCTATGTGCGAGGCCCCGGTCTTGAGGGCCCCAGACTTTTCCAAGGAGTTCATTGTCCAGACAGATGCATCAGAACATGGCATTGGGGCAGTGTTATCGCAACTCAACGAAGAGGGTCTGGATCAACCTGTGGTCTTCCTATCCCGGAGACTACTTCCCAGGGAACAGAAGTGGAGTGCAATAGAGCGTGAAGCCTTTGCAGTGGTATGGGCTCTGAAGAAGTTGCGGCCATACCTGTTTGGCTCGCACTTCCTGGTTCAGACCGACCACAGACCCCTTCGTTGGCTGATGCAAATGAAGGGGGAGAATCCCAAGTTGTTGAGGTGGTCTATTTCCCTACAGGGGATGGACTTTCAGGTGGAACATCGGCCTGGAGTGGACCACGCCAATGCAGACGGTCTCTCAAGGTATTTCCGCCTTAGTGATGAGAACTCCCAAGGGGTTGGGTAGCTCTCCCCACTTTCAGCTGGGGGGGACGCGTGTTAGACCTGTCAGCCCTTTGGGTGGTCCCTCCTCATCATTATTTATTTTGTCCCACTTTTGCCTCAAACCCTGTTTGAATTTTTCCTTTTTGGGAACCACCAGACTTTTTAGTGTTGCTGCAGATTCAGGGAGCCATTTTAGCTACCCCTGAAACTTCTGTCTGAGGGCCTGAAGCACAAAATGGTGGCCACCTGTGACATCACCAGCATCCACTGGAACCTACCAGCACCTTCCAGAACATTCCAGAACCCTGTGACAGTTGGAGGCGGTTTAGAATGTTGGGAGGTTAAGACAGAGTGTTGGCAGTTGGAGCTGGCAGTTGGCACCTGACTGGTGAAGAGAGAGCAGCACAACAGTGAAGGAGGAAGGAGTGAAGCAGCAGGGGTGGAAACTTGTGCCTGGAGTGGGGTCCATAAACCCACCCTTGATACTTGTCCCTACTGATGGATCCCAGCCTGTAGCCCTGTGTGGGAAGAAGCCAGAAAAACTCATCCTAAGGACCTGGACAGCAGGAACAGGCCTTAGAAGCAGAAAGCAGCAGGATCCTGACCTGGAAACTGGTTTCCCTGGAGTCCGGCGTCGAGTAGCCTAAGACCTGGAGCCCGAGGTGGAGAAGCGGCGCTGACTGAAGAAGCAGACGTCGTACCCGGAGCCGCCTGAGGTCGTGAGAGGGCGCCGACGGAGGTCGTGTGGAATACCAAAGGTCGAGGAGGAAGTTAACCGAGGTCGAGTGAGCGGCGTCATCGGAGGAGTGAAGTCCGCCCTCCGGAGTCGTCGGAGACCGAGGTGAAGTGTAACGGAGGTCGGGAGTGAGGATCGCACTCCGGAGTCGCCCGGAACCTGAGAGGAGGAGCACCGGAGGTCGGGGGTGAGGATCGCACCCCGGAGTCGCCGGAAGTCGACATCGAGGCCAGGCCGGCCGACGTCATCGAAGCCGAGAGCGCCATCGGACCGGAGCCGCCCGAAGTCGACATCGAGTAGAGACTGCCCGACGCCGTCGAATCGGAGGTCGAGATCGAACCGAGGCCGCCGACATCGGACCGGAACCGCCTACCGGCGTCGTCTAGAACTGACATTGTGCCGAGGCCGCCGAGACCGAACCGGAACCGCCTCACGGCATCGACACGACTCCAGCGGCGTCGGAACATCAGAAAAAGGGCAGTAAGTGGAGTAGAGGGCGCCTAAGGCCCTGTGGAGACCTGAGAGACTGCTCTAAGGGGCTAGGGAGGTGCTGGAACCCACCTGACTGTGCCAGGGGTGAATTGGGACTAACCTAGAGAGGTTGTGTGGAGAGAGAAAGCCAGGGCACTGGTATTCCCCCCTTGATCTACCTCAGTTTAGGCCTCAGCCTTGTCCCAGCCAGGGAGTAGAACCCCTCAAGCCTTCCACAACCCTACAAGCTGTGCCTGGGCCAAATCAGCCCTTAGGAATTGAAAAGTGATCTGATTACATGAGTGCTGCTGTATACTTTTAATTATTTATTGGGGGCACTGTATTTATTGAGTTTTTACAAATTTATTGCTTCACTATTTATTGGTCTACAGGACTTGTTGGTGTACAATATTTATTGGTTCAGTATTTAATGCCTCAGAATATTTAATTGCCTGTATTACCTGCACTTATATTTATGTCCCTTGTATTTATGATCATCCCTATTTATTGAATCTCCAGACAGTATTTATTTGACCTGCACTACTTATATTTGTATATTGTGATTGTCTTATTTATTTTTCCAATCAGCAACCAAGAGAAAAAGATAAAGAAGATTATTTTCATAATTTTTACGGTGTAGAGTCGTTTTTGGAACGGATGCACGCATGGTTATTGTATGGGTATATTGTATGCTTAGCACGGTGCCTGTTTCCTGACCACTCGAGCCAAGCTACCACAGTGTGTTCGGGGAGTCCACCACCACCCTGCGGAGTGGGAGTGGGCTGTTTCCAACAGTGCGTTTCTTTGTATTCTGTTTTTTCTGCAGGGATTCTTTTTTTTCCCCAAAGGAGAAACACCTTGTCTTTCACCCTTCCAAGTTCAAAGGCGATCCTTAAAATGTAAAATTCTGATCTTTTCCAGAGTTGGTAAAGGGTTGTATAAGAGCTTGCGAATGGAAACAAACTGGGCGCTCACAATCCTTTAAAGCAAACCAAGCCTTTCTCTGCCTAAGTCCTGCTCTTTACCTGAGATTTACTACTGCAAATTTCTCCACGCTCGAGGAGAATGAAGCCATTTTCATCCGTAAACATATACATTTATATCACACAATGTTGTGAATCAGGCTTCAGCTGTTTAATCTTAACATGGTACAAAGGCTTTAAGGTACAATTAAAACATTTCAACGTCACTCTAGGACCTCCGTTGATAGAAACACAGATGGATTTACAATGGAAATGCTTGTATATATGGCCCCGCTGGCAAAGATCACAGAGCAATTTGGCTTTGAGATCATCTCATACGCTGATGACACCCATGGGCCTAGACCTAGAATCAGAGAAAAAGCGCTTCTCGGACGGAATGATAGCAATCTCCAACTGGATGACTGCGAATTGTCTCCGGCTTTATGCAGAAAAAACAGAGATTATACTACTGGGGAAAGCCCTAGCCGTATGGTCCGACAACTGGCGGCCCCACCACTTGGGTATAGCAATGATACAAACTGAGAGGCTTGTGTACACCGTGCACTGTTTACTGGGTTATGAACAAACCCTAAAAATCCTTGCTCTATGTGTAGTAACCCAAGTAATCAACTTGAATCCAAAATTGAATCATATACGCTGTATATTTTTTGAGTGCAATGAACCTGAATCAATTTGGTAAACATAAATCAATCATGACAATGCATGCTATGTCAAGTCATAACATAAAATATGATCGTTTCATCACTGACATCATGATTAACAACATTTCTCCATGAACATTATCAAAGAGCCCGATGCATTTCGGGACTGAATCGTTCCTTCGTCAGGGGCAACCTGTAAACAAAAAGGAAGTTTTACAATCTGCTTAGATGCAATAAATATATACAGACATCAGGCAGGTGACATTACCCATAATATCCTCAGACTGCAAGTACCATATTCAATCCGCTAGGTGTTTTAATGTGAGTGCTCAACACATGTATGGTGGGTGAGACAGAAAGAGAGGTGCTTTCCCGTATTGCCAAACAGTGATCAACTGACCACCTGATTAACAACAATGACCATAGTGTGTTCCTAGAAATTCGTGCTCCCATGGTGTGGAAGAAGAATCATGGCTAACCGTTTAACTTTCAACAGTGAAAAGAATTCCTTGCTATTACATACCATGATAATCGAGGACCGTACCTTAACGAAAAAAGAACCAAGCAACAAATGGAAATCCAATCTCTACTATGTGGGAAAAGTAAAAAGAAAAATCGCGATAACGCAACATTGAACCTAAACAAATAATCAATTATCCCTTCGGGTTCATATATGAACCAAGATGAGTTGCTCACCTACATATCCTTGTGCGACATCCCCACAATCCTTATGGTTATTCCTAGTGGCATAAGTATTCGGTGCCATCCCCGTGCCCAAACAAAAGGTAAAAAACCTAGCAATAAAATTTGATCGAGCCCTAACAATGAAAGACCATATTCCTGCCACCACAAGCTCCTGCTATTATAATATACGTGTCTTGCGCAACATATTTTCCCTCCTCCCCACAAACGCCCGTCGAACCCTGGTCCAGGTTATGGTGATCAGTAGACTGAACTATGGTATTGCCCTGCTGGCTGAAGTGGGTGATACCCTGCTCACGAAGCTACAGGTGGTCTAGAACACCGCGGCAAGACTAATTCTGAACCGCCCTGCAGGTACCCCTTCTACGCCTCTCCTGAGGGAACTGCACTGGCCCCCAGTGAAGTGTGGAAATATGGATTTTTCTGGTCAGTTATGTCCCCTATCTTGGACCCCAACGGTTCTATGTGCATGTTACAAGTACATGTATGTTCCCTCCAGTTCCAGTTATGAAGACGCAAATACATGTGCGTCCACCGTTAACATGTCCTCTGTTGATCCGCCATGAATGGGCCGGATATTCCATTCCTAAGTACGAAAGGCCACTGCCTTTATATGGTTCACTTATGCCATTTTTACAGTCCAGGCAAGTAGGCCCTGATTCTGTCATCGAACTCTTCTTGCTTTCTGTCTTTGAAGCTCCAGTCCGAGCCTGCATCTGTGACCATGAACTTTGTCTCATTCTCTGCGCGGCTCACGAAGCCTGACATCAGCTTGCTGCCTGCCAAGAACTGTATTTCACCTTCGAAAATTATCTGCTCCGCTCCCTGCCCAATGCATTCCTGTCTAGTAGCTTAAGTAAACATTCTTCCAGCTACCAAGCAAAGGCCCGACTTCTCTGTCTTCATACAAGTAATTCATAGCCCTGTTACTATGGAAGATTCCGCCCTCGCATCTAGTGTAGACACTTAGACGCTTGTACACGCACTAACAGTCAGTATAGAATAAGATTCTACTCTAAGAGACCTCTCTTTTGGATAACATAGTTCTTTAAACATAGGATGTTAGATATGATTTGGGATTAGGTTGACTTGACCCTCCAGACTTCTGTCGCCACATGTAGAGCTAAATATCAAGTCCCCTTCACCCCCTAGTTGCACGTCAATCACACGTCATACTGCTGCGCGCGCATATCAGCCAAATATTTCTGCTGACATTGCGAAATTCTTTCATGTAACCACCCTCTTATGACATCACATCTGATGACGTTCTTTCATCACTCCCAGTTACGCCTATTTTTGCTACGTATGAATATATTATCACCACTATCAATTGTTACGCCTCTTGTATTGGCCTCACTGTAATGCCTATTGTATAAAAGTAATTGATTGTCAATAACGTATGTACTTCACTTCCTGAACCTTCGTGGTGATGGAACCTGGAGCAACCGATTATAATCGACCATTGGAATAAAGCCCATTTAGAACCTCTAATACCACGGATCCTGCCTCTTATTTACTGAGCTATTTTTATTATGTTTCCGTATCAAATTAAGTCCCGGTAATTAAATTATTTACCACATGAATGGCGCCCGAATAGGGACACTTTCTCATCTCACGCGCCGGCGGTGCGTTGCAGGCCCGGTCTCCTGCCACAGCTGGACGGACAATAACGCGTACCAGCAGGATTTCCTGTGTCTCCCTCCGGTCAAGCGGGGGCGACTGAGGCTGCGATCAACACCCAGACGAGGCGGTGAGAAGTGCGAAGTATCCCGACCAGAGCCTAGCTGAAAGAGCAAGATCCGAGGTATACAGAGGCCCACCAGTTTCCGAAGTCCCAAGTCAAGTCCGGTTTCCGAAGTGTTCAAATCGAGTCCAGTCCGGTTCAAGTTCAGTTCAGATCCGTTCCGAGGCCTTCCGTTCCGGGCTACCCGGTGAGTACCATTACTGGGGAGGCGTTTCTGGCGTGCACATAAGTTGTGCCGGTCCAGACGGGTTTGGGTACACAAACCCGGTCTGCACTGTTTCAGCAGTGTATCTGTACTGTTTAGCAGTATATCTAGTATATCAAGTATATGAATTCAGAATATTTCAGTTCAAGTCGAGTATTATGTTTAGTGATTAAGTTTTCTTTAGATCGTCATCATTATTGTTGCTCAGTTAAATGTTAAATGTTAAATGTTTTTTAGTACGTTCTGCATATTGTGGTATGAATGACTGTTCATTATTGTGATTACTGTATTAAGTTTGTTCAAGATCAAGTATCAGATCAGTTCTCAATATGCCACTCTTTTCGAAATTAAGACAGATCACAACTAGAAAAGGGGTACTCGAAGAAGCTGTTCCTATTCCTCCTAGGGACACTCCAGGGTACTTCATGTATCATAAACATGGCCTAGACGCCATATTATTTCTTGATCTATGGGTAGACTACACTAAGGAATTACCAGAAAGTCAGAGGTGGCCCGCAGCGGGGACCTGGGATGCAGAGTGCATCGTGAAAGTAGAGGAAGAATTATGGAAAAAGAAAGCTAGACAATCACAGAAAGACGCCATTGAATTATGGCGTAAAGAATCATATAGACGTACAGAAAAAGCACGTAGACAGGAAGAGAAGAGTAAAGAGAATTCCAATGAAGTCCGAGAAAATCTGTTAATTGAAGAAGGTGCACGAGTGAAATCAGAACAAGTAGACAGACAAAGAAATGCCCTTATGAATGGTATGTATCCCCTTCTGGCCGAAGGATTACCTAAGGCTACCCCAGGGATACCAAAAGACTTGCCAACCCTATTATTTCCAATAAAGGTACATCCTAAGGGGCATCCTAGAACCGCAGAAGATGTTTTTCTTTCCTCATATTTAGATGACGCAGCTCCCGAGTATGCTCATCCCGCCCCACATAGACCGCCTGCCAGGGAGGTTCAACGCCAAGATCCAGTACCCGTATCGCTACAGCAACAAGTTCTGACACAAGTTCCGGCAAGCACATCTGTTTCTGCATCTGTTCCTACAGCTACTTCTATAGCTGTATCCACGCCTATAGTTGCTGTATCACGTTCAACGAATCCTTTCACACCCGATACCCCAGATGGGGCTACCGGAGGTGCTACCAATATCTTTTCTACGCCACCTAGAATAAATAAACTTACTTTTCAAGAGTCAGCACATTCACGTACCCCCAAACTCATAAATGCCCGTACGCTTAAGGAACTTCTTATAGATTGTAGATATGACCCTGTGCCCGGAAAAGAGGACGAAATGACCCTAGCATCATTACGTATCAGACGAGCCGCAGTGTATTTAGGGAAATTACCAGGAATGACTGCGCATCTAGATAATATATATCATTTTGTCCAAACCGGGCGAGATTCTGAATGTATTAACAGAGCTATGGAATACCAGAAAGTGGAAATACAGGGGGAACTGTTGCGTTTCCTCATAAATTGTGTGATCAGAAATCAAGACCGACCGGGGGTAGACCCGGAAGCAATGCAGATTCTTACCAGATGGAGCCAGAATATATCAGAAGGGAGACATGATAAGCAAAACTGTATAATAGCCATGTGCCGAAAGATCCGTAAAGAAATAGAACGCCTACACGAAGAAAGATTAGCGGTAGACCAGTTCGAACAAAGCGAGGAAGAAGCATCAGGACTGCCCACAGGACAGTCAGAAACTATAGCCTATGTAGGTAGAAGAAGATCTTGTAATAGTACTAGATGTCTTACTGATCCGATACGTCCGATGTGTCTAGAAAATAACAGGAAATTTCAAACACCAATAATAAATATAAGGTCTAACGAGCATTCATTCCAAGCAGCAGATAAATTACTCCGAGAACGAAGGGGTTATCATTTTCTCGATTCTATGGATGAACAAGAATTAGCCAGGTCAGCTGTCCATTGGGTTGACAGTCCCGGGAAGTATAGTGATGACACAGTAGCACACACATTTTTGAATCTCACCCCAGATGAACAGCGTTTAGCTGGGATTTATATGATTCAACAACTTCTTATACTATATAAAAGCCAACATTCAGATCCTGGTCCCTTACCTGATATATTGACCGAATTACTCACGAATAGATGGAGAGGTTCAGGTACTAAGCTAATTAAAGAAATACTAGAATCAAGAAAGCAGTACATTCTTTTTATATGCCCAGAACATGTCTCACTGCCCATCAAGGAAAGAACCACGTATTACATGGACAGACAGAATCCCTTACGAGAAGTGCACCCAATAAAGGGCGAGGACAATGAGTTTAAACGTGTATATGTATATACGCCCATATCGAAAATAGAATTGTTGGAAATGAAGAAAGTGGTACCCAGTCATGACAAAGACCCAGCGGGTTTCCACCGAGAAATTAAAGACATGTTACTCATGGGAGAGTATACCTATCCCGACATTATGACAATATTAAAGGTATTGATGCCTGCTGGCATTTATGAAAAACTCAAGGAAAAAGAGTGGGAGGTAGGAGACCAAAAGATAGATTGGACAGCATTAGAAGCAGAAGAAAAGGCCCGAGGTCCAGGTTCGGGGCTTGGGGACAAAACTAAAGCACTACCAGGTCTACTAGTACAGGTACTGCCACGTTTATTAACCACGAAAAAGGAAGACTGGGGTGCAATCTCAGCCTGTAAACAAAAGCAAGATGAAGACACTAGTGATTTCTATGCACGATTTGAAAAATGTTTTGGTATAAATAGTGGTATAAAAGCAAGTAGCGAATCATACCCACATCTGTTTGTGACAAAATTAGTTGAAAATTCCTTGCCCCAAGTGAAGAACAGAGTATTAAAATTCGAGAGTACCTGGCAAGGTAACACTCCATCACAAATGTTACAAATGTTACAGTATCATCACAATAGAATTAGAGAGGAACAAGATCATGAACAAAGACGCATGAAAGACACGAAAATGAAAATGCTAGTCTCCCAGACAGTTCCAGTTGAAGGACATAAAAAGGGTACGACACATTCTGGCGATTTAGCGGGACCTGTAAAAGGGACATGCAACTATTGTAAACAACTAGGTCATCATGTACACGATTGTCCAGTCCTGAAGCGTAATATCGCCACGGGCATTACAAAAGAAAGACCACGGCCACTTAGACAGGATCAGAATGAACAAGGAGCCTTGCAGCATGCACAGTCCATGCCAGCTCCACAACAGACTATACAGTTTGTGCCAGCTGCACCAGCGCTGCCTGTTGCTGCCACGCAAACCACGACACGACAACTGTACCAGACCGCACAGTATGACTATCCTGATTATCAACGATATGCATGAACCAGCCTAGAGAGGGAAGTTGACTTACCCCTTATCGAGATCCCTGTAGATCAAGAAGGACCTTATGTACATAGTGAATTATTAGGCCAAGACAGGAAATTTTTACTCGATACAGGGGCAAGTCGAACAACCATAAAACGTAGTGAAGTTCCAGGGGCATCCCTCTCAGGCTCACAGAATATTTCCCTTGGTTTTTCACGAAAATGAAAATGCTAGTCTCCCAGACAGTTCCAGTTGAAGGACATAAAAAGGGTACGACACATTCTGGCGATTTAGCGGGACCTGTAAAAGGGACATGCAACTATTGTAAACAACTAGGTCATCATGTACACGATTGTCCAGTCCTGAAGCGTAATATCGCCACGGGCATTACAAAAGAAAGACCACGGCCACTTAGACAGGATCAGAATGAACAAGGAGCCTTGCAGCATGCACAGTCCATGCCAGCTCCACAACAGACTATACAGTTTGTGCCAGCTGCACCAGCGCTGCCTGTTGCTGCCACGCAAACCACGACACGACAACTGTACCAGACCGCACAGTATGACTATCCTGATTATCAACGATATGCATGAACCAGCCTAGAGAGGGAAGTTGACTTACCCCTTATCGAGATCCCTGTAGATCAAGAAGGACCTTATGTACATAGTGAATTATTAGGCCAAGACAGGAAATTTTTACTCGATACAGGGGCAAGTCGAACAACCATAAAACGTAGTGAAGTTCCAGGGGCACCCCTCTCAGGCTCACAGAATATTTCCCTTGGTTTTTCAGGAAAACCTATTGTTAATGAAGTGTCACAACCTCTTCCACTTACGATAGGACCTTTGACCCGAACTACAGATTTATTGCTTACTAAATCATGTCCAGAAAACGTGTTAGGAATAAAAACACTGAAGGCTCTAGGAGCTATAATATGTTGTTCTCCGGAAGGAGTAAGATTGTTTTTACGTGATTTTAAAGGTCATTATGTGTCTAGAGACATGGATCCCCGATTGCAGACTTTACCTACACATTTATGGGCACAAGGCCCTACTGATGTTGGTTGTATGAATATTACACCATATCGAGTCACACTAAAGGCAGGAGTGGTACTACCACGAATGCGACAATACAAGTTACCACCAGATGCTGTAGTGGCTTTACTGCAAATCATTGACGAACTCATTGCCCAAGGAGTGGTTGTAGAAACCGACTCCAATATATGTAATTCACCGATAATTCCGATTCTCAAACGAACAGATCCGAAGGCCCCGCCAGTATATCGATTGGTTGTTGATCTGCGCGAATTAAATAAGTGTATTGTGCCACAATTCCCTGTGGTCCCCGATATCTCATCATTACTGACAGCTATTGATTCCGAAGCAACATTCTTTACTGTAATTGATCTCAAAAATGCCTTTTTCAGCGTCCCAATAGATCCGGAAAGCCAATATTTGTTCGGATTTAGTTTAAATGGACGTAGCTTCAAATTCTCACGCGCACCTCAAGGATTTACAGAAAGCCCCAGCATCTATAGCCAAGCACTGAAACGAGAACTCGACAGCATCCACATGCCAGTTAACACTGCCTTGCTTCAATATGTCGATGATCTGCTGATCACCGCCCGAAGCGAACCTGAATGTGAAAAAGCATCACTGACAGTTTTACAATTTCTAGCCGAAAAGGGGCACAAGGTGTCCCCTTCTAAGCTGCAATTCTGTGTCCAGCGAGTTATTTACCTTGGTCACTCGCTGTCCAAGGAGGGAAGGCAGCTTACACCAGACCGCATTCAGTTAATAGCTAACATGCCAATACCCAAGACACAAAAGGAGGTGCGGGCTTTTATAGGCCTCACTTCATATTGTAGACAGTGGATCCCTCAGTATGCATTTCTAGCAAAACCACTCATTCAGTTGACAACACAGGAGGCAGCCACATCGACTGTTCTCCCTTGGACTCAGGAACATACACAAGTTTTTGAAAGCTTAAAGAAAGCTCTATGCCAAGCACCTGTTTTAGCAACACCATGTTACAGTAAACAGTTTACACTCTTTATTACAGAACGCGAAGGTACTGCCTTGTCAGTACTCACACAGGAACAAGCAGGATCACACAAACCATGTGCTTATTTTTCTAGTACATTAGATCCCGTAGCTCAGGCTCTGCCTGCGTGCCTAAAATCAGTGGCAGCGACAGCTTTAGCAATCAGACAAAGCGATGCCATAGTGTTAGGACATCCATTGACAGTACAAGTACCACATGCAGTGGAGGTTCTTGTGAATCGAACGCAAACACAACATTTGACTATAGCAAGACTTACAGGGTATGAACTAACACTGTTTCAGCCACATATAGAAATCAGACGTTGTAACACATTGAATCCTGCCACACTTTTACCTGTAAATGGAACAGACCCACTAGCCCATGACTGTTTTGATGTTATTACAATCACAACGAAACCCAGACAAGACTTGACAGATGTCCCATTGTCAGACCCAGACCTGACGTTGTATGTAGATGGTTCATGTATGAGAACAAGTACAGGAGAGTTAGTGGCCGCTTACGCAGTCACAACAGATACTGAAATCATTGAAACAAATTGCATAAATACCTTGTCCGCTCAAGCAGCAGAGCTCGTCGCTCTGACACAAGCCTGTATTCGAGCCACAAATAAAAAAGTCAACATATACACTGATTCACGTTATGCATTCGGAGTCGTACATGACTTCGGCGTGCTGTGGCGAGAGAGAGGTTATTTAACTTCTCACGGTGCCCACATTCAGCACGGACCCCTCATTCATGCCTTATTAGATGCAATACATTTACCCATTGCAATATCGATTATGAAATGCAAAGCACATACGAAAGTTACTGATATCATTTCTCAAGGCAATGATCTAGCTGATAGAACAGCTAAACAGACTGCTCAAACTCAAACATCCGATATGACAAAGACAATAGTCCCGACGCCAACACATTGTATGACGGTTAAAGATCCTACTCTTGACGTAATTGATATACAGACACATGCTACACCAGAAGAAATAAAGAAATGGACGGAATTAGGAGGGATCCAAACGGATCAAGGATGGTTGATGAAGGAAAAGTCTGTGTGGTTCCTTCCTGATTCAATGGTCCAAGTCATTATTAACACTATCCATAGTCCAGCGCATCTAGGAGAGAAAGCTATGCTAGACAGCATTCAACATATTTGGTTCAACAAGCATTTACGAGCTGCAGCCAAACAAAAGGTTCGTACCTGTCTGATCTGTTGCCAGTTCAACCCAGGAAAAAGCGTTCCCGTAGAACAGGGTGGATTTCAGCCTCCTGATCACCCTTTTGAAGTCCTCCAGATGGATTATATCCAGATGGAACGATGCAGAGGATTCAAATATGTTCTCGTAGTTGTGTGTGCTCTTTCCCGTTGGACGGAGGCATACCCGGTTTCAGATTACACTGCCCCGACTACTGCCAAACAGTTGGTTCGAGAATTCTTCCCACGATACGGTTTACCACGTGTTGTTCACTCAGATAACGGCCAGCCGTTCTCATCCGAATTAATGAAACACGTTTCACTTTTATTAGGCTATCAGTGGAAATTCCACTGTGTCCGACACCCCGAAGCAGCGGGTCTCGTAGAAAGACATAATCAGACTCTGAAAATAAGATTATCCAAAATATGCAGAGAAAAAGGTGTCGACTGGGTAGTAGCATTACCAGTTGCACTCTTTTACACAAGAATGGTAGCACACTCTCGAACAGGGCTATCCCCGTATGAAGTGATCTTCGGCAGACCACCAAATATGTGGGGGACGCCTATACCACGCAAAATAACTGATATTGACTGTAACATGCTGACAGATTACTTGGCTTCCTTGATGTCTGCACTACAATCTTGTCGTTCACAGGTAGCTGCAGCTTTTCCTGACAACACTGAGGTGAAACCCCATGACGTGGTTCCGGGAGACTTAGTCCTCGTGAGGAACTTTGATCGAAAGACGCAGCTGGAACCTAGGTGGAGGTCACCTCAGCTGGTGTTGCTCACAACAAGAACAGCCGTGAAGATCGAAGGCAGAAAAGGATGGATTCATTCAAGTCATATCAAGAAATTTCATGGACTGAAATCAGATGTGAATAGCACACCTTGTGTGTCTTCACCCATTGACTCAAAACTTCCTTTTGTGGAAAAAAGTGACTCCGAACTTTATAAATTAAAGCTCAGGCCCAATCAGTCGAGCAATTTGATTGTTTAAGTCCTCTCCAAGGTGAAGCGGTTGAATTGTCTCTGACATGTATCCCTTGGACCTGAATAGAGAAAGCACCCGAAAAATGTTGAAACGACAGGCGTACTGTAAATCACTGCGTAGTCATTGCATAGTGACGTTATTAATTTTGTTTTTCTCAAGTCTTTTAATAATTACTGCAAGTATATTGTTGCACATATATTATCCTATTTCTAGACATGTTTACAATGTTACTGCTGAACATTCTTTTAGTGAATTACTTCCGCTTGAATTGTCATACAGATTTGCGCTGCGCAATAACACTTTTATTAGTATGTTACATCATTCCCATCAGGTTAGCAATGCTACAAATTGTTGGATATGTGGCCGACTCCCTCCCCATCAGAACTATAAAGGAATTCTACCTCTTTTTCCATACCCGTTCACACACAACGGCTCCTGTGGAGCATGGTTTAGCCTAATTAATTCTCTGGATTCGAATTCTGCAGTTTATCAAGATAACTGGGTATGGGGACATTTGAATTTAGTTTTACTTAAGGTCTGCTATCCTAACAAGGAGGGACTTCCCAAAAGAACAGGAACTGATCTAGAAAATGAAGTATATGGATTAGGTAATTTTACGCTTAATCTTATGATCCTAAATGTCGAATCCGAAGCTACTCCAATTTTGCCCGCTATGTCAATATTTCCAGTAAAAGGTGAATTATGTGTAAGAAAGAATGGTTCCATACATATGGGCCATAGTAGATGCACCACTGTAGTAGAATTTAGTGATCAAGGCAAGTCTACATTTAGAGCTTCCCGCCATTCCTATTTTATATGTGGTCAGACGGCATATGTACGTTTGCCTCTAGATTGGGATGGTACCTGCTACATTGGATTCCTTTTGCCACCTGTTTTCCTAGCTCCTCCTGATTATCACAGAAATACTCATTTAGTACACAATAGAGAAAGGAGAGATCTCCCAATAGTCGATTACACTGAAACGGCATGGGAAAAATACACAGATTTCAATAAAGGTCTCTTTCCCTATATAGGTACCGTTACTAATAGTAAGCTGATACGTAGATTGACTAGAACCCTTGAAGCAGTAGTGAACGAAACTATTTCCGCCTTAGGCAATTTAACAGAAGAGCAGTCTGCTATGCGGATTGTTGTGCTTCAAAATCGTCTTGTCCTTGACGTCATCCTGGCCGATAGGGGCGGAGCTTGTAGGGTCATCGGATCAAGCTGTTGCATATTCATACCAGAAAATTCGCCATCTGTATATAAGGCCATAACCCGCCTTCATAAGATTGTAAGCCAGATACACCAGAATCCAGGCACCTGGACTTGGTCCGGTTGGTTTTGGAGCGTGATATCAGCCTGGGGATGGAGAGTTCTATCCTTCCTAGGTATTGGCCTTCTCATATTATTCAGTTGCTGCTTATGCCTGCAATGTGGACCAGCGATTTGTGGTCTGTGTGCCACATCGTGCATTCCACATCAAGATTTTCATTCAAGATCCCGGAAGAAGAAAGAAGAACAAATGATGCTATATGAACAGATCAATGGATTAATGAAGATTGATATCTCTTGACGGGCAAGTAGGGGACAAGGAGGGAATGTGGAAATATGGATTTTTCTGGTCAGTTATGTCCCCTATCTTGGACCCCAACGGTTCTATGTGCATGTTACAAGTACATGTATGTTCCCTCCAGTTCCAGTTATGAAGACGCAAATACATGTGCGTCCACCGTTAACATGTCCTCTGTTGATCCGCCATGAATGGGCCGGATATTCCATTCCTAAGTACGAAAGGCCACTGCCTTTATATGGTTCACTTATGCCATTTTTACAGTCCAGGCAAGTAGGCCCTGATTCTGTCATCGAACTCTTCTTGCTTTCTGTCTTTGAAGCTCCAATCCGAGCCTGCATCTGTGACCATGAACTTTGTCTCATTCTCTGCGCGGCTCACGAAGCCTGACATCAGCTTGCTGCCTGCCAAGAACTGTATTTCACCTTCGAAAATTATCTGCTCCGCTCCCTGCCAATGCATTCCTGTCTAGTAGCTTAAGTAAACATTCTTCCAGCTACCAAGCAAAGGCCCGACTTCTCTGTCTTCATACAAGTAATTCATAGCCCTGTTACTATGGAAGATTCCGCCCTCGCATCTAGTGTAGACACTTAGACGCTTGTACACGCACTAACCGTCAGTATAGTCAGTATAGAATAAGATTCTACTCTAAGAGACCTCTCTTTTGGATAACATAGTTCTTTAAACATAGGATGTTAGATATGATTTGGGATTAGGTTGACTTGACCCTCCAGACTTCTGTCGCCACATGTAGAGCTAAATATCAAGTCCCCTTCACCCCCTAGTTGCACGTCAATCACACGTCATACTGCTGCGCGCGCATATCTGCCAAATATTTCTGCTGACATTGCGAAATTCTTTCATGTAACCACCCTCTTATGACATCACATCTGATGACGTTCTTTCATCACTCCCAGTTACGCCTATTTTTGCTACGTATGAATATATTATCACCACTATCAATTGTTACGCCTCTTGTATTGGCCTCACTGTAATGCCTATTGTATAAAAGTAATTGATTGTCAATAACGTATGTACTTCACTTCCTGAACCTTCGTGGTGATGGAACCTGGAGCAACCGATTATAATCGACCATTGGAATAAAGCCCATTTAGAACCTCTAATACCACGGATCCTGCCTCTTATTTACTGAGCTATTTTTATTATGTTTCCGTATCAAATTAAGTCCCGGTAATTAAATTATTTACCACAGAAGAAGCGTTCCCATTTCAAAATCTGTTGCCTCACGTATAACGCCCTGAAAGGCAAAGGTCCACGCTATCTTAAAAAAAAAACTTACCACCTACGTCCCCGGCCGAAGTCTTCGATCAAATACCCAATCCCTTCTGTGCGTACCTCGAATCCGTCAAACCGGGGGCAAGGCTTTCTCATATTTTGCCCCACGGTACTGGAACAAACTACCTATAGCACTCCAAGAGACCCCACATACAGTAAATTCAGGAAACAACTAAAAGCCTATCTATATTAAACTTATTAGGTCTGCTCCTCTGGTCAGGATCTTTAACAGCGCAGAGATGCTCTTGGGTGATACGTGTGCTATAGCAAATAACACTAACATAACATAAAGCCAAAATTGCACCCAGACAGTACACAATATTGAATGAAATGTTGAAATTCAACAATCCCAGATTATAATGAAGAATAGTCCCTGCTACAATATGACATTCAGCTCATGACAATTCCTCAAAGCATGGGCCGAGGAGCTTATCATCACCATATACAAAACTAAGATCACTTGGACCAGGCTGCAAAAATGATGTTGAACAATACTGAATAGGAGAAACTAGAAGTGCTTCAAAGATAAAAAGATCCACCACAGGGACCAAACAAGTTTCCTCTCTGGGCATCTGATCACATACTATGACCGCTTGAGTCTGTGTCTGCTGGCTGTAGCTTTGATTGGTCTTTCTGCAATCTGTGTGTGACCGGAGTGGATGCAGGAGATAGCACTACAACAGAGAGGAGAGCGAGCAGAGGAAGTACACAGCTGCTTTGGATAACCACTCATTTCAACCAGTATTTTGCGACCAGTGTGGTATTTTTGAGAACCGACCTATGTGCTTATAGGTGGGTTCATAAATATTGAGCCGAAGTGGATTGCAATTCGACCTACATCATGAATATTAATGAGGTAGGTTGCAAATTGCAACTCACTATTATTCACAGCCATCAGAGAGATGGTGGTCTGCTGGAGTCAGCAGACCTCCAAGTCTGTGATGGCTTTTAAATAAAGTATTCATTTGTCTTTTTAAATGCAGTCTATTTTCCTTAAAGGAAACGACATGCGTTAAAAAAAAAAAACGTTTAAGAATCTTTTTTTAAGAAGAGGCAGTGGTCTCTGGACCCGATTTTACAAATATACACTTTTGCAAGCACAAAATGCCTTCTTACTTCTGGCCCTGCTGCTCTACTCACAGATAACAGCAACAAGACTCACCAATATGCAGATGATACACAACTCTGCTTAATAGTCTCCTCTGCTTCCGACATCCAATGTCTTGAACACTGCCTGCACATCATTCAGACCTGGAAGATTAATCTAACCATGACAGAATTTCAGTTATTTTCCAACAACAACACACAAGAAAAAGTACAAACCCGACTCAATGACATGAACCGTAATGGCTTTGAATTCCAACTTTCATCATATGCCAAGACACTTGAATTCACCTCAACCTGAAAGATCATTTTGTCCCCAAAAAAAACAACACAAAAAGAAATAACAAAGACTGCCTGGTACCAGCTGTCAGAACTGCTGTACAAGTCCTCATACTCTCACATCTAGATAGTGGTAAATCCCGTCTCCATGGCCTCATAGACTGCTCACTGGAACCATTTAAGGACATCCTATACACAGCAGCACGTCTCATCCAGGAAATATGATTGTATCACTCCCATCCTGAAGGAACTCCATTGGCTCACCTTGCCAGTCTGCACCATCTTCAAACCCAGCTGCATCATTTACAAAGCCTTGATGACCAACACCTCTGATTATCTTGCAGACAAGCTCACCGCCTCTGGTGGTTCTCAGCACACCCGAACGTACGAGTTACTTACCTTCGGTAACAATGTATCTGGTAGAGACGTTGTTTAGCCGCAGATTCCTTAACTTAGAATATCCCCAGGCGTCAGACTGGATTCGGAAAACATTTTGCAGCAGCACCTCTGCGCGCCGGGGGACGATGCTACATGACCCCGTCCTGACGCTGTCCACGGACATGACATCAGCAAGGCCATATAAGTCCCTCTCGGCGCGCTGACGTCAGTTTTCTTCGGAGAACTTTTCTGCAACACAACGCGGAGCCACCAACAGTATGGGAACAGTGTGCGAATGATGAAAAATCATAAAAGAAAGAAGGCAGATGGTGCAAAACACCATCAGAAATGACAGTAGCAGACACTGTCTACATATACGAAAAGAAGTAAGGGCAGAGCAAGCTGTGAGAAGAAACTCCACAAAGCGAAGCATGGACCGTCTAGAAAGGCTGAGTAACAAGAGAAGAAATCGCAACAGGCCATATAGATTGTCATTACCACGTAGAACCGTGCCGACCAACAAGGACGGAACACAGGAAGAACAACAGTCTACTGGAAGAAAGTAGAAGGCATGAAAAGAATGGTATTCCCCTATAGCAAGGGAAGGCCGAAACATAGCCTAGCCCAGCAAACTCTAAAGAAGGAGACCCTGGAGGAGACAAGGGTCCTGACTCAATGGAGACGGTGGGAGGGAGGGAGCAACAGGAGAAGAAGAAGAAGAATCTCCTGAGGAAGGTGGAAAAAAAGGCACCGTTTACAGGAAAGAAGGCACCTGGAGGGAGGCATCCACCTATGGCAATTCTGAAAGAGGTCACAACTATGTGAGCACCCTTAAAGAAGACCAATGGCAACTGAAAGGAGGCAAAGTGGGGAAACCCATCTGGCAAAGTCCTCGCAGAACGGGGAGGATGGGTGGGCGTTAAGGAATCTGCGGCTAGACAACGTCTCTACCAGATACATCGTTACCAAAGATAAGTAACTCGTACATCTGATAGAGACATCTAGCTACAGATTCCTTAACTTAGAATAGATACCACAGCCATACCCCAGGGGGAGGTGGGTCTACGATAGAACAACAGAAAGTGCCCGAAGCACTGTGCTGGCAACAGAGTGACGGACCATGAGGAAGATCGTGGCGGAACAGCCAGAGAGCAACCCAAGTGGCTCGAAAGAGCAAAAGACAAGACTTCCCAAACTGCCAGAATTGCGCGACACCATACCCGTAAGAGTATGAGATGTAGAAACAGCACTATCCCTATTCCAGAACAGAAGAGAGGGAGCCCATAACGACGGAGGGAGAAGGACTACTCCCCACTCAATGGTGCATTCAAGGGACACTAAGGAATGCTAGCGGATTTCACGGAGTAATATAACCAGAGCCTACCAGGCCAGCCCACGCAAGGGAGGCCAGAAAGGCCACAGCCATGAAGCGAAGGTCAGAGGCAGGATCTGAGCAACATGTAGAAGAGCAGGCGGAAACAAAGACACGCCAAGTGCACAACTAGTCACCAAAAAGCATGACAGGGGCGGATAGTAGCACTCTGTAGCTGCACAGAGCAGACAGCCCCTGCAAAAGCGAAAATGTGCATGGAACCGCCCAACCAAGGAGGTTGAAGGTCGAGGTGAGAACTCACCCACGAATATAAAGAAGCAGGGTGCAGCACCTGGGACAACCTGCAGCGGAGGAGCTGTCCCACAGGTACAGGAGACATAGTAGAAAAGACACATTCGAAGGGAGTGGCCACAGAGGCACCGAGAGTGCCACTAGGAGCCGTGAATAAGGAACACGCATAACTGTTGAGAAGAACCTCAAATATCCCGACCACTTCCTCCGACTGTGAGGGGAAATCTACCCCGTACAGAAGAGTGGGACTATATAGTATAGGCCAAGAAGAAGCATCGTGAAGTGGGTGGACCATCCCAGGGAGTGGAGTGCAAGGAACCCTGGGTGCCGAAGATGCAGGGAAAGACACCAAAGCGCAGTTAGAGGTGCTAGAAAAAACACAGCCGCGCAGAACTAGGGCAATATCGAGTACAATCAGTGATGTGCTCCATGAAACATGGGGACGTAGAACCAGACTTCGCAGCAGTGAAGAGAGGTGGAGAGCAAAAAAGGGGGGGGCTAGCTACGACCACGCAACTACGGGTGCCACAGGAGGAACCCACCTAGTGCAACCGTGGCAGGAGGTAGCCGCATTTTGAAGCATGTTGACATGCGTGTCAAGGAGATAGCGCCAAAGGCACAACACTGAGCACCGTGCAATGGTAAGACAAGGGCGTCAGTGGACGCAGACAGCCCAAAGAGGCCTCCATGCCCGCATGACGCAAGGCAGAGCTATACAATAGCATACAGGTACTCCACTTGGAGTATTTCATATCCCCAAGAACCATGGGGGAACACCTCTTAGGGTAAACCATAATCAGAGGACAGATCACAAACTATCTGTGGAACACTGCTACAGAGGCTTACTGCCAGCCTAAAAACGCATAGTGCAACTAGTGGACGCCAATGCAACCAGTGGACGTCAAATAAATGGTTAACCAACCTAGATCATGGGAAAAGGAAACCATTAAGATACAGGTCTATGGGGGAGGAAAAAATCCTGCAAGAAGGCGCCCAACAACCGAATCGGCATGGGCATCAAACAAAAGGACCTCATCAAAGGGTAGGTCAACAAGGTGTTCTCGGATAGAGCCACCAAACCAGCCATAGCCCAGGCTAAGGAATCTGCAGTATCCAAGGCCAAGCGGTTGTAAATTCCGCCAGATCACGGCCATCACAGAGAAGAGGAAGGAGGTCAAGACGAGCGCCCTCAGAAGCAGCCGATAGAAGAGACTCGGCAGAGTCCCAAAGGGCAAAAGTAGCCTGAGCCAAGACACACAGTGTGTTTAGTGATCGAAGAGCTGCGCTAGTGGAGGCGAAAATGTTACGGCCCCAGGACTCCAGCCATCTGGACTCCCGGGAGGGAGGAAGCAACAGCTGAGGCAAGGGAGGGAAAGCAGTTTGCAGGACAAACACCTGAACATCTGGGTGAACAAATAAGCAAACTGGATCATGTGGAGCAGGACGGTGGCGGTGCAGGATAGAACAAGCCACCGGATCACCGGAAGCTGGTCGAGCCCAGGTGCCCAAAAGGGCATCATAAAGAGAAGCTTCAAAAGGTAGAAGCGGCTCTACAGTCCCTGAACCGTGGTGGAGGACATCCAGCAGAGGGTCAACTGGCAGGGGGACCGAAGGAGGGTGCATGCTCAGAACACGAGTGGCCAAGGAGACAACCCTAAGGAACGCCGCACCGTCCTCAGTAGCCCTCCGAGGAGGGGACAACAACTCAACTGTGGGTGAGGGCTGTAAACTAAGCCTCCCACCCCAAGGAGGTTGGCCAATAAACTAAGGATGCGACCAATGTCCAAAAGACGGAAGCCCCATTGACGAATGAGGGTCCTGATGGAGCTCCAGAGGAGGTGGGGAGTCCGCTGGGGCCACAAATTCCAAGGGTGGAAGAGGCAGGGATAGACCCGGCGTTGCCGGGCGTTGATGCGACGCCGAACTTCTCCTGGAAACCTCCGGAGAGGAGTCAATAATCCTGCGGTGGGGCGGCGCCTGGGCGACGCCGTCCGGCGCCGACCCTGCCCCGTCCGACACCAACTCGGCCCGTCAGGCTTTGACTCGGCCATGTCTGGCACGACCTCAACCGGCGCCGACTCGACCTCAACCACGACAAGTTCCGCTTCCGAAGAAGAAGGGGACTGCGCTGGAGCAGGGGAGGCAAGCTACGAAGCCGGACCCGCGCCGACTCAACCGCAACCCCAACAGCCTCTGACTCCAAAGGAAGGAATGGAGTCGGAGCCGGGGACGCATGTCTATGGCGCCGTATCGGCGCCGACCCTGCCTCGGCCACAACCGGCTCTGAGCGCGAAGAAAGCTCCGGCCTCCAGAGCCGGGGAGGCAAGGCCTCGGCGCCGAACCGTCGCCAGCTCGGCCTCCGGCGCTGGCTCGCCTCCGAGAAGGCAGCCGCCTGTCCGGAAGGTGAGGTGGGCTCGAGGCCAAGCTGCGAGCACCAGCAACCACCTGCGACGTCACAGGGAGCCCCACTGGGCTATGCGGGGGTGCTATGGGTCGAACAGGGGGACCACACCGGGCCACGACCTGACGATGCCATATCTCCATCATCCCTAGAGGCAAGGGGCACAGTTGGCGCCGGGGGCGAACCCACCGGCGCATCGGTCGGAGACCCCGCACGTAGCGGAGGCTCCGAGGACACCCCAGGGAGAGGAGGGGACCCAAGGGAGGCGTGCAGGGAGTTGGCAGGCGTTGCAGTCTGACGAGTCGTGGTGTTCGCCTAGATACCACATACAGATAAGGTGTGGGTCCGTCGCGGACATTTGCCGCGAACAGGATGTACAAGTTTTAAAGGCCGAAGGCATCACACACTGTTCCAGACGTAAAGCGTCAAAAAAGGGCCTGAAAACAGGCCAGAGAAACCGCTTACTCCGGATCCACGTTGTAGGAAACTGCCGTCAGAGCGCGAGGAGGGACTTGTATGACCTCGCTGATGTCACGTCCGTGGACGACGTCAGGGCGGGGTCGTGTGGCGCCGTCCCCCGGCGCGCAGAGGTACTGCTGCAAAAAGTTTTCGGATCCAGTCTGACGCCTGGGAATATTCTAAGTTAAGGAATCTGCGGCTAGATGTCTCTATCAGATACAGGACACCATCAGACTGTGAACTAAAAAATGCATAAAATAAATAGACTAGCAGGAGGCCTATTCCATATATACAGCCACGATCTGGAACAATATCCTTGTATCCATCAGGACTGCCCAAACGCTGCTCCAATTTAAGAACAAGTTGAATACTCACCTCTTTAAAGAACACTACATCACAATGCAATACACGTCAGCAACTCAGCTACTTAGTCTATCACTTGTTGACTTTATGCTCATCCTTGACCCTGCACAGCACTCCGCTCCAACTTAGCTAGATCTGCGATGTAGAAATACCTCATACATACAGACACAGTTATTCCGGAAACAAAAACAAAATAAAACTTTCTTGAGTGCTATGTCAGTAGCCCAAGTTTTTAAGTATATAAATATTCACTACATTGTGATCCTCTTTGGTACAGACTCCATTTGATTGCTGCCTCACGTAGATAATGCATGTTGACAAAAAGATAAATTAATTCTTGTGCACTGTGTACATGGATGGCTAATCATATCATGATGACATACACCATTTAGTTCACCATAACAAAAATGATCAATTGCACATTACATGTCACCAGTTTTACATTGAATCCCTATATATAACTTATTATTTAGCATGTTAATTATTTGTCAAATTCAAGGTGTTGCACCCGTTCTTGCAGTCACTGTTTTGACATAAATGTGAGGTAATCAGCAACTAATCTAAGAATGAGAACTTGGGTCCTGGGGTGTCTCTGACCTATATGAGATCATTTCAATCTATTTTTGGTTATATCTCTCCCAGTTTCCCTCATTTCGACCTTTTAATATCATCTAACTTCCATTTTCCTTTCATTGGCAGATCCTGACTTCTCTCAGCTCAATCACATTCACTAAACATTTCAAGTCAATCTCTATATGTGACCCCTAACTATAGCTATGTCTTCCTTTTATCCTTCTCCTACATTTTTATTAATAATTGTATGCTCTAACCCTCATTGCAAAACACCGATTTCTCCTAGATCGCTACCTCTCTCATCTTCTTACCTCTATAGCTCCTGTTTCCCACCTACTTCCCTGCCATTTCAAATATTCTCTCACATCCACCTACCAGTTCCATTTTCCGACAACACAAGGTTAATTTATTTTGTTCCCTCCTTATCTCTGCCTTTCCCACTTTTCATTCCAGGTCACTTGTAGGTACTGTTTCTTTCCTCACTACTCTCCCTTTTGATCTGCATGCCTTACAATACATCTATCACATAAGTCTGTAAAAGCACCATTCTAATGTACATCAGCTCCTGATGCAGACAAGAATTCCCTTTTGCCCCTTCACTGGGATTACAACTGTAGTGGAAACTATGCTCCCTGTAGATGTTGGCCAACATGACTGTTGCAAGAAAAACCTGGTGCTAATAGTACAAGCAAATATTGCAAACTCTAGCTTTGTGTACCTCAGAATATGGAAAAATGAGCTAGTTGCATGTTATCTGGGGTTCGAAACCCAGAATGGTCTGGTAATAGCAGGCTAGGTAAATAATGCATAGGGCATTGCTAACCATGATTGCATGACAATGTGTATCAAACCCTTACTGTATGGTTGTTAGCAGTGCAGGCCTACCTAACAAAACACGCATATCATAGGCAACAGTGTAGGGCTTGATGTGCACATCTAGCTAGTGCCATCATATCATGTGAGATGTAATATAATGCAAATGTCATAGTTATGTGACATCCTCTAACACAAATAACAGTTGGACAAGCAGCATACCCTTTGGCTTACGAATCTGTTTAGTCACATATTCTTTCACACATAAATGTATTTTTGACATGCCCGCTTAGGATTCCCAACATGCATTCACGTAATCATTTATATATTATTGTTGTATCTGCAATATGCCTCCTCAGCTTCCCGATCTCTTTACAATCAACTGCACATCCAAGCAGTGTGAGGTACCGTCTATTCAAGATTGAGGCTTCTTGGAACAACCAAATACTTTGCTTTTGAGTATGAACAGGCTCTCCCATAGATTCTTAGTCAATCAAAATCTATCCTCTCCTTCTCAGATTGCAATCGAGGTTCCCCAAGGTTCAACTCTCCCCAACTCTTTTTAACCTCTATCTGGAACTATTCGCTGGAATACTGCGCATCGCCAACATCTCTTTCCACATGTATGCAGATGACACACAGATCTACATCAAAATGTCATCCCTAAAGGAGATCAAAACAATGAATGAGGCTCTAAAGAACAAGTTACTTACCTTCGGTAACGCTTTTTCTGGTGGATAAAGTATCTGCCTGTGGATTTCTCATCTTGTGAATATTCCCTGCGCCAGCAACATTCGGAAACTTTTGTAGCAGTCCACGCCGATGAGGTCGAAGACGACGTCACAGAGACATGGCTCCGCTCGCGACTCTGCTGACGTCACCGGCTCCATAAGAAGACCTCGTCGGCGTGATGACGTCAGTTCCGCCCTCTTTTCCGTGCCTTCGAGGCACACGGACGGACTGACAGCAATATATACACAGTATACACAGTACATAATATACAATTGCAACACACACAGTGTGAAGAATAAAAAGGAAGGCAAAAGAAATAACACAATGCCTTTGACAGCAACAAGAAATACATTTTGAAACATCATCATTAGAATTGTAGGTACACAAGGGTGGACAACGGGGAGGCGGGTGGGTCAGTGAGGAATCCACAGGCAGATACTGTATCCACCAGAAAAAGCGTTACCGAAGGTAAGTAACTTGTTCTTCTGATGGATACATGGATACATTTGCCAGTGGCTCCTCACCTTGTGAAAAGATTCCCACAGCAGTCCCACTCCCGGAGGAGGGGATCCACCCTTCTATACCAGAAAGTCCTAAAGGACGGAACGAGCAAAGTGTCCGTCCCTCCTCACCTCAGAATCCAAGCAGTAATGCTTTGCAAAAGTGTGAAGGGAGGCCCAAGTTGCCGCCCTACAAATGACCTCCACAGGAACACATCTAGACAAAGCAGACGTGGAAGACTTAGCTCTAGTAGAATGAGCTCTTAAACCGTCTGGAGGTTCCTTACCGGCCAAAGAGTAGCATATCTAGATGCACAAGACAATCCATCTGGAAAGGGTGCGCTTGTGCACTGCTCTGCCTTTCCTGCAGCCAACAAAGCCCAAGAAGAGCTGGTCGTCCACTCGAAAGTCTTTAGTCCTATCATGGTAGAAGCTCACCGCCCTCTTAGGGTCCAAGCGGTGAAGCTGCTCCTCCTCCTTGGAAGGGTGAGGGAGAGGATAGAAGGTAGGAAGGGTAATGGATTGCCCCAGATGGAAAGGAGTTACCACCTTTGGCAGAAAAGCAGCCCTGGTCCTGAGTACCATTCTTTCAGCATGAATGGTCAAGAACGGGGGTTTTGAACTCAGAGCTTGAAGCTCACTTACTCTCCTTGCCGAGGTAATAGCAATGAGAAAGACCGTTTTGAAAGACAACAGTATGAATGGACACTTGTGTAAGGGCTCGAAGGGAGAACCCATCAGGTAAGTTAAGACAAGGTTTAAGTCCCAGGAGGTCTGCCCTCAGAGGGAGACGGAGCGGAGGGCACGAGGAGAGGTGGAGAAGATCTGTATACCACACCCTTCTTTGCCAATCTGGGGCGATCACTATGACTTGGGCCCGGTCTGGGCGAATCTTCCTCAGAACCAGAGGAATCAAGTGTATGGGAGGAAACGTGTAAAGGAGATGCGAGTCCCATCTCAACTGAAACGCGTCCCCCAACTCTCCCTGCATCGGATACTGGAGACTGCAGAATGACAGGCAAAGAGCATTCTCGCGAGTGGCAAACCGGTCCACCCGAGGAGTTCCCCATGTCCAGAAGACGTGACGAACCACCTCCAGATGTAGCCTCCACTCGTGGTCGGCAGTGAACTGCCGACTGAGACTGTCTGCACGTACGTTCAGAACCCCGGCCAAATGATTTGCCATCAGACAAATCTGCTGACCCTGAGCCCAGGACCAGAGACGCAGAGCCTCTCTGCAGAGACAAAGCGACCCCACTCCTCCCTGTTTGTTGACATACCACATCGCGGTAGTGTTGTCCGTCAGGACTTGAACCGACTGACCGGTGAGGGGACGGGAGGTAGGCCTTGAGCCAGATTGCCCTCCACGCTCCACTAAGACAGACGCGCCGCAGCTTCTCTGGAGATACTCACAGACTCCCTGAGATCTCTTTTGTGCTGATACCACTGCCTGCGGAGGCACCACCGGAGCGCCCTCATGTGCCAGCGTGCATGGTTGACCAACAGAATGCAAGAAGCAAACAGACCGAGCAGGCGAAGGACCTTCAGGACTGGAACGACCGCTCCATTGTAAAACAAGGGAATCATTTCCTGTATGTCAAGAATCCTTTGTGGAGGTGGGAATGCCCGACACACAGTAGTGTCCAGTACCGCCCCTATGAACAGGTTGCGCTGAGAGGGCACCAGGTGAGATTTGGGCACGTTTATCGAGAAATCCAATTTGTACAACAGCTGAGTTGTAACCTGCAGATGATGAAGCACCTTCTCTGGTGACTCCGCTTTGATCAGCCTGTCGTCCAGATAGGGGAAAACTGAAATCCCCGACCTTCTGAGATGGGCTGCCACCACTGCCATCACCTTCGTAAAGACTCGAGGTGCAGTAGTAAGACCAAATGGAAGGACCGCAAACTGATAATATTGCGACCCTACCTTAAACCGGAGATACTTCCTGTGCGACTTCAGGATGGGGACGTGGAAATACGCAAATCGATCGACACCATCCAGTCCTCCTGATGCAGCGCTTGAAGAACTTGCGCAAGGGTGAGCATCTTGAACTTCTCTTGCTTCAGAAAAAGATTCAAGATCCTGAGGTCCAATATTGGACGCAATCTGCCGTCCTTTTTCGGAATCAGAAAATACTGAGAGTAGCATCCCTGACCCATTTCCTGCTCTGGAACCACCTCTATCGCACCTTTTTTTAGTAATGTCAGGACTTCCTCCTGCAGGAGAAGAAGGTGGTCCTCCGAGCAAGTACCTTGGCAAGGAGGGGAATTTGGAGGGAATTCCCGAAAGGGAAGGGCATACCCATTTTCTACAAGATCTAGAACCCAAAGATCTGTAGTAACCGATTCCCAATCTTGTAGAAAATGGGTAAGCCGGCCCCCCACAGGACCAGCATGATCCAGAATGGTGGATCTAGGGCTGCTTTGCAGTGGTGGGAGGGGCTGAGGAGGCGGAAGAGGAGGAGGAGGAGAGCTGTTGACCTCGAGTGCGACCTCTGACTCTGCCTCTGTAGCTCTTATACAGAGTGTTCTGCTGTTGCTGCTGCTGCTGGGGCTGTCTGTATGAATGAAAGGATGACCTTCCAAAGCCCCTGTATCTCCTGAACGAACCCCTAGGCTCAGTTTGAAGGCCCAAAGATTTAGAGGTGGCCTTACTCTCCTTAAATCTTTCAAGCGCAGCATCTGCTTTTTTCCCAAAAAGTCCAGAGCCATCAAAAGGCAAGTCCAGGAGCGTTGCATGCACATCAGGGGAGAACTCGGAAGATTTGAGCCATGCACTCCTCCTCGTGGCAACAGAAGGACCCATGATCCTTGCGACCGAATCCGCTGTATCCAAGCCGCTTTGGATTACCTGACGTGCAGCCGCTTGGGTATCCAACAGGACCTCATTAAAGTTCATCCTATCCTCTTCTGACAGGTTTGGGGCCAATTGCTTAGCTGAATCAATAAGAGCATGGATATACCGGCCCAAAAGACAGGTGGCATTCGTTGATTTTAAGGCCATACCGGCAGAAGAGAAGACCTTCTTAGCCGACTGGTCTAATTTCTTCGCATCCCTGTCACTCGGGACTTGGGGAAAAGCACCTGTAGATTTTCTGGAACCGGAAGCCTGAACCACCAGACTCTCCGGAGAAGGATGAGATGTTAAAAAGTCTGGGTCCCCTGGAGCTGCCCTATACCTCCTAGCAATGACCTTAGAAACTGCAGGAGCAGAGAAGGGCTTACGCCATACTTCCATTACAGGTTCTATAATGGCGTCATTAAAAGGGAGCAAAGGCTCCGATGCAGAGGCAGGAGAGTGTAGAACCTCTGTCAGGATGTTAGGCTTAAACTCTGCAGATGCAACTGCAGATCTAGAAGTTCAGCCGCCTTCTTAATAACAGCGTGGTATGGAGCCACATCCTTTGAAGGAGCATCAGCAGGAGGGGTAATCTCCCATTCAGGCGACAAATCCAGGCCACTAGCCTCCTTCAACTCATCAAACACATCGTCCGACTCCATCAGCTCACCTTCTTCTACTTCCTCCATCAGGTACCTCTGTTCCTCCAGCACCCTTTGGACCTCCCTCCTAGATCTGATCCTCACAGCAGGAGTCGGCGGCGCCGTGACCAAATCCAACGGCGCCGGAGCCGGCGTCGAGCGCGGATCCAAAGGAACAGCCAGTGTTGAACGAGGTCGAGTCTGCGCCGGTGAAGAAGGAAGCGGCGTCAATGTCCTCGGCGCCTGTAGATGCCAAGACGGCGTTGCCGGAAAAAATGGCATGAAAGGAGCCTGAGGATAAGCTTGGGGAACCCCCAAACTGAAGACCATAGGACCCATAGGACCCGAAGGTGCACCAGAGGAGTACAAGGCTCTGGAGAAGACCCCATACATAGCATTAAGATAATGCGTCGGATCCTGACCTGGGGCTGGAAACAATGGATATGGCTCAGGCATCACCGGACTCGGGCCGACCGGCGCCTACGGTGGACTCTGCGGAGCCGAAGGCAAACCCGGAGCTAGAAGCTCCTCAATCGGAACAGGAGACGAAGCCGGAGCCGGGGATGGAGCCGGCGTCAGAGATGGAGCCTATGCTGGAGCCGGAGAATGCTCCGGTGAAGCCACAGGTGGTGACAGGCCAACAGGAGAATCAGGAACAGGCGAAGGAGACACAAAGTCCTTACGGCGTCGGGAGGGCGATGTTGATCTCGGAGCCGTCTTCCTATCCGAGCGATGTCGAGATCCATGCCTCTTCTTTTTCTTGTGCTTCTTGGACTTAGAAGCATGTCCTGAAGTCGACTTCGACACCGACCTCAATCTTCTCCGGCCTCTTTTCTCCTTTTTCATCCTGGCGATGAACAATTTGGCTTCCCTCTCCTTTAGAGCCTTTGAGCTCATTTTGCGACAGGAAGAACATCCATCCACATCGTGGTCCGATGAAAGACATCAAACGAAGTCTTCATGCGGATCTGTTATTGACATGTGCTTACCGCACTCACGGCAAGGCTTGAAACCAGACTTCTTCGTCGTCATTTTCAGCTGAAGACAAGAAGAGAGAAAGAGATACCAGCAGAAAACAAAGTATCAAATACAGCTACAGAGAGAGTCCCGAAAACCGTTAGCGTCGACGGCAAGGAAAAAAGGGAACTGATGTCATCACGACGGTGAGGTCTTCTTATGGAGCCGGTGACGTCAGCGGAGTCGCGAGCGGAGCCGTGTCTCTGTGACGTCGTCTTCGACCTCATCGGCGTGGACTGCTACAAAAGTTTCTGAATGTTACTGGCGCAGGGGATATTCACAAGGTGAGGAATCCACTGGCAGATGTATCCATCAGAAGCTGACTGTACAATGGCTTGCTAGCAATGAGCTCAAACTTAATGCGCAAAAAACTGAATTCTTACTAATTTCCCCTCCTAAAAGTTCCACTGACATACTTGAGTGGACCAATTTGATCACCGTGCTAAACTGCACCCTGACCATTGTGTTCTCAGCCAAATCACTAAGAATCACACTGAACAAGAACCTGAACATGCGAGCCCACATCAACTCACTAGCCAAAAATGCCAGGTTTCACCTGAGCTACCTGAGAAAACTAAATCCATTCCTAGATACATCAGACCTTAAAATGGCAGTACAGGCATTAGTTATCTTTAGGATCGAATACGAATGCTCAACCCTCTCTGGTCTCTCCAACGCAGCCGCTAGACTCTTAACAGGTTCAAAAAAATTAGACCACTTCTCACCGCACCTGAAGGCTCTCAACTGGCTTCCTACAAAGCCAGAATCCAACTGAAAATGGCCTGTATCACACACAAAGCATTACACTTTAATTCTCCTGTGTATCATGCTCAGAAAATCGTGGTATGTGGAGGAGGCAGGCACTCCCGTTCTGCCAGGGATTTTGTGCTGGAACTACCTACCCCTCTTCCAGAAGAAGAAAACATACAACAGAACTTTCTCTGGGGCCGCACCTAGAATCTGGTCTTCGTCAAGATTCAAAAAGGAAGCTAAGACTTTCCTAATGGGCAAATTCCTCATATAAACACTCTCGGTGCTTATACGGCTGAGCAGCCTAGCGATATGCTATTGCTCTCTACTTGAACTCTACCTGTGTAAGCATGTCTTGATTTCATTGTTGTAGCCTATACGATTCTTGTAACATGGTCGTTGCTTATAATTTTGCGTCATTTTGCACTTCACTGTCACTTTATCTCCCTTAAGTATACTCACGATTGCCTAGTCCTACTTTTGTAAATAGCTTGTGATCTCTGCAAAGTGTTTTCATGATCGCCTGTTCCTAATTTTGTAAATAGCCTGTTATCCCTGTAAAGTGCTTTGATACCCTAACGGGTCACGATCGCGTTCTATAAAACACAAAATAAATAAATATGACACGATTAGATTTACGCACCAGAATTCTTCTCTTTTTACCTACTTGTTATCTTTTTTTAATTCTGCAGACCATGCCCATTCCACTGACACACTGCTGGTATAGCTGAGATTGCAGTTTGCAGAGTGGCAAAGGAGCTAAGAAAGTGAAGAACTCAGCCCTCCCTTTTTTGGAGTGCACTGCTTTACATACTTCACAGCAGCTGCAGCCCGTGCAGGTAAGATCGGTGGGGCTGGGTTTTAAACAGACGACCACAAGGGAAAATGAATCAAGGAAAATTAATCATTTATTTCATTTTCCCTAGTGGTCGTCTGTCCAAAACCTCCCCACCTCACAGCCCCACCGCTCTTACCTGCACAGGCCGCGGGTGCTTCACAGCACATCATAGATACTATGTATGGCAGTGGCGTAGCTAGATGTTGTGCTGCCCGTGGCAGTCCCTGCGTTTTCATCCGGCAGCCGCAGGTAAGAGCGGGGGCCCCCCTTGCTGCGCCACTGATGTTTGGTCTGCTATTATCAATGTCTTGTGTACTATTATCCAGCTTTGTGACTTACTGTCCCAATCTCGACGTGCCCTACTGATCTGTTTTCTGGCAGAATGCATCATCAGTAACGAAGCCATGTACAGGGTACCACCGAGCTGCCGCTATTAGCTTCTATTGATTGTATGATCCAACCCATAGAGGCAGCACAATAAATACTGACAGTGCAACTTGGAAATCCAAAATTGAAAACCAAAGGATGCTTAATCCTAGAGTCACTTTGCTCAAGTTAGAACTCTTCATTTTGCATCAGGGTAGCACAATGCATGTTAGTAAAACGTATCTATGGCAATGCCAAATGACTACAATTGTGAAACTGGCTTTTGAAAAGCAATTCATTCATTCCAAATATATCACATCTCCAGCTATCACAGATCTTGATGTAACAATTTACTTAATAATTAAACTTCAAAGTGTAGGGGCCATGAATGCTTTACTCGTAACTGGGTGACCCAACTTGTTTTTATACAGCACTTTACACTTTTACTTGATGCCCAATGGGGAGAATTTATAGACACCCATGATGTATGCCTATTTCAGGAGACTTGGTGACTTGCACCATTTTACAGAAATGGGTATACATCTTTTTGTGTTAACGTGAAAAAGAGCCCAAAAGGAAGACCCTCAGGAGGATTGGGTATTTGGTTAAGACTTTGCTGCGATGTACTATTAGCACTCTGCCGTGTAGCTCAAAGGATATCCTCGCCCTTAGACTTTTGTTTCCCGCAGGATTGTCTATAAAACTAATTAATGTTTATAATAGGGTAGAGGGCAGAAATAATGAAACACAAACTATCTACCAACTTGAGCAACAGCTCTTGACCCTGAGATCAAGAGACTTAATATTGATGGCGGAGATTTCAACACAACTTTCGAGCCAATAGCGGCTGCCCCCCATGATTTAACCACTGACCTGGACAAACAATGGGGTATACCTAGCTTAGATTTGCCCATTATAAGATGGACACCTAAAGCAGGCCAGCTTTTGGCACTCATCTTTGAGTATGATCTTAGAGCCACTAATGGCAGGTGCACCTCAGACCGCCAGGGCAAGTCTACCTTTAACAGACCGGGTCATTGCAGCAGAATTGACTACTTTTTAGCCCAAGTTGAGTTATGGCCTGCTGTCTTGGACATGGAGGCGAACAACCGTTTAGATAGTGATGTTCTCAGTTTATCACTTAGGATCAAGGAAACATCTGAGTCCTGGTATAATAATGCATGTAGAGTGGCAAAAGGCGAGCTTCTGGATGCAATTAAATCTAAATCACAGGTCCAGATTACGAAATCTAGGGCTCGCCATGGGGGGTACTTAAAAACACAAAAAAGGAGGGGGAAGAATCATTATGGTCAGATTTGCATGACGCTTTGGTAAATAGGGACACCAGGGACTTTTGGAAAATTGTAGCTATTATGTCTAGGGGCAAGAAAACTGTACTCAACTTTTGTATCCAGCCAGAGGAGTGGGTTGCACACTTCAGCCACCTATATACAGATAACTCCAATTTGCTTAACAATAGAGATATTGCAGTTGTGAGTGGGGGACAATTTGAGTCTAATGATTTCCAATTTACACTCAGTGAGACAGAAGTAGCAATTAGCTCCAGTATTTCTGGCCGTGCCCCAGGACCCGATAGGATACCTAGCGACCTATACAAAGAAGATCTTAAAGTATGGGGACCATACATCAACCTACTCTCTAATAGTATTCTCTCAGGCATGGAAATACCCAATTCATGGAAGTTGGCAGAGATCGTGACTATTTTTAAGAAGGGGGATCGTGCCCTTCCGGTGAACTGTAGGCCTATCAGCCTTATCGACCTATTAGAAGAAAAAAAATTGTAAACAGGCCATTGCCGGCCTTCAGGAATGGATTAGAGAGGGGAATATTATTTCAGAGTGGCAGGCTGGTTTCAGGGAACACGGAAGCACCCTGGACCAAATTTTTTGTTTTATGTGCATTTTCTGGAGGGAAGTCACCATTTACAAGGGCAAACTAAATGTTGGCTTTGTGGATTTATGTGCCGCTTTTGATATGGTACCAAAAGCAAAATTGTGGGAAGTCTTAGAAAATATGGGAGTGCCAGCCCCTTTTCGTAACATTCTAAGACTTCATGATAAGACTCAAGCACAAGTGAGGTGGGATGAAAATGGAGCCCTAACAGAAGTGATTCACATTGGCACCCACCCTGATTACCCTCTTTATCAACGATGTCTTTGGATGTTTGAGCAGGGATGGTTGTGATGCTCCAAAAATAGGAGGGAAAGGGACCCCATCTCTCCTATTTGCGGATGATACTCTGCTCATATCTAAGACACCGCTGGGGCTCCAGCAGCTGCTGGGTGATTTCCAGGAATTCTGTTCGGGACGGGGGCTGGAGCTAAATAGCTCCAACCAAAATGCATGTTCTTTTCATCCAACCTGAAGACCAAATGTAAGAAACAATTGTATGTGGGTGGTGAATCACTAGAATTAGTGAAAGAGTTTTATTTTCTGGGTATCAAAATCACCCAGAATATGAGTTGGGCCCCACAATTGGCCAAAGCCCAGTTAACCCAGACATATCAAATGGCAAGCATTATGAAAATTCAATAGAGAACTACATCTAGAAAGCTGGCTCCAGCATTAGAAATTTAGAATACTAGAGCCCTAGGCGCGACCCTATATGGTGCAGAGCTCTGGGGTTGTTCCAACTGTAATAAGTTTCTAATCATTGAACATACGTTTTTTAGATCTTTAGTGAACCTTCCAGTGTCTACTCCGATGAGTCCTCTCTATTTAGATCTTGGCCAGAAGAGGGTGTCACACAAAATTGATCTGCGGATACTTATGTTCTGGCACCGGTTGTCGACCACTGCAGCCCTCGCCTCTTATAGGGTGGGGCACCCTCAGCTAATGTCAGTATCCTGCGTGGACAAGATCCCCTGGATGCTCACAGTCAAGAATCTGTTAGTTAAGTTAGGATTGGCTGACCACTGGAGTGACCCAGAATCCCTGAGTCAGAAAAATAAATCTAGACTAAAAGCTGTGTATTGGGGTTTTATCGAAACTGACCTAATTATGAATTGCAAGGGAACCTCCATTAGCGAGGAAACTGTACCTACAGTTTAGAGATGGTTGTCTACCCCGTAATCACTTCAGAAGTAACTGGAGTAAAGTAGGGGAGAGTTTTGAAAAATGTTGCCCCTGCTGCCAAGGGATCACCGAGTCACCTAAACATGTCCTATTCTTCTGCCCCCTTTACTCCCGATTTAAATGGATTACCCCCTTTGTAGAAATCTGGGAGTAAGGAGACATAAGGAGGCATATAGAATAATGAAGACAAATACAACACGTATGATTGTATTTTGTATAGCAAAGTTTCTAATTGCTGCATGGATCAGGCGTACTATGTATTCTTCTGAAAGTCTTTAGGGTGTGGCTCTCATGACGTAGTACATTATGAGACACCTTAAAGTTATTAAGAGTTTTTTTTATTGTAGGTCGTGTCTTATTTTATTGTCACACAGATTTTAAAAATTTTAAATATTTTTTAAATGTAGTTTTAACATATATATCCGCTTCTCTTAGGTAAACCTATGACGTTTGTAACTGTAAATAATTATGTAATTCTTACAATTATGCTGCTATTATAGGGAACTTTTTCCTTTTTGCACAAACACCGATGCACTTTGACTGAACTGTGTTGCTGTGATTGTAAATACGCTGTGACTGATTATTTATATTGAAATGTCTAATTTGCATTGTGTGTTTGTAATTGTCTTGTTTTATGGTGTACATTTATGATCCGCAGAGATGGAAATAAAGTATTTTTGATTGATTGATTGATTGCTTTGATTTCTTGATGCTGTAAATAGCAGGCACTCCTAATGCTAAATAGTAATAGAAATTGAACCCACCACATCTGCTCTGTTGAATCTCCCCTTGGTTCCAAATTGAGAAATGATCAAGTTTATGCTATTATGTAAAGCATTACACTAATCTAAGCGGAAGGCAAAAAAGTCATTAAAAAACACAAGGACAATGTCTTTGGAATATGTTGTCACCCGCACTCAGACATTAAGAGAACTGTTGTCAATTCATTAGACTTGAAAAGCTACCTGTCCATAGATGCATTCTTTTCTACCTATAGCTGTAAAACCTCATGCTGAAACAAGTTCTCCAACTCCTGTTATACTCTGTTGATCAAGCCTAATTCATTGTTATTCCTTTTCCTCCTCTAGTCACTATGCTATCTTAGAGGAAAAAATGGGATTGTCAGATGTAGAGGGATTCATTCTATGCTATGTTTTCCCATAGTACTCTGAGCTAGCCATTCGGAAACATGTAAGCCCTTTATAAAACTCATTATGATACTTAATTTACTGCCCTTAGAAGGATGGAATGCTGAATCAGCATTGTCTGGTGTTGAACGTGTCATTTGTAAGGTGGCACATGTTTCAGCAGCGAGCGTACAACTGAGCCATTGTCTCAGCAAGTGGCTCTCAGCAGTAACTGTGAACCATTTGATGTGAAACCTTCAAATATAACCAGTGCAGAACCATATTGTGCATTGAGTGACCAGTTGCATTTCTGTGCTGGTCATCCATCCTTGGGCTAAATATAGTAATGCAGCTTAGCAATTTGACACAGCTGTGGTGATGGCTGTGTTGATTAACATTTGGGCTTCTTAGTGCTAAGGAGGTGGAATAGTGTATGTGTTCTGGGAGAGGTGGTGTATTACCCTGTTAGTCTTTAGGTGCTCAGGCTTACTACCAATATAATAGAAAGATGGTCTCATTTGAGATCTTAGTAGTTTCTGTAGCAAACACATTTTTGGAGGAGGGAGAAAGGATACTTGAAAGGAAAGATTCAAGAAAGGAAAGATTCAAGAAAGGAAAGATTCAATCAGTCCCCTCATTACATATGCATCACTCACTTAAACATTTGCACATTCAGTCTACTAAACGAGACCTGCTCGTATTGAATGTCTACTTGTATGCCACACTCCCACCTCCAGCTGTCACCTCTATTATGGAAGCATAGGTGGTTGTTGGCTCCTTTGGCTGTGTTTCAGGCAAAGTTTTAACAAACAGCCAATATCCTCGTCCTACATTTGAATGTGGAAATAACTAGTGCACTTTACAACCTTCAGTGGGGGGTATAAAGTGGCAATCAAAACCAAATCAAATATAACCCCGGAGTCCTAGTGATAAATTTGAAGCGTCTTTGGGAGAAGAGTCATACTAATCTGGGTAGCCACTAGGTGTCACCACAGCACACTTTCCCATCTCAGGCACTGTAGCAGTGGCAATCACTCAGTAAAAGCCTAAGAGACAATACTTTGCTCTCTGAAAAGGGCCTCTCTATTAGTGCAGCAGGCGCAGTGTTTCTGGAGCACATGTCTGTAGGAGCCTCACCCAACATGGAGGTTGGATTGCGATTATTCCTTGCCTGTGTTAGGTCACATGGCACTCTTACTACGCCACAGTTGAACACGCAGCCTTTTTGCTTAATTTCTTGCTTTCATATATGCTTTTTGGGCCAAGAGTAAGTCCCTGCACCGGTCCGGTTGTTTTAAATTTTTCCAAAATCTCACATTCGCAGACTTGGCCCTTGCTATCCTTCACATATATGTATGTTGCTCGTACATTGTAATGCATGCAAACAGAATGTCTGCATACCTAGGTTTGTATTTGTAAGCACATTAAAGCCAGATCTTCTAATATGTATTATATTTATTATTGAGCAGTTCCATTTTTTCCTTTTATCGCCCTCCCTTTTTGCTCTTCGATCCCTTTTTTTTTTTGCTCCTCGATCCCTTTTTTCTCTGCTCCGCTGACCATCCTGTTTCTTGCAGGATATATACATTTACTTATTTATTTAGGACCTGCCAATGACAATGGTAAGCTGCTGTCAGGCTGCTTACTTTTGTTTCCTTTTTACCCTGCTTTTTATTTACCATTCTAACATGACCGGCCACTATGTTAGAAAGCTACATTCAAAATGACCGGCAAGCATCATTACGACATAGCGTGTGCATGTGCCACGAGTAATGCGTGGATATCGACAACTCAGTTGGAATAGGTTTAAAAAATACTGTGGTACTTTAGAATTTGGGACCGCGTAGGAGGCAGGGCCCTACCCCTGTCTATCCCGGTATTAGCGAACCGCGAATGGTCCATGCGGTATGTACAAGTGCTTTGTATAACGTTTTAGCTATAAATGCACTATGTATACAATATGATACAGTAACTTCGTGGGTTCCATCTTAGAGCGGTGGCCATCTTATGGTTGCCCTCACATAGGCTGCACATTACGAACAAATACGGGCCTTTAGAACACATGTGCCCTCCTTTGACTTCTCTGTGACCTGGGCAGCTTGGCTCCGCTGCCCCAGGTCAGTCCGGTCTCACGAGCTCCCCGTCCTACGGCCACCTGTGATTAGCATCAGGGTTTGACACACCATAAAGACTTTTCATCCCACACGAGCCTCCGGCTAATCTCTTTCACACCTGACTCTTCCTGCTTTATGGCTTGTTTTCCAAACAGGAGATGTTCGTGTTTATTGGGGCCTATTTATATCTGATGTGGGATCTGAGCCTTGCTGGGTAAATAATTGTGGGCTGGCTTAACTGGAATGTGGGATGGTCATCATGACTCTGCTTTTTCGTTTGTAATGAATACATGTATATGGCCATATCGTAAAACAAGGAATGTGTGCCTGAAGCATGATATTTTGTATTTAAGGAGAAGCCCGTTTCTGTAACTTTAAGCAGTCTCCTGAGATCATACATGCTGTTGTACTTCTCGGATACCTGTAATTGGTCTGCACCCTTTAGAGGGTCACCCTATTTATGCAAGCACTGCATTATATGACCTCTGTAATACATCGCTAGTTAAGGTTTTTATATAGCGTAATGTATCATGTATCAGAGCGTTTTACAGGAGCATCAGTTGCGTTACATGAGGGTACATTCATCTTTGTTAGACCCTGGGGTTAAGGGATTTGCCCAGAATCACTATCTGTTGAACAGGCATGGCATAGGGGCCTTTGTGTGTAGGTATGCCCCTACAACAACGGTGCTTTCTTTGCTGACATGGACCATGTTAGCAGAGGTCCCATCTATACTTAAACAAATAATTAGCGGATGCTTTGAGGGTGCATCAAATACCCAGATGTCCTATTTGCAGGCTGTAAAGAATGTGTACAACGCTATAAATACAAGGGTTATGTTTTAAATTTTGATTTTTATGCTTTTAGCTGCGGGTCTGACATGTCATGTCTACAGTTTGTCCACCCATAAACGTTGCAACATATTCCTAGATACTGCTTTACGTATACCCTGTGTAAGGATGCGTGACTCTATGTGATATGTATTTGCGCTTTCTAAGGTTAATGTATGAAATTGTAATATCATGTTTATGAGGTGTGGTTTTAAAGCCGCCTTTTTTTTAAATATTCAACCCAGATGCAGGACGTCCTCACAGACGACGAAATGCACGCCCTGCAGACCGGTATATGTATGTAGAGGCGTCTACTTCTGAGTAGTTTCTTACACCTGTATCTTAGACGCTCTGCTTTTCTAATGGTAGTTCTCATGTATGTGTGTTTTTATAGCTATGGATCCCGAACTACAAAAGATTCTTGATGATATACAACGGCGCTCGGGGTCTCAAGACGCGTCTCTGAGTGTGCAGGATAGCACTGTTCTTACAGGTAAATCAAAAAAGGCCCCGATTCTTTCAACGTACTAAGCCTTGGAAAAAACACAACCGCGAACTATAGGAACGCTCCTCAGAGGAGCCTGCTAAGGCATGGTTTATACTGCTAATATGATTATTTTTATCCCTTTACAGGGTCCCCTGATGTCGTGGTTGTGCAAGAGACGCAGCAGCGACCAAAAGAAAGGCCTGGGAAAAGAAAATTCTCAGCATCTAAAGATGGACCCGTGACAAAGAAAGGAGTAGGGAAAAGCCATCTAAAAGGTTTGTTTTTACAAAAAGGGTGTGAAAAACGATCTCTCGGGGTTGTATTCTCTCAAACAATGGGGGCCATCGGCATGTAGTACCAGGTGTACTACGATGGGTAGTGTAAACATCTTATAAGGGTTCCTTATTGTTTCTAATATATTTTTTAAGTTACATTCTAGGAGCCATTCAAAAGAACAGCGGTGAAGATACGTATAAGGCTGAGAGGGCGACAAAAGCACTGGCGGATATAACAAAGACTGTCCTGAACACTGGGCCTGCGGCAAAAGGTGTGAGTAGGCGTGTACGCCAGAATAAGATCTACACATACTACACCCACATACGTCAGAGAACCAACGCATCCCCTATGTATCTGAATCCTCTCAAGCCCTCAAAAGGGAAGATCATCTCAAGCAAACCGGTCCTTAAGAAGAAACAGCCGGCCTCAGTACCCCAAACAGGTCCTTTAAACCTCAAGAAGAAGTCGTTGGTCATGGAGTCCCGAGCAGACCCTTTAGACCTTAGCAAGAAACCTCTGGTCCCTGAACCCCTAATGACTCCGTTAGATCTCTCATTACAAAATTTTGTTAAGCAGGGGAATGAACGCGATACACCCGAACTCTCTAAGGAACCAGCGGCTGTGACGCCGCCTGAAGAAGGCCTTTTACAACCCCAAGCCCCTTAAGTTAATAGGCTTTCAAGAAAATATCTTAAGAATAAGCAAGGGGTCCAGGCGTTACAATTAGAAGCATCGGAAGGGTCCTTAATCAAGCCTGTTACACCGCAGGCCTCTTCCCAACCTCTGAAGACCTATATAGTTCCAAAAATAAAACTAGTGTCACCTGTAGAGGAATGTCCCATAACCCAAACCCCGGAATCTTCTATAGTCGCTCCTCCGGGGTTTAGGGACAATGTGGCTGACCAGGGGCAGCCTTTAGGAGGAGGTTATACCAGCAACATAGGGTGTCCCAAGACAGTGATATGCTCTGTAGACACACTTGACAGACCGTCAGAAGCAGCGTCCGGGGGGAGCTCTAACCCTGACACTGTGGTTTTGCAGCCGTCTGTTACACATGCACCAGACAACCTCCCGGTCAATGTCTTAGATGTTAGTACCCTCGATTATTTCGACAGGCATTTACACTCACCGTGCCTTATGTCCCCTGCAACCCCTGAGGGGGCATACGACCCAACAAGCCCCTTGGGCTGTGTAAACCCAGTATCACCCCAAGCAATATACACCCATAACAGTACGGGTTGGGACGATTGGTCAAATCAGAGTATGGAGGTGTCAGCTAGCGAGGTCCCTTCACCAAACCTTCCAGGGTGCTCGCACTGGGATCCTGTTTCTATGATACCCCCAGGCCCTCAGTTACAGATTGGTGTTGGGGATGGAGGCGTTAGAGAGGACCCTGGGGTGTTAAAGGTTGTTTTACAACCAATCACGGTATTCTTACCTGCCCCTCCACAATATGACGCTGTAAACTCAAAACCGATACTAGACGCTCATGTAAAGGATATACAAATGGCTGTCAGGAAGCTAAAACGCCAAGCGAACACCGCAACCTTAAAATTGGGGCTGAGGGGTAGCGGCAACAGGGCCATGGCGGAGGCGCAGCAGAAGATACTGCAAAGGGTTGAACTTTGTAAAAGGATGATCCTCCAAACGCGTCATGAAGCAGGATCGGACATAATGTGTATACAGCGTGACTAGGGCAGCTCCATAGCCTAAAGAAACCCCGGGCCTCTGTTGTTAATAAAAGAACCCGCACAACAAAATACATTAGTAAGTTCCAGACAGTCCTGACAAAGTCCATACGCTTCTTACGCTTACTCAGACGCAAAAAGTACATCGATCACCGCAAGCACCGTCATACCGCTTCACAAGCTACGCCTGAATCATATGCAGCAGTATCAGCCAGCCATCATTACAAAGGTTCAGGAGAGAACAACCCTGGAGGCGGCCACTTGAAGGGCGCGGGTGCTAGAACGCCAACACTCAACCGCAAGGAACACATAGAGGGATTGCGGGGTGTTTCTGTAGCAGAGGGCTCCATGAGTCCAGCGCCCCTAGGCACAACCCTTACTGTTCAGATAGGCGGGGGCCGGTTACCTAAAAAAGCATGGGCCCGTAAAAAATAAAAATGGGCTAATAGCGCTAAGCAGCGCCGGCTTTTAATAAGTAAACTAAAGAAAGCCAGAATATGCGCTACCCGGATGCTTAAAAGACCCCCTGAGCCCTTACTGAAACAGAATCCCCAAAACGATACGGCAGCAAGCTAACCATCAAGCCAGATCCCTCAAGATGAGGATTCAGAGGGCGTATATTTAGAGAGCATTAGAAGCTACAGGCGGGATGTAGAGAGATTTAATGCCACCGAGCACTACGAGGAGTTTAGGTTTGCTAACCTTCACCAGATAAGGTCCTCCGATCAGGGTGTTTTAGCTATACATCAGGCGGTGCAAACGCTCATAGAAAGGTTGTTACGCGATGTGGGTCCTAATGATTTTTTCCAACTACGTTTCCAGGGATAGGGTTTTGTCCGCCTGCTGTTCACCAAAAGGAGGTCCCTAGATGTGCTTGACGCTGTGGAATTTTTAGAAAACCTTTTGAGGTTTTTACAGAGTAAGGCTGAACTAGTCGCCTATGACACGTTCCGTGTCATAGCCCTCATTGTACGGGGTCATGAGGGCGGTGTTCCAGACCTTTAAAGAGCCTGCTATACAGCAAGATAATTGGTAAGAAACAACGTTGGCTGCTCGACTTTAACAACGATACAACCAACACCTGTCTGGCGGCCAGCATCGTAGGTCTGTTGATGGGGCGCAACACCCCTGACGCTGTCATCATGTCTAGAGCGGCTGAAGCCCATGAGGTTCTTGAAATACCTCCAGATCGTATGGTCGGCTTTGGGGATATAGGTCTTTTTGAGAACTATTTCTCTGTGACCGTGAAAGTTCTTTATCACAATGGCTCTTGGAAATACTTTACAACAGGCAGCCAGGTGAGAAACAAGACCGTATATGTCCTTCACCACGAAAATCACTTTTACAGGATCTTGAACCTTAAAGGTTTTCTGGGTGTCAAGTACGTGTGGACACATTGCGACCATATATACAGCACTAAGGAACGGCATCAGTGTGAAATGCATTGTAAGATGAGTCAGAGGGATGGTTGCGTCGTAGATACAGCCCCGAAGGTGAGGTGTCGCACCTGTAAGATGTTTTGTCGCTCTCAAGACTGTTTGACCATCCATAAGAAAGCTGTTAAATGCAACCCTAAAATGGATTGTTTTGAATGTGGTCGGTATGTGGCAACTGATGACAAATGCAAAGGCATGAAATGCCCACGATGCCATACGTCTTATGAGGCGGGTATCAACCACCAGTGCTATATGGTCAAAGGCCGACCCCAGACCAAAACCGAAGCCTACATAGTGTTTGATATAGCGTGCACACAAGAGACGGGAGTACACCAGCCTAACTATATTTACGCACACCATCTAACTTCCGACGACAGCTGGGAGTTTGAGGGCAGAACGTGCGTTGGTGATTTCCTTAACACTTTCATTCAAACCAAATTCAAAGGGTATACTACGCTGGCCCACAACTCAAAAGCCTACGACTCATTCTTTATTTTCCAAATTTGATTCGTGAAAAGGTACAAGTAGAACTCATCACTCAGGGTTCAAAGCTGATGTGTTAACAGCAGGACATTTACAAATAAGGTTTATAGACACCCTGAATTTCCTACCCATGAAATTGAGCAAGATGCCAAAAGCCTTTGGTTTCCCAGGGTGTAAGGGGTATTTTCCACACTTTTTTAACACATGGGCGAACCAGAATTATGTGGGCCCCATGCCAACGCATGACAGTTACGGGGTTGAATATATGATGCCAGCCGAGAAAGAGAGCTTTCTACAATGGTACTCTGAAAACCGTGAAAAGGAGTTTCATTTTCAAACAGAGTTGAAACCTTATTGTCAGGCTGATGTAATGATCCTGCGACAAGCGTGTAACCTCTTCAGAGACGTTGTGGTGGAGATGACTAAGAAAGTCAGGATGTTGAAGCCTAAGAAGCCTCACATGTCAAAGAAAGTCAGGGCCTTGAAACCCAAGATATCGCAAATGATAAAAGAGGTCGAATACATAGACCCTTTTCAAAACATCACTCTTGCATCCATGTGTATGTCCATCTACAAACACATGTTTTTAAGACCACAAAGTATCGCTCTAGTGCCGCCAGACCTCTATAAAGGTAAACAGAAACGTTATTCAACCCCCTCGATCCGGTGGCTCATGTCCATCTCTGAGAAGACGTACATATTCAACACGCCCTACAGGGTGGCGAATACCGTGTGGGGCCCTATTACCTGGATGGGTACGCTGTAATTAAGGGCGTGCCGACGGCCTTTGAATACAACGGCTGTTTTTACCACGGCTGCCCTCAGTGTTACAAGCCCCACGAGTTTAACAAACTTCTGGGTGCCAAATTTGAACACTTACACAGACGTACTCTGTTGAAGGCCCAGTATGTTGAAAAATGTGGCTTTGCTATGAGGGTTCTATGGGAGCACGAGTGGTTAGAGATGTTAACAACCGACACCGAACTCGGCTCTACCTTCAGAGTCGTGATTTACCAGAACCCCTGAAACCCAGCGATGCCTTATTCGGAGGCCGTACAAACGCCATAGAGCTGTACAGGGCCACGGGTGAGAAAATACACTACTGTGATTTCACCAGCCTGTACCCCTTTGTAAACAAAATGAAGGTATACCCCTTAGGACACCCTACCATCATATATAGAGACTTTAAGCCCCTTTCAGAATACTTTGGGCTAGTTAAATGTGAAATCTATCCTCCAAGGCAGCTTTACTTTCCAGTGTTACCCTACAGGGTCGATGGTAAGCTGATGTTCCCCCTCTGTCGAACATGCGCAAGAAGCTGTAGTCACACCGAAGAACAAAGGATGCTCACAGGGACCTGGTGCAGCATCGAGGTAGAAGCGGCCTTAGAGAAAGGGTACAAGCTCGGGAGGATACACGAGGTGTGGCATTTTGAGAGAACCACGACCCGGCTCTTTGCCCCGTACATTAATCTGTTTCTCAGAGGCCTCAGGGTATCCCGAATGGTGTACTAGTCAGGATGCAAAGCAGAAATACATCGATGACTACTACGCTCACGAGGGTATCCATTTACGCCCCCATTTGATAGAGGTCAACCTAGCCTGTCGACAGTTAGCTAAACTCTGTCTCAACTCCTTATGGGGAAAATTCGCACAGCGTACAAACCTATCAAATACGACCTCAATAACAGATCCCGATGAGTTGTTTAAGTACCTATTTGCCCCCTGTTACGAGGTGTCCAGCTGCGAGTTTATCGATGACGAGACAGCGGCAGTGTGCTGGAAATACACAAAAGCATACCCCACAACGTGTAACAACATAAACATCTTCATAGCCTGCTTCACTACCGCCCACGCCCGTCTAGAGCTTTACAGGGTTATGGATAAACTCCAGGATGGTTGCCTGTATCATGATACCGACTCTGTGATTTTTTTGAGTAAACCAGGGGATGAAGACCCTCCTCTTGGGGATTATCTGGGTAATTTGACCAGCGAGCTCGATAAGGATGAGCATATAATAGAATACGTCTCATCCGGGCCTAAGACCTACACCTACTGCACAAACAAGAACAAAGTGTGTATGAAGGTCAAAGGCATAACCTTAAATGTCAGCAACACCCTAAAAATCAATTTTGACAGTCTAAAGAATCTGGTGCACGAATACGCTGCATTAGCCGATTGAGAAAATGTTAAAACCACAGTTGTGAACCAGCCGTGCATAGTCAGATCCAAAAAGAAGTGGGAAAACAACGCAGCCCTTACATAAAACCCTACGCGTTGTATTTGATAAAAGGATCCTGACAGCTATAAAACAATCCCTTATGGTTATTAGCCCCATTAGAGAGACAGCTCCCACACCATGGACACCCGGTTGCAAAATACCTTCTCCTGCGTGTTAGCAGGACCCTCAAACTGCGGTAAGAGCTACTTTATAAAAAATCTCTTAGAAAATGCTGCCGATGTTTTATCCCAAACCCCTAATAACATTGTGTGGCTTTATTCATGTTGGCAACCTCTTTATACAGCCCTGTCCCGTAGTTTCCCACATATCCGTTTTATAGAGGGTATACCAGATAATCTCAACGATGATGAGCTACTGCCACCGTCCCTTGTAAACATGATAATTGTCGATGACCTTATGCGTGAAGGGGGTGATCATCCGGAGTTAGAGAGAGCTTTTACTCAATATTCACATCATCGCAATCTAAGCATATGCTACATTGTACAGAACTTGTTTTACAAGGGCAAGAACAGCCGGTCTATAGCTCTCAACGCTTCATACCTTGTTTTATTTAAAAACCCCCAGGACAAACAACAAATAGCAGTCATAGCTAAACAGATGTACCCCGGAAACACACACTTCTTCATGGAGGCCTTTAGCGACGCTACAGCAAAACCCCACGGCTATCTGCTGGTCGACTTAAAAAATGAAACTCTAGAAGACTATAGACTGAGGGCTGATATTCTCCCCCCCCCCCCCGAGCTACCAGTCGTTTACACCCCAAAGACCAGACCACGGCCCTATAAAAAGCCGCTTTGACACCTTTTAGAGACATTTACAATCAAACCCTTATAATATAAGGTGTTGACCATGTCTACCCGCCTGCGCCGCAATCTAGCTCTCCTGAAAATGCTTGTTACAGCCAGTCCCCAACACAGAAAGGCCATCCTGTGCGCTGCTTCTGACGACTTAGTGGCTGCCATTTCAGAAGTAGCCCTAAACACCCTAAAAGGCAACGTCCCTATATCAAGGAGTCAGTTACAGGTGCTGAAGAAGAAGAGGAGTCTTATCCAGAAGCTCAGTAATAAAAGGGCCTCACTCATTACCAAGAAGAAACTGGTAAAACAGTCTGGGGGGTTTATAGGCTCTTTGCTGGGCATAGCTATACCCGTAATTACAAGCCTCCTCTCCGGACAGTGATGGAGCATGCCACAAAGATGTATCTGGTTCCTAAACAGCAAATGGACCAGTTGGGTTCTTCCGCAGACAACGCGTGGGATATACGCAGAAATGAGACTCTGCGCCTGGATGCTGAAATTAAAGACATTTTGAACCGCACTGATCTAAACCCCTACGAAAAGGCAAACCTTTACACCAGCACCCTTAAACACTTTTTAAGTTACTACAACCACTGGAATACTGAGTAAAACAAGCTGACTCTATATACCCCGGACTCTGAACAACCAGCAGCCCCTGCAAATACCGCTCAACGCCTACAACCACCGACAGACCTTGCGACACCCCCAGATCCCTTTGTTGATGAACTCTTAAAAAATATAAGTCAAAGACATAGAGGGGCAGCGCAAATGCTAATGAGTAAACTGGCAACTTCTAAAGACCTCGCATTTTGGAATGAACAAGGCGAATTTCTCTACAAAGGACATCCGGTTGCCGGGTCACACATGTACGACCTAGTCAAAGGTCTCACGCACCCCAAAATCCTAACGCCTCAAAATGCACCGTGCGGTTGGGATCAGTTTCTGCGAGCCGCTGCTGAACTCAACATCCCTTCTACGCTCGTTGGTAATAACGATCATCGCCGTATGCTTGAAAGTTTAAAGACATCCCTCCCACCATCGCCGCCTGCCTCTGAAGGCCTACGGATATCCCCCTCTTGGACTACCCCACTGGCGCCATCTGCACGGCGAAAAAAGCCTTTGTCCATACCCCATACATGGATTGATCCTTAATTTTTTTTTTTAAATGTACCTATTATGTGTATAAGCGTGTCTGATTTTCTTCATATATTTCTTCAGCAAAGTTTGTCACTGTAATGCACAACCTACATACATGATTGTAATAAATACTTTTATAACTTTTCAACCATCTCACGCGTCTTTTTAAACCATTTTTTTTAATTATGATGCATGAATAAGCAATGGAATACAAAGTCGGAATGCCTACTTTTTAAAAAACATTGTCTTTTATTTTAGACGTTCATCATTAAACACATACAAGTTATAAACCCTTACAATTTTGACAAGCTACATATTCTGTTCTAGCAGGTCTAACCGAGGCCCTTGTGTTTTCTTTTACATATTTCGCAACTAGACTGTCGTTGTTAACAAGGTCCCTCGAGTATAGATTTAGGAAATTTCTAAATGAAATACCCTCTGGCATTTTACTGATAAAATAAATACAGTGTTCCCCGCATGTCATGGCTACCGAATCCTGGACCCTCAGCTTATTAAAAACCACTCGCTCCGCAACTTTTTTCACAAACTTGAATATGGGCTGTGTATATATACTGTGTTCAGGGAACTCTGCTGTACTGTCAAACACGGTAACCGTGTCACTATCTATAAACAAGGCGGCCCAATGTGTTCCACTCTTGTAATGCGGATCGTTGTTAAAGACTAGGGTGCGTGGTCTTTCTGCACCTATTTCAGCCAGTAGCCCATCGCTAGGGAAAACACCTAAAAAGTATTTCCGAGCGTATTTATGCCGACTTAGGAAGTCACGTATCTGCACAGTGTCCATTTCACAATTGTTTTAAAGATAGTCAAACAAAATCTGTCTGGCGTGGTTGATCTGGATGAGGCTGTCGAACACTGAGAATACGACCATGTTCACATTCGCCGTTAGAGGGTTACTAAATCGTATGTCAGCTTTTAGATTCCCGTTTTTGACCAGGTTGTAGTGCCCACCATCTTCCAAGTCGGGTGTCAGGTCGAATGCGAGCAGAGTGTATCCGGCCCCATAACCTTCACGTGACACAGCTACACCGCAGTCCCTTAGATGTTTCCCTGTTATCGAAACCAACCCCTGATATTCCCTGATGTAGTTGGAGGTTATAAAACTGGGCGTGTAGGGTTTTGCAGGAATCACATTGCCCTCATGGACCAGCGCGACGTAGTTGATGCTGTAGTGTTTAAAATTGAAAGGGTTTGAGGCATAGGTGCCACTAAAAGCTGTATTGTCCACGAATCCGATGATGATGAATTTGGGAAGTTGCCCCAGAAATAAATTCTGCTGTTGTGTTAAGCGGGTCGCTGCTGAGATACTGAACACCTTCAGAGCCACTCTTTCCACAGCGTACTTGGCGTTCAATATTTGTAAAGCGTCGGCGTGCGCTAACCTGACGCTCGGTGACACTTTCACTCTCTTTACAAACAGGCTCGCTGATAGTATGTCCAGTTTGTACGGTTCCGCATCACTGCCGATGAGGCAGAATGAGTCCTTGTTGCGAGTGAGTTTGATCTTAAGATCAATTCCGTTGATGAGCAGTTTATCTTGGAAGAAGAGGTCTGAATGTATGCGCCCCAGGAGGTCAAAGGGGCGATTGCCTGCTGCAGGCCCTGCTCGTTTTACAAAACCCTTATTGGCCCCGTCCAGAGCAGAGACTTCGAACTGTGCATGTGTATCCCTGTAGAAGAGCCCCGTTGAAAGCTGTGTGTCAAGGGCGTCGCTACTGTAATTTAGAATGCTCTCGAGGTAGGCTCTGTAGGCGTACATGTTATCGTTCTGTGTGATGAGCCGATAATATCGGGACACGTGTGATCCTGTTCCACCAGACTTTTCGCATGCAACACGGTACCTAAGACCCTTCTTAATTTACCGGAGCTGTTAAACGTTGTGCCGCGACTCGGGCTTTAAGAAACACCTTCCTTCTGACGTTATCTAGCAACAGATGAATATTCGCATATGTTTCGATGTTGACTATGGATTTGTTGATAGCGTCGACAACACTTGCAACGGTTGGGTAGTAACCGTACGGTATGCCAGCATGCATGTTCACATTGTCCTGATCGCGCTTTATGTAAAAATTAGCTTCACTCGGTGTAAATGTATTCCAAGTTCTAGGGTATTGGATTTCTGTTAGGGCCACCTCCCAATCCCCTTTCAGGTCGACCGGCTTAGCCAATTTCACTGTGTATTTAGAAATCTGATTGTCGGGGAACATGTCCTTAGAAGCATTTGATGGTAAGGTAATATAAAAGGGCGTTGTCTCCATCTTATCAGCTGTTTTTAGGCGGTCCTTAGCTCACACACCCTTCAGGGAGCTGGCCAGTACCCAACTGTTAAATTTATCCGGCCAGCCCCTTCATTTGACATATGCCTGGCTGTTGACACCTCTACCTTTCCTCTTCAGAACCTTTTCAACCCTATACACACGGTTCGGATCATCAGGTACCAATTGTAACTCTACCTTGTAAAAGACCCCTGACACAGCTTCCCCTTCGTAGTCCTTTAACCTGTAAATATACAATCCTTCTTTAAGTTCCACACTTTCCACTATAAATATTTCATCGCTAAAAGTTTGTTGGTAGCCCTTCGTGAAGATACCTTTCAATTTTGAAATCCTCACATGTTCTCCTTTTTTTAAAACAGCCTTCTTTACCTTTGTAACAAAATTACGCCCATAAACGGTCCTCCAAACAGCTAGGGAATTATTGGGAGTGACCTCTTCGGGGGCTGTTTTGATGGTCCGGTGATAACTGGCATTATATGCATCTAAAAAAGCTTGTAGAACATCCACGTATCTGTAGGTGTTATGGGCTGTAAAATACCTCCACATCTTAGACTTTAAAGTTCGGTTAAACCGTTCTACAACCGCTGCTTTTACCTCCGTGTGTGTTACAAAATGTTGAACACCGTGGTGGTTTAATAGTTTCTGAAATGTCTTGTTTAAGAATTCTTTACCAGCGTCTGTTTGTAGCTTTTGAGGAATTCGGCCCTTCCCGAAGATGGCTTTAAAAGCGGCTGTGACGCTAGCCCCACTTTTATCGCGTAGCGCTTCTGCGTAGGCGTACTTGGACAATACGTCTATGGCTGTTAATATATAACAAGCGCCGTCGTTATGTTTTGCGACATCTTGAAGGCTGATCATGTCCGCTTGCCACTGGTGATCTATTCGCGCATTAAGGATTGTGGGACGCCTCTTAAAATGTCTTCGGGCCTGTTTATGGAGTGAATATGCCTCTTCTCCCGATAGCCATGTCTCGACCAGGTCTCTGCTTACCGGTTCATTTTCATTTACAGCCCTTCTGTATAGAGCTTCGACGCCTCCAAAGCTACCAACCCCCCTTGTATCATAATAAAGTTTTCTTAACCGGGCCTTCGACATGATATCCACTGTTACAGCAAATGAAATGAAAGAGGCATGTTTTGTGTAAGGTCATTTTATTTAAAAATAAGCAATACTATCAAGACCTATTCAGAAGATACTTTACATTTTCACAGTAATTGTCACAAGTATGGATTAACACCTAGCCATCTTAAGGTGTAACACTCCACTAGTTTTGTTATAAATACATGCTATCCTGTACCGCTACCTAAGACCTTAGTTAAATAGTCTTCGTGGGGCCAAAGACCCTATTGTTCTATTTTTTTAATATATATTACACATACATCTTTCTATGAGTCTTTCTATCAGCTTTCTCTCAAAAGTAGGGCACAGCTCCTGCATAGCAGGTAGTTTTACGCTTGGGGCATAGGCATGTCGGATATCATTGAGTGCAGGTGTCAAGATCCTCAACATATCGGGGTGTACATATTTCTTTTCAGGGTGCATACCGTACACCACCCTTAGCAGTTTATACACCTTGTATGGATCTAGCAAACCACAAATATATAGCGTATTGTTCTTGTTCTGTATGATTCGCACAAACATTCGGGAGCCGCCTGCTGTGGATCGTTCATCTGGTGGCCGTGACAAAGGCTGTAATAGTCACGCTTGACACAGTTTAGTATCACCGTCGCGGAAAAACCTTTAACTTCGCGCCTCTCATAGTAGGACACTTCATCCTCGTCCTTTTCACACGCATCGCTCTTAGAACCACATACACACTTGTCGCAACCCTCACGGTTTTGGCATATGGAGCTTTCAGCCTGTTTTGAACATCACAGACAGTTGAAAATTACATTGCTCGCTTTTGCAGGCCACTCTGCCGCCGGTCCTTTTGGGGCTTCTCTCTAAGGTTCAAAAGAAGAATTGATAGACCATTAGTTGAAGAAACAAAATACGACAATTATGTAGCTGACTGCTCATAACCTTTTCCTACTAACCTCCGCATGTTCACCACCCTCGGCTAAGGCTCTGAAATCTTGAGAGTCGCTAATGTCCTGCGATGCCCCATCATCCTCGACGCTTGTACCCGGCTGTTGTAGAACAACCTCCCCAGCAGCCGCATCCTCCTGAAGATCCATGTCTTCATAGACGGGCGTGTCAGGAGGTGCTGCAGCCTCCTTACCAGAGCACATTATGAAGGGGGTGCATCCAGATGGTGTTGCTCTCTAGGGGTCAAAAAAGAAGGACGATTGACATGCCAGTAGTTGAAGACATAAAAGACATCATTTTTGTAACTGACTGTGCATAAAATTTTTTTTGTTTTTTTTTTTACTAACCTCCGCATTTTCACCGCCCTCTGCGGCGGCTCTGAAATCTTGAGTCGCTAATGTCCTGCGATGCCCCAGCATCTTTGATGCTTGTACACGGCTGTTGCACAACGCCCTTCTCAGGTTCCGTATCCTCCTGAAGATCCATGTCTTCATAGACAGGTTTGTTAGGTGGTGCTACAGCTTCTTCATCTTCCTCCATGTCCACAAAACTGAGGCCAGCAAACACGCTGCCACTACACGAGACCTCACTCTCGCTGCTGGCGTCCTTAATCGGAGACATCCTGCATACACACTCCTTGAGACGGAGTTTTTGCACCCCTCGACAAAGGTCAGTACCAAAACCAGTAAGGTCGCAGACCATATCCTGAGGTGTTTCTTGTTGAGCATTCTCGTCCATTACCAGGGGTGCTAAGCTATGGTAATATCTATCGATAGTGGGCTGGGAGCCACCCCACATGGGGCTTTTCACGAGCGGGCTGTTTCTCTTCATTTTGCTGTGGGAACCTTTTTGGAATCGGACGGCTGGTTGCTGTGCAAGGTTCTTAAGGAGGCCTTATATGTATGCTAAACAGATCCTAAAACCCCTCTACACCACAACAACGACATACACGCGTCATAGGTCTCTGGTTCACTGGGGTCTACATAAGAAGCCCCGCCCTATGACACTCCCCTTGGGACAGTTGAACGCCTACATCCACCCTGATGGGTTGGGACCCGACTCTTTTGCAGCCACACACGTCACTTTTGCAGCCACACATGTTACTTTTAAGGACACAGCGAAGGGGCGGGGGACCTAAGGGGGGACCTGTCACTTTTAAGGACACGCATGGTGATCGATGGTATCAGCTTATACTACTATTACCTTGAATTTATAACAGTAAAAGGACTGTCTAGCCCATTAGGGAATGTGTAAAAGATCAAATAAGAAGTAGAGGTAAGTGGGCAACCAAAACATTTTCATTATTGCGAGCCACTGAAATGATGAGTCTGACAAATAAAAAACATGCAACATAACACTGAATATAAAGTATTGAAACTATAAATCGCTACATGTATTAACGTCTAACTAATAATTTCGGTTATGTTTGAGGTCATTCTTCATGCTCTGATAATTAGCCAGTCATGTAATTAGCTATATGCATAACACACACATGAAATAACAATTTAATCGATGCTGCACTGCATTACATTTAAGTTTTTCATAAGTGTCCATATGTAACGAATGATCCATTTGTATACACAAAGACGGAGCTATTGATATAGCAATTAAGTAAGTTTTATTATAATTTTGTTTCTGGAATTCCTTTATATATACATCTACTCCTGATGAATTGCGTTTTAAGCTCCAAAGGCAACGAGTAACAGCAGTTTTAAATAGGGCTGAATTTCAAAATATGAATTCGCAATACAGAAAATAAAGCTTTAGAACTTAATCGAAGCAGCCAACTGCATTTATTAATGATGAGTACCACTGACTTGGGTAACGATAAACATCTGTTATTCTTTGCCAAGATACTCTTCTGTTAACATTTTGTACCACTAAGGGGCCGATTCCGATTCCGGTCGCAAAACGTACCGACCGACACGGACCCGGACCAGAGACCGACCGACACGGACCAGCGCCGTACGACCCGTGCAGTACGATGCAACGCGAGTGAATTACAACCGACACGTACGGAATACAAGCCGTACGACCGAGCTGTAGGGACAATAGTGATCCGGCCAGAAAACCGATGCGATTTTCACCGACCGAAACGAACCCGGAATGAACCCGACCGACACATACCCGCGATGTCCGATCCGCGCAGTACGATGCAATGCGTGTAAAACAAGACCGACTCACACGGAGCCCAAGCCACATGACCGACACACACAGAAAACCGGGCCCACAAGTAATAGAGATCACCGCGACCGACTCGTATGAAACACAGAAGAAAGTCAGCGTGAACGAGCCGGAGAAGCACACACGAGCCAACATCAGCGTCCGTCTCGGTCAGAAGAACGTCTCCTTCATGCCTAGAAAACCCAAAGGAAAAAAGACAAAAAATAAATATTTATAAAAATAAAAAAATGAGACAAAGACACACCCACAACTGCACCTATATAAAGGACATCAATCACTACCATGATCCTTTGCAAATAGGAGACACAGCCAGCAGCAAACACCATCACACAGCAACCACAGACACACTCACAACTCACCCATCACACAACTCACACACCATCAGCACCTCACACATACAGCTACCTAAACCAACACTAACCCACCCTCACTTGCACCCTCACACACACATCACTCACCACCACCACCCATCACCATGCCCCCAAAGAAGAATCCAAAGTTCACAGATAGTGAGTTAGAAGTGCTGGTAGACGAGATCATCAGAGTAGAGCCACATTTGTTTGGTATATTGGTCCAAAGGACCCCCATGTCACAGAAAACAAAGATGTGGGCGAGGATTGTGGACAAGGTGAATGCACAAGCACCAACAAGGCGCACAAAGGACGATATCCAGAACAGGTGGTATGACGTGCGCAGGAGGGTCAAGAAACTCATCGAGAAAGATCACGCCTTGAGTCAGTGCACCGGTGGTGGCCCTCCTGCCAAACCAGTCTACTTCAGGACCCGGGAGGAGAAGGTGCGGGACATCCTACCACCAGAGAGCGTCCATGGTCTAACAGACATTCCAGAGCCTGGTGAGTACACAAACAACGTACTCAATATTGTGTGGCAAGGGGACAGTGAAACCATGCACCGCAAGCAAAGCCACAGTAACCAATAGATAATCATCCCAAGATGTGTATGCTAGTCAGACAAACACAATACCTGCCATCTCATAGGGACTTGGAACTGTGTCATGACATGTACCAACCTACAAACAAATAGAGCATCGCAGTGGCACAAAGCCAAATAAACACTGCCAGACAGTTTGTCACCACAAACATACTACCTCACAGTGCAGCTGACTGACAGGAAGGAATAGTGGGGATGCAGGTGAAGTGAGTGTATCCAAAAGCTCGATGGGGTTTGTAGTCACAGATAATGCTCCCCCTCAAAATTGGCCCAGCAAGACCACCCTGAAACATGCCCACATCACAGTGAGTGGAAAATGACTGACAAGATAGCTGACACTGGGTAATGCTGTGGGGAGCACAAGGCCCTGGTAGGGGTTATGTGCAAATCAGAAGTAGGACACCACTGACTGACATCCTGAAAGACAACTTGCACGCCCTCCAATGGAAGCACGTTTCATGGTGGGATGTCTGGCCGAGTGGGAAGGAGGACTGACAGCTCTGACCATACTTACCAGCATGTGGAGACACACACCCCCCTCAACACAAACTCCACACAACTAACCGGGTACAATGCATTGACCCACACCTCAGTGAAATATCAGCAAAAGATACCCCGTACTGGGTGCTGCTGTGTAAAGCACAGGGGCTCTCTTTGGACTTGTAGCCAAACACCAGAATTTCACAGTCAGCCATCTTGCCATTGCTGTCACACTCCCTCACAGGGAAGCAGAGTCAAGAGGAAGGAAGTATGGGCATGCTGGGAAGGGGGGTGTAGCCAGAAGCATGATGGGAGTCGCAGTCACAGACAATCCCCACCCACCCACATGGCCCAGCAAGCTCACACTGAACCATGCTCGCCTCACAGGGAGTGGGAAGGGACTGACAAGATGTCTGACACTGGGCTCTGTTGTGGGGAGCACAAGGCCATGCTGGGAACTGGGCAACAACAAACACCGGGACTTCACAGTCAGCCATCTTGCCATTGCTGTCACACCCCCTCACAGGCAAGCAGAGTCAAGAGGGAGGAAGTATGGGAATGCTTTGAAGGGGGGTGTAGCCAAGAGCATGATGGGTATCACATGTCTGCAAGACATACCACCAGAGCATTGATCAAGTGGAAATGTTTCCTGTTCCGGTATGCCTGCTCATGTGCCTGTGGTGGTATCAGGGCCACATGTGTACCATCAATAGATCCGATGACGTTCGGCATCCTCCCCAGTGTATAAAAGGCATCCTTTATTTTAGGGAGTTCAGCTGGGCTAGGGAACTTGATGTACAGGTCAAGGAAATGCAACATCCCCTCCAAAACATCGCGTAGCACACGGCTAAACATAGTTTGCGACATCCCACCTGCTGTAGCCACAGTGTACTGAAAGGTACCAGTAGCAAAGAAGTGCAGAGCTGCCATCACCTTCACCTCTGGGGTCAGTGCTGTAGGGTATGTCCGGTCAGGTAGCAGATGTGGCGCCAACTGCTCCGCCAACTCCTCAATCAGTGGCCCGGTGAAGCGGTACCGTCGGATGCAGTCGCGTTCCTGCATGGTTTCAAGGTCTGGGAACGGTCGATGGACAGCTGGTGCCCTGCAGAACAGAGATGCACAAAGGAAGATTGTCGGTTCATCCATCCATGTGGCCATGACCAGGCTCAATATCACATGATACATAATGACATTACACAATGTACTGAGGTGTGTGCTGTTGGGCATGGACACATATGTCACCTACATGCCCATCACCTCACATCTCAATTCCACATGTCCACATAAGTCACATGTAGTGCAATGGCCAATTATTGGGCTGCGTCACCCTACCTATGTACTGCTGTAACGTTACAAACACACACCACAGTGACAAGTGAGGCCTGATGTCTCCCAGGCATCACAGATCTTTGCCATGCAGATACCCAGGGTCCCTGTATTGCCACATCGACACTGGCATGACATGGAATATCACGTACACGCCACAAGGCAAGAGTGAGTCCCACAGGTAGTGGCCACTGTTGTCTCTGCAGGCCCTACATGTACGTCTCTTAGACACACACACACACCATCAAGGTTGCTGCACATACCACATGGATGTGGCGACGGTCTCCCATTGGGTACATTTGATCATCCACATGTGAGACACAACATGCACACAGACTGTGGGTGCACATCAGAATTGTGGCTACAGGTCTCACTGTGACGTACATGCTATCAACCCCAGGACTCAGGGTGTATGTAACATGTCATAAACATATCCAACCTACAACTGTGTCCATGACTCATGCCCATTACTGTACAGTTGCACATCACAGTGGTAATGTGCACAACACACAAAGGATTATGCCCCCATGAACACGTGCACAGCCTGGGAGTGGCTGAACAAAAGTGCCACACAACAAACCAAATGTAGCCCCCCCCCCCCCCCCAACACACAGGGAATGCAGCCTTACAAGCCATGGGACACTGTGTGGCCAATGCTGTAGTGTGGTAGGTGTGCACATGTGTCCCTGGCAAGTAATTGTGTGTTGAAGCCGTCAAATAGTCACACCAATGTGCTCCGACGCGGGTGACAATGCGTACGCATTGCACGGTTCATGACCGAGCCGTGCGTACGCTTTGCCATTGAATGCAATGAGCTCCAACACGGATGACAATGCGTACGCATTGTACGGTTCATGGCCGAGCCGTGCATATGCTTTGCCATTGACTGCAATGAGCTTCGACGCGGGTGACAATGCGTACGCATTGCACGGTTCATGACCGATCCGTGCGTACGCTTTGCCATTGACTGCAATGAGCTCCGACGCGGGTGACAATGCGTACGCATTGCATGGTTCATGACCGAGCCGTGCGTACGCTTTGCCATTGACTGCAATGAGCTCGGACGCGGGTGAATATCATGCATGCGCGTCGGGCAGGCATGTTCCTAGACAGGCGTACACCATGGCCATTGAATCGTATGGAGACGGGTGCATGTGTATTTTCAAAATACGTGTTGTACAGTCAGTTGACCGAGCCGGGCGCACCCATTGGCTCTGCACTGTCATGGAGACAGATGCGGATTCAAAACTTGTACGAGTTGTGCGCTGGAAATTCACTTGGATGCCTACAACAATGTTGCAATTCCTAGGGTTTTATGAAGGTGAAGATTTGAACGATGCGGAAGACGTGTACGAGTCGTACATTTCCATGGATTGGCCAGATTCATAGAATGCAACTGTGTTGGACCTATCACTGGGGACACATGGCACAGAGTCTGCCTCTGCAGCACAGATATAAGGCTGGATGGACCCCAGGGAGCTCACTTGCCTGCACTACATGCTACTGGACCACATCCCTGCTACCAATGCTGCTGTCTCTGCATCCTCTGGCTCCTGCTATGGCACGTACTCTGTAGAGGGCCCCAGGCTTCACTGAGGAGGAGAACCAGGCCTTGCTGGACAGGCTCCTTCCACAGTACAGCAAGCTGTATGGGAAACCAGGGGAGCAGGTGAGTGTGCAGTCCACTGCCTTCCTAACTATGCATGTTGTCTGACTAGCAGTGTGTACACCAGTGGCAAGCATTCTCACTGAGTAACTTCATCCACCAAAGTGTGTAGGTACATGTAATAAACAGGTGTTCTGCAGCTAAAGTGCATTTGTGCAAGCTTAAACTTCCCAGGCATTGTTAACATGTCAGACATGCAGGTTATTTGTCCTTTTCCATGGGTGCACTACCTGTGTCACTCATTTCCCTTTGTGATGATGACGTATATCCAAATGTGAGCAGCACAAATATGGGGCATGTGTGTTAATGGACTTTTAACTTTGTCATCCTCACAGGTTGATGCCCACCAGAAGCAGGAGATATGGCTGACCATTGCCCGGGCAGTTCATTCGGTGGGGGTCTACAAGCGCCGGATCCGCAACTGCCAGAAGAGGTGGCAGGACCTTCGGGGCTGGACCCAGAGGATCGCAAGAGCACCCTACCTGTCCCAAGCACACACACACCTGCACATTCTCACATAGCCACAGACACAGGCAGCACACAAACACACAAACCAAGGTCTAGACATGCACACAATCAAGCTCAGGGGACTGATACCACACTCACAGGGGATGGTTTGCAGACACACAAACAGTCATCCACAACCACTCCGCAGTCCTCCGATACCTCTCCCTCCCAGCACCCTTCCCTTGCCTCACCTGCAACCCCATCTCCACAGAAGCTCTTCCTCTGTGACCTTGGCCTCTTCCCCACCAACCCAGCAGATCCAGATTACAAGGGGAAGAGGAAGTCCCCAAACACAGAGGGGAGTGCCCCTCACACCCGGACACACTCCCCCAGGCGCAGTCAGACCATGTCCCCCCCTCTGTCCTGCCGACCTCACCTGCACCCCATTCCGCTCCCATGGAGTTAGGCACTGCAGTGGAGTCCACGACCACCCGTCTGACTTGGGCACTGCAGTGGGGACCCAAGTCACTCCATCTGACCTGCCCACTGAAGTTGTGCTGGCACCCACACCATCTGACTTGTGCCCCACAGTTGTGACTGCACCCACCACTTCAGTCAGCTCCACTGCAGTTGCCAGTGACTCTCCTGCAACCACCACCCCTTCACTACCTCCTTCTGCTGCGCCCTGATCCTGTTCCTGCCGTGCCTGGCCTACCCCCATGTATGCCCCTCCGAGGGGATGTCCCCTGTCCTTAGCAGTGCAGGCAAGCAACGTGTGACAGTTGTCACTCAAGTTCACTCCTTGTCATTTGATAATGGACTGGCCATTGGCCTTTGTTTTGAACGGACGTTTAAATTTTCATCTGCTGAATAAAGCTTTTTTCTTTCTCCTTGTGAATTTGATTTAGCTGTACATTATGTTGATGATGTTTAGCATGACCTTGCAGTTGTAATGCTGGATTTCAAATGTAGAATACTGAGGTGTTGATGTGAGGTACTCCATGTGGTCCATGAGATATGTATCCTATTCTGGTCATTATCCATATCATCCTTTGCAGCTAAATGGGTGTGTCATGATTAACAATTTGTGGACATCTCTGTAAACATTTCATTTGCATGGTCACATCTGTGGCTTGCACACATGCACATATGATGTGCTTCTCATTGTCCAATTTGTCTATTTCCCTGACTGTGGGCGCATCTCCACTGGACATGTAAGTGTGGGCATCATTGGTGTAGGAGCAACTGGGTCCTCTGTGCAACTTGCTCGACATATGTATTGAGTATGTGCAGATGACTTAAGGGAGACTCCCGTACCCAGGCTGTTGTGACCAGAGCCTTCATTGTGTGGTAACTGATGGCTGACTGACCAAGTGTTCTGCTGACATGACTGAGACCTACTGAGACTATGTTTGGCACAGCTGAGCTTCCACAGGAGTTGAGTCCCCTCAAGTAAGTGTGTTGTTCCGTGACATTGCCTGGGCCCATGTTGTGTGTTGTGTGGGCATGTCTGTGTGTGTCCACATCCCTTTTCATACACAGGCAGTGTTCCCTTGATATGTTCCTGTTGTTGATGCTTGCTGAGTGGTACTGTGATCATCCCACAACTTTGCCATGTGCTACCAGATGTGTGGGTGCATGACACACTACTGTTAATTGGTGTTTCATCATTGGGATGTATGTGCAGATGACTTAAGGGAGACTCCCGTACCCAGGCTGTTGTGACCAGAGCCTTCATTGTGTGGTAACTGATGGCTGACTGACCAAGTGTTCTGCTGACATGACTGAGACCTACTGAGACTATGTTTGGCACAGCTGAGCTTCCATAGGAGTTGAGTCCCCTCAAGTAAGTGTGTTGTTCCGTGACATTGCCTGGGCCCATGTTGTGTGTTGTGTGGGCATGTCTGTGTGTGTCCACATCCCTTTTCATACACAGGCAGTGTTCCCTTGATATGTTCCTGTTGTTGATGCTTGCTGAGTGGTACTGTGGTCATCCCACAACTTTGCCATGTGCTACCAGATGTGTGGGTGCATGACACACTACTGTTAATTGGTGTTTCATCATTGGGATTTGTCTGTTCTGAGTGGTGATGATGTGGTCAGACGCAGATGGGACACAGTCAGGGGTCCCCAAGGCACTTGTTTGTTCGCAATATCATGTACTTGTCCCTAGGTGGTACCTTTCAGTGATAGAGACATGTGTATGTGTGTGTGAGTGATCCCACTTGTCCGGTTCAGGGCTGCAATGTTTGCAGGTGTCAGCATGTGTGCCTTGTGGTTCTCCTTGGCTTCTGCATTGTCCTGGGACTGTGGCAGGTATTCGGAAGGTTACGTGAGCTTTGACGTCATGGCCATGTACCACATACTGTGCAGTATGTCTGTCATTCACCGGGGTTGTGAACTGTCCTTGTGTGATGAGTCTGTGCACCTTAGTTCCTCCCAACATTACTGTGTTTGTCATGGGTGCATGTGCAATGTCACCTGTCCATGTGGGCTTCACAGATGCACATTGGTGCAGTTCAGGGTGTGTGGTGTTGAGGGTGGACTGATGTAAATGTTTGCATGGATGGGCCCCTAGCTCCCGTTTGTCCATGGATGACGAGCCATGCTGAGTGATTTGTGTTTGTGTAGGTGTGATGTACGTTTGTGGCACAGGACACATGTCTGGGTTTCCTAGTTTAAACAACATCTACCTTTGTCAGCACAGTGGACGTGTCATGCATGCTTGTGTCACCCCAATGTCTGGTCCCTGGGGGTAGTGCTGTTGTGTGTCAGTCTCTTGCTGTTTTAGTTGCTGTTCATTCCAGCTTGTGTCACATGTGTCTGTTGTGCTCCCTCTCATCTCACAATGCCTGATTGCCCACTAAGGGGGGACCATTGATGGTTTACTTTTGTATGGCACTGTGTCCACATCTGTTTCAGTGTGGTTCAGCCCCCCTCATGTGTTGTGTAGTTGCTTGGGGATACTGAGACACACACACGCATATGTTGTGTCAGATGTGCAGTGTGAGGTTGCCTGTTTGTGTTTCTGCATCTGCACCAGTGCATTGGTATTGCTTTTGTGGGCCATTGTCTGGATGTTGTTTTTGTGATTTACCCTGCTGTCCCTGTGAGTCATATCACATCATTCTGCACATTCATCCTGGTTGTTGGGTCCCATTGCTGGCATGGAATGGGAGTTTGTGACCTGACACCTACAGTCTACACAGGTTGTTTTGATTTGTGTGTCTATGTTTGAGATGTGTGTATGCTTTGTGATGGTCACTTCTGCTTTTGTGTCATTGTACACTGTATGCATTGTCAGCCCCCATGGGTGGTGCTTGTCTGCACATGGCCGAGAGTATGTTAGGTATTCACAGCACTGTTAGCCTCACCACATCTCTGTGGGTATGGGACACAACCACTACTTTGCCCCAAAAGTGTTTCATGTGTTGGGACCAGGAATCATACATGCTGTTTGGCATTTGCAGCTTTGACCATGATGACACTTACCTTTTGGTCACTGTGATGAGGTGTTTTTCGACCCCATCACCACAATGCTCAACATTTGCTGCAGTTTGGAACCACACACTTAACTTTTGTTCTACACAGTGAGGGGGTGTTATTTTTACATTGACACAGTGCTAGTGATGCTTGCCTTGTGTAGGCCACACTCAGTTTTTGGCCACACACGTGATGGTAGTTACATTGTATGTTCGAAGTCAATCACTGTTGTGGGCATTTGTCACAGACTACACACTGTTGTCATGATGTTAGGGGGGATGTATTTTGCTGACATCCCTAATGTTGGTGTATGATGGATGTGTGGCACATCACCCATCCTATGAGTGGGGGTGGCAGGAGTGCTGGGTAACAGGTCCCCTATGGGTGGGGGTGGCAGTAGTGATGGGCAACATGAGCCCTATGAGTGGGGGTGGCAGTAGTGATGAGCAACGGGTCCCCTATGAGTGGGGGTGGCAGCGGTGATGGGCAAAAGGTCCCCTATGGGTGGGGGTAGCAGGGGTGATGGGCAACAGGTCCCCTATGAGTGGGGGTGGCAGTTGTGATGGGCAACAGGTCCCCTATGGGTGGAGGTGGCAGTAGTGATGGGCAACAGGTCCCCTATGAGTGGGGGTGGCAGGGGTGATGGGCAACAGGTCCCCTATGGGTGGGGTGGCAGTAGTGCTGGGCAACAGGTCCCCTATGAGTGGGGGTGGCAGGGGTGATGAGCAACATAAGCCCTATGGGTGGGGGTGGCAGTAGTGATGTGCAACAGGTCTATGGGTGTGGGTGGCAAGGGTGATGGGCATCATAAACCCTATGGGTGGGGGTGGCAGTAGTGATGGGCAACATAAGCCCTATGGGTGGGGGTGGCAGTAGTGATGGGCAACAGGTCCCCTATGGGTGGGGGTGGCAGGGGTGATGTGCAACATAGGCCCTATGGCTGGGGGTGGCAGTAGTGATGGGCAACAGGTCCCCTATGAGTGGGGGTGGCAGGGGTGATGGGCAACATAAACCCTATGGGTGGGGGTGGCAGTAGTGATGGGCAATATAAGCCCTATGGGTGGGGGTGGCAGTAGTGATGGGCAACAGGTCCCCTATGGGTGGGGGTGGCAGTAGTGATGGGCAACATAAGCCCTATGGGTGGGGGTGGCAGTAGTGATGGGCCACAGGTCTGCTATGGGTGGGGGTGGCAGTAGTTATGGGCAACATAGGCCCTATGGGTGGGGGTGGCAGTAGTGATGGGCAACATAAGCCCTATGGGTGGGGGTGGCAGGAGTGCTGGGCAACATAAGTCCTATGAGTGGGGGTGGCAGGAGTGCTGGGCAACAGGTCCCCTATGGGTGGGGGTGGCAGTAGTGCTGGGCAACATAAGCCCTATGAGTGGGGGTGGCAGTAGTGATGGGCAACATAAGCCCTATGGGTGGGAGTGGCAGTAGTGATGGTCAACATGAGCCCTATGGGTGGGGGTGGTAGTGGTGCTGGCCATACAACCCCTATGGTGGCCTGTTGTTAGTGGCCAGGATGTGGATCCCCTGTGTGTGTGTGCCATTTTGCAGGTACGTGTGGTTTGTTTGTGTGGTAGGTGTCTGACTTACCGTCTGCGCCGTCCGCGTCTGTTCCTGATCCGGTCATAGATGTAGAGTACTGGTATGACCTGCGCGATGGGATTCATGATGTGTTTGTCTCGTACACGCTGCTTGTTGCTCCGTCTCGTACCCGTTGCAAGCTGGTCCGTCTCGTAGCCGTGGATTGAGTTGTGGCGCGAATCGTAGCTGATATGCTTCTTTTCCGGATACTGTGACGTGCCGTACGTGGCGACCCGTCCGGCGCGTAGGAAGTACGCATCGTACTTGTCAGGGCGGAAACTGCTATAGATACTGCTTCCGGGCGACTCGGTTCGGCGTTAGGAGTTACGGCTCGGACGAAGAATGGAGTTTGAGTCAGCCTACATGTCGGTCGGGTTTTTGGCAGTTATACCCATCGTACTTCATCAACAGGACGGACCGGCTCCGGGTACAGGTCGGTCGCACAGTAATGCTACGGACAGCTCTCAGAGAGCTGTCCGACCGGGATCGGAATCAACCCCTAAGAAGTACATTACTCTACTCCAGCTTTGTTGGCCACAAACCAATATACTTGGATCTGAACATCTTGCCATGTTTTATTATTTTTGTTTAGCTTTTGTTCTGTCCAGTAAGCCCATTTGCAACTAATGTCCTCATGATAGTCCAATGTATTGTGCGTCATGGCGATTGGGCTACTTTAGTGCAGTTTGGACTATAAATCCTACTAAACAAAAATCTTTTTCCTCACTGGTAATGAAGTTTTCCTGTTTCATGTTTTCACACTTATCTCAATACATATGCTACAGTCTGCTTGAGTTCGCTAAGCAACTGTAAAGCATCCCTGGCCTCACATTGTCTACTAAGATGGAAAAAGCTGGAATCAACCATTTCAATATCATATACTTTCCTAATTTCTCCAAATCTTAAGCAAAAGGATTTAAACACAGTACCCTGAAAGATTTTTCAGAAACACTATTTGTTGATCAATACTAAGCCTGGCTGGAGTTAGCGAAGTTCTGACAAAAAAACTCCACCAAGCTACACGGAGTTCCACGAGCTGCGGAGTGGGTTACCTTGCGCCGTTCGCATAGATTTTTTGTGCCGGGTGTTTGACCTGCGGTGTAAAATCAGCACGAATGACATCTCGCACAGTGCAAGAGAGCACTGCTTATTTCAGCTACTCGAGTAGAAATTCTACTCGAGTGGCAGCATCCTCTACGCGAATGGAAGGTTTATCAACGCGAGCAGTAGCAACCATCTGTGTCCGCCCGCATTGAGAAATCTCGCAGGGAAGTAGTCTAGCATTGGATTTTCCTCGCTCGTAATCGCCAACTTACCATTGGCGATCGCGAGCGAGAAAATAACTCAGCGGAGAGGAGTTTTTCAGAACTTTGTGAGCTCCGCGGGGCATGGAGTGCAAAAAACTCTGCAAACATCTGGAACGGAGCAAAGTTGACCACCTAGGCTTAATCAATACCACAGCATCCAATATGGAAAGCTTAAACAAGACCTTGTCTTCTTCAAATGTAACACTACATCCTGGTTCAACATCTTCAACGACAAACTCAACATTACATTGTCTACTACCATTCCCAATGGCGGCAAGCTCCAAATCTCCCCCACCACTATTCAAGGGAAGCACCACTATCTCCATCTAAAGTAATGGTAAGATCCTATTTCAGTCCACAGAATTGCACTTCACACTGTTTGGCGACATCTTCCCAGCCCTCCTCAATGTCCTACTGCAAACCTACTCTAACACAAAATCCAACACTTCATCTAACTCCACACAACCCCCACCCAAGCTCCCCTCCAATCTACAACCAATGGTCTTCTAATCTATCCTTAACAGGGTACCCTTCCCCGTCCAACCATACCTCCCAATGTTCACTATACCACCCCAAAAATACCCCCATCCTGTACTCCCGCCTCACAACCTGTGACAACTAGCTACCCCCAAACTGGCATAACCCAATCCTGCCAGATCACACACAGACTAGCCCATCCTACCATACCACACCTTCTCATGCCATTCAACACTCCTACTCACCTTCCATTCACATACACAGAACAACCCTCCTGCACAATGAAAACCCTCCAGCCACACCCCCACTCACTTCCCACACTCATCACTGGCCCTCCGTGGGCTAGTCCTGTTTCCTCATCAACATCATCACACCCCTCATCCACACTAGCTACAATCCCTCTATTGCGTCACCTCATCTGATGGCTCCAGACCTCAACACCTCTCCTCCCCACTACTCATCCTATTACTGCACAATAACTCGCCTCCCTATCTGAACCACACAATTTACCTCACAACTAGGTGCTCTGCCTCCTTGCATTCGACATAGCCCCTCCCATTAAAAACCTCTCCCACATCCTCAGTCTCCCGAAGCTAACACTCCCTCAGCCCTCTCATCATACCCCTCTCCCCCGTCCCAGTCCCTGTCTCCCTAAACCCTTCACCTAGAGCACAAACTGGATCTCTCAGCGTGATGAGACTGTATCCTGACTAAACACCAGACCATCATCTCTCCAAGACTATCTTCCCCAAGCCCAAGACATACTATCCTTGCTCAATACTTAGGAATAGTCAGTTACTTCATACCATAAGGTTCACACCCACTCTCTCCCAAGCTGACATTGACATACTTCTTACAAGCTACAGCACACAGCTACCCTCAATCTTCTCCAATTCCTTTCCTCCCACCACCACCAACTTATCCCTAGACAACTTCAGCCACAATAGTATCTCCCTTACTCGACGCAAACACAAGTCTCATCCAAAGTTGACGCTTGCTATTAGGAACAATATCCCTATAATAATCAAATCCCCTGACACCACTCACACCAAATCCATTACCTCTTCCCTATGCGCCATGCTTCACAACTGTAGATTTGCTATAAAGCACAAACTGAAGATCTACAAAACCATCTTTAAATAGAATCTTGACCTCTTAATTTTAACAGAGACATGATTCAACAACACATACCATATCACCTTTGATCTTCGACTTCCTACAAACTACTCCATCATCAGAAAGAACCCAGTAGGAAGAGTGGAGACAATATCACAGTCATCTACACAGATTCACTGCAATGTAAGGGATTCCAATTGGCCCTTTCACCATGTCTCAGTGCCCCACTCAAGACCTGGGTGCTCAACACAACTCTCCCTTCAGAATAAATGTTTACCACACACCATTTACTAACACAGCCTTAGTCAAGGAATGCACTGACCTCATAACTGACCAAACACCAGGAGTGACAAGTGATCTCACTGTGGTATCACCCAAGACTATAGAGTGAACCACTTTTCTACCACTCTCTTCGATAAAAATGTGACCCAACATAACCTCAAGACAATACAAGCTAAAGGCTCTAGACCTAATAATCACTATACCTAATAATCTACAAAGATGACATGCTCTCAGTGAATGATCCAATCCCAGTAGACTGGTCCGATCACTACCTCATTCCCTTGACCCTACAACTCTCTCACACCATGTGAACAACGCTACCTCCCACAGCTGTGCATGGCTCTCTGATGTGCTTGGCATTCAGGGGCGGCTCCTCCGTTTGAGCCGAGGAGTGTCGCCCCACTTAAATGTCCCCCAAAGTCCCAGAGAAGAAAAATAAAATGGTAATTCATTACCATTTTATTTTTCATCATCTTATTCTGAAACCAAGTGTTAGGGGGGGACAGGGTCTGCTGAGTGGCAGCAGGAAGGAGTAGTGGGTAGAGAGCTGCCTGTGCACTGTTTAAAGTGTGCATACTTCTTTGGCCAGCTGCATTGCGACCGCCAGCCAGACATGTGCACATTAAACCTCTCAACCCGGATGTCGTTGACAGCTGGGTTGACAGCACGAGCTGGCCTCCGGCATGCTGGCATAGTGCCGAGAGTGGCCACTCCCTCCAATCAGGGCGCTTTTCTCATGCTGGTTAACAGCATGTGAGCAGCATCCAGATTAGTCAAGGGAGTTTAGTGGTGCCGACACTGCAGTCAACTGAAGAAGAGGTCCAGAACGAAGGACCTGTTCAGCAAGTATTTAATTTTATTTGCACGCCTGCCCACCTTCCTCTCCCCGTAGATGCCGTCCGCAGCCAATGGCATTGAAGTTCCACTGCAAAGTAAAAAGAAACATCCTAAACCATGAGCACCATGGTGCAACAAGTCCCTTTATGAAGATAGGAAACCTTAAGGATCTCACAAAAGAAATGGAGACGGCTGCCCTCCACCACCAACCTCATCTGCCTCAGAAATGTTAGGTCCTAATACAAAAAAATACATCTTCTGGGAGAATTGCAACCACTTTAGGTCCCTGCTGGGCTCAGCTAAGAACTGACCAAAGCAACGGTTTGATCTGGTCAGAACTGCCAGCACCACCTCCATGCTCACATCCTGAAAATGTGAAGACCCACCATCAAAGGCAGAGAAGTTTCTACAGTTCTTCGACTCAAAACTTTGTCGGCAAACATGCCATGATGTCTACCCTAGCTCTATGCCAGCATTCAAATTCAAAGAATCTTGGCAACTATTTCATTCTGATACAGGGGAAGGCTTACTCAAGATTATCATACAAATAGACCTTCACATCACTTTAAAGATCCAATCCCTGGTGACATTGCAAAAGACCTCTATACTCACATGCTTCCTCAATGGACAAAACTGGTGAATCTCTCTCTCAGCCAAAGAACATTTCCTGACTGCCTCAAAACTGAACAAGTAAACCCTGTCTTTTAAAGAAAACCCTCTGCAGACATCAATGACCTCAAAATCTTTTGCCAGATCTCTAACTTACCTTTTGTCTCAAAAATCATTGATAGAGGTGTAGCAGAGCAACTTACCCAAACACATCAAAACGACTGACCTCCTAGACAAATCACAATCACAATCAGTTTGAATCACAAAGTCAGTACAGAAACTGCTCTACTACAGGTGGTCAACGAAGCTCTTCCATTTCAAGACACAAACAACCCTGGTCTCCTGATTCTACTGGACCTGTCATCAGCCTTTGACACAGTCAACCACCACACACTCCTAGACACACAGAAAAATCAGATGGGCATTGATGATGGCATGCTCTTGAAATAGTTTGCTTCATTCCTCATGGGCAGGTCGCTGTGAGTACAATTGAAGGCCATCTCTCTTTATCAATTGCGGTGGCCCAAGGAGTACCCAAGGGTCCATCTGTGCTCCAACCCTATTCAACCTATACATCAAGCCACTCTGAGTCCTTCTTAAGAAGTCAGGGATCTTCTATCTCCAACGCAGATGTCATACAGCTGTATCTAAAGGCCTCGTCACTCGCTGCTACCCTGAACTCGGTTCACACCTGGATGACCTCTCATAACCTACAGCTGAACCCTTCCAAATCGTAATTTCTCCTTAGCTCCCTAATCGAAATCAACACCTCTGCTGCAATCCTGGATGGATGCACACAACATCTTCAACAGTAAACCCACCATTGTTGACAGTACCAAGTATCTGGGAGTCATCCTAGACAAAAGGCTCAATCTACATTCTCAAATCAGCACCATGAGGGCGGCATATATACATTGTGGGTGCCCCAAAAAGTGGGAGCTAGTGTTGGGAACGTGGAACGTATACAGAGGAAACATTTGCACTCCACCTCAGGTCGAGTTTGAAATAGACTCAAACTAACAAGGTGGGTGGAGAACCAGGTCGGATGTTCTCATAATATCACTGTATTAACTATAGAACCTTTATGGAGGAATCGATGTAACGTGAAGCGTGCTTTATATAATAAGACTTTAATCTGTAACCGTGTTATTGCAAATTTAACCTGTAACTAATAAAAAGAATAAAAATAAAAATCAGCACCATGGCCAAAAACACTTGCTACCAACTACATCGTCTGTCGGGGATCCACTGCTACAGCTCAGAACAAGATATTACATTTCTTGCTCATACACTAGTGTTCTCCAGAATAAACTATTGTAAATCTCCCCTGATTGGTCTCCCCAAAACCCATCTCACCCCCCTAAACGTGATTCTACTCTAGGCAGCACGGTTCGTCTACAAAGCCAAAAGAAACAAACACATTACCCACATGCTGATCACTCTCCAATGGTTGCCAATTGAAGTAAGGGTTATCTGCAAGACTGCCTGTATCACCCATAAAGCCCTGCAGACATCCACTCCCTGTTACCTTGCGGGCAAATTCAAGCTATCAGGCAGCTCCAGACCATCGCAGAACATGAAAGCAATGCTCCTCTAACCCCCCATCCTGTAAAAGGCAACGTCAGATGGCACAATCCTTTTCAGTAAGTGCAACTAGAACCAGGTATTCACAGCCTCCAAATCTGAGCAAAACTAACTCATTGACAACTTTCAAAATGGGCCTGAAAGCCCTTCTCTTCCAATGGTATTTAAGCTAAAACACTGTAATCAACTCTTGGCACAGACCTCTATTCTACCTCAAACTTTGAAAGGCTTTATACTAAGTCAATCTTTTTACAGACATGCATACCTTTTGTACACTCTGTATACTACCTCAACCTTCTTGTGGCTTTTGCACATTCTATTTTATGTAATGATCTTCCTGTTGTATTTCCAACCTTCTAATTACTTTTAGCTCTGCTGTCTATCTTAAACCATCTGTAACTTTGATGTAACAAAATATTTCACCTGTCCACACATATATCCATCCGCCTTTGTGCATGTGTGGTTGCGTGTGTGTTGTCTTTGGCTGTTTCTTAGTTTGCATTCCACAGAAAAAGTCATCATTTTCAGAAACACGCTTATTGCCTGCAATCTAAGTTATTGTACAAGCGGGTTTTTGTTACAGTAATGGGGCATGACCAAATACCCTAGGAGTGATAGGAAAGACATGCAATAAAAGGTAAAGGGAAGAGTTAAGAAGTTCACCCATTCACCCACACTAATGTATTTGAACATCTTTACATCCACCTATAACTATGCACTGATTCATGCATTCGTCTATGCACAGGGATCAATTAGTTGAACTATGTATACATTCACCCATACCTATGCATTAATTCAGCCATCTACCAACAACTATGCATTCCCACAAAAATTCATCCATCCATGACTATGTACTCACATGGAATTATATGTGATTTGGTTGTATTTGTGTGGATGTATGGGCCTGCTTGTTTTATGTATGTTTGCCTTTGCATATGTGTGATGTTTTGTATTTGTAATGCTACATACATGTGTGGCTTCATGCCTTATTTATATGTTTGTAGGGGTATCTGTATGTATTTTGGCACTGGTGCCCCTATGCCAATTGTCATATGTATCTGCATGTGTCTTCAGTTTGCATACAACTGCTTCATAACTACTTTCTTACATGAGGATTCTGAAATTTGTAGATTACTTACCAGTAATCTTCATTACTCTTCGTCCTACTCTTCCTCGTCTCAGTCATTAATTATTAGGTGGAATCACCTTGGAGACTGGAAGAACACATACATATGCTGAGAGTTCGCGTCACACCTACCTGATTGAGCACCATAAATGGGAAGGTACTCCCAGCATCCTCTTCAACTGTACAAGCCAGCAGTGATTGGCGAACAGTGCAGGAGAGTGGGTGGACTCGGGTCAAAAGAGTGTGACAAGGTGCAAAAAGGTCACTGGTATGCCACCAAAACATTATCTATATGTCCCCTCTTCTCATCCCAGTCATTAATTAGGAAGCATCTCCAAGCCAGCAAGTGTGGCCAATGTACTAAAAACAGGCCCAGGCAGTTTCATACAGCAACGGAATATGCCAGTTTATCAGAGTGTAATTTCATCAAAATGGAACTGAGGACCAACAGTCATCAAAATAGTGTAGGCTTGTTGATCCAAATAGATGAACAGGAAAAGAGTACAACTTCATGATACCAAGTAAAAAAGGAAGCAATCTTATGAAGGCTGGAACGGTCTGGGTGAAAAAATAATTAAGGTTCTCTAATACACATCAGACAACCACATTCCCATGTATCACCACCTTACTGGTGAGAAATTCCAAGACTACAGAATCTAAAGGCTTAACAGGATGAGTCTGCAAAGCCTTGGGAACCTGAAGCAGACCAGAGGGAGATCCCAAGGAGTGGTGAAGTCAGAAATACACCACCAGAAAGATAAATAATTCATGAGAAAACCCCAAAGAAATGCCTTTAGTCAATTAGACAGACACCTTAATCCCAGCCAACAACTGACTCAAAACAAGAGAGAGCAAGAGGCAGAAAGTAGAGGGAAAGCATACAAGTAATTCAGAGGCCGTGGAATGGAAATGGCATCCTCTCCCCAGGTAGTGCGATCTAAGAACCAGCGGCAAAACCTTCACATTCTGTTGAGAGGCAAAATGGACCAGAGAAGGAGTACCAAACCTCATTTATATCTCAAGGAATCAAGTACTGAGAATTGGGAGAAAAGATGCAGAGGTGATGCATCAAAACTCTGTCATCTACTGAATAGGGACCCTCTTCAGAAACAAGAGATGAAAATCCACCCACCAATCTAGTAGGAAACTAGGGAGGACTAAGTCCTGAAACCAATTTCCGTACAGTTGGTTGACATATGTCATGGTGATTATATTGTCAAATCAAATCAAATTTATCTTTATTCGGTTTTCATAAAAATAAAACCATAAAAGTACAGTATAAAAACAGTAGTTAAAAAAGCAATTATTCCGAAATTCATTATATGAAAATAAAAATCAGCTGGCAAATTCAGTAATCTCATTTTTAGCACCGTAAACCACCAAGAGGGTCTCAATAAGCAGATAGAAAGATTAAAGGACATTCACCCATTTTGCACGTGTATTTTTTCAATATTTAAGAGCATTTCCTTTTATTAGATTATATTGTCTGATTAGATCATGTCAGCTTTCTCCAGAACAAGTAAATGCTGGCACTTGAGAGTCATGAATACTGCCACCAGTTCCCTTCAGTTTGAGGCTCACCGGCTCTCTAGAAAGGACTGCTATCTTTTGATGGAGCAGGACATCAGGGTGGTCCACAGGTTAGGAAACTATCAGTTGTTACCACCAGGGGGCAAGACTTTTGCAGAGGCATGAACAATACCAGATGACTTTGCTGAAACCACCATTGTGACTGAAAGGAAACCTACTGAATAACTACGACAACAAATTAAATGGAAGGTGCCACAGAAACAATGCCAAGTCTGCTGGAGAAACAGCTTTCCTAGGAATTACCACATCTGGTCCCCAATAAATGACAGCACCAACTGAGACTACAGATTAAACAGACACTCATGGGTAAGCATGCAGATATTAACAGCTACCAGGCACACCTCCTGCAAGGAACTAACATTAACCAGTCATCTGAAGACAGGAACAAAAACCAACTATGTCAATACATCCGCCAACAACTGAGATGCAGGCCCAAAAAAGAAAACCCTGAACTTGAAATTATAGCCCTGACCACAAAACAAGGATATTGCCTGTGATGTGGGGCTATTAGCATGTGCATGAAGGGATCAGAAGATCCATCGTCTCTATGAAGCATGCAAAGGATACACGGAGTTTGATCCTCTCAAGAGTCTCCGACTAGGAAGACAACTAAATATATGCTATTTAATCTGCTGGGTCTGACTGGGACCAGCATTATCTCATTTTTACACAACACCTAATGAAAACCCTTCTCCAGATCTATGCTCCTGGTGAGCATGTAAAGCCATTAAATTTGAATGACTGCCAATTCTACTAAAACATAAAAGAACTTCTTATGAAGCCCAATGCAATCTTCCTTGCACATCCAGGAGTCCCTACAGACCTTCACTAAAACAGTGCATACACCCAGCAACCTGCCAAGGTAGGCCAGGTCTCGTATAGTCAGAACCACTGATTCATCACTGGTAACACTGCACATTGGCACAGGAACTTGTACATAGCACATTTCACCATGCTTGGGAACCTAAGGAGCCTGCTGAATCCAAGACAGCTGAGGGAAAGAGGACATGTATGCCATGTAGGAGGAAGGCTGACCAGTGAGGTTTCCTGAAAGTGGAAACATGATCATTTTCTTTGAGTATCCAGTGGAACCTCTCTTCCAGTCCTTCCTTCAAAAAGTGTGTCCCTAAACGTTCATGCTTATTACCATAACTTTTTGGGCAATATCCATATGCCAATCACAAAGGAACATATGTCAAAATCTTTGAATGCACATTGAAGTACACAAGCAGCTGCTGCTGTGATGGAGCTCTTCTTTTAATTTGATTTTCCTTTTTTTCAGAGCACATGTATTTGTACTTGTATTTCAACAATGAATGACAGTATACACTTTGTGTTCTGAAGGTTTATTCTTGTCTACAGATTGAGAAATCAGATTATTTGGCACAATTTCCTACAATAAGCAGGAACTAGGAGCACAATTGTAGCAGTTTTCTAAGGTGGGGATTCCCTCAATGACTTTATGAATGTATATACCACCTGGGTGATTACTTCAAAGGGCTTTTCTCACTGAGTTGCGCATGCAATTTTTTAATGTTTCGTGAATCTGGGCAAATTATGATCTCATATATTATTAATTATAGTGTACTATAGTTTTGAAAGAATTATGACAAGATGTCTGAACACTGTTTGTACTTGTAAATGTTATGTGGATTTGACAATGCAAATTTGTGACAACATGCACCACACTATCTATTGGCGTAGGTGACAGTATCGCTTACCTACTTATGCAATTGGTTCCCTACAGATTCCTTTCTTATCTTTATATGTCAATTTACGGATGGTGTTACACTAATTGGTGTTTTACCACTTTGGTGATGGAAAATCACCTTATATATATATCGTTGAGAATAAATAGGTACCTACAATGTGCTTTCTATCCCTTAGGAAGTCTAGTTGACTGGGCCAGATGAAACACGCTGGCTAGAGGCACTTTGAAGAAACAAGAAATATATAAATAAATGAAGAACTCAGTCACAGTAGATTCTTGTGTTCTTTAGTATCCCTGGTTTACCCTACATTTTGGAGGTTGTCTGTGTGGCTGCTCTCATCTTGTAATTGCTCATTTAGGACTTAAAAGAGAACCCGTACACTTTCTGTGGAGTTTACGCTGACAATTCTCTTGTCACCTACAGAGGAAAAGTCAGATTTGCTACAACTGAAGAACCCTCTGCCTGGTTCACAACTTAGACACTGTTGAATAGCACATCAAGTGATGCTCCAAGACCTCCAGGAGTGCTGAAGATTCAGTACCCTGCCCAACAGCTTTGTAAAACACCTCAAAGTCATAGACCAAGATAAGTGCCAGAGTAAACTTTCTGCAACTCTATCAATATCCTCTAATTATCTCTGAGTCTTTCATGTCAGCGTCCTCTGCAATGGGATTTCTACTGTCCTGGCTTGCCAAAATCATGTCTACCAGTACCAGATCTAGGCAAACCTTGCCACTATTCACCAGATCTAATTGTGTTTCATGAAGCAAGGGAGATTGGGTATTTCATGATCCTGCCACTTCCAGGACAGCACATCTTTGAAATATAGGGGAATAGGTAAGCAAAGCGTAAACTTCTACTAGAACTGGTACAACAGGAAGAAGTACAAGTAACTAGGTTTCTCTGTGGAAGGGATGTCCATGTTGAGCCTGACACAGAATGCTTCTCTTTGCCCATATGCATTAGAAGACCCATTTAGAGTCAGTCCAACGAAGACTTGAAAAAACAGGAATGCCTTTCAATTTTTATGGCACCGAGAACAGTGTGGGGGTGTTGCACTCGGCGTATGTAGCTGCCTTTCCTGACTTGGTGGATCAACTGAAAAATTATTGACTGGGATAAGGAAGATTGGCATGGATATAATGTTTGAACTGTGCTACTTTTACCCACAGTTTGGAAGATATCTGCTGCTGAGATGCAAATAACGTGGATGACACTTTCTAGGACAAACATGAGAAAAAATTGGCTATGTTTTCAGGCACACTTTTTCCAATGTGTAGGTGGAACTGCTAATTTATGAGATGTTATTAGCCAAGGGTATAGAGAAGTCATTGTAAGTGAAGAACCTAGAGCAGAGAAGGAAACTTCTCCTTACTCCCATTTGCAACTCTTTTTTTACTGGCCTCGTTTTTAAGGACGTCATCACTGAGATTTAAACTGCATCACACATGCCATGAAAAGTTAACGATGAGTAATGGTAGACATATTTAAATCTCTTGCTCATAGCCCTGTAGTGTCCATATGCTATTTGTAATCAAGCTGTGCAACACACTGTCTTTTTTACTTTTCAGTATTTCAACACACGTTTCTTTACATACAAAATTAATAACAAGCATTTACAATGCAACGGTCTCGGCATTGTTAAAGTTAGAGCTATTGGCATTGCTCATGACATTATTTTTGTTTATGTTTTTGTTTTTAAAACATTTAAAGAAACGGCATTGTTATTTACAATGTCAATAGCTTAATCACTCTCAAATGCGAGACCTATTGCATTTGCACCCACACACAAAGACACCCACACACACACAGCCACCCACACACACACACAGCCACCCACAGAGCCACTCACATAGAGCAACCCACACACAAATAGAGCCACCTACACACACACACGCAGTTGCCCACTGACCTATTTACATTATGTGAATTTTGTGATCTGCAAGGTACATGTTCTTTGCTGCAGGCACATTAACCCTATGTGCTACCTTTCCAGTCAAAACTTCCACTAGACAAAACTCCGATCTCTCTCTAGGAAGAACATTAAACATCAATCATAAGTATACAGTTTTAGAAAAATACACTTAGTGATCCTCCTAGGTAATAAAGGCCACGCGAAAACAACTGAAACATTGTGCACAAGTCTGTTGTGAGAGACACTGCAATGTTTATTCTGCCAGAGGCAAAACATGCCTCTTGGATTTTACAAAAATATAGTAATATCGGAATGCGGACCACGAAGAATAAAGCCATACTATCATCTCCTGAGACTACCGGGTTTGTAACTGGCAAGTTCAGTTTTTGCTGAAGGCAAAGAAGTTGTATTTTGCTGCGAGAGAGGATGCAAGCACAAGTGTAAAAGTTGGGAGAGAGACATATCGATAACAAATTTCAGCAGCACTATTTATGAGATGACAGCTTAGCCGGCTCCAACCTCAGCAGGGCGTGGACCAGTACAAGTAAAATAGTTGGCTTTTAACCCAGCCGCTCACCCGTGGAATGGTACGCGGGTGACCCCAGGAGGTTGGGTGCATGTACAGGACCACAGGCACCCTCTCACCACCGCCCTGAAACCCTGCTCTGGCGCACAATGAACAAGCAAGCAATACCTTCCGCCATGATGGGTCCGGGCTGATCTCGCGAGAGCTGTGCGGGCAGCCTACAGCGCTCAGCGACAGGAAGAGCGGTTCTCGCGAGATGCGTGGATGGGTTGCAGTGTAAACTCGCATCCGGACCAGGGCTGCTATAGGTGGCACGAGTGCAACAACAGCTCCACGACACAAGCTAGTGAGTGCTCTTCGATTCAGGATTAAATATTTTTCAAACTGGAACATGAAATGTGCCAGACTCTTAAATGTGTATATTGCACCACCCGGAGGCCGAGTAGAAATTAGCATCTTATTTCCCACCTTATTAAGTAATGCTGACAGCATCTCATTCAGCCAATATGTTATTCGCAGGCTGACGTTTGCATGTTATTTGGCGAGCATCTTTTTCGCATTCAACATTCTAGAACAGCTTTCATGATCTAAATATTAATTAAATACAACTGCAGTTAACTGGACTTTGAATCAGGCAAGATGGCGCACTATTATAACGGTAAAAGGCCGCGTTAATAGAATAGGCATGGAAAAACCCGAAACATCACAAATTCCCTAAGCTAAGCCATGAACACCGCCGCCTTTCTCCGAGGTCAAGCAGAAATGCCTCGGAGAAACGCAGCTGCGTTTTCGGATTCGGGGGCGTGTTTTTCTTTCTCTCGCCATTGGCTGGAATGTTTACATTCCAGAGGACCGAAAGAATCGAAAAAACACGCCCCCGAATCCGAAAAAGACGGGGCTTGTTTGGAGAGACAAAGCTCTTCTCCAATGGCTGACCAGCATTTAAGAGGCCAGCCAATGGAGAAGAGGGAAAAAAGGGGCGGGTTAAAGCCCCACTCCTAAAACATTAAATCTCGCGAGCGAGACAGCGCAAGCGCAGCCTTCGCTAGCCGAGACCTAAAAAGGGGGCAGCAATGATACAAAAACCACCAGAACCTAGCTTGTTAACGAATTTCAGAAATATTATACAATTCACCCACTTATCTTTTCACGATTTACAGGATATCTATTGTTATAACTTGCAGGTATGTCAATGGCATTTGATAATCAATATAACCGGCATGGAACGGGCCTACAACCTCACTGTCTTAACATATGTATGGTTAAGAGCCATACAGGACAAAGGTAGATTGCTAGAATGGCCTGCTTCTGGCCACGTTCATCATTTCCCTTTTTATAGATCGTAAAATAAGATAATAGTTGAACTGCAAATCACGTAAAAATACATAGTTCATGTAACCCAATCCAAGCTGAGAAGTATCCAACTAAAATTATTCTCGCATAATTTAATTTAAATTCTGAAGCCTTAGGAATTGTTGTCCAGTACTCGTAAATCAATAAAATATCACCAGCGTAAACAAATATAAATTTGCCCTTAAACACTCCAAAGTCTATTGAAACTGTCCTACTATAAACAATACCCTGAAAACAACATTCCATGTTTAATCATTGATAACTATAGCATACCTAAGATTTTCTCTACCATCGAAATTACTGCTATAGGGGTTATCAGTAACTCCGGGGTAGGGGAAAATCTAGGCACCTACAAATAGGACACTCAAGGTCTCCTTAGAAATGAGGAATTACCACGGAATCAGTAATTCCAGGGTTGATTCCCCCAGTAATTCCCCGTTTTCTCTGCATGTCAGACTAAGCAGTTCTGTGTAAACACAGCATATCACATAATTGGGATGGGGCAGGAAACTACTGATAGCGGTATCATCAGAATTAAGAGACTACTTACAATAAGGACCATATTAGCAACTCGGTAACCTCTCTTGGAGCAAGGGAAGATGGACAAAGGTATCCCTAGCAGAAGGCACCAAATTGCTTTTGGCATCTGGAGATGACAAAGAGGCTATATTGGGAGCCTCCAGGGACAGCTTGTTTCTAATTGAGTTCAACCGCGCTAAAGGCTCTCTTATGGAGGCCACTAAAAGCTGGCGGCGATTTCTGATATTGTCTGCTTGGGTCCCGCATCAATGACCGCTAGGCTTTTACCAAGCTTGCCATTTTGCAATAAATTGTCATTGTATGTAATGGTGGCGAAAAACTACTTAAATGCTGGCTGAATTTATAAAGTAATTTGAGGGAAAGTTTAGAATACACAAGATTCTTATTGTCTCTGTTAGACTTGGCATCCTTGGCATGGTTTCCCCTGACATTTTGACTTCTGACCTCCTTTTTAGCTGACTTCATTTGTGTGGCTTATCCACAATTGGCTTATTTAATTTACTTATAAGTCCATAGTAAAGTGCATTACATGTGCCCAGCGCCTATAAATTAAATGCTACTAGTGGGCCCGCAGCACAGATTGTGCCACCCACTTCAGTAGTCCTTTAAACATGACTCCGTGCTGCCATTGAAGTAAGTAAGTAAAAAACTTGTAGTGCGCACGAAAGACGAGGTGTTTTGGTGCTGGGAGTATCGAGGGAACGAGTAAAGAATTGGGTGAAAAAGCTTCATTCTGTAAGGGAAATAGCCAGGTATTAAGCATTTTCTTACACAGGGGTCTGGTAGGTTGTAGCCTAATGATGACCCGCAGTTCATTCCAGAGCTTGGATGCTTGATAGGAACGGCTTATGCCTCCCATCGGGCATTTTGGAGACCTGGACTAGACCTTTATTGGCAGATCTAAGATTACGCCATGGGGTGTGCCAATGAAAATGTTTCTGTAGGTCCAATGACCCTCCACCATACAAAGTTTTATGCACCAGGCACAGCGCCTTGAATTCAATGCGCTGCTTGAACGGAAGCCAATGAAGCTCGCTAATGCTGCTCGAAATATGGCGGTATTTGGGAATATTGAGCAGCACTCGCGCTGCAACATTTTGCAGGGATTGAAGTTTTAGAAGTTGACATTTGTCTGTGCCCAGGCAAAGTGCATTACAGTAGTCAATTCGTGAGAGAATTGGATTAGGGGAATAAAGGGCAACATTTTGTGCAAAACCTTTAGCAGTAAAAAGCAAGATGAGGTCATAAGGTTGATCTGTCCTGCAGAGTTTAGTTGGTCATCAAACAGAAATCCTAAGTTCCTAGCTTTTACCGAGGGCTTCGGGTAGTTACCTCCTTCTGCCAGCCACCAAGATTTGCTCCAGAGTGGTGGCCCGTTCCCAAACTCCATGACCTCCCTTTTATCTGTGTTTAATTTGAGGTAGTTCTGATGCATCAATACGATAATGTGCCTCAGACAGCTATGAAATCTCCCAGCCACAGTTTTCACACTAGAAGAAATAGATATAACAATCTGAGTGTCGTCGGCATATGATACCAGCGAGAAACCGTGAGCCCTAGTCAGCTTGGCCAGAGGTGTAACATAGATGTTAAATAAGGTTGGTGAACTCCATGAGGGAGAACCTCTCTGATTTAAAATTGTCCCAACACACCCTCTGTTCCCTTGCAGTGAGGAACAAGGTGAGAAGGGTTAGGGCCGCCTCTTTAATTCCTATTGCCTTCCGCCGCTGTGTTATTACCAGATGATTAACAGTATCAAATGCTGCTGATATGTCAAGTCGGATTAGGATGGCTCTTCCCTCTCCTGTCCAGCTGTCTGCGTATTTCCTCTGTGGCCATGATTAAAGCTGACTCGGTGGAGTGCCAAGGTCTGAAGCCATGTTGGGTCGGATCTAGAATGTCATTGGCGTTGAGATATCCAGTTAGGTCTTGGTTGATTGATTTTTCTAGGATTTTGGCCGCAAGAGGTAAGCAGGATATATGCTGGTAGTTTTTAACCTTGGTAGGGTCGAGCAAGGTTTCTTTTTTGAAAGGGGATAATGCAGGCTTTCTTCCAGGAGGCGGAGAAGGTTTCTGAACTGATGACATTATTCAGAAGTGGGGCTAGTTGAGTGCTAATCTTATCCAAGGCCAGATGTATTATAGCGGGGGACATGGGTCTGTCAGGGACCCTGATTTCGTGGATAATAGCAGATCGTTCACTTTGTCCACTGTTAAAGATGTGAAACTAGTCAATTGGAAAGCAATGGTATCCGAGATAGAGTCCTCCGTCTGTGGTACAAGGGGGGTGATAGGGGCAGGGGCCTTCCCTGCAAGTTCGTCATAGACCGTTTGAACCTTGCTCGGAAAGAAGTTGGCCACTTTAACACAAAGAGCTTGATCTGGAGCAAATTGATTCTCCTGTTTTGGACCAAGCGGTGACAGTCTTAAAAAAGCTCTTTTGAAGAGTTTTTTGCCACCTCGATTTTGCTTGTAAAGTAATTCATTTTAGAGCTTTTAATGACTTTCTTGTATTCAGCTAGTGATAATTTGTAGGTAAGTTTACCCTGCTCTCTATAGTCTGCCCTCCATGCACGCTCTAAGTGTCTACACCAGCTGCGGTCCGTGTAGGTAAGAGCGGTCGGGCCGAGTGGGGGGAGGGGATTTCAACATACGACCACAAGGAATAATTGAATAAATAATTAATTTTCCCTCATATGTTGAAATCCCCCCCCACCTACCGCCCAACTGCTCTTACCTGCACGGGCCACGGCTGGTCGACACTTAGATTTGAGATTTGAAGAGCCTTTGTGTGCAGTTTTAAACTGCTATGTTGACGTGCCGAGTTAACCCTCTTGTCAGGCCCAAACCTTCCTTTTTAATACATATAAGCCTCCCCGAAGTTAGGCGCTAGACGGCTTTAAGGGCAGGGTGCAGTGTATTTATATATTTGGACATGTACTTTTAAGTTTTACATGCCCTGGTAGTGAAAAACTATTACATTCATTTTCACTACTGCAAGGCCTATCTCTCCCATAGGTTAAGATTGTAATTACCGTATTACATTTTATAAGTGTAATTCCCAATTTGGAAAAGATAGATATTTCGATTTTGGTGTCTCTGGACTCACAATTTAAAATCAAAATTTATCGTAAAGGTGGATTTTAAGTTGCAAGTCTGAAAACGCCACTTTTGAGTGCTTGCAATGTTCAACACTCTGTCCATCATCCCCTTTGGTTTTGCTTTGTTTGCCTTAAGTTGGCAGGGTATTCCCAGACGTGGGTCCCTTGCTCACTTTGCCACTGGATTCAAGCTAGCCTGGCTGATAATGAGGCATAGGGTCAGACTGATTTGCATATGGCCATGTCTGAACTGGGGTGGCGGAGTGAACTAAAGAATGATGATGGATTAAACCCAGATCAGTTGACTGGGGGTGAGTGCTTGCAATGTTCAACACTCCGTCCATCATCCCCTTTGGTTTTGCTTTCTTACTTTAACCATTCAGTGCCTCCGCCTGGCTCTGAATACACATCTGCGGTGGATGACAGCTGGGCTTTGTGCATTTCTTCAAGACAGCCACACACAGAGGAAGTAGATGTGCCTGAAGGGCCATCCACATCCTAATGGGCCACTAACATCCTGACGTGTCATTCTAGGCAGGATGGGAGGGGGAAGCTGACACTTGCACCTGAATGGGCTGCGCCATTCCCCACACAATGAGCTGCATACTCCCCTGTAATGAGTCTGGAGCCAGGGCAGGGACCTTGTGCACTTCAAATGCCTCTCTTTTGAGTCTCCAAAGGCACAACTCGGTATAAGTACTGGATTCCTGACACCACCAACTTAGTACACTTCTAGACCTGAGGACATTCTGCCAGGAAGAAGGACTGCTGTGCTGCTGAAAGGACTGTCACTCAGCCAGACTCTGCTAAGACTACTGCTTTGCTGTGCCTGCCCTGCTGCATGAGGCCCTCCTTGCCTGGGAGTGAGAAGGACTGTGCCTGCATCTCTACATCCTCAAGAACTTAAGCGACTCCAAGGGCTTGCTGGCTTGCCTCCTGTTGTGAAGTCTCAGGGATATCAAATACTTACTCCACTCTCCTGCAAATGTTGGGACTCTGCTAGCTGTGAGTTTACCATGCCAAGTGGTGCCAATCCAGCCCCGGTCCCTTGGAAGTGAGTTTTCTGAAGTTTGGCAACAAATTCCATGCATTGCTGTCGTTGTACTGGTTGGAACTGCTGCATCGCCTCCAGCGCCATCGCCTGACAAGTACATTGCATCTATAGTACGGAAACTGCCAACGATGCATCTCGGATCGTGCCACTTGGGACCGACACATCGTATAGATCCAAACGGATCGACGACGATGCACTGCCTTCTTGACCCTATGCATCGGATCCTTGAAACTGACATTGATACATCCTCCTTGCAGCAGGCCGAGGCTGGTCCCTGTATCTGACCCACACTCCATCGCGGTTGGCCTGTACTTTTGGATTTACCCCTGTCAAGATCGACAAGGGGCCACATGCATCAAAGTTAGGAATTGAGATTCCTAAATTGCGATTTTTAAGAAATCGCTATTTAGGAATCGCAATTCCTTATGCATGTAGGAATCGCAAAAAAATGTGCGATTCCTACATATTCCTCATTTGGGACTCGCAAATTGCGAATCGCAAATAAGGAATTGCTTCCCATTCATTCCTATCAGCCTAGGGGCCCATAGGAATCAATGGGAATTGCATGCGCAATTTGTGAGTACCAAATAGGTACTTGCAAATTGCACATGCAATTTCAAGGGTGCAAGGGTGCCAAAGGACACCCTGATGCCACCCTGAAATTGCAATGTCAACACATGTTGCACGTACACATGCCCCAAGGGCATGTATGTGGACAACATAGAACTTTCTCAAAGTTCTTGCAAATTACCATCAACTTTGAGTTGATGGTAATTTGCATTTCTTAATTGCGAAATCACCCAAAACAAATTGTTGTTGAATTGCATTTTGGGAATCGCAATTTGCGATTCCTTAAATGCAATCGCAATTTAAGTAATCGCAAATTTAGCGATTGCTTAAATAGAGATTTTTGCATTTGGGATGATGCATCCCAAATGCAAAAATAGGAGTCACAAAGGGGCAGAATCTGCCCCTTTGCGACCGCTATTTTCAATGATGCATGTGGCTCAACATGTCCCTGGTCGGTGTTTTAAGCACTATATTTCAAGATATTATTTAGAACTGTGTAACTCCTGTTCTACTTATTGATTTTTTGTTGTTCTGATCTTGTTTTTCTCATTAAATTAAGCTCTATTTTTCTAACCTGGTGTGGATTATTTTTGTGCGGTGTATTCACAGTTTTTCTGTTTCAAGTGTTGCACAAATACTTTACACACTGCCTATTAAGTTAAGCCTGCCTGATCTGTGCCGTGTTACCAGAGGGTGAGCACAGGTTAATTTAGGGTGTGTATCTGACTTACCCTGACTATGATTGGGATCCCTACTTGGACAGGGTGCATACCTATGCCAACTTGAGACCCAATTTCTAACAGTCTCATAACATAGCAAATATTCTTCCCAACAGTGCACTAAAGAAGGCATACTAAGAAAATGCATGTTCTTCCTGGCTATATAACAGACACTGTCCTTCCAATTAATACATAGTAACAGTAAAACAAATTACGACTGGCGCTATTGCTTAGCTACTACAGCCATGTGAATGACTAAATAGTGACCATCCCTGTTGATTGAAACTCAAGTTGCCTGCATGTTGCAAGATTCTCTCTCAACTGGACCAGTGTTCATACTTTAATGCTCTAGCCCACATATATTCCTTTCTGACACAGCACCATCACTAGGAATACTGCTCCAACTTGCAGTCACAATTTGCCATGAAATTACTCTGACAACTTTAAATTTGAATTTAAGTTCCTATCAAGTAGGCACCGAGAAGGACACCACTCTTGACTCCCCGTCAGCAAACCTCTGACAACCCAGTTAACTCATCACCTCATTGTTCCTTTTGCTCTATTACCATTCCCCAGCAGGCCACTTATTCTCCATGCTGGGGCTCACACAGATTGTTAAACTATGCGAGAGAGGGAGACCACAGTCTGAATGTTGATCGTGACTGAACTTCAACTAGCCCAAAAATATGTGAACCCGAAAGGTGAACTATTTTTGGGAGGATATCCTGACTCACATATGGTAGCTTGAGAAATAGTAGGTTACGTGTGCAAAACCAATTTTCATGTAAATGAAAGCTGAATCCAACTTATTTGATAAGGGGACAATTTAATACATAACATATCACTGGAATAATGAAAATCAGATATAGTGATCAAAAGCAAAAATGAAAATGAATGTTGGCAGTTAGTCCCACTGAAAGTTTTTACCTTTGGACCTAACTTTTCTGAAAGTCACAGATCTTTCGCAGGAGAACATAGACACTTTAGCTGAGAAGGATTACATGATATTTGATACATCTGATGAGTGCTCCCAATGTAATTTCCCACTAACTAGTTTGAAGTCAACAAGTTTGTGTTTTTTCCAGGTGGGTCTGGCAGCTTTTACCCATCTGTAAATCTTCAGGTTCGGTTTGCAATACCCAGGCAGTAGTTACAAGTTCCATGGGGTTCCCACAAATTATATCTAAGTTCCACAGCAAAATGCATAGATGCAACAGTGCATCTGGATTTCCTTGAGAAGCAACATCATCCCCTGTCTACAGGACCATATGCATGTCCAGTTAAAGAGGGAAGTTCCACAAGGCCAAGCACCAAAAATGCTGAGTTGCAATTGGTCCACTAGAGTTTTTACAGACCAACAACAGCTTCCTTTGCTACAATACTTGAGCCCTCTTTATTCCCATTGGGATCAGTAGGAATCTGCTGACAGCAGCACTGGGGAATGGCCCTGAACACAAAGTGCTTGATTCACAAAGGCAAATGTACACATACATTTACTCATGTGTAAATCTAATCCTGCACATAGGATTAACTTTGCACTTTCTGATGAATATAAGGAGCATATAAGTGCTACCCATGCACTCCTACCTCAGTTACTTTCTTTCTGTGCCTCTTAATGCAGATCTGGAGCTCCACTTCATCCTTCTGACGACTTCTAAACAAAGTCCAGTGTAAAAGGGAATAAAGTCCCCTAGCAAAACTACAGCCTTCAAACTGTACAACGACTGCAGGAAACAGCTATCGGTCAACAACCTACAGGAGGTGTGTCTTTGGTGTCTGGGCTTGGGGCACATCTCAAAGTTATGCGATGAATGTACCCTCATGCACCTGAGACAATCTGGGACATATAAGCACAGCTCTACATCGCTGAACACAAGAAGTTGCGGGCCTTGCATACGTACTGCCTCTGATTCCAAGACAAGGGTGTGGAGCCGCTCCTGAGAGAAGTCGTCTTCATGGTCTAAGTCCTTTGGTAAGTTGAAGTCCAAACAGAAGGTGAAGCAGGACTCGACCTCCCTCCTACCGCTCTCTTCCAAAAGAGAAGCTGCGAGGGCATCACCATGTCAGTTGTTCTCCCTCCTAATCTAGTGTTCTAGAACAATTCCTGCAATTGAAGCGGATTCACCACAAATTTCCTGGGCCATCAAGCAAGGAGGCCGTGCTGCATATACTTGGAATTTTACAGCTCCCTTTAGAGCGCCTTCAGGCCAGAGGGAGCTGGGCCCACAGTCGGATTACCACTGGCAGATCCATCCTCAGTGCAGCTGTAAGAAATTGAGTTGCTGGTTGTGGGGGCGAAACCATACTCAAGCAGGAACTGCAAACCTTGTTAGGGTGTAGTGACAAGCAAACCCTTCATTAACCTATGCTCAACCCTTGTGTTGCTTGGCACAGAGCAGTCAGGCTTAACTCAGAGGCAACATGTAGAGCATTTGTGCAACACTTCAAACAGTAACACAGTGAAAACACGTCACAACAGGATCCCACATCAGATCTAGAACAATAGATTATTCTTTAATAAATAAATCAAGACCGAAATGTCAAAAAGTAGATCAGTAGAAATGCAATTTTAAAGATCTCAGTTAAAATAGCACCAACAAGCAGAAAGAGTCAACTGTAGATATCTGGTTGTGCAAGACCGAGACAAAGTCACAAGTTCTGGCCAACCGTGATAGAGCGCAGGCTGGCTACAGGGACCCAGTTAGGCCAGCTGAACAAGAGTACCTTAAGTCCCAGTTGCGGAGCTTTGCAAGGTCCAACACTGAGAAGCTGCATTGCCATCGAAGATCCTGTTGTGAAGGGCTCGAAATGCAAAGTCCGACTTTGAGGATGCGTCCTATGGATTCCAAGGAGCTGTTGTGAGACTGCGATGCAAGAACCTGCATCGTCATTGAGGCTGCCATCGATGAGAGATTTGCGATGTGAGGGCCTGCATCGGAAAAGATTCATACAGGTGGTGGTTCCGATTCGAGCTGCGAGGATGATGCAGAGTCCTTGCGTTGGGAGGACCTGCACAGCAGAGGTAATGCATAGCTTCTGTTCGGGTTTATGCCACATGGCCCACCCACTCACACTAGGTGCAGTGGACGAGGATCCGATGATGAAGCATGCAACGGGTGGTACCTGTCAATGAGGATCCTATAAAAACATCTAAGCAATGCCAGGATCTCACTAACCAGCTCCTGTAGCAGAGAGCGCTTAGATGATAATGACTGTTTAGACTGCAGTATGTTTGGGAAGCCGAAGGTACCCTTTCATCCTTAGCTTGTCACTCCCCTAAGTGTGATACATATACTGAGCAGCGCATAGTAATGGGAGTAAGCAATACTGTATCCCATACTTCAGAGCCAGTCAATATCAGCAGAAATGCTGCAACAATTGGCTTTTGGTGCTAATGTCACGCAAGAAGATCCCCTACAAAAACGGTCCAGCTCAACCATGATTAGGACCGCTTAAAAAATAAAATTTTGAATGCAAAAATGGCAGAGAACTTAGGCTTAACCTCCTGTCTGATCTGAACGTAGCCCAGATGATAGCACAAACATAAACTGGGACACACTGACTAAACTCAAAAGTAACCGCATTAGAACAAATTAGCATGGCCCAAGGGGCCTGTGGGTTAACAACGGCCGAGGATATTTCTCAATGATGCCACCCTTAAAAAGGAATGGGCCTAATACCTTGGCACTGTACTAGGAACTGGTTGATCCTGATCATAAAAACAGCTAAGAGATTAGCAGAGACTATCCTAACAGAGATACAGACCACAGAGGGCCAACTTAGGGCTACAGTGAGTGCCTTTAAAAAGCGACTTGATGAGATTAATTAGGAAGCAAATGAGTATAAGGAGTTCTTAGCACATTCTAAGATTCAAAAATTCCAGAAGGATGTAAAGAAGTTCTCATTTAATAAGGTATATCCATACTCAGAACTGTATTTCAAGGCACCAGCCGCTAATGAAGTTCATCTAACAGACACGAACTGCTCCGATGGCCAATCGACTGACTCGGAGGGGTTGCCAAGTGAGAAAGACCAGAGTGGAAAAACAAGGACTCAGTCATGGCAGGGATTTAACAATTTCTTGCAAGCCCCACCTTTCTATCTACTACCTTTCCCACCACAAGGACAACCAATTATGACATGGGGGACACCATGTAATCAAATGTTACCATACCGATTCCCACAAAACTAACACCCTCCTTTTTTAGCCAAGGACAAGGTCACAGAGGGAGAAAGAACAGAGAAAACTGGGTGGAGCGGGACCTAGAGGTATGACCCTACTGGCCACTTACACTTATCGGGTAAGTGGGTAATCCCCGGGAGGCTTGAGCCCCAGGAGTGGTGGTGCATGTTATGCGATCCCGGTGGCAACTTGAAAGAGTGCATTAGCCTAAATTTAGCACATCTGCACATGGGGCTGAATTTATAATTTTTGCCAGGACTGTTTTAGTTTCCCAGTCTGGCCCTACCTAGAGTACACAAGAGTACATACACAAAGCATGACCAAAACACCCCTGGAACCCAGCACATGGTCAACCTAGTGATGAATCTGGATAATAAAACACTCACAGACACCCAGCTGAATGTATTAAACAAAGGACTGGGTTTGGTTCCTACCCTGACCTTCGATACTTTCCATCTACACCGTGAGTTAGCTACTTTCTTTCATAAACTACATTTGAAGGCACATTTTGGAGATCAGGAACAAGTACAGGAACTGACAGACACAGGCTTTCGTAAAAAGCCCATGTTCTATCATCCCACACATATTACCCCGGCAGAGCTACTGACTTTCAAACAGGCTGTGTAGAAAGAAGTGGAAAAATTGGACTTTAAAATGCTGACGACATTCCAAAATCCAAGCAAAATAAACAAGCATTGAAAATGAAATAGGTCTCGCCTTTGATTAAGTTAAAGCCATTTGCTTTGCTAATGGTATTGTATAGCAAAGCAAATGGCTTTAACTTAATGAAAGGCGAGACCTATTGCATTTGCAATGCTTTTTTTTTTTTGCGAGTTGTTCCGACTGCATGCATGGTACCTGCCAAACCCAGCCATATTCCTCAGACGGTTGGTGAAACGGCCGCCGTCATTCCTTCTCATGAGGACGAAAGTGGCTTGCTGATGACTACAGTGCACCGACGGGAGTATAGTAGTAAGAAGGGGAAAATAATCTGTCAAATTATGTGCCCTGTTGTGAAAGATTTTTACCCCAGAGATTTTATTTGACAAGAATGCCATTTACATGTGAAGTCTAATGGCTCACTGTAGGAGGGTGGAGTAGCAGATGCAGCCATAAATCTCGGCAGGGAGCTCATTTATGGAAAAGAGCCACCTAGCGAAGCAAAGAGGCCCAGCTCGGCAGGCGCTCATGTGAGATAAATAGCTGTTGTGTGTGAAAAGTGTGGCAGAGCAGAAAGAATACAGAGGAGCAGGACAGCATGCCAGATCCGTCATGTGGGGGAAGTGCACGGAGCAGAGAGGCACACTGGCGAGAGAGCCATAAAAGCACAGATGTGGGAAGAAGAGCAACAGAAGGGAGACCTGCCGCTGCGCATCGGGGTTGAACTAACGCCAATTAAGTCATTTGCCCCTCATTCCAGCACAAAAATGAGAAACAGGTCGGAGGGAAACATGGCGGCCACGAGCTGAGCGGTCGCGGCACCTCTCCTATGTGTTGAGCCCCGTGTTTGAACTTTTTTTTTTTTTCCGTTGCTACGGAGAATTATTGCCGATTTTTCTTGCGGGAGAAGCTAATGGAAACCTAGAGATTGCGATGGCGTCTCTTTAGCACGCAGGTCCGTATCCTTTTTTCCCGCTTGTTGATGGATACTTGGTGCTGAGATTTTCTTTTCAGATACAACTCCTTCTCGAGCCGATGTGTGTGCTTGGCTCCGGGTTTTGCTTTCAACCCGCAGCCTCCGCAGGCGTTCCTCGTTAGAGCCTGGCGTCCCGAGAGCTACGACGAACGCGAGGCGCCTGTTTCGGCTCCTTACGAGGTAGGGGTTTGTTTGGGGGCATTGCGGAGTCTGTCGAAACGAGTCGTGTCACCCTGGAGGGGTTATTGAAGGGGGGGTCTGAGGTTTTGGAGGGCAAAGAAACGGACGTTAGACTTTTTACAGGGGGTCCATATTAAACCCCGAGCCTGTTACCACAATTACTTCTCCAAATCTCAGACCCAGACGTCAGGGAGCGCAAGCTAGTTTACACAACCACCTGGAAGCAACAAATTTGAAAAGAAGGGGGAGAAAAGCTGTATCTAGAGCCTCAATAAAACAGCAACCCAGACAAAATCCTGTTAGTAAGGTGCAGACCCAGCCGACGGTAATAGGCTTGGAGGGGACATCAACTCCAACAGACATTCTGATAAGGATAGAAGGAGAGCGGCCATCATCACCTATCCTGACAGGAGAGACGGTTTCACAAAAAACAAGGGGCATCAAAAAACGGAAAGCTCAACAAGGCGCAGCCATAAAAATAACCCCCTCTTTAAGGTCGTATTTTAAGGTGCTTCCCCAAATTCTGGAGTTGTCTAAAGAAGATTCCTCTCCTACTAGACTAATGGAGGCCACTCAAGATCTTATCCCTCCTATATTCCCAGGTTCTCAAGCCTTGGGGGCCTCCAATCTGGAGAAGCCGATGCAATCAGAACAGAGGGAGTTTGAGATTTCCTCCCCGTCTTCAGCTAAGGCTATTGAACTTCAGAGCACGGATGGAGCAGGCGATTCAAAGATGCGGGAAGACCATCATATATCGGATGACCATCCAGAGTATTCTGTCGGAGAAATGCTCAGGGCTCTATCCCAAGATATCAAACTGGGCTTTCAAGTTTCCACAGCTAACCAAGCTGAAATTAGAACTGTCTGTGAAACGCTTGGTTCTAAAATAGATCTTCTAGACACTAGAACACTCCTATTGGAAGGAAATGTCACTAATCTTTCAACCAATTTAGAGCTTGCTGAGACGGAAATAAAATCCCTTAAATTAAATGAGATAGCGTTATCTGAACGTCTAGAGTCTTTAGAGAATAACGCTAGGCGTAACAATCTCCGAATTCTCAATGTCCCCGAGGACAGAGAAGGAGGTGACCTCAAACAATTCATTGTCGTCATATTAAAAGAAGCTTTGGGTTCTGAGCTTTCAGATGAAATGATACTTAATGACATTCAGCGTATACACAGGGATCCGTTCCGCAGAAACCTGCAAAGGCAGAAGCCTAGAAAGATTCTAGTCAATTTCCTGACTTATGCCCTTAAAGAACAAATCCTCACCTTAGCACTTAAGCAAAAATCTTTAACCACAAAGGGTTTTTCCTTCCAAATAATATCGGACCTCTCAAGAATTACTCTTGAAAAACAATGGGAGTTAGGCAGAAGACTAGATGACTTTAGGAAACTGGGCGCAGTAGCCCAGTTGAAATTTCCTGCAACCCTAAAAATAATGTATAACAACAAGATGCATAGTGTGAGGACAGTTATGGCAGCGGATGCACTGTTGAAAGACTTAAGTAAGGATTGATGTTTTATACACTTTAATCCTCTTTAGATATTCGAACGGCAATAAATATAGGAATTGCACACATAATAAAAAAAAAAAAGAAGAAAAGGAAAATGTTATCTAGTTAAGGGCCACATAGGGTAAGGTGCCGAACACTGGACCAGTCCAGATACTAGGAGGGGGGGGTGTTTCAGGGGGCGTAAGGGAGGTAGTTGGATCACAGGGGGTTGGGATGGAAATGGGGCTACTCGAGAGTTCCAGGGTGGGGTGTTGCAGGGGAAAAAAATCAGAAGCTAAAAAGTGTCCCCCTTCTCAGCTGTAATTTGCTCTCCTTTCTGTGCGGCAGTCTTAAAGAGGGATGAAGAAGGGAGAAAGGGCCAAAAAGAAAGTGCTCATACGTATCACTGTTTCTTTTTTGACTTTAGGTTAATGGGATGGGTCGGATTGTATATAGTCCCGGCAGTTAATCTATGAATTCAGTTCATGTACTCTCCTGGAATGTTAATGGTCTGCGCACTAATCCAGGAAAACACAGGATCCTTCAATATATACGAGATAGCAGTGCGCAGATCATCATCTTGCAGGAGACACATTTAATTGAGCATGAGATTTTAGCTATTGCCAAGAAGGCAAAATGGATCGATTTTGTTATCTCTACTACACAATCAGCTAATATAAGAGGGGTGGCAATACTGGTTAAAAGAGCTGCACAAGCGACTCTCAGAACATCAGCGGTTGACCCAAGTGGCAGATGGGCCATCGCAGAAATTCAGCTGTACGGTCTGAGAGTTACGATTGCAGGCTATTACGGTCCTAATCAAGACGACCCCTCCTCTCTCAATAGTTTGTTATCAGCTCTGTTGGACTTCCCTGAACCAGTTATATTAGCTGGGGACCTCAATATAGTATTAGATCCTTCAATGATTAAATCCTTAAACAGTCGTGCATTAACATCTCAAAAAACAAGGCCTTGTCTCAAGGGTGCCATGAAACAAATGGGGTACTTAGATGTATGGAGGGATAGGTCGGGGCTTAGACGTGAATACTCATTTCGTAACTATAAATACAAACATCAATCTAGAATTGATTTTATTCTTGTTTGCCATGCATTTAAGAAGTTGGTTAAAGATATTTCCTACCTTTCTTCCCATCTTTCTGACCACTCGGCGGTGAGTTTGATTATAGAAGTAGAGGCGGTACCTAGGCTGAGGACATGGCCAATGGACCGCTCACTTTTGGCATTAGATGATGTTTCACTCACCCTTCGGAGAGAGACCGAAAATTTTATAGTGAGGAACTTAGACACCGCCTCAGTAGTTATTGTATGGGAATCTTTTAAAGCCTTCCTGAGGGGGTGTATCACGAGTATGTCGATTTATAAAAACAAAAAATATAAGGAAGAAATCTCTGGGATAGAGTGCAAAATAAAAGCTACACAAATATTGCTCGATACACAAAATCCTGGCTCTCTCGAAGGAACACAAGCTAATTTACGAGATCTCAAGGGGCAGCTCGAAGCTATACTGAGTTCGCGATTAATTGAAAGATGGGAGGCCAGCAGGATAGCCCATTTTGAATATGGCGAAGGTGCAGGGAAACTCCTTGCTTGGAAAGTAAAATCCGACCAAGCTAGAAATCATATTAACTCTATTGTTAAGGATGGCATCTCCTATACATCTGAAGTGGATATTAGAGGGGTGTTTCATTCCTTTTTTCAGGAGACTTATAGGGAGGATGGAGTTTCAGATCCTTTGAAAATTCAGTCTTGGTTAAGGAATATAGATCTCCCAGCACCAAGCCCGGAACAACAAGCGTTGTTCGATCAACCGGTTACCCAAGAGGAGGTTTATAAGGAAATAACGAGGCTAAGAAAGGGCAAAGCAGCTGGTCCAGACGGCTTTCCTACTGAGATATATAGGTGTGTTGTTAAGGAGGTCGTTCCGGTTCTGACATCCCTATTTAATCAAATCCTTCAAGAGGGAATCTGCCCCCCGCCGTCTTGGAATAATGCAACCTAGACATTAATATTAAAGCCGGGGAAACCACCTACTAGCTGTGAATCATATAGGCCAATCTCTATATTAAATGCGGACTATAAAATCTATGCCTCTATAATGGCCTCTAGGCTTGCAAGAGTTGCAGGGGTTCTTTTACATCAGGACCAAAAGGGCTTTGTCGGGGGACGTCATCTGTCAGAATTGACCTATGATCTGATTGGGGCTATAGATCTGGCCTCAACGTGGTCTTTTCCTCTTGCAGTGATAACTCTGGATGCCGCGAAGGCCTTCGACAGGGTCAACTGGTTGTTCCTGTCGGAGGCCTTGGCAAAGTTTAAGATCGGCAACAAGTTTAGGCGGTCTATTGCACTGCTATACAGTAAACCTTCGGCCAACCTCTTTATAAATGGCTCCCTTGCTGAACCCTTTGATATCTCTAGGGGTACGCGTCAGGGCTGTCCCCTTTCCCCATTATTGTTTGATTTATACATTGAATCTTTTGCCCAAAGGTTACGAGACGAACACAGAGTATCTTCTTTTAAGCATGGGGAATGGGAAAAAAAGGTGGCTTTATACGCAAACGATACTTTGATTTTCACATCAGATCTGAACAGTGCTTACCCCGCAGTCATTGAGTTGGCCCAATAATTTGGTACAGTATCAGGCTACAAGGTAAACACTTTTAAAACCGAAATAATGGCATGGAACATGCAGATTCAGCACCAACTCCCCCCCTTGAAAACTAATATGAAATACTTGGGTATTTACATTCTTCAAGATATAGATATGATTTCTACTTATAATTTATCACTGGTTGCTAGAGAGACCCGGAAGCTAATGAAATCTTGGGCTTTATTACCCTTGTCTATATTGGGGCGAGTTAACTTAATTAAAATGTCCATTTTGCCCAGATTTATTTTTCTTTTTAACTCCATTCCTTTCGTTTTTGACACTGTCGCCTTGAATAAACTACAAAGTGAACTTAATACATTTGTTTGGGCTTCCCGACACTCTAGGATTGCCTTGAAGAAAATCAGAAGACGCAGGGAGAAGGGAGGTTTAGCAGCTCCTGACCTTCAGTTGTATGCCTGGGCGTTTCAATTTTCCCAACTCGCGTTTGCTCCTGAAGCAGCCTACTAGAGAGGGAGTGGGTATTATGTTTTTAGCCATGTTGAGAGGCTCTGGTATCCCAGAGGATGGTTTCTTTTATAAATACGGTGACCCCAAATTCTTCAAAAAAGTTAGGTTAAGGGTATTACAGGGGTTGCTAAGAATGTGGGTTAAGTTGAGGGTCTCGCTGAAGTTGGGATATTTTTCCAGTAGTGCCCCAATTTGGAATTCTCCTGGGACTCCAGAGTGTCTGTTAGACAGTTTGTCTTTGCCCCTTAAGATTGCTGGAATCGAGAGGTGGGGTGATCTATTTGCGGATGGCACATTGGTTCCTTGGGAAGTTTTGAGGGAGAAAGTTGGTCCATCTCTTTCGAGATTTAAATATCTGCAACTATCCAGCTGGGCTACCTCAGTTAAAGTTTCCGGTAATAAAAATCCTCTGGGCAGTAAAATTCAATTTGAGCATTTGATTTTGCAAAAACCCCTAACAAAGAAAGAAGTTGCTTTTTGGTATCAACGCATCATGGAAGAGGAGGATGGCGAATTTCAACTACCGACTTTACTCTGGGAGAGCTATATCCCGCAACAAGATTTACAGTCATTATGGCTAAACTCTTGTAAGATGTTGTGGGACACTGTAAAACCAGCTTGGCTCCGCAGGAATCACCTCTTCACAATTCATAGAGCCTATTACACACCTCAGAGATTAACAACATTCTCTAACGGACCACCAGTTAGCTGCGAGAGATGTGGGGAAATCGCAGCCTCAGATATACACATGTTTTTGAACTGCTCTGACCTTGCAGATTTTTGGGAAAAGGTGGGCAATACACTTTCAAGGTCACTAGGGATACAAATTGCTATCAATTTACCATTGCTTATCTTCAGCCTAGCGAATAATTTGGAAGGCCCATCCAAGAAGCTTCTTTTCTATGCTATTCTTCTTGCTAGAAGAGAGATATGCATTAAATGGAAAGACCCTCTACCACCTAAATATCAAGACTGGCAGTTATCTCTTTTGAGGGTTTCCAGACTGGACCTTTCAAGGGCAGGAAATAAGGAAAAGCGTGACTTTTGGAAATTGTTGAATTGGAGCTAGGGTTTCCCCCCCGGGTTTCCCCCCCCCCTCTCCCCCTCCCCCTAGTCCAAGGATTACACAGCCCTCCCTCTCTGGTACACCCTTCATTATCTTTAAGGGAACAATAGAGATGTTTCGGCATTTTAAGCTGAGTTAATGGGCCTCCCAAATGGGCACTGCCTTCAGAACTGTTTGATTGAGTAAACACCGGCAGACTGTGCCTTATTAGGTATAAGCCTGCGGATCCAGTGTACTGAGACGGTGGAATTTTTCTCTGCATCATCAGTTTGGGCAAGCCTAAGTAAGTTGAGAATGAGGACAAAAAAAAAAAAATTTGAAACATTGAGCAATAAATCTTACAGGCTATAAATAAATGAATAGTGCGTTAAACACAAAACATGTACAACAAAAAGCACCCGTAAATGGCGCCTGAAAATAAAGGGACCGTTGTGTTTCGAAATCGGAATGTTTTTATTTATGTAGCTAAAAGAAAGCACTGTTTTGTTAATTTGCACAAGCACAGTGGCACACAATAATGGGTGCAGACTGCAAATAAACAGCGTGCTGAAATTTTGAAGAGTGCTTCACGTTTGCAGTTAACCTCGAGGCAAACGCTTTCGAGGAATACGAACCGCTGCAGTGCTGGGGCCAAGATGCCCTCTGTTAGCCTCGGTCGGGAGCACACACGAGTGAACCATTTAAGACCCCGGCATGGGGTAGCAGGGGGGGCAGCGAGGTTCTGCAGCATGCAGCTGAAGTGCTTCCCGGAGTCAAAGTGCAGCAGCAGTAACCTGAAAAGAGTGAGGAAGAGCGGCTACTTGCGCAGGCACACAAGAGGTTTTTCGTGTAGCTGAGGCCGGGAGAGACGTCTGAGGAGCCGGCCCAAGTACTAGGAGATTGAAAAGAAGTGGCACAGCAGGCCACCCATGTGCAGCATTTCGCTAAATAAGATGAAAACAAATGTAAAACATGATGGAGTAGCGTTTATTGCAGTTTTACATAGAGCGAACTCCACACAAAAATATTGGATCACTGTGTATGAGCACCGGTTAAATTACACAAGATCACATTCATGTTTTGAGGCACGGGGAGAAGTGATGTGCCCAGAATAACAGGATTTTGAGCACGCAGAGAGTCAATCATGGTTCTCAAATTCCAAATTCTGCAGTTCTGGTTGTAACGCCACAGTCAACCCTGCAGCTGGACAGACATGGAGATTAAGACCTACAGCGCCATTAAACGGAGCCTTGCTCTTGTATTTTGCTGCTTCTGTCATTGCATACAGATATATAATACTGATAAAGCAAGTACCATTACACCTACAGCAAGCCAGGGCTATTGGCTTTGCCAATGGTTGTTGTTTGTGTAAGATAAATCAGCAAACAACTACGCCTTCCTTGTATATAACATTAATAATGCTTCCGTTCTGAAATGATGAGACTGAAAGAACTATAACGAGTCTCCTTGAAGTTACCTCAAAAGCAGTGACGAGTGGCACTGCTGTAGAGGTAAGATTTTTTTTTTCACCCCGAGGGCAAAAATGGAGAGCCCGATAGAGACGCAGTTTGGCAACTGCTTTATAGAACTGCCAGTGCAGAGCACCGGCAGGACCCGGCCCACTTAAAGCCCTGACTCTTACCTGTAGGAGGATGGAACCCAGCCGGGAGCACAGCTCCTGATGCACTCGTGATCACGCAGCACACACAACACTGGCAGTAAAAGCGTGCCCTAGGCGGCTGTGCCCTTGCATGTGTGGGGGACTAGGACAACTAACGGCGACACTGAGTCAGTTTTGGTGCAGGTCAGTTCACACAGAGGCCCAGAGCTCTGCGCACGCTACTACAAGCAAGATTAGCCAGGACGGAAGGCAACCCCAGCAGGTCAACTAACAAGATGAAAACAAATGTAAAACCATGATGGAGTAGCGTTTATTGCAGTTTTATATAGCGCAAACTCCACACAAAGATATTGGATCACTGTGCATGAGCACCGGTTAAATTACACAAGATCACATTCATGTTTTGAGGCACGGGGAGAAGTGATGTGCCCAGAATCACAGGATTTTGAGCACACCGAGATTGAATCATGGTTCGCAAATTCCAAATTCTGCAGTTCTGGTTGTAACGCCACACTCAACCCTGCAGCTGGACAGACATGGAGATTAAGATGCACAGCGCCATTAAACAGAGTCTTGCTGGTGGTCGTGTACGACAACTTGTATTTTGCTGCTTCTGTCATTACATACAGATATATAATACTGAGAAAGCAAGTAACATTACACCTACAACAAGCCAGGGCTATTGGCTTTGCCAATGGTTGTTGTTTGTGTAAGATAAATCAGCAATAACTACGGCTTCCCGAAAGTGAAAGAGGACCGCACTGCAGCCGGAGAATGGGGATCTCTTGTCTTTATGGGGCCATGTGTTTCTAATTAGAAACACATGGGCCCCATAAAGATAATAAAGTGCTTTGCGTCAGCAGCAAAGCAGGCGACCCAGTCCGGCTCGGAGGCCAAAGGGCGTTACCCAAAAACCCTCATTTCCAATGGCAGGCCACCGTTTAGCATAAACGGTGACGCCAGCCAATGGAAATGAGGGGCGGGGCATCAAGCCCTCTACTGAAACTCCTCATTAGCAATAAATCTCGCCGAGCGAGCAGCGAATGCGCTGCCACGGCAGGCGAGACCTAAAAAGGAGGCCTTGAACGAACTGTAACAAGATGCCAGCATAATCATAAAACCCACCGATAAGGGCGAAGGGATCATTCTCCAGACTAGTACTGCATATAGGGCAGAGTGTCTGACGCAGCTTGCAGATAAACAGAACTTCAAGATATTGGACACAGACCCGAGCCCTGCACTGATGAGAAAGATCAGTTCTATGGAAGAGGAGGCAGAATGTGAGGGTTGGATCAGCAAGCAGGAAGGCGCAATCTTACAGAATACCTGCCAGGTAATACCGTATTTCAATACCCTCCCCAAAATTAATAAAAACTGGGACCCTCCCGTCCCCACCACCACTTTTGGCAGACCTATCTTGTCAGGCCTAGGGTCTCAATTGGAACCTTTGTCCCAATTTTGTGACATTTTTCTAACACCCCTAGTGCAAAAAACAGAAACAGACACCAAGGACCTGGTAACACACACAAAACAAATAGAATTTGATCAACAACAGAATGTACTGCTGAACCTGAATGTGGAGAGCCTCTACATGATTCCCCTACAGGAGGATACCTTGGATGTTATCTGAGAATCCTTGGAGAGTACAGAATGGATCACTCAACCCCCTGGGAGTTTGTATTTGAGTGTGCCCGAATAGCAATAACGAGAAACTGCTTTGAATTCAAGTAACCCTTTTCCTACAGACCCATGGCACGTCAATGGGCAGTACTTTTGCACGAAGTATGGCAGGGCTCTGTCTCTACAATCTGGAGAGAAAGGGCATCATGCATAGTAACAACCCATATAAACAACATATATCCATGTGGAAATTTTATATTGATGATATTCTTGAGGTATGGAGGGGTGACATTCCTACTGCTTTGGAATTCATTGCATGGTTAAACGATATTCACAGAAGGAGGGATACTACACACTGACACATAAGCCAACTGCTAAAAATGACCTGCTCAGATTTGACAGCTTCCATCTTTGCCCGTTGAGAGAAAATCTCCCTTATGGTCAGTTCCTCCATTTATGGCGGAACTGTACTCAGGTCAGTGACTTCAAAAGACAGGCAGAGAACTTAGCCGAAAAACTGAGAGCTCGAGATTATACGGAACGGACTATCCAAAAGACAAAGAAAAGGGCACAAACCAAAACAGGGATTCACTACTTGAAACACCAGTAAAAGAGAGCCGGGAACTCCCCTTAGTATGTGCGAGGGCATACAACATCGCCTCAGATTGTCTTAAGAAAATCATTAGGAGAAACTATCAGATCCTAAAATGAGGGTCAATGGCAGTGGGACTACCCACTTTTTTCACACAAAATGGAAAAATCCTCGAGGGATTCTCTAGTACATAAAATACCAAGACAGTCAAAAAGAGTGGCCAGCACCATACACAGTGCTCTAGGCCTCCCGGAAGTAGTGGGATACTACTGATGTGGTCAGTGTAGTGTTTGCCACTACACATCGCCAACTAAGGAATGAGACCTGGGATTTCAATTTACCTGGCGACTACGGGGACATACCAACTGCAACACAAAGCTGGTCATAATAATTATAACCTGTCCTTGTAACCTTAATTATATAGACATGACAACCAGAAAGGTTAGGACTTAAATATGCACGCAAAGAGGCAATATCCATTGCAAATGCAACACCACGAAAATGGCTGAACAATTTCTCGCCAAAGCACACTCTGTACAGGATCTTAAATGGGTTGTTTTGGAACAAGTGATAGGAGAGAACAGACATACTGAGAAAATGCTCTTTGAGAAAGAACAGAGGTGGATATATACATTATCCATACACAAACAAGGGATAATGATGGTAAATGATGACATTCCATGGTGCAACATACTGTAGAGTAAGTTATGTATTCTATTTTACCATATCAATCATGCAGAAGAGTATGACTTCCCTGCAAGCTATTTCACTACAAGGAACTCATTTGCATATTGTTCAGCCTTTTTGACCCTTTGATGAAAGACAGCACACTCTCGGCTTTGTTTAAACATCACTTACATTCAAGTCACCAGTATGCGAACAACAGAGAAGCGCAAAACTCCCCCAGGAAATACTTCATATAAAAGAAATCATCTGATAATACTTCATGCTTCTGAACCAGGAATACTCTCATATATATTTTTTAAAGCACAAGTCTGGCATCATGACAAACAGTAAAATACCTATAGAAGTAGCCACTTACCCAGGCAAGGACCACATTTCCCAGCCTGCTACGCGCAAAACCATGCCCCTCAGCGGCATTTCTCAGCCTGCTACGCACAAAAGCACACCCCTCAGTGGACGCTGAGAGAGTGTGACAGAACACATTCGGCACACCCGGTCCCGATGCAGAGAGACCCATTGAGACCTCTTCAGCAGTATGCAAGGTATCTACAAGCCACCACTTCTCGGGACCACATTTCCTAACCTGCTATGCTCAAAACCACACACCTCAGCAGATGCTGAGTGAGCGCAACTGAATGCATTGGTCCCGCCGGGTCCCAACACAGAGCGATGCGTTGAGACCTTATCGATAGTATGCAAAGTATTTAAAAGCTGCCTTGGCTTAGAGCCTGTTGGATTCATGGCTCGGGGACCCTAAGTAGGTGAATGGCAGGATGACTTACTTTGATTAAATAAGTCTCAGGGCATATGTAAGGAGAGGTCGTTACGGACGCACAGCCAGCCAGAGAACCATTAAAATGACCCTCATTGTATTTGTTTCCATAGTGTGTGAGCACAGGGATCATTCTCTGCCGAGGCCTTATCGAACTAAACATAATCTATGGTAAGTGTAGGTCACAGTAAAGGCCTTTTAGGGCATGTATGTGTGCATTAAACCACTCTACTTTTCTTTACGTGTACAATTTGTAAGTGTTTTCAAGTGTTGTTGAAAAGTTGTATGACAAATTATGACCATAACAGTGAGGTGATCTCACGTGTGTGCATGCCTTAATGCACACACATAGCATGAGGTTGCACTGTGAATGGGGCATGGTCACATGCCCAGTGTGAAATTATGTGATAAACGATCTCTTCTTCTCTAATTTTATGCATCATTTTGTAAGCGTGATAGTGTCACACCACTAAGAGTCTAGAAAGTTGGAAACACCAACCAAAACAAAGTAGGGATTAAATTTGTCTTGTTTCTGAAGAAAGCCCATTGATCCTTAGAGGCACATAGAGAGACTGAAACATGTTGACCCCATTTTGATGGTTCGGGCCATCCTGCCCAGTCACATTGTTGCAGGGATTCTGCTTATGCACAGAACTATGCACAGGAAACCAGGACCTCAGTGAATTGTGGTGTACCAAAAACTCACCTCAGAACCCAGAACCCCTTATCCGACCAGCATCAGTGTCCCATTCGTTATCCGAGTTTTATCTCGGCGGTCCCAATGTATAGACAACCCAGAACAAGCGACTTATGGTATTCTCAGGAATGGTGGGAATCAGAAATACCTGTTCGTAATTATTCTCGCATCAGTCCACGACAGAATAAACAGAGACACAGTAAAGTTTAAAGAGTTTATTTTATAAACCTCGTGTCCTAAGATGCAGTACCTTGGCTAACATAAGCAGACAAATGATTAAGATCAAAACCATCAGCATAGTTACAATACCATAGACAATGAAAGGAGTAATCATAATAAAATGACAGTGGATGACTGCCACCTTCCTTTCGCCAGTAAACTAATATTATTATTATTAGACTAATAAAAGGTCTCTAGGATTGAATGGGGAACCCCATACCTTAAAGATCAGCTTAGTGGAATCACATCACAGAATCAGCTAGACTTTGCTCCTGGGAAAGCTCTTCTTCCGAATGTCTCTAAAACATGCAGCCTGCAATATTAAAAGCACTCGATTTTCAGGTATTTGCAGCTGCCTGCGTGTTATGGCTTAATAGTGGGCCGATCAACCTAAACCTGCACCGTCTAGCGACCCAGACTGTTTCTTTACACAATGTTCAGACCAAGGTCGCTGCTCACAGTTAGGGATGTGAACAACAGACAGTTCTCATGTGAAGCAAAGGCGAGCAAGCATTTCTTAATTAATAACATGTAACTACAGTGTTGTGTGCAAAAGTGGCAAGATGGCTTTCTAACACCTAACGCGGTTGTGCTAACTTAGCATTGTACGTATATAAATAGCAGACTTCCCTACACCCCCCCTTGATCGGACCACTAACCAGTAGGGGCGCAATTTCAAGAACGCAGAGTTCAAGTTTGATATAACGGAACCAAGGGCATAAATTGTGAGTCCATATAAGGTATGTGAAAAGAGCGAAGAAAAAAAAAGGAGAGAAAAAAACCATTTAAAGGGGAAAAAATTATCATCGATGGATTGTCAACGAGAAGGGGAGAAACAGGCCTCCCACAGGAATTTCGGATGACTTCCAAGTTAATCCATCAAGGTATAAGCACAATAAGTTGCAACAGCTTCCAAGAGGAAATCATTGGAACGTTCTGCAAAATTATCTGCCATCCAATTCAGCAAGGGGAAGGCACACACATGTTCCTCGACAACCGGAGCCTCTAGTACCATCAGAGGACAACTGGCGTGTTCTTCAAGATAACATCTCGCCAAGAATTCAGCTGCAGCCGTTCCGATGTCCCAATTCCCTAGGACTCCATGTGCTGCTCCACAGGCCATAATCCTGACGCCAGAACAGTCCAACTCATGAGCCACTAAGGGGCTCATTAGCCGATCATAATCCGGGGCAGGAGACACAGAGTTCGACAAGCACAAATCCAGAGCCCATTGGAACGGACATTCTAGGCAATGAAAGACAGGCTGCATGCAAGTAAAGTAGGGAAACCGGAAGGACAATCCATAGGCTATGCTTAGAGTTGCCAGTGGTAATGTTCCATAGTATTCAAGCATCCGGTTCTGAAGATGGAGCAGCCGGGACATGTGGTCGTGTGACGCAAGTTGTGCATCCATAGCGTAGTACGCAGATCAAAAAAAGCACCCCAGCTACGAGGGTGAGAATCAAAGGGAGACCTCCGAAGACGCTGGAAAAAATAGAATGAAAAAATGCCGGGATCACGCCAAAAATAGTTTGAAAGGAGGTCACGAGGCCAGAGCCCACAATTGTAAAAAAATGTGCCAGGCCACTTGTTGACGAGGCATTAAAGATAGTCTGAATCAGGGCCCCAAAATGAAGTGGGAGATCAGTATTCAAAAGCGCTTGCACCTCTGTGCGCGTATTTGCTACGTGAAGGACAAATGTTTCCCGGGACGAAGTCAACGCGACTTCTTTTTGAGACAATAGAGCCCTTATTCTGCTCATCTTGTTGAACTCTGCTTTCAAGGTTGGAATGGAAGATGGATACATCGAGCCGTCCATGCGGGGTGGGAAAAGGACGTATTACAGCAGACTACTCTCTGTGAAACAGTAACTATGTAGGGAATACCCACTAACATCCCACAGCAAGCTTCATTATTCAATAGCAAATAACTACCGTTAGCAAGTAGCGTAAAAGACGGTGTTATAACTGGCACCGGAATCCCTTTCAGGACGCAAGCTAAATTAGGAGCGTGCACATTACATGCACCATGCAATTGAATGTGCCTACACACCACAGAGTGATCTGGAGTGGAAGTGCACTCTTCACCTTTTAAGTAAACCTCTTTTCCGTCCCTCACGCATCTGTACGTGAATGGTAGTGACCAAACTTCGTGCAGGAAGGCAGTACCAAGTTTTTCATATCTGCCAAGGGCATAATGTTTAATGCATAAATTGAACTTAAACAGGGGGAATGGTAATGTGATCAACCCGTGGATAAGCCACACAGCGGAGTTTAATTCGGCAACAGAGAAAGGTAAAGGTTCTAACTTTTCAATGTGCAGCAATGAGTATTGTGCATCTTTCATGGACATGAACTGTTGTTTCGCAGTTAAATTAAAAGGAAGGAACAAAGATGAAGTATTCATGTAATCCCAAGGGACTTTCCCAGCCTTTAACGTTTGCAACGTCCATGCAAACTGCATAATGGAACGCAATTGATTTTGACCATGATACAAAACAGACAAATCATCCTGCACAATGTCTACCACAGATGAAACAATATTATCTAAGGTATAAATTCTGGAAGACAGGGTGTTAATGCTATTATCTATTACAGCCAGCACTTTCTCCATATTGGCTTGATCAATAGCTCGTAATCTGGATGCAGCTTCAATCTGTGATAGCTTCCAAACTTCGTTGTAAACAGCATATACCCATCTTTTGGACCTGCCAACCGCAGGACCCTTAACAAAGTCATTCAAATCTATTTTGTCGTTCAATTGTGATAAATGAAGTTTAACCGATGCTAAGGTGGAATGTTGCAGCCAAGATTGGTATAATTTCCCTACTGAGTAGGTAGTTACGGTGTGAGAAGATTCAAAACGGGGGTCTACACGAACTTGTGTATACCCCGGTGCCAAATCCAGAAACCGATGTTGACAGGAATCTGAGCTCGTTTGCCATATTAACCACCCTTCCGGATTCAATTCAGAAATATTGAAGGATGTGTTGGAAATGTATGACTGCAACGTAGCAAGGGACAGATCCGTATGATTATCCCAATTAGGATAAGCACCCAGACCCGGAGTGGAGGGAGAATTAAATTTTTTAGAAGTAGCCAATCCAAAACAGGTGGTCTGAAAAATTGACGAATTCAAAAATAACATGTGGTTCGGGATGAGGCAGGCACGATGCAAAGCTTCTGTTCCCTGTACTTGCCACGGTTTAGAACCCCAAACCGATTTAAGATCGATAGTAGCTTTCCACAGATCATAGCCTCTGATTGCCAACTCGTCCATAAAGGACGTGGAATACAACAATTTGGTGTGTGTCAGTCTAACTTTAGAAGCAGACTCAGCCGCAACCTTAAAATAAAAGGAGGCCGGATTCGACACACTAAAATCAGAAAAATATGTGAATTTGTCCACTAACGTGGTGGAGCTGCCCAGACTAGGGGCTGGACAGTGTTCCCATTGCGTAAAATTTACAAAATTTCTAAACATATTTGCTTTGTGTAGGAAATGCGTGCCATAATGTTGATAACAGAATTGCTCATCATAATTAGCAGTATCTAAATACAAATCCTCAGCATCAAATTCAGCATAATATTTCAAATCAGAAAACAGTGCTTCTATTGCTTGTACATCCCAGTCACCCGAGTGGATGTTTTGCTTAACTACATCACCCATAGAAACACGAAATACATTCTGCACATTGATTACTTCAGTGGGACCATGAATTTGAGATTTAACAGCATCCCAAGCGATCCCATCCAGTACAGGCCAGGCAGTAATGTTCACAAAAGTCTGGTCTCTTTTCATAATATGTAATGAGGAGTGGGGGGCCAAAGTTCCATCAATTAGTCTAATTGTAGATCTTTCTTTCAGGTAGGGTCCATTTATAAGTCTAAAAAACACTACCACAAAGCCAATGGACATAAACAAAAAAATACATATGAGCACCAGCCAAATGTAAGTCCAAGGGGGAATTAAAAAATGTCTTTTGAACCAGGCAACAAAAATCGAAACTTTTGATGGGGCAATGGAAGTCATTGAATTAGTGTCAAAGGAGTAGCGCAACTGTGGTGGATTGTAAAACAGGCAACGGGACATCCGCAGGATAAGCATACTCAATATCTTCAGGTAGACCACCAGGTGTCGGTGGCAATAAAGGACCAGTAACTGTATGCATCTCGACGGTAACAACAGGCAAGGTGGTAGAAGCTGGGGCCACAACACAATTTCTCAGCATCGCAGGGCAAGAAACCGCTGGAGTCATACTAAGAAGAATCGGCCACTCGCTGTAGCTTGACATTGTCAATAGAGATGTACCTGTTATCCTTGCGACCAAGAAGTGGAGGTAAAATAACTGTACGTGTACCCTGTACTCCAAGCACCGGAACTGGTGCACGATAAGAGTGGCCGAACTCCTTCTTGTTCTCCACCTTCTCACGGACCAGATCACCAACTCGAGGTAGCCAGCCGACTACCGGAATCTGAAGCGCAGCATCAGATGTAGAGGGCACGTGTTCCTTCGCTAGACTGTCTCTGGCTTCTTGAAGATTCTGCAATACAGCACAGTGATCATCTACGTCAAAGGGTGCGGCTGACGCCGCCATGTCTAGACCATCAAGGTCCGGGACAAACATTCGTATGCCAAAGAGCATCATGTATGGGGTCCGCCCAACCAGAGACCTTCTAGGGAGATTATTAAGTGCACGTTGTACGTCATACAAGTGGGCTAGCCAGTTCCAGCCAGTACCTAAAACCCTGGCTGTCAAAGATTGCTTTAAGTCACGGTTCATTCGCTCCACCACACTATTACCCTCAGGTCGGTATGGAGACGAAAATTTGACTTGGACCCCCAAATTTCTCATGGCTTCTTTGTACGCCTTAGAGGCGAACGCAGGGCCCTGATCCGAATGAAAGGTACCACATGCAAAACTTCCAACAAAGACACGCAAATTCTTGATGACAGTACGGGCATCAGCACTCCTTTGTGGCCATACCCACAGAAAACGTGTTCACGAATCCACTGCAACCAAGATGTATTTGTACGCAGTATCAGAGGTAAATGGACCGCAATGATCTAAATAAACACACCCCAGTGGTTTATTAGATATGTACAACTGAGTCTGTGGTGGGCGCGCCGCAGTTGAAGGTTTTATCTGCCGGCAAATGTCACAATTAAGAACATAAGCGCGAGCTTGTTTATATAAACCGCACCACCAGTTACGTTGTTGTAACAGAGATACAGTAGCTGCAACGCCGGCATGAGCAGACGCCATGCCCTCGTGAGCCGCTAATATCAAAGATGGTCTGCAGTCCGCATTGGGAATCAATCTGTCACCAACGTCGTTAATCCTCACTAACGGGACGTTATCAGGACTTAAGTGATAATGGTAATGAGAAGGGAAACCTCTAGGATATTTTGTTCCCTTCTCTGTAGCAGCGATAGCTGCCAAGATGTCATCATCGATCTTACTTTGTGATCTTGTAACTGCTGCTACTAAGTATGTCGCCACTGCTGTTTTTGCTGCCTCGTCAGCTAGGCTGTTCCCGACAGCATGGACACCAACTCGCTGGTGACCAAGAGTGTGAATAACATTCACGAGAGGCAGATGTTTTTTAAGTTCTGCCACTCGAACCCAAAGCGTTTTATGCTTAATTGTGCTACCTTTGGAATCACGATAGTCATTTTGAGACCAAAAATGTAGATTGTCGTTGTAAGATTGTACACAATAAAACGAGTCACTCACAATAAGAGTAGTGACTCGAGGATCAGCAAACTCCAGTGCAAGCACCAGAGCCCGAAGCTCCGCCAACTGTGCGGTACAATCACCCAATGACTGCGTATGCACGACATCGGATTGGAATTCACCATTCACGAAAGTACCGACCACAATTGCGCAGGCTGCTGAATAGGCATGATTCGATCCAGTAGCCGGTTGCGCAGAACCGTCAGTGTAAATGAAACAATGGTAATCCTCGAGCGGGCGCAAGGACAGAGGAGCTGGATGAACAAATTCATACTGTAAGAACTCCTGAGTCTGTAGAGCCGCGTCAAAGATATATGTGACGTCGGGCGATGTCAAGGAAGTGGCCCATTGTATCCACCGTGGATGCAAAGCCTTAGAATTAGGTACACTTGCTTTCATCACCACCTCAAGGGCAGGATATGGTGTTACCACCAACATGCGTTTACCTTGCGATAGCGCTCGTTCTTTCAGAATCGCCATCTGCACTGCCGTCAGAACTTTCTCGACAGCGGAAAATCGCAATTCAGCCGAAGTGTACAGGTGTAAATTGTAGGCAATGGGGACGGTATCGCCCTCATTGAACGTTAAGTACGTGAAACCCACTGCGCCCGGCACAATTCGGATGACCAGGTTAGTGTGGTTATCACGCGTCAGTAAGTATTTTCAAGCAAGAAGGTCAGCTTGCAAAGATTGCAATATAGCTGAATGCTCCGGCAGCCAGCATGATTTGGAAAAAGTAGGTTGTACCAAGGCATAAAGCGACTTGATACACTGGGCATAATCAGGAATGTACGTACGACCGAAATTCAGAAAGCCCAGCAGAGATTGTAATTTCTTCAGTGTCGTAGGAGCACGTAGGCATGCGCATTTCTCTAGGAAGTGCGGAGCCAATCCTGGACCTTTACTGTTGAGTTCGTATCCCAAAAACAACACTGTATATTCCGCAATGTGAGACTTCGCAAAGTTGAATTTGTAACCGAAGTCTGCAAACAAAACAATAATGCGATCAACGCGACACAGATGCTGCCACAACTCGTCATCTGTGAGATAAATATCATCCACATTCGAGTACGCATCAGGGTCTATGCCCTCTAACAGAGAGACGACACCAGGGCTGTTCTTATAGCCCATCGGTAATCTTTTGAAATGTTTTTGTTTGCCGCCCGAGGTAAATGCTGTCCATTCACTACTAAGAGAGGACACGTTATAGCTGTAAAAGCCGTTGGAAATGTCAAGTGTGGTTTTAAACCGTTTTCTCACGAGACTAGCGGCGAGAGCCGAACTGTGGGTATTCTGTACTACGCATGTCCGGCAATGAGAGTTTAAATGCCGGTAATCCAAAACCAGGCGGTACGACCCATCAGGCTTCGTCACAGTGAATAAAGGATTATTAATTGGTGACACACATGTTTCAATTACACCTTGATATTCCAATTGTTCAAGGATAGCCGCGACGTGAGGTCTTGCTTCGCGACGCATGGGATATTGGGGTTGTGGCTGGGGCGTGGACCGCAACGGAATCTCATGGCTGGGGGACAATTTGTCCCGGCCTACCTGATTACGATACAAAGCAGGTGCAAGCATCAGAGCCCATTCCTCGGCGAACTTCTTAGCTTGGTCCTTTGGCACTGTGTGCGCAAAGGACGGGAGGATCATCTCCTCCCCTCTAGGAGCATCTAAAATGAAAGCCGGGGGCCAATCTGCCTCTGCCAATAGAATATCATACGAAGAGGTTAGATTATCCCAAAAAATCCCTTAAATCGTGCGTTGTATGTCACCTTCAATCAAGAGGACTATATTATAAAGTCTATCAGGGGGAGCCACTCTAGTGTCAGCAGTTTCTACAGTTATGAACGTATCAGTTGCTGTCGCCACCAGATATGGACGCAGTGCTTGTCGCACTACTGTAACTTCCGCCGCGCTGTCGAGCAGCGTTAGTGCCCATGTCAGGTTCTGAAGCTGCGTCCGCACTATCTGTGGCATACCTCGCTATTAGCGCAGCAACTTTCTTCTTCTGAAACAGGGGTCGTTGACGTGCCGACTCGTCCTGCTTGCCTTTGCCGTCAGTCTGACGGGGTTGCTCACGACTTTGGGCACCCCGTCCTTTCCCACGGTCTCCGCCACCGGATTGTGAAGCTGATGTTTCCTGTGAAGAACGAGGAGAGCGTTGTTCAGAAACCTGAAACCTATCAGGTGACTTAATACTAGATCGATCGCGCATATCATATGTGCGTTCACTAGACGACTGTACGGGTGAGGCATGACGAGACCCCTGTTTCTGCTGCTGCTTCCCCTGTTTCTTTGCTCGCCAATTTTGTTTAGGAAAATTAGGGCGTTCGTCTTTAGTAGGCGAGCTCACCTTAGTTTGCTGTACTATATCAGAAATTATCACAGTAGGTTTAACACCTAAGGCACTGCGGCCGATGGTCCTATAGGCTTCCGCAATTATTTTAGCAAACTCCTTAGGCCTGTCGAGTTCGTCCACGCGGTCCAGCTTATTAGCTACTTGGAACTGCATGGCATCGCCTTTGAGGTTGCCCATTACCATGGAAGCAACCACATCGAACACTCCGACAAGCCTCATTCCCAATTCAACAGCAGCCTCTGCCCCGTGATTCTCTTGAACACGTTTAATGACGGAGGGCAGTACAGACATAGACGGAGTGCCGAAGCACTTCGAGTAGGTCGCGGCAAAGACCTTGCCCCAGTTTGCACAATCGGCCATATCTGGGACCAAGTCTTTCGGCAAACTAATGGTGAGAATCCTGTGTTTCTCCACAGGAGGGGTATGCGGAAAAACCGCCTCCAGTTGGTCAAATTTCTCAGCAAGCCAAAAAGGCAAATTATCCTTATTTTGGTGGCGCTTGCCCATCACCGAATTAACCATAACAGGACTAATAACCACAGCGTGGTGGTCCGTTGGTTGTCCCGCAACAGCAGGTGCCCCCACCTGCACGTTGCGTGACACGTACTGCACTAAAGCTCTATGAACTGTAATCAGGGCTGTGTGTAGTACCCGCAACTCAGCCACCGCCACCGTTAGATAGCGGGGATGAGGCATAAATCCAAGGTCGCTGCTCACTGTTAGGGATGTGAACAACAGACAGTTCTCATGTGAAGCAAAGGCGAGCAAGCATTTCTTAATTAATAACATGTAACTACAGTGTCGTGTGCAAAAGCAGAAAAAGTGGCAAGATGGTTTTCTAACATCTAACGCGGTTGTGCTAGCTTAGCATTGTACGTATATAAATAGCAGTCTTCACTACAACATCAATCTGTTTTTGATTTAAATCTGTTTTTATTTTAAAGGAAAAACCAGGGGGAGGGTCTACCTGTACACAGCTTATCGCCTACAACCCTTTACAGGGCCGGTCGCGTGGTTTAGGGTAGGCATATAAAGTGCAAGTTTTGGTTATCAAGGCAGACATTACACAACAAGTCACCTACAACCCATGGCGAGCCTGCCGCGTATGACAAGAGGCACTGCGTAGAATTTCAATGTGAAGAAGCCTCTAGGCAAAGAGAACAAGAAGACCCAAATTCAACGTGGATAGGAAAGAAAAGAGATGAACTTGAAGAAAGAAAGAAGAGAAGTAGGAGGCAAGATGGCGGGCGGAGGCAATATGGCGGACTGACCTGTGTGATAGCTGCTGTGGCTCCTCACTCAGAGTGCTCTTCTTCGGCTAGCGTTACAGCGATATGCAGAAGTATCACCTGCAGTACTCATACTCTGCAGAAAGCCTCCCTGCGGCATAATATGAGGCTGATCAGTGCTCGTGCCTCGCTCAGACACTGCTTACTTTTTGTGGCTCTTCGTTTACCCCTCCGCTGCTCCCGGTCCCTCCTTAGCGTGTCTTCGATACGGCGCTGTCTTGGCGGAACGTTTGCAGCGCCAAAGATGGAGAAAACAATGAATGCTGCACATCGGGATGCTGCAACGGTTTCTGCGGGGGGCCGGGGTGCTCCCGGCTCTAAAGCACCCGAAACTATGCGGGAGCTGAGTTCTGTGTGGAGAGGAGGCGCAGCTAGAAGGGCGGACGGCACCGTAAAGGAGCTGGGAGCGGCTGGAGGGACCCGGTATAGGTTGGCAGCGGCAGCTGTCACAGAGGGAGCCCACCGACTGTCTACAGTTACGGAGGCTTTTCCCATATTTTCTGGGGTTACCCCCGCTGTGTTGGGGGGGGAAAAAAAGAAAACAACAACAAAAGAGAAGCCAATAAAAGAGAAAGAAAAGCCTGATGCCTTCGTGGGCGCCACTGCAAAGGGAGGAGTTCCCGGGTCAGAGGCACGGTTGTCGCTACCTTCCAGACCGGATCAGGGGCCACAGGCGGATTCAGTCCTTGTTTTGGTCTTTCAGAAAGAAGCCCACTTGCCAGACTCCTCAGCTCTAAAAGGTACAAAAGGCACGAACGAAACAACAGAGGTAGAGACGTTAGATGCAGTGGACCTAGATGGTTTATTACAATTAGAGCCAGAGCCGGAGCTAGAGCAAAATCACGTACTCTCAGACATTACAGATATTACTGATACTATTGGGGTTATATCTATAGTAAAAGGTCTAACTGTCAGTGATCCATCAGAGGGGGATCAGGATAAAGATCATGAACATCATTGCTCCCTACTTACTGCCAGCGTTCCCGATAGTGAGTTTAGCCGAATGCCGCAGCCTTCCACACTGATAACACATGGCTCCCCTGAGGCAGATACATTTTTTTCACTTAATGACGACTCCGATTCTCAGGATCTTACCGATTTCAGGATTTCTGATGATACGGATTCAGGAGAGTCCTCTACTGCGCAAAAAGTCCTTTATAGTAAGTTTACCACACAGAAGCGTAGATCTAGATCGAAGAATAGCCCAGTTAAAACCAACTCGGCCACAGCACGCAATCTGGAGTGGGATTATTCTGCCACAAGTCTGGTACAAGAGAATAGCGGACATGTGGCAGCAGGTGGATTAGCTACACTACCCGGGGATATCAGCCCTCCTTCACTGGATTTGGTATACCAAACTTTGAAACAAATGAGGAGCGAGGCCAGATATGAAAGCAGGAAGGCACTTCAAGCAACAAAGAAGCTTCAGGCCTCCATACGTAAAACAAATAAGCTTTGTACTGAAATGGGCGAAAGGGTTACCCAAGTGGAGGACAGAACGATGGCTTTGGAGGCGGCAGTAGATAAATTACATGAATCTAAAGCACAACAGGAAAAGCAGGCACTGGATGTCTGTTGGAAACTTAAGGATTTTGAGAATCGTCAAAGGAGGAACAACGTTCACTTGCTTGGGATTGCAGAAAATGCAGAAGGGGGAAACATTTTGTCCTTTATCGTATCCTTGTTCAAAGGCTCTTCCCCGGAACTTGTACACTGGAATTGGGATATGGAGATTCAACGGGTTCATCGTTTCCCAATGGTACAGAAAAAGAGGAATTATCCAGTTAGACAAGATGAGCGTCCCAGGGCAATTCTGATTTTTATCGGGAACTTCCTGCTACGCCAGGCCATAATAGATATGGCTAGACCAGACACTAAACGTTCTTTTGAAGGACATACTTTTTTTGCCATGCTACTGTGGAATGAAGGTGGAGGCTCCGACAATTGATCTCTGTCTTTCAAGGGTTGGGCTGCGAAGCCTATTTACTTTTTCCCGCCCGCCTTAAGGTCATAGCCAAAGGTCGGGCTCACTTTTTTCATTCGGAAATCAAAGCTCAAGAATTTATTTTAGAGTTGAAAAGGGTTTAACTGCGCTGGGCTTTCAGATATCTATCTTAGGCGTAGTCTGATGCCGCATGTTGGTGGTTGCTGGATGTATTCTAAATGTTAGGGCAAGCGGTTTAGGAGGGGTTATGGTTGATTAACTGCCTCTTACTTGGGTTGGTCTTACCGTATACTGATTTTGCGCATTATATGTGGGGGGTGTTACAGGGGTTCTGTTTTTTGGCTATGATGATTCATATTAGCACGGGGTGGGGAGTACACAGCAGCTTGAGTAGCATGTTCAGCCGTCACACATAGGTCATGGTTGACCTATTTGCCTATATGGGATGTCACAGGGGGAGGGGGTGGAGGGAGATTCAGCTCTGGGGAGGGTTTGGGGCTGGGGTGGGTCATGGGTACAGTGCAACAATGTCTTTTTGATGAGGATATTTGGTATTACAGGTTCCAGAAAATATATTGGAAGTTCTTATTTTGTACAAAGAAGGAGTTTAAGGTGGTGTCATCCATTGGGAAATATAGGTAAATTTATGGCTAAGGAAAATTATTTAAATTTACTTTATGAATTCCAGTTATCTTAGAATCGTTACCATAAATATCTGCGGGCTTAACGACCAGGCTAAGCGACAACGGGCACCTGTTATTCTGAAATCTATGAGGGTGGATATCTTATGTGACCAAGAGACTCATCTAGAGGGTAGCAGAGAAGGGATCTTAGAACAACTTGGATTTCGTTTGTTGGGGGCTACTTAACAAGAGACTAAGACAAGAGGGGTCGCTATTCTTACTCGTAGGAAGGATATAATCGTCAAAAAAAGATTTCAGATAGGTGGGGAAGGTGGGTGGTAGTACACTGTGTATTTGCTGGGGAGCATTTTACTCTCTGTTCCTTGTACGGCTCCACCGCTGACGATTCGGAGGCCCTGTAGCATTTAGACGACGAGTTAGCGAATTGGCCAACCCCACTGTTATTGTGTGGTGATTTTAATATCAACGGGCTTGGTGGGCTGTGGAGTAATTCTGGTGATTTATATGCTAGTCGTAAAAAGAAGGTTTTTAAGGCCATAACAAATATAGTTAGAAATCACAGACTCGTAGATATATGGCAACAGCTAAATCCCCAGGATCCAGGTAGCACTTTCTTCTCTGCCCCACATCAAGTCAGTCTACAGACTTGACTATTTTTTTGTGGCTCAATCTTTGGTGTATCGGGCTAAAATAGAGAAGTATCCTAGGATATTATCTGATCATAACCCTCTTGTCCTTACTTTAATATTTACAAAAGGCGGGCGGGCTGAACGGACTTGAACCTTTGAAAGAGGGCTATTATCAGACTTGGGTTATATCTCCCATATGAAAGACCTTTTGGGATATAAATAAATATAACGCTAGCGCCGGGGTTGTCTGGGACGCTTTTAAAGCTGGTTTACCTGGGGAGACAATCAGTTTTAGCGTGTCCCGACAGGCTAAGGAGGCACATACGGTGGAAGCGCTATATAAAAACTTAGCTAATATTGAGAAGGAGCTGGTGGTAGCCTTAAATACAGGTTCAGCAATGGAAGATGTCCTGCTCAGGCTCGCCTGGGCTAAGGCTGGAATTGGAGATCGTGCTGCCGAAAAAGCTGCCGAGCTCTTTTTAGCTAAAAAGGAACATTGCCACGAATTTAACGAACGGGTTGGTCGTATGCTGGCAGTTAAACTTAGACAAAAATGGGTGTCAAGCGAGATAAACGAGATCAGAGATGTACATGGGAAGATAGTAACAGACCCCTGCGAGATTAAGGAAGTATTTTGACTTTTTTACCAACGGCTTTATGATTCCGGCCCCCAGGGACAGACAAAGTGAATTCATGACTATCTCAATAAAGTACCACTGCATGGCATTGAGCACGAGGATAGTATGAAACACGAAGTTTTTTTGAGTCAAGAGGAGATTTACTGCGCGCTGAAAAACCTTCCTTCTGGTAAGGTGGCAGGACCTGACCAAATTCCTTTGGAATTGTATAAAATATTCCTGGAAGAAATTGGACCATATTTGGTCGAAATAATTCAACTTGCACAGTTGGGGGGCTCAGTCTCCGTTTCTTGGTCAGGTGCAGATATTATAGTAATCTTAAAAAAGGGTAAACCACCTCAGGACCCAGGCTCATATCGGCCAATCACTCTTATAAACGTGGATGTAAAGATCCTTTCTAAAGCTCTTGCAACTAGACTCAATACCATTATTGGAAGAGTAATTCATCCGTTCCAACATGGTTTTATTCCGGGGAGAGGGACCACCCAGCATATCCGTAGGGTAATAACATTATTTGATGCAGCAGAAGTCTCAGGAGACCCTATTGCTATGCTGCTTCTGGATGCAGAGAAAGCCTTTGATAGGGTCTCCTGGGATTATTTATGGTAGGCAATGAGCTGGTTTGGGCTAGGGCAAGGATTTATTAAAGCTATCAGCAGTTTATATAGAGCTCCAACTGCCCGCCTTAAAATCAATGGGAAATATACTGCACCTTTTGGGCTTAAACGAGGCACCAGGCAGGGCTGTCCTTGCTCACCCCTTCTTTTTGCGATATATATAGATCCTTTAATTCGGCAATTCGACTCTTCCCTAGAAATTCTGCCTATGATTTATCAAGGGCTAGCTACAAAGGTCCTCGCATATGCGGACAATGTAGCTTTGGTTACTCCTAATCCCTTAGCGGCTAGAACTGCAGTAGAGGGGATAGCCTTGGCCTTTGGCGAAATATCGGGATATACCCTGAATAAACAGAAGACCCAGATAGTAGTTAATAGCGCAATTAGTCGCTCTGACCCACGCATGATAGACTCAGCAGTCTATCTGGGGATTACCATAACTCCAGATTTGGACAAGTTTGTGGATGTAAATATTGACCCTGTAGTCCAGAAGGCTAAAACAGACCTAGATAGATTTCATAACCTGCATCTGTCACTGGTTGGCCGTTGCAACGTGATTAAGATGGTAACTTTACCAAAAATACTGTACTTGTTTAGGGCAATACCCTTAGAATTTGAGAAGAAATGGCTCATGGCTTTAGATAATATGGTCAACCGATTCATTTGGGCGCATGGCAAAACAAGGAGGACCTTACGCTTTATGACTCTACCATTGGATAGAGGGGGCTGGGCAGTCCCAGATTTTAAATATTATTACTGGGCCGCAGCCTTTCAATATATGTGCGAGATGCTTGGTGGCAAACATTTAGATTCTGCTATGGAATTTAGGATCCCAGACGCATATAGGTTACTTTAAAACTTTGTTGGCAGCCTTTAAAATCTGGAATGCTTTTAAGAAAAAGTTTGGTTTGGGTCGAATTAATTTCTATACTCAGTTATTTGGCAACCCTTCGCTGCCAGAAATGTTCTCGGACCAAATTATGGCGGGCTGGGCTAAACATGGTCTTATCAGAATCGGGGGATTTAATAAGCTTGCAAGGTTTTTACCAATTTAAGGAAATTCAGGACAAATTTAGTATAGATACTAGGAATTTTTTTTAATATTTGCAAATTAGGAGTTTCCTTAGTAAAAAGCTGGGCGGTTCTAATGGATTTGGAAGTCTTAAAATTATGGACGTCATTAGTAATGGGGATGGTTGTACTATTAAGGGAATTTATAGCGAATTGATAGCATCCAAATCGGATGATTTAGAAAAACATGGCAAAAAATGGGAAGAGAGGCTGGGGACTGATATAGATAATTTTAACCAATCAATGGTTCTGGGTCAGACTGTTTTATGCTCTGCGGGGCTTCAGGCCCAGCATTATAAAACACTTTTTTCTTTATACTACACCCCGGCAAAGATTGCACAATGGGGGGGGGCAAGAGGGCATTAGATGTCCACGGTGTAACTCTTTAGATGCCGATCTAGCCCATATGTTTTCTACTTGCCCTCGCCTAGATATATTGAAAATCTCTATCTCTGCATTTCTCGAGTCCACCCTGGATATTAAAGTCAAGTTAACATCAGCCTTGATGCTTCTTGGAGTGGATAAAACTCAGACTTAAATTGTCTTTCACCGATTTCTTTTCCTAGCCATGGCAGTGCTACGAATTTGTGCAGCCTCGGCTTGGCTCGATCAAGCGGCCCCAACATTCCAGCTCTGGCTCGCTCGTCTTCTCTCAGTATTTAATCTCGAGAGGGGAATTTATGAAAAGAAGGGTAAGCGAGCAAAAATACTTGGTAGACAAATATGGTCACCCATCTATAACTGGAGGGAAAAGCTGAGTCAGATTGGGCCATAGCATTTAGGGCCGGCCCTACTTAGGAAATTGAAATAACATAATCTTGCTCTTGTTTGGTTCTTCTATCGTGAAACATAACGCAGATTGTCTTGAATTTCTTTTTTTCTTCTTTTCATTTTTGTTCTTCAGCTGTAAAATTGTATGTCATTCCGATATGTTGTGCTGTACTCAGAAAAATAAATAAATAAATTTAAAAAAAAAAGAAAGAAGAGAAGTATTTGGCAGGGAGGCATGTAAGGGGGACGTATAGAATAGAGAGTGAAAAAGAGCTACTGCAAGAGGGTCAAGGACATGTAAGAGGGGACAGGGGGAAGAGGTCATAATGAGCATGAGGTCCAAGAATTGTGGTCCATGACAATATCTAAGAGAGACAGGGCGGCGGGGTGGGGGAGGGGGGTGGACAAAGGCGTAGGGCATTCAGCTTGCCCCTCGGGGAATGCTGTGGTGGACGAGGGACAGAATAAGACTGATTTTGTAGAGACACTGTCAAAGTCAGGTGGGTACACAGCGTCTTCAAAGAGATGTAGAGCTCGGAGCTTTGGGAGTGGAAGACATGAGTGTTCCATTTGACAAAGGTAGGTGACTAGGGGTTGCCATGTTTTGGTGAAATGAGTGTCACGAGACTGCAAGCGCGCTGTGAGTAATTCCATAGTTACTATGTGCCACAGACGTGTGAACCAAATGTTAATGGGAGGGGGCTGTTTTTTTCCAATACAAGGCTATGAGCTGTTTAGCGGCACCTAGCATGTGGAGGGCGATATGCCAATCGCTACGGGTGAGTGTGCGCAGATTGTCGGGTTTGAGGCCTAGGAGAATTGTAACTGGAGTGTCAGGCAGGGGGAAGCCAAGCACCACCTTAATATGACTAAGAACCTCTTTCCAGAACACTGAAGAGCAGGCAGGCCCACCATATATGGATAAAATCTCCCGAGGAGCTCGTGCATCTCCAGCACTAAGGGGAGGAGGTGGGGAACATCTTGTGCAAGCGAAGGAGAGTGTAGTACCAGTGCGTCATAATCTTATACAGTTTCCCGTTGAGAAACGCTGTGGTACACCTTCGGGATGTCCCGTCACAGGCGGTTCCATTGAGCGTGAGTGATGTCAGAGGGAGTTGTCGATTGCCATTGACGTTGGTAGGGATGGAGATTCACAAGTGGGGTTCACAAGTGGGGGATGTTGTAGAGTCTGATAAGTCCGAGAGATGAGCCCCTTAGAATCATCGAAGGAGCACACTAAGCATTCAAAAGGAGTGAACGCATTCATCTGTTTTTAACCTTGCATAAGGACCACAGATTTCAAACACAGACATGAGGATCCAGAAGCCAATTTTAATTCATAAATCCCTCCTATAAAAGTTCTCCGCTTACAAAGTGCGTCGAGCCCACCCACTCACACAAGGTGCAGTTGGTGAAGATCTGATGATGAAGCATGCCACGAGTGGTACCAGTGGGTGAGGACCCAATAACAATATCTAAGAGATGCTAGGATCTCACTAATCATCCCCTGTAGCAAAGAGAGGGTAGATGATAAAGTTAACTCTCCAAGATTGTTTAGACTGGCCAGCCAACTAGCCCTTGGAGTCACTTTGGAATCCTGGGCTCAACAGATGCCGGTCCAGTCCTCTCACCCAGGCAAAAGGGCAGCAAGTCAGCACAGCAAGACAGTAGCCCATCAGGGCAGCAGTCCAGCAGAGTGGCAGTCCTTTCAGCAGCACAGCCGTTCTTCTTTCTGGCAGAGTATCCATAGGTCCAGAAGTGTATTGAAGGGTTGGTGCCTGAGGTCCAATTGTTATACCCAGTTCAGCCTTTTAAGTGGGAGAAGCTTCTAGAGGCTTCCCTTTGAAGTCCATAGGGACCCTGCCTTTCCTGTCTTTGCTCAAAATTAACTAAAGGGGATATACAGCCCTTTGTGTAGAGGCAGGACACAGCCTATTCCTGCCAGTAATGACCCATTCAGGCGCACTTAAGCTCTGTGTTGCTGTCTAGGAGGAATGCACAAAGCCAAACTACTAGTTACACCCAATCAAGTGACCAGAAGCAGGCTTCAGGGATTAAATTGCCTAGGCAGGAAAATGCATACTTTCTAAAAGTGGCATTTTCAAAATTGTAATTTAAAATCCAACTTCACAATGAAATAGGATTTTTTTTTTTAACAATTCCAAAGGCGCCAAACACAAACCGTTTACCTTTTCCCATTTGGAAGTTACAGCTTATTAAATGTAATAAGGTAACTCAAATGTTATCCTATGGGAGCGTTAGGCCTTGCAGTAGTGAAAAACAAATGTAAGAGTTTTTCACTACCATGAAATGCAAAACTTAAAAGTACATGTCCAACTTTTTAAATACACTGAACCCTGGCCCTTGAGGTGTCCTTGGCCTATCCTAGGAGTGACTCATATGTATTATATGGACAGTTTGGGCCTGGCAAAAGGTTTATTTTGCCAGGTTGAAATGGCAGTTTAATACTGTATATATAAGCCGCAATGGCAGGCCAGCGAGATGTTTAAAGGGCTACTTAATTGGGTGACAGGCCAATTAATCGCATTTAATTTACAAGCCCTGGGCCTAGTACCACTTTACGAGGGACTTATAAGAAAACGAAATGTGTCAATTGGGTGTAAGACAATTTCAAAATGTTGTAAGGAGAGAGCGCAAGCATTTTAGCATTGGTTAGCAGTGGTGAAGTCCACAGAGCCCTAAAGCCAGCAAAAACGAATTCAGCAAAAAAATGGAGGGTAAAGGCAAAAAGTTTGGTGGTTACCCGCCAGAGATTGCCAGGTCCAACAGCCGTCCAACCATCTTGAACATTTCACAAGTTGCACAGCAACTCTGGTGCAAACTTGCAGATTCTCCACAACCTGCATCGTTCCGCTCATCTTCGACACAGGTAACGGTACCGGCGGCTCCAGAGGAGAATCCAGTGCTGACTCAGATGTCCAACCATAAACTGCGTTAGGCACAACCTAGACTGAGGACACACTCTTAAATCACTACAACACATCCAGTCATCATGCAACTTGAGTTTGATTCTATGCTCCATCTACCAAGGAGGCACCTTCAGAGGCTCCATTGTCTTTTTACTTCCTATTCTAACTAAAGCTTGTAATTATTGAGAGATGATAATTATGGAGGGGATGGGCATGATTTACCCCCTCATTATGATAATGACAGTTTTTGCATGGACTTACAAGAGGCCAATGAGCATGATGCTTCCCTCGACACATTGTTGAATTCACCATCTTTACCCCAAAAAGAAGAGAGTGCTTCCTTTGCTGTGGTAAATCGACAAGCAGCTGAGGTCCTAGAATTCAAGCTGCCTTCATTTGAAGTCCTTATGGAAATCTTATAACCTGTGCCAGGCCCACCCAGCTCTTGCTTTCATTCAATGAGGGCCTTACTGACACCTCAATGGGTACCTTGTCAAAGCTGTGATCTTGCCCACTGGTGAAGAGGAGGTGGTAGATGTCACAGACCAGCACCTGGCAGACCTAGTTTCCTCATAAAACATCCTACTTCAGAGAGTCTGATTGTTTAGGCTTTCACCAGGAAGATGACTCCTGAAATATTTCCTATTATTCCCCAAATAGGAGTTCTAAAAGCATAGAGACGTGTGTAAAATAAATGTTCTCTTCAGCTAGCCTGGCACAGAGGTAAGCCAACGCTGTTTGTCTATTGGTCTGATATAGGCATGCCCTCTGGGACATGACCAGCGAGCTCTTGTCAGGGCTAAGGCACACTGCGTTGTTGGTCCCATCCAAACAGTTGCATCAGTTTAGGAAATTCTGATGCTACTCTAAGGGGTTGGTGTGTAGGCAACACCAGTTTCCCAACCCGCTACTGCAGCCACCCCAGTCCTTTAGAGGCTGGGGACGTGGATGTGGCAGGCAGTGTTCAGGCCATCAAGGGCATCAGTCTTCCTAGTCATCTTTTCCTGCGGCAATAGCCTTCAAGACCCTGTAACTTGTCATTAGTGGTGCACAACCACTCTGTGGGAGGCAGGATCCAGTACTTTCTCCCAAGGTGGCAACCTACCACATCCAACAGATGAGTCCTCCAAATCATGCAGCTTGGCTATGCCCTACTGTTTCTTTCTACCCTGCTGCATCTTCTGTCACAAACCCCTCATGAGCCCTCTGTGTAGTGGGCCTAGCAAGCAGGTCTCATGTTGCTTTACCCCTATGGCGCTTTATGGCTCGCTATGATATTTTTGACTGATGCATACCCCAACATTCCTTATGGCTAGTGCTCCCCAGCAACCTCATGACCGATGCTTCCCCAGCACCTGTAATTTCTATTACGCTTGAACACCTACAAGCGTCTCCCACTTCCCGTGAACCAATGGATTAACTACTCTTGCTAACAGTTAAATAAATGTGGAAATAAACAAAGTATGCCTTATTTAATCCCAAAACACAATATAAATATGGATAAATACCAGAAATATGGCCATAAGCATGGTTAAATACTGACAGAAATGTTAAAAACATAAATACCATAAAACCCGGAGCCCTAAAAATAAATACGTACTAATTATCTTCGCATTTTTAAAAATAAACCAAATGTATACATTTATTTTGTTATTATCTTCTATGGGGTGTTATTTTAAATCCATGCCTCCTTTACTTATTATGGGAGTGTGTTTTAGGACTAGTGAGTAGCAATGTGTGGTGATGGAATTACTCCAAAACTGGTGCAGTTTGTGAATGGTCATGGGCCTACTCATTTATGAAGCTGTTACTACCCCTTTAAGTGCAAGTATTCTCCATTTTTTAGTCAGTCCCCTGTCCCACCCACATTTACTGCTAAAATGGAAAAGTACATGCGTCGAGATCTCCACACTCATGGCAGACACACCGTATAGAAAAAATAAGAGGCGTATGTGGAGATCGCTGCATGTTGGTGTGTGAAATACATTTTCTAGTTGGCAGAATCAAGCCACTGCTCATGCAGGCAGGAAGAATTTCTCAGCACAGTATGGCGGAAGTTCATATAACAACTCTTAACTCAAGTATTTTAATGGGTAAAGCAGTGCACTATGCAAGCTTTCCCCGTATATCATAAGTATACAACAGGAGGCTCTGAGCCTCATGTTGTATACTTATGATATATTCCAAGACTAAATATGTGTCAAATTCCTGTATTATTATACGCTGATGATGCTGTCCTGATAGCCAGGAAAGCAAATGGCCTACAAACACTGCTTGATTCTTTTTATGCTTGTATGAATGACTTGGGCTTAAACGTTAATCGGACAAATTCTGTTATAATGAAATGCAGACCAGAAAATTCTAAAACGAGGACATTTTTACACATCTGGGGGTACCATTTGATGCTGATTTTAATTGGAAACACGTTTTTTTTTTTTTTTAACTTTATTTTTTATTTTTGCACTGAAAAAAAATATTTACAGATGGGAAAAGAAGTCGTTAATGCAAGAAGTGTGACCAATAGCAAGCATAGAGGGACATCAGTGGACAATAAGCAATGTTGCAGGCTGTCCAATAATAAACACAGGGAAACACATTTTAAACATTAGAATGATTCAATTCCAGAAATACAATGATGCTATTTTTAGATTTGCTAAAAGACTGGGCCACAAACCAACTAAGGAGATTTTATGTATCCATAAGAGCAAGAGCCTCTCAGTGGAAATCTTTGGGGTGGGGGTTTGGGGACATATGAATTGCTAATCATTACAAATAATGGAAAATACGTTTTTAAGGAGACTTCTATCAGTGCCCCAGAGTTCCCCTGTACCTTTTAGCAATGATGAAGCAGGAATGAGTTACCTGAAAGATAATATTGCATTACACCCGCTATTGCTTTGGTTAACAAGCATTAAAAATGCAATAGGTCTCGTCTTTGTCAAAGTTTGAGCATTTGTTGTATGCCTATGTATAGTGCTTACTTTATACATTGCATATATAGTGACATGTTTATACACTTATGTGTGTGTATGTATATGTATATATATAAATGCATGTATGTAAATGTTTATATGTGTAATTGCTAATGAATGGCATGTATTAATTATTTGCTTCTGTTATTTGCAAAGATCTTTCCATATAGATATATATATATAGTAATATACTTATTTATGTATAGATTGACATATATGGATATATGTATGTTACAGATATATCTAGGCGATTATATTAGTATTTGCTATTTATAGCTATGCAGGTTTATTTATATATATTTGTCTATATATTACTGATTAATGTTTATGAGAGGAGCAAATATATAAATGCATGTTGGGAAATATATATGTTTTGGGTTCTATATACTATTACCATTTGCTGCTAATGGTATTATATAGCAAAGCAAATGGCTTTAACTTAATGAAAGGCGAGACCTATTGCATGTTTAAGGCTTGTTTAGTGATCTCTTCCCAGATATGATGGTTGGTGGATCTTTCCTCTGTGTTTTTGAGCTTATGGCAGAAGATGATAACAGCTGTGCGCCTGGTGTGGGATTGCTTTCTTAGTCCAAACTCCAGCCTGATCTGGGTTGGTGAGGTGTCGGGGTAGCATTAAGATGTGCCTATATATTCAGGCTATTGTAGTGTCCAGGACGGATGTATGACGTTACAACGCATGCTGTTACAACGAAACTTTTACAACGCAAATGCATTTACAACGCATGCTTTTACAACGCAAGTCTTTACATCGACTTGCACTAGATGGCGTGCTAACATTAGAAAAGTGTAATTTACTATTCCAACTCCAGTCCATGTAACAGTAGGGAAGGTGTTGGGATAGTAAACTACACTATTTGTAATGTTAGCACGCCATCTAGTGCAAGTCGATGTAAAGACTTGCGTTGTAATGGCATGCGTAGTAAATGCATTTGCATTGTAAAAGTTTCGTTGTAATGGTAGTGCGTTGTAAAAGTTGCGTTGTAAAGGTTGTTCCCCGTCCAGGACCAGTGTGTGTCTGCCTTGAAGGGCCTCGCTTCCATAGGCCAGGTTTGGGGCCACTTTTGCTCTGCCGATTTCAAGTATCGGAAGGAACGAGTGCCCCCTATTCAAATTCTTAAATATGAGCAAGAGCCCAGGTGCAAGAGCAATATATTAGTCACTCTCAGGCGGACCTACCAATTTGCAAAAACAATTTCTGCGCAGGATGGAAGAGTTCTGGTATTGTTTTATGTGCTTTTAGTGGAACGTGATTCCTCCAGGTACTATTGATTGCAAGCATCACTTGCCAAGCTTCGAAAGAGGTGGAACGGGCTGTCAGAGGACCAGCTCACAGCTTGAAGTCCGAGGCAACTGACCTATTTACCACAGCCCTGAGGATAACGGCCTTTCCTCTCTCCTCTCACCTGACAGTGCCTACCTGCCCGGTTTATGTATAGGCGCCAAATATCCGTTTCAACTTTTGATAAATACAAGTCACGCGACTGAGTGCCAGTATCCAATTTAGAACGGAAATATTTGAACGGAAATATTTGTTTGTAGGTATGTGCCCACCACAGGCTATTAATTAGTAATCTGCAATACGCTGGGTATTATTCTTAGTATTATAATAATAATTAATATTAGCAAAATAGTAATGCTAATAACCACAACAATTAATAAGTGCATCTACTATTACAAACACAATAACATAAGAAGAGGAGCGACAGTAATATAACAATATATAAATATACTAACAACAGCACTTCTTATTGCTATAGTATTATCCTTTTCAGCATTTATATTAGCACTGCCATTCTCGCCATTACTTGAATATTATACCTCTGAACTGCCTTGCGATTTCCATAGCACTACAAGAGGGTCACTGGTGCCTGTGTGTTCATCTGTAGGAAATAAATACCACTTGTTTCGCCGTTTGGGGAAAAACCGGTAGCGCATAAACTGAAGAACATCTGAAAACTGCACTCAGCGCTAAACCCCGTTTTTCTGATGTCTATGCGCCCATGTGTGGGCTGAAGCAGTTTATGTCAGTGTTAGGAGCGGAGGCTGAGCCTGTTCTGCGGAATGTCACCAAGACTCTACACCCGACCTAGCGGCGCGAACAGAAGCTGCGGTCCTGCCGCCTGTTTATCACAAGCCCCACGTATGGAGGCAGGAAGGGGAGGGGCGAGAGCGGGGCAGGGACGCAAGAGAGATAGATAGATAAATAGATAGATAGATGTGTTTGAGTTTAGAAATAAGAAAAGGAAAGAAAAATGGAAACCATAGAGGCATATGTGCTAGAAAAGGAATGAAAAAAGGAAGAAACAGAAATTATGTAAACAGAAAAACGGGAAAACTAAAGAGAAAGAAAGAAAAACAAAGAGAAGGAAGAAAGAGGGATGGAGCAGCCAAAGTTCGTAGGGAGACTAGAGAGATTCCATGAGGGAAAGTAAGCGACAGAGAAAGGGCGAGTAAAGGGACTTACGAGGGAGGAGGGTTGGAGTACATATGAGAGGAGCTCTGAAGACAACACTTTTACAAAAGGAGCTACACATATGGGCGCAGACTGCTTGAGAGCTTTTGACAGAAATAGATAGAGAGGAAGGCGGGTAGAAAAGAGAGGCTGAGAGGGATCAACGAAAGACAGATGGGAACAAGGAGGAAAAAGAGGAACAGGGTTGAGGAGAAAAAAAGAGGGTCCCCAAAAGTAGGCATGAAAGTGTGGAGCAAAAAACACTTGAGAGGGAGAGAGAAAAAGAGGAACAGGGTTGAGGAGTGTTAGATCTGGGGGTCTATAGTTGGCAGGGTAGGTACCACTGTCCAAGTAGGGACCCTTGCTTCTAGTCAGGGAAAGGGGGATACACTGTTAAGATAACCCCTGCTCACCCTCTAGGTAGCTTGGCCTGAGCAGTTTAGGCTATCAAAGGCAATGTGTAAAGTATTTGTACCAACACTCACAGTAACACAGTGAAAACACCACAGATTTACTCTACACCAGTTTTAGAAAAATAAGGTATCTTTACTAAAAACATCACAAGACCAAATACTACAGAAAAAGCAACATACAATTAAAAAGGTTACTTTAAAGATAGTTCAAGAGTTTGTAGAAAGTACTCCAGGATGTAAAAATCGGTGTCCTGCACAATGCGGCTCTCAATGCACAAAATGCGACACTCTCGTGCCCAACAGTACCTATAGTTGCGCTAAGGTTCCCAAAAGCTATAATAATGAAGATAGCAAAGGCGATGCGATACTCCTGAGACCTTGGGGAGGCATTGCAGCAGCCCTGCTTCACGCTGCAGAGGTGGATGCGCCGGCTCCGATCTGTAGGGGGAGGATGCGATGACTTTGGCTTTCGTTGCGTAGGTTTCTTAGGGGGAAGCTTCACGCACAGGTACGGTGCGACGCTCTTCGATGGGGCGCGATGCGTGGCGTTGACTTCTGGCGCCGCAACCCTCGATGCGCCACGGGACGGGACTCTGCGTCGACGCACACAGCGACTGGATACTTTCACGCACCGGCAGTGTTGCGTCCCGCAAACTGGTTCTGCGACGATCTTCGCAGTGTCAGGAATCTTAACGCACCGGGACGATGCTCGACGCACTCGGCGATGCGGGGACTCCGGGTGCTGCGATGACGCAGCGATGAAATTCTTCTCGCACTCTCGATCTTGCGACTCGCAACCGGATGATGCGACCCTCAAACGGATGATGTGATGGGTACCAGTTACTCTTGTTCACGCTTTCTGCTTTCCAGCACCCAAACACAGCAAAACGACCTCCTGAGGCTCCAAGACTAGGCAAGCACTCCAAGGCAGTTCAGAACTCCCTCAGCAGAGTTCCAGGGGAGCTGGTGGTGAAGTCCTTTTGTTCCTGGGACTTCTTAACAGGGAGCCAGCTCTCCTCAGGCCCTTGGAGATCAGAATTTAAAGAAGGGGACACAGCAGAGTCCTTCCCCTCTCCTTGGCAGCAAAGCAAAACAGCAAGCAGGCAGTCTTCTCCTCTTCAGTTCCTTCCAGCTTTCTCCTTGGCAGAGGTTCCTTCTTAGTTCCACAGTGATCTAAAGTTTAGGTGTCTGGGGTCCTCTTCTTATACCCCTCCAAGTCTTTGTCTCTCTTTTTTTCAGTGGGGGGATTCCCCTGCTCAAACCGGTTCCTGGGTGTGCTCTGCCCTGGAGCACCTGGTTCCTTTCAGAGTGAGGGGCAGGGTCGTTAGACGCTCAGCAGGAGGTGGAGCCTTCTTTGTGCTGGCAGAGGCAGAGTCCTCAGCTTGGCCAGCAGGGGGTGGAGCCGGCATTGTGATGGCAGAGGCAGCCCTACTCAAACCCAGGGGCTACTCCTCCCACCCATTTAGAGCAGATCTCCCAATTCACCCTGCTGCTGACTCATCCAGACTCCTGGAGCCACCCAGACCATCACATGACACCAGTCAGCCAATCTGCACACAGGAAGGTTAAACAGGAGAATAGCTACTTTCTAAAAAGTGCTATTCTCACAAAGTGAATGTAAAAACCATTTTGCTAAAAAGATGTATAATTAAATTCTGAACACAAAGATACCAAACTTGGATTTTCTATCTTGCCTTTAGGGGAAGATAGGCATGTAAACAGCCTCCCCCATTCTGTCCTATGGGCAAGATAGCCTCTCAGCAGTGAAAAACGAAAATGGCTGTAATTCACTACCAGGGCATGTTACACACCTCAGTACATGCCCTACCTTTCAGATACACTGCACCCAGCCCAGGGGGGTACCTAGGGCCACCATAGGGATGCCTGACATGTACAGAAAGGGAAGGATAAGGCCTGGTCAGTGGTTGCACTGGCCAGGTCGACATGGCAGTACTGGACTGCACATAGGCACTGCAAGCAGGCCTAAGACATCATTTTAGCGCTACTCCTGTGGGTGGCACAATCAGTGCTGCAGCCCACTAGTAGCATTTGTACTACCAGCCCTGGCACTCTCAGTGCACTTTACTAGGGCCTTTTAGGTAGAACAAATATGCCAAACATGTATAGCCAATTACATCACAATTTCCCCAGGGAGCACTTGCACCTTGACACTGATCAGCAGTGGCAAAGTGCCCAAAGCATCTATACCAGTAAAAACGACATCCAGCATAGCATCAAAAATACAGGGGGTAGAGGCAAAAAGTCAGGGGTAACCACGCCAAAAGATACCAGGTCTAACAAGGAGAAAAAAAAGAGAGTGTCCCCGAAAGTAGGCATGAAAGTGTGGAGGAAAAAACACTCGAGAGAGATGAAGAAGAAAGCTGGGCGAAGACAAAGTGAAAAAATTATTAATAGTGAGGAAGCTAGAGAGGAAGCCACTATACAGCAGAGAGGGGTAGGGAGAAGGGAGAGGAAAGAGTTCAACACAGACCAAATGAAAGAAAATATAAAAAAAGAGAAACGCGAAGAAGAGATGGCAAAGAGAAATATTCGGTGCGGCAAGGAGAAATAGACAGCGCTAAAGAAAACAAGATCACACCGAAATATGGGTCATCGAGGAGCCCAGTGGCTCATCTGACATGCAAAGAGCGCAGTTTATAGGCCACAGGTCCTCTTTGGCCGGGAGCGGCATGCTACACCCACTCGCAGCTGCTGCACAGTTCTCCCTCCCCCCCTGTCTTCAGCCGCTGGGCGCCATGACCCTGGGATCCACTCCCACGCATGCATCACAACAGTAAGGATGATCACAGTATTGCGGCAGCTGTCGGGTGCCTGAAGACGACACAGCTCACAGTGTTGGTCTGCTCTATTGCAGCGCTGTTTCCTATCTTTCGCTCCCCGGGGCAACCATATGATGTGGAGAAAAAAGTTTGTTTGGTAAATCTTGTGACGCAGGTCTCCATAATTTTGTATTTAGAAATAATCTGTTCAGGTAGGAATGTCTAGCCAGTACTTTGTTTTCTAACTCCAGTTCATTTTTCATAGCAAACTTGATCACAATTTCCAGCTAATCGTAACTGCCTTATTGTGTGCACAACAAGCATTCACAATGCAACAGGTCTTCCATTACTAAAAGTTTGAGCTATTGGCATTGCATTAATATTAGCAACGCCAATAGCTCAAACTTTCAGTAATGCAAGACCTATTGCATTACGAATGCTTCTTTTACCTGTGCCGGTAATTTGTGTATTTTCAAGGTTCACGAGGAGCAGATGTGGTTATTAACGTCATCTGGGCCCCACAGCAAGTGAACCATTTTAAGCAGACAAAGTCTCGTTCAAGCACAGTCGGTCATCACATTGTTTGGCACATTACATATTAGATTGCAAATTATATTCATGCAAAGGGATTTTTCGTTCGTAATTTGGATCACAAAATCTGCTTTCCTCATAACCCGGTGTAACGCCCTGAACGTCTCAGGATCGTTTAACAGACACGACAATGAGGACGCAACCACTAGTGAAGGGTTAGTTGTTTTAATGAAGGCAAATATAATACAAAGAATAAACAAAAGTTATAGTCACTGGAATCCTCCAGGCTAAGTACGTTACCAGCCCACAGCACGGATGGTCCTAACCGTCCTCTGCATATACGCCGGTCCCGGCGTATGCCAACAGAGGGCAGAAATGAAATGGCCGACAATGCCAATCGGTAGGCTGTGAGGGGCACGAAGAGTGTTGGGGAGAATCGAGGAGTCAGGGAAACACCCAGCCGGGGTCTCTACCTGAAGGGAGCAGCCGCTCAACCTCTTCCTCAGACTGCACCGGGACGCGGAGTCACCTCCTGGTGATGCGTCACCGATACCCCAATCACAAGCAAGAAGACTGAACCGAGAGCAGCCGCTCGATCGATCCTGTGGACTTCCGAGTCTGTAACGCGGCAAACACCTCCTGGTGTGCGTTACAGCTGGCAGTCCCTGTGTCTCTGGTCGGGCTGGGAGTTACGACTCCAACCAGCAAAAGCGCCACTGCGCTTGGACTCAGCCGAGTCAAAAAGCGAAGCTCAATGGTTGACCGGTAGAGCTTCCGGGTCCTTCAGGTGACGATGGGGCAAGACACGGCCCAGGGAGTAACGACTCGACCTACCTCCGTTCTTGCCTTACTGGAGCACCACTCCGGAACACTGCTCTTCACGAAGCAGGTACGTCGGTGTGAACACAATATCCGACAGCGTTGTACCTCCCGGTTCCTCCCTTTATAGGGCGTGTTTTCCTTGAGTTATGTAACAGCTCTCCTGTTTACATAAGGGCGTGTTTCCTTGAGTTATGTAACAGCTCTCCTGTTTACATAAGGGCGTGTTTCCCTTGAGTTATGTAACAGCTCTCCTGTTTACATAAGGGCGTGTTTTCCTTGAGTTATGTAACAGCTCTCCTGTTTACATAAGGGCGTGTTTCTCTTGTATGACAGGAATTCTTGACACCCGGCAGGGTGATCGGGGAGTTAAGCGCTCGCTGCTGAAATCTGGGGTGACTTGCAGGTCACGAGTCCGAATACCAGAATGGAGAGCTCAGCCTTTGACACTTCCTTTGTCGATACATTGTGCACCCGTAAACAAGTTCAAAATTACAGCTATTTACAGCCGTTCGAAACTACACAGCCGTGGTAGTAAATGCCGTGGAAAACACAAGGTATGAGAAGTTAAATAAATTATTCTCTGCTAGACAGTCGGAATCCACATTCTCGCCCGAGCCCTGCCTGATGTAATGGCTGCGTGACCCTTCAGACTTCCTTTCCTGTTTGAACAGCTGCCAAACCGTTGCTGCTTGTGTGGAATAAGAGACCTGACGAATTGCGCCTCGCTGAAGTGTCTGGAACGCAGATCGCTCAGAAAATGACGTCACTTATTGCCCACTGCTCACAATTTTGGCCTTCTTCAGCCAAAAGATTCAACAATTTGTGCGCAGGTTGGCAGCCTTGAATTATTCGGTACCAACTTAAGGGGAACAACCTTTACAACGCAACTTTTACAACGCACTGCCATTACAACGAAACTGTTACAACGCGAGTGCATTGACAACGCAGGACATTACAACGCAAGTCTTTACATCGACTTGCACTAGATGGCGTGCTAACATTAAAAATAGTGTAGTTTACTATCCCAACACCTTCCCTACTGTTACGTGGACTGGAGTTGGAATAGTAAATTACACTTTTTTAATGTTAGCACGCCATCTAGTGCAAGTCGATGTAAAGACTTGCGTTGTCAATGCACTCGCGTTGTAAAACTTTCGTTGTAACAGCATGCGTTGTAACAGCATGCGTTGTAACGTCATACATCCCCAACTTAATATTGCAACCAGAGGAGCAGGTCAATAACATTGGTCTTTGGCTCTCACAGTCTACGGGTGAAAGCTGCAAGTTTCTTTTACTCTGCCAGAGGCAACTCTGTTTCTGGACAAACCAGCTCGTGCTCTCCTCCCCCGCCATTCCCCTCCTCTCTCGCCATTCCCCTCCTCTCTCTCTCTCTCTCTCAATCGCTCGCTCCTGTAAAACGAGCTCCATGTCACAGGAATGTGCGGAAGAAAGCGAGACAAAAAACAGAGAAAACTACCAGCAGAACCCTCTGGGGTTAGAGTCACGGATGCAGCTAATGACAATATCGAACATTAGGTGAATGAAGTGCTGCCACGCCTCGCAGTGTTTCCCCAAAAAGTTACTATTGAGCGGAGTCGGGTCATAGAAAGACGCGAAGCCTGGAGAGAAGGACCCGGTGTAAACACACATCATGCCGGGTTTATTTATCCTAAACAAAAGCGGCTGCTGTTAAATGTTACTATTGCTTACTTTGCAAGCATTGGACAGGGCAACATCTGAGCGGGCAAGTTCATGTTTTCAGTCCCCCCCCCCAATCACAGCAATGGTATTTCCTTTTCCTCGCCACTGAACCCATCACGGAAGGACTGAACTCTGCACCCTGACAGGCATGTCGATACTATGGATTCTAAGCGGTACAAAAGGGGTTGGTGATGGACGGAGCATCAGAACCAATCAAACACTCACACCCAGTCAACAGATCTGGGTTTGATCCATCACCGTTCTTTAGCCCACTCTGCCACCCCAGCTCAGACATGGCCATATGCAAATCAGCCTGACCCTGTGCCTCATGAGAACAGTCCAGCCCGAACTGCCAAGCCATGCCTTCCCTGGACCGGAAACAAGCTTCCTAGCACCGGTTTCTGGCATTTCAGCCGTCTTCAGCCAGGCTTGCTTGAATCCAGTGGCAAAGTGAGCAAGGAACTCACGTCTGAGCATACCCTGCCAACTTATGGCGAACAAAGCGGTACAAAAGGGGGTGGTGATGGACGGAGCATCAGAACCAATCAAACACTCACACCCAGTCAACAGATCTGGGTTTGATCCATCACCGTTCTTTAGCCCACTCTGCCACCCCAGTTCAGACATGGCCATATGCTAATCAGTCTGACCCTGTGCCTCATGGGAACAGTCCAGCCCGAACTGCCAAGCCATGCCTTTCCTGGACCCGAAACAAGCTTCCTAGGACCGGTTTCTGGCATTTCAGCCGTCTTCAGCCAGGCTTGCTTGAATCCAGTGGCAAAGTGAGCAAGGGACTCACGTCTGAGCATACCCTGCCAAGTCCCTTGCTCATTGCACCATCAGGATTCAGGCAAGCCGGGCCGACGAAGGCTGTGATGCCAGAAACCGGTCCCCGGAAGCTTGTTTCCTTCCCAGTATAAGAATTGGCTTGGTAGTTTGGTTTGCCCTGTTCCCATCATGCACTGGGACAGGTACAGACTAATTTGCATGTAGCCAGGTTCTGAGCTGGGATGGTGCAGTGAGCTAAAAAACGGTGATGGATTAAAACCATGATCTCTTGACTTGGTAAGAGTATTCAGCATCATTCAGAAACTCTGTCCATCACCACCCCCTTTTTCCCAAATCGATACTATGGATTCTGTCTGCCTGGCGTGGCGAGCCCCTCCTCCCCCACCGCACTGCCACAAATCCTCCAGGCAAATAAGTAAATAAACGGAGCGTGGTGTGCCTGAAGCGGGCGACCTGCTCCGAAATACAGTAAACAAGCTTTTACAGCAAAAGTAAAGCAAACGAGTCTGTCCAAATGGGACGGCTCGAAAAGGAAAGCAAAAACGTCATAGACACCTCTGTTCCAATGGCTGTCCACCGTTTAGCATAAACGGTGACGACAGCCAATGGAACAGAGGGGCGTGGCTTAAAGCCCCTTACTGAAAATACCCTGCTAACACTAAATCTCGCCAGCGAGACTGCGCATGTCTGCGCAGCCTACGCCAGCCGAGACCTAAAAATGTGGAAAAATCCTGAGGCTACATTGTGTAGGACAATATTGACTGATTGTATGGGGCTGGATAAGAGCCTAAATATACCTTGGTTAAGATACGTTAAAATGAAGCTTACCAAAATGGGTGTCTCAGAATATTACACAAATCCTGACACCCTCAAAAATGTTTCACCTGTCTCTATTAAATCTCTTTTCTACCAAAGCCTTCAGCAGATAGATACTACTTATAACATGTCTAATCAACCGGAACCCTTCCCCAGTGACAAAGTGGACCCGCACTGTATCTACAAATTTATCTAAATGAAAGGCGGAAATTTCTGCTGACTAGGCTGCGGTTAAAAACAATTCATTACCTAGTCGTTTTTCCCAATCGAGGAACATGGTTTGCATCACTTCCATTATGCCCGTGTGATAGTCAAGCGTGTCAAAGCACTATGCACTTTATTTTATTCTGTAGTCTGTATATTCTCCAGAGGAAGAGTTTTATCCGCCCACTCTTACTTGCTGCAGGGATCAGAAACTATGAACTGGCAATGGAATACTTACTCTCATTAGAAACAATTAAAATTATATACTGTCTTTTAAACTATCTTTTTACCGCTTTTAAGATCCATAGTAAATATTAATTACTGTCTATGAATGTATAAAACTCTGTGTATAAGAACCTGTTGGCTTTTGAAGTTTTAAATTGTAAGCATGTATGTGCAATCTATTATGGCTCTTTCAAGAGCCAAATAAAGTATTTTCTGATCTGATCTACTTATGATTTGTGTTGCATGTTCATTGGAACCAACTGAATGGTTATAGGAACATCAGCTAAGCTGTAGTCAGTTTGCTGTGTTCCTGGGAGCATCCAGACGTGTCCTTGGTCGTGGGTCATATTTCTATGTGAATAAAGCTTCATTTGGATCTCTACAACCTTTCCCTGGCTGGTATTTCATTCCACCCTGCCACATTTTGGTACCGGGAGTGGGGTGAAGAAAAATTTGGGAATTCTGTCTTGACAGAGCCATTCTCTGACGTTCATTCCTGGCGCTGACCCACCGACATCTTCCCACGCTTGCTAGCCACCTGGAGGAAGGGCCCTGGAGAATTAACCCAGAAGACACCCACAACAAACGTTCACTCTGAAATCGTGATTTTATTTAACGTTACGTGACTTCACCTGCACTTACTAGTGTGTTGGGAATTTCGCCGTTTCTTCTTCAGCAGGTGCCGGAATTGTTTAAGTGGCCAGCCGCATTCTCAGTGTGACACTCAATTGTGTTCTTTTTCAGGAACTAAGGGATGGAGTGCAGCGCACAAAGCGTTGCTGTGCGCTTGAACAAGATCACATAAGTCTGGAGCGCCTCGATGTACGTTGGCGGCCATCTTTGTTTCCTTGTTCGGCAGGATCGACTCTCAGTCAGGTGCTTCGCGGATCGCACACTTGGATTCCAGTGTTCAGCTGTGCCTCAGACCGCTCCGGTTTGTGAGGTGTTATTCTGACTTCTTTGCCTCGGGGGAGAGTTGTGTTTTCAGTTGTGCTATTTATTTGTGACCGCCAGGAAATGCGACTTTAGGAAGCATTCTTTGACTCTTGTTAGCGCTGTTACCATACTAGGGAACGCTTTCCACATTTTATTCATGTTGGACTTGGCCCTTTTTGCAGGGTTATCCCCAAACATTTTGCTTCTTCCTCAGCTTTTTTCCTGACCTGTTGTTGGTTTTAGGACTCTGGGCACTTTACCACTGCTAATCAGTGCTAAAGAGCATATGATCTCTATGTAAATTGTGAACATGATTAGGTATTCATGAATGGCATATTTGACTTACTGGTCAGTCCCTAGTAAAGTGCAATAAGTGTGCCAGCGCTGGTAAATTAAATGCTACTAGTGGGCCTGCAGCACTGATTGTGCCACCCACATGAGTAGCCCTAAAAAGATGTCTCAGGCCTGCCACTGCAGTGCCTGAGCGCAGTTTGCTAACTGCCATGTCGACATGGCAAGTGCACCTATTTGCTAGGTCCTAACCTTCCCTTTTCTTACATAGAGGACACCCCTATGGTAAGCCCAAGGTATCCACTGGGCAGGGTGCAGTGTATGTGAAAGGTAGGACATGTACTAATGTGTATAACATGTCCTGATAGTGAAATACTGCCAATTTCGTTTTTCACTTTTGAAAGGCTATCTTTCCCCATAGGGCAGAATGGGGAATGCTTTGTAACATTTTACAAGCATATCTTCCCATAGGGATAAGATGGAAAATTAAAGTTTAGACTCTGAGCTTGGAATTTAATAACACATCTTTTAGTAAAGATGGTTTTTAAATTGTGTGTGGCGGATAAGGGAGGAGCCCTGGTAGTAATGGATCGTGTCTTTTACGAAACTAAAGTCAATGAGATGTTGTCAGATGAATCAACATATCTGCCACTCAAACAGGATCCTACTTCCGAGTTACAAGCCATTCTCCTCAAAATACTTGAACATGCTAAAGATATGGGTTGGATTAACTCAAAAACCTTTGAATTCTTGTATACAAGGTATCCACGTAGACCAGTTATATACATGCTGCCAAAAATTCACAAGGATCTTCGGAATCCTCCACTTCATCCCATAGTGTCAGGTTGCAGCTCCATCCATGAACCTTTGGGTCTATATCTAGATACCTTTTTGCAACCGATTGTACACTCGGGACCCACTTACGTACAGGACACGACTCACTTTTTGAGAATCTTACTTTACCACCTGGAGAAGATGTGTGGTTAGCCACAGTGGATGTTGTATCCCTTTATACCTCAATACCTCATGGTGAAGGCATAGAAGCCATAGAGTGGGCTTTATTACAACAAGGGGACATTTCAGCTGATAAAGTTTTCTTATTAGAATTGCTTCAATTCTGCCTTTATAACAGTTACTTTAAATGGAAGGAGAGTTACTTTCTCCAGACCAATGGAACTTTGATGGGTTTTGCAGGGGCACCCAGCTATGTAAATATTTTTATGATGAAGTTTGAGCAGGAAAACATTTTAAATGACATCACATGGACACAGCACCTCATCATATATCGTCGGTACATAGACAATATTTTTGTAATGTGGCGTGGAGAAAGACTAGAACTAGAGAGGAAACTTATTTCACTGAATATCATTAATCCCAGGATACAGTTCACATACTCCATAGATGGATACTCCATAGCATATCTGGATGTAAGTATTGATGTCAAAGAATCTAAGATTACCACAAAGGTTTTCGAAAAATCTACAGAACGAAACAACACATTGTTGTATAACAGCTTCCATCCTGAGTCATTAAAGAGACATCTTCCATTCTCACAATTTTTGAGAATTAAACGTATTACTACTGATCCGAGCGTAATGAAGGAAACCTTTGATAACATCACACAAAACTTTGTGGCACGGGGATACCCGAAGGACATTGTGGAGGGCTCAGCCATAAGAGCAGCAGGGTTCTCTTGATCATCGCTTTTAGAGAAACAAGTCAAATCCACTGAGAAAAGAGAAGTATTTGTTTCTACTTTCTCAAAATTATTCTGAACAGATGGGATCTTTTGCAAACAGAAACAGATTTTGGAGAACTCTTCAAGGATCGTCTTATTTTTGCTTATAAATGATCCCATAATTTAAAAGAATTACTAAAGAAACAAGACACCCAAGATATACACTCACATAAGGGCATGATGAGGTGCCACAATTGTTCACACTGCAACAACATGATTGTAGGTATATTCATTACACACCCCTGGACCGGTAAGAAGATCAAGCTGCATTTCACTGCAAATTGCAACACACAAAATGTTATCTACATAATTAGGTGTCCTTGTGGCATGCATTATGTAGGCAAGACTGAAAGGTCTCTGCGAGTTAGGATTACAGAACACAAGAGCAGGATTCGGACAAAGACTACCAGCTCTCCGCTAGCTAGTCATTGGGTTGAAGCACATCATTCTATAGCACAAGTACGATTTAGTGTGCTTGAAGTAGTGAAAGAATATAATGATAGAGATATGTCGAAATTCATCACACAAAGGGAGACATTTTGGATTAGGTATTTAGATACCATGAGTCCCAAAGGTCTGAATGACAAATTGGAATGGTCTTGTTTCTTATAACACATCAGCATCTTACATTTCGACTGTTCAGAAAACTCATCACTTTTAGAGACTAGGTTGATGCCGGCATCTCACACATAAGTTAGGGCAGTTATTTTGTTTCTTGTTTAAGTTCTTGGTTTCCATTCATATAGATCCGGCACAAGGGTAATTCTTAGGACTTCAATTTCACACATTTTCACACAGTGGGTTTAGATTAGTGTTTTAAGTAGTCATGTACTGAGATAGGCATAGTCAAAGATCTGGAAGTTTTTCTACAAATGTTTACTTTCTTTTTGGTACCGCTCTCTAAGTTCAGGATTTAGTAGAACGTAGAGACAAACTGGCTCGCTTCATTTAAATTCATTAATGGTATGTCGGCAAATATTGAAATGTGTCATATGGATAGAAGATGCCATGTGCTCAAGAGAAGTTTTGTGTTGATGCAATTTAAATTTGCAGAATTGCCAATTAATATAGTATAATTGCCTTACATTTATTGTTTATTGTACTACAACAATACAGTTGTCTATGAAGAGTTGTAATAGTGCCATAGGGATCTTATACTGTGATGTTAAAGAACTGCTAATCAATATAGTAAAATTGTTTTACATATATTGTTTACTGTGTTACAACTATGCAGTTGTCTGTGAAGAGTTTTTCGGTTCTGATAGGGTAATTCTGTTAAACAATCTATCGAAAATCAACCTTTGACAATGATGTACCACACCTAGACAATGTATTGATCTCAGGGACGTTAATGCAGATTGCTTATGTCATGACGCTACAAACAAACCCTTTGCACTAACTGTATGTTTTTCTTGTACAATTTGGTTTAGTATACGGGTACAAACTTATATTGTTTGCTTATCCTTCCTGATATTCGACATTACACGTCTAATTCTCTCTGGCATGCATGTGGAATCTCATTTACACACCATTCTAACATGGCCGATGTTTGATTTCCATTTAACAATCTGAGTCCTATTTCAGTTTTTACTTCTCCGACGTAGTGCATTCGCGGTTTCACATAGTAAATGGGAGACATTACACGGAGTACTAACACTGCGGCGTTCATATCGAAGAGTTTGGTGCACCCCGTATTGTTCATGGTAAAGCCCGTTTTAGTTTAATTCTGCTGTTTGAGCATGTCTATCGACAGCTCTAATACTTGCTGAGTCGCCCACTTAGCAGCGCTTATTCATTCATTTTTTTCAGCCACCTTCTAACAAGCTGTACGAATAGTTGGGTATTTATGCAATGGAACGAGTGTTTGGAGCGGCTTACGGTTGAGCCATTACGCTGTGCTAGTGTGTTTCTGCTCTGTTTTCAGAACAGAGGATCTATAGCAGTATGGTGAGTTGTCATTAGCTCCCTTTTTTGGTGGTATTCTACTTTTGGAACATTATGCTTTTACAGCATTGCAAATACTGATTTATGCACATTTCTGGGTTTACAGGTTTTCTACTAGGTACAATTTTTGACAAGCTTTGAAATTTTACTCCGTTGATTTTTCTCTCAGTTACACATAGTTCTCTGTCTTACACTGTGGCTAGACACTGCGGATGGATTCAGAGAATTTGGTGATGGGTAATCTTTCTACACTCTAGGTGAGCCCCGGTATCACAGTCTTTTTGCAATAACTTCAAGTCTGATTTATAGTGCGCAAACGCAACCATCTTCCAATACTAACGACACAAATGTATACTCCCTCCTGAATTTTAGAGGCCTCAGCATTTGTTTATTATAGGTTTTTATTCTATCTCTTGGATTATACAAGTAATATCATGTGATTCTGATTGTAGATATCCCCTGACGAAGGGTGGATAATCACACCCGAAATGCATTGGGATTGAGGCATAAGCTTGGCAACATTGTTTTGGATGTTTTTCAAGCATTCCTGCGAAATTCAAGGATAGCAGAACTTCTGCCAATTTGGACTCTTTAAGAGAAGTGTCAATAAAGACAACACAACGAGAAGATGGACATTTATTTATGGTTTACTGGTTGAATATATTGATTTCACATGTTTTGCATGTTTTGTACGAAGTACGCTGAATAGTGTGTTTAAACTTCAGAGTTACCAGCATCACATACGCTCATATGAGCATTTCCAGTAGTGCACACCCTGTCTAGAACATATGCTCTAGATTATATTTAGTTGTTTGAATAGTGGTAGGGTGGAACCACTTCAGGAGGTGCACACCAAACTAGATTACTTTTTGTATACATTGTTATGCTCATGGTTAAACAAGTTTAATTGGTGTATCAAGTGCGCGCCAGCTGTTTTTCTCTTTTTTGACTTTTACAAAGTAGGCATTTTCTTGCTTAACCATTCTGTGTGCTGCTTCCTGTTTGTGTATTGACTGTCTGGTTTTGGAGTGACAGGGGCTGAGGAGGTGTATTCTCTCAGACAGCCACCGGGGGGTTGATGTGTGTCGTGCCTTTCCTGAATGAGTCAGGGCTGGGCTGAATAGACCTGGGCTGCATTCAGAGTAGGGGGAGGATTTCTCACTAGCACCTGAATAGGCCCGGTCTGCATTTAGAGAGGTGGGAGGAGATTTCCCTTGCACCTGAATAGGGCCTGTGTGCCTTACACAATGCTGTCTCCACCTCCTGCCAGGCAGCTGCACAAGAGAGGACATAACTGGTTTGGACTGGGCTCAGAGACCCTTGCACAAAGAGAACAAAGACATTTTGGGGTATAGGTATTAGACCTAAAACCCCAGAACTTTAGACTACTTCTGGAATCAAGAGGAACCTTTGCCAAGGAGAAGAGCTGGAGAAACTAAGGAGAAGTACTGCCCTTGCTGTGTGTCTGGAGTTGGCCTGAAGGAGATGTTTCTGCCAAGGAAAGGAGAAGGAAGATGCTGTGTGATGTGTCCCCTGCTTGAGGAAAGTCTCCAAGGGCTTGAGTAGAGCTTGCCTCCTGTTTTGAAGTCTCAGAAACACAAAGATTTCACCCCCAGCTCCCCTGAACTTCCTTGCTGGGAGTTCTGACCTGCCAGGAGTGCCTGTGACTGTGTGTGGCATCTGGAGGTTGTTTCTGCTACTGGGAGCTGGAAAGCAACGCAACAACGACGAAAATCAACGCATCGCTCTTCTTGCAACAGTTTTTCCGACGCAACGCCGTGGTGCGAGAAGAATCTACCCGCACCGCCACTGCTGGAAGCAACACAGCGCCTGTCGCCACTGCAAGAATCGACGCATCGAGGGATGAAGAAAGTGACGTAGCGCCACCTGCCGCATCGTTTGCAGACGCATTCAAGATTTTCACGCATCATCCCTGTGTGACAAGTTTTCCCCGACCCATCACCCGCGGATCGGAGTCATCTCAAAATTGACGCATCGCTTCCCCCTACAGATTGGACCGGCGCACCGCTCCCCTGTGTCCAGCAGAACTGTCACATTGCATCCACGAAGGTCTCAGGAATAGACGCATCTCTTTGTTTTTCGACGCTTCCCATCACTGTGGCTGTTTGGCTTGGTGACGACAGGTATTTTGCAGGAAATCACACATCCATAGTTTTCTATGGACTCAGTTGCTAAAACCTTTTAAAAGTCATTTTCCTTAATACTGTATGTTGGATTTTTGTCATTTTAGTCTTGTTAAGTTTAGATAAAGATACTTTATTTTTCTAAACCAGTGTGGTGTCCATTTGTGGTGTTATCACTGTGTTACTGTGGGTGTTGATACAAATACTTTACACATTGCCTTTGGGAAAAGGGTGTCTGTGTGTGCCAAGCTACCCAGGGGGTGAGCAGGGGTTATCTAGAGTGTGAATCCCCCTTACCCTGACTAGAAGCAAGGGTCCCTATTTGGACAAAGGTACCTACCTCTGCCAAATAGAGACCCCCATATCTACCAATTCATATATTTGCAAGACACCAATTTGCATCCAGTTAAAGTTGTTCTTCTTTTCTCTGCTGCTGGAGCATATCTGATCTTCCCTTGATTTGCAGTTGTTTGTCAGTACTCAGCACTATCTATTTACCATGGCAATGGTTCAAGGAGCTGTACAACCTCCACCCTTCCTGCAAAAGCCAGGAAGACCTGACATCAAATGGAAAGAGTGGCTGAGAATCTTTGAAAATGATATCACTGCAATTGATGTTGTGGGCTATTCTCCCACCAGGAAGGCAGCACTCATTTTCAATCATCTGGGTGTTGCAGGTCAAAGGGTCTTTGACAATTTGTCCATGGTAGATGCACCTGCATGGGAGGACTCACCTTGGATTGTGTATATTGAGGCTAAAGTGAGAATGCGGAAGCAGTATACGGATGAGACAAGTGTTCTCCTGGAGAAACATAATTTTTCCAAGTGCGAGTATGCGTCAGACGAGACAGTGGAGGAATACATTGCTACTTTACGTGTTCTGGCTGCAAAATGCGAGTTTGTGAATACTGTGGATATTTATATAAGAGACCAATTTGTTTTTAATTGTTATTTTAAGAAGGTACAAGAAAGGTTATTGACTTGTAATAACCCGACCCTCAACAAAACAATAGACACTGCTAGGAGCATAGAGCGGTCAATCATAACGTCTCAAGTTATGAATTCTCAAGTATCTGCCCACACAAATGTGTTTCATGCTAGTTCACCTGTGAATGCAATTTCTGATTAACCTGTTGTGGCAGCCATCACTAAAGTGTCTAAGCACCAAAGGGGGGCTTGTTATATGTGTGGGTTAAAAAACCACTTGGGAAATCATCCCACGTGTCCTGCCTTGGACAAAAGATGCAATCGTTGCCGCAATGTAGGGCATTTTCAGGGGTGTGCAGGAGCGTGGCAGTTAATACTGACTAGGTCAAAATTAATTGTGCAGATGCTGTTTTAGCTTCTGAGATGGTGAATAAATGTGGTGAAAGGTTTTCTAATATTCTCCTCACTATCGATGCCCCATGTTAACAAGTGGTCAAAAGCCCATTCTGTCAAGCCACTATTGATGGCAAGGTTTTAAGTATGATGGCTGACTCAGGTGCTCCTGTCACCATTTTGGCTGTCATAACATTCTACAAACACTGGTCTGTTGATACAATCCTTAAAACGGCTGACATTTGTCCTAAGGCCTTCGGGGAGCAAGACGTTGAGTTGATGGGGTATTTTGAATCTGTCATTGAAGTACTGGGTCAACAGATTAATACCAATGTTTATTTTGCGGTCAAGGGCAGAGATATCATTGGGTGGATGGACTTAGCCAGGCTGGGTATTTATTTGTGCCCCGGTCACCAAGAACCCATTGTGCTTGGTAACATGCCTCTATTAGCCATAGAGAGCTATGAGTCTGTACTGCACTTCATGGTTGTGAGATTTCCCAGTGTTTTTTCAGATACCATTGGTAACGTGAAGGGATTTGAGCATACCATAAAACTTAAGAAAGATACAGTTCCAGTCATTCACAAGGTGCACCCCGTACCCTTAAGCACAAGAGAAGGATTGAAGGTTTTATTAGACAACTTGATTTCTCAAGGTGTCATTACTAAAACTGAATCCTCTGAGTGGGTTTCTCCGGTCGTTTTGACCAGAAAATGATCAGGGGATTTGAGGCTCTGTGTGGACTTGAGGTCCCTAAACCCAAATATTTTAGTGGACTGTCATCCTCTTCCTTGCATACAGGAAATGATGACAAATATCAATGGGGTAAAGTTTTCTCCACCATTGACCTTCACTCTGCTTACCATCAGGTGCCCAGTAGTCCGGAGTCTCAAACCTTAACCACCTTTGTGACTCCCTTTGGAACCTAAGGTTCCCATTTGGACTTGCGTCTGCCGCAAGTGTCTTTCAGAGAATGACGGATACAATATTTTGTGATGTACCACATGTTCCGGCCTTCCAGGATGATATTTTGGTTTATACCAAGACCGAGGACGAACACATGCTTTTCCTTAACAAGGTCTTTGAAAACTTGGGTAAACATGGCATGGCTGTCAAAATGAACAAATGCAAGATGTTTGTGCAACAAGTTGAGTACCTTGGCCACACCATCTCAGCAGAGGAAATCAAACCAAAAGCCTACAATGCAGAGGCTATTAGAGCAGCTCATGCTCCCTCTGATAAAGATACTTTAAGGTCTTTTCTGGGACTGTGCGAGTATTATGCACGTTTCATTCCAGGGTATGCATTAAAAGTCCAACCTTTACGTACACTACTAAAGAAAGGAGTTACGTCTACTTGGACGTCTCAAACTGATGAAGTTTTTTATGAGATCAAAGCTTTGGTGTCAAATGCTCCTGTACTTCAATCCTTTAATCCTAGAGGAAAATCTTTTATCATGGTTGATGCTAGCATTAAAGGAATTGGAGTGTTTTTTAAACAAATTGTTGATGGTTGTGACAATTCTGTGGCATTGTGTCACGCACTCTTATTCCTTCAGAAGTCAACTACAGTACTATTGATCGTGAGGCTCTTGCTTGTGTTTGGGCTGTGGATAAGTTCAAGACATACATATGGGGCACGTATTTTGACTTCACCGATCACAAACCCTTAGTTTATTTGTTAAGTGGGAATGATCTTGGCAAAGTTTCTTCACGTCTAGTCAGACTTCTTTCTAAATTGCAGGAATTTCACAAGTCAGTTAAGTATACTCAAGGTGGTAAGAATTTTACAGCTGACTGTCTATCCCGCATGCCAATATCTTGTGAGGTCGATGTTGGGGGGTGATGAAGAGTGTGTTGTAGCCATGGTGGATGTTTTACATGCTTGTGAAGGAGTCATATCAGAAGAGGAATGGGATACTGCAACTGCTCAAGATGAGTACTTACAAAAGGTGATCAAGTTTAACAAGCAGGGTTGGCCTACTGGTAAACTGCAACTGGAGGAAATTCACAGTTTGCCAGTGTGGCTGCTGAGATATCTTGTTTAGGTCAAACTTGCATGCGTGGTAGTCTTTTTATTCCACCCGCAAGTTTGCGTGAGCGTATTATTTCTCTAGCTCAGAGTGGTCACCTAGGCAGTTCCTCCGCTTGTAAAAAGGATAAGCAGTTCTTTTGGTGGCCTGGCATTGACAAAATGTTTTCCAATTTTGTTGATAAGTGTACCCAGTGTCTAGTGTCTGATAAACATTGGGTTACTTGCATTAAGCCTCTTCATCCTGTTCCCTTACCCTTTGGTCCTTGGATTAAAGTGGCTCTAGATTTCTGTGGACCGTTCAATTTGTCACCTACTGATCAGAGATTTCTCATAGTATTAGTAGATTACTTTTCCTACTGGATTTACTATTCATTTGTTAAACTCCTAGCACTAAAACTGCTATTAACTTTCTCGAAAAAGTGTTTTTAATTGAAGGATGTCCACAAACCTTAGTTACGGACAATGACACTCATTTTATATCAAAAGAAATGAATCAGTTCATAACCAAATTAGACATTTCTCACCTCAAAGTAGCTGTTAGAAATGGGATGTCTGGCTGGCTAAGGCGTGCGCCAAAGCCAGGCAGAAACCACCACTCTAGTCAGGGCAAGGAAATTACACGCCAAAGATAACCCCTGCTCACCCCCTTGGGAGCTTGGCACGAGCAGTCAGGCTTATCCCGGAGGCAATGTGTAAAGCATTTGCGCACGCACACAGCCACAATACCCCAGGCCCACCACAAAAGAAACTCCACACAAGGTTATATATAAAAATAGCCTTTGTATTATCATAACACATTAGAATAGTATGCACATATTATACACTGTGCCAACTGGCACTGGGCAATATTTACAAGGGAGTATTTACACCTGACAGGGCCAACTGGACCACTGTCAGTACCATCACAAAGTGAACTTAGTAACTGTGGAACTTATTATAAACAGAGAACACAACCAGTAACTACTGGTAACCACTGTACTTAGCATCAGCCTGTAACATAAACTACATTATGCACAGTATCATATTAGGCGCCAAACGCATTGTACGCCAACCTCATCAGCATAAACACATTATGCAATTCCCTCACAAGTCTAAACACATTAGCCCCTAACCTCCTAAGTATAGCTACATTAGGGAATAAATCTCACTAGCATAAACCATCATATGTGAACCAACCTCAATCATAAAACGCATTTAGAGGTATAACACCGGGTGCGTAAATCATACTAAATGAATAACATTTCCTAGCACCACACTCACATTAGAAGTCTAACGCATTAGACACTAACATCCTAATCATAACTCACAGTAGGCATAATCACATGAACATAGGTCACGGTAGGGCCTGGTGCCCTACACAACTCACAGTCTCCCCGTGGCCAACTGGCCATCTCAAACAGGGGCTCAAAGGCCCTTTGTCCCAAGAGTCAGTGTTGCTGCCTAGGCAGCGGAGGTCAAGGGTGCGCCACTGCGCAAAACCTAAACGTTGCAGCTGCCCACTACTTGCTGGGCAGCTGTGAGAAATAGTCTGGGGGCCTAAACGGTGCAGCTGCCCACTACTTGCTGGGCAGCTGTGAAAGTTAATAATGAGGCATGGGCTTTCAGTAGCCCTTAAAACAATTGTGTAAACGTTGGAGCCCCCTAGGCTCTAAAAATGATGGGGGCAAACGTAGAAAAGAACACGGGCTCCTCTGGCCCTTTTTACTGTTGTGGCTCTTTGAAGTAAATATGCCCCCAGCATTGGAGCGTACAGGTGCTAAAAAAAAAACATATCGCCCCCAAGTTGGAGCGTACTGGCACTCAAAAACATATCTGCCACCAAGTTGGAGCGTACTGGCGCTCAAAAACATATCTGCCCCCAAGTTGGAGTGTACTGGCACTCAAAAACATATCTGCCCCCAAGTTGGAGCGGCCCTCTACCAGGTGGGGCCGCTCATGAACTGGCCCACCAACACTGTGCCCCGACCACACTGTGCCCTGATCAGGTACAGCACTCGGCATCACGGAGCCCCCCCAGCCCTTCCTCACTCACCGGGCTGCTCTCGGGGGACTCCGCTCCTCCGGCCTCCTCTTCACCCGGTCCCTCTTCCGGGACCGGGGCTTCCACCAGCGCGGCTCGTCTCGCTCTTCCCCCGGGGCTCCCGAGGCTCCCAGCCGCTCAAGGGAGCCCCGATGGGACGCGAGGCAACTTCCGTTTGCTGGCTTGGCTTCGCCTGGTCCCCCGTCTCGGGACCGGGCCTCTCACAGCGGGGTGGGCTCCCGCCTGCAGCACTCCGTTCTTCACCCGGGCCCCTGGGACTCCTCTCTGTTTTTGGCCGCTACCGCGCGGCTCCCTCGAGCATCGGAGCCCCGCGTCACTCTCTTCCGGGTCGGATGCAGGCCCCGCCCACGTCACGGCGGGCCTGTCTGACTTCCAGGCTTCTCCTTCTTCTGCGGCCATGAGGGGTGGGCTCCCTCGGATACGCAACACTGTGGGGTGGGCACCTGCCAATTAAATAAAGATAAAGCGGGGTGGGCACCCGCGTTGGTCATAAAATAAAAGCGAAGACGCAGGGTGGGCACCTGCGCAATGAATGAGAAAAATAAGTGGGGTGGGCTCCTGCCTCTCTCCTCTCCAGCAGGGGGGGAATCCCACGTCGGGGTTCCCCCAGGAAAAGTTGCAGCGCCGCGCTGCGGAGCCCTCGTGCTCCCCCTAAGCTGGGCAAATCACCAGCAATAACAAGCGCTCCTCCTCAGGATCGCACAGGCTCCATCAAGCCTTGGCAAAGGAAAGGCAAAGCTAAAAACAAAAGGTCCAAGAAGTCCTGGGCATCAGGGATGGAGCACAACAGCTCCCAGCAAGGCAAAGTCCTCCAGGCATCCAGGGGCAGGGCCCAGGGAGGCAAGCCTTCCCCTGGGCCCCAGCAGCAGCATGCCCCTGGTAGATTCAAGTCCACAAACAAGAACATTTTCATGTGGTCACAGCCCATTCTTTTATACAGCATTTTCCTTTGTTCTGCAACTGTAGGGCCAGGGGCGAACCAGATACAACTGGTTCAGGAGCACTTTGTTTTGCTCAGCTCCCCTCTCTATTCACAGGACAGGCCAGGGACATCAGACGCACCACAGGAGGTGGAGCCAGCATTGTGAAGGGAAGGCCCAGCCCTATTCAGGTCCCAGGTGTAACTCCTCCCACCCATCTACATGCTGATCTCTCCATTCACCACCGGGCAGACTCACCCTGGCTCCTGGAATTCCCCAGCCCTCTCAGTGGCACTTCTCCCCCCGTCACAATAAATCTGCGCACACCATTGCGCAGCATTTATTCTCACGAGTTCGCACAGACCAAACTCGCCCCTGCACTCCTCTCACCTCAGGAACTACCATGGACACACATATACCCCATGCATTCCTATGGGAGGGCAGGCCAGTCTCACTACATGTAACACAGAGCGCACACACTTTACACTGGGACACAGTGCTAAAAGTGCCTATAGGCCTAAAACTACTAACAATACATAGGGAAAAAAGGCCAGGATAAATGCAAAAAGTTTGGGGGTGAACCTGCCAAAAGGGCCAGGTCCAACAGTAGCTCTCTATAGTCCCTTTTCTAATGGAAAGAGCTAACCGCATCCTCAAAGAGGGAATTGAAACAGCTCTTTCGGCTAGATTGAATGTAGCTGAGTTTCTAGAAGACAAAATCAGGCGTTATCTGACTACTCCTCACTCTACTACAGGTGTAGTGCCTTTTATATGCTTGAGGGGTAGAGAAGATAAGTCTAAGCTTATTCCCAGTTGGCTCAGATTGATTTCTGGCCAAGAGTCCGTTTGTGTTAAGGTTTCCTTTTCTACCAAGTAGTATAAACGGCATAAGCACAGAACCACAAATCAATGCTTTGTTGATTTATCCAAATGGAAAAGATTGTGTTTATTCAACATACATAAACAGGAACAATACAGCTAGTGAGTAGTGTAGCAGGGTATGGAAATCAGCAGATTTTAAGTCCCCAGGCATTCACTATGATGATTCCCCTACCTTTCAGCAGGGATCGAAACGTCATCGACATCCACAAAGTGACTTTGAATGTATGACAAATTATGTGGAGCATGAGTTGTCCTTTCTCATTGTGACTGCCTAGAAAATAAATGTATTGCTAATGTCACTTTTATAAGTGAAGGCCTGAGGTCTGGAAATCTGCTGATTTCCATACCCTGCTACGCTACTCACTAGATTATGTATTGTTCCTGTTTATGTATGTTGAATAAACACAATCTTTTCCATTTGGATAAATCAACACAGCACTGATTCATGATTCTGTACTTATGCCATTTATACACCTTGGTAGTGACCTATGTCTCTAGTAATACGGTATACCGTCGGTCCCTCTTGACACACAGGGTTCCCTTGTTCCTTCCAAGGTTTCCTTTTCTGACAAAAACCAAAGAGTTTTGTGCAGGCAGAAAAAACAGAAAATGTGGTATTGCAAAAGGTATAAGACTTGCACTGTTGACATCAAAGAAAATTATTTTGTTCTCACTAAGAAACCACACAAAGTGGTTAAGGGGGAGTCTCAGTACACCTCACCTGTCAGGGTCATCAAAACAGGTGTAGCTTCTGCTCTGCTTCAGGGTAGAGGTTGGTGGAAAAAGAAGAGTTTAATTCCAATTTCTAAACGCCAAGCCAACATTTACAATAAAACCTGTACACCCATTGATGATTTTGATTTTATGTTATCCACAGATGTCATGTCACATGGTTCCATTAGTCAACCTGGACATGATGCACCCAGTTCTCTTACCACTCCATCTCCTTCTGCTTCTTCTAGCATTCAGGGAACAGTGACAACTCGGTGTTCCAGGGTTGTAGGAGTACCATGTAAGTACAAAGAGTATGTTTTGATGTGGTTTTCAGACTTAGTTTTTATTTATGAGGAAGGGTGATGTGGTATGCTAGGATTCTTTGTATTGCTTGCTGGAATTCTATTTATTGTTTGAGTCTCTGAGCCTCCTGTGAGAAGTTGGCCTGATATATGATGTCACTAGTTCTAGTGTACACCCTGTATCAGTCCAAACAACCCTTATGGTGATTGGTTGTGAAGTCAACCTTATAGACCAGCTATCCTAGTGGTAGCATGGACAAGAGCAGTCTTAGGCTAAACTCTGAATGGCATGTGAAGCCAGCTGTTATACCATATGTAATCCCTTGAATATCAAATGAAAGGACACCACAACAGATATATATATAAAAATAGAATGTATTTATTCTAGTCAAACCCTCAGCACTCTTTATGAGATTCGAGGTAAGAACAACACAGTCTTATTTAAGCATACATTAAGTCACACAGGTAAGTAATACAGTTAGGCCCTAGGGGCCACGCAAACCATATACTAAGTAAGTGGTATAAGAACCACTGTCACGAACACAGGATAGGCCTAGGCAATCGCTGGGGCTACACTATACTACCAAAAGTTAGGAAGTGGGAGGCCCACGGGATTCAGGTGCAGAGTGGAAACACTCACGCATAATGCGTAAAAGTCGATAGAAATAGTAGTTATTCGAATTTAACAGTTTTAGGACACTTATGGAATAGCTAGGAAGTCGAGACTTGGAAACTAGACTCTAGGATAGTCAATACCCTTGTGAGCACCGGAGTACTCAAGTTACCTAGCCCACGGGCTGTGGGTGCATAGGTGTGAACTTGCGTCGGGTTTCGTCGTGGACTCCTATGGATGCCTGAAGGAAAGTTGCTGACGCAGTCAGTGAAGAGTGTCCGGTGGATCCCAAGGATGGAATCAAGAAGGAAGGATACCTGCAAGCAGAAGGGACAGAGACTAGGTCACCAGCCAGGAGCCGGGAAGGAACCAGGAAGGAACCAGGCGATGTCGTGAAGATGTAGGTGAAGAGGTGAAGCTTGTCGCAGCAGCCACGGGTACCAGGAGGCGCCGAGGACGACCAGGACCAGGAGGTGAGCTGTCCCACGAAGGCTCTTGCTGTCGGCGGCGTCAATGTCGAGTTAGGACCCAACAAGCCTTGGCAAGCGGAACCCACGCAGAATGGAGGACTTGCTTCTGGTGCAGACCAGGAAGGTCTGGGGTGCTTCTCTTTCACAGAGGAGCGGGTGCCAGTCTGGAGGAGCCAGACCAGCAAGATGAAAACAAAGGTTCGTCGTCGCAGAGGTCACTAGCCAACGGGCCAGCAACCGGACAACACGTCGAGCAACTCAGGTGCAGAAGGGCCCCACGCAGAACACGTGAAGTGTGGGGAGCTGATCTTCTTTGCAGATGGTGCTCGGGATGGGGGCTTCTCAATTCCCCAAGCACAGCCTCGAGGAAGCCTCAGAAGTCGCGCTAGTCAGTTACTAGCCACTTTTCCCAAGTCGCCGGTCCCACGTCCCTCGTTGCCTCCACGGGTCTCAGCTTCGCTGCAGATGTGGATCTGGGTCAGAGGTGTCTGGAAGTCTCGGCGCTGGTCAGTCTCTGCAGTCGTCCCTCGTAGGATCAGTCGCAAAGCAAGCAGCGGTCGCTGGATGGTGCCTGGTTGCCCAGGGTGGTCACTCCTTGGCCACAAGAGAGATTTCTTCAGTCTTCTTCCTGAGGTCGAATGTCGAAGGTCCAGAGTTACTGTTCAAGTTGCAGATTCAGGTTAATCGAATTTAGCAGGGCTCAGCTACCTACTGATTTACTGGGCTAGTGGGCTGGGCTACCTGCAAGGTCCCTCCTATGGGTGGGACCAGGGAGGGGAGTGGTTACACCCCCTTTCCTTTGTCCAGTTTCGCGCCAGAGCTGGGGCTGGAGTGCCCCAGCGCCGGTTTGAACAGGACTATGCATGGGACACCTTGTGTGCCCCAGGCAGTGTCTAGTTCCTTTCATCCCTCCCTGCCCCAATACACTAAGTCCTGTCTGGGGTGGTGCTCGCACCTCCCAAGGCAGGAAACCTATTGTCCAAGCCTCCCTCGCTGGAAGGACTCCCAGCAGCAGGAGGTCAGACTTGTGTCTGTGGCAGCAGCATCCATTTTGTGATGCAGGGGCTCTGGTTAACTTTAACCGGGTAAGTAGGTTTCAACATGTCTTCTCCCTCTAGAAGGGAGAAATGATATCCTCATTGCCAGAAATGGTATGGGGGTATTATTCCGAAGTGTTAGACACCTTACACGACATGTTTTGATAAAGCCAAACCATAGTTACCATAACCGTTTAAGATTATAAGGTACTTTAAGAGTATATGGTAGGCTATATCATAGAACAGCTATAAGGACATGGTTCCGAAAGCTGCAGACAGGCTCAGCTCATGCTAGAGCACCATCTCACATGTTACCAAGCACTCTGCCTCCAGGATTGTTAAGGCCTGCCATAGGAGTGGCTGATAGGTACACATGTATCTATATACAAGGTAGGTATAGGAATACTACACCTAAGCAAGGAGTGATTACACGACATTGCCCCAGCTGAGTGATCAGCCAGTTGTGTCATAATGGAGGGCCAGGCCAGGGGTGGCACAATACATGCTGCAGCCCCTGGTAGGCCTAGGGTACACCTATGCCCTGGGTACCTAAGGTACACTATACAGGGGCCAATAAGGTGATCCTAACCAATTGGGTTATGCACCTAAAGTACATAGTATAAATTTAGAGAGAGAACAGCTGGGCTGTGGGTCTGATTGGCAGGGCCACAGCCACATCTAAGTCGAAAACCAGTGAAGCAAAAGCAAAAAGTGGGGGTGAATATAGAAAGCAGACCCTACTCTCCTACACAACCCCCCCCCAAACTTAGGGACATTAAACTAACCTTGACCAGTTGAGTCTTCATGTTCTAAGTGGAAATATCTGGAGAGTCCATCTGCATTGGCATGGTCAGTCCCAGGTCTATGTTCCACTGTGAAGTCCATCCCCTGTAGGGAAATGGACCACCTAAGAAGTTTGGGATTTTCACCCTTCATCTGATTTAGCCACAAGAGGGGCTTATGGTCTGTCTGAATCTTGAAGTGAGTGCCAAACAAGTATGGCCTCAGCTTCTTCAGGGCCCAAACCACAGCAAAGGCCTCCCTCTCAATAGCTGACCAACGTTTCTCTCTAGGGGTCAGCCTTCTACTAATAAAAGCAATGGGCTGGTCTTGACCATCTACATTCAGTTGTGAAAGAACAGCTCCCACACCCAACTCAGAAGCATCTGTCTGGACTATGAACTCTTTGGAGTAGTCTGGACTTTTCAGAATAGGTGCACTGCACATGGCCTGCTTCAGGTCATCAAATGCTTTTTAACAGCTCACTGTCCACTGAACTTTCTTTGGCATCTTCTTTGAGGTGAAGTCATTAAGTGGTGTCACAATGGACCCATGGTTCTTAACAAACTTTCTGTAGTACCCAGTCAGGCCCGAGAAAGCTCTGACCTGAGTCTGGGTAATTGGAGGAGTCCAGTTCTTTATGGTCTGGATCTTGCTCTCCAGTGGTTGAACCTGACCCCCACCGAGTAGGTGGCCCAGGTATACAACCTTGCTCTGCCCTATCCGGCACTTAGTGGCCTTGATAGTGAGGCCTGCCTTGTGCAGGGCCTCTAAAACATTCCTCAGGTGGACCAGGTGATCCTCCCAGGTGGAGCTAAAGACAGCAATATCATCAAGATAAGCTGCACAGTAGTCATCCAGGCCTGTAAGGACTTGATTCACCAACCTTTGGAAAGTGGCAGGTGCATTCTTCAAACCAAAGGGCATTACCACAAATTGATAATGTCCTCCTGGGATCGAGAAAGCAGTTTTGGCCTTTGCATTCTCAGCTAGTCTGATTTGCCAGTAGCCTGCTGTCAGGTCAAATGTACTCAAAAACTTGGAAGCTGCCAATCTGTCAGTGAGCTCATCTGCCCTAGGTATTGGGTGGGCATCTGTCCTAGTGACAGCATTGAGACCTCTGTAATCCACGCAAAACCTCATCTCTCTCTTACCATCTTGGGTGTGAGGTTTTGGCACAAGGACTACAGGACTAGCCCAAGGGCTCTCTGAAGGTTCAATGACTCCCAGCTCCAACATCTTTTGTACCTCAACTTTTATGCAGTCCCTGACATGGTCAGGTTGCCTGTAGATTTTACTCTTCACAGGCAGACTGTCACCAGTGTCCACCTCATGGGTGCACCAGTTTGTCTGACTTGGAGTCAGAGAGAACATATGTCTGGAGGATTGCAGAACTTGTCTGCAGTCCTGTTGCTGATGATCAGTGAGGCTGTCAGAAAAGACCACACCATCAACTGAGCCATCATCAGGGTTCTGAGTCAACAGGTCTGGGAGAGGGTCACTCTCTTCCTCCTGCCCCTCATCTGTAGCCATGAGTAAGCCCATGTCTGCCCTGTCAACATATGCCTTCAATCTGTTGACATGAAGCACCCTGTGGGGGCTTCTGGGAGTCCCAAGGTCCACCAAGTAGGTGACTTCTCCCTTTTTCTCAACAATAGTGTGGGGTCCAGACCATTTGTCTTGGAGTGCTGCTGGGGCCACTGGCTCCAACACCCACACTTTCTGCCCAGGCTGGTACACAGTCAGCACAGCCTTTTGGTCATGCCAAGCTTTTTGGAGTTCTTGGCTTGCCTCAAGATTTTTAGAAGCCTTCTTCATATACTCTGCCATCCTGGAGCGGAGGCCAAGTACATAATCCACTATGTCCAGTTTGGGTTGTCTGAGAGGTCTCTTCCATCCTTCCCTTACTAAACACAGGGGTCCCCTTACAGGATGTCCAAACAAAAGCTCAAAAGGGCTGTAGCCAACCCCCTTTTGTGGGACCTCTCTGTAAGCAAACAGAAGGCAGGGTAAAAGGATGTCCCATCTTCGCCAAAGCTTGTCTGGTAAACCTTTTATCATCCCTTTTAGGGTCTTGTTGAATCTCTCCACAAGCCCATTGCACTGTGGGTGATAGGGTGTGGTGAACTTGTATCAACCAATCACCATAAGGGTTGTTTGGACTGATACAGGGTGTACACTAGAACTAGTGACATCATATATCAGGCCAACTTCTCACATTGGTGAGCAGCGGTTGGGATCTGAGCTTGCAGTTGTAATACCATTGTAATCTTGAGATACTAAATTGAAAGATCACATAGATATTGTTAGGTACATATAATATAGATTATAAATACTTAAGTCCTACTGGACTTAGTTGTTGTAGGTTGAAGGGCCTAGCACACCCTGACTACAACTACTAGAGAGGTTTAGTAGATACAACTAGTGTAGGTAGGTGCACACACCACACCCTCACTAGATCATGTCTCTGAGAGGAGATCAAGTTGATTCTCTCTCAGGAGGGGTAGATCCTAGAAGGATCCCCTCTAGATATGATACCCTAACTTTTCAGGAGATGAGACAATTGTGTACCTCCAGGAAGTTAAAACAGGGTTCACCTACCCTCATTCAGCTAGTGGAGATCCTAGAGGAGTATGATGCTCATAGGGCCTCCCAGGTTAGTACCCTAGGTACAGGTGAGTGTCTACCCACTACAGATGAGTCAGATGGGACTTCAGAAGATGAGGTAGACAGCCAGGTCCAAGTTGGGAGACTTAGCCAGGCTAACTTAAGCCTACATGGGAGTCTGACTGGGGTCCCCCCATTCAGACCCTCAAGTGGGCTTAACCAGAGAAGCAGGAGAGAAAGATCCCCTTCAAGGGAATCTATCCACTCCCATGTCTCTAATAGCTCCAATGCCTCTTCTAACAGGGGAATGACTTCTCCACAGAGAAGAGAGCATCAGGCCAGAATGAGGGAAGCCAATCTGAGGATTGAGAGGGAAGAACTTGCCCTTGCCAAGGAGAAGCTTGCTCTGGCCAGAGAGCAGAAGTTAAGTGGGTTAGATCCCACTGGTGGCAACAATATCCATAAGGATAGAGACAGGACCTATGATAATAGAAACCTGAGCAAGATTGTCCCTCCCTACAAGTGTGGGGATGACATCCACAAATGGATAACTGCTTTGGAGAGGGCTTGCAAAGTACAGCAGGTACCCCAAAGTCAGTGGGCAGCTATCTTGTGGCTCTCCTTCTCTTAGAAAGGTGGAGACAAGCTCCTCACAGTTAGTGATGAGGATGCAGACAATTACACTGTCCTGAAGAGTGCTCTGATTGATGGGTTTGACCTAACCACTGAACAATATAGGTTGTTGTTCAGGGATACCCAGAAGACACAGACTCAGGACTGGACTGACTTTGTAGATTGTGCCACTAAGGCTCTGGAAGGCTGGTTATTGCGTAGTAAGGTTAAGGACTATACAGGATTGTATAATTTGATCATGAGAGAACAAATCCTTAATAACTGTCAAAACCAGCTGTTGCATCAACACTTGATTGACTCTGACCTAACTTCTCCCCTGGAATTGGGAAAGAAGGCAGATAGGTGGGTCAGGACTGGAGTTAAGCAGAAAAACCAGAACCAGGGCGGTGATCAGAAAAAGGCAGAGCAGAAGGGTAATGATCAGAAACAAAAAGACCAGAAGTCTTCACCAGGCCCCCAAAAGGCTCAGGGGGAGGGTGGTTCCAAAAAGGATAAGAAGAAAGATGGCCAAAAGAAACCATGGTGCAACTATTGTAAGTCCAACTCACATTGGTTTAGTGAGTGCACCAAAAAGGATAAGCCCCCAGCCACCATTGCCCCTAAGGCAACTGTACCCCCTAGTCCAGCTGTAAGTGGTGGTTCCCAGCAAAAGGGTATAGTAGGGTTAACCCTGGGAACTGAGGAGGATTCTGGTCTCGTCAGGATACCTACTCAGGCTGTTCTGATCTGAGATGGGGACATAGCTTTGTCCTCTACTGTGGGTCCCAGTAACCTGGGCAAGTACAGACAGACTCCTTTTATCAATCATAGAATGGCTCAGGCCTACAGGGACACTGGGGCTAGTGTCACAATGGCGACACCTGCCTTTGTGGACCCTGGACAGATCATGCTAGGTGAGAATTACCTAGTGACCAACGCCAGCAATGCCACTACTTCCCATAGTGTGGCAATTGTTAACTTCTCCTGGGGAGGGGTAACTGGCCTCAAGAAACTTCAGTTTGGTCTGAGGTGGAGTATAGGACCCATGCAGAAATGCTTGGGATAGATGAAAATGTCCTTGCTGTGACCAGGTTACAGGCCAAAAAATGTAACACTGAATAAGTGCTGGATCCTGGGACAATGGACCAGACACAACCCAAGAAAAAGAGCAGTAGGGTAAAGGCTGTGCCTTCCCCCCTGCCTCTGGTGGTGGATCAGCCCTCACAGGAGGAGGATTCTGAGGGCTCTGAAGCAACTGTCCTAGAAGAACTGGAACCTGATCAGGTTGAGTTTCTTGGGACAGGGGGACCTTCAAGGGCAGATCTGAGGCAGGCACAATTAGACTGTCATTCTCTTGAACCCCTCAGACAGCAGGCTGCGGCTGAGGCTGCAGGGAATGCTCAAGGTACCCATAGAGTGTATTGGGATGAAGGGCTACTGTACTCAGAGGCTAGAGACCCCAAGCCTGGTGCGTCCAGGAGGTTGGTCATACCATTGAGTTTCAGAGGCTTCCTTCTTACCTTGGCCCATGATATTCCCCTTGCAGGACACTTAGGCCAGAACAAGACTTGGGAGAGGCTTGTCCCTCACTTTCACTGGCCTCATATGTCAGAAGATACCAAGGAGTTTTGTCGCTCCTGTGTCACCTGCCAAGCCAGTGGCAAATCAGGTGGCACCACAAAGGCCTCCCTCATACCACTACCTGTGGTGGGGGTTCCCTTTGAGAGAGTGGGGATAGACATTGTAGGACCAATGGACCCCCAAACAGCATCTGGGCACAGATTCATACTGGTGATAGTGGACCATGCCACCAGGTATCCAGAAGCTATACCCCTAAGGACCACAACAGCTCAGTTTGTGGCAAGGGCCCTACTTGGAGTATTCTCCAGAGTGGGCTTTCCAAAGGAGGTTATTTCTGACAGAGGTGCCAACTTCATGTCAGGATATTTGACTGCAATGTGGAAGGAGTGTGGTATCCTCATTGCCAGAAATGGTATGGGGGTATTATTCCGAAGTGTTAGACACCTTACACAACATATTTTGATAAAGCCAAACCATAGTTACATAACCGTTTAAAATTATAAGGTACTTTAAGAGTATATGGTAGGCTATATCATAGAACAGCTATAAGGACATGGTTCCGAAAGCTGCAGACAGGCTCAGCTCATTCTAGAGCACCATCTCACATGTTACCAAGCACTCTGCCTCCAGGATTGTTAAGGCCTGCCATAGGAGTGGCTGATAGGTACACATGTGTCTATATATAAGGTAGGTATAGGAATACTACACCTAAGCAAGGAGTGATTACACTACCTTGCCCCAGCTGAGTGATCAGCCAGTTGTGTCATAATGGAGGGCCAGGCCAGGGGTGGCACAATACATGCTGCAGCCCCTGGTAGGCCTAGGGTACACCTATGCCCTGGGTACCTAAGGTACACTATACAGGGGCCAATAAGGTGATCCTAACCAATTGGGTTATGCACCTAAAGTACATAGTATAAATTTAGAGAGAGAACAGCTGGGCAGTGGGTCTGATTGGCAGGCCCACAGCCACATCTAAGTCGAAAACCAGTGAAGCAAAAGCAAAAAGTGGGGGTGAACATAGAAAGCAGACCCTACTCTCCTACACCTCCTGTTGTATATTTATGATATGTGTTCCATGTTCTATGTAACCGACTGAATGGTTCTAGGAACGTCAGCTGAGGTGTAGTCAGTTTGCTGTGTTCCTGGGAGCATCCAGACGTGTCCTTGGTCGTGGGTCATCTTCTATGCAAATAAAGCTTCATTTGGATCGCGACATCCTTTCCCTGGCTGTTATTTCATTCCTCCCTGCCACACAGATCTACAGTAATGTGAAGCATTTACTTGCTTGTTAATGTTTAGTGCAGCAAAACGTTCCTGAAATTCTATGCATCCACAAGCTAAAATGGTGGGACCTTTGCTCATTGTGTGGTGACCAACATCAGCCTGTTAAGATTAATGCTCTAGCTACAACTACACCAATGCATCTGTTTAAGGATGGCTGATGGTCTAAACATGTGCATTCCTCCCAACATTTTGCATATATATTCTCTCTAAATTTAACTTTAGTCTTTTCCTTCACCATTCCTCTAAGATTGGTAGCCGAAGAGATTTTCAGATCATAATAATTACTGATCTAGCTATAACCATAACAATAAAAATCTGTTGGTTAAAACACTCTTCAAGAGTGGACATCAGAATTCTACAATAACAAGATGTTGATGGCTATCTACCTGCCGTTGTACATTAATGAGCTTAAAAAGGGAAAGTTGCAATACATTTGTGGACCATCTCCTTCCACCTTATCCTGATATCCTGGGCACCATATTTTATGTAGAAAGGTTGGTGTGAGGTAGGATCTATTTACTGAAGAATTAATAAATGAAAGATTTAAAGAGAGCAACAGCTGCCCTATCAATGGCAGACCACATTGAGGGTAAATCTAAATGCATCACTTGAAAATTCGAACTTCTGAGTGCTGTGAAATTAAAAATGTTTATAAGCTCCCATAATTGTTTTTTTTGTGATGGATACTTTTGACCGCAGATTCTTCACCTGGTGATATTCCCCAGACATCAGACTGCATCTTGAAACTTTTGGAGTAGTTTGCCTGCACTCCACCAGGTGGCACGCTTTCCACCAATGCCATTCCACTCCAGAAGTGATGAGCGGATCTGCTATAAGTGCCAACCATGCATACTGATGTCAGTTCCTTCAGATGCTGATCTAGAGTCTCTACTTAGTCTTTCAACTAACTTCTCAGAAAGACTCCTTAACAGTGTGCAAGGGAAAATGTCGCCTCCCAAAAATATAGGGTTCAAACCATGCAGAAACTGTCTCAAGCAGAGGTCTGTGATGGACATTCACGAAGCCTGTCTGTGGTGCTAGGGGTTGATGCTCAAATCCAGGGCTTGCACCAACTGCACCCAGAAAAATATAGCCATACCAAACCGTCAAACCAAACTACGCCACCAAACACACAAGATTTCACTCTATCACCAGTTGAAGTCAAAAGGAACATCCTTCCTGCGGCAGATCACTGTCACGGTCAAAGTCTTTGAATAAGTTGAACTACTAAAATCAAGAAATCAAAGTGGGATACCTGCTACTCTCAAACTCCAGAGACGGCACAAGGGTGTCAACATATTTCCAGATCATCGCCCTTCTCCTGGCGACCTTATCTTTTTGATGCTGCACCCAATGCTAGAGAGTCTGGTGCAACAAGTATCCAGCAGAAAAGTCAACCACAATGCCTTTCCTACCACTCCATCTGACCATGAGTCAAAACAAACGGATGTTTTGCGAGTATACTTTCTCCTCCTCAAGCCTTGCTTTGAGATGAATTAATGGTAGCTGCTTTCCTGCCTGGATGAGGCAAGGTGCTATTTCAGGCATCATTAATGGACATGCTGTTTTATGGCGCCCACATTTTCAGCAACAAAGTGTACTCAGTCTTGGAATGTTTGAAGGACAGCAGCTCCACAGCCCATTCTTTGGGTCTTTTGTTTCCACAAAACAATTCAGTCAGCAATCTCACCATCTCTGTGGATATGGTAGAGTCTTCCTATTCCTCCATCGTCAGACTCTTCCTCTAGCTTTTTTATGGCAGAGACCATGGTCCTTAGAGACACTGAAAACAGCAGGGGCAATTCCCACTCCGACAGCAGCTGCAGCCATAAAACTGCTTTAGTGTTTTTTTGCTGGCACAAGAGGGAACCTTGTCGGAGAAAGGATTGGTTATGTCCTCCAATGGTGGTAGGCCATCACAACCGACAAGTAGGTCCTTCAAATTGTCCTTTGGCCCTCCCATTCCTTTCTACCCCACTGCACCTTCCATCGCCTTCAGGGTAGCTGACGGAGGATCATCTGTTAGTCTTATGGCAGGAAGTGCAGGCCCGTTTGGCCAAAGTGATCACAGAGAAGCTGCCCACTCCAGAAGTTAGAACTGAGTGTTCTTTTTTAGATCATCAACCTCTCAATGCCTTCCTACAGAACAACTCACGATAATCATTCTAACCCAGGTCTTGACTGCATTAGACCTTGGAGAGTGGATGGTTAAGTTGGACCTGCAGGATGTTTAAACTCACATCCCTGACTTGCAAGCCCACAGGCACTACATGCAGTTCACAGTGGGCCAGGAGCATTTTCAGTTCATTTTATCCCTTGAGGCCTTATCAGTGAACCATCGGGTGTTCACGGAAATGATGGCAGTGGTTGCAGCTCATATTAGTGGTCAGGTGTACCATTCTTCCCCTAACTCAACGACTGGATGCAGGCAGTTGTCCACCACTTCCAGATGACAGCGAACCTCCTAACATCATTGGGATTCAACGTGCTGAAGTCACACCAGAATCCTGTGCAGGTTCTCCCATTCCTCTGAGCTATACCAGGTACAGTATGATTTTGTGCCTTTCCATTGGAATGTAGAGATCAGGACATTATGGCTATGATCCCGATGTTTCAGTCTCTGTCCTGGATCATAGTTTGGATGAGTCTGAGGCTGCTGGGATTATTATTCTCCTGCATTCAGATGATGAAACATGCTAGATGGATCATGTGGGCTCTGCAGTGGGACCACACATACAAGTAGGCACAGAATCTAATAAATGTGTCAGATTGTATCAAGATTTCAGAGGAGAATGCAAATGTTCTGCAGTGGTGGCTGGTGGACTGCGTTTGGGTCCGTGGCAGGCCCATTCTCCTTACATCATCCAGAGTCGACGGTGGTCACGGATGCTTCACTGCTGGATTTGGGAGACCACCTGGGAGAGGTGATCAGAGGTCTCTCATATCTGGTGGAGGCTCGATCCACATCAGTCTATTGGGGTTGAGGAAGATTTGCTTGGCGTTGAAGGCCTGCCTGACCACCATCAAAGTAAGGCTGGTGCAGCTGCTCACGGACAGCACCATCTCCATGCATGTGGTACTGCAACAGGGTGGGGTCCTGTGTTGAGAGGCCCAGTGCCTCTGGAAGTGGCTAGGCCACAAAGGGATTTGCCTGGTGTTGAACCAGCTGGCAGGATCTGCAGACAAACTCAGCCACAGGCAGCTAGCAGATCACGAATGGCAGTTGCATCCGGAGGTGGCACAGGCCAAATTCCAGGAATGGGGAGAACCTTGGCTCCACCCTATTGCCAGTCAGGAACGTGTTATGGCACCACGTCTGCACGCTGGAGTTTCCAATGCAGCTCTCGCTTGAAGAAGCATTCTGTTTAGAGTGCAGTTTAGGACTATTGTATGCCTTTCAACCACTGCCTTTCCTGCTTTAAGTTCTGAAAAAGGTTAGGAATGACAGGGCTCAAGTCGTTGTATTGTCACCAGAGTGGGCTAGGAGTGTGTGGTACCTGGAACACCTGGGCATGAGCATCTGTCCTTTGATAAAGCTGCCGCTTTAGGATCTTCTGTCACAGCAGTAGGGCAGGGTACTACATCCTGGCCTGCACAATTTGCATCTCCATGTTTTAAAGATTGAGCAGTTCCAGATGACCTCCTTCTACTAGCACCCTGAGGGCGTTGATGCCATTTTGGAGCAGCTTCCGTCACATCGATCCATTACTGGCAACATTGTCTCAAGTTTTATTGTTTATTCTGTCCCTAGCCCAACAAGGACTTGCTCTGGCACTGTTAAGGGCTAGTTATCAGCACTTTGGGCCTTCCTGTGGTTGCCTGGCCAGTCTTCATTTGTCAAATCATCTACTGTGATGAGATTTTTGAAAGGTTTGTTCTCACTAAAACCTGTTGTGATGTCTCAGTAGTACTTGAACCCTAGACATGTGAGTGGACTTCAGGCTCTTTGTGTATATCTACCCTATACCACCTTCCTCCCTAATAAGTTGGCTTTGAGTACCCGAGCTTCATTTCTGCCAAATGTGCTTACTCCTTTCATGTAGATCAGGCTATCACTCTTCCGGCATTCTTTGCTACAACTCATCCTTCAAGGAAGCAAGAGAGATTCCATTACTTGGATCCTAATAGAGCATTAGGCTTATCAATCGTACCAGTGAGCACTGAGTGGATGATCAGCTCTTTGTAGGTATTTCTGGAGCAAAGGGCAAGGCAGTGCAAAAAAGGACTATCTCACGAAGAATTGTTCCCTGCAAAAACATCTATCCACACTGGGGAAGAAGTAGCAACCAGACAGCTCCAAAGCTGCTACCACTTTATTGGCATGGGGATTGTATGTCCTGGACATTTGTCAGGTAGCTACATGGGTGTTGGTACACACTTTCACAAAGCACTACTGCCTCAACAGGAAATTTTGCCTGCTCTGTGCATGACGTTTTAGTCTGAAACCACTTCACAGACCCTCCACCTAGGGTGGTACTGCTGTGGTATCTATTCACAATCAGAGGAATCTGTGGTTAAATGTATCCCTCAGAGGAACATGTTACTTACCTTAGGTAATGACCATTCAGATGGATGCTCTATCTAACTGCAGATTCTCCCACCAACTCTCCCACATTCCCGTTCTGTGAACTGGACTCCATTCCATCCAAAAAACGTCCCAAAATCTAGCAATCAGCTCTATGGTCATAACAATCAGCTGACAGTCTCTGAACCCAAGAGTGGGAAGAACCTAGAAAGCAACTGACATCAGTGCGTATGTGTGTCACTTATATGTCGCCTTCAGAGCAGAACGGCGTTGGCTTTCAGTTCTAGTGTGATGCCTGAGAATATCACACATGAGGAATCTATAGTTACATAGTGTCAACTAGAAAGATTGTTACCGAAGGTAAGTAGTGTGTTAGTCACTGTTATTCATGTCTCTTTGACCTATTTATTAATAATTTTTTCTGTAACACAAAGGCTGGAATTTGTCTGTATAAATTTGTACCAGAATCCTATTTCCTACAAACAGCATTTGAAGGATTGATTCTGAGTCGTGTAGCTAAGCAGTCATGGACCTGTTTATCGCACTGACAATCTGAGCATATGCCACCCTGTTAATAATGTGCAGGGCCAGTCTTTGAAGTGTATTGTTCCATATGTATATGCAAGAAAAAAATGGGTATTCGCATGATTGGGGACTGGAGAAAAATAAAAATATAAAAAGCAATAATATATACGTTATTAATTCTGCATGTCTCTATCAATAATGGGAGTAAACTCTATTTATTAAACAAAAAGATCTTGTCAAGGAGTGGCTTGTATTCGCGACAGTAGATGTATAATCCTATATTTTCTAGGATGATTTGGATGCCTACTGCTAAGCTGAATCAGTAAGGCTTTGCCATCACTGTTAAATAAAAGGCCTTTTTCTTTTTATATCATTGATTTTTATCCCCCCCCTTTTAGAGAACATTTCTATTAATCCCAATACTGATTGAATTTATCTTTGTCATCTCTAAAATAAAAGATATCCTCTGGCTAAAGTATGATTCTTAGAAAATGGGTGAGAGGGATTTGGATCTCGTTGGTGCACATCATACTAACAGGTGTTCAAACCTGCATACACACTTGCATCTTGAAATCCCTGTTAAACCTGTTTGGTTCATTGGGAATTCGTGAGTCAGAGATTGCAGACCGTTGAGGGTGTATCAATAGACTTGGACCCAGCTACCTGTCTTGGGGAATGTGAAGAAGAGTAAGGGTAGGAAAATGGAATGGAAATGTATGCAATTGGCCCTCCTGCTGGTGAAGCCGCAGGTGACCATCTCATGGATGAGCCTTTGAGGCCCAGGGGAACAGGAATAGATTAAAGGTGTTACAGAGGGGCAGTTGAAGAGGTGCAGCTTCGGCAATGCAGGAGAGATGACCATGCTGAGGCGGATCTACACACATGGCAGGGGACACTTGAAAGTATCAGGGAAATCGATAGGGCCACAGAAGAGGATGCACAGGACTCTGAGGGTTGAGATTCACTAGTAGTCATGTCGGTGGGGTGGACACACAGGGGAGAAGGGTTAACAGGTAAGGATTCCTATTGTTAATTATTATACTCATTGCTCCCTTTGTGCCCACATAATGCTACTTAACAACACGCATAGGATGTTGACTCAACTCTCCTGAATTGTTTCTGGTACACTGTTTGTACTGTACTAATTTATTAAAATTAAGAAATTCTTTTTTTTTTTTAAACGCCTGTTTGTTTATTGGAATTTGTGTGCCTCACTCTATACTTTCTTCCTCAATGTCCTACTTGAAATCTTCGTCTTTCTTCAGGATGTTAAGACAAAATAGTTTGATGAACAAAGCAAACAATATGGAGGACACTGGACAGCCTTGGTGTGTACCTCTTGCTTCTGCAATAACTTCTTTAGACTTCATTCTGATTGAGGTTTTTGAATTATTATATAGGTTTGTGATTAGCCTCTTGAACTGGAGAATGCTTCTAAAATTGTAAATAATGTTTCCCACTCCATGGTTTCATTTTTTTTTTTTTTATTTTGTTTATAAATTTTACCCCCTTTTCCTTCACAAAATACACATTGTATTACATATCATACATTAGTACATTTTCCAATCAATTTTCAGTCTTCAAGTATTCTACATTATCTGGTTTGAAGTTTAAACAATACAAAATAACATAAAACACATTTTAGGCAGCAGGTACTTTCTTTGGTACCGCTATACTTCAAATTGTTTTACAATAACCTATAATACCATACTCTCTTTCCATTTCGCTATTGGTTCCCAAATTTTTAAACCAAGCCTTCTTCCCCTTTTCCCCTTCCGTGCATATATTGTTTTCTCAAGATTATAACTGAATAATAGGTTTGCCAACCATACTTGCATTCCCGGGGGTATCTTATCTAACCATGCTCTTGCTATTGACAGCCTCAAAACTGCAGCAGCCATAAACACAAATTCCTTATGTTCAGATCCACCTTGATTGTCTATCCCCAGCAAGATCAACGTAGATGACAGTTTCCTCCGTATACCCAATGTTTTATCGAAAAAATCTTCTACGTTTTTGATCAAGGTATACAACTGAGGGCAGGTAGCAAACATATGGATTAAATCTGCGTCACTTGCATTACAACGAGGGCAAGTAATACCAATGGTGCCTCCCCATTTAGATATTCTCGCGGGAGTATGATACAATGAAAACAAGGTCTTATAGTGTTGTGATTGCAGGGGGCCCGAACACAAAATACTACAGCCCAGATCCAAAGATTCTTGAAAGCATCCAGGCTCCACCCCTAATTTTCCAACCCATTTATTACTAGCTTTTTCAATATCATCTAGCTTTCCTTTTACTAGGCATGCGTAGAAGGATCTAATTGTGCAATCTTCTGCAATTTTTATTTTCTCCATTATTTCGTTAGTATTAAATCCCATATTCCCGCCTTGCTTTCGGCAAAAAAAACTCCTTACCTGGAGGTATTTAAAGAAGTCCTTACTCTCAATACCATGCTTAAGGGTGAGGTCTGCAAACTGAACTATTCCCTCCTTATCCATTAAATCCCCAATTTGTATTATCCCCTTTTGAGTCCACCTTGCCATTATTGAATCAGCAAAAACCTCTGGAGGGAAGGACTTATTCTTATACAGCCTAACATATCTGTTATATCTTCCCAATCCCATTCTTTTAAGGAAAGTATTCCAAATCCTGATTGCTGCCCCTACGGTCTTAAATCTGGTCCTTTTGTGATATCCGAACTCAATTCTATTAAAAAAATTATTTTCTGTCTCTGCCCCCAATACTATCGAATAAACCTCTATGGGGAGGGTCTCATCTCCTGTGACGAGTCCCCACACCCCTATCAAACCCTGCATGTATTGTAGTGCTGCCGCAATTTGATATAACCTAAAATCAGGGGTCCCCCATCCCCCTCTTTCTCGTGGGAGGGTCATATATCTATAGGCCCGCCTGGTTCTCCCATGCACCCAGATAAACCGATTCAAAACTCTCTCTAACAGATTAAACCATTTACCTTCGAAAACCAAAGGGATAGCCCGAAAGAAATATAAAAATTTGGGCAGGATCAACATTTTAATCACATTAGTACACCCCATAAGGGAGAGATGTAGGTTATTCATCCTCTCCAGTTCCCTCTTTACCTTATCGATCAGGGGAGTCAGGTTCAATTCCACAATCTTGTCTAAGTCCGTCGTTAATAACACCCCTAGATATACTGCTGAGCTAGTGACCCTGTCATCATTACACAATGTATTGCTATTTTTAATAATCTGCGTCTTTAATTTATTTAAGCTATAACCCGATATCCGTCCAAATACCTGGGCCTCAGTCTCAACCTCCGTTATAGCTTGAGTGGGGTTCGGGGTCAAGATAGCTATATCATCTGCATAAGCCAGAGTCTTGACCCTACAGCCATTTACCCTCATTGGTGGTATCTCTTGATTAGCTTTGAGTCGTCGTAGTAGCGGTTCAAGATATAATGCAAAAAGGAGGGGGGAAGAGGGGCATCCCTGCCTTGTCCCCCTAGTAATTTTTACTGTATCCGACAACCCACCATTCACTCTAATTCTTGCTGTTGGGGTACTATAGAGTACCCGCATAGCTTTAATAAATGGTTCCCCCATCCCACACCACCTCAGAACTTGCCAAAGATAGTCCCAGGAGACCCTGTCGAAAGCCTTCTCAGCGTCTAAAAGGAGTGCTGCGACAGGACCCCCTAGGACACCTACAGCGTCAAACATAGTAATAACAGTCCTAACATGTTGTGTTGTCCCCTTACCAGGAATGAACCCATGCTGTGTGGGTGTTACCAACTGCTCAATAATCCCCGCAAGCCTCTTTGCTAAAATTTTAGAGTATACTTTAACATCAGAATTCATTAATGTGATCGGTCTGTATGACCCTGGCATTTCTGGCGGCTTACCCTTTTTCAAAATCACAATTATGTCAGCTCCTCCCCATGATTCCGGACCAGGTTCCCCTAACTGCGCTTGCTGCATTATTAAGAACATGTCTGACAAGAGTACATTTTTAAATATTTGATAAAATTCAACCGGTATTTGATCTGGCCCTGCTGCTTTGCCAACTGGTAAATTACTAAGGGCCTCCTCAAGTTCTTCCATCTGTAGCTGTCCATCTAATAACTCTTTATCTTCTTCAGACATTATCAGAGGGGGGATATTACACAAATAATTATCAACCTCCACCAAGCTCACTGGTTCCTCTGGGGTGTATAGATCTGTATAGAACTTTCTGAATTCTTCCCTTACTAAATTAGTGTCCGTAACCATATTCCCGCATACATCTATGATTTCTTTTACTGCAGCTGCGGCCGCTCTCTGTCTAGTTCTAGTTGCCAACACGCGCCCCACCTTCTCACTAAGTTCATACGTTTCTTCCTTTTTTGGCTTGCCTAGCGAATCCTTCCACCGCCTCGGCTTTCAGAGCTATAATTTCCAACAAGTGTTCTTCTACGGGTAGATTCTGTGCTATGGCCCTGCTGAGGTTTTCTTCTTCTCTCGATAGTCTCTTCCCAACCTGCTCTCTCTTAACTCTCTCTCTCTTTTTTCTCCCCCCAACAAAGTTAATTGTTTCTCCCCGTACTCCTGCCTTGAAAGTGTCCCAAACCACTCCCAAGGCTGCTGTCCCCCTATTGACATCCCAGAAACATTTGATCCAGGCTGTCATGTGCTCCCTATATGCAGGATCCCTTAATAAGCCCCTCTCAAACGTCCACGCTGAGGGTGTCCTTAGTGTCTGCCCAATTTTAAGAGTAAGAATCATCGGGCTATGGTCTGACATTACCCTGGGCATCTTCTCCACTTGTGCTCCCGAGAGTAGACAGTCAGAGATCAAAAAATAATCAAGCCTAACCATTAATTTATGCGGGGCAGAAAAGAAGGTGCTTCCATCCAAATAAGGATGTAACTTTACCCATGGGTCCACCAAGGCATTATGTGTAACCATATCAGCTAATGCTCTAAATACTTTCCTCTTTCTACCCCGGTATAGCGCATCTTGGCGTGTAAATGAGCTATCTGAGTCATGAATGTTGAAGTCACCACAACATACTATGGGCTCCGGCCACTGGGCTAACTCCATATCTAAGAACTGGAATACATCTGGGTCATCCTCCGTAGATCCATAGATTGTAACAAGGGTTATTTTCTGCCCCCTAAAACATACTTCCAGAATAACCCATCTACCCCATTGATCTTCCTTCTTTTTCCCTACAACCACGTCCCTTTGTCTGCCCAGGACTGCGACCCCTCTCGTCCTAGTCCCCTGTTTAGTACTTGCCAACACCTTGAGCCCTAATTGCTCCAAAAGGTATGTCCTTCCTAGTTCTATATGGGTCTCCTGAAGGCATACCAGATCCAATTGCATAGATTTTAAATACGCTGCTACTCTCATCCTCTTATTCCCCTCGTTGAGGCCGCATATATTGATTGATGCTATCCTGCACGCCATAATGCTAATATTTGTAGAGAGACATTATTCACCATCCTCAAGCCAGTTTGTGTAGAACTGCAATTTCCTGCATACATAACAATGTGCAAAATCTCAAAACATACCAAACAAAAATTGTTACTGTTCCCCCCCACCTGAGACCACCCTCTCCCACCCTGCACCGTCCCCCCCGCCTCCCTCCCCTTTACAGGCAAATAGGCCAGTGACCTATGTGTGCCCGCCTTGTGTTGCGCGAGTCGCGACCCTCTCCCGCAAGGTGCCTTATCATTTCTGTACTTTACTGTGCTTTACTGTGCTACCCTTTCCTCTAAACCTATTGTCTATATTTAGGTAACACTTTAATACACACAGGTACTCTAACCCCCCTTCTGCTTCCTCATTTCCACTAAGAAGAGCTCAGCCTTAATCTCAGAAGTAAACATCCATATTTTTCCACTCACGATCACCTTAAGTCTAGCAGGATATAATAGATATGCTTCCAGACCTAAGGCTTGAAAGGGAGCAATCATCTGCCTTAACTTCCATCTCCTTTCTATAGTAAAGTGACAAAAGTCGGGTCTAGCGAAGAAAGAATTACCTTCGAAAACCCTTCTACTATCTGGTCTTGCCTTACTCAAGATCTCCTCCCTGAGTAGAAAGTTCCCTAGGTACACTAATATTGCCCTCGGGTGATTTTGCTGCCCATCCCTCCCTGTCCCCCCTGTGGCCTGAGCTTTCTTCATAGTGAATGGGAACCTGTGTGCCCTCTGTACTTCTTTTTCCCACTGCCACTGAGATTCTGGAAAGGCCCCCTTCAAAAGATTAACAACAAAATGTCTAACATCCTGTCCTTCTGACCCCTCCGCCACACCCAGCAGTCTAACATTGTTCCTCCTCTGCCTATTTTCGAAATCCTCCATCTTCCAGCACATATCCGCAGCCATTTTTTCTTGCTCCGTCTTGAATAACTGCCACCTCCCGACATCATCTTCAAGTTTGCCGGTGCGCTCCTCAACCTCTGTTACGCGATCCACCAGTACATCATATAGTTTATTAACCTTTCTTAGGCTGTTTTGAATTTTCTTTGATGCCTGTCTAGCCCTACGGCTTTCTGTCCTTGCTTCACTTTGCATCTGCTTCATTGTGGTTAGCAAAGTGTGGAAGGGATCCTGCTGAGGGGGGGTAGGGCCAGCTATCGCACCCTCAATAACATTACCGGATTTGCTATCATCCTGGTATACTTGCGAGGTTGCGGAGTAGTCCCACAATAACCGTCTATCTAGGTCTCTAGATGATTCAGAGTTCTGTCTTAACTTTACATAGCTTTTCTTCGTTGTGGATTCTTTCCCTGATGTGCTGGTATCAGAATCAGTGCTTTCCTGATTGCCCTGATCATCGTCCTCTGTGTTAAATTCAGATGAGAGTATTGAGACAGAATCCTCATTCACTGAGTAGAATTCTCCTTCCCCTTCTCCTTCTAGAGTAGTACAATCTTCTCCTCCCTGAGGGTGCTTGCCGGGGTTGGGCCCCTTTAAGCAACTCTGACTTTCTATGCTGCTCCTACTCCCCCAAGCTCCGATCGGTTTCATTGAAGAGTTCAGCTCCTCTTCCATCAACATTAAGGCTCCCAGCATATCGGCAGTAGTACCATCAGTAGTACCATCAGTCCTCGTATCCATAACCAGGCCCCCTCTGGGCCCCTCTTTCCCTCCATTATTGTGTCCTTTTTTCTGCTTACCTCCGATATCTGGCCCACCTGTCTCTTGTATGTGCGCTTCAGCAGTTCTCTGCTTATCTCTCGGCTCCAGTCCCAGCTCGCCTTGTTGCCTAGCAGTCTGACTCCCGCCGCCGTCTGTTACGTCCTCGAGGACGCTCCCCGAGGCCAGGATGACAGCGCCGTCAGTTTCGTTGAGGGAATCCGGCACCCCCGGCACCTCCGGCATCGTGATGAGCTTCGCTGGCAGCATCTCTTCCAAGGTAGGTTGCCGCATCCCCGCATCACGATTCTTCTCATCTCCTCTTCCGTCTCCTTTCCCAGAGTTCGCTTTATTCACGTTACGATCCCCTCCAGTGCTTTCACTATTGTTTTTAATAGCCGCACTAGTTTTCCTCGCATCTCCGTTTTTCACTTTCCTGATCGCGCCGGTATTCTTCTTCCCCACGGTAGTAGCCGTCTTTGAGCTAAGAGCTGCTATTCCAGTCTTCGCTGCGGAGTCCGCTGCCTTCTTCCCCTTCTCACTCGCCTTCTCTTGGTTTATCCGGATGGGCATTTTAGGGGCCATTAGATATCCGTCTAAAAAGCTCTTGATTCTTCGTTTAATACTGAGCCAGTCCTTTCCAGTCCAGAGCACTTGTTCCTTGATGTACTGAGCTTTCTGTACCCCGTTATACCACCAGCGTACAAACTCCATCACAGGTAGCACAACATCTTACACAGCAACTTTGTCCATAATGCAGGAGAGAGTAGATGCGACCTCTCAGCACAACGCGTCGGCGGCCATCTTGCCCCCGACACTTGGCAAGTCTATATGTTTTTTCTATCTCTGCGTTTTAAATCTTACTTCTGTTTGCTTTCCCTGCTAGGGTTTCCATCCCCCACTCCATGGTTTCAAAGGCTTTTTCCACGTATAATAATGTTACTGCGACTGAAATATGTTTTTTTCATGGAGAACAGATCTATGGCCTCAATAAAAAAATTATTATTGGTATATAGCAGCCTTTCAGAACATAGCTGTTTTGATCTAGATGTAATAGCAAGTTTGCTTTCCTAGAAATCCTATTCACAAGCACTTGAGCAGTTATTTTCTAATCAGCATTTACCAGTGTGACTGGCTTATAAGAATTTACACGTCCTGTTTTTCATTGGTATAACAAAACTCACTATTTTACCCAGTGGTTAATTTGTAAAAAAAATAAGTGCCGGGGATCTGTTCAGGAGGCAGCTTGCACCAGCCCATTTCTCTTGTTAGCGCCGCCTAAAACAAAACCATCCTCTAATCATGAAAGTGGGGCAAGGATGTGGTGTAATGGCCAGAGCTGCCAACTTCGGAGCACGGGAACCAGGTTCGAGTCTCGGCTGCGGTTCAACATCCTGTGATTCTGGGCAAATCACTCAATCTCCCCCTGTATATGAATGTGTCCTTAACTAGTGCTCCTGAAAGTGCCAGTGTTGATGATTGAGTGCTAGTGCTGAGCACCTGAATCCACCGGCTTAAATTAGTCTCTGTTTACAAGGCACAGATTGGAGTGAGATGCAGTTTTCACTTAATTGTATGCCATTGTAACTGAAAATAAATATGGCCCAATAACACGTTATTTAGTGCCACTGTACTAACATACATACATTACTACAGGGCAAAGGTCAAATTCAAGTTTTTACCACAGAAAGTTGAAAGGATAAAAATATTTTTTTACTTCCTCACAGACTGGCTGTAACAATTACTTTACACAGGTAAACAACAGTCCAAATAGTCATGCATCTCATCAGTGCAATCTTACCCCATTACAGCTGGGTGTTGGTTAAATACCACCTTCCATATTCGCCTCTTGTGAGTCATGGCCCTCCCCCAATCTCAACATTGGAAATAAACAGCATATCACACACTGCATATCTACTCCGCATATATGCACGAACGAAGCACAGCAAAGAATTAGATCGGCAACCGGGCACTTTTTCATCCACATTTCAAGAATGGTGTGCACTACTTTTCCTCCGGTATCATCTATGTGGAAAACACAACATGATTTCAAGAGGGTGTGTGATTCTAACCCACGAGTAAAATGGTAATAAAATGCATTCTAATGAGACCCCGGAATAATAGGTAAGTTTCTGTCTGAGAAACACGCACGTGACCTGGTGTTACAGTAGCACCCTGCTTAAGGGGACGCTGTCAAAGGCATGGGGCTCGTGGCAATGTTTTTGAAGCCCCTGGGCCACTGAGTAAAGTGGCCTCTTCCAGCTTCAATAAATCTACCAAGCCGGTTTCACTTTTTTTCCCAGACATCACAAACTAGAGCACAGTGAAACTGTAGAATTATCAAGGGAGAATTTCCTAAATGTGGGGGCCTGGGGCACCACTACATTCTGTCACCTTTTGTCCTCTCAATCAAAAAAGTGGACTTTGTGTGAGCAGCTCCCACGAGGAACTGATGGAGTGCACATGAGCGAAGGTGCTTGTGCATGTGCATGTACGGCCGATAGGTCGGAGGTTGCTGAACAGATTCTAAGAATTAAGTTGCTGACAGTGATAATCTATGAGAAGTTGGCCTGGCATATGCTGTCTCCTAGTTATAGGGACTCCTTGCACCAGTCCAATTCGACTCTTATTGATGATAGGTTTAAGACAACCTTTAAAGAAAGCTATCCTAGTGGTAGCTGTGGAGAGCAGCCTTCAGGCTAAGTCTTGAAGGAGTATTAAGCTTATTGTTTTACCATAATAACCTCTTGAATAACCAAATGAAAGAGTAGTCCACACAGGTATATATATAAAATATATGTATTGATTCTAGACAGAATCCCACAGTCTCTTTATGAAGCTGTGGCAAAGTTACAATATCAAACAAGCATTGACACACTCCTGAGGCGGAAAGCCGGGAGGCAGCTTATTTTAAAAATTGTTGTTGCTATTATTTCTGTTGTTTTAAAACTCACTTACCCTCACTTCTCACGCTTGTAAAGCGGACTCAGCGCTGTCCTGTAACTAGGCGTGGAACGCTTTCCAGCGCCTCGCTCAGCCCGCAGGCCACGCCCCCTTCAGAGGCCACGCCCACCGACCGTCACTATAAAGGGGACGCTGATTGCGAGCGCTCCCATTTGTCGTGACACACTCCTGAGGCGGAAAGCCGGGAGGCAGCTTATTTTAAAAATTGTTGTTGCTATTATTTCTGCTGTTTTAAAACTCACTTACCCTCACTTCTCACGCTTGTAAAGCGGACTCAGCGCTGTCCTGTAACTAGGCGTGGAACGCTTTCCAGCACCTCGCTCAGCCCGCAGGCCACGCCCCCTTCAGAGGCCACGCCCACCGACCGTCACTATAAAGGGGACGCTGATTGCGAGCGCTCCCATTTGTCGTGACACACTCCTGAGGCGGAAAGCCGGGAGGCAGCTTATTTTAAAAATTGTTGCTGCTATTATTTCTGCTGTTTTAAAACTCACTTACCCTCACTTCTCACGCTTGTAAAGCGGACTCAGCGCTGTCCTGTAACTAGGCGTGGAACGCTTTCCAGCGCCTCGCTCAGCCCGCAGCCCACGCCCCCTTCAGAGGCCACGCCCACCGACCGTCACTATAAAGGGGACGCTGATTGCGAGCGCTCCCATTTGTCGTGACACACTCCTGAGGCGGCAAGCCGGGAGGCAGCTTATTTTAAAAATTGTTGTTGCTATTATTTCTGCTGTTTTAAAACTCACTTACCCTCACTTCTCACGCTTGTAAAGCGGACTCAGCGCTGTCCTGTAACTAGGCGTGGAACGATTTCCAGCGCCTCGCTCAGCCCGCAGGCCACGCCCCCTTCAGAGGCCACGCCCACCGACCGTCAGTCCATTCTTCTATAAATCATGTGCTTTCCTCGGAAGCGCAGCGGACGAGCGCAGCGGGCGCGACGATTGCGTGCCGAAGGTGCGCCAAAGGAAAGCCCGTCTGCGGCCGTCCGCGACCGACCGGGACTAGGGGCACCTCATAATACCCAAACTTTCCATTACTCCAGGGCCAACCTTTTGGAGTGCAATAAGAACAATGATCATTTACTTCTATCAAAGGATACACTCCACCAGCTCTGTAAGCATGGTATCCTGAGCCAAGGCTGTCACCTTTCCACTCGTGCAGCATGTTTGGCTCCATCCAATCCACCCCCCAATTCGCTCACTATCCTTTACCTCAACACCCGTTCCCTTGTCAAGCATCAGATGGACATCTTCCTGTTACTCGACACGGAGAAACCTGACATCCTTCTGCTGGCAGAAACGTGGCTATCTCCTACCTCAGCACCCGATATCATAGCAGCTCTACCACCTGACTACTATATTATCCAGGCAGACCGCGCCAGCGTGAAAGGAGGAGGTGGAGTTGCGGCGATTATCCACTCTAGCCTGGATGTCACTACTCTTACCTGTCTGACACTAGCCAACACAGATAATCTTGTACTAAAAATTGCCACTCCTCACATGACTATAGAATGTGTCCTCTTGTATAGACCGCCCACCTCAATGCCATTGTTTCCCATGGCCTTTAGTGAGCAAGTTGCTAACCTAGCTTTGGATCACGCCAGGGTTATGTTAGTAGGTGATTTCAATTACTGGTACAAAGACCCATCAGAGGGCTCTCAATCGGCGGAACTGACTGACCTTCTGTCTAACCTCAACTTCAAGCAACTGGTGCTCTCCCCCACTCACGATAGAGGACACATATTGGATCAGGTGTGGTCTAATACCACTTGCGTGACCTCCCCGCTAACCTTGCCTTGTCTATGGTCAGACCATCTTATCCTTAAATTTAAGATTTGTGTTACTCACATCAGAACCACTGTGCCAATTGCCGGCAGATTAGCCAGGAATTGGAACGCTATGGATAAGACTGTTTTTTTACAGTCATTAGCTAATGATGTCCCCTCCTTGGACAATGACATAAATCTGTCAGTTTCTTCTCTAACCGACTGGCTACAAGCGGCCAGCAATCTCCATGCCCCGTACAAAAGAATTAAACTTGCACGGCGCACGGATGCCAATAGATGGTTTTCCGCCGACATGAAAAGCAGGAAACTGACTCTCCGTCATCTTGAGCGCTTGTGGCGCCGTGATTATGACATTGAGAGAAAAATTAAATATACTAGGGCGAGGAAGGAATATATGAATGCCATCTCTGCAGCAAAGGTGGAGTATTTCTCTTCTCCTATTCTAGACTCATCAAACAAATCTAAAGATATCTTCTCTGTCTTTAATGAACTGACCAACTTGGAGAATGTCCGTCCTAAAGTAATCCCCACTCAGTGTCTGTGTGACTCACTGAATTCTTACTTTAGTGACAAAATCACAGACATAAAAACTAGCATTCCCCAATCAAAGACCCTAATCACGACCGGCATGGCAATAAAGACTGGCTCTGCCACCCTTACCAATTTTCAACCCATAACTCATGGCCAGCTCTTGGAATTAATGATGAGAGTCAAATCTGGCTCCCCACTGGATATCTGTCCCCCTCGTATCTTGAAAGAATGCTTTTCCACCTATCCAACCCCTGTTCTTGCCCTTCTAAATGACTCCCTCTTGTCGGGCATAGTCCCGTCCGCTTTCAAAGAAGCCACGGTCATACCTCTATTAAAAAAACCCGTGGCGGATCCTGGATGTAAGGCAAACTACAGGCCCATCTCCTTATTGCCTTACTTGGCAAAAATTCTAGAGGCACACGTGGCGAAAACTCTCTCTAATTTTTTGGAGGAGTCCTCCTGCTTTGACCCTCATCAGGCTGGATTCCGGCCTGCACACTCTACGGAGGCAGTGGTCACTGCAGTTCTGGACACACTTCGAGACTGCGCAGATAGACATTCTCCCCAGGCCCTGGTGCTTTTGGACCTGTCGGCCGCGTTCGACACGGTCGACCACAACATCCTGGTCGACCGTGTCGGACAGGCCGGCATACAGGGCGTGGCGGCCTGCTGGTTGAGGTCCTTCTTGGAGGATCGCTCCCAAGCGGTGCGTCTGGGGGACTTGATCGGTGTTAAACAGTACATCCCATGTGGAGTGCCACAGGGTTCCTCCCTGTCACCCCATCTTTTTAACATATACATACTCCCCCTTATACAAACCTTGAGGGACAAACAGGTGAGAGTTTTTAATTATGCAGATGACCTGCAGCTACTCTTCACCATTGATAATTCCGAAAAATCTATGAGTCATTTCCAGTCAACCATGAGGTTTATTAAATCCTGGATGGATCAAAATCAGCTGAAACTAAAGCCAGGTAAAACCGAACTGGTACTGACTGGGGACAGTGCTAAGTACTGGGGTCCTCACTATTGGCCTTCAGATCTGGGTCAAGCTCCGCAACCATCACCATCGGCAAAAACGCTTGGAGTCATTGTGGACAGTGACCTTTCACTAAAAGCACAAGTGGGACAAGTGGTCTCCAAATGCTTTTTCCAGCTAAAAAAAATCAGGAAGGTCAGGCGACTATTAACGCCAGAAGCTATTACCCAGGTTGTGATCGCCACTGTTCTGTCCCATCTGGATTACGCGAATGCCATCTACCTGGGTCTCCCAAACTATTTACTCAAGTGTCTCCAGATGGTGCAGAACTATGCTGCTAGGTTGATCCTGAAGCAACCAAGGTGGCAGGCGGCGACTCCTCTCCTCATCAAGCTGCATTGGCTTCCGGTCATACAACGTTGTTCCTTCAAAGCAGGTTGTATGATCTTTAAGTCACTACACGGCAAAAGCCCTAAATTCATTAATCAATTAATCACCAGATACGTTCCCTCCCGTAACCTTCGTTCACTCCACCTAGGCCTTCTCCAGACTCCTTTAAACTTAAACGTTCTGGTGGACGTAGATTTGCCATATTGGCCCCCTGCCTATGGAACACCTTTCCCCTGGAAATCCGGTCCTGCCAAGATCTCTTACCTTTCCGGAAAGCACTGAAGACCTGGCTTTTTAGACAAGCTATTTAATCCATCTTTTCTACCTTCGATTGTGTTACTGTCAATTTTAGCGCCAAGAAACTAATCAGTGTTAGTGCGCTCAATAAATGATTTAATAACATAACATAACAATAAATAGCACTATTAACATTGGGCCCCAGGGGGGGACCAAACCATATACTAAAAAAGTGGTATAAGAACCACGACAATTCTACAGATAATGCCTAGGGCATTTAGGATCGCTGGCACCTTAAGAATCTACCCCAGGTTATGAGTAAGGGGACCCACGGGAGGCGCGTGCAGTGCAAGTAGCTGCTATCGGGATCTCTATTACAGCCTATGGAGAATGTCACGGTTGGAAATACACAGTTTAAAAATACTTCTAGCAGGAGTACAAAGTTAAAACTTTAGACTTAAGCTTTTGAAGAGCCCACTACCACGAGAGTACCGAGGTACCACTTTTACCTGCCCCAGGGAAGCCGGGTGCATAGGTCGTTTCTGCTGTCGGGTCGCGGGCTGATTTTCAATGGGAAAATAGTCAAAAGTTCTGCTAGCCAAAAGCGTCGATGATTCCGTGAAGATCAAAGATGTGAAGATTGTAGAGAAGAACCTGAAAGCAGAGGGGACAGAGTCTGGGTCACGGCAAAGTGACCAGGAGGCTCAAAGCAAAGAGCCCTTCGATGTCGGGTGCTTCAGGTGGAAAGTGGTGTAGCTTGGATCTGCAGCCACGGGCTCCGGGAGGCTTCAAGGAAGGCCAGCTTCGGGAGGGCGACTGTCCCACGTCCGATGAGGGGCGCTGCGGTGTTAGTGTCCGGATTGGATCCACTAAGCCTTGGCAACCGCAACCCACGAAGGATAAACAAATCGGCTACAGTGCAGACCCACGAGGTCTGGGAGAGGTCTCCTTTGGAGAGACTGTAGAGCAGGCCTGAAGCAACCAGGGGAACTCTTGTTTCTTGAAATAGACCTCCACTAGGGCCCACAAGTCGAGAGACAAGGGACCGCGGGAGGCGGCAATTTGGAGTGCGTAAAAGGGCACCCACGGGCCACCGGAGGGGGCTAGGGCGCTGGTCTTTGGCACAATTGCTGTAGAGTGGTTGGCTCGAAAACGGGCCAAAGCACAACTTCCCCACTGGTCAGGGTCGTGTGCTACGCAAGAGGTGGCCGGTGTCCTGGGGTATTGGGGATCTCGGCACCCACGCGGTCCACGGTGCCCAAACTCGTTGAGCACACTCACTGGCCTCTAGGATGCGCTGGAAACCCACCACAAGGTTTCTGGAAGTCGTCGAAGTTCGTGAGAGCAGCGAAGTTCCAACCGGGTCACTTGCAGTGTTTCAGGTGCCTGCTAAGCAGGGGGATAACTCCTTTATCCCAAGGGAGATTTCTTCCGTCAGCTGGGCAGCAGCAAGTCGAAGGTCAAGACTGTAAAGTTCAAGATTAATCTGAGGCTCTGGGGCCACGTTATTCACCTTTATCCCCAAGATTAGGGGAGTGTCCAGAGTAGTGTCCACCAATGAGAGGTGAGGCGGGAAAGGGTGGCTACACCCTCTCCCCTTTGTGTGTTTCCCGCCTGGGCGAGGGGCAGGATGCCCCTGAACCGGTTCCAAGCGGTGTATGCAGAATGAGGTCTCTGCAGCTGCCTACGTGCAACTCTGAAAGGACATTTGGTGCACCCACCCTGTTCCAATCCACATTATCCTGTCTGGGGAGATGCCAGCACCTCCCTGCCACAGGAGCCCTATTGTCCAGCTGGCGAGGCTGGGGTTTTCCCCAGCAACAGCCAGCCAGGGTTGTGTAGGTGGCGGGTAGTAGCCATTTTGTACTGCTTGTGCACTTTAAATTGGTGTCTAAATTCTGCCGCTTTTCCCATATCGCCCCTCTAGCAGGGGGGAATCGTACCCTCATGCCCATGGCTGGACTGGGGGTATGATTCCTACATGTTTGACACCAAACACAATATGGTTCTGTGTAGCCATTCTCAAGTTATTGCGTTATCGCGATAGACTTATAATGCGGTTAAGAGTATATGGTATGGCTACTACACTACAAACAACCCAGCAATAATTTTACGAAGGTTGCAGAGAGGCCCTATTCATGTATACCTCAGCACCCTGCCTTGTAGGATTACCAAGGCCTGCTATAGGGGTGACCTATGAGAGTATATGTGTTGTAATGGGTTGGGATATAGGGTACCTATATCCCTGTAAGGGGTGCTAGCACCACCTTACCCAGACTACAGTAGTGGTCTGGTGGTGTCAGTTTGTATGGCTGTCCCAGTATGGCACAATAAGTGCTGCAGCCCTGGTAGGCCTACTGAGGGACCCATGCCCTGGGTACCTAGGGTACCATCTACAAGGGACTGTCAGGGCATCCTCAGCATCCAATTGGGTTGTACCTAGGGTACTCACATCGTTTAACAGAGGAAGCAGATAGGCTGGGGTCCTGGATAGCAGGGCCACAGCCTGGCTAGAGTCATAAAACAGCAAAAACATCTGCAAAAAGTTGGGGGCAACTATGCAGTCGATGCCACTCTCCTACATAACCCCCCCCCCAAACGCAGGGACATTAAACTAACCTTGACCAGTTGAGTCTTCATGTTCTAAGTGGAAATATCTGGAGAGGCCATCTGCATTGGCATGGTTGCTCCCGGGTCTATGTTCCACTGTATAGTCCATCCCCTGTAGGGAAATGGACCACCTGAGTAGTTTGGGGTTTTCACCCTTCATCTGTTTTAGCCATAGGAGGGGCTTATGGTCTGTTTGAACAATGAAGTGAGTGCCAAACAAGTATGGCCTCAGCTTCTTCAAGGCCCAGACCACAGCAAAGGCCTCCCTCTCTATAGCTGACCAACGTTTCTCTCTGGGGGTCAACCTTCTGCTAATGAAAGCTACTGGTTGATCCTGGCCCTCCTCATTCAGTTGTGATAACACAGCACCTACCCCCACCTCTGAAGCATAAGTTTGAACTATGAATTCTTTGGAGTAGTTGGGGCTTTGGAGCACTGGAGCAGAGCACATTGCCTGTTTTAGGTCATCAAAAGCTTTCTGACAGCTGACAGTCCACTGAACCTTTTTGGGCATCCTCTTAGAGGTGAGGTCATTCAAGGGGGTCACAATGGATCCATATCCCTTTACAAACCTCCTCTAATAACCAGTCAGGCCCAAGAAAGCTCGAACCTGAGTCTGGGTGGTTGGAGCAACCCAGTCCATTATGGTCTGGATTTTGCTCTGAAGTGGTTGAACCTGGCCTCCACCTACAAGGTGACCCAGGTACACAACCTGACTCTGCCCTATCTGGCACTTAGTAGCCTTGATAGTGAGCCCAGCCTTTTGTAGGGCTTCCAAAACTTTCCTCAGGTGGATCAGGTGATCTTCCCAGGTGGAGCTAAAGACAGCAATATCATCTAGATATGCTGCACTAAAGTCTTCCAGGCCTGAGAGGACTTGGTTCACCAACCTTTGAAAAGTGGCAGGTGCATTTTTCAAACCAAAGGGCATCACAATAAATTGATAATGCCCACTAGGGGTAGAAAATGCAGTTTTGGCTTTTGCAGACTCAGCTAACCTTATTTGCCAGTAGCCAGCTGTCAGATCAAATGTGCTCAGATATTTGGCTGAGGCCAATCTATCTATGAGCTCATCTGCTCTGGGAATTACATGAGCATCAGTCTTAGTGACTGCATTGAGTCCCCTGTAGTCGACACAGAACCTCATCTCTCTCTTACCATCCTGGGTGTGAGGTTTTGGTACTAGGACTACTGGGCTAGCCCAAGGGCTATCTGAGGGCTCAATCACTCCCAACTCCAACATCTTTTGGACTTCTGTCCTTATGCAGTCCCTGACATGATCAGGTTGCCTGTAGATTTTATTCTTGACAGGCAGACTGTCCCCAGTGTCCACTTCATGAGTGCACCAGGGGGTCTGACTTGGAGTCAGAGAAAACATATGTCTATAAGACTGAAGAACTTGTCTACAGTCAGCTTGCTGCTGGTCAGTGAGGCTGCCTGCCAAGGCTACTCCATCAACTGACCCATCGTCAGGGTTCTGAGAGAGCAGATCTGGGAGAGTGTCACTCTCTTCCTCCTGTCCCTCATCTGTTGCCATGAGCAAGCCCATGTCAGCCCTGTCCACATATGCTTTCAACCTATTGACATGAAGTACCCTGTGGGGACTTCTGGGAGTGCCAAGTAGGTAACCTCTCCCTTTTTCTCCAAAATGGTATGGGGTCCACTCCACTTATCTTGGAGAGCTGCTGGGGCCACTGGCTCCAACACCCATACCTTCTGCCCTGGCTGGTACACCACCAAGACAGCCTTTTGGTCATGCCAGGCTTTCTGTAATTCCTGACTTGCCTCCAGGTTTTTAGTTGCCTTCTTCATGTACTCAGCCATCCTGGAGCGGAGACCAAGTACATAGTCCACAATATCCTGTTTAGGGGGTTTGAGAGGTTGCTCCCATCCCTCCTTCACTAGACAAAGTGGCCCTCTAACAGGATGGCCAAACAATAGTTCAAAGGGGCTATAACCAACCCCTTTTTGTGGCACCTCTCTGTATGCAAAGAGAAGGCAGGGCAGAAGAACATCCCATTTTCGCCTAAGCTTTTCTGGGAGCCCTTTGATCATACCCTTTAAGGTCTTGTTGAACCTCTCAACAAGACCATTGCATTGTGGGTGGTAAGGGGTGGTGAACTTATAGTTAACCCCACACTCCTTCCCCATTGCCTTCAGGTAACTACTCATAAAGTTTGTACCTCTGTCAGACAATACCTCCTTAGGAAACCCCACCCTGGAAAAGACTCCCAGGAGGGCCCTTGCCACCACAGGTGCTGTGATGGTCCTAAGGGGAATAGCTTCTGGGTATCTAGTGGCATGATCCACTACCACTAGAATGAACCTGTGCCCAGATGCTGTTGGTGGGTCCAGGGGACCAACTATGTCAATCCCCACCCGCTCAAAGGGCACCCCCACCACAGGCAATGGTATCAGGGGGGCCTTTGTGGATTTACCTGCCTTGCCACTTGCCTGGCAGGTGATGCAAGAGCTGCAAAAGCTCTTACAGTCTTCACTCATCTGGGGCCAATGAAAGTGAGGGACAATTCTGTCCCAAGTCTTGTTTTGGCCCAGGTGTCCTGCTAAGGGAATATCATGGGCCAGTGTGAGCAGGAAGCCCCTAAACTTTTGAGGTATGACCAACCTCCTGGCTGCACCAGGCATGGGGTCTCGACCCTCAGAGTAAAGGAGCCCTTCATCCCAATAAATCTTATGGGTCCCACTGGCATTCCCTGCAGCCTCGGCAGCAGCTTGCTGTCTGAAGGGTTCAAGAGTGGGGCAGCTCTGCTGCTCCAGGCTCAAGTCTGCCCTAGAATGTCCCCCTGCCCCCAAGAACTCAACCTGATCAGGTTCCAATTCCTCTGGGGCAGTTCCTTCTTCAGGAGATAGATCCTCTTCTGCTAAAAGAGTCTCTACAGACTGTTCCTGGGGGGAAGGCTCTGCCTTACCCCTGCTACTCCTCCTCTTGGAAGGTCCTTGGTCCATTTTTCCAGGATCCAAGGCCTGTTCAGTTCCTGTCAGCTTTGCTTTTGACCTTGTCAGGGCAAACACTTCTGCTGGTATACCCAACATTGCTGCATGGGTACTTAGCTCCACCTCAGCCCATGCTGAGGTCTCCAAATCATTCCCTAGTAAACATTCAACAGGTAGGTCTGCACTCACCACAACTTTCTTGAGGCCAGTTACCCCTCCCCAGGAGAAGTTCACAACTGCTAGAGCATGGTCAGTACTAACGTTGCTTGCATTGCTCACTTGGTAAATTTCCCCAAGTATGATCTGGTTAGGGTCTACAAGGTCCTTAGTCACCATGGTGACACTGGCCCCTGTATCCCTGTAAGCTAGTGACTCCCTTCCATTAATTTTTGGCTGTTGTCTGTATTTGCCCAGACCACTGGGGCTCACAAACAGGGACAGGTCCCCGTCACAAACTAGAACAGCCTGAGTAGGAGTTCTGACTAGGCCAGAGTCCTCTCCAGATCCCAGGGTCAACCCTACTATGCCCTTGTTCTGTGTACCACCACCTATGGTTGCACTAGGGGGAGCAGCTGCCTTAGGGGCAGGTGGAGTGGTACTTGTGGAGTCTTTGGCCTTATTACAATCTGAAGTCCAATGGGTCTTCTGCTTACAGAACTTACACCATGGCTTCCTTGGTTGTTTAGCTTTATTAGCTTGGGTTTTGTCAGATGCAGATTTTTGGGGCCTGTTGAAGACTGCTGGTCTTTTCCCTTTTCCCACCCTTCTCAGAGCTTTTGGCATCTTCCTTTTTAGTTGTACCCCCCAAGGACTGGACCTTCTTCTTAATCCTGGTTCTGACCCATTTGTCTGCCTTCTTTCCCAATTCTTGGGGAGAAGTCAGATCAGAGTCTACCAGGTGCTGATGTAAAAGCTAGTTCTGACAATTATTAAGAATCTGCTCCCTCATTATGAGATTATACAATCCTTGGTAATCATTCACCTTACTGCCAGTTAACCAACCTTCCAGTGCCTTGGTAGCACAATCAACAAAATCTACCCAATCTTGATTCTGTGCTTTTTGGGTATCTCTGAACTTAAGTCTGTATTGATCAGTGGTTAAGCCAAACCCATCTATTAAAGCATCTCTCAAGATATAATAATCATCAGCATCCTCTTCTCTTACAGAGAGGAGATTGTCTCTACCTTTGTCTGCAAAGGAGAGCCACAGGATTGCTGCCCACTGCTCTACTGGGACCCTCTGTACTTTACAGGCCCTCTCAAGAGCAGATATCCATTTGTGGATGTCATCCCTGTATGATAGGGGGGCACAATCATGTGGAGGTTCCTATTGTCAGGGACTTTCTCTCTAACTCTAGGGGTTTCATTACTGCCACCAGGGGTCTCTAGACCCCACTTTCTTGAAGCTTTCTGAAGCTCCAGGGACTCCCTGTCTAATGCTAACTGCTCTCTCCTTAGTTGTAGCTTTGCCTGCTCAAACTGGAGCAATCTGCATTTCCTCTCTTGGGAGGATTCTCTCCTCTGAGGAGAGGCAGAGGTCCTTTTGGATCTCCTAGAATGGTTGGACCCCACTGAGGGGGATCTGTTCCTTCTTGGATCCACCACTCTCCCTTTAGGGATGGAGAGAGTGCCTTTTGGGCCATCACCTCCATGTTGTGAGTGGTCTGGTTCTTCCAGGTCAGGATCTTCATCCTCTTCCTGGTCCTCATCAGAGTCCTCTCTTGGAGGGTCCTCTTCTGATGGATGCCCACCCAACCTGTCTACCCCATCAGACCCTAAAGTCTGCTTAAAGTCTGCTATGAGCAGGATTTCCCTGAGACGTTGGGTATTGGCACCTTTGTTTGTCTTAAGTTTCCTAGAGGTGCACATCTCCCTAAGATCAGCAAAGGAGAGATGATCATATATGTCGACTGGGACCCTTTGGGGTCCTTCCAGAGCCTTATGGGCACCTGAACCTAAAGACATTTCTAGTGTAGTGATAGTGGTGTATCTACCTACACTAGGTGTGGCCTACTGATCCCTTTCTTGAGTTGTAGTCAAGGTGTGCTAAACCCTCTACACACAACTCCTAAGTTCAGTAGAACTTATTGTATTCTAAGCTTGAATTTATATGTACCTTTGGTACCAAGTGGCTTTCACTTTAGAAATTCAATTTGTTATCTGGTAAAACAATGGCAAGCTTGAATGCAACCGCTGCACACCAATGTGAGAAGTTGCCTGGCATATGCTGTATCCTAGTTATAGGGACACCTTGCACCAGTCCAATTCGACTCTTATTGATGATAGGTTTAAGACAACCTTTAAAGAAAGCTATCCTAGTGGTAGCTGTGGAGAGCAGCCTTCAGGCTAAGTCTTGAAGGAGTGTTAAGCTTATTGTTTTACCATAATAACCTCTTGAATAACCAAATGAAAGAGTAGCCCACACAGGTATATATATAAAATATATGTATTTATTCTAGACAGAATCCCACAGTCTCTTTATGAAGCTGTGGCAAAGTTACAATATCAAACAAGCATTGATAGACACAATAAATAGCACTATTAACATTGGGCCCCAGGGGGGGACCAAACCATATACTAAAAAAGTGGTATAAGAACCACGACAATTCTACAGACAATGCCTAGGGCATTTAGGCACCTTAAGAATCCACCCCAGGTTATGAGTAAGGGGACCCACGGGAGGCGCGTGCAGTGCAAGTAGCTGCTATCGGGATCTCTATTACAGCCTATGGAGAATGTCGCGGTTGGAAATAAACAGTTTAAAAATACTTCTAGCAGGAGTACAAAGTTAAAACATTAGACTTAAGCTTTTGAAGAGCCCACTACCACGAGAGTACCGAGGTACCACTGTTACCTGCCCCAGGGAAGCCGGGTGCATAGGTTGTTTCTGCTGTCGGGTCGCGGGCTGATTTTCAATGGGAAAATAGTCAAAAGTTCTGCTAGCCAAAAGCGTTGATGATTCCGTGAAGATCAAAGATGTGAAGATTGTAGAGAAGAACCTGAAAGCAGAGGGGACAGAGTCTGGGTCACGGCAAAGTGACCAGGAGGCTCAAAGCAAAGAGCCCTTCGATGTCGGGTGCTTCAGGTGGAAAGTGGTGTAGCTTGGATCTGCAGCCACGGGCTCCGGGAGGCTTCAAGGAAGGCCAGCTTCGGGAGGGCGACTGTCCCACGTCGGATGAGGGGCGCTGCGGTGTTAGCGTCCGGATTGGATCCACTAAGCCTTGGCAACCGCAACCCACGAAGGATAAACAAATCGGCTACAGTGCAGACCCACAAGGTCTGGGAGCGGTCTCCTTTGGAGAGACTGTAGAGCAGGCCTGAAGCAACCAGGGGAACTCTTGTTTCTTGAAATAGACCTCCGCTAGGGCCCACAAGTCGAGAGACAAGGGACCGCGGGAGGCGGCGATTTGGAGTGCGTAAAAGGGCACCCACGGGCCACCGGAGGGGGCTAGGGCGCTGGTCTTTGGCACAATTGCTGTAGAGTGGTTGGCTCGAAAACGGGCCAAAGCACAACTTCCCCACTGGTCAGGGTCGTGTGCTACGCAAGAGGTGGCCGGTGTCCTGGGGTATTGGGGATCTCGGCACCCACGCGGTCCACGGTGCCCAAACTCGTTGAGCACACTCACTGGCCTCTGGGATGCGCTGGAAACCCACCTCAAGGTTTCTGGAAGTCGTCGAAGTTCGTGAGAGCAGCGAAGTTCTAACCGGGTCACTTGCAGTGTTTCAGGTGCCTGCTAAGCAGGGGGATAACTCCTTTATCCCAAGGGAGATTTCTTCCGTCAGCTGGGCAGCAGCAAGTCGAAGGTCAAGACTGTAAAGTTCAAGATTAATCTGAGGCTCTGGGGCCACGTTATTCACCTTTATCCCCAAGATTAGGGGAGTGTCCAGAGTAGTGTCCACCAATGAGAGGTGAGGCGGGACAGGGTGGCTACACCCTCTCCCCTTTGTGTGTTTCCCGCCTGGGCGAGGGGCAGGATGCCCCTGAACCGGTTCCAAGCAGTGTATGCAGAATGAGGTCTCTGCAGCTGCCTACGTGCAACTCTGAAAGGACATTTGGTGCATAAACCCTGTTCCAATCCACATTATCCTGTCTGGGGAGATGCTAGCACCTCCCTGCCACCGGAGCCCTATTGTCCAGCTGGCGAGGCTGGGGTTTTCCCCAGCAACAGCCAGCCAGGGTCGTGTAGGTGGCGGGTAGTAGCCATTTTGTACTGCTTGTGCACTTTTAAATTGGTGTCTAAATTCTGCCGCTTTTCCCATATCGCCTCTCTAGCAGGGGGGAATCGTACCCTCATGCCCATGGCTGGACTGGGGGTATGATTCCTACATGTTTGACACCAAACACAATATGGTTCTGTGTAGCCATTCTCAAGTTATCGCGTTATCGCGATAGACTTATAATGCGGTTAAGAGTATATGGTATGGCTACACTACAAACAACGATTTTACGAAGGTTGCAGAGAGGCCCTACTCATGTAGGGGTCCCCCCTCACACATACCTCAGCACCCTGCCTTGTAGGATTACCAAGGCTTGCTATAGGGGTGACCTATGAGAGTATATGTGTTGTAATGGGTTGGGATATAGGGTACCTATATCCCTGTAAGGGGTGCTAGCACCACCTTACCCAGACTACAGTAGTGGTCTGGTGGTGTCAGTTTGTATGTCTGTCCCAGGGTGGCACAATAAGTGCTGCAGCCCTGGTAGGCCTACTGAGGGACCCATGCCCTGGGTATCTAGGGTACCATCTACAAGGGACTGTCAGGGCATCCTCAGCATCCAATTGGGTGGTACCTAGGGTACTCATATCGTTTAACAGAGGAAGCAGATAGGCTGGGGTCCTGGATAGCAGGGCCAGAGTCATAAAACAGCAAAAACATCAGCAAAAAGTTGGGGGTAACTATGCAGTCGATGCCACTCTCCTACATAATCTCACATGTGTATGCAACAAGGTGCAAACAGAGTGACAAAGTAAATGCAAGTGCGGTGTGAGAAAAACTATTAAACTTTAACGTAGTCTGCCACTGCCCGGCCCGGGACAGGGGAAGGCTGGATGAAGGGCAGCAGAGGCCGTTGCAGGGCCTTTAAAGATTAACCCTGTTACATTGGACTTCATTGCCGAGCCGGAGCTAGCCTACCACGCCGTTGACCTTTGCAGACAGTGTGACGCCACCCACCACGCTCTCACCCCCTCAAAAAAAGCAGCGTTGCTACTTACAGTTACTGCTGGTGGTGGTGGTGGGCAGCCGGGCACTGGCCGGCCTGCCTGCCTTTATTCAATAGGCAGCCTAGGCCTGCTGCTGCCTGCACTCGACGGCGGGGAGGGTGTGTGCGGGTGTGCTTGGGGCGTGGCACTTTGAAAAAAATCTACGCACGCACAGCACAGCTCTACACTCGCAAAACCAAGTACAGCCCCCTGCCCAATGAGTGTCTCCCAGCCTGCCCATTGGCAGCAACACCGACGGGCCGCAGCCCGTCACCCGCCGCCTGCAACAAATTTGAAATGCACATCGTCATTGAAATAAATAAATAAATAAAATGAGTCGGGCGGTCTGCGCGCGCAGAGTCTGAGCCAGAGGTAAATTAATTTTAGATACTGAATGTAGTAGTCTCTAGTCTACCCACATTCACATTGCCTGAAATATGACGTGCAGAGTCAGAGTTGCAGACGTGTGGTGTTATGTAGACCCGGCCCTGATAAATAAGTGCCGGTGGTAAGCACCGGAAAGCACCAGCACAAATTAAGCACTGATTTTACCATTATAAAATGAAGGTGGAGTTTGCACCTTGCCATTTACCAATAGCTTACGTAATGGAGAGAAAGATTTTCAAAATGTCTTGTAAAATTCAGACGGAATCCTTTCCTCCTTGCATGCTTTAAGGTTCAGTGGACTTGGTAAGCTAATAAGATGGTATCTGCATCGCATTAACAATTGTAACTAAATACTTCCTTTTTTCAGTGCTACGATGCTGTGTATATTTTTTTTTAATAAACAAATTTTTATTGTTTTTGGGAGAAATTACACACAACAAAACATAAAAGAAAAGGAAGATCAGCAAAAACACGGAGCACAATAAATCATAGACATTTTCAGGAGCATGACATCCCACGATACCCTGCCCCATCAGGCGTACACAAGCGCAGAAGTTGAACAAGGTATAGCAGTCATTCCACAGTACCCAGCCATTTTCCCCACACCCTACGTTACTTCTTGGGACATCCTCTTGCCATGTACAGGGTTTTTTCTTGGGTCGCGCACCAGTCCAGCCCCCCCACGCCATCTCCCAGGGTCGGGTGGGTCAGGGCATTTTCATGTCGCCGCTATGTCGCGCTTGGCTACAATCATGGCCGTGTTGAAGAATATCTTTTCATTTCTGGTCCCATCCAACCCAACTGTGATCCCCAGTAAGGAGTGACGTGGGTCATGGGGAACCGTCCATCCCAAAACCTCTGTAAGCTCTTCTTCAATAGATCCCCAGAATCGCGCAAGGTGGGGGCACGACCATACCACGTGGAAAAAATCAGCTGGGGCGTGGCCACACCTAGCACAGGACGCATTTGGGCACATGCCCGCACGATGACGGCGCAAGGGCGTGAGGTAGGCGGCGTGCAGGTAGTATAACTGGATCAACCTAAGCTTGGCGGAAGCTGTAATCGTCTTTGGTGCCATAAGGGCGTCCTGCCAATCTGCTTTATCAAGAGGGCCCACCCAATCCACCCATTGGTCCCGCAACTTGTCCAGCGAAGTGGGAGTGTTATTGACGAGAGTGCAGTAAATGCGGGAGATAGCCCCTTTGCCCAAGTCTCCCAACATAGTTTGCACCTCGGAAGGGCTGTACTCCGGGAGACTGGTCTCGTCTGTGAGATGTGTGTGGAGGGCGTGCCGCAGCTGCAGATATCTATAGAATTGGGATGGGTGAAGGGAGTAACGGGCCTGGAATTCTTGAAATGAATGCAGGTGGCCGTTGGCCCAGACGTCCCCGAGTTGCAAGATTCCGATAAGGTCCCACGATTTAAACCCCAGCAGCCCACTAACCTCGTGAAGCCAAGTTCCCTGCCAGAGGGGTGTGCATTGGGTCAGCCTACGCGTCCAGCGAGTGTGGCGTAGAGAAGCCCGCCAGGCTAGCAGCACAGAACGTGTCGCATCAGGCAACTGAGACAGAATGGTTCCCCCGTACATCATGGACTGAATTTTGGGTAGGCCCAGTTCGCTCAGCTCAAGCCGATAGGCTGAGTCGGACCAGCCCCCGTTGAACCAATCGTGGATTACTAGAAGACGCGCGGCCAAAAAATAAAGGTACAGATGCGTCATCCTCATACCCCCATCAAAGGAGGGAATCTGGCAGGTGGTCAAGGCCAAGCGCGCTCTCCCCCCACTCCAAAGAAATTTAGTAGCGAGACTGTCCAGTTCCCTGAACCAGGTTCTGGGGAAGCAGAAAGGGGCATTCTGAAGGACATAGAGGAATCTGGGGAGGGTCATCATTTTGAACAGGGCGACCCTCCCCAGGGGATTCAGAGGTAGTGTCTTCCATTTTTGAAGGTCCTCCTTGGCCTTCTTCACCAATGGGGCTACGTTAAGAGACCATCCCAGTTCGGGAAGAAGGGTGACCCAAATCCCCAAATATTTGACCGATTGATGCCGAAGCGGTATGGTGGATTGCCAATCGTAGCAGTCCCTGGATAGGTGTAATGGGACCAGTGCCGATTTCCCGGGGTTCAGCCGGAGACCGGATGCTTGCCCAAAGGACTGCAAGATCTGAAGGCACTGCGGCCCGGATACGGCGGGTTCGGCCAGAAACACCAGGACATCATCGGCATAGAGGGCAATCTTGTCCGCCTCTGTATTGGGCCATTCCCAGCCGTATACGCAATCGTCAGCCCGCAACCCAGAGGCCAGGGGCTCCATCGCCAGGGCGAAGAGTAGGGGTGAAAGAGGGCAGCCCTGCCTTGTCCCCCTGGTAATATGGAAGGCCTCAGATAGCACTCCATTGACCAACACGCGCGCTCGTGGGCGGGCGTAAAGGACACGGACCAGTCCACCGAGTCGAAGGCTTTTTCGAAGTCTATAAAAAGGAGTGCTAGGTATGGAGTGAGGAGGTGCCGGCGGGCCAGAGCCAGCTGTAGCCTCCGAAGACAGTGTCTGGTCCCACGCCTGGGCATAAAGCCACATTGATCAGGGTGAACCAGCAGGGACATATATGGCTTCAGTTGCTGAGCAAGTATGGCAGCATACAACTTAATCTCCGTGTTGATAAGGGAGATGGGGTGATAGTCCGTGCAGTGAGATGCTGTGTATATTTTTGTATTATGTTCTAGGAATAGATTGTCACAATTTTACATTTATGACCCTGTGCTTTAGCTGACTATACCAATATTTTTCAAGTATGCTCATGTTCATTTGCTGATACATCTTAAACTAATACTGAAGCAAATATTTTTTGGCCTCTTCCTATTCATTTCTATCTACTTCTGATTTGGTATACAAAAAGTACTTTTTTTTTGCAGTGCTAATATGTAGCTCATGCGAGGTATTCTGCTTCTCTCTGTTGATTTTGATAGTCTGAGAGATAATCGTAATCTACGATGTGTTTTTGAAAGTGTCCCAGACCAACCCTAATTCAGCTACATCTAATTTAATTTCAGAATATTGTTTTATAAAATGGTTTATTTCTGAAATCCAATCATCATCATTAAATCATTTTTCTTTAATTACCAACCTTGTTTTCTCTTTTAATGTTTTTTGCGGGTATCCTAATCATTGTTGCCCTATGATCAGAAAACCTGTTATATATTTGCCTGGTTACAATTGCTTTTACCACTGATAAGATGAGAAAATAATATCCGAGGGAGGTGGCTGAGTCAACAAATGATGATGTACTGGATTAGTCAATTTGTTTGGGATTATTATGTCTCTCTGGATCGAACAAATCCAATTCTATTTTAGGGTCCTAAAGATGGCTACTACTTTGTGTCAAAGCAATCTCTTTTTGCATCATGTATATATGTATTCACTAAGAATCTTCTCTACAAGATGGTGCCCGCGTCCAGGCCCACAAACCAAGGCTAAGTCTTACAGTGTTCTTCTACCACAGCACAAGGATTTATCAAAAGAGAGGTAGGACTAACACTCCTTTACTAGATTCATAGCAGATCTTGAGGGGGAGAAACTGTAGTAGGACAGCTCCCTCTCCTAATCAGATGACTAAAGGCAGAGGTAGGACTACCTCCTGACACATTCTTTCAATGTCGGACATCTGTCTTAGCTCACTCGTCTTGAATAATTGCCTACACAGTCCCCTGATATACAGCAGTAAGTCTCTCACTTCTCAGGCACACAGCCTACTCACCTGCACTTATTAAATTCTATCTTTACCCACAGCTTGTCTATTTTTTCTTCTCCCCTCAACCCCCCTCCCAGTCCCCATAGTTTCTTTATGTAGTCTACGTCCCCCATTTAACCTACCTCCGAAGTCTATAATTATTGCATCTAACTACCCACTCCACACATACTCTGCCTACCCACTAGGTCTTCTATCGGCCTATTTATACTTTAATTGTTAGATTATAACTAGCTGCACCTCCATAAACTCCTCACTAGGACCCCTCCCTCACCAGGACACACTACCAAAATGGAGATAAGTTCTGATCCCACAGATCTAACGCCTTCATTATCAACTACCCGCCTAACCTCTTAAAAAATGCCACCAAAAAACATAAACATCAAATACTCAAGGCCAGACCTGAAACTTTTATCTTAGACGTCTACTTCTGTGCAAACAAGAGCAATATAGTCCATGACCTCATCTTCTTTACCAGAAAACGAGCAGGCTGGCAGAATGTTTTCGACTCCATGCTTCGAATATCAGACACTAGGAAAATACCTCATGGTCTCAAATGAACGATGTCGCCTTTGGTCACTCTCAACATTAATGCCACTATCACCCTCTACAACAATGGTATCATCCTAATCCAAGCCTCCAATGTCAATCTAGCTAAATTGGTCAATATCTTCTTTACACTCAAAAACGCGGTCTCGGCGAAATCCAAAGACCCCTACCCACACCCTACCAGTAGACAGGACCTAACCAGTCCTCCCCCACCACAGCTGTGAGGTCCTCACTCTCTCAAAAACATTCATCTCCATTAGTCGATCCCAGAGCCTCTCAGTCCCCTGTCAAACTGGCCCAACCCTCTGGACCCTGACGCAGAAGGCAGGCGGGCCTAAGGGTTCACTCTGCCCGCAGTTCTCCAGTCCAACACTGGCTGATTCTCGTGCTGAGAGGTTCCCTCACGCCCTACCGCCATCGCTCCCAACAAATGACCCCTTTTCCTTCATCCCTCTCCCCACGCCACCAGCTAGGCAGGAGACATGACAATTGCACTCCACGGACCATGAGTGGTCAAACCCATTTAACCCGGACTAGACGGTCCATGACACACAGGTTAATGGCCCTCCCACCCACTCTCCTTTACCAACCTCTCCATCCAAGCATCCAGCAATACCTCTAGTCCATAATGACCAACTCACCCCCCCCCAAAAAAAAATCTGCATCACCGCCTTAGACCCCCAGGGCATACATCGAGGCCCCCCATCCGCCAGATCTCCCAATACAACCTCTACCCCTCACCCAGCACCCAGGCGTGGTGGCGCACCTGGGCGATATATCTCTCCAGTTGCACCTTCTTTCCGTCGAACTGCGTGACTTGAAAGCCCTCTTGTTTGAACATTTCACTTGATCAGCTCCCTCCTCTCCTCTGCGAACTTTCCCAGAGTCCCCTCTAGTGTTAGAGTTCGCCCTGGCCAGTTCACCCCCCCTCTATATCGCAAACCATACCCCTACCTAACGCCCCCTCCCGTCCCAGAAGACTGAAGACCTATCTTGCGTCTAATGATATTGATGACCTACTCAACTCTTACTCGCCTACTATAGACATCAACACGATCCCTCCAGGGCAAATTCAAGCCATCCATCCTAATCCGAACAGAGAACCCCCTCACAATCTTAGAGTCATTAATAATGACAACCTCGTGAGAGCGATCATCATCCAGACTCCGCCCTCCGGTACAACTTAAATGCATACTACTCAACTGTAGGTCAGCCAGTAAACACACCTCTGATATCTTCGACCTCATCCAACACAATGAGTTAGACATCATCATCTTCACCGAAATATGTCTTAACTCCTCCTCCACTCCTATCCTAGACCTCCTATTGCCTCCTACCCACGACATTATTCGGTTAGACAGAGCTTTGAAGCTGGGTGGTGGCCTAGTTGTATACATCTGAGCTCACTCTCTGTTTCCCACTTGGAGTCTTCTACGCCACCCTCCTGCGAATACCTTTGTCTTAATACTTCAAGTAACAACCTTTCGGTGTGCAAACTTCACACTTTTTACCACCCCCCGGGGGACAATATCCCCTTCATCGAACATTTAATGGAAATCATCTCTGGCAATGTCGACTCCGGAATGTCCCAAATCTTCCTCGTTGATTTCAACCTTCACTGGTCTAACCCCAATGATCAAGCTGTAACATGCCTTAAATCATTTTTAAGTGATCATGAGTTGATTCAACATTGTGACCGGCCAACCCATATTAAAGGAGAAACTCTAGACCTCATCATCACCAAAGGACACACCATCACACTGGATACCATTACCCCTTGCAATTGGTCCGACCATCACAGCATGTTCTTTTATATTAACAGGGAGGTGTCTTTGAGAAAGGCTCAACCAACAAAATCAAAGATCTGAAAAAGGGACCTCAGATCAATCGATACAGAAGAACTAACAACACACTGTAAAGATGCCTTCTCCTCACTAGCTGACATATCTGAGGTTCAGGTTCTCACCGACTTCTACAACTCTACTATATCTAGCATCATGGACTCCATTGCACCACTCTAACAGAAAAATGCCTCATCAAGAATATCCAAATTGTGGTTCAACAACAATTTAAACTCAGAACGCCGCAACCTTAGGGCAATTCGATCGATCTTGGAGAACCTTCCTCGGATCAGCTAAAACTCCTTAGAGGTTAGAAGTTCTTACAACAAACTAATCAGTAGCGCTAAAACAGACTACTTCAGATCCCAACTTGATCAAGTCGCTAATCGCCCCAAAAAACTTTTTGAACTGGTTAAACAGCAATCAGTGGAAGCCCCAAACTGCTATGACTCTGGAGTCAGCCCACCCTCATGTGACGAACTGGCTGCCTTTTTTACTGAGAAAGCAAGACTCATCAATATTAAACTTGCTTCTAAGAAGGCTCTATTGCCATCCTATGGGTCCGCGCCACCTCCTGCCGTCTTAGAGAAGTTCAAACCAATCAGCCTGAACACCAAGAACAATGCTACATGGGGCACCTTTACTCCTTTCAGTGAAAGAGACATCAACAAGATTCTTCAGAGTATTAACCCATCTAATCACTTTAGTGACCCATTGCCACCTTCCATTTTCAAAGAAATAAAGGACGTCGTCATCCCCATTTGGACAAAGATTATCAACGCTTCACTGCCTCAAGGATTGATCCCAGATTGCCTAAAAGCAGCTCAGGTATCACCTACACTAAAAAAAACAAATGCAGATAGTGCTGACCGTAACAAGTTCCGCCCCATCTCTGACCTTAGCCAAACTCTTAGAAAAATGCATCCTATCAGAACTCTGTGCTCATTTCGATAACTTCCAACTCCTGGACCAGCCTTAATCTGGCTTTCGGAGTGGCCACAGCACTGACGCACGTTATGGAAGACATTTTAAAAATGCTTGACCAAAATGAATATTGCCTACTAATCCTCCTTGACCTTTCCTCTGCGTTTGACACTGTCAATCATGACAACCTCCTATGCATTTTGAACAGGATGGGCCTCTCTGGTCGGGTGTTGCAATGGTTCTCGTCCTTCCTCCACCACCGATCACAAAGAATCAAGGTGAACCACTCGCTCTCCCAGCCCTCTCCAATATCCAGGGGGTCCCCAAATGGTCCACCATATCTCCTATACTCTTCAACTTGTTCTTCGAACCTTTAGCTAATGCACTAAATTCCACGAACATTCTTTTCCATATGAATGCGGATGATACGCAACTATCTGAAAATATCCTTCCCGGATAACCTCATATCACTCAACACTACTCTAACGTCTACTCAGAACTGGTTAACTGAGAACCCCCTCCTGCTCAACACCTCCAAAACAGAATTCCTTCTCATTTCTCTTCCAAATCACATCCCCAAGTTAGACCTTTGGATGAACCATCTCACTGCCTTCAACTGCTCCCCCATCATCATTGATTCAGCCAAATCTATCTGAATCACCCTAGAGAAGCATCTGAACATGAAGAATCATATCAGCAATGTGTGCAAGGGAGCTAATCACCTGATGAGGATACTCAGGAACATCAAACCTTTCCTTCCTCAAGTTGATTTCAATCAGGTAGCCCAAGCGCTTGTTTTGCCAAGACCAGATTATGGTAGTGCAGTGCTTTTGCTCTGTGGCCTCCCCAAATGTACCTTGGCCTCACTAAAGGCTTCACTGAACGCTGCTGCCAGATCGGTTATGGGTACCAAAAGAAATGCGCACATATCTCCAGTCCTAAAATCCCTCAAGTGCTTGCCCTACGAAGCACGAATTCAGCTAAAGATTGCCTGCCTGGCTCACAAAGCCCTCCATTTCAAACCCCTCAGTTATCTAGCGCAAAAGCTAGAACTGTCCAGAGGTGGCAGAGCCTCAAGAAGTGCTAACTCTTTCCTCCTGAAACCTCAGATCTTTCACAAAAAGAGAACATGCCATAGAGCATTCTCCGGCGCTGCCCTGAAGATCTGGAACTCCCTTCCACCAGACGTACGCAGAATCCCCTTCACTGTTGCTTTCAAATTAGAAGCTAAAAGATTCTTTATGAACAAGTTCTTACCTTAAATAACTTTGGGTCATCTGCTCTAAGTCTTTGGACTTACAAACTGAACACTTACACGGAGTGCTACTCTTCTTTTAACCTATAATTTGCTCCCCGCTTAGCTCGCCATGTACCATTTATTGTTTTACTCTTTATTGACCCCGTGTGTGTTGTAACTGTTTGGTTTGTTATTCATATTTGATGCCGGTACTGCAACTTATTACCTTCCTTCCCTCCTATTTTAAAGCGCTCTGATATCCTTCGGGATCATGTTTGCGCTATATAAAACTTTATAAATAAATGTAATTAAAAAAATGTATATATTTATAAGGAGCAAACCCAGCAATTAATCCACAGCTTGCTGTATATTACATGAGAGGTTGGGAGATTATCTATAATATACTGTACATTAAGTAGGGATTACAGTAATACATTTTACAAACTTTTCATTTCACTTTCTTTTAAGGCACAGGCAGATTAAGTGATTTGCCCAGAAGTACAGAAACGGGGATTTAAACCTGGGTCCCCAGGTTCCAATGGAGGCAGCTATGGCTGCTGACCTACAGGTCCTCATGAATAAAATTGAAACTCCCACCCTGTGATTAAATCACCTTTTAGAGGTGATATGGATATTTGTAGGTCACTAAGAGACTGAGGATCATAATTTTAGGTACCACAGATGTTCTATATAGTTTTCCTTCTATCTGACAATTCATCCTAATCTACCAACCTTTATTACTGGAGCTCATAGACAAAACTTTAAAATCTTGTAGTTTAAGATCATGACACCTACATCTTGGTCCGGTGCTACAGATAATGAATTTGAATCTATGCTTTGCCTAAATATAAAGTATTCATTTTTCCTTTATCTTATATTTAATCCAATGGGTAGACCATTTAGGACTCAAAATCCTAGATTCTATGGTCTTGGTTTATTGGTACAATGAGATTAAGTGAGAGGACTTTAGTTTTACTAATCTCATTGTTAGAACCGGGTGTCTCTAGTTGGCAGAGGTAGGTACTTTTGATCAAATAGGGACCCTTGCTTCTAAGTCAGGGAAAGGGGATTACACTACTGGATAACCCCTGCTCACCCCTTTGGTAGCTTGGCATGAGCAGACAGGCTTATCTCAGAGGCAGTGTGTTAAGCATTTGTGAACATACAGTGAAAACACTACAGATGGATACCACACAGGTTTTACAAAACTAAGTATTCTTTATATAGACTTAACACAAGACCACAAACGACAAAAATCCACAATACTGTACTCAAAATAGACTTAAAGATGGTAGAAGTCACTTAGTTCAAGTTGATGATAAATGCGACACAGTTCTCACAAAAGTACCTGGATGCGTAACCCAAAACAAACAAAAGGTTCGCAGGGATGGAGATGCGTTGGTTCCTTACTTCGGGGGAGACGATGCGTCATGCCTCAATGCTTGCGCACAGTAGGGGATGCGTCTAGGTCCTTATCGGAGAGGAGGTGATGCGTTGATTCTCGTACTGCGTTCCGGTTACGATGCGACAAGATGGCGCCGTGATGCGACAATCCGGTGCGATGCGATAAGATGGCGCCCTTGATGCGATGACATTTAGACGATGCGTGCACGCCCGGGGGCCGTGCGGTGAACTCCGTAACTTTGGAACCGCGACAGGACCTGTGACACGCTTCTTCGGTGTTGCGACGGCGACCTCTGCGGCAGCGACACGCTTCTCCGTTGATGCGTCGGGTAACAGCTTTCACAAAGGCACTCTTCTCTGGTGATGCGGCGGCGACCTCTGCGGTGGCGACACGCTTCTCCGGCGATGTGACGGCATCAGCTGCGACTCCGACACACTTCTCGTTGAGTCGCGCTTCCAGCTCCCAGCGACACGCAGGCTTCTGCAGACAGAATTCCCAGCAAGGAAATTCAGAGGGGGCTGGTGGTAAAGTCTTTTGTCCCTGAGACATCAGCAGGAGGCAAGCACAAGTTTAAGCCATTGGAGTAATATTCTGCAAGATGATGAAAGTTCTTTGAAAGTTCCTTCTCCTCTCCTTGGCACTGAAGATACCACTGTAGGCCAACCCAGCCACACAGCACACAGGCAGGGGGGCAGTCCAACTCCTACAGCTTCCTTGGTTCTTCTCCTTGGCAGAGGTTTGTCTTGTTGTTCCAGAAGTGACATTAAGTCTTGGAGTCTGGGTCCCCATATTTATACCACTAAATCCTTTGTCCTCTGAAGGCAGAGGGGCCTGTACCTAGTCCAAACCAGTTCTGTGCAGTCCTGGAGCACTTTGTTTACAGGACTACTTATTTCCTTTGGCATGGTGGGCCAGGGACATCAGACACACCACAGGGGGTGGAGACAGCATTGTGAAAGACAGACACAGCCCCATTCAGACCCAGGTGCTACTCCTCCCACCACTCTACATGCAGATAGGTCTATTCAGTCCTGTGCTGACTCACCCTGTCTCCTGGAATCCTCCAGCCCGTCACTCACAAAACCAGACACACAATACACAAGCTAGCAGAGGAAGTCTGGATGGCTAGGTAAGAAAATACCTACTTTCTAAAACTGCTATTTTCAAACACAGAATGTTAAAACCAACTTCACTAAAAGATGTATTTTATCATTCTGAATTCAGGCATACTAAATTCAAATTTCTACCATGTTCCCTGGGTCAGTTAGGATTATAAGAGGTTAGCCTTGCTATAGTGAAAAACAAAACAAAGCTGTAATTCTCTATTAGGACATGCCACACACACCAGGGTATGTCCTACCTTATACTTACAATGCACCCTGCCCTTGGGCCTACCATAGGGGTGTCTGGTATGACGAAAAGGGAAGGTTTAGGGACTGGTAAGTGGGTGCACTTACCCAGTCAGTATGGCAGTACTAGACTGCACACAGGCCCTGCAATGGCAGGCCTGAGACACACTTTACAGGCTACTTCGGTGGGTGGCACAACCAATGCTGCAAGCCCACCAGCAGCATTTGATTTACAAGCCCTGGGCACACATGGTGCACTGTACTAGGGTCTGACAAGTAAATCAAATAACACAATCATGGAGTCACTAATCAATACATCAATTTAACATAGGGAGCACTTGCACTGTGGCACTAAATAGCAGTGGCACAGTGCCCAAAGCATCTAAACCAGCAAAACATATCAAAAACAGAGGAGGCAATCAGTAAAAAATTGAAGGGAGACTCACCCCAATGGTACCAGGTATAACACTCATCCATCAGCCACATCAAACCAATATTGAAGTAACATATCAATTCTAAAAGATGCCTCATTAGAGGCTCCATCTTTTATGCTTCATTTTTCAGCCAGATAATAACTCAAACTCATTCTTATACTTAACACTTGGATCTAAAACCATTGATTGATAAACATATTGATTTCCCAAGTAAAAACAACAAACTCTACCTCCTTAATCTCTCCAACGTCCCTTACACCACTATTAACTTTCCACTAGTGTTTGGTGATATCGGTCCCTGACACTACTTCACTTTCCTCTTTTTTCCACTATTGGTGCAATGTTTGCACCCGGATTCAGGAAAAACACTTCCCATATGGCAGGAACGTATAGCTGATCTGCTCCTGACCTCCTGGCTTAGACTTTGAAACATTATGGGAGTTATCTAGGAGAATGTGAGATACCTGATGCACTTGTGAGAAAATAGGTATCTTGTAATTTATGTTGAGTTTAAGTGTTGCTTGCTGACATAAGGTCACTACATCCCACTTTATGAAACTTGGGCATTATCTGTTTTAGCTCCCATCTTTGTTTAACAGCTTCGATGGTGTAATCAAAGAAAGGGGACAAAAGAGCTGATTATTTAAAGAGGTCCTGTTCCAATGCTCCCGGGTGCGTACATGGTACATGGTACATCCAGGTGAGGAGAAGACGCTTTTACAGAGAATTAACCCACAACCTCTCTAGGTGGACCCGTTCCAGAGGTCGGGTCGCTCCTCCTTCACCTATGAAGTTTTCGAACCTACTTTATTGAGGCGGAGACGTTCTACAACAAGATCCTGACTTAGGGTCTTTCTTATTCTTGGGGTAGTTCCCTTTTACCCGACCACCACACCGAGGTACATACCCATAGATCTCCCCACGGTCCTGAAGAAGTGTCGCTCAACCTTGGAGCAGTGAAGACACGAAACATGTTGACTCTAGTCAACTAAAGGCTACCCTGATACCTAGAATCACTGCAGTAGCCCCACTGGTTTTACCTAGTCCCAGCCCCAACAAACCCAATTAAAGTATTCAAGGGGCCAGGGCCTATTTTAAATCACTTTCTGAAACACTACACTAACAAGGAGTCACTGACTCTCTCACACCCACACACACTCTTCACTCTCAGATCAGAAGATCTCCGCTAAAGATGCCACCAGGCCCGTTGGACATTGCAGTGCCGGTCCGACGAGGAGCGCCCAATGATGAAGCATGACACCCTAACAGGTGTGAGAGGGCATTAAGATCTGAAAATCAGATCTCCCCCTAGACCAATCAACAGCAGGCAGATAGTGATTTCTATCACCTCGGCCTATAAGAGGAACTGTTCCCTTCTGTAATACCATAACAGCTTTGATGGACATGTATGAGGAAACTTAAAAAGAATACTCATGTTCTACTTTAAAGGATTTCTTCTGAATAGTGGCTGCACATTTTTCCCTCAATTCAATAGTCAATGATGTCGACCAGAATAGTTAGTGGCGGGAGGGGGGAGCAGTGGGGGGGACTACTTAGTTTTATATGCGGTACACTATAAGCTACACTATAAGCTCTGGTGAGAGTCACATTTCTGGATTTATCATGAGGTATATCATTTTTAACCAGATTTGCAACCAATTCCACTGTATTTTCCCCTGGTTTGCTGGTTTCAGGAATTCCTACGAATTTTAGGTTTGACCTCCACAATCTATTCTCCAGATCCTCAAAGTTGATCTTAAGTGTTAAGATTTTGCTGGAGATTTTAGGACGGTCAAATGAAGTGTTCTGTTGCCGGTCTTCGAGACCCTCTGCTCTTGACCAGAGCTAGCTTATTATCCATCTGCTCTATTTTGATATTCAACAGTGCTGGTTGCTGGTATCTCTTGACACAAGTACTGGTTGCTGCAGAAAGAGAGCTGTCTTCTCAGATGTTCCACATCTCAGAGCATGATTACATTGTTACAGAGGGTGCTTGCTACCATGTGAGACTTTGGCTAAAGCTGTAGCAAAGAATCTCTGCTGCCTCACAGTAATTTATTAGTTCTGGACTCTGGCTGAGGTTGGATACTGCTGGGTCTTGTAGAATGGTAAGGTGCAAAAATGTGCATGGGTCATGGAGTAGCTTAAGAATGTTATTGTTTGTAAATACAGGGGGCAGTTGTTGTGTTCCTGCTTTACTGTCAGTCACATACATTGATGCTTAAGTAAAGAAGGATATCTGGTATTGCATCTTTTTATTAGTGACTGGCAGCTGTATTTCACCTCTTTTTGTGCATTCCTGGAGGACCTTTTAATCTCCTGCCTTTTTCCTGGTTTTTTTGAAGCTCAAGACGTTATTTTGGCTCCAGATTTGATTGGCGCACTCTGGTGCCTGTTTTGATGCCATTGACTAAACACCCAGGAGAGTCCTTAAATATTTCAAACAGTCAACAAATTTGCTCCCATGTGCACTGGGTTTTATGGTGTGGTGTGCATAGTGCCCTTGATCCGACAATTAACTTAGCTGGATTGAGGCTTTCCAGAGTGGTGAGGATCACTTGTATGACATGCACTGTACCCATGTAAGGTGACATTTGAAGCAGCTCCAAGGTTTCCTTGAAAGAAGAGGACTGCTTTCTAGTTTATTCGTGGTGCCATGGTGTTGGTCAGGAGGCACTTTCTTGAGGAAACAAGGAAGCCCAAATGAGATGCCCAAGTGATATCACGTCTCATCCCTAAAATTAACATAACAGGGATTGCCTACAAGGAACAAGAAAACGGCTCAGCACCAGGAAGTTCAAATACTTGTTGCATGCGGTTCTTCTAATGGTGATTCGCACACCTTTCACTGCCTATCTTGCATCACTGTGATGTGTATATCCTCCAACTACAATGGAGTATGCATACCAAATTATTGGATATTTTAAAGATGATGTCCACACCTTCTAGCTATTACTGAATGTGAATGTTACATAATTTGCACTTACATACTGCTTTTTATTCTGCGTGCACATTTGTTGTTCAACAGATGTTATACTTGTAAACTGGTCTTCCTTGCCATTATATTTTGTGTTTCCTGGAGGACCATCACTACTAGTTATTATGGAACAACATATAGTGCCTCCACCCTTCCTTTAACAGAATCCTGGTATTCCTAGTTTGGATGGGAACAATTAAGCCTATGTAGATGACATTGAGGGTGTAGATTTTGCACAAAAAATCTGCTTTACTTAGACATTGCGTGAGACCTAAGGGTACAACAATTCTTAAACATTTGCCTCATCAATCTGTGTTGGGAGTGGATGACGTTGGAGAGGATTATGCATCAGCCATGAAAATGTTATGAGTGTTACTAGCATCAAGGTGAATCTATACTGAATTTTGTACGTGCCTTAAAAATCTCAGCTTCTACAGAATATAAGAATTTTGAGGAGGAATTAATTAGAGATCATGCTGCTGAGCACACCAACAATAAGAAAACTCAGGACACTTTATTAACTACACTGAATTTAGAACTGACTAAAACAGAAGTAGCTACTGGATTTGAAAGCACTGCATCATGTATGACTGAAAGTCTATTTTTCAGCAAGGATCATCATTTTGTGAAGTGATACCTGATATTAGTAGCCAATCCCAAATAAACAGAAGACCTTTGTTGCAAGTAAGCCCACAGGTCTCACGTTATAGGTATAGCAGTAACAATAATTTGGGCAGTTCTACATCATACCAGTCCACTGATAAAGTGGGTATAAAATGCAAAAAAGGATGTGCAATCCACTAAGAAACAACAGACCTAATTGGTCTGTGTTGTTAGCAAACATGATACAACTTTGGAGAGCTCTGAGTGATGAGTTTATTCCTGCATTAAGGAGAGACTAGCGATGCAGGTGGATAGTACAATATTCAAACAACCCTACTGTCAAGTGGATGTTGGGAGAGTTTTAATTAACATGATGCCAGATTCCAAATCGCCTTTTAACCTAATTGGAACAAATTACTTTCAAAAACATCAAACTGAAGAGTTCCAAGGTCACACTGGTGACATATGAGGGAAAACCTATAGATGTTTTAGGAGAGTTTAACGCAGTAGTATATTTTAAAGGTCATTTGACACAAGTAGCATTGTAGCAGAATATGTTTCATCATTACTAGGATGGTTAGAACAAAGAAATCTTATAGTAGTCTTAGATCCCAATAATCCTGAGCAAGTGCTTCACAAGAAGAAGGATCCCAATAATCCTTTGCATGAGCTTCTCAAGAAGGAGTGTTTGGGTGTATGGAAAGTGCAGTGTTCTGAATGGGAAATGAAGGGTTCTGAATGTGACTGAAAGGTTTCAAACAAACTCCAACCTAAATCTAGCTCAGAACCTACTGTACATTAACTAAGAAAGAGGGTTCCATTAGCCTTTAAACTGAGTTGCATAAGGGATTTGATAAGTTGTGCATGCAAGACATCATAGAACCTGCAGAGTTGTTGTCTCCGGTATTATTATCATGTAGGGGCAATGGTAGTTTGATGCTCTTAGAGATCTTAACTCAAGGCTGGACAGACATACTGTAACAATTGTCACAGAAATGTTCACAATGATTAGGGGGGGCAAAAAAATTCCGCCTTAGAATAGCACCATATTGTTGTGGATTAAGATTTATGCCATTATTTGTTACCCCTGAAGGAGCATTTCAATTTAAAGGAATGCTCTTTGGTCTTGCTTCAGTTTCCGCTGTGTTTCAGCATTTAATGGGCATGCACCTCAAGGAGGTAGATCGAGTGACTTGTTTCTAAGATGATATGTTAATATATACTGAGGACAGAACACTTAATGTTCGGATTTAGTGTATGTTTTAGCCATAGTAGAGGAAAAAGGCATGACTTTAGAGGCAGAGAAATGATTGTTTGGAGTATCATGTGTCAACTACTTGGGTCACAGTTTATGTGTGTGTGGAGTTAAACACAAGGAGAATCTAGTGAGAGCAATTTTCTCTGTGCTAGAGAATAAAGTTCAATCACACTATTTTATGTGCTTAAGGGATTTCTATTCTAAATTAATTCCCATGTGTGCGGAAAGAGCACATCTGATCCACTGTTTGCTTTAGAAATGAGTGAAGTATGTGTGGTGTTACGAGTGCATGCTTCAATTTTTCCAAGAAATTTTATAGTGGAAGCAATTCGCCTCAAACTATTCGACAACAATAATCCAAGTATAATTGTGACATATACTGTTCAGCACAGATTTGGGGCAATATTGTTGCAGAAAAGGAATGGTAGAAAACATGTGGTGGGCATTGCCAGTCGTAGTCTAAGAAGTGCCGAACCTTCATACTGTGTAGTGAAGTGCAAAGCCTTGGTGTACTGGTCAGGAAGTAAACATTGTCGCCAGTATTTGTAGAGTTCTGAATTTGTTGTTTGTGTGGATCTTAAGCAATTAGTTGATCTTTATACTACAAAAGGGAGAAGTAGATCCACACCCAGAAACACAAAGTGGCAACTGCGACTAAAAGAATAGCACTGCCAAATTGAATATACAGCAGGGATAAAGAATATAATGGCTGATTGTCTCTTCAAGATGCCTTTGTAAGACTGTGATGATGATGTGGTTATGGAAGATAAAGAAACATTAGTCAGCAAATTGCCTTTTGTTATAAATGGTGCCATTTCAGAAGGCAAGTGGTCATCTTCCATGGATCAAGATATGGTTTTGAAGGTGGTTATTCCGAATGTAAATACAGGTTGGATGAACTCCAAAATATCTGATGCAGGTGTGGATGCCTTTCATAATGTTGCTGCTGAGTTATCATTGTCAAAGGAATACTTTGCAGGTTGGACATTTTGGTAGTACCAGAATCCAAGAAATCCAGAATTGTGGATTGAGCTCATAAGGGACATACTGGAAAGTGAACTTTTAAGAGGAGAGTGAGGGAGTTGTTCTAGTGACCTGTAATGGGAGAGAGGTGGAGTAATTTGTGCAGTGTAGGGCTGTATATCTACTAACAAGATATAGGTTACTGTACCTAGTCCTGTTATTCCTGTAAGCTCTGTTCTAGTGCCTAATAAAGCTTGGGCCAAACTTGCCATTGTTATAATTGGGCCTCTAAACATTGAGAATCAGTTCAAATATGGAATTGTGGTAATAGATTACTACTCTAGATGGCGTGAGGTGGCTTTTGTGAACAGCATTACAACTACCAAGGTAAAAGAAATCCTGGAGAATGTATTGTTCCGAAGGGTACTCCTGATGAAATTATCACGGGCATTGGATAGCAATTTATTGCTAATGGTTTTTAACTGTTCTTTAAAGAACATGGTATTAAATACATATCTATCTCCTTGTACCATCCTAAATGCAATGGTCTTGTGGAAAGGTGGAATAGAGTAACTATGGAAAATGTTCAACTGTCAATTATTGGTGACCTGAACTGGACAGTAGCGGCCCGTGGAGAGAGTGCTGTGGTGCAGTGCGGGGGGTAGTAAACTCCGGCTTACGGCCGCCTGGAGTAATGTAACGAAATAAATAAATAAAACAAATTTCATTGTGCGCGCTAAAACACATTTGGCGTTTCAGCGCACGCGATGAAATTCGTTTTATTAATTTATTTAGTTACATTACTCCGGTCGGCCGTGAGCCGGAGTTTATTACCCCCCCACTCTGTCCCTCCCCACGGCACTCCCTCCAGGTGCCGCTGCTGGAACTGGAAGCAAGAGGTGAAAAACATTGTGGGCAATCCATAACACTCCAAATGCACTAAGGGTTCTACTTTTGTTTTCATTAAGGGGGTGGGGGGGGGGGGTTGCCTGGTTAAAAAATGAACAGATTATGGATAGAGAATAAAATGCCTCCTGAAGGTTTGATTCAAGACGTGTGTGAAAAGAGGAAAAAGGCCCAAAAGAAGTAAGAGAGGGGTGGTTGTCTTTTGAATGTGAAGGTAGTATGAGAGGGGTGGTTGTCAATTGAATGTGAAAGTAGGAGATTTGGTTAGAGTCAGGAAATCTTTTAAATGGGCAAAAGGTTGTTCTCGTTTCTCCATGTCCAAGAGAGTTGTGAGGGTACACAAACATGCTGTAAGGTTGACTAATGTAAAGTGTTGAAATCCATTTTGAAAGCACAGGGTGCAGTTGCTGTGATCCTGCTTCCCTGACAGTCACAGAAATTGATACTTACAAAAAGAAGAATTTCCTTACCAAACTGGTCTTTAAGACAGATTTTCAGAAACTCCACTTCAGGGTCTCCCACTTGCTTTCTCTAGCCCACAATCAACTTTTTGCATCTTGTGCCATTATTCCTGGGATGTAATTTGGATTTGCATTGGTATACACTAGATCACAGATTCAGAAGCCGGTTTCTGCGAGGCACCATACCCATTCTTTGTGATTATGGCAGTTGGAATGGTGTCGTGATAGTAAGTGGTAGCTTTTAAATTCATGATGATCTAGAGAAGACGTTCTTTAGTGATGGCAATTCATTTATTCCACTTGCTGCCCGCTGGTGGAGTTGGATGTTTGGATTTTTTGTTGATTGTACAGGGGGTGAGTTTCTCAGAGTTTTTATTTGAAGAGGAAAAATTCACATATGTTCTTGATGTGGATTGGGTAACATCTATAGAGAAGTTACAAGTTTTTATTGACTATTTAAAATAATTATTTGGTTTATTGAGTGTGTTGTGGTTTTTGCATTGAAGATGGTGAGCTTTAGTGTTTTTCATTGCAGAAAGAAGGATTCCATTACAAGTTCATATCCAAAGGTCAGTGTCTGAATTCATATACGCATCCAGACATAGTGCGTTAGTGCCCAGAGGCCACTTGAAATTGCAAGAACTACAAATCTTATAATGTTTTAGAAAGTGCTTGTCAGCTTTGTTTCCAGATGCATGAAGATATATGGACTAATTAACTGCATGCAATGTGAGACTAGATGGAATTTCTCCTTTCATTGTTACAGTCCTGGTTTAAGATGGAAAGCTATGTGTTTGCAGCCTACCTGAGGCCATGGGATACTTTTGTTTGAGCAAGTGATGTGCAGATTTATACTAGACACATTATAGCACAGTCACTACAATCCCCACAATCACAATAAAAATAGATCACCTGCAAAAATACATGACACTTAAATAACACTTTAAATAAGGATACAGTGAAATGCAAAGTAAAGAGTGGGAAATCAGAAATACTACATCACAAATTATCAACATACAAGGCTGCTACGTTGTACAGAAAATGTTATGTTTACTTTTCTTATTTCTGTGGTATTTGTAATTACTGTACTCTGGTAAACCATTGGTCTCAAATGCTTGTATGGGCTGCCTTTGCTCTCGCACAGGATAATGTTAACTTATAAGAGAGGAGGTGAATACGGACCTTTCTAACAACACTGTTACTTGCTAAGAATAGTTTTAGCAATTGTTTTCTTAGACAAACAGTAGATTCACATTTGGAATAAAAGTTATATTCACAATCGCTGGCAATTGGGCATCAACCCACTGCCAATCAGTTAGTATAGCCTCTAAATATAAAATCCTAACCACCCATGTTAGGGTTGTTTTTTGTGCTTCTTGGAAGGAGAGAATGTTAAAAAGCACTTTAGGCATGTCTTTGGCTCAGAATGCAACACTCTAAAAGAGATTTATGAAGTACTGTATTTCCACTTGTATGGCCTTTCAGCACTGTCGGGAACCTATTGAGCTATTATCTAAAGACATGGGAACATCAGAGGACAAAATAGAAATTATGGCAAGGGGACATACTTAAGACAAACATCTGTAAAATGTCATAGCAAATGTCTTAATTACCTAGAAGTATCACAGCAACCCAAGAATCTTGCCGATGCTGAAACATCTGACCTGGTCCAAGTTCATCAGTCTACCCCCAAACACTATTGTAAGGTCCCCAAATGATCCTCACTGTGATTAAATAAGGCAAACTTGGTGGCGAAACAAACAACCAATAGCCATGACTCATAGCTAGATTACAATCATTGGATCTTCACTACTACCTGTATGGGGACAAAGGCCCAAAACCGCCAAACTGACCAACTGAATCCCATCATTCCTAGCCTTACAGCAGCACCCCTTAATGCCAGGTCCATAGGAAGAAATGCTACCAACATTCAGGAGCTGGAAACCGACTGACAGGCCTTCAATCTACAGATGCCATAATTTTCTAAACAGTAGAGAAGAAGTCTCCCCACTCTCCTGAGGCTGTAAGTGCTTTGAATCACCTCTAAGGTGATAACATAAAACGTAAAGTAAATACTGGCAATAACAGTAAGAATCATAGTCAACATGATGGTCACACCACTCAAATTAACCCTAATTGCAGTCATAAATATGTCCCAGGCACTGGCCCCTAATAAGGGTTGTCTGTTAGAAATAGTGGAAATTCTTCAGGTTAAATCTAATTATAGTAAGAAGAAAGATCCAGAGGAGGGATTGCAGGAACCTAACAAATAACTGTCGGCAGTTGAGAGTGTAAAGGAATGTGGAGAGAGAGGATTTTGCTCAGCAGAATGCATTGTTCAGGACAGAACATAAAGACAGCTTGCGTTGCCCAGGCAAGTAGATTCTGACATGCTATTGCAGTTATTGTAAAGTGGTAAAGTATCGGAAGTCTAGCCTCCAGTGGTAACAAAGGAAGGGACGATTTCACAGCGGACATATGATTTACATGACTGTGCATCTGGACTAGAAGAACTCCCATGTGAATACAGTCTTTTGAGAGTTGAAGAGATTAATACTAAAGTGATGCTCCTGCAAGAGACACACTTATCAGGTGGACAAGTGGAGATACGTTTTAATTACTCCTGTGGTTCTTGTCAACCCAGTCAGTTGAACAGTAAGCAATACTGTCCTAGAAAGATATGAAAGGTTTCTTACACACCCAGCGCTTAACCCCACTTTTAAAAAAAACTGCTGATTTTCAGCCGTTAAACATTTTTGTCTCTTTTGTGGAGCCCTGAATCTTAGGATTCATCACTGGCTCATGGCTAAATTAGCCAACCAAAAGTCTTACACTGTATAATATATTTTGCGTCATATGATAGATTCATTGATTGTATACTGCATTCACCAGTTCCAAAAGATCTGATCCTTGAAATTCTGTTATACAAGATGTACACGGGTCCAGCTGAAGTATCAGATGACAGTGTGGTTGCCAATAAATAATCTTGCAAATATTGACCTACCCATGTTTCACAGCAGTTGAAACTTTTGTGAGTGTTAAGTACTGTCAGGCCTCTGAAAACCAGCTGCTGAATGCGTTACAGTTAAAGCTGTGATTTGAAATGTTTTACGCTTGAAGGAACCGTAGTGTGTGAATGCAGAACAGGCAGGAGTTTTAACACGAATGGGATAACAATTTCTGTGGTCATGTTGGTAATGGGTTGTCCTATACTATTAAAAGTAGCTTTTTAATGAAGGTCCTTGGTTAGGATCTGTTTCTTCTCCCATAATCACCTTGCACACACATGCGTTTGGGTTCAACATTTAAATACTCACATGTTCATTTCCTCATTTGTTCACTATGATTAAGGAGTGTATGTATTCAGGCTACTGGTGAGATGGAGCAGACTTGGACAATCTGGACCGTTTTATACTGCTATGACCATACTACACTATATATTCACAGCAAGGGTCACATAGGAGCATTATACCATCCATTAGAGGAAACAAAACATACTTCTACAGTCAATAATAATGTAAAGTAATGTTGGTTTTGTCAGGTACATAATTGCCTTACCACTTAATAAATAACAGACAGTGAATAGAAAATCAATTAGTCTAAAACTTAATCAATGGAAAAGAGAGAAAAACACACCAATCATGAATACATCAAAAGAATGTATTAAACAATTAATCACTTTTAAAAAAAAAAAATTGTGGTATAGAAATGACATGGTAAGGCTGTCACAGGCAATAAACAAAGATATTTTGAGAACGGCGACAGGGTGATTAAGTGACAGAAGTGCAAAAAAAGTGCTGAATGTGAGTGAAGAGAATAGGGTTTGGATTAGACGTGCTTGTCTAATCCAAACCTTATCCTCTCCACTACATGTGAAAGGCAAACTAAGTCCTAGTCGGACGGAAGATTCATGTACTTAGGGATGGATGACTTTTGAATAACCATTTTAAACCATTCTTACAGCACTGTATACATTGTACTCACATTCAGCACTTTTTTTTTGCAGAGTAACCAAACCACTTGAGGAAGCAGTCACAGGTCATCTCCTCTGGTAAAGCGTGTATGGAAAGCTTCCAAGGTAGTGGAAGCCAACTTAAAAATTTGAAAAGGTAATGGCATTACTATGAGAGGCCAGCTGTCTAGGAAGCCCTGAAGTAATCTCTAGTCATAGGTGTCTTTATTAAAGGATTCTGAATCTAAAAGCACGTTTCAGAAACGTAAAACAGAAATTGAATGGGGAAACAACATGTATTGTTTGAGTAAAGAGTAAAGCTCCCAAATATAAGGATTTATATGGAAGGCACTGCCAGGTAACAACTGCTATTCCTGCCTAAGCCTTTTACAGTTTATACAAATAACATGACGTAGGTAAATACTTGCTATTTTAGAACTGGCATATATGGTAAACTAAGAGAAAAGACATCATCCAACTAAGAATCTTTTAAAAAGCTCCAATAGGAGAACGCTTTGAGAGCGATTATATATATGTATATATATATATATATATATATATATATATATATATATATATATATATATATATATATATATATTTATATATATTTATATATCTATATTATCTACTGGCGGTCGCCAGTAGATAGTTATAGTTAGGACCGTGTTTCCATAGGAAATCCGCAACATTCTATTTGGAATAACTTTGGCGCCGGTTGACGAATCCTCGCGAAATTTTCAAAATAGGTGGGGCGCTCCGCTCCGCTCCTACCCTGAAAGTCTCGGGGGGATTCGTCAAGCGGGGGCTGAGAAAAAAGGGGGGTCCCAAAACACGTTTTCCCCATGCAATTTTCCATAGGGACCTTTAGTCCAAGGTACAGCCCGAACGGCCGAACAGAATTACTTGAAATTTGGCAGAGAGGTAGTCCTCAGGTCAGGGATGTGCCTTTTGCAGGTCTGGTGTCAATCTGTTCAGTAGTTCCTGAGAAAATCAAAAGTAAAATCATATATATATGTGGGCGGAGCCTAACCACACATCTCATCCTGAGATCTGATTGGCTGTCAGCACTTCATCCAAGAAGTGTTGGCAGCCATCTTGGGACCAATATACATGATAGCACCTCATTAAAAAGCATTGCAGTTAATAGAAGGTTTTAAGACTTTAGTTACATTATAAATCATTTGTTGATGGTACCATACTCATTTTAGGAATTGTGGTATGTTCTAAGGTGATTTCACCATGTGAAAAAGCCTTCTGCTGGGATATCATGATTGAGAGAAAACTATTTTCTCATGCTTTTCCCACAGAGGTTTGGAAGGTGATCTATAAGCTAAACTGAGAGCTTATTTTCTGTAAATTCACATTATCTTTCTCAATCATGTGAGAATGAAGTCTGACATTCTCAGTAAAACATGTACATCCAACAAGGGCAGAGACTGTCAGTTGATTCCTTTGTGTTCTACTGCAGCTTCCCAGAGTGTTCCAAAGAACAACTAGAGCGCTAACAGTCCTACTTATGATAAACGTATGGCACACCTGAAGCCATCTTGCTTGGATTAAAGTGGTAACTCTTAAAACATTTAATTTAAAAAGGAACAAAATGAGGGGGTTCATTTTTCCATAAAAAGTATGATTAGTGCTGCAGAAAGAAAAATTAGGGCACATTTTGAGTGACTTCTCAAACCCTCTTCTATTTCATTAAAAAATTCTGACATGCAGACTGAAACATGCACTTTCAATACCAGCAGCAGTTTTCCCTGGTGAGCAGTAGCTTTACTACAGTGATCTAATGAGCAAAAAGAGTGCTAACATTCTGAATTTATGGCAAATGTGTGACACATCTGAATGCCGTTGGAATCAAAGTAAAAAACTGAAAGTATTTCCTACTGAGGAGACTGCAGTAAATGAGGAAATTAGGAAACTTCATAACAAATAAGTCTGCCAAGATGGCCACCAGAGACAAAAGAGCCCAAATGTAGCCCAAATATCACCCAGATGTAGCCCAAGTATAGCCCAATGACAGAATGTCCCAGAGTGTTCTTAAAAACTACTAGAGCGCTTACTGTCTTCACTATGACAAAAGTATGGCACACCTGAAGCCATCTTGATTGGAATAAACTGTTAACACTTAAAACATTTAATTTAAAAAGGAACACAATGGGGGGCGTGGCTAGGCGCCTTGGTGAATGGCCGCCTGATCCCGGAGCTCCGCCGGGGCTGTTGGTGTTCCACTGAAATCCGGAACTAATCCGTGCTGAGGGGAGTGCCCTGGAGCTCCCCCGGCTCCCCCTGACCCAGTGCCCACGAGAGCTGCTCGGCGACCCCAGGAGACACTCGCGCGGCCCGGGAGGGCGGCCACGGCGGGTGACGGAGGCCGGGCGCCTCGGCTCCGGAGCTCTGTGACTGCTCCCGGCGCTACTTGAGGCCCCCGGCGTGGGCCTGCTTAGCGACGTGCTCGGAGTGACGCCGTCGCGGGAGAACGCGGCCGATTTCGCGGCGCAGGACCGCCCCTGGGCCCGGGAGCCTGAGGCCAAGGTCGGAGACCAGCAGTCGTCCAAAGGGAAGGTGCACGATCGCGACTGGGGCTGCGGCGGAGTGATTCCCTGGCCGAGAAGGGGGCGCCATTTTGTGGCCACAGGAGAGCAGAGGGAGGCCTGTTGCTGAGGGGCGCCCTGCCCAACCATCCGGTGAGACCCACGAGCGCGACTGGGGACTGCACGCCGCCTGGATGCCCGGGAGTGGGACGGAGTACTGTACCTGATATCGGGCCCGGCTGTTTGGCGGCGGAGACCTTCCTTCCCCTATCGATCCCTGAGAGAGAGCTGTGGGCCCAAGGATACGTCCGTGAAAGCCGGCCCGGACCAAGGGGCGCCTGGGTGCTGCGGCGGGGACCAGCAGTCGTCCACAGGGAAGGTGCACGATCGCGACTGGGGCTGCGGCGGAGTGATTCCCTGGCCTAGAAGGGGGCGCCATTTTGTGGCCACAGGAGAGCAGAGGGAGGCCTGTTGCAGAGGGGCGCCCTGCCCAATCATCCGGTGAGACCCAAGAGCGCGACTGGGGACTGCGTACCGCCTGGCTGCCCGGGAGTGGGACGGTGTACTGTATCTGATTTCGGGCCTGCCTTTTTGGCGGCGGAGGCCTTCCTCCCTCTATCGATCCCTGAGCAAGAGCTGTGGGCCCAAGGATACGTCCGTGAACGCTGGCCGGACCAAGGGGCGCTTGGGTGTTGCGGCGGGCGGTGGTGCATACGGCCCGCGGGGTGCCCGGAACGCCATGCGGCCCAAGAGTGGCGCCGCAACACAGACCAACAAGCTTGACCAGTACACAGTAGCCAAGGCGCCGCCTCAGGCGGAAAGGGCTCCGAAGGATGATGCAGACCCAGCGGACCCTTCCTTGAAGTCCATCATGGCCGCGATTCAAACCCTGGGCACAAACTTGGAAACCAAAATGGATAAGATCACCATTGAAGTGGCCCTGCTTCGAGCCGACCTGGGGAAAACCACTGACCGGTCCAAGGCCAATGAAGTCGATATAAAGGCCCTACAGGACTCGGAGAAGCGGCTTGAGGGTAGGGTGAATGAGCTAGTGCACCAGCACCGCCTGATGGCCCTGCGGCTTGATGACCAAGAAGGGAGGGCTCGGAGAAGTAATATCCGCGTCGTGGGTGTGGCGGAAGGACTTGAAGGAGAAAGTGTGGAGCTCTTCCTGGAGGACCTGATCCTACGACACCTTAAACCTAAGCGTCTCTCAAAGCTCTTCACCATTGAGCGGGCGCACAGAGTCCCTATCCCACGACCCAAGCCTGGGGCCATGCCACGGACGATCATAGCCAAAATATTGAATTTCCGGGACCGTGACGCAATTCTCCAGGCGGCAAGACAGCACGGTGACCTACAGTATGAGGGGGCCACGATCCGGTTCTTCCCCGACTTCACGCTCCAGGTCCAGCGGGAAAGGCGCTCCTTTCAAGGGGTCAAGGCGGCGTTACGCGATCGTGGGATCAGATATATGATGTTCTTTCCCGCCAAACTGAAAATCATCACTGGTGGACGATCCCTCTTCTTCACCACGCCGGAGGCGGTACAGGAGTGGCTGGATGCGGGAGAGACGACGCAGGGTTCCCGACGTGAAGATGAACAGCGGCGAGACGCGGGCCTGCCCGCCACGGAGTCGGCGCCGGGCCACCCAGGGGGTGGTGAGCCAAGTCAGCGGTCCTGGCGTTCCAGGTCCAACAGTCCCCGTTGGGGCTCGTCCAGAGAGGGGACGCCGCGCTGAGACCACGAGAGATAGCGCTGAGAAGACGTCGGACAGTAAGGTATACCACACGTGCCTTTACTTTGAGACTAGTTAACTCTGGGGTACACTGGCCGCCTCACTACCTCTACGGTTGGCTTCAATGTGTGGGTGGCTCCGGGACAGAGGGGCTGAACGAACTGGGACACCACGGACGGGCGACCAAAGGGGACTAGCCCACGAACTTCCCAAGTTGAGTTCCTCGGTGGGTTCACCGGGGCGGGGTGGGGCGACAGGCGCTCTGCTAATTGGGGTGGTGGGTAGTTCAAGACCCACGGAGCAGGGGGCAGGGTGGGGGGGGATTGTTTCGGGACGAGGGGGCAGGGAGGTCGGGGCCAGCTTCGGGAGGGAGGGAGTTGATCGTCCGGTTTATTGGGTTTGTTGTATTTTGTATGTTTTGTCATTGTGGGGTGGGACCCAGGGAGGGGTGGGAGTTGGGGATCCTTTACGGTCACACAAACTATGTCAACACAACTGATGCCCGGGTGGTGGGACAAGGCACCCTTGTAAGACACAGCTATGGCTAGGAGGTGGGAAAAAAGCTTGAAGATCCTCAGCTGGAACGTCAATGGTATGGGGGACAGACTTAAGCGTACTATAGTTTTGCAGTTTCTCAAACGGCACCAGCCAGATGTGGTGCTTTTGCAAGAAACGCACTTGCTGGGGAATGTCTGTCATGCCCTAGCAGCACACTCAGGTTTCACCACTGGATCGAGAGGAGTGGGTATACTCCTGCGACGCTCGCTGCCCCTTCATGTGGATATCACCAAGACCGACCCGCAGGGCCGCTTCACGGCTGTGTCGGGGCGTTGGGAGGGCCAGGCGCTTAATCTTCTTTCAGTTTATATCCCCCCAGGCCTACAGGCCCGGGCCTTTGCAGACCTGGGCTCATTCCTCCTTTCGCTACCTGAGGGCCGGCTCGTGCTGGGAGGGGACTTGAACGCAGTGGCGTCGGGAGCCCAAGACAGGCTGCCACCTAGAGGCCTGCCCCAGGGGCAAAGGTGGCTGCCGGATTTTCTCGAGTCCTTTGGGCTTACGGACGTTTGGCGCCTACTCCACCCCACCGAAAGTAACTTTAGTTTCTTCTTCGGGGCGCACCACTCCTTCTCACGGCTGGACTACATCCTCACCCTGCTCCAACACGACATGTCGGTACTGGAGGCCGAATTCCTCCCCAGAGGCATTTCTGACCATTCACCGATCCTTGCACATATTATATTTGGGAGTAGACGGGAGGGCTGCACTGCGCCAATTAATCCCTGGCACTTGAAACACGAGATCACTAGGAAACACATATCCACCTCAATCTCGCACTATTTCACAGAAAACGATGGGTCGGTCGGCTCCCCTGTCACCCTGTGGGAGGCGTTTAAAACTGTGGTGCGGGGCGAGTCGCTATCGGCTATCGCGGCTCGGCGGCGGGAACGCAGCCAGCAGACCACAGCGCTGGAGGTGCAACTTGAGGAACTAGAAAGGGAGGCAACGACCAGCGGCGACCGGGAGCTCAGGCACGCGATGCAGCTAAAGGCGGCGGAGTACAAAGCGCTGGTGACCCAGGAAGCCCAGACGGTGGCTCGGCATAGAATTGGTAGAATCTATGATCAAGGTGACAAAGCCGGGAAACTTATTGCCTGGCTCGAGAGGAAACAACAGGCCAGCAGGGTGGTGCCGGAGTTGCACACTGAATCGGGGAGAGTGCTCACGGAACCCCGGGAAATAGTACAACAGTTCGCCGACTATTACCAGCAGGTTTACAGGCGAGAGTCGGACCGGCCGGAGGAGGACTCCATGGACCTCCTCGCAGACATACGCTTGCCCACTCTCTCGGACGCAGATCGGGAGGCTCTTGATAGCCCGCTCACCGAGGCTGAGCTCCAGCGAGCGATAGGAGACCTCCGTCCTGGTAAGGCGCTCGGTCCGAATGGCATACCCATAGAGATCTACAAACTCCAGCCGGACGTCACTAGTAAGCACCTCAAACTCATGTTCGACCGAAGTAAAGCAGTAGGGCTGCTGCCCCGGGACCAGCGCTTAGCGACCATAGTGGCAATTCCGAAAGAGGGTAAACCCAAAGACTCCTGCGCATCATACAGACCCATTTCGCTCCTGAACGCGGAACCTAAAATACTGGCCAAGACGCTGGCCAATAGGCTTAAGCCGGTGCTTTCGTCGCTAATCCACCCTGACCAATCGGGATTCATGCCTCACCGAAACACGGCCCTCAATATTAGGAGACTGCATGGGGTGCTAGGGCAGTGCCACAGTCTACAGGAGGACGTGGTGGTGGTCTCGTTGGATGCCACCATGGCCTTCGACACCCTAGAGTGGCCATACATGTTCGCAGTCCTGCGCAAGCTGGGCTTTGGACCCCAGTTTATCGCTTGGGTGCGATTACTGTATGCGGAACCCCTGGCGCAGGTGCTGGTAAACAATAAGGTGTCTGAAGTTTTCACGCTGGCCAGAGGAACTCGACAGGGCTGTCCCCTGTCCCCCCTTCTATTCGCCCTCTCCCTCGAACCGCTTGCGGCCTGGATAAGACAGGTTGCCACCGTGCAGGGCATAACATGGGCGGAGGGGTGGGAGGATAAGATATCCCTCTATGCCGATGACATACTTCTTTACCTCTCGAAGCCGCGTGGGTCACTGATCGCGGCGCTGAACATACTGAATAGTTTTGGTCGTAATTCTGGCTTCCGAGTCAACTGGGCCAAATCGCATCTCTACGTCCTCCGTGGGGACCCTCCCAGACTCCCTGACACTTGCCCTATTCGGGTGGCGGAGGACGGGTTTAAGTACCTCGGAGTGTACATTACTGTTAATAAGGCTCTGCTGTACGAGCACAATCTTAAGCCGCCGCTGCTCCGGCTTCAAAGGGAGGCGAAATCCTGGCAGCATCTGCCCCTGTCATTGCTGGGCAGGGCAGCCTTATTTAAGATGCTTTCGCTCCCGCGTTTTCTCTACGCGCTACAAAACTACCCACACCTGGTTCCGAACAGTTACTTCCTAGCAATCGAAGCTGCGCTGCGCGACCTCCTCTGGGCCGGGCAGCCCCGAATTTCGCTGGCCAAACTCACGCTGGGGTGGTACGATGGTGGAATCGCTCTCCCCGACATCCGTAAATACTACTGGGCGGCCCACCTGTCCGCGATTAACCAGGGGACGTACGGGGACGGGAACGACCCGGCTTACGGCATGGATAGATGGCTGCTTCCCGGGGGGAACTATGAAATAGCACTCTACTCTAGACGGGGTGTGCGCAGACTCACAGGCCCGACACTCCATTCGGTACAGCTGTGGCACATCGCCCAGAAGAAGCTCGGATGGTCCGGAGTCCTCACGATGGCCACGCCACTGTGGGCCTCAGAAGCGTTGGGAAATCTGCGGCGCACCAAAGGATTCCGCAATTGGGATCTGATCGGCATCTCTCAAATTAAAGACATCTGGGGACCTGCCGGGATCCGCACGTTTGCCCAAATGCAGGACGCGTACGAGCTGGCAGACGCCGAATATTTTAGATACTTGCAGGTGCGTCACTCCTTACAGGCGAATATCCCACCGGAGGCCAAGCTGCCACCAGCCTCCCCGCTCGAAGATAGATTGCTGGATGGACTCCTCGCGGAACACGCCATATCCCTCACTTACAAAAAACTTATTAATAACCCCCCAGATTTGCTTCTTCCCCTTAAAGAAAAGTGGGTCGCTGAAGGATTAGAGATAGATGACGAGGAGTGGCTGCATGCTTTGGCTTCTCCACGTGAGGTCGCGATCTCGGCCCGACTGCGGCTTATCCAATTGAAGATCCTACACAGAGTCTATATCTCTTGCACGAGATTACATATGATGGGTAGGGCGGACAACGCTATGTAGGAGGGGGTGTGGAGGCGATGGAACCTTTTTTCACGTGCTGTGGGACTGCCCGAAGGTTCAGAGGTACTGGAGGAGGGTGGTGCGGACTATGGAGGAGGTGTGGGAGGTGGAGATTCGCCCGGAGGCCAAGAGGTGCCTCCTCAATATATGGGAACCAACTGACCTGCCGCCAAAGGGGAGGCTCTGGGTGACACTCGGGCAAATGATAGCAAAGAGAAACATTGCCAGGCTCTGGGGCAGCGCTGTTCCACCGAGGCTGTCAGACTGGACCGGCGACATGGATTGGTGCATGCTGCAGGAAAGGACAGTATATGTGGCGAGAGGGTGCCCTCGCAAGTGGGTTGAGGTGTGGTCCAAGTGGAATGATTTTAGAGGGGGCATTTGCGAGCCTCCTTCCATTGTGCAGGAAGAACCCGGAGATGTCTAGACACCTTCCATTGCTGCTTGGGGCGCTGGGAGGGGGGGGGGGAGGGTTGCTGGCCCGAGCCAGGGGCACACACGATAGCGCAGTGTTGACCGGTGTTTAGGGGTGGGGGGGGGGAGTTGGACGGTTCGGCACCTTATGCCTCCTAGGGCGTCATGCCCTTAATTTGTGGTTGTTTGATGTGATACTGAGACCTGCAACATTCTTCTCTACCTCTCGGTACGCTTGCATTCCTCAACGCCGCCGTACCTCCGGGTTGACGGCACAGGGCTGTGTGATCCGACATAATTCCAAATGTGTTCTCCGCGGCCGGCCCGCAGGGTTGTAGGCTCTCTGCTGTGTACCGTAAAGTTTCAATAAAGGTCTTTAAAAAAAAAAAAAAAAAAAAAAAAAAAAAAGGAACACAATGAGGGGGTTCATTTTGCCATAGAAATTATGATTAATGCTGAAGAAAGAAAATGAGGGCACATTTTGAGTGACTTCTCAAATCCTCTTCTATTTCATTAAAAAATTCTGACATGCAGACTGAAACATGCACTTTTAATACCAGGAGCAGACTTCCATGGTGAACAGTAGTTTTACTACAGTGATCTAATGAGCAACTAGAGTGCTAACATTCAGAATTCATGGCAAATGTGTGACATATCTGAATACCTTCATGATGGAATCAAAGTAAAAAACTGAAAGCATTTCCTACTGAGGAGACTGCAGTACATGAGGAAATTAGGAAACTTCATAACAAATAAATCTCCCAAGATGGCCACCGGAGACAAAAGAGCCCAAATGTAGTCCAAAATCACCCAGATGTAGCCCAAATATAGCCCAATGACAGAAGTGTGCAAAACACTTATTATTTTGTGTTTTTTCAGTGTTATATAGTGCAGACTTGTCAGGTATTGGAGTGCTTTACATGAGCATTGGTTACATCACACAAGAACAAATTCATTTTGGTTGTAGACATGGGGAGACTAAGTGATTTGACCAGAATCACAGAATGTCGAGCTGAAGCAGAAACTCCAACCTGGTTCCCCAGTTGCAAAGTCTGCAGTTCTGGAAGTAACACCACATCCTCTCCCCTAAGTGCAACATTTAATCAAGTGGTCAACTGGATAAAAAAACATAAAAGTAACAAATAATTTAAAAGTGCTTTCTCGCTATTTGAAAACTCAGAAAATATGTCCTTATTTTAGTCTTTTAGAGCACTAACCATAATTTTGATGCCAATAAGACCCTCTCATATATGTAATTTCTAAAGGAAATGCTCTAGCTATTACAGTTTTGATTACATCAAGATGACGTCAGGCGTTCCACACTTTTGTAATAAATATAGAATGTTAGCAATCTAGTTGTTCATTAGGATACTGTTGAGAGGCAGAGGCCAGGGGCATGGACTCTGAAAATTGAAGGCAGGTAGGAGGGTGCAAAGGCAACAATTTAACCACACTGAGCAGGCAGGAAGGGCCGTGGCAGCACAACAGACTATGGAGGGCAGTGGAAAGGGGGGCAGGGGCAACAAACCAACAATACAGGACTTGCAAGAGAGGCTGTGGCAATGTAATAGACCATTGTGGGCAGAAGGAAGAGGCAATGGTAGTACAACCATGCATGCCAACAGACCCGATTCAGCCAGGAAACGTCCAATGTTTTTAAGCTCAAATGGGCTTTATTTTATCTGTCTCCTGTCTACAATCTCCTCTTTTTCAATGTAACTCAAAGGGGAAAATCAATACCACAGTTTTTTTTCAAAATCTCCCTCTTACCAAGTTCAAAATGTTCACAAGTATGGTACATTGGATCATGGAAGGAAATGGGGTAGGGACATGGACTTGGATAACAGAGGACAGGAGGGACATGGAGAGGTGCACCAAACTGACCCTGCAGGGCAGGCATCAGGGTTTGCAGCAGCACAATACACCACACAGGGCATGCGGGACGGGAGTGCAGCACAACAATCCATAGAAAGCAAGAGGGAGGGGTCAGGACCATGCACATGGACAACAGAGAACAGAGGGGCAAGAGGCAGGACCATAATGGACAGACAGGAGAGAAAGCTGCAGCATAACAGACCATAAAGGGCAGGAGGGATGGATCAGGGGCATTACAATGGAACAGACAAGCCAGGAGGGAGGGGGTAGGGGTCTGCACATGCAAACAGAGGGCTGGGGGCAGGGCAGGAGCAGCAAGATAGCCATGGAGGTCAGGCAGGATGGGCACTAGAAGCAAGACACACCATGAAGAGCAACAGTGAGACTGTGATGGCATACACACAGACCATGGAGGGAAGGTGGGAGGGGTTCAGGGGCAGCTAACTGACCACACAGGGAATGTGGGAGGGGCCATGGCAGCACAGAAGACCATGCATGGCAAGTGGGAGGGTTAGTGGTAGCACAATGGCTATGATGGGCAAGAAGGAGGGTGCAGGGGCATGCACAAAGGACGATGGAGGATAGAAGGGAGGGTCAGGACCTGTGCACAGACAAGAAAGTTCAGGGGAAGGGGCGTCACAACAGACCGCACGGGGCAGGCAGGAGGAGCAGTTGCAGCACAACAGACCAGGGAGGGCAGAAGGGTGTGGCAGTACAATGGACCATGTAGGACAGGAGGAAGAGGATAGGGGCATGGCATGTGGACAGGCAGGGTGGAGGTGGCAGGGAGAGGTTACAGTCATCTGACAATGCTATGTAGGTGGGAGGGGAGTGGCAGCTCAACAGAACACTCAGAGTAGATAGGAGTGGCAGGTCCATGGAACATGGTGGGCAAAAAGGATGGAGCAGGGGCATGCACAAAGACATCCGAGGGCAGGGGGAAGGCGAGTAGGGGCAGCAAGCTAAGCACAGAGTTTAAGCAGGAGGTCAATGATGGGGCATAGAATTGGGCAATGGAGGGCGGGAGGAGTGGACTGGTACATCATACTAAATTGAGGGCAGTGGCAGCACATCAGACCATGCATGGCAGGAGGGAGGGGGCTAGTCCATGGATTCACACAACAGAGGATAGGGAGGAGGGGGATGGGGCAGCAAGCTAACTGTTCAGAGAAGGCGGGTATTAGGAACTTTATTGTTTTTAAAACGTGTGTCTGTGCGAACTACTTAAAATATGAACAAGTATGCAGCATAATCTCACTTTTATTCAGGAAGAAGAGGACGTTTGTGACTGTGACTCCGGGCTCACTTGGCAGAAACACCCCCTGACCCTCCACCCCCTATCGCAAAATGTAATGCCCGTGAAAAGGGTAGGTGAACACAGTGTTATATAGAACATAGTCCTGAGAGCACGATTGAAAATGAAAACTAGATATAGTGTATGGTATAAACTAGGCACCAAAAAGTGTGATATAAGATGAACCGGGCGTGAAATATAATATGCAATACATTGTGCGCAATGACAGATTCATTGGAGAGCGTGAGATAGCACAGGCACTAGCGCGTGCTATGCGCCTTGGAGTGTAATATGCACAGGGCAGTGTTGTGTAACCTAACTAGTCTCTAAAGTTGTAATATAAAATATGTGCTGGGGAGTATAACTTTGCATATGCACTATGACAAAGATATGGATCCCAGATTGTAATATGTATGGCTTAGCACTGTGCGTTATAACATAGGCATCGAGGAAGGCACGTTAGATGGGGCAATATAACCCGTGCGAAGACAAGTGTGGCATGACATATTCACGTGGTGGTGTTACAGTGCACATGGGCTAGAGAGTGTCATAGCATATGCACTAGCTAGTGGAATACAACACAGAGGTGTGTGGCACTCAGCAGGCAATGGTGGGTGTAACACAGCATTGGGCTCTGCCAGGAGCGCGCTGTGACTCTCAAGTGATGTTCGTCCCCTTTCCAGAGAGTAAAATAAAAAGTATTACACATCCGGCAGTGGATGTGTGTTTTATTAACCGTGAGGGGGGTTTCTTGCATAGTTTTGGTCGAATTTTTGTCGAATCCCCTTTGAATGGCTTGGTGTGCATGTGTATTAAATGTGCCCGTCAATAGCTACCCATGTTTGTATAAATAAACGACAAGGGTGTCTACCGGGATTAGGCATGGTAGGGCATCAGACATGTCAGAGCTTCACTAGTGGTGTAAATACATTCCACGTGGATTCATTGTATGCATAGTCGCCTTTTAATGAATACCACGCAAATCGTCATGGTGATAGGTACGTACGGTTTGTCCAGCATGTCCTAGGTGTGTCTATAAATATATATTTTTTAAAAATAATAAAAAACAGTGGCCGGCCCTGGGGATTGGGGTCAAAAAAATATTATTAGGAGACAGGCCCTGGGGGATGGGGTCATCAGGGCCAATAAATTAGAATAAGAAGGGGAACCACACAGCCCCCCTTCTTAAAAAATTTAAATAAATAAAAGACTGGCATCGTGCCGGAGGCCACGCCCGCTCCTTGCAGCACTCTGCAAACGCGCCCCCTGGCGAGTTGTAAGTTGGGGAATTAATTCCTCTTCAATACTGAGGGTCCCTGAGGGCCAACTAGCCCAACAGGCATCTCCAGTATGCACCAGGGAGCTGCGCTGCAGACAGGTGTTCTGAGGCCAAGCCCCTTTTTACACCTCTCTGCAACGCAGCTCTGTGGCGCTTACTGGAGGTACCTAGTGGTCTAGTTTGACCCTAGGGACCCTTAGGATTCAAGGGGACTTAATCTCTCAACTTAGAACAGCCACAGGGCGCGTTTACACAGTGGTGAAGGGAGGGAACGGGGCCTGAGGTGACGTGTGCAAACACGCACTATGGCACGTTTTAAATTGGGGATATAATTTTCCTTCAATACTGAGGGCCCCTGGGGGATGGGGTCATCAGGGCCAATAAATTAGAATAAGAAGGGGAACCACACAGCCCCCCTTCTTAAAAAATTAAAATAAATAAAAGACTGGCATAGTGCCGGAGGCCACGCCCCCTCCTTGCAGCACTCTGCAAACGCGCCCCCTGGCGAGTTGTAAGTTGGGGAATTAATTCCTCTTCAATACTGAGGGTCCCTGAGGGCCAACTAGCCCAACAGGCATCTCCAGAATGCACCAGGGAGCTGCGCTGCAGACAGGTGTTCTGAGGCCAAGCCCCTTTTTACCTTTTAAATTGGGGATATAATTTTCCTTCAATACTGAGGGCCCCTGGGGGCTAACTAGCCCACCAAGTGCTTCCAGTAAGCGCCACTGAGCTGCATTACAGAGAGGTGGTCCAGGCCGTGCCACTTTTTACACCTCTCTGCAACGCAGCTCTGTGGCACTTACTGGAGGTACCTAGTGGGCTAGTTGGACCCTAGGGACCCTCAGGATTCAAATGAACTTAATCTCCCAACTAAAAATGGACACAGGGCGTGTTTACACAGTGGTGAAGGGAGGGGACGGGGCCTGAGTTAACGTGTGCAAAAACGCCCTGTGGCCTGTTTTAAGAGGTAGTTTTAATCCCCCTGCCCTATTATATACTAGGGGCTTACAGAGGAGGTCATGCTAATCACAGGGGGACCCCAACGCATAATGTTCCCTAGTGTATGTAGGTGTTTTCACTGTATTCTAAGTGTCTTTTAACATAGCACTGGCTCTAGGACTGGTTAGTCAGACTCAGTTACCACCAGTATCCGTCTGAAAAAGTTGAGGGTACAGGATGATTTTGCAACAAGGCTTCTTTCTGCTCTTCTTTTTGTTCTTTCTGCACGTTATCCTTCTTCCTGCACTTTTCTTCGTCTTTGAGGACTTCTGTTGCTTCTTTCTGCACTTCTTTTTTTTCTTTCTGTGCATTTTTTCTTCTTTCTTCACATGTCCTATCTCTGTAGGCATAGTTAGAAATTAGCATTTAAAAAACCTTTGAAATTCACAGAAAAAACCATAGGTTTCAGGCACGTTATAGTTAGGAATTAGCATTTAAAAAACCTCAGAAATTCCCTGAAAAAACCATAGGTTTCAGGGGTGTTATAGTTAGCTGGACTTTTCACTTGTACAAAACCATTCAAATTCCCCCGTTATAGTTAGTTCAGCTAACTATAACTCGCGCGCCCGCAATGCACTGCTGATGACGTCACATATTACATCACTCATGACATGGTCAGTGACATCACTCATGACATCACTGATGACATCTCAAATGACATCACTGATGACATCACTGATGACATCATCCTTGTGATAGAGTGGCAGACCTCCTCGCACCCTAATATAACCTTTGATACACACATTCAAAAATAGAGACTAAACTTTTCAAAACAATGGACATACCAATACCAGTTACAACAACCTCTTCAGTAATTCTAACATCCACATACACATCCACTCATTCACCAACAGTCCTATACAGTCACTCATACATGTATTCACTCATCATATGTACTCATACACCTATACATCCTGTTACACAATGCCACTCATCCATAGAGTTACTCACACACATAGTCACTCAAGAATCAAACATACATTTATTTGCATATAGAGTTATACACATCACCACACTTACTTCTACGGAAACTTACACATACTTAGTCTTTTAAACAATCACTTATAGAAACACATACTTACTCATACAGGAACTCTTTCAATCTCTCACTCTCACATATACTCACTTATATACCCCAATAGTCACATATACTAGTTTAAAACATATGTAGTTACTCATAAAGACACTATTGAGACAGTCATTCACTCACTAACACACCCATACACACACTCATCCACCCATACAGTCCTGCACACATGCTGTATTCAACACATACAAAGAGTGAGTCACTCATTCATGCACCTATGCACTACGTAATACCCCCCACCGAACCATGCAAACACTCAGATTGATACTCAAAAAAACAACTAATAACCTATATGGACACCCATGTAGCTACACACCAACCCATGCAGCCACTTATACACAAAGTGAGAGACTGATACAGATATTTACATATTTAAACATTACTCACTAAGCCATGTATTCACTATGATACACTTAATCAGTCAGTTACACAATCAATTTTTCAAAAACAAATCATCCATTTAGACACTTATATACCCATTTAATCTTCCATCGACCTTGAGATATACATATATAAATCATATTTAATTTTCAGAAAAACACACATTCACTGGATGATGTCATCAGTGATGTCATTTGAGATGTCATCAGTGATGTCATGAGTGATGTCACTGACCATGTCATGAGTGATGTAATATGTGACGTCATCAGCAGTGTATTGCGGGCGCGCGAATTATAGTTAGCTGAACTAACTATAACGGGGGAATTTGAATGGTTTTGTACAAGTGAAAAGTCCAGCTAACTATAACACCCCTGAAACCTATGGTTTTTTCAGTGAATATATATATATATATATATTACCTACTGGCGGTCGCCAGTAGGTAGTTATAGTTAGGACCTATTTTCCATAGGAAATTCGCAACATTCTATTCCCCATAAGTCTGGCGCCGATTGACGAATCTTCGCGAAATTTTCCAAACTTTTGGCCAGCTCCGGTCCGCTCCTATCCTGAAAGTTTTGTGGTGATTCGTCAAGCGGGGGCTGAGAAAAAAGGGGGGTCCCAAAACATGTTTTCCCCATGCAATTTTCCATAGGACCTGTTGACGCAGCTACAGCCCGAAGAGCCCGAACTGCTGAACGGAATTACAGAAAGGTAGACCTTGGTTCAGAGTCGTGCCTTTTGCTTAAATGGTGTAAATCCGTTCAGTAGTTCCTGAGAAAATCAAAAGTAAAATCACATATATATCTGGGCGGAGCCTAACCTCACATCTCATCGTGAGATCTGATTGGCTGTCAGCACTTCATCCAAGAAGTGTTGGCAGCCATCTTGGGACCAATATACATGATGGCACCTCATTAAAAAGCATTGCAGTTAACAGAAGGTTTTAAGACTTTAGTTACATTATAAATCATTTGTTGATGGTACCATACTCATTTTAGGAATTGTGGTATGTTCTAAGGTGATTTTACCATGTGAAAAAGCCTTCTGCTGTGAAATCATGAATCATGTTTGAGAGAAAACTATTTTCTCATGCTTTCCCACAGAGGTTTGGAAGGTGATCTATAAGCTAAACTGAGAGTATATTTTCTGTAAATTCACATTATCTTTCTCAGTCATGTGAGAATGAAGTCTGACATTCTCAGTAAAACATGTACATCCAACAAGGGCAGAGACTGTCAGTTGATTCCTTTGTGTTCTACTGCAGCTTCCCAGAGTGTTCCAAAGAACAACTAGAGCGCTAACACTCCTACTTATGATAAACGTATGGCACACCTGAAGCCCTCTTGATTGGAATAAAGTGGTAACTCTTAAAACATTTAATTTAAAAAGGAACGAAATGAGGGGGTTCATTTTGCCATAGAATGTATGATTAGTGCTGCAGAAAGAAAAATTAGGGCACATTTTGAGTGACTTCTCGAATCCTCTTCTATTTCATTAAAGAATTCTGACATGCAGACTGAAACATGCACTTTCAATACCAGCAGCATACTTCCCTGGTGAGCAGTAGCTTTACTACAGTGATCTAATGAGCAACTAGAGTGCTAACATTCTGATTGTATGGCAAATGTGTGACACATCTGAATGCCTTCTTCATTGAATCAAAGTAAAAAACTGACAGTATGCCTACTGAGGAGACTGTAGTAAATGAGGAAATTAGGAAACTTCATAACAAGTCTCCCAAGATGGCCACCAGAGACAAAAGAGCCCAAATGTAGCACAAATATCACCGAGATGTAGCACAAGTATAGCACAATGACAGAAATCCCAGAGTGTTTTAAAGAACAACTAGAGCGCTAACAGTCTTACTTATGACAAAAGTATGGCACACCTGAAGCCATCTTGATTGGAATAAAGTGGTAACACTTAAAACATTTAATTTGCAAAGGAACAAAATGAGGGGGTTCATTTTGCCATAGAAATTATGATTAGTGCTGTAGAAAGAAAAATTAGGGCACATTTTGACCTCTCAAATCCTCTTCTATTTCATTAAAAAGTTCTGACATGCAGACTGAAACATGCACTTTGAATACCAGCAGCAGACGTCTCTGGTGAGCAGCATCCCCACAGTGATCTAATGAGGAACTAGAGTGCTACTATTCAGAATTTATGGCAAATGTGTCACATCTGAATGCCTTCTTGATGGAACCAAAGTAAACAAGCATTGAAAATGCAATAGGTCTTGCCCTCGTTTAAGTTAAAGCAATTCTGTTTGTAATTAGGTGGCTTTTTAGCTTTGCTTTTATTAGTGTTTTTCAAAATTTCATGTACATAACATGCATATATGTATATGTATGCATGCATTTATATTTGTATTTATATAGATATGCAGATTATATATATGTTTATATATGTATGTATATATATATATATACACATATATAAATGCATATGCATATATGTGCATATGTGTGCGTGTAGAGAGAGGTAGAGAGGTAGAGGTGTAGAGGTAGAGAGGTAGAGAGAGGTAGAGAGGTAGAGAGTAGAGGATGAGTAATAGAGAGTAGAGAGTAGTAGAGAGTAGTAGAGAGAGTAGCAGAGAGTGAGTAGGAGAGAGTAGTAGAGTGAGTAGCAGAGAGAGAGTAGTAAAGAGTAGTAGAGAGTGAGAAGTAGAGTAGTAGAGAGTAGTAAAGAGTGAGTAGTAGAGTGAGTAGTAGAGAGTGAGTATTAGAGAGAGTAGTAGAGAGTAGTAGAGAGTTAGTAGTGGAGACTGAGTAGCAGAGAGAAAGAGTAGTAGAGTGAATATTAGAGAGTAGTAGAAAGAGAGTAGTAGAGAGTGAGTAGTAGAGAGTAGTAGAGAGTGAGTAGTAGAGAGTAGTAGAGAGGAGTAGAGAGAGAGTAGTAGAGAGTGAGTAGTAGAGAGTGAGTAGTAGAGAGTGAGTAGTAGAGAGAGAGTAGTAGAGAGTGAGTAGTAGAGAGTGAGTAGTAGAGAGTAGTGGAGTAGTAGAGATTGAGTAGTAGAGTGCAAGTAGTAGAGAGTGTGTAGTAGAGAGAGAGTAGTAGAGAGTAGTAGAGAGTGAGTAGTGGAGAGAGTAGTAGAGAGTAGTAGAGTAGTAGAGAGTGAGTAGTAGAGAGTGAGTAGTAGAGAGTAGTAGAGAGTGAGTAGCGTAGAGAGTAGTAGAGAGTGAGTAGTAGAGTGAGTAGTAGAGAGTAGTAGAGAGCGAGTAGTAGAGTGAGTAGTGGAGAGTGAGTAGTAGAGAGTGAGTAGTAGAGAGTGAGTAGTAGAGAGAGAGTAGTAGAGTGAGTAGTAGAGAGTGAGTAGTAGAGCGAGAGTAATAGAGAGTAGTAGAGAGTGAGTAGTAGAGAGTGAGTGGTAGAGAGTAGTAGAGAGTAGTAGTGTGAGTAGTAGAGAGTGAGTAGTAGAGAGAAGTAGAGTGAGTAGTAGAGAGTGAGTAGTAGAGAGTGAGTAGTAGAGAGTGAGTAGTAGAGAGTAGTAGAGTGAGTAGTAGAGAGGGAGTAGTAGAGAGTGAGTGGTAGAGAGTAGTAGAGAGTGAGTAGTTTAATTTAAAAGGAACACAAGGAGGTTCATTTTGCCATAGAAATTATGATTAGTGTGGAAAAAAAGAAAATTAGGGCACATTTTAGTGACTTCTCAAATCCTCTTCTATTTCATTAAAAAATTCTGACATTCAGACTGAAACATGCACTTTCAATACCAGCAGCAGACTTCCCTGGTGAGCAGTAGCTTTACTACAGTGATCTAATAAGCAACTAGAGTGCTAACATTCCGAATTTATGGCAAATGTGTGACACATCTGAATGCCTTCTTGATGGAATGAAAGTAAAAAACCTGAAAGTATTTCCTACTGAGGAGACTGTTGTAAATGAGGAAATTAGGAAACTTCAAAACAAATAAGTCTCCCAAGATGGCCACCAGAGACAAAAGAGCCCAAATGTAGCACAAATATCACCGAGATGTAGCCCAAGTATAGCCCAATGACAGAATGTCCCAGAGTGTTTTAAAGAACAACTAGAGCGCTAACAGTCTTACTTATGACAAACGTATGGCACACCTGATGCCATCTTGATTGGAATAAAGTGGTAACACTTAAAACATTTAATTTGCAAAGGATCAAAATGAGGGGGTTCATTTTGCCATAGAAATTATGATTAGTGCTGCAGAAAGAAAGATTAGGGCACATTTTGACTTCTCACATCCTCTTCCATTTCATTAAAAAATTCTGACATGTAGACTGAAACATGCACTTTGAATACCAGCAGCAGACTTCCCTGGTTAGCAGTAGCTTTACTACAGTGATCTCATGAGCAACTAGAGTGCTACCATTCAGAATTTATGGAAAATGTGTGACACATCTGAATGCCTTCTTGATGGAATCAAAGTAAACAAGCATTGAAAATGCAATAGGTCACGCCCTCGTTTAAGTTAAAGCAATTCTGTTTGTAATTAGGTGGCTTTTTAGCTTTGCTTGTATTAGAGTTTTTCAAACTTTCATGTACATAACATGCATATATGTATATGTATGTTTGCATGCATTTATATTTATATAGATATGCAGATTATATTTATATGTTTATATATGTATATATATATATATATATATATATACACATACATATATATATAAATGCATATGCATATATATGCGTATATATATGTGCATATGTGTGCATGTACAGAGAGGTATAGAGGTAGAGGTGTATAGGTAGAGAGGTAGAGGTAGAGAGGTGGAGAGTAGAGAGAGAGTAATAGAAAGTAGAGAGTGTGTAGTAGAGAGTAGTACCGAGTGAGTAGTAGAGAGTAGTAGAGAGTGAGTAGTAGAGAGTAGTAGAGAGTGAGTAGTAGAGAGAGAGTAGTAGAGTAGTAGAGAGTGAGTAGTAGAGAGTGAGTAGTAGAGAGTAGTAGAGAGAGTACTAGAGAGTAGTAGAGAGCGAGTAGCAGAGAGCAAGTAGTAGAGTGTGAAGTAGAGAGTGAGTACTAGAGAGTAGTAGAGAGTGAGTAGTAGAGAGTAGTAGAGAGTGAGAAGTAGAGAGAGTAGTAGAGTAGTAGAGAGTGAGTAGTAGAGTGAGTAGTAGAGAGTAGTTGAGAGCGAGTAGTAGAGAATGAGTAGTGGAGAGTGAGCAGTAGAGATTAGTAGAGAGTGAGTAGTAGAGAGTGAGTAGTAGAGAGTGAGTAGTAGAGAGTAGTAGAGTGAGTAGTGGAGAGTGAGTAGTAGAGAGAGAGTAGTAGAGAGTGAGTAGTAGAGTAGTAGAGAGTGAGTGGTAGAGTAGGAGAGAGTAGTAGAGTGAGTAGTAGAGAATAGTAGAGAGTGAGTAGTAGAGCGAGTAGTAGAGAGTAGTAGAGTAGTAGAGAGTGAGTAGTAGAGAGCGAGTAGTAGAGTGAGTAGTGGAGAGTGAGTAGTAGAGAGCGAGTAGTAGAGAGTGAGTAGTAGAGAGTGAATAGTAGAGAGTGAATAGTAGAGAGTGAGTAGTAGAGAGAGTAGTAGAGAGTGAGTAGTAGAGAGTGAGTAGTAGAGAGTAGTAGAGAGAGAGTAGTAGAGAGTGAGTAGTAGAGAGAGAGTAGTAGAGAGTGAGTGGTAGAGAGCAGCAGAGAGTAGTCGAGTGAGTAGTAGAGAGTGAGTAGTAGAGAGTGAATAGTAGAGAGGAGTAGTAGAGATTAGTAGAGAGAGAGAGTTGTAGAGAGTGTAGTAGAGAGAGTAGTAGAGAGTAGTAGCAAGTGAGTAGTAGAGAGTGAGTAGTAGAGTAGTAGAGTGAGTGGTAGAGAGTAGTAGAAAGTAGTAGAGTGAGTATTAGAGAGTGAGTGGTAGAGAGTGAATAGTAGAGAGTAGTAGAGTGTGAGTTGTAGAGAGTGAGTAGTACAGAGTGAGTAGTAGAAAGTGAGTAGTAGAGTAGTAGCGAGTGAGTAGTAGAGAGTGAGTAGTAGAGTAGTAAAGAGTGAGTAGTAGAGAGTAGTAGAGTAGTAGAGAGTGAGTAGTAGAGAGTAGTAGAGAGTGAGTAGTAGATAGAGAGTAGTAGAGAGTAGTAGAGAGTCAGTAGTAGAGTAGTAGAGAGTAGTCAGTCAGTGTCAGTCAGTGTCAGTCAGTCAGTGTCAGTCAATCAGTGTCAGTCAGTCAGTGTCAGTCAGTCAGTCAGTGTCAGTCAGTCAGTGTCAGTCAGTCAGTGTCAGTCAATCAGTGTCAGTCAATCAGTGTCAGTCAATCAGTGTCAGTGTCAGTCAATCTGTGTCAGTCAGTGTCAGTCAGTCAGTGTCAGCTACAGCAGCTCTGCTGACCTGGTTCTCTGGCTCTAAAGCAGCTCTGCTGACCTGGTTCTCTCTCTCTAAAGCAGCTCTGCTGACCTGGTTTCTCTGGCTCTACAGCAGGTCTGCTGACCTGGTTCTCTGGCTCTAGAGCAGCTCTGCTGACCTAGTTCTTATGCTACAGAGCAGCTCTGCTGATTTAGTTCTCTGGCTCTACAACAGCTCTGCTGACCTGGTTCTCTGGCTCTAAAGCAGCTCCGCTGACCCAGTTCTATGGCTCTGAAGCAGTTCTGCTGACATGGTTCTCGGGCTCTAGAGCAGCTCTGCTGACCTGGTTCTCTCCCTCTAAAGCAGCTCTACTGACCTGGGGCTCTGGCTCTAAAGCAGCTCTGCTGACCTGGTTCTATGGCTCTAAAGCAGCTCTGCTGATTTGGTTCTCTGGCTCTAGAGTAGCTCTGCTGACCTGGTTCTCTGGCTCTAAAGCAGCTCTGCTGACCTGGTTCTCTGGCTCTAAAAGCAGCTCTGCTGACCTGGTTCTCTCCCTCTAAAGCAGCTCTGCTGACCTGGTTTCTCTGGCTCTACAGCAGCTCTGCTGACCTGGTTCTCTGGCTCTAGAGCAGCTCTGCTGACCTAGTTCTTAGGCTCTAGAGCAGCTCTGCTGACCTGGTTCTCTGGCTCTACAGCAGCTCTGCTGACCTGGTTTTCTGCACTGACGATGCACGCACCCGACTTCGCGAAAATATATTTAAAAATAATATAAGTTTATTATAAGTACAAATATATTATTTTGATGAATATCTTACATAATCTCTTGCCTTAATATATATATTAAAGACATATACATATCATTTTGGAACATACATTTTTTTTGAGTCGCGCACCCAGCGCGGACCCAGCACGTATATGATGTCACGCGGGACCCGCAACCGCGCAAACATCTCGTACCGTAATGCGCATGTGTCGCGAATGCACGGGAGCAGGAGTCGCAGACTGGTCGCATACCAATCGCGCATATCACGTGATATTAAATGTATATGATGTAACTGAAAAACACGCAGCCGTCGCACACCATACGCGGATCCTTCATGATTTTTCTAAAATGGCGGCTAGAACGCGTGCACCCACAGTGATATGTACACTTTGAGTGCGCGGCTCCGAAAAAAATTGGATTTTTTTTAAAGAAAATAATATAAATATATTAAAATAAAAAATGAAAAGAAAATTAATCAATATTTCAATTTTAATTACAAAAAATAGTTTTGGGCAATTTTCAGAAAAATATATAATGTTATTTAATGAATAAAATATTTATAAATAGTTAAAAAACTGTAGAAAATCAGTACAAAAAAATAGATATAACTACTATCACACTTAAAAGTTAGCATTTAAAAAACCTTAGAAATTCACAGAAAAAAAACATAGGTTTCAGGGGTGTTATAGTTAGCTGCCCATCTCTGCACCCTATCCTATCAATTAATAACTTTTTTGTGCTGTTCTAGCAACATAATGCATTTGGCGTAAGTGTGCTTAGGAAACAAATAAAAAATAATAATAAACTAAACAAACTTAAAAACCTTTTGTTAATTTGTTAAAGAACTGACAGCGTAAAAAAAACATTGGTCCCAGAACATCAAATTGATTTTTTTTTAAAACAACGTACAGCACAATTTGCTCTTTCAAAATTAATAAAAATAATCATGACATTTTCTCAGTTGTCCATAGTAATGCTACTTATCAAAGGAGTTGTGAACCTGTAACACAAGTAATACAATTGATTGCACTGTATTAAAACATGTCACTATCATTTTTTAGAGGAGAAAGGTAAGGAGTCCTTTGCTCCAGGGTCACAAATTTTATTTTCTTAAGGGCCTGTTCTCCAAAAAGACATTTTGCTATTCAAATCTCGCTATTCACAAAATAGTAGAGATTGCAATTGCAAAAGGGATTTTTTTTCTATATACAAAAGCTGTTTTCCGAGTCTGAAAATTCTTTATAATTCATAAAAGTACTTTTGCGAAGCTTTTTGAATCGCACATGGGAGGATCATGAAATGGGTTCTGCCGTAAAATTACCGATTAGGAAAGGAATGTAACAATGATTTACAATTGCAAACCAGTGATGAGTTACTGACCCCCTAGTTGGGGCGATAACTGATTTGCTAAGGGGAAGGGGTCCAGGGGACCGCTGCCTGTTCCCTCTGATGTTTTCCAAAACATAAACCAGTTTTTTAAAGCAGCACAGGTTCATTTAAGCAACACGGAATGCTTTTTAAAAAAAAAAAAGAAAATGTTCGGGCAGATTAACAAGCCCCTTGCGCCACCGGTATGTCACCTTTTGTGTCGTACCGGTGGCGCATTTTCCTGCTCCATATTTACAAGGACAAAAAAAGCCACCCTTCATGACTTTTCATGTCCTTGTAAATATGGGCCCTTTGCACGCAGCACTTAGCGAGAAAGGGGTGTTCCATGGGTGTTGCTGTTGGTGTTCCCAAGCAACACCCATGGAACCAGACATTTCCAGATTTACGAGGAATAGAAAATCCGGAAATGCGTGTGAATGCTACGTAGGGAGGCCCAACGAGGAGAAATGTATTAATTTCTCATTTTCTTTTCCTCTTTCTATGTGTGCTGCATTCTGCAGCACGCAAAGAAAGAGGAAATCACCTCTAATTATTGTTTTTGTTCAGGAAGGGTTTAAACAATGACGTTTTTCAACTCCTATGTGTGCTAATGCAGCACAAATAGAAGTTGAAACAAGCATTGGCATAGCCAATAGGTCTCGCCTTTGGGACCTTATAAGTATTTAGTTATGCAGCACAATATCCTTGGTGCAACAACATTAACTGTTGCATGGCTAAACACTTAAAAGGGCCCAAAGGCGAGACCTATTGGCTATGCCAATGCTTGATTATTTATTTTATGCAACTAACATCCATTAACAAAGCCAATGGTCATGGCTTTTTGTAGGTCTAATGTTACTATGCAATGATAGAAACAGCAAAATACCAGTCGGGCGGCACATTATGCTCAGCACATATTTTTAGCTGAGGTGTTTTCAGCCACGCCCTTCATTACACCAGACACGCCCCTTGGAGAGAACCCCAGTTTTTTCATCCCACTTAAAGCCCTGGAAACAACACCATGTCACAGTCACCTCACATCCTGGCACTGTGCATCCATCATGCATGACTCATAACTACTACGTTTTCAAATTGCGGATGTGCAGGGGCATAGTCAACCCCACCCCACCCCTTGCTTTAGGAACTACAGCTAGGGTGAAGTTCTTGATGGGCCTCTTTTGTCCGCAACTGGATGGGTGGGGGAATGGGTGGGTAGATGGGTGAAGGGTGGATGGAAGGATGGGTGGCTAAGTGAAAGGGGAATGGAGAGAGAAAGGGAGGATGGGTGGATGAGTAAAAGCATGGATGAATGCTTGACAGAATGAGCGGGCTAATGGGTGCATGGATGAATGAAAAGAAGAATGTAAAGATGGATGAGTGAAAGAATGTGCATACATGAGTGAACGGGAGGGTGGAAAGCTGGAAGAAAGGATGGATGGATGAGTGAGTGAAAGGGTGAATGGTTGGATGGATGAGTGGATGGATGGGTGGAAGAGTGGATGAATGAGTGAAAGGATAAATTGGGTGGATGAATGATGGATGAATGAGTGAAAGGGTGGATGAAGGGATGGATGTGTGATATGATGGATGGAAGGATAGATGATGGATAGTTTTGCAAATGGTTGAAAAGGTTTGGATAGCGATGGATACACAGATGGTATGACAGAATGAATGGTGAAAGACTGAATGTAAGAATTAATAGCTGACAGAATGTACATTTGAAATGGTGGATATCAGGGGATTGATGGAAGGATCAATGGCTAGATCCTTGTACAAGAGATCTCTTCTAGGGAGGGTTGAGATGATTTACTTTGCTTTCTTGGTGTTATAAGAGCTTTAGGTCAAAGTGGGAGGTATTTACATTTTCTGGCTACTCCCTTGCCTATGTGTAACTTCTGTATTTGCTGTGTGCTTATGTGTCTATGCATCATGCATATGACATTTTGACTGACACCCAACTGCTACTTGAATGTTACCCTAATATTTGTAAATGTTTGCATGTTTTGCTTTAGTTGTGAAGTTTTAGGGAGAGCCTCATAGTGCCATGAGCTGTGCTTGAGATGTATATTGTGTTTATAGCAATTGGCAAGGCGTCAAAAATAAACTATGTAATTGTGTATCGACAGTGCATTCTTTAAGAAAGCTGCAGGGAAAAGCACCTTTGTGACTTCCGTCAGCTTGTGCAACTCTCTGCAAAGCCCCCATAAGCAATGTCTGATTCCATATTTTAAGTTCCACTTGCTGAAACACCCATAATACTTTCCCTATAGTGGGTTAATCACAGCAATCCTCCTTTTAGTTGACCTACGGGTGCCACTTTACATCTCACAATGGAACTCAGATATGAGATGCTAGTAATAAAGTCTATCTGAGCAGAAGTTTCCTGACCACTTCATTCACCAAACATGCCTGCAAAATATCAGACTGGACAACCCAGTGCAGTAACCATATAAATAGATTATTATCATATGAAATACCACCACAGACCTGCACAGTTGCTCAAAGCTGCACGCATACCGAAAAATAATTGTTTCAACCTAATATAAAACTTATTTTGACTTGTACTTAAGTGGTTGTTTATTTACTAACTTTTATACCATCGTGCAACTTCCTCTGATGTGTCTGTAAAACGTACCTTTTGTCCCCACGTTTTGTTCTGAATTTTGACACTCTGTCCTGAAGCTGCTGGAAGCAGGCATTGGTAACACCTATTTAAAAAAAGTAAACTTTGGATCCTGCCTGCTCAAAAAACTATAGGCCAATTTCCTTGCTACCTTATCCAACTAAAATCGTAGAGCGGATAGTTAGTAGATCACTATCCAAATATTTGGAAAGTAATATGATCCTAGAAGATGTGCAATTCGGATTTCGTCCTGCACATGGCACAGAAACTGCCCTGGTGACAGTAATGGATGAACTGCGTGCGCGGGCAGACAGAGGTCAGGCGGCGATTCTTATCCTGCTTGACCTCTCTGCCGCATTTGACACGGTGAATCATGTCATTCTTTTGATGAGACTGAGGAAGGTGGGAATATCAGGGACCGCCTTGAAGTGGTTTCATTCCTTCCTCTCTGATAGGAGGCAGGCAGTGGTGATGCCCCCCTATCAATCTAATTTTACTAACACCTCATATGGCGTCCCTCAGGGCTCCACGATTAGCCAGATTTTATTTAATATATATTTGCAACCTCTGATTTCGGTTATAAGGGCACATAATATTAACATTGTTAATTATGCGGATGACACTCAAATGATCCTCTCCTTGGAGGGGGAACAGTCTACGTCCCTTGAAGTGTTCCATAATTGCATGAGAGATGTAACTAACTGGCTGAGGGAAAACTCATTGCAATTTAACGTTGACAAAAACTGAGGTTCTCTATTGCTTAGTGGGGAAGGCTTCCCCCATGTTGCCCTCAAACTTTTGGCCTTCTAATTTGGAGTGTCCACCGTTGCCTGTCGACAAGGTGCGGAATTTGGGTGTCCTGTTTAATAACAAGTTGACGCTCGAATCTCAGGTTAATAAAACCGGGGGGAGCTGTTTTGTTATTATTAGGGCTCTTCGCAAAATTTTCCCGCTATTGCCTATCCATGTGCGAACATTGGTAGCCCAGAGCACCATCCTGAGTCGATTAGATTATTGTAATGCGCTGTTGCTGGATTCTCCGAGAAATCTAATAGATAGGCTCCAGAGGATCCAAGCAATTGCAGCTAAGTTGGTTCTTGGGAAGTCAAGACGGTTTTCGACCACGTCGGCTTTGGCTGAATTGCACTGGCTTCCGATTCTGCAGAGAATCCAATTTAAGTCACTCTGCATAGCCTTTAAAGCTCTGCATGGATTAGGACCGGAACCTTTGCAGAGGAAATTTGCTTGGTACGTCCCTGAAAGAAGCCTTCGCTCCTCGTCAGCCAGACTAGCGAAGGTGGCAAGATTTAAAAAAATAAAATCCGGAGGCAGAATTTTCAGTATTTCTGCCGCTCGATTATGGAATAAGCTCCCAGCGGAGATGAGACATTTGGTCGACCTTCTGCCCTTTAGGAAGAGATTAAAAACTTGGCTCTTTCCTAGTGCATGAGATGATTTTTTAGCGTTCTCCCAAAACATTAGTCCCTGAGTGCACATATATGCCAGCGCCAAGATGCCTGATAGGTGATAGTGCACTCTATAAATGCAATAAATAAATAAATAATAAAATTAATTTGTACACTTACCGCCCTGAATTTGCACCAATGCCAGTTGGTCACCCTAGTTTTCATGTGATTAAAAGCTCTGCAGAACACCATTCTCTCCTTTGAGTACAGCAGCATTAAACAAACAGCAGCAGGTTGTGATTGATGAGAAATAATGACGGCTTGTTGGTGTGCCAAGAGAACCAGGACTTGGTGTGTGTGTCTGCTAGATGTGTGGGTAGCTGGCTGTGTTTTGCTTTTATGTATGTATGTACGTATGTTTGTAGGTATGTCTGTGGTTACCTACCTCTACGTTGGGTACACCACCAACCTTGGCCCTCTCTAGAGGCCTCATGTGTAAGATGGTAGCCAGTGGGCCAGAGACTGTACTCCAAAAATACCCAAATGTGTACAGTTTGCATGCATCACACATGTTAAAGAATTTCAGTAACTGAATGACTGATTTGGTTTCTTTTTATTGGAGAATCAGAGATTGATTGGCAGGTAGATAGCTACAAGGATGAACTGATGTTGACAACTGCATGAGCGGAGAGACTGGCTGGTGAAACTATAGTCAGTCAAGCAAGCAACCATAGGGGAAGAGAGAAAGCTAGCTTAGAAAGCTCTCTCTTAGCTTAGAAAGCTCTCTCTTAGCTTAGAAAGCTAAGAGAGAGAAGACCGACATAAATAGAACGAGATAGGCGAAAGCGGTGTGTAGAGAGAGGGGGAGGAAGAGGAGAAAGACCAGGACCCCAACAGAGGGAGACTAGCATCCACAGACCAAGAGACTTCCAGGCAGAGTGAAAGACAACGACAGAGGGAGCAGCTTCAGAATACTTACAGCGTATGCTCCTGGGTCAGTAATGGCCAGATGATTGAACTACCCCACGCCCCACCTCACAGGTAAAGCAAGCTTCAACCTCTGCAAAACAGATCTTTGCACTTTGTGTAGGAGAAACTGCCCGCAAATAGATTTAGCAAATCTTTGAATTGCATCAACTCCTGCTCTCTAGCTCCCCCCACCCTACCACTGAAAGCCCCAGCACTTTGACTCAATTACAAAACATGCACCAAAGATCTGTGCTTAATTCAGAGGTTGCACTTAGCATTCTGAGTGATGCACTTGGAAGCGAATTGGAAACATCCATAAAAGAAAAACAAGAATTCGTATTGATCCAGCACACATTTTTTCAGCATTTGTGACTGACAGCACATTTAAATGTACATATTGAATTTTAATTACCAAAGCGAATGTGTATTATGCTTAATGTAGATATTTGCATCGATTGTTAATGTACATTTTATGCTCTTTCTATGCTCATGTGGAGGTGGGGGGTTCAAGTGTGGAGGCGAGGATGTGACTGCATTTCTAAGTGGTCGTATAGTGTGCACACAGTATGCACTAAAATTTGCACTTCAGTGATACTGGGGCATGGACCTCAGAGGCTACACGTTGCTTCGAAGGACAAGGTAATTATTTCCGTTGTAAACACACTCTCTACAGATTCAGAAAATAGCTGCGGAGCAGGGCAGGCGTGATGTCCTGGTTTATTACTGTGGTGTTTACACGCTACATGTGCCGGGCCTGTGTGAAACAGGGACCGCCCTGAATGTAACAAATACGAAGCTTCGGGCCTCGCCTGCTTAAAAAGCAGGCATTATTGATTTCCCGGTACGGTTCTAGCGGTGTGATCAGCCTACTAATTGGTGAAAATAATCAGAGGCGCTCAAGTCGAAATTAGCCAGAAAGTCCCACCAGCCTCCCGCATGCTACGTTTACTTTTAGCTAATCAAAGTGGGTTAATTACCAAAGCGGGCGAGGACATGGCACCAACACAGCTCAAATAACAAGCAGGAGGAGAGTGATTGTGTAAGGACATGGTTTACAGCTGTGGGCACAAGAGAACACGAAATGGCGGCATGAGCTGAGAAGAGTGTCTGCCTATTATATTAGTTTATCTGTTGCCGAAAAGTAAACGAAGGGAACTGCTCCAGTGAAACATCCCGGGTGGAGGTGGCGACGGAAGCCGGTTAGATGCTGACATCCCGGTAGTCGTAGAGTCAGACCATCAGGGACTTGGGCTGAGATCCTAAAGGGGCTCAGAGGACGTGACCACCAAGACTGGGGTCCCCAGGGATAGAGGCACCAGTAGCCGTCAGTCCTGGAACCATGGCTTCATTGACTACGGTGAAGAGAAGTCACAGCCTGGGGTACAGGCCCTGTGGGCACCACGGAGAACACCAGGACGGTCGTAAGTGAAGGCTCGGGTGAGTTACGGGAAGCAATAGGAGGTCGTGGTGGGGATAAACAAGTATTATGGATTGTAGGTTATAGAGGAAATGTATTGGGAAGTAAGAGGCAAATGGTTGAGAAGAGGTGAAAATGCCGAGGGGAACGAGGGAATTGGTGGGAGGAAATTAAAAAAAAAATACCCAGGTAAATGGAGGGGAGCAAGAGTAGTCCAAAATCGTGGGGAACTGAGAGGAATAGGAATTGTGTACAGATGCGTGAAATAACAGTAAATAGTTGGGAGAAATTAGAGGAACCGGAAGAAATAGAGGGAGATAGCAGGAAAAATAAAGGGAAAGTCATCGTGATCACGATCGCTGTGAAAGCGAAAGTGATCGCGATGAAGCAGAAAGGCGTTCATGAGTGCTGCTGGCTGGCCTAGCGCATGGCGGCTGCGCGCGTGCACGCTCATGTGCACTCAAGCGCTAGGCCAGCCAGCAGCACTTAAAAAACTCCCATACAAAATGTCTCTTCGAGCCAGCGCATGCGCTGGGCTCAGCGAGACCTAAAAACACATTTCAGATTGCTTTTGTGTAGGAAGGGAACCCTTCCTGAACAAAAACAATCTCCCCTCAACGCAGGCATCCTTGCACCATGGTGCAAAGGTACCTGCCCCGGCGCATGGCAGCAGTTTGTGCGCCAGTGCAGGGGGAAGCACAAAGATGCGACATATTGTTGTAAATATGTTGCATCCCTGTGCTTTGAAAGTGACTCACTGTGGCGCAGCCAAACGTCTTGCGTTCGGCATTGAGTCACTTTCTTGTAAATCTGTCCCATTATATTTTTAAATACAGTCTTAGCGGCGGTAGTCTACTGCACCATGCTCTCCACCACCCCTGTGAGGCAGGTCGTTCAGCGAAGAATCAGTTTTTGTGAACTGACCTATTAGTACATAGGTCTATTTTCAAAATGCTATTCGCAAAAATTTGGTGGGCAAATTGCAACCATTTTTGTAAATAGTATGATAATACATCAGGGCCTAAAATTCTTTCTTTTGCCATAGTATTACTTCGTTTTCGATGGAGTGCTCATGGTTGAATCCTCTAATAAAGACGAGATACCACAACAGGCATATTCCGTCTTCCAGGATTATCAGTTTGCAGCTCTGACGGTACCATCTTAAATGTGTATTGTCAGCAGCATGAAATATATCACTGGCTATGTTAATACTTTGTATGAGTGCCAAAGATTAGCCGAACATACCAAGAGTTATAATGTAATTAGCACAAATTATGTAGACTTCCTTAATCGATGGACATCTTATACCTGACTTTATTCAGATGTATTATGTAAAACAAGTATCACACAAGCACAACATATATCAGGACTAGTACTTCATTTTCAATGTAAGCTCAGAAGTTTGGGATAATCGAGGAATATAAGACGTTACTTAGCAGACCATTATTACGCATGATTTTACTGCGATGTTTTTTACATCGCAAAAACCATTACTTCGCAATATTATACTGCGCATGCTTTTAGTATGCAAATACATTGAAAATAATTGAATATGCTCTTTCACCGTTGTATTTTAATACGCATACCACTTATATGCATTTTGGTCACGTAATAACTAAAATGTAAACAGTGATCGTAACATATGTACTGTTACGGGATGACATGGTAATAGGGGTTAAGGGTGGGGGAGTATTTTTTAAAAACAACATTACATTTTTTTTTTAAATAAATACCCTTTTTAACAAAAAAATTCTCGCTTTTTTTTCATTACTCATATTTAATATGCCCTTCACCCTTTCCCAAAATTATTCGTTGTAATCATAAAAAAGTTATTTTTTTAATGAATATTTTAATTAGTTCTGATTTCACAAATCGTACATTCCACGTATATATCAATATGTACATTTTTGAAAATGTCTTTATATTATAATTACAATGTCTTTTCTAACTAAATTGTAGCACCTACCACTATTTCTACACTTTCTCAATAATCAAATTCACACTACCCTAACCCTCAAACACTACAGTACCCTACACTACTCATACATCACTACACTACCCTAAACCCTAAAACACTACCCCCTACGCGTCCTTCCCACTTCATGTCCCTACAATCTAACACTACTCTGCACGACCCCCCCGACACTACCCTAAAACTCTACCCTACACTACACAAACGTGACACCACACCACTACCCTAAACCACTACACCCTGCACGACCCTCCCCCTTCCCCCATTCCGCACCCTACACTCAAACACTACCCTTCTCAAACCCCTCTGACACTACCCTACACTACACAAACACCACAGCACTACCCTAAACCCTAAATCAATACCCCATGCATGACCCCCCCTTCCCCCAGTCCTGTCCCTACTCCCATAGACTACCCTTCTCGACCCCCAACACTAGCCTAAACCCAAAGACACTACTCTACACTACACAACACTACCATAAAACCTAAATCACTACACCCTGCATGACCCTCCCCCAGTCCTGTCCCTACTCCCATACACTACCCTTCATGACCCCGACACTACCCAAAACCCAAATACACTACTCTACACTACACAAACAACCCTAAAACCTAAAGGTCTACACCCTGCACGACCCTAAAAACTACACAGCCCCACTTACCTCGCTCCCCTCGTGGTCCCTCTCTTCACCTTCAAGCGTGGTTCCTCTCTTCTTATGCTTCCTGACGTCGCACGGCGTTATTTGTAAACAGAAGTGCCTCAAAATCAAAACATATAGCCTGCGAAGAAACCTATTTGCAAAGTAACGGTATTTGCGTACTAAAAGCATGCTAAGTAATCGCACCTGCGAAGTAAAAAATGCATAGAGGTAATGCGCAGTTCCAGCCGCGAGGTAAGGGTTGAATACCATAACTGAGTAACACCATATCTGGCTTTAAATCTTTTCAATCCAACTACCATCGTTTTAGTCAATTGTTTCTTTAACACTGCATAAGAAGCCCAACACAAGTAATGAATGGTTAATGGTATCTCTCAAACATCAATATGTGAACCACTTCAAGATGGCTTTCTTTAATTCTCCATTTCTTGTTTTATTCTTTCCACCCATCAAACTGTAATATCAAAGAAAACATTGTTATCTGTATAATATAGGACAGGTATGTTCTCCATCCCATCTTAGGTGCGAACATGCAGTTTTTTCTAATGAATTCTTTCCAAATATGATGAGTAGTTATTAAGGAAGATCAACATGAGAACCAAGCCCTATTTCACCTCACTAAAACATTCTACCCTGTAATTAAAGTTATTATTCTTATCATTAAGAATCTTTATCCAATTTGGAGGCGTGTCCAAGACGGAGGCTGGTTTGGATGCACTGTGAGGAGCACCAACCTTCCACTCTCGTATTAATTATCCAGCAGAAGAAGCACTCCCACCCGAACAACTGAGTGGCCTGGCTGGAGCATCTCAGCACGAGGGAGGGCGCTCTGAGCTGCTCAGGTCCCTTCGGTGCAACAGGACTGGCAGGAAAGGCCTAGAAGGGCCCACTGCTCATGGCAGAGACATAGTCTGAGGCAGTTCATGGAGGCTGGAGAAAGCGGGCCCCTCGCGGAAACCGCACCACCACCTGGGTTCCCAATAGAGGCCTGGAGACTACGGCCAATTGGGTGACCCAACAAGCATGGGGCACCTGAGACACTAATAGGGGAGACACTCCATGGGATATGCTGCAGTGCAAGAAGCAGGAAATTGCGATCAGCTCTCATTATTAGCTATTATATTTAGCTCTTTATGCCCCTAATGCAGGACAGTGCACATTTCTCCCTACCTCTGTCACCCATGGGTAGAGTTGCCATCTCCAAGATGCTTGTCCGTCCCCATCTGTTATATTTTTTCCTAGCTCTACCGGTGATGATCCGTCAGCTGTTTTTCAGACAACTGCGCTCACTATTAACAGCACTCATACGGGGCAACTGCAGACACTGGGTAGACCTGTTGAAACTCTATTCACCACTAGTGGAGTGGGGGGGGGGGGGGCTTAGTGCTCCTAAGTACGAGTTGTATTATGCGGGAACCAGCTCCAATGGCCAATGTGATGGCTAGCTGACACCCAAACCCAGAATAAAATGACATCCTCACACGGCGAGGTGGCTCTGACAAATTAAAATGGCTCTTGAGACAGGGGAGGGCAAACATTCCCAGCACCATGCTCATGGTGATAGTAAAGTGGAATTGGGATACATATATCCAACCAAGGAATGGAAGGGCTCGATATGCACCAGAGATGCTGCTTTGAACCCTCCCTGACTGATTTCAGCTCACACACCACCACAACACCCGATCATGGCAGGTGGTGGGGATACACACTTGGGGGGATCTTTTTTTAATGGGGGCCTCTTTTTTAATGGGCGCCCGAGGATCCCCTTCGAGAAATTGAGAACCCAATATGGCATAAGACCAGATAGCTTTTTTCTACACTGTTCATTGCAGGCCTGACTGAAGCTAAACTAGAACACTACACTTTAAAAGTCAGGGGTTTTGACAAGGTTTTAGGTGCTGGTCATTCACAGGAAGCACTGCAAGGCCATCACATTGTTATATACAGTGCTGTTGCAGATGAGGCACGCCTCGATGTCTCATCTGCCACAATGATAGATAGATTGCCTGCACCTAGTGATCACAAAAGACAAAAAGGGAAAATGCCTGGGAAGCGTCTAAATGGTCTCTAGAATTGCGAGATTTAAATTTACACAATTAAACTATCTACATTGTGCGTATTTGACCCTCAAGTACATAGGGCGCGTGCATCAAGGTGCCCTCGCTGCACAATTGCAGAGACAGATTTTCTCTACATGGTCTGGCATTGTTTAGGGCTATCTAGATTTTGGTATGAAGTGACACAGACTGACTGATATCAGAGGCATTCTGGTCCCTAAAGAACATGTCCTTTGCCTGCTATGCCCGGTGAATCATACAAAAAAGGCTAAATACCTGCGGAGCTTCATGGACCTGGCTCTATTAGTCCTGGTGAAACATCACATAGTGATATCCTAAAAAGGCACCAACGGTACCCTGCATTTTAGACCAGTTTCATGATGTGAAAAAGTGTAAGAGTGCAGAGCTTCACTTGCTCTCCACCCTTAATGCAGAGATGAACAGGCATCACATTGATTCTTGGAAGGTAGAAGCCAAATCAGATATGTGATCCCATTGAACACCTAGGTTTGCCTAAAGGACGTGTATTGGCCGAGTTGTTTGTATCAATGGGAATGGTGAGACACTGCGATAATTCACACAGGGAGCGGGGATGGGGGAACAGTCGACCATGGTGGCTTCTCATCACACAGGATACAATGCCACTACTGTACCCTGACAGTTTGCATGCAAAGGTTTTTGAATTTTTGGTTTAGAGCTACTTATAATGAAACGTTGTACGTGGCCAGCCTCTGCGATGCACGTGGTCAATATACCTTAAAACCCTAGAATGTGTATTTATGTGCAACAAGCTCAAATGTATTGTTAAACCCCAAAGAAAATGTAATAAAAAAAATGTGTAATACGTATACCAGCTTAAAAAATAAGTGCAGCATCCCAACTTGCCGAACTATTCTCACAGTTTTGACTTTTTGTCAAAGGGCGTGGGCAAGTTAACAAATACAAACTAGGTCCACTTTTAATCACGAAATTTTATTTACATCATAGGAGCTATTGAATTAGATAAGGTAATTTCTCTCCTCACACCCACCTGAGTCCTGGTAATTAATTATACAGTGATCAGATTCCCAGCCTTCAATATAAGCCAATAATAACTTAGCAACATATTTGCCAGTTGAGCTCAAAATTGACAACAGATGATAATTTCTTGGCTCACTAGAAGTTCCTCTTTTGTAAATTGGTTTTATGACAGATGCTTTCCAAGATATAGGAACCTTGGTTAAGAATTCCACCATTGGAAGGGGTGACCGCCTAATTGGCTAGAAGAGTAAGAGTTACAGTGGCCCAAACACAACCTACTGAAGTTAATAGTTTCATCTGCATAATTCATTTTGTCATGCCTTCAGAGTTTAGCTCTATAACTAGCCAATAGAGGAGTTTTCCCTGCAGTCCAGATTTTCCTCAGTGCACACATTTAGATGTGTAACCTGAGTGCTATAAAGCCTGAGGCAAACTTTCCTAAATTGTTTCCTAATATGGATTTGTCTATTATGTGTCAGCATTTATGTTTGTACATTTTCTATTTGCACAATTTATTTTGCTGATATCCTTCATAACAATTTATCTAAGTGGCTAATTAACATAGAAGTAATTTATATTTGTGGGAGAAAATGAAAGATTATCAGTTCTACCTGGACTGTACAATAAAATAATCTTCTCCTTTATTTAACGGATAATATGTTATCTAATTAATAAATAGACATGAAAGAATACAGCTCACAATGGTATTGAAGATCATTCAGCACTCCACTGGAAGTACGTCATTTCTCTCCGGTTCTGCAGCAGCATACTGGAACACTATATGACTAACCAACTCAATTTAAGTTGTACCCACGTCTAAGCCAAATTAATTATAACCTTGAAATTATTATATTGTCATTTTTTAGTCCACCTTCCAAGATTCATCCCTTATTGTTTTGAAACTATTAACTAAGAGATTAGCAGTTCTACTATAGGAAATGTACTATGCTCTGGATACATTTTATCAACTTTCTCATAAGAAACCTCAAAGAACTGTAAGACCACTTATATGTTGTTCTACTGTCCTTCACTATCCGTGTTAAGGGAAACACCTTATTTTTCATTGTACCTACCAGTATTTCTTTTCCTCGTTAGTTTGTTGAAAGCCAATTTTCCCATCTTTCTTGGGAAAGCCAAAAGCACAGAAATTAGGTCAAAAACAATATTTATGACTTTGTTATGGGTTCCACACAAATTGGATATATAAACAATTAGACATTGGGCCAAGTCATTTCAAAATGAGAGTTAGATATCAGCTTTATAAAAGAAACCAGTGGATTGTTTTTAACATCAGAGATCTAGTGAGCTCTAGATACTTTACTAAAGACTCACCTATGTCTATGTTTTTATCTTTTTCCATATTGTGATTAAGTACTCTAGTTTCCTGTAATAATGCATCAATATCAATGTCTAATCAAGGGAAGGGCTCTAAGGGGGACACAGATCAAGACCATTGCATCCAGTCTAGATATATTTGAAGGTAGGTTTTTTTTTTTATTGATAAAATAATTTTTCTTTTTTTCTACTCTTAATGATCACACATGGGCTTCCTCTGGAAAAACAGTACAATTTAAAGCACTGGGACTGGTAATAATTTCATTAAGCCTCAAAGAGTTTAACATGCGTGTTATCTTGCTATTTCTTCCGCATTATGCAAAAAAACAGAATAATTCTCCAGATCAGCCATTACAGCTTCAGGAATGATTTCCCAACTAGAAAGAACAACACTGTGTTTTATTTCCTTCCATAGCACACTTCTTTCTCATGACAAAAACAGCTTTTAGGCACGCACATAAGGGCGGTCATCTGACTGCACGCTTGAGCTTTCACAATGTCTTTTACGCTAATTTTCATGATCTAGCACAATTATAGCCTTACATAGCTTTTCCTAGCACCTGCCCTCTGTCCTGTCAGTTGCAAGACATGCACAAGAGGTGTGAACCTGAATGCAAAAGGCTTATAAGATACTGGCTCCATGTTTGACCATTTTAAATAGATCCAAGTTTTGTAAGCCAAATGGCGACAACTGGCTGTTGAAGGCGGGCTCACCCCAGGCTGTTGTCTCCCACCTCCAGACTACGGTGAACCTCCTGCGCTCGCTGGGGTTCACTATCAATGTGCTGGAGTCACACCTGACTCCCTCTAAGACACACCCTTTCATTGGAGCTCACATTAGACATCACTTCCATTGCGGACGCCGCCGACGTCACACAGCCGATCGACATCACCTACTGACACATAGGGGTACTGTTCACGAAATATCTTCCAGATCCAGTTTGACGCCTGGGGAAAATGCAAAGGTAAGGAATCTGCGGCTAGAAGTCTCTATTGATACCACTGACAATCTCCTACTTACAAATACAATGGCTTCCAATTGTGTGGCATGGTGTGCTGTATGAGGCTTCCAATTGTGTGGCATGGTGTGCTGTTTGACCAGTGTCAATCTCACAACATAATTCAACCAAAGGTTGTTCTTTTCTCACATCAGTGCGATACCCTTGTCTAGTTTGTTAGACATATTGCTACTATCAAAGAAGTTTTTCTTAGGGATTGTTTAGTTTTATTAAAAATGACACAATCAGTAGTAATTTAAATATATATATATTTTTTTTTAAAGTATAAGGGTTTCGTATGGCCATTGATTCTAATTGAGTCTTCCCATTTCTACGTTCTCTGCTTTCTGTTTCGTGATTTAACTAATTTTAATAATCCTGAAAATAGTTTATTACAATTTGTTCACCTTCCCATTTTTCAGACCCTTTTTAGTAACTATTGGGATGACCAGAAGGAGCAAAGGTCAGTGCATTCTCAACTTGACGTCCTTCTATTGAAACCGCAGGCAATGTCTCACTAGCCCCTCACCAGCATGTACTTGATTAAATCTAATGGAATATTTACAGATATTTGAAAATACAGTGCAAGTCTTTGTTGCTCTCACTTTTTCAATGTAACCCCTTCCCAGTATTATATTTAAATACTATCACAGAAAATGTGCTTTTGTGCAGGCAGCAAACGTGGACACATTTCCAGCAAGTCAACGCCATTTTGTGTGTCCAAGCTAGTCAAACGTGAGGACAAGTGGTTTTCTAGTCAACAGCAAGAACATTTGGATGACTAGAATGTATTGCAGGGAAATGTTGTTTGCTTGCAAGAAGAGATCACATCTCCACCCACAGACATTGTGTAAAAATTAAAAAGACATGCCAACCTCCTGCACTAGTCACTCAAAAGTAAAAGACCAAAATAAATCTAGAACTTTCCCTATAAAAGTAATTCCATCTAAACCCCAATGGGCTGCAACACACCTCTAAGGGCATATCAATCACCTCAAATAGACAATAAAACACAAAGATATATCATTTGCTTTGACACTGATTGCAAAGCTCTTACTGAAGTATAAAATCGAAAAGAAAGCAAAAGATCTAAGTCTCAAGAGCTGAATACCAAGTCACCTCAAAGACCTTCAAAGTTTTAAGAAAGAAAATCAGCTGCAGAATGTAAATAACTGTTGGAAACAGCAGCAACACGTACACAGAACATGGATATAATGAACTAAGAACCTCAGCCAGGACTCTGTCAACTCTACATTGCTCAAGTGTCTAAACAGCTTAGGAATAGAGTAAATTCTATAACATACAATGAACATTGTAAACACGAACTCCATCAGACTGCAGACTATGAAGTGTCAAAAGTACAAACACGCCAACAGGCCTTTTTCACCTATGCATCCAGGATCTGAAACAACATCTTTGCACACTTCAGGACCGCCCCAAAAGCTGCTCTAATTTGGGAAAGAGTTGATGAGTCACCTATTTAAAGTATAAACTCACAACAAGCACCGGGAAGATAGAGGAATTTTTGAGGGTTATAAATGTGGGGACAATTATTGTCTTAAAGAGGAGAACCCTCACTCTCCCAGAGGTGACATGCTTCATCATTGGGTCCCCTCTTACACACTGCGACTGCAAGGTACACAGTGTGGGCTACAATTCTCCCGTCGGAGAGGAGCGAGCGGTGTTTTATTCATCCAATGGTGGTCAGAGTGAGGGGGCAGAGTGCGAAAAAATATATAAATGTGTGAATTAAAACTATCTCTTGTGAATACAAAAACTTTAATCGGTGTCTTCACAGGATAGAGGTTAAAAAACAGTGTGAGAATAGGAATATAGATATTTCCTATTGTAAGGTCAACATGTTTCTGCCTTGATGACCTCAAAGGTTCTAGGCATTCATCAGGACCATATCACCTCACTCTGCTGTTATTAGTGAAAATTAAAGAATTTTTGTACCTTGCGGTCGCAGTGTGTAAGAGGGGACCCAATGATGAAGCATGTCACCTCTGGGTGAGTGAGGGTTCTCGTCTTTAAGACAATAATTGTACCCACATTTATAACCCTAAAAAATTCCTCTATCTTCCCGGTACTTGTTTTGAGTTAATACTATATGGAGTGGAGAAATTGTCTCCTATATTGTGACCCTCTAAGTGAGTTTATATCACCTATTTAAAGAACATGACATTACAATGCATTAACTGTCTACAGCCCAGCTATCTTTTCCATTACTCGCTGACTTTAAGCTTCCCTTTGACCATGTATAGCACTCCACTGCCTTTTGGCTAGGTTAGCACCCCATTTAAGTCCTTATTAAACAGTCCCCCTGGTAACTAGGGCCAGGAGGCTCAAGAGGGTCACTAAAGGCTGCAGCATGCATTGTGCCACCCTAATGGACCCATCAGCACATTCATTCAAACTAACATTGTAGGCTGCGAGCCATGGCGCAGAGAAAAGTGAAGAAAATACATGGCACACCCCCTGTGTGCCATGCCTGCAGACACTGCATGCAGTATAGGTAAGTCACCCCTAAAGCAGGCCTTACAGTTCTAAGGCAGAGTGCACTATACTACATATGAGGACATATCTGCATGAGCAGATATGCCCCTGTGATATCTAAGTCGATTCTTAGATATTACATGTAAACAGGGAAGCCACTTTGAGAACATGTGCTGGACACTGGTATTTACGAGTTCCCCAGCTACATGATGGCTTCACTGAAACTAGAGTTGTTTGGTACTAATAACCCCACATGGATTCCAGTGATGGATTTATTAATACATGCACTCAGAGGGCACCTTAGAGGTGCCCCCTGAAAACCTACTGACTACTAGTGTACTGGCTAACTGGTGTAGACCAGCATGCCACCACAGATAGGTTCCTGACATCCTACAAGGGAGAGACAGTGCTCTCTGAGGACAGTAACAATGCCTGTTCTCACCTCCTCCAAGCAGGATGGCTAACTGAACAGCATATCAAGGCAGGAGGCTTCAAAGGCCTCTGCCACCTTTGATATGTGACACAAGGCTTGCCAGCATGTGCCTCAGGCCAATTTGACACCAGACAGGCGGGAAAACTAGCTAGTCAAAAGGCGTGTTCCTCCATGAGGCTGGTTCCACCCTAAAGTGGGCTGCCTGATGTGAACACAAAACGTAGAATTCCACCATCTTGGTTTTGGTGGAATCAGGCTCACTTGGTCAGGGTTATGCTCGCTTCCCACAGGAAGTGGTCATACAGAGGGTGTAAACACCCTGAAAGTAAGTAGCCCGTTAGCTACTACCTGTCACTCCCCTTAGCACCCCCAAATTGACATATCCAGAAGAAGAGGACAAAGAAGAGACACAAGAAAAGTGAGAACTGAAGACTTGCTGTGGACTTTGGCACCAACCTGCCTGCACCAGTCTCGACAATCGTGCCATGCAACCCATTCTGCAGCTGAACATCTTTGAAGAACCACTGGAAACTGCAAGCCCTTTGCAAATTGCAAGCAATTTTGCATGGAGTAGAGGAGTTACTCTCCTGCAGCCCACAGGCACCAAAGATGCAAAGTCTAGTTTACCTAGTTGCTGCTCTCCGCCAACCCGATACAGCAGCCCCCCAGGTAGAGGTATCTGTGTTCCTAAAGGTCAGCTCTGTCAGCCCCCCGAGTGAGAGGACACCATGGCTGACTGGAGCAGCACAAGACTAAAACCCAAGGTACAGGACCCCTTGCAGCACACAGAGCCCGTAAGAGTCGAATCCCAACTCCTACTACACTGAGACCGAGCAGTCTCAGAGACCCACTTCCAGAGTGGCTCAGCTGTCCTGATTTTGCACACTTAACTGGCAAGACTGACAACCGCATGGCCCTAGGACACAAAGAGCCCAGCTGACCTTTCCACTCTATACCCGAGCACCCCAGCCCAAATGAACTGGCTGTGTCCACCTGTCCCCAGGACATCTGTGACCCAAGCCCTTCATTGGGAGCTATCGGACGTGTCCCAAATTCTCCCTCTGCAGCTTGTTTGCAGGTGCCCTCCCTTCTTTCCACCGGCATAGCGTGCAAAGCTCCCAACCGGACAAGCACCTCTTCACCCAGACGCACCAGGGGAGGTAATGAGTAACTGCTGGTGGTACTTTGGCCCTTGACCCCCTACAACCCTAGGTCCCGACGGAGACTACTGGAAACCAGCTATAAATAACTGTGTGCAATGTATGCCTTTTCTCCCATAGGAAAGCATTGCTGCATAAAGATGCATTTAAGTGAACATTTTACTTACCTGTATAAATCCATATTTAATAAAGTATTTACTTGATAAGGAAGTTCTTGGTATCAAAAGTTATATAAAAATATAACTTATTTTTCTAAATTGGTCTCAGATTTTTTCTTGAATGTTTGTCTCATTGATTGCCTCTGTCTCTCCTCCTAATAGGTTCTGTGGCAGCCACTGACATCATCCTCTTCCTTTGCAGCAGCTAGCTGTCTTGGCAGACCCGACAGGCTAATTACAATGAGTCCAAACACTGTTCGGTCACATACTGCCATTTCTCAATGGGAGCTCATGTTATGACCGTAAACCAGTCGTAACACAAGCTCCCACTGAGAAATTGGAGGTGTTGTTCATCCCTGCATCCCGTAGCAGGCATCTCAAGGTGCCTGCCACAAGGTGCACCGATCAAAAGGGTGGCACTATTGGTGCCCCCTTGGCCCCCAATCGGAGACCGAATGCTAAAGGGGCCCTTGCTGGGGGGCCCCGAAAAATGCTTTCCGACATGGTTTCCAATGTCGGACAGGCCGGCATGGAAACCATGTCTGAAATGTGCATCGTAATCCCAAGGGCGGAAAGTCCCGCCCTTTGGGAATACAAGCCAGCTCCAAATGGCTGACGTGCTCCGTGAGCCCGTCAGAAGCCAGCCGGAATGACCGAATAGTTTACTTTCCGAACCGCCAGCATTGTAATGCAACGGTCGGAAACTAAACCGAGCGGCCGATTACGGTGCGGCACAGTAGGCTCCGACCATTGGTTCACTGATAGAATATCGATGGTAAAAACATCGGTGGTAAAAATATCGAAAAAAATATAGATAGTAAAAATATCATCTCCCTATACTTAAACAGGTAAGTACAAAAATATCGAATCAAAAATATCGAAGTTAAAAATATAGATGAATATTGATTTAAAAATATAAATAAAATAAAATATATATTAAATGTATAAAATATTAATAGTATCTTAACAAAATGAATTACATTTAATATACATTTTAACTAAATATAAAAATTCAACTTAATTTGAAAAAATATAAACACACAAACATAACAATTTATTCATATACATATATTTACTTTAAAATAATTTAATAACTTATCTTTATTTTTTAAACTTTTAAATTATAAAGAATCTTTTTTATACATATATCAATATTTACATTTTTTTAAAAACATTCTATAATTAAAACATTAAACTAAAAACAAAATGAAAATGTACGTTTCGCAATACAATCAATACAACAGTAGGGAAAATGACGGATAGCGAAATAATTACATTTACTATTCTAACTGCAATGAGTGCAACAGTCCTCGGTACCCCACGGCACGAACACATGAACCACCACTTGCAAGACCTCCACTTGCTCCCCATCGAGAAGAGAGTGACCTTCAAACTGCTCACCCACACCTACAAATCCCTCCACAACATCAGACCCAAATACCTCATCGAGAGAGCCGCCTTCCACGTACCCAAGAGGAACCTCCGCTCCACCGACCTAGCTCTCGCTGAGACCTCCCGCATCATCCATACCAGAGCAGGCAGTAGAGCTCTCGCCTACGTAGCAGCCAAAGCTTGGAACGAGCTCCCCATTGACATCAGACGCTCCCTCACCCTCCACTCCTTCAGGAAGAACATCAAGACCTGGCTTTTCGACTGAACCAGAGCTGCACCCCCCCAGCGCCTTGAGACCCTCGTGGGTGAGAAGCACGCTTTTATAAACCCCTGACTGATTTATTGATTGATTGAGTTAGGGAAAGTGTTGGATAGCGGAGGGGTAAACATTACTATTCCCACTCCAAAGAGTGCAACAGTAGGGATAATTTTGGATAACAGAGGGGTAAAAATTACTATTCCCACTCCAGTGAGTTCAACAGTAGGGAAAGTGCTGGATAGCGGAGCGGTAACATTTACTATTCCCACTCCAGTGAGTGCAACAGTAAGGAAAGTGCTAGATAGCGAAAGGGTAAAAATTACTATTCCAAAAACAGCACAGTCGTACTAGAATGTGTCCCCCTGGGCACACTGTAGGATCTCCTGTAATCAACATATCTCAATACAACTTCAATGTATCTCAACTCAAATTACTTCAAAAAGGCACCTCATTCGTTCCAACATCCTCAACAAATCAGCTTGAACTAGAGATTAGCCTTTTTAAATTTATGAGGAAACTCAGATTACGACATTTCTTTGGCAACGTAGTACCTAACCAAAGACCCAACGAATCGGATCAACTATTGGGATTAAGACCGCATAGTACATACATGGCACCCATCAGTCATAAAATACTTGACACCTTTGAAAATCTAGTACAATCTGACTTGAAGAAAATCAATTATGAGAAAAAAAGAAGGAACAACCTGACAAAAAAGATCTTGGAACTCTTAAGAGCCTGGCTAACAATCCCAACATAACATGTACGAAAGCTGACAAAGGAGGAGCCATTGTAATTCTAAATACGTCTCATTACGAAAGGGAAGTAACTAAACACGTTATGGATCAAACCACCTACATCAAACCGAACAGCAATCCAACTGAGTCATTCTTGAATCTGCTAAAAACAATTGTTGACAAAGCACACAACAATGGAACTATCAATGACAAAACCAGGAAGTTTCTTATACAGAACAATCCCAAAAGCCCCACATTGTACATGGTACCAAAAATTCACAAAGACTTGCACAACCCTCCCTTCAAACCAATCGTATCCACAAGAGGAAGTCTACATGAACCTATTGGTCAATTTCTCGACAAATACCTCCAACCAAGTGTTGCCAAAATGAAAACATACATAAAAGATACCACCGATTTTCTATCACAAATCAACAAACTCCAGATCGATCCTCAAGAGACCATTTTATTATGTACCACAGACGTTAAAACACTCTACACGTCAATTCCTCACAACCTTGGCATCGAAGCCATCGAACATGCTTTACTACATTCAAATGTCAATCAAAACATGCAGCTTTTTCTCATGGAACTACTACATTTTACCCTCTTTCAGAGTTACTTCAAATGGAAAGAAGACTGGTTTCTACAAATGACAGGTACCTCTATGGGCAACTGTGCAGCGCCAGCGTATGCCAACCTGTTCATGGAGAAATTTGAGGAATATCACATCATTACAAAAGTCCCATGGAAGACACATAACAGGATGTTTATTCGTTACATTGATGACATTTTCATTATTTGAAACGGACCAAAAAACACACTTACACAAGCCTTAAATGATCTAAACTCCATCAATGAACGCATACAATTCTCCTATGAAATACAGGATAAAACCCATCTCCTATTTGGACGTGACTATCACCAATGTCGATAACATCTTACACACAGATCTGCATCGGAAACCAACCGACCGCAACAACATTTTACATTACTCTAGCTTCCATCAAGAATCCCTTAAAAACCACTTAGCATACTAACAAATACTCAGAGTCAAACGCATCGTCTCACAACCTCAACTGGCCAATGAGAGAACACTGGAAATGATCACTCGTTTCAAACAAAGAGGATACCCCAATGAAATAATCGAACAAGCAACAAAACGTTGTCAACAGAAAACGCGCAGTGATCTGTTCTTAAAATCTACTCCAAAAATGACTGAACGGAATGTTTTAGTATCTAAATATTCCACTGTAAGCTACAATTTCAAAAAAATCATCAAACGACATTGGCCCATCCTAAAATCAGAACAAGACTTCAACAACATCTTCAATGAGCTTCCGATCTTTGCATTCACCAGGGACAAAAATTTAGGTGAATTGCTGAAAGATAAAGAAGAAACAGCAAGAAAAACTCACAAAGGGCCACAACTGCAATAGCATAATTCAAGGATCCTCCATTACACACCCACGGAAAGGATACAAAATGAAACTGTTTGTTACAGCTACCTGCGACACCATCAACGTGATCTACCTATTAAAATGCCCATGCGGACTAGCCTATATTGGAAAAACGGAGCGTAAAATCAAAATAAGACTTAATGAACATAAATCCAATATCCGCACCCATAATACCAAATCCAACATCGCGATATATTTCAACGAAAACCACCACAACATTAGACAACTTCAATTTTTAGTTTTGGAAACAGTGACAAAAAAAAGAAGGTCGAGACAACAACAAACACTTACTACGACGTGAGAACTTTTGGATCAAAAAAATGGATACCTTGAAACCACATGGCCTTAATGACCGGATGGAATATCTTTGTTACTTATAGAGAACATTATTTCACCTGCACAGCATATGAATCCCATCGTTTTAATATGCATGTTTTTAGTGTGTTGATCTAATTTCAAACTTATCTAGATGTATTGTAAAAACTGTTACCTCACTATTCTTTCACTAACATTATATCGTTCATACACACCAATCAGTAGCAATTGTTGACATACGCAGCCACATACATTCATTTACATAGTTCAGTTTGAAGAGCTAACATCTACGAATATCATCTACCATACATGGTAGATTTAGAGCATTCGTCCCCAACACAAGATGGCCACCAACTTTGTTCATATTTCTTTGTAAATTACCTTGTTGCAAATCACCATTTTTAATGACATACACCTAACAATAATATCTTTAGGCAAATGCAGCAATACACCCATACCCATACACACAGTTTAGTTTGAAGATTTAACAGCTACGAACGTCATTCATCATACTCATTAGACATAGAGCAATGGTTCCCAAGACAAGATGGCTACCTACTCTACACATCAGATACGAGCAACATCTACACACTTCTTTTCTTTCATAATGCCGGCAGACTAACATAGCATGACACCAAGTGAGTAATACTCAACACACACCGTTTCCAAGCAAGCTTTTTGCATTGAACCCAGGACGTACACAGTACAATTGCACATTCCAACATGGCTGCCGAAAATATCCAAGTAACGATACATTCCCTTCCGACTTCACGTTACTTATAGCATGGTTAGAATACACGCCATTGACCCACATCAAGAAAAGAAGAAGCACACACTAACTCTCTACGAGCTTGAAGTAAGTGTTTCGGTTTTCACGTCTTTACGCTTAAACTTAACAAACGCATGTAACCCTGACAGTTTAGTGGTTTTTCACGTAACTCGGCACACACCGCGAGTATCACATTGCAGCAAACGCGCAAAAACTCCCTGACTTTTGAGTTGTTATTCACGCAACTCGGCATATATTGTAAATACCATGTTGCAACAAACGAGTGAAAACTCTTTGATATTGAGGTAGTTATTCACGTAACCAGGCAAACATTATGAACACTACGTTGTAATAAACGTGTGAAAACTCTTTGACATTTTTCGCCCGACTCTCACACACAGTAGATATCAAGTCATATGACACAACACTTCTTGCACATAAATTCTTCGGTCACTTTATTTACATGAAAACTCATGTTTTCGCAATGGTAAAATATTGACATATTGTGAATTCACAGTTCCTCCTTTCAAAACAACAAAGTATCATGACTTCAGTCCTTTTTAAAACTACAATGTATCATGACTTCAGTCCTTTTAAAACAACAATGTATCATGACTTTAGCCTTGTTTATTAAGATAAAATAGTTGATAACATCATGATTTTTTATTGCCATAAGACTCCCCACTATGATTGCGTATTATCATTGTTTTTACAGATATGTCCCCGACGAAGGGTTCAACGAACCCGAAATGCATTGGACAAATAATAAACATTTGAATTACAAGATGTTTAGTTCAACTCCAAGTTGTTAATGAAGAAAGTAGAAATGAGCACGTAACTGCAGAGAAAAACAATGAATAAAATTGTGGAAACCATATGCAACGTGTAATTGAATCTATATTACAAACTCGGTCTCCAACAGGAGATCCTACAGTGTGCCCAGGGGGACACATTCTAGTACGACTGTGCTGTTTTTGGTATATTCGCGACGTTCTCTGACCGAAGCATCACCCCAGGAGCACCTACAAAACCTACTTATACCCAAGTAACACCAAAACACGTGTATTACAAACCCGTTGTAGCGTGCACCAGCACTTTATCTAAAAATTACTATTCCCACTCCAGTGAGTGCAACAGTATGGAAAGCGCTGGATAGCGGAGGGGTAAAAATTACTACTCCCACTCCAAAGAATGCAACGGTAGGGAAACTGTTGGGTAGCAGAGAAACAAAAATGACTATTAACATTTAAACACTTTAAAAAAAAACTAAAAAAAAAACTAAGTAAACAATATTTTAAAAATATACAATTAAATATATTAAACATTAAAAACAACACATAATGGCAATTACATATAACAAAAAGGTACAAATATAATTTAAAAAAAATACATTTATAAACAATATACATTTAAAAGGAGCAAATATTCACAAACAAATTATTTAAAACATTCAAGTATTTATTTTATTTCCTACCCTATAACACCACACCAATAAAAAAATAACATCAAGGTTTTTATTGAAAATGATTTCCATAATTAACATAATTAATAATGAATTTAAAATATATTATTAATAAAAAACGATAATACATATTTATTGAGTACACAGTCTTTAACACTATAATATCCACAACACACACCTAAAATTAATTACAAAATTACCATAATCAATGACAATGTAAATTAATTAACAAATAATAATTCATCAATAAAAAATAAAATACCAGCTGCTGGTATGATGGCGGAATAGCCCTCCCGGACCTGAAGATCTATTATTGGGCCTCTCAGCTGGTCGCAGTCAATCAGTGGCTGCGTATCCCACGGGATGATCCCGCATTTAGGCTAGACAGACACCTGCTAGAACCATCAGGATTGATGGGTGCCCTATATAATAAAAAGGTACAGAGGAATAGTACAGGGCCCACACGGCACACACTGCAAATATGGTACAAGGCGCAACGTGCACTAGGATGGGACGGGGTTGTCACACTGGCGATGCCATTATGGGAGACCAAGCGACTAGGGAGGTTGGGAAGGACGAAGGGATTCCGTGGCTGGGATCTGATTGGCATCTCCAAAGTGGGGGACCTGTGGCGAAAGGGTGAGGTGGTCTCCTTTGCTCATCTTCAGGAGACGTATGATATGGCAAAGACGGAATTTTACCGATACCTGCAGGTTAGGCATGCGTTACAGTCCCTGATACCGCGAGGCACAAGGCTCGAAGAGGCCTCTCCACTAGAAGACAGACTCTTGACGGACCACCTTCATAGGAGAGCGATCTCACTGACATATAAGAAAATAGTGAATAACCGCAAGGACCTTATGGTTGCGCTCAAGGTGAAATTGGAGCGCGAATTGGGGGAGATTGATGAGGCGGACTGGAGGGAGGCACTCGCCTCCCCTAGAGAGGCGGCAATCCCATCGAGACTGAGGCTAGTCCAACTAAAAATCCTACATCGTACCTATTACCCTAGACAGCTTCTACATAAAATACACAGGGCTGACACACCGCTCTGTCTCAGGCAGTGCGGGGAGATAGGCACATTTTACCACACCGTCTGGCTATGCCCTGTGATAGTGCGGTTCTGGGCTGCGGTAATGCGTACAATGTCCCAGGTTACGCGTATTGGGACACTTCCAAGCCCGAGGTGCTGCCTGCTCAATATATGGGAACCAACAGATCTGAATGCGATGGCTCAGGATTGGGTGACGCTGGGCATGACGATCGCTAAGCGCAACATTGCCCGACGGTGGGGATCCAGTATCTGCCCCACATTGGCTCACTGGTGTAAAGACATGGATATGGCAATGGTGGCGGAAAAGTCAGTGTATATTCATCGGAGGTGCCCCAAAAAGTGGGAAAAGGTCTGGGGTGGATGGAATAAGTACCGAGGGAATATATGTGAACCCCCTCAATCTGATGACCTAGACTCAGAGGATAGTGACTCAGCAGAGTAGATGGGTCGCGCATAAGGGGGATGGAGATGAACAGACTGTAAGACTACCAAACAAGGAATGGAAAGCCAAGAAATACGGGAAGGCTAATATTGAAGATGTAACAATGCAGTTCGTATGATGCAAAGATGTAAAGCTATTGTCATAACGTGCAAGTTGTTTAATAAAAAGACTTTACAAGAAAAAAAAAAATACTTCACACTATTTACACCTATAAACATCACAACACACACCTACAATTAAATACACAATTACTATAATTAATTACTAATTAATTGATTTAAATTAATTAACAAGTAATTAAAAATTAATCAAGAAATAAATTACTTCCCACACTTTTTTCACTTATGAACACCACAACACAAACCAAAACTTAATTACACAATTGGCATAATTAATTACTAATTAATTCATTTAATTTAATTAACAAATAACTAATAATTCATCAATAAAAAATAAATTACTTCCCACCCTTCACACCATTTACACCTATAAACACCACAACACACACCTAAAATTACTTATACAATTACCAAAATTAATTACGAAATAATTATTTTAAATTAGTTCACATCTAATTATTAAACAATTATTAATACATTAATTTACACATTTAACACTATAACATCACAATTAAACAAATATTAATAATTAAAATTATTCAATACATTTTATATAATTTAATTACTTCCTACCCTTTTCTCATATAATCATACAACCCCAAAACACAAATTTCAAATAATCAAAATGTAATTACTATAAATAATCAATACATTGTATATAATTAAATGACTTGCCACCCTATTCCCCTATAAACCGACAACCCGAAACGGGACTAAAATGTCCAAATTCACTGAGAGTGAGTTGAAGGTCATGGTAGATAAGATAGTCAGAGATGAACCACAGCTTTTTGGTAGCCTGGTCCAACAGACACCATTAGCCACAAGGACACAATTGTGGGCAAGGATAGTCCAAAGGGTCAATGCAGTAGGGACCACCCCAAGATCATAAAAGGAGATCATGAAGCGGTGGCATGATCCGAAGAGGGTGGTCAAGGTGTCCAGGCAGCGGAAACGTTGACGTGAGCAGACCAAAAGTACGCTCCACCACACAACGTGTCCTCCCATGGGCCTCATTGTAGCGGACTTCAGCCGGGGACCTGGGATCCCGCAGTGGGCTCAGCAACGAGGGATGGTTGGGATATGCAGAGTCACCTAGGTATGACAAACACAAATAGACATTGCAACCTTGCTGTGGCTGAGGGCAGCAGATCACACACACAGCACGCCACACGACTACGCATACTCACCCACAATCCATGCACGCTCGGGAAGAAGATTAGCCATCAGCTGGGGTACTATGCTGTTCCGCAGGATGTAGGAGTCATGGGCCGAGCCTGGGAATTTGGCACACACCTGCGAGATGGTCATATCTGCCAGGCACACCACCTGCACATTGATGGAGTGATAATGCTTGCGATTGCGGTATATGTGCTCACTTGCCTGTGGTGGCACAAGACCGACATGGGTGCTATCAATGGCCCCAACAACATTGGGGATGTGTCCAAGGGGATAGAAGTCTCCCTTCACAGCTGGCAATTCAGCACCCCTTGGGAAATGAATGTATCTGTCCTTGTATAGCATCATGGCGGACAGTACATCACGCAGCACCATGCTGAACATCGGTTGTGACATCCCACCAGCGCTGGCCACAGTCTCCTGGAACGGTCCTGTGGCAAACAAATGCAGGGCTGCCATCACCTTATAAGTAGGGGTGAAAGCTGTTGGATAGGCCCTGCGGGGCTGCAGGTGGGGCTCCAACAGATCACAAAGGGTTTTCATGGTGTCTCTGTCCAGGCGGCATTTCCGTATGATCGCAACATCCTCCATGTCCTCCAGCAGCGTCAAGTGACGAGTCAGATTTGGCTTCCTCCTATTTGAGATGATAGTGGACTCATGTCAATGCAATACTTCATGAGATGTGCACAGCATATCACGTTCTGGATGAAACCACCACAATGACTGACATCTACAGTGACTAACAGACCAGCAAGTACCTCAAACACCACCTTGGTCAATGTGAATGCACATAGGGATATGGCCACAGTTCACATGGGCACGCCTGGGAGTATAGCATCCAACATATGTGTAACTAATCAAAACCACTGTCTCATACCTAGCTGCTGTACCTGTCACACCTTGATGCATCATTGCAACCTGGCACACATCCACCACACAATGACCACAGTCGGCACTGGAATGACGAATGTGTTCATGAGCAGACATGAGAGGCAATGCTAAATAGATCACCATTCATTGAAACGAGCATTGCTGTGATTGCCACTGGACCTCAACACATTGACATGTGTACATATTGTACTGTCCAGAACCACACTGTCCTGCCTACACCAACATCAAATACATAAGTGACATGTGAATGGGTACAGGCAAATCTACGTTACACACACACAAACATGGCATTTGTAGCCATCAGTGAACTGAATTGAGCATTGGTATTGTGTGCACAATGATGTGCCATTGAACATGTTGGCACTGTGCAGTGTTGATGTTGGACAGATGGCCATCGCCATTGTATGGCACCCATATCGCGGTAGCTACCGCCTGGCCCCGGCGGTGTGTCACCAGCACCCCCATTCACACAAGTGCGGTAGTCATAGGCATGGAGACATGCCCATATGGTTGTTGGCATGCTCCGTCGCCTGAATGGCGGAGCCTCGTGTCAATGCATGGCACCCATATCGCGGTAGCTACCGCCTGGCCCCGGCGGTGTGTCACCAGCACCCCAATTCACACAAGTGCGGTAGTCATAGGCATGGAGACATGCCCATATGGCAGTTGGCATGCTCCGCCGCCTGAATGGCGGAGCCTTGTGTCAATGCATGGCACCCATATCGCGGTAGCTACCGCCTAGCCCCGGCGGTGTGTCACCAGCACCCCCATTCACACAAGGGCGGTAGTCATAGGCATGGAGACATGTGGAAATGGCGATTGACATGCTCCGCCACTAAAATTGCGGTAGCGCACACAGAGTCCCTGCGGTGTGTCACCGCCATGGAGCTCGCCCTAGAGCCAATGCGAAGCTCGATAGCGGTGGCATGATGCAATTTTGAATATCGCGGTAGGCGTGCTCCGCCACCGCGGAGGCAGACATTGGCTGCATTTGAAAGATGCACCATCGCGGTAGCGCACCCCAGGCCCCAGCGTTGTATCACCGCCATGGAGCATGCCCTTACAGCCAATGGGAGCCATGATTGCGGTGGCATGATGCAATTTTGAAGATCGCGGTAGGCGTGCTCCGCCACCGTGGAGGCGGTCATTGGATGCATTTGAAAGATGCACCATCGCGGTAGCGCACCCCGGGCCCCAGCATTGTAGCACCGCCATGGAGCATGCCCTTACAGCCAATAGGAGCCATGATTGCGGTGGCATGATGCAATTTTGAAGATTGCGGTAGGCGTGCTGGGTCACCGCGGAGGCAGTCATTGGATGCATTTGAAAGAGGCAGACCTGGACCACCAATTGCTGCAGCTTGGCACTTTTGAAACGACCCCAGGGGGCTATATATGTGGGAGTGAGCCTCACATTGCCACAGCTCACAGAGCCTGCTGCCTGAGACCCCTCACCTGCTGCTGCCCCCAGAGCCTGCTGCATGAGACCCCTCACCTGCTGCTGCCTCCAGGGACTGCTGCCTGAGACCCCTCACCTGCTGCTGCCTCCAGGGACTGCTGACTGAGACCACTCACCTGATGCTGCCTCCAGAGCCTGCTGCCTGAGACCCCTCACCTGCTGCTGCCTCCAGGGACTGCTGCCTGAGACCCCTCACCACCAAAATCCCCTGCTGTGGTCTCACGTCCACAGTGATGGCAAGGACAGAGAAGATCCGTGCCAGTCCCTTCACGAGCGAGGAGCTGGAGGTCCTGGTGGACGAGGTGCTCACAAAGTACCCAAGGCTATATGGTGCCCCAAATGCCGTGGTAAGTCTTAAACAGTGGTGGGGTAGGTCAGGGGAGCCACACATGTAGTTGGACTGATGCAGTATGTGCCTGGGAGTGTGGGGTAGTGTCATGCACTGCCTGACATGCTGTCTCCCATGTGACGATGTGTGTACCCAATGCCACAGGTTTGCCTCCCTGCACATGTATGTATGAGTAACCTGTGTTGTGTTGTCAGCCCTACAGTAACACAGAAGGTTGTTCATGCTGTAGTCAGGACAGTGATTGCTTGGCTGGACGGCTGTGTGTGCCTCTGTAGTCCATCTCAGTGTGAGCCCAGCTGGCCTGCACAGTCCCCGCCTACAAAGACAAGTGCAACTCACTTAACTTACAGAGTATGACATCAGTCTTTTCAAATAGCACTCCAGCTATGGTCCATCTAAGCACTGTGGTTTGCACACAACTGCCCTTGTAAATGGCATTTTGTATTTATGAGATCATGTCCCTCCATGTGACCGCCATGACACATTCAAATATTCACAGGACAGGGACATTGATGGCTGTGCAGTCTTGGACACAGTGAGTCCACCCCCAAACACAGGTTGACATGTGATGTATGTGTTGCTCAAGCCAACAATGGACTGGAGATGTGGGCAGGCTATATGGGTGTTTCAGTGCTGGCATCCTGCATGTGTGTGAGATGTGCAGGGACTGTGATCCCCCTCACAGCTGCATGGTTTAACATCAGCTTTTCCCATGTGAGCTGTACTATAGTCTCTGATTGATCTATCGTTGGATATGTGATGATTTTGTATCTTGCTGCTATACTGATAGATGTCAGTACATGACACTGTCCCTGAACATTTCTCCCTCTTGTCTCCCATGCCTGCAGCTCAAGGTACACCAGCGTAAGGCCGTGTGGAGGGCCATCGCAGCAAAGGTGTGAGCCCTGGGGGTCTCAAACCGACGGCGCACCCACTGCCACAAGAGATGGGACGACATCAGCCGGCTGGCAAAGAATGTGGCGGAGATGACCTTGGGGCTGCTTCCTCGCACTGGGTGTCTGGCACGGCGCAGTATGACACCACTAATGTGGCGCATCTTGGCGGTGACACAGTCTGAGCTGGATGCACATTTGAAGGAGCATCAGCAGCAAGCCAGGGGTGAGCATTTGAGGAGTCTGACTTTGGCTGGGAGTGGCTGCATGTGTACAGAGCCTGTGCCTGCGCTGGCCTCTGTGATGTTGGTAGTGTGATGCTGTGGCATGTAAGTGGCTGCTGGCCTGGGTGCCTGTGGCATGCATTTGCCCTACCTGTACTTACAAAGGTGATTCAGATGCTGTGCCTTCACATTACATTCTGAGTTGTGCTCCTCAGGTTTCTTCTGCATTGGTGTATTCTTGGGAATCCCATGGGAGGGAACGGCAGTGTGCCCAATCTGACTGTGCGTACATCAATGCGTCCATTGCATGCACCCATATTGGGGAGGCCTACACATCTTACAGCAATGGCATGGGCTAATGTACATTGTGGACTGTCATGTTGTAGTCTTGGTCTGTGTTGTCCCCTCCTATTCCATTCAGTTCTGTCATTGGCAACAAGTAGTGTGCCCCCATTATGTCCCAAGGTGTGCTCAGAACTAGTTGTGTGTCTGTTTGAACAGAGACACAAGCAGGGTGTTGTGCTGTGTGGTCATCAAATGGCTCACTCATGCCTGAGGATCCTGTTTCCACACACTGCTTAAGTCTATGAAGTGAGTTGGCACGATGTGATTGCACAGGGTGGTGTGCAACATGTAGATTTGGTCAACTTTGTTTTGTATTGCATTGCTTGCATATGTTTGTTCTGTTGCTGCCAGTGATCTGACCCTACATCTCTCTCTCCCATGCAGCATCACCTGTGGTTACGGAGGGACAGGAGACGGACACCAGTGGGAGTGAAACTAGCATCACAGCTGCCCAGGAGCCCAGTGACACAGATGTCACCAGCGCCTCAGAGGGGGACAGGAGTCTGCTGGAGGAGTCCCGGCCTGAGACGCAAAGCACCACATCATCCAATGCCAGCGGGTATGCATCCATGTTGGAGGGCACAGGGAACAGGGACTCTGCATCGACTTCCACCACACAGCGGCCATTGTCCACCCTCCCAGCCACTTCCTCTGGTGCTGCTCCTGTCCGCATCAGTAAGAGGGGAAGAGTGTCCTTCACCCCTGGCACCGCTGCCCCTGCCCCTGTCCCCCCTGCTGCCATCAGTGCTGAGTCTGTGGATCTTTTTCGCCAGCTGTGAGTAGGCCAGACAGCTCTCCTCAATGCCTTCATTGACCACGACAAGAAATTGGCCCAGGTGGTTGCTTTCATGGAGGGCATACATTCCGACGTGGGTGGGCTGCACCAGACAGTCCAGGCTTTGTCATCAACAGTGATGTCTGCCCTGCAACAGGCACATGCTCACAGTCCAGCTCCAGTCCCTTTGTCCACACCCGGGCAGTGGCCACATCTGACGATGGTGACCACGGTCCACATATATCAAAGTCACAATACAGCACACGGAGCACACAGTAGCAGCAACTCAAGTGGTCCCGGTCGCAGACATCATCCCCACAGAAGACCAAAGGCACCCTAGAGCGTAGGGAGAAAAGCCCGTCAGGCGACACCAGTGGATAATTAGCAAAGCAGCAGACCTCAGGCACACATGCCTCAGTGGCATCCCCATCCAAGGACTCTCCTGCCCCTAAAGCATCGCGCAAAGATAATCGTACAGTATCTGTGCCCACCAAGGAGGTGGTGCATGCCAAGGGTACACCTAGGAAGGGCTCCAAGGCAGTATCCCCAACCACCTCGACTCCCATTCCAAGCCCAGTGAAGCAGGGGCCGGAGGGCTCTGTAGGGGTAACACCTAGTAAACAGGGGAAGCGGGGGGGGGGGGCAGACGCGAAGCAAGGCGAAGCATTCCGCTGGGTCAAGCACATCACCAGAGGGGCTGCCAGTGTCTGCACCTGCCGCAGCAGTGGTGGTGTGTGTTCCTGTTGTGCCCACACCACTTCTCATTGATCCACAGTCAGTCAAGCCATTTAGGATCCCCAAGAAGTGGAAGGGCACCCCTCCACAATCTCCCAGCCACACCGTGACTCCCGTCTGCATGACTCCACCTGCAC